>NC_059474.1:35306176-36655343 GCF_018139145.2 Gymnogyps californianus | reverse complement strand
TTGCAACATTACCTGTGTATTCCATTGCAGTCCTCCACTTGCACTCACTGTCTTCTTTACAAGCAGGACCTATGAAAACATGGTCTGTTATTCCCTATCACTGGTCATTGGTCTGTACTTCACTTGCCTCCTCTACCAAATTATGTCCTCTACTGAAATAACACTGGAAACTGAGGCACATGGGAAAATGCACAACCAAAGAGACAGCCAGCCCTTCCTTCCTCTATACCTGCGGTCTTCAGAGGAGAGTCAGCAGGGAAGAGAAAGGGCGGATTTGACGCCCAACTCACCTCTAGTGGTATTACTTGCAAATGGAGATAGAAGAATGTCAGAATCCACTGCAGGGCAGAACAGCAGCCTGTATTAAGGGTGGAGGGAGATGCACTTAAGGCAGAGAAAAAGCCAGCGAGGGAAGAGAAACAGAGAGAAACAGAGAAAAGAGTGGAAAGGTGGCATGGACTTCAGAGAGGGAGCAGAGACAGTCTCCAGGGGAGATGTCAACAGGCATGGGATCCCTGAGAGAAAGGTCATGAGAGACACCACAATACAAGCTAATATCTGATGGTGGAGAAAGAAGAGTGGAGCGGGAAAAGGTGGAGCATGTACCATCTGCTAGAAGACAGCTTGCACACAGGCAAATAAGAGGGGAAAAAGACCGCTTACAGGTAGGAAAGAGCATAGGCATAGAAAAGGAGGGGATAATAAAAGAGGGTAAAAATAAGCAGCAGAAAAGCTGACAAAGGAAAAGGAAAGATAAACTTCAGATGGACATGATGAGCCAGAGACAAGAAAGAATACAAAAAGAAAAATAGAAAAGACACTGGCATACATTAGTGAATCTTATTATTTATGGTCTCCTGTCCTGCGGTCCTTCACTGACAGAGCATCTCAGATCTCTACTGCTGCTCTTCACTCTACAGTTCAGCAGTACAGTTACTTAACTAGAGAGCAGCAAGACTGCAAGATCTGATATCCACCAGGACAGGCACAGCTTTTTGCAGTGTGTAGGAAACTGGCCATCAGATCCCATGTGGTATATTTAAAACCATCCCTAAGGGACATATCTCCATCTGCTGACAAATACAGCCCAGATGAGCAGAAGCTGGTTGGCTGCACCTCTTGCACTGAAGAAAACCTTTGTGCCATTTAGGGATGGACCTGGATATAGCATGTCTGAGCTACTAACTGATGAGTGAGCTGCTGTTCAAACTGATAGCAATAAAGACCTGCAGGCATATTGGGTTCATCCTCAAATGTCTCAGCTTTCAGGTTCTAATAAAAACTCTTCTTGGACAGTGTCATGGTTTAACCCCAGCCAGCAGCTAAGCACCACGCAGCCGCTCCCTCACTGCCCCCCACTCTCAGTGGGATGGTGAGGAGAATCAGGAAAAAAGGTAAAACTTGTGCCTTGAGATAAGAACAGTTCAATAACTAAAGTAAAATATAATACTAACAATAATAATAATAATAGTAATGAAAAGGAATATAAAAAAAAAAGAGGGAAAAAAAGAAAAAAACAAGAAAAAACCCCAGTGATGCAAAATGCAATTGCTCACCACCTGCTGACCGATGCCAGAGCCGCGATCTGCCCCTCCCGGCCAACTCCCCCCTGTTTATATACTGGGCATGACGTTCCATGGTATGGAATACCCCTTTGGCTAGTTCAGGTCAGCTGTCCTGGCTATGCTCCCTCCCAGCTTCTTGTGCACCTGCTTGCTGGCAGAGCATGGGAAACTGAAAAGTCCTTAAGATAAGTGCTACTTAGCAACAACTAAAACATCAGCCTGTTATCAACATCATTCTCACACTAAATCCAAAACACAGCCCTGTGCCAGCTACTAAGAAGAAAATTAACTCCATCCCAGCCGAAACCAGGACAGACGGTAACACAGCATTGCTCTGACCTGTCTCACTGACCTAGCCTTTCTACCTACCTCTTTGTTCTTCACATCACCTGTCATTTTTCTCTCCTATTCCTTCTAGCTAATCTCTCTCTCTCCTGTGAGTAGGAGAGCCTCCCTGCTGTCTGGCTTTCTGCCAGACTTTTTCTGCCCTATCGAAGCTTCACAGGATTTAAATCATATCTGAAAAAAAGTAGTTCTTTAAATATTCCTTTTCCTTCTCCAGCTTTTGTTTCCAGTTTAACATTTGGTATTTATTTTCCAAGCCTGTTGGCAGCCAATTAGGGGAGGGAAAAAAAGCCCTAAAGCTAGAAAATTAAGAAACAAAATGAAGCTGTATTGAGGCTGGCTGACCTACAGGCCCAGCAGAGAGGGCAGGAGGGCAAAGCAACCCACTGGGTATTGCAGCAGGGGGCTGTCTCTGACAGCTGGTCAGGAATGAGAAATCTGTGTGTGAGAGGATGACTGGCAATCAGAAGATCAGAACACTCACCTCCTACCTGTGGTTTGGATTTGGGGAGACAACAGGGAAAAGAATGTTATTTTTAGAGGGTGGGAGACTCAAGGGCACATAGGGTTTTGGAAGGATGGGAATAAGTTTTAACTTGTAGCTGACCTCTTGCCTTAGCTCCTTCTCAGATGCAGCACTGAAAGCTGACATTCATCCTTCGTCTTAATCATTCCCGCCTGTTGTCACAAACTGCCTCTGAAATCTAGCACAGGTTGTAGCTACCGGTGTAACTCTATAAATGATACAGCAAACTAGAAGGGCATAGCTAATGTATACACTCTGCAGTACAGACTATTACACCTTTGTCGGTTTGAAGCATGCCTAGCTCACTGGGATCTATAGGTGACACTATAACTTCTCAATCAGCATCATCAAAAACATACAATCTTTAAAAAGCTCATCTGCAAGGCAAATTAACTGTTCTGCAGAGTTATATGGCGCTCTGCTTTTCACCCAAGTGACTTGGTGTCAGGGTTCCCTAATGAAGCTATCAGCTGGGAGAATAGCTCACACAATATTTCAGCACTCTAATTTCCTCTTCTTATAGAATAGCAATAAATAAATTTGCCAAGGCAAATGACTTAGGATTTTCAAAAGTATTTCTTAGTAGCTGCTCAATCTGAAAAGATAAAGTTGCGGGGGGGGGTTAACCACAGTTTTCACTGACATCAGGGTATATGTTGAGCACTTGTCAAACCCTATCCTACATAATTGGCGTATATAATTTATTCCTGCATGTACTGTACGACGAATGAACACAGCATAATCTTCCTTCAAATACTGAAGGAGTCAGTTCCAGCTGTGCCACTCACAAGGCAAAAGTGACAACAAAGGTTCACTGTAAGAGGCAAGGAATCAAAAGTACCATTATTAAACATAAATCAAGAAAACTGAGCTGGTCTAAACCTTTCCTTCTATGAATATACTGTGAGGGGAAAGAGGTTGGAGGCAGGAACATTGCAGCCAGTGCCTTGATTCTGCCATAACATCTCCTTCTGTTTTGTGCATGCAAACAGCCTGCTACTGCTAGCAATTTGCAGACTGAGCAGTAGGAGCCAAGGTACTGATGCATTTGGTTTCTGGGGTAGCTGCCTCCTCTTGGAGTCTATGCGCAGTAAATAGCACTATAACATGGCTAATTAAAGTCTAAAGTGTCCATGATTAATATCAGATGCACACACATTACAGCATTAGGGTAACAGTGACATGGTCTATGGACATCTTTCATTAGGTCAGCTGATACAGTTGGAGATAACAGACCAGCTTTGAGCACATAAGCCTGTTCTAATGTTTTAAAAGTAATATACAAAATACTACCTTTCCTTAGAAACCTCCTCTCACTTATGGCTAATGTACCTATAGCAGATTCTTAATAACTTTTGTCTTTATTAATCCACTTACCATCCTTGCTAGTATGAAATGCCATTATAGAAAAAGAAGTTAGATTTTACTGTTCTTGCTATGCTAAACCTCTGTACAGTTTATCTATGAACATGGACAAAAGTTTCCGTATTATCCTTACTGATTATATTCCCTCAGGCTTACAAACTATCTTCTGCTTCCACTCAATGCAATTCTTTAAGTTACCCTCTTGTTAATATCTATGAGACTGGGAACAAACGTGCTGTTCAGATGCTGAGTCTCCTGGGGCTTGTCCTGTACTTTTATGGTCTGTCTAGGGCCTACTTGGCTGGATAACGAGGGAGGGAGGAGGGAGACAGATGACTGTGTGAAAGGGGAAACCATCACAAGCCAATGCAGAGCCATTTTTCAGCCAGACTTAGATCTTTTAGAATGCTCCTTTCCAACCAAAGTAACACCTTATTTGAAGATAAACAATACACTTAATTTATAGTAAACTGAATTCCCAATTAAAATGTTACTTCAGTAAATGAAACATCTTCATTGCCATTTTAATGAGATATCTTAGATTTACCTAAATGCTTCTTTTAACTTCCTGTTTCATAGAAGTTATTTTAAGATGAACAGGTATGAAAAAAACGAAGCAGCAAGCTTTTTCCTTTCCTAAGAGAAAATGAGCAAGAAAGGTCCATGGAAGCAAGAAACACTCTAAAACTATGTCTAAACTGAGACACCCAGGAGCAGCTCCAGACTCCCGGCCTGGCTGTGTACTGAGGTTACATCGTACACCCATTCAAGGGACATAGGTCTATCAATGCATCTCCTTCCCGCATGCTGTGCTGTCAGTGGGAAGACCAGAAAGGAACCACAACATATTCCAGACTTGTCCTTGATACGGAGAAGCTGGAGCTGTGACTCCAGGGCATGCTGAAACTCATGCAAACTGTGTGATTTAGACGTGGCCTTAACTTATTCTAATGGTGGTTTCTTAATTTCTCCCCTGGCAAACTAGATGCCAAAGGTCCATTGAGAAGGAGCCCTCTCTCCATGTATGGGCAGGCACCGTCACAAGGATAGCTCCCTGCGGCAGTGCATGGCAGCTATCTGGTCAGGTCCTCTAAGTCCATTAAGCAGCAGCTGCATGAGGTAGGAAGAAGGCATTTGAACCATCTCAGAGCTACAGCAGATATAAATCAATTCAGCTACTGCAGACACATTGCATCCCTCCTGCCTTCCAGAACAGGTCCCCCTCCACCCTGGAAAGGACAGCAGCCCATGGAAGGCCCATTACAGAGCAGAGAAAAAGAGCGAGATGGAAGGAACAGCAGAGAGAAACCACTACATCCTGACCATAACCCCCTCCCCACTCCACACCGCTCCACTGGCTTTCTTGCTGAAGGGACTGAGTGTAACCGGTGGTGGTAACAAAGAGAGGAGTCTGGAGTGAAGGAGTGAAGTTGATCCTAGGAAAGTTGGGGAGAAAGGTCTTTTCCCTATGTGTCTTAATGTTTGTCTTTTTTCTTCCTAAATTAGTAATTAAATATATATATATATAAATTGGCCACAAACTAGATTAATTTTCCCCAAGTCAAGTCTGTTTTTCCCACAATGGAAATTGGTAAGTGATCTCCCTGTCTTTAGCTTAACCCACATGCTTTCTTTTTCCTATTCCTCCTACATTCTCCCTGCATCCCACTGAGTGAGTGAGCAGCTGGGTGGGAGTTTGGCTGCTGGCTGGGGCCAACCCACCTGTCCTGGTTTCGGCTGGGACAGAGTTAACTCTCTTCTTAGTAGCTGGTACAGTCCTGGGTTTTGGATTTAGTGTGAGAATAATGTTGATAACACGCTGATGTTTTAGTTGTTGCTGAGTAGCGCTTATCTTAAGCCAAGGACTTTTCAATTTCCCATGCTCTGCCAGCAAGCAGGTGTGCAAGAAGCTGGGAGGGAGCATAGCCGGGGCAGCTGACCTGAACTAGTCAAAGGGATATTCCATACCATGGAACGTCATGCCCAGTATATAAACAGGGGGGAGTTGGCCGGGAGGGGCAGATCGTGGCTCTGGCATCGGTCAGCAGGTGGTGAGCAATTGCATTGTGCATCACTTGTCTTTTCTTGGGTGTTATTTCTTTTTTGTTGTTGTATTCTTTTTCATTACAATTATTATATTCTTAGTAGTGTATTTTATTTTTACTTTATTTATTAAACTGTTCTTATCTCAACCCACGAGTTTTACTTTTTTTCCTTTCCTCCTCGCCACCCCACTGGGAGGTGGGAGGGGGAAGTGGCTGCGTGGTGCTTAGTTGCTGACTGGGGTTAAACCACAACACCACCACATACAGCAGAGAATCTGGGACAATGCCTGCAAGCAACATTTGGTTTCACAGGAGGAAAGACACTGGGGGGCAGGTGATGAAACTGAAAATTATGATATCTCAGTCCTACATTGCGTTCTCAGTTACACTCCAGTTTTGCACTGGAGTAAATGAAATTACCCCATATTAAGATAGAATTAATCTGAGAGAAGCATCTGGCCTCCAGTTCTCACCATAAAGCAAATAAAGAGCTATTACCTAAGCTATGCTATGGGGCCTATGCACTCTCTCCCACACGACTCGAGCAACAATAATCCCAGTGAGCATATATAATTATTTGTTTGCATCAAATTCAAATACAGAATTATGCCACAGAAGGTATAATGATTTCTGTATAAACACTGATTATTTCTAAACAACAGGTGTAGGCATGATAATAATCTTTGAAATTGCTAGATTTAATGAATTCTGAAGGTTGACTTGGAAATGGGACTGATGAGTTAAAAAAAAGACTGCAGAGAAAGCATTTCATCACTGAATGATCAGTTTCTATTCTTTCTACTGTGACAAAAGCCAGGCTGTAACTTTAGTCCCTAAAATCCCTTCCTCCCTTATTCTGAGTTTCTAATCTAACAGCTCTTTCTCCTGCAATTAAGACAGAGCACTTCTTCTTATAATATTCATCCTCTTTTTCACATATATGGTCTACCTTTGGGTCTGACTATGTTGGCATGTCTGAGGGTTCCCTGGCAAAGAAGCCCAGATGTTGCTGGTGCAAATGTGTCTAACCTAAGGCTATTCTTGGTAGCATTTGATAGCAAAACAAGTACAGGAGTCATGCAAGACTTGGCCCATATAAAACTCAGCTTGTGCAGTTGACCATTCAGATTCCAGAGGTTCTGAGAAGAGGAGATCTCTTAGTATTTCACTGGCAAGAGATGGTAGTTCAGCTTCTAGGGTTCCATGATTTTTTGTGGGAAGATATGAGGCCGGGCATGTCTATAGGTCCCTGGCTGTCCTGGGGAAAAGAGCCTTCATAACCTCATAAGCTTTTTTTGCACTTCCTGTGGCATTTGTCTGCTATGTGTCCAGGCTCCCTTCCCAGTGCACTCCCATTTATAGCAGGCAGCTTTAACTTGCCAATTATTGTAGATTCCTTCCTTCACTGCTTAATTTGGCTGGACCAAGTTTTTCAAATGGCTTTTGAAACTGTCGTGGTTTAACCCCAGTCAGCAACTCAGCACCACACAGCCACTTCCCCCTTCCCCCTCCCAGTGGGGTGAGGAGGAGGAAAGAGGGAAAAAAAAGTAAAACTCGTGGGTTGAGATAAGAACAGTTTAATAACTAAAGTAAAATATAATACTAACAATAGTAATAATGAAATACAATAATAATAATAGTAATGAAAAGGAATATAACAAAAAGGGGGGGAGGAAGGGAAAAAAAACAACCAAACAACAACAAAAGAAAAAAAAACCACCAGTGATGCACAATGCACAATGCAATTGCTCACCACCCGCTGACCGATGCCCAGTTAGCTCCCGAGCCACGATCCGCCCTCCCAGTTAACTCTCCCCAGTTTATATACTGGGCATGATGTCATATGGTATGGAATAGCTCTTTGGCCAGTTTGGGTCAGCTGTCTTGATGGTGTCCCCTCCCAGCTTCTTATGCCCCTCCAGCCTTCTTGCTGGCTGGGCACAAGAAGCTGAGAAATCCTTGACTTAGTATAAACACTACTTAGCAACAACTGAAAACATCAGTGTGTTATCAACATTCTTTTCCTACTAAACCCAAAACACAGCACTATACCAGCTACTAGGAAGAAAATTAACTCTGTCCTAGCCGAAACCAGGACAGAAACTCAGCAGTAAAGTCCTGGATGTTGTCTGTGGTTCCCTGGTAGATGTCAGTCTTAGAGGTATGCTTTTATTTCCCAGTGTGTTCCCAACTTACCTTGGATTGCAAAGGGCCTGAAGGTGGCAGAGCTAGGTTAGTACAAATTTGGCTTCCCGTATGTCCCTACAACTCATGGTGTTCAGTTTTGCTCCTGGTCCGTAAGAATGTCAGATGCAAGCCTGCATGTTAACTGCTATCTTGCTGGCATCCTCAAGAATATTACACAGCACAGGTTTTTTACTATTGAAATAAGGGCTCAGTGATAGCTCTCCTAAAGGGCTATAAGTAGCTGTGAATACTGTTAGGGACACACTTCAAGACAAGGTCGCAGCCAGTGGTACACCCTGGTCTAAACGCAGCTCCTTTGTGGTGAAAATGTGTCACTTTAACAATAAGCAAACACAAGAAAATAATTATTAGAAACAGAAATAAATGTGGTGTCCAGATCCATCTTAATCCATGAATTGATGCACAAAGACAAGACACTGTTGAGAAGAAGTATCTTGCCTCTTTTAGGGACATCAGCTTCTCTTAATTTCAGAATGTACCTGGACATGGGAGCTGAAGCAATGTGTGTGTGAGAGAGAAAGGCAGGAAGCATGGAGGAGGGGTACTGCAGCTGAGTGCACAGCAAGAGGAAGGAGGTAGGGTCCAGTGTTGTGTATCCCTGTATATTTTATTTTTTATGCTTTTGATTTCTCCAAAGTTAGTCAGCTTTTCTAGACAGCCTTTATCCTCTGTCTCCTCTTTACACCCTTACCACAGGACAACCAGGGAATACTCCTGGAGCTGAGACACTTCACAGAAATTCGTGCACAACCAAATCCAGGATAGCTGCAACCCAGTCAGAGGGCTATAAAAGAAAGAAGTGGAGAGGAGGCCTTGGCAGTAAAAGTACGTGAGGAACAGGAGCCCACCCAAACGCATTCAAGGGTCATTTGAGACACTCTTGGAGATTGCCTAGGGCATACCATTCCAGAAGGTCATATGCATCTCATGAATCCTGTGTCATATCCGACAGCCCTGTGTGCAAACGTGTGGACAGCTGAATTCAGCCCCAAAGGTTCCTGAAGCAGGAAGACAAGGACTGAGGAAAAGAAAGAGTGGAAGAGCAATTAACAGAATAGGAAGGAAGAAGCAGTCACATCAGGTTTGCAATACTTAGTTGGTTTGTTACCTGAAGTGCAGGAAGGTGCCCCGTGTGGTTTCAGTACAGTGAACTCAGACTTCTACCTACCCTTCATGTGTGTATGCAAACTAGATATACCCTTACCTGCTAAATAACTCAAAAACATATGCATTCCTGTTTGAGCAGTCTAACTTTTATGTGTACATGCAAGTGTGCTTGAAAGTGCTGGAATTTACTTCTCCAGATTTCATGGGTGGAATGGCTTTCTCCAGTCCCAGATTCCACAAGACTTTCACTCACCTCAGCAATGTCACTGGCTTCTGCCCTGCTACTGGCATGACAGTTTTGGGGGTCGAGTCCTAATTTTTTGAAAATAATAAAATATCTCTATCCAGCTCAATGCTTCTTTATTTTAATCAAACTCGAATTCACAGCTAGGCCTTGGAGGCTGAGTAGAGCTTCTATTAACCAACATCACCATCTCAGAAGTACTTCAGACTACATATAGGGCCTGTAAATGCTTCAAGTTCTCAGAGAGATACTAAGTACATTTATTACCATTTTTGGAAATAATTAGTTTTTATTTAGAAGTCTGTCATATTTCCCAGCCTACAGAAAGCACGAAGATATGTTACATACCTTTGAAGTCTTTCTTCTAAAATATGTAATTAGCATGTAAAGAGCAGCTAAATTATAAACAGTATACACCCACCAGCTAATTTTAAATGTAATCAGCACACTCCATGCAAGAAATACATCATAAAGGAGCACATTTAAGAGATGAGAATCAGTCTGGAAATGTTATGTGAGCCTTTTAGATTAAAAATAATTCTACTCACAAATGAGAAATAAAATGCATATGCTGCATACCAGCAATCAAACCTGGCCATGAACTGGGGCTATCTGACATTTCCATCTTCATCAAGGGGGATTCTGTCAAGTAGCAGCTCAAACTCTTCATCAGTAATCTCCACACCAAACCTGAAACAAACAGCAGTTAGCAGCACTCGCTTACGGAGTTCACATTTGGGTCAACAGTACCCACAATACCCTGAGCATATGGCTGCCATTAACTCTTTGTTACTGCTTCGGTCCTCAAGATCAAGAGCACCACGTGAATATCAGAGGTTAATCAGGGTTTTGATCGCTTCAGCTTTCTCAAAGAAAGAAATTCTACCCTAGAATCCCGGCATTGGTGGGGCACAGAAATAGAAATACTAGCATATTGAACTGTGTGCAATTGTCCTCTATAAAAAGTTATTCATTACACTAAAACACTGGTATTGCTTAAACTAGTTAACTCTGAAAGGCTTTTCATTTGGACTGTTTAGCATGAAAGAAAATGTAGAGAAAAACTGTCTTTTTGGGAAACAGCTTCTTAGCGCTTTTGGAAAGCATTTCATAATGGCTTTAAAGACATTTTGCATACAAATATTTAAAAGTGGCAGTGTTTATTCATCAGCAAGAAAGTGTTTTCACCTCTTCAGAACAATCAAAACATAATCCTTGAAATACTGGCATAAACAGGAATGACTTAAGCAATAATAAAGAACAAGGCGTTCATTCATCATTTTGCAAAGCTGATAAAACTCAGCTGACTTCTGGGGGGATATATTTTCTATTCGGCAAGGCAATGAAAGTGTATACAAAACATAGTGTATATTTGTTGTTTTGGTTTCATCATCATGCTTTCCCATTTTACATAACTCAAGAAACCCTTCTGTTAGGGTGCCATTTGTCCTTAACTTATTTGGGGGATTTCTGACTCAGAGGTTTGGAGCACGGAGAATGGCTCATTCTGTAGAATCCTTTACCCTGCTTTATTTCTGAGGAAGTCTGCTGAGGAGGGCAGATACAGTTGCTTTTGCATTTGCCCTCAGCTGACAGTATCTTATTTTACTGGCTTTCAACTTCACTTATCTACATTCACTTTTCATTTAGACAGGTGCATTTAGGGAAGCTTGAGTTCCGTCAACACACATATAACCACACAGAAACAACGTAAACCTGCAGCATTTTTTACCTATGGAGAATATAAAACCTAACTTGGCTGGGGAGTGTCAGTAAGAACAACTTTTCAGGAATCCGTAACTGTTCTGAGGTTAAATACCGTTGCACAGGTCATTTGAAGACTAGCTATTTGCATACGTGATCAATGGACAAAATCTATTTGGTTACATGATCAGTTAAACAAAATCTCCTGATTGTTGCCATCTCCTAATCCTTCTCTCCATCACTTGCATCAAGGGATGCCATCCCAGAAAGGAGTTTAGGCTGTATATAAGGCATAAGCAGTGGGGAGTCTATGCTGAGAACCAAAAAGTTAGGTAAATTGGCCAACTTCTAGCTCTGCAACTAAAACAGATAGACTGTTTAGTCATTATATTACTTCTCTGTGTGTAACCACAGTTACAAAGAAAGCTAAACAGGTTCCATGTAAAGTAACACATGAGATCCAAGGAAGAAAAAGAACACCACTTAGTGCAACATTTATGGTTTTGTATAGCAAGCATATGTATCTGGGGTAAAGAAAATGGCTTTTCATATTCATCATCACTATCTTCAAATAGGCAGGAGAGTAACAAAGCCACAAACTGTTCAGAAAGCAAAATGAAGCTTTTTGAACATTGTTCTGGAGTTGAAGAATTGCCGTGATCTAAAAAATAGGAATAAAGAGAGGAAAATAGGCTCATGGGATTGGAAGTTATGTCTTAATGTTTATTACCCATTTTGTCCTCTCTTAGAGTAATACTAAATAATTACTGAAGGGAGGCCCTACTTCTCTGGCAACTTTGTTTGCTTCAGTACAAGAATTTTTGTAAAGCCTAGAGGGAGACAGAAATTCACACACAGATCACTCCAGCACCTTTAGCTGCAAATAAATAATCTTTCAATCACTAATTAGGCAGACTTCTCTGGGGGCTCTGGCTTATATTATTTTTCCCTCTCCATAGCAAAAGATGGGGGCTCTGATTGTGCCAATGCAAGTGTTTATATGAAAAAAGCCATAAACTATGATTTTTTGTTGTTGACCAAGAAGATTTTTAATGTAAAATGAGGGAGGAAAACCTTCACTTGTTCTGGTAACCAAATGGAAAAAAAAAAACCAAACCCCTTGATAGGCAAATGAGTAAGGATTTTCTTGGTAGTGAACCCAATCTGATCATGACTTGTTACTGAGAATATTTCTCATTCTATAGGTTCAGTATAGCTCTGAATAACTGCTCATTTAATTTCACTTAGGGAGGCTGATAACTCGTTATTGGCTGGTAGCCTGAGCTAGATAGGCAGTTCTCTAACATGGAGTGAACCATGCCACTGCAGCAATCACAATGAGAGCTTCTGATCATACTTCTTCTGTAAGAATGTCTCAAACTGCTCTCCATATCAAACTACATGAAGAGACTACCAAAAAAAAGGGTTGTCTAAGTTTAATGCTCAAGAACGTTACTGAACTGTCAACTGCCAAGATGGACTTATGTATACCCACATGGAAGAATTAACTATCTCTTTCCTCTGTATAATTTCCCACTCCCAGCATTAGCCTATAACTGTGATCTGTGATGCCTGATCTGGGCAGCTGATCTCTGAAACGCCAGATGTACACGTGACAGTGTACAAATATATTTTATGAGAAAAATACCACCATCATTTAATGAGCTAAATAAATAATGTCATTTCTACAAGGAGGGTGGGTCAGAATCATGCTCTCTTCAACACTTCGCTGTTCACCTTTGGTAGTACAAAACAGCCTTCAAACTGTTTTGACTGAAGCATTGCCAGTGACACGCAACTCATCCCTGAATGTGGCTGGGGAAAAACAGCAATCTGGAAAGAACCCAGTGATCTCCGGGTGCCATAGTCCCTCTTAGGAGATGTCAAAAGTAATTTCCGTGTTGAAGGTCCCCAAGCTTCCCAAATACATCCAGGGAGATGGGAGTTGATCCTGAAGGTCTGGTCTAAAAGTAAGCCTGTATACATTTACTTTGTAGGGTGGTGAATCCTATTGGAACAGGAAGGGAATCAATGCAAGGTTCTGAAGGATTTCCTATCCCCGCCTTATGTCGCATCTGCAAGGTCAGAAAATACATAGGCTGGTCTAAAGGAGTAAAACTGGGGGAAGGGAGGAACAAGGCTGCACCAACTTTGCATACTGACATTTTCTCCATTATTAAAATTCCAAAGACCTATTTTACATTACTGATCTCAGGATTTCTGGAAACATGCTGTGACTACATTACATCCATCGTGCTCACTGGTGTGGAAACAGAAAAAGCATTGAGTGAAGAGAGTGTATGGCCTATACCATTTGTTATCCCAAACACTGATATTGTACCTTTCATTCTGAACTTCCCCTCAAGCTTTACAAACACCTCCACGATATACAAAAGCAGTAAACATGAGGATCAAGTGCTCCAGCATGCAAATGCAGCCACCTGAAACTAAGCAATGATTTAATCAAACAGCAACAGCACACAACGCACGAATCACTGGGTTCTCCAGGGCACATTTTCAAAGGCAGGTGCAATGGGCAGGGTTTGAGAAAAAGATATCTATTAACTGGAGGGCTAAGCCTATTTAGACAGAAGCTGATGCAAAACGCAAAGGACTGGTTAACAGTGAGGTTGAGAGAAAATGCTTTGGCAAGAAGCCCAGAACCCTGGCAAAGGGAACACCTGCAAAAAGTCACATGTGGTTTATCATACCAATACCTACATTTGCACACGCAAACTGGGAATTTGTTATTTCCATTTTATCATATGTTTAATATCTGCAATATCCCCAAATAAAGGCAGTTCTCACCTCTCGGATCTTAAATCAAAGAGGCAGAGAGGAAGATAAGGTACATTGGGAAATTCAGCAACTCAGTCAGTTACCGGAGTGTCTTTTAACCATCTATAAAGACACCACTCCCGGGTACCAAGGTAACAGCGTGTTTTTAAGATGTCATTAGTGGAAAAAGAGAAGATGCAAACAAACATCCTCTGCAAGAAAGCAAATGGGAAGAAGCACAGAAAGCAGAGACAAAGAACTTAACAGGGTGTCAAGACTAGCATGCTACAGGAGCAGAGATGGCAAGGCAAATAAGACAGCAGATCAGGTCAGAGGGATAAGCAAGCCTAAAACTGTGATGGGCATTTGAAGCAAGAATAAGACGTTTATAGTGATCTGATTGTAAGGAGAAGTAAGTGGGAGGAATTTTCCAACAGGGCATGATACAGCCAGAAAGATAAGCTAAGGGGATTATTCCAGCAGTGTGACCTCAGATCTGTCCAGGGAACAAGGGCAAGGCAGAGGTACTGGCAATTGTTGAGAAATAGCAGGCAGTTGTGAGGTACACAGCCATATAGCTCCCATGTGCAAACGTGTGTGGAAATCATGGTTTCTGCTGGCAGAATTCACTACATGCTGCATTTGCTTATAAAAACATGGCCTCTCCTCAGCACGTCTTGTGCATTTTATAAGAGAACACCAGGTACCTCGCCTGTGAAAGCAACTTTAATGAATCAAAGAGTCACAAAGGAATCAGAAGCAATCTCTCTCTGTTGGCATTTTTTAAGGAATCAGCAACAAGTTGGGCAAGTACTTAAATATTTATGAAAAGAGACTTTAACAATGGACTTCAAGGAATCTAAAATGATGTTTTATTGGCATAAATCCCAGGTTCCACTTCCCTCCAGAAAACCTTCCTTTTTTCACCTCTCATGGTACAAACACTAAAAGTATCTGTGTGTCCTCATCTGTTGTGTTGGTGTCTATTTGGCCCTTCAATCCTCTCATCACTCTCAAGGAAGACACCAGATGTATCTCATCAGTCTTCACCTGGCAGACAGCCTTCCTGAAGGGGAGACCTAACATGTAAAAACTAGGCTTAAAAAGCTGAACCACTGCAATCTCTGTGTGAAACACTGCCTGGGAAAAACTGACCTGCAAGATTTAGGGGCATGGAAAGGAAAAAACCCCAGATTGTCTCCTACTCATTCTTTGCTTATATGCTGTTGTCCCTGTGGTTTGTAATGCTTCAAATAACCCAGGTACTGCAAGTCAACTCCAAGTCATCATTAGTTCATGCTATTGCCATGTAGTTCTTCCAGCTTTTATTTTTATCGTGCCATTCAGACCCTACTGGTAGGCAACAAACTGCCATGGATACTGGATCACACCACAGGCTCTTCAGAGCCTGACCTCCTCCCAATGGGAGCAAGGCACCTAAATACCTTCTAAAATTTGTCCCAAAAGTCTCTTGCAATTTTTACTATTTAAATACAATCAAAGCAAGAAAAATTCATTCCATGGAGCAGTGTGAAAAGGAAAGGTAGTACCAGGAGCCCCTGACTCCCTTTTGTTTCCCTATAAAAAAAGAGGTCTAAGATTTAGGTAAGCACACAACAGTGCCAGGGTGGTGAGAGGAGGGGACAGAGGTTGGCGAAGGGAGTTGCACAGACCACTATGTTTTAGGCTCTGGATCACTTGCAAGCCAAGATCCCTACAGTCTCACAATCACTCCAACTCTCCTACCCACCCCCTCAGTAACACCTCAAGGAAAAGGCTCTGACATTGCTAATGTAAAAACCAAGAAGAAAAGAGCAATTATTTCCCTGTTATTATTCCCTGTATACATTGTGAGAAAGCGCAAGCAAGTCCATACTGTGTCAAAAATAGGTTTGTTATTAAGAGCTAACAATGCAGCATGTGGTATGTGTACAGTATTTTGTTGAACTGACCCATTCACTGTGTGTCCTTCTCTTCTGTATCTTGAATTATTCCACTCCTTAGATGTATAAAGCAGATTGTTTGGCATGTCTAGATAGTTATATGACTTTTTGTCATCCCCTAGTACCTGTGCCCTTCACAAACTGATGGATTTTATAGTTACAGACCTCTGTCTGCCATAGAAGGGAGAAGGGATGCATTGTCCACAGTCACACAATGCCAGGAAACAAAACCAGGTCTCATGAACTCTCATGTCATGCCTCTTAAACAAACCCTTTAGTCCAATACCTTTCTACCCTTACCAAAGGAATCTCCCAAATCCCAGTTCTGTGCATCTTCCCCTCAGGCAAAGCTATTTCAATGCTACCATATGTTTTTTGTAGTACTGTAAAACTCATGCTCAGAGGAGGTCTAAGCAAAGCAGTGGTTAAAACGCTGCAAACTGTCACCACCTGCCTGTACTACATGTGCCACAGCAGCAGTCTCCCTTGCTGCTGAATAAGTAGTAGAAACAATAGGAATTGGGAGAAAATGAAAATGGAAAAAAGTAATTGTGCTTGACTATTAAGTACCTTTCCATGGTAAAACAGACACCTACAACAGCATTGTAAGGATCTGCTGCTACAAGTATTTCCCAGCTTCTGTGGTTCTGTCTTGCAGCACGTTCCCCAGGAGGTCAGTCAGTTTACCAAGTGACAACGGTAGACTTACATTGCCAACTGTACATTAATTATGGGAAGTACAAGGCCTTAGCTGCATCTCCTTACTACTGCTCTGACAGCAGGTAACAAGTCAAAAACCATCCTGAGAGGCCTCATGGGGAGTTTGCCAGAACGCATGATCAAGAATTATCAGAGTTATCTTCCTCTGGGTGCTAAGCTCAGAGAGGATGTCATAAGCAGAGACACCATGCACGACCATTGCTGTGTTGCCCACATACACTCTCAGGGCTGCTTTACCCTGTGCTCAGGTCTAGTTTCCATGCCACTGGGGCCTGAGAACATCTGTTATCCAAGAGTTACCAAGCAGCCTCCCATCACCTATGTGAGATCTGTGAAGGAGGATGATGTAAACCGCAGCTCTTCATCTGGATTGTCGACATTGCATGCAATGGAGAGTGTGAACTGCTTTGGCTGATCCTAGGAGCACTACCACACCAATAAACCATGGGTGAAAAATCCAGGCTGGGTAACAGGCTATCAAACAGAATAAAGGATTATTTCTTGCTGAAAAGAACTTCTTTCAGAAGCAGCTTCCTGATTCGAGAACTGCAGTGTTTGGTACCTGGAGGGTACAAGAGGTGCTCTTTCCCAACCCTGAAGAACAGCTGGAGATGTAATGGCAGATTTCTAAAGCTAGTTGCAGACATAGCAAAAGGAAGCCATTCAGATAGTGCAGGTAGCAAAAGAGAGTTTTTATTACAAAACAAAACAAAAAAAAGTGATATAAAAAAGAAGAAGTGCTTTTCATCCACACAGGATGTTTTCTCTGAAAAAGAACTTTAAAAATGTCACAACTAACTTGGACGTATTTATTTTTGCTACAGCAAACCAGAAATCTTACATTATACGGACTAAAGCAGTTGCTACACCATTCATTTTCACTGAGGCTGTCTGGGCAATTTCACCAAGCACCTCTCAGCAAGAAGCAGTGTACCAGCTGCAGCTTTGCCAGCACCGCCTGCTCTCCTCACAGCTGGAATCTGCACACTGCAGCTGCTCCCTCATGCCCATAAGGATGCTATAAATATAGCATCTGCTGCTGCAGCACAAGAGACACCTCATGTCTGATACTCTGGAAAAATACATGTTCAACTCCAGTCCAGATGTGATTGGAAGTCCACCAGTTAGATCACCCTGCTCTAAAATCTGCCTTTGCACGAAAATGAGTAAGACAGATAAGAAGGCTAAGTGCGAACCAAGTAGTGTATGAGTAGTGTATGTGCAATGCAGGCAGCCTCAAGAGAGCTATATCCTTGTGTAAGAGACTAGGAAAGCTGATACTTTTTTCCTCTGAAAGCAGATGTAGATCTTTCCCAAACTGAGTGTGGGCAAAACTTGGCAAAAAATTCTTATATTTCATTAAAGCCGAAGGATCCAAGTCTTGATCCAACAGGCTTAAGCAGTGTGATTTGTAACAAAGCTTAGCCAGTGGCAAATACTACAAGTAAGTAGCTTCTGAAAATGTGATAAAAAAATTGCACAACATGTCACATCATGCACCATTTGAAAACATCTTTTGAATAAGTTAATGTGTTGAACAACGCCCTCTCTGAAACAGCTTTTCACAAAGTATTTGTTTCACTGAACTTACACTTTCCATTTTGTTAACCACATTCCTTTTATAAACGAACTCATTTTAAGTATTTTTAAGTGAATTTTTAAATTTTTGGAATAAAGTATAAAAAACTATTCCAGAAAAAGAGAAATTAATCCATTTCAAACACCACAACATATAAACTTGAAAATGCTGACATTTTTGTGAAAGTTTATTTTGTTTTGAGCAATTGTGTTGAGTATCAAATGCCCTGATAAAGTCAATGTTAACTTGTCATTATACTTTTCAAATGAGTCAACTAATTTAAAAATTAGCTTTCTATCAACTAAAAAGATAAAAGTTCAAAATTTTGAGAATTTCCCTACAAGTTTTCTAGATGTGTTAGTAGAGACATGTAATGCTACAAAAACCATGACAAAGCACCCAGTTTGGTACATCTTTTACCTTCGACTCTCATTAGCTCACAGGCTCAGTGATGTGGACCTGATCTTAGTGTGGTCATTTCCTTTTGCCAATGCGTAATGCTCCATGTGAGAACGGAGGGGTGTTACACCCATTTTGCCCAGATGGACCTATATATTTGGGATCAGTAAATGTGCACAACTTCCTCATCTTAAGATTCTGATGACTATAACAACTCCAGCCTAAACATAAGCATCCTGTTTCTTAGCACCATTACACAGGTTTCATTCAGTTGAATTTATTAGGATTACAGTAAGATGAAATTGGTGTGAAAGAGTGAACATTAGAGCTCTTAACTCTTCTAAATGCTAACTAGATACTCCACCTGCAGAAAACTGCCAGTTCAAACTATTTAAAGCCAGATTCCAAGGCCACAACTTTGGCCAGTCTCCTCTTTGCAATTCACTTCAAGGACTGATTGAGTACTTCAGATCTTGGCACAGCAAATACAGCACGTGTACCAGAGGCAGAGATTTCTCCAACAAATTCACCAACGCTGACTTGTGGTTTAATTGTGGTTAAAACACAGCTTTTCTTTATTACGTTATTATGTCAAGTTCTGTGGAATTAAATTAAGATATCTATTATACTGGCGAAAATTTAAAACTGCATGCCAGTGCTGTCAAAGGGTCATAACATAATTACAGTTCTCTCCAGCACTCCACCCGCTCCTCACTCCAGCAAAACTCTCGATAAGTTCAATGAGAGATTTGCCAGGCTGAGAGCAAATTAATGTTGAACGCAGCCTATTTAGTGCTTCTTTTATCCAAAGGGCGCCCTGCCATCTAGTGGCAAGGACGTTCCAAAAATACCACTTCGGTTTTTCAGAAGAGGAACTTCAGATGGAAAACTTCCCCCATTGTTGTACATGTTTCAGATTTAACTAAAAAAAAAAAGTTGCAAAACATTGTACACTGTATATCACATTCTAAAGACCTATGTAGAGAGCCACTAAGAAAAAACACACAAAGTAAAAAATTAATCTCCTCTATCCATATTGCATTGAAATACGTAATATATAAGCAACTTTTATATCTAGTTTTGTAGCATACATTAAATATTAAGTGCCTTTTTCTAGTTAACTGTTAACGAGAGATTCATGCATCACAGCTTCAGAGAACCAAACCATTGGATACTTTTTTCTGTATACAGTTTTCTCTAGCTAATTGCTCTAAAGCTGAAGTAGAGTTACAGACCACATGGCGATAGTAGTCATTTAGAAGGAAATAAGTCGAGGTGGGGGAGATCAATTAGGGGTATGTAAGAATGATGAAGTACTACCACAGCATAACAACCACCCAGCTATGTCACAAACTGACACATCTATTCCAGAAAGGTCACTTCTGTCATTTTCCCCAGCCAGACATTCCCAGCCCCCCGCCTACGTAACAGCTTCAACTCACTACTGAGGACGTGCTGAAAACTCAGTTTTTGCAAGGCTGCATGACTGCTAGTGCTGACGTGAGAGGAGACGGGGAACGTGTGATGAGAAGGGAGAAAGAGCTGAGAGCTGCCATTGAGTCATCAGGATCCTTATGCCAACTATGAAACTGTACTCTCAATTTCTGATCTACTATGCATTAGTGTTAAGCAGCTCTGTTGTACCGGGTCTGGCTGGAATTGAGTTAACTTCATAGCAGCCCATGTGCTGCTGTCTTTTGGATTTGTGACTAAAACACTTTTGATAACACACCGGTCTTTTGGCTATTGCTGAACAGTGCTTGCACAGCATCAAGGCTTTCTCTTTTTCTCACGCTGCCCCCCTCCAGTGAGTAGGCTGGGGAGGGTGGACGCAAGAAGATGGGAGGGGACAGAGCCAGGACAGCTGACCCGAACTGGCCAAAGGGTTATTCCATACCACATAATATCATGCTCAGCAATAAAAATTGGGGGTGGGGTTGTCTTCCAAGGTAGCTATTGTAGCTGTTGCTCAGAGACTGGCCAGGCATCAGTCTGCTTGTGGAAGGTGGTGAGTGATTACCTTTGTATCACTTTGTATTTTTCCCTTCACTTGTTAAACATCTTTATCTCAACCCAGGAGTTTTCTCACTTTTGCTCTTCCTATTCCCTCCCTGGACCCGTCTGGGGGAGACTGAGCAAGTGGCTGTGTGGGTACTTAGCTGCTGGCCAGGGCCAACCCATCACATCCATCCAATTAGCTTTTCATAGCAGATACCACAGACATTTCAGAGCTGATGGTCCAACTCTAGTCTTTTGCTCCATTGATAATGCAACAATGTACTGAAATGGCACCTCCAAGAGAAGGAGGTCTTTAAATATACCCAAAGGAAAAGTGAGGTAGAAAGAAGCAGTGAAGAATTACAGCTACTGGTGACAACCAAGATGGCTGTTATTTCCTTGTGGAAAGGAGACTGTAGGAGGTGCAGCAGAGCCTGCTGTTCCCAGCCTGGAATAAGCAATGCAAAAAAGGAACCTCTTCCCAAAGGCGAACACAGAAAAAAGCTCTCTGTGAACACCAGTTTCTAAGCTGTTTGACAGGACAGCTTCACATCCCCCACAATCTTGGAGAGACTTGGGTTATATCTGTGGGAGCAGGAAGTGGGATCTCCTCCAACCATCACCTGTTACTTTCCAGCTCAGAGTGACTCCCCTTTATTCAGGACAATACCCAGAAATGCCTGCTAGTGAAATGGGTGAAATGGCTAAAGAATCCTGGACACTCAGTGCAAGCCACCCACAGGTATACCATGGCCAGGAAAAACAGAAGCTGGGTGCAGCTGGGCTTCCATCTGAAAGGATTAGGAAGGCCCTTATGTAAAGGTATCTCTTGCTGTGATAACACTGACAGCAGTAAAAACTCCGTATCTGAAATAAAGCTGACTTACAGGAAAGTGCTGAAGAGGAAGAAAACTTGTGCTGAAGCAATACAAGTTGGTGACTAATAACCACCATGAAGCTGATGCCTCCATGCATTCAGAGAGACTGCAATCAAAGCATTATCAGGAGCTGTCAAAGTCATTCCTGAACAGTGTTGAGATCTTCCTGTTAGAGACGGATGGCAGGAAATGTGTACCCAGGGAGACAACTCCTGAGCTTCAGAGGTGCCTCCACCTTGCTTACTTGGTAGTAGGGGTGAACTGCTCTCTGTAACTATTCAGAACAAAGTGCAAATAAAACCAAGTAATCATGCAATATTCCCCTTAAAGATATAGGATATTTAGTGACCTGCACAATCATTTGAAGCTACAGATACCACACTGCCCTGGACAAAGGACAAGAATCTCGAATGTGACCGACGGGCACATGCAAGAATAATCATTCTAAGAATAATGAAAAGCTTGTCAGATTTTTAGTCTTCAGAACATCAGTATGTTGGGCACGCTGAGGATGGGGAGGTGGCAAAGGATTGTCCAGCTGTGGCTTGAAAATGAAAAATCAACTAGAAAATCCATTATTTCCCTGCCCCTTAAATAATCTGGTTACTTCACATAGTTTCCCTTATACAGAAACACAATGTGTGTGCCCTGAATGCACTTAGCTGCAGACACTGTGAAAAAGGGTGCTTAAGGAAACACCCCTAGGAAGTTAAAATCCTATCTCCCCACAGCTAGATGGTTCTGGATAAAGAAAATCATTCCTACCTGCACTGAGTTGCTGCCTGAAACTCCTGCTGACTAATCACCTTTCTCTTAAATTTGTCAGTTTTTCTGAGAAAAAAGTAAAAAAGACAAAAAAATACTAAGAAAAACAATTTCATACTCTTTGAAAACAATGAGCCCTAGGTTAGTGAAAGGATTGACCTATTTTAACCAGATTCCATCACTTGCAGAAAGGGTCCAATTCCATTTCAAATATGTTGCCTACCCTATATGGTAAGTGGAAAACTGTCTCCCTTCCCCCTCCCAGTATACAGCTCCAGCCCACACTGTACAGGAATGGCGTAAGACTTAACAGAGTTTACAAAAATACTGCCTTATATAAACAACGTATCAGAGATCTCAAACAACCAACTGAGCACAGTAGTGAATCATTTAGGACACTCTGCTGGCATGTTTCAAACTAAACATTTACTTCTGAACTGGTCCTCTGTGACCAGAACTCCTCCAGAATAAAGGCTACTGCACTGAGAAACACCCGTCTCCAGTTAAGAAGCATTAGCAAAATATATATAGCATGAGATCCACACTCAATTTTTGCTAACACTGCCAAACCCCAACTGCAGGGCAGACACAGCATTGTGCAAAGATGAGAGCAGGCATCATTCTGGGGTCCGGTGGCTAGCGTTTCTGGTGACCAAGGGGCAGAAGTAGGCAGTGAATGGAGCATGCCAGACACCCACACCTGACAGTTAGCCAGATGCCAAGGTTTCTAAGCTACCAGGGATTCTCTTCCACAAGGGATATTTCCACCTGGCTCCTTAAACGATTTATCTGTCAGCTTCATATCGCAGGAGTGCAAAAGTGGTAAGGACTGAGGATTTCTCCATTGATCACTGCTTGTGGTTTGTCTGCCTCTGTAAGGGATTGAGAGCACACTGATGGATGAGGCTCTGCAGAGCAACTCACAGTAACAAAAAAAAAAAACGGGAAAAAAGAAAAATCAGGAGGATCCACCCTAGTATCCAAACACCTAGGATCTATAAAAGCCACCTAATGAAAGAAGGCTGTTTGTCTTTGCAAGTGTGTGCAAATATCCCTTCCTGAAATGAACTTGGTGATGCTGCTACTTTCCATACAATGGAGCCCATGAATTCTCAGCAACTCTCCTTTCACACCGCAGGACTGGTGCAGGCAGGAAATTGGTGTGCAATTCACCTGTCCCAATGCAAATATACACAGAGTCCTTATCTACATGTCAACTAGCTAACTGTAATGGAGAGATACAGACATTTCTAATGCATGATTTTTTGACACATCTCAGAAGGTGCCCATGTGGTAGCATCAAATTGTGGGATCCTGTCCAAAGACTATTATCTTTGGAAAAAGATCCCTCTCTTCTATCACAGGTGATTTTTTTCTGTGTTTCAAATTTCACAGACTTCAGTAGTTTATACTCACAAAGGGCTCGCAAATTAAACAAAATAAATGTGATTGGACAGATGCTTACTAGAATGTGGCCAAGAGTGAAATGAAATCAGACTGAACCAAGTTTGCCAACTTGGCTTCAATTGCAGTCACACCAGATGCTGGACTGAGTCTCCCATCTCCCATTTCTCTGTGAAATCTGTGAAAGAAAGGAGACAATCATATTTTACCCATTCCCACTTTTTTCAACCCATATCCTCAAGTTCTGAGACTACAAGTAAAACTGATCTGGTTTTTATCTTCCATTAGAATTGTTTTCTGCTGCAAATGCTGATGTGGTGGAATCAAATACTAGCCAACCAAAAACCTGGGCTATGTAGAGAGCAATTTGGTCACTTCTAGTCAACCAGGTCCTCCTGCCACCCCGGCTGAGGTGTGAATATTGCTTGTGCAAATCAGCATCCCAGCCAGGCAATGGTATAGTCTCTCTCCTCTCTCTTCTGCTATCAGGAGCCTGGGAAATGAAGTCAAATGATCGCAAAACTGAAGAGCAAACCAAGTGGAAAGAAAGGTTAAACAGGCATTTTTACTGGTTCTCAGTCTTCCCCCAAATGGGCCCAGAGTTATGGTCTGATTATTGTTTACAACACAAACACAAAAGTCCTCACCTTTAAAGCTCAGCTTGAGGTTGCAGGCCTGAATGTTAGAAAAGGGTTTCTCTAACAGAATTAAAAGTATTCACTCCTGAAGGCAAGGGGAGCCAATGAACAGCCTCACAGCTCTACTGTTACAGCCACTTCCCAAAGTGAAATCACACTTCTAAAAATCATTAACTCACATATTTTGATAGCGGTTTGATTTATCATTCATGAACTGCCTGCATAAAAAAGTCACCGCAAACCTCTGCACACCGTACAGCAATTTGTTGAGTTACTGACAGAATTAATGACTACAGTTGCTGTTATTTATCTCTGTACAACATTATTTGAGTCACAGGGTTATTGATCAGTTCTGCCTTTATTTAGATTTTTAGGGGGGGGGGGGTTGGTACTAGTCGGAAAGTGAGAAGTTTCTTTTCTTTGAAAGGGAGCCATCACTTGTGTTTTGTAAGGCATGTTGATAGCTACATCAAAACCCCACAGAGTCGGGGCAGTATATCTCAGGCAAAGAAATTGGAGGCAAGGATTTTAAAATCAGTATCAAAAAGTGAAACATGAATATCACATTTAAAGCTACAAACATTAAGATGAGAATCAAGGCTTAACGTTATAACACGTTTTGCAAAGTGAAGCAGTGGTTTTCCTGAATTATATACCACAAGCCCATTTACTTCAGTAGGGCCATGAAATCAGCCCAGAAGTGGCTGTTATGTTCCAGAGCCCTAAATACAGCTCTTAGAGTTGGCAGGGATATCTGCAGATGTGCAAGGGTTCAGGGCTACGCATGCTCCAAGTCTAGCAGGGGTGTGCTGCATTAGGGCTAGGAAATGCCCCTCAATGGCACTTCCCTCTAGTTCTGATGGAAATATTGGATTACTTCCGTTTTGCTTCTACACTGGCTCACAGATTAGCTATGGAAAAAAGTCCCAGACACCTCTATGCATCCTGTACTTAAACAAGAGTAATTTTGGATGGCTGTAGCTTTCTACACAACTTTATCTCAAGCACTTGTAAGTAAGGAATTTAACAATTCTATGTAATACGAAGAAAAATAACAAAGTCACAAAAATCTGAATTACTGATGGAAATTCCTTCCTCTGCATCTCCCCGGCACACTGAAACACAAACAAGCATGCCAGAAAGTATGATTTCTGGGTCACAAGATGCTTTGCACAGCCACGAGGACACTACCAGTGCTAAAAACCAATAGAACTATTAGCTATACCCTGTTGCTATGAACTGAACTGCTAGTGAAGATATGAGGGCACATTTCAACTGGCTGAAGCACTGCATGAAATGAGAGGATTAAATAATTCATGTGTTCACATACTGCTGCTTTCCTAGTTATATTTTGTTAACGTTTTGCTGGATTTTATCACTGACTTTTACGTTTTCCCCAAATCCCAACAGCAGAGGGCAGCACTATAGCCTGGTTCAGCCTGACACCAGTCTCTGAAAAAAGACCCCATACGGATTTTTCTGCTGTTTATCAGAAAGGTTATTCCAGGATACTTCTCTTGCACTGGGCACAGGCCCAGCAGTCAGAGGCCCTGTCTACTTAGTAGGTATCTCCGGCTTCCCGAGTCACCCCAGCTATGGAAGGCCATGGATCCTGGCTCTGTCCCAGGCTGACCTATTCAGGGGAAAATTAATCCTGCTTCAGAAGGCCAATGCTAAAATAAACCCGCGCTTGCTGGAGAGCGGAGAGGTGGCAGGGAAAAGGAGCCTATGTAAATGCGTACTTCTCATCCCCTGCTATAACCAACTTCCTCCCACCCCCATTACTACTGCTCAAAGCTGAGAACAACCTCCCCTGCTGAGCAGTGCCCAGTAGGAGAAAGTGCACAGCTTTAGGGTAGTTTTCCCAAAAGCCGTGTCAATGGGATCTCTTCTTCTCTGGAAGTGAGGGTGTTTTAGAAGTGGAAAAAAAAGGGGAAGAGAAGAAGAGTGCTCTGATTAAGGGTTTTTTTTATCTTTTTCTGCAGAGGTTAGGGGCAGAACAGGAGACAAAAGTATGTAATAATAAGCTGCTGGGTACCAGGCACACTGCTGTATCACAACTTTTCATTCTTTTAGCTCTTCCTGCCTGTGGATTATTACCAGTGAACAAGAAAGCCTGCAACTTCAAAAATGCCTCACAAAAATGAAGCATGGCATTGATGGAAATGCATGCCAGCCACAGAGACTATTTTCAATTACATAAAAATCTATCTATTGTATTTGAACTGTTACTTCTGACCTGAGTCACTGGTCTAGTTTTATGTACAGAAAATGGGTGCCAGCCTACAACACTGTAACATCTGAAAGGAAAGGCAAATAATATACAAGCAGCAGACTCATACAGCTTGTGGGTGACCCCTCTGTCACTGTGATCCTGGAAGTAACTTAGAAGGTCCAGATAATTTATCCCAGTCTGACTATTTCAAGACTGTTTCATGTCTAGATGATTGTTCCCATGATCTCCATTTTCCCCACTATATATACTCAGAACATCCCCTCTCTTTTTTTTTTCCATTAGAGCTGTATGGAAGATAGAGAATAGCTCAGTTTCTTCCATTACTGCATCCTACTATAAATGAGAAGAAATTAAATGGAGCGAAAGGACAATTCTTTCTACAGTGTTGACCTGTAAGACACTTTTACAGCATATATTCATTCATACCTACCTATAATACAACTGTACATACTATATATATTAATTTCAAGTAATATAGCAACATTTAAGAATGTATATTAATACAGTATCTTCCTTTCTTTCTCATGACTTACAATAAAGTATTAAAAGGTCTCTTTTCCCATGGAATCAGAAACAGGCAGTCATTCTCTAGGAATCTGTTCTTACCTGCATTCTCCTCAGTGATACGGACACTAAGGGCATGAAAATGACTTACTGACAGTCATCTATACAGGACTAATGTTCTAAAACAACAGACATTCCGGTTTATTACAAAAAATCTTTCATTAAGTTAGCAAAAGTTTGAGAGAAATACCAGATCACTGCAAACAAAAAGGCTCAGCAATATCACCCACAGACAGAATGAAGACCACATCTGCTAAATATTAGACTAATTAAGCTAAATATAAGACTAACTATGAGGCTAAATATCACAGACTAACAAACCAGAATTGATCCATCAGAAACTATGCCCAACCAACAAGCAAAGCAGACAGAGGATGTTCCAGTTACTAAAACTTTTTAAGATCCGTAGCCTTAAGGCTATGTTAGCCTAACATAATTTAAGATAGAGGCCAGAGTGGAGAGAAAGGAACAAATCTCTGTCACACTGGTCTCAAAACAAACAATGCTGAGAATAATCAAAGAAAGGTGCCCATTAGGAAATGCTCACCCTTGTCTTCTTTAGCTCTGTCCCAGACACCACTGGGTGTTCCTCTGTCATCCACACCCCCAAGTACTTTCTTCCCAGCCTCCACCTCTTCAGCCCTCTCTTTGTTTTGTGTAGTTTCTGTTTCTACTGGCTTTCTTCCTTTTTTTTCCCCTCTGGATTTTGTTCACAAGGCAGAAGGAATAAACTCTGACATCTAAAGACTGTCTCAACCACTTCTCTCTCCCCTCAGAGGTATGGTTATCGTCTTCAACATTGGCCTCCCAGTTGCTGAGGTTTTGGCTGTTCTGCAGACTTTTCTTTCCTTCACGCATATAGGCTGGACTTGAGGATTTTTTGCTGAAATGAATACATTTTCTCGCTTATGCTTTAATGATTTGGATAACTTCTGATGAAAAAAATGCTGTTCATGGCAAAGTCCTGATTAGCTCTCCTCCAGGTAGTTTTAGGGGAAAATGGTTCATGAGGAAAACTCATTGGCATAACAAAGGATCCCAGCTGGGAAAAAAAATGGAAGTTGCTACTAGCATGCCTATAATTTAAAAGGAATCTAGGCCCTTTATTTCACTGTCCCATTTCACCAACCTCAGCTGATCAGTTAAATCAGAGTATCATATTTTATGGAGCAATGGCCCCACTCCTTTGTCTCCAACATGACCTGAAATTAGGCTGCAGACATTATACACACCTATTCTTAACAATTACCTATCTATTGCTTCAATGTAGGGGTATCCTGTATACAGGGATAGGGCAAGTATATGAGCAAATATGGAAAACTGTTACATGCTCAGGTATATCTGATAAGACTAATCTTTCTATTAACAAAGCCCTTTAGCAGAGAGGCAGTTTATCTGGGAAAAAAATAAGATTTTTGCTAGCATAATCAAAGGACCTCAAATGAAGTAAACTGTATCATAAAAAAGAACTCCTTTGCCAATACAAACTACATCTCCATAATGGATGGAGAGGTGCATGTGTGGCTCTGTAATCCAGGGGTGTGATTTTTTCCCACAGTCTTGATCAATATAGCTGCACTTTTAATAATGTGTGGTGTGGAGCTGGCTTTAATTTGCCATTTCCTTGCAAAATATAGAAAGATTAATACTTCAATTTATTATAAAAACATCTCTGGCATTATAATCAATGCTATTTGAATTATAATAACAATGTATTTGTGAACTACTCAACCAGCATGTAGGGTGATAAGAAATTGATGATTCAGCCACTGAGCAATATAATTTGTTCATTTCTCACTTGAAAATAAGCTTGAATGTCTATTAAAATTGTTGTGGTAATAGCTGTTGCAAGTATGTGTAACAGTGACATCTACACTTAATGCCTGCAGTTGCTTCTGTAATATAAAAATACGATTACCTGGTTTTGCTATTGCAATGCAGGTTATCCAACTGAGCACAAAGCTGTGATTCAGTTAAACATATATTGTTGTCAGAAATCGTTTCAGTTTGTCCTACAATATATGAACATAAAATTACTGTCAGCAAGAAAATGATGAACTAGTTCACAGAAGAAAGACTAGTCTAAAGTAAAATCACAGAATGAGAAACTCTACAAAATATCTGAAGACAGGAAGAGGTAACAACTTGAGCAGGAGCTAACAATATTGACACTGTTATTAAAAAGAAAATTATATTATAATTGAATGTCTTGTCAGAAATAGCAGATGGAAACCAAATAAATCACTTAAATTATTTCACTTAATTCAAATCTGTCAGCCTGAAACAGTGGATTTTTAAAAGATAAAATATCCAGAACAGTAAAATTACACACAGAAGCAACTTAGCAAATAGAACCCAGAAGTAAAGATTACAAACATAAAAAGATCAACATAATTTTCTGACACTCCAAACTTACTGCAACACAAAGGATGACAAAAAATGAATTGAACAGAGCAAAGACCAAGTACTTTCATTATCCCATTAAGACTGATATAAAAATAATGTTTAGAAGAGTAAGCTTGAGCAAAACAGTAAAAAAAAAAACCAACCTAAAAAAAGCTATGAGATTCCCTCATATACACTGATTTGCACCAATGTCGTATCATTGATTCAGAAGGGTAATTACTGGTTTACATGAACATGAGAAGAAAGAACAGGTCCCTACAACTCTAAGAAGAGGGAGGCAATTGAACAGTATGCAAGAGTCACCAGAGCTATGGGAAGCTGAACATGAGAGCCATCACTCAGGGTATTGCAGGAATGATGAAAACAATGTTGCACCATGCAAAGAGGGCTAGGTGACCTACTACACATTCTTTCAACCCAAAAGATTTTCTGAAGGGCATGTTGCAAACTTCAAGTCAGAAAAATCTATTTTAATACTTTTGCTTTTTAATAGCTTTGCTTTACTAAACTCTGAAAACAAATCAGACCTATTTTCTAGGTCATACAACTTAGGCAGGCGCATCTGAACTCTGCATTCACACAACCCAATGTTTCTCCAGTTTGGAAACAAACAAACATAAAAAAACCACTAGGTAAGCAGGAGAACTAGGTGAAGAACTCATTTGCCTGATCAGGATGTAAAACACAGTCAGAACGCTACTGCTGGGAAGCGTCACCCGCTAGCAGCAAGAGAAACTTCTATCATGTATTACAGAAAATACAGAAGGCTTCAGCCCATAACTTAGCTCTTCTCTGATCACGTACCTGCCCAGACATTGTTGATACTGTTTGCAGCTGTCATACCTTCCAAAAAATCTGGTCAATGCCATGAGAAGCATATCTCTGGGAATGAACTGGAACATGTAGAAAAGCGAAGTACAATTTAATTATCTCTTAGCACTGATTTGAAAAACAAAAGCAAACTACTATATTTAGGAAAAAAGACAAAAAGATGATAGGAAATAAAATGTTTCAAGGTAGTAATTAGGAAAATGAAGCTCTGAGTATCTATCAAACATAAAGATTAGGACCCTGGAAATGTAGGCTCTTCTTGAGAAGCAAACTTTCCTGACCTTCCTTTGCCCTGAAGGTCACAGTTTTTGAATAGCTGTTGTAGAGCAGAACAATCTCCAGATCTCATTTCTTCACACAAAATATCTTCCAACTAGAATTTTTTTAAAAAAGTAATTAAATATATAAACATCAGAGATCCTCTCAGCATGTATTTTTTCCTGGAAGCACAAAAACTGAAAATCACTGAATCCAAGAAGGGATATACGCTCCACCATGTAATGATGCATGTTTGGCAACGACTAAAGAAATTATTTTCTGCAGAGGTCTACACCAAAAGAAAAAGTACAATATTCCTTTCACCTGCAAAGTAGGCTTTCAAATTCTGCTTTATGCTTGTTCTGAATAAGCTTTACTGGTATTATTGGAATAAACATGACCTGGACTTTTCATATTATTGCAGTAGCTTATGTTGCCAGCACAATTTTGAGAAAACCTATTAACTATTAGCCCAATTCTGACACCCTTACTTAGTTCCTTTCCAGACCCTTTTCTATTGTCTTCAGCAGGTCTTGCCCATGAATAATGAGTGAGTGAGGGCACAGTTCAGTGTGGATAAATTAATTGTGTAATAACAATGAAGTAGTGTGTGTAACACTATGCAGTTGTGCACTAATACTTGTGCAGAATGTTATTAGGTAACTGAATTGTACAAATTTATGCCAGCTAACCTTTTCTGTTTGATCGAGAGCATCACAAACCACCACACATCAAACCAGACAGGAAACAACTTATAAAGCAATGGAAACTACCGTTCAACGTTACCCTTTTTACAGCAGTTATTTAAAAATAAAACCTGATTTCAGGATGTGCATTACCCCATCTACCTACTTCATGCATTTGAGCAGATTCCTACTTCATCCACTTCAGCTCTAAGCTGTGTTCCAGACTAGGACAGCAAGCTGATCTTGCTGCTGATAAAACTCTCTGCTTCTGGCTCAATTTCCAACTTTAGCTGGTTGTCCTGAGCCATTAAAAATAGAGGTGGAGAAGGAAAGGAGATTAAAAAATATATACAAACAGCATGTACGAGAGAGATCTGACAAAACTAGGAAACCTGCATTCATGCCTTCCTCTGCCACATGCTGACAGAACGACCTTGAGCAAGTCACTTCACTTTTCTTTGCCTTTTCTTCCAAAATACAGTCTGAGGATAATAAGTTATACTTGTTATCAAAAATATATTTACCAAAAAAGAGTTAATAAATAGTAAATCAACTATTATGGAGTCTAACAGGTTATTAATTTGCTTATATCCATGGCTTGCAAACTGCCCACAAGGCCTCTGATTAATGAGTTTACCATAATCTGTAATGTGTACTGTTATGTTTGTGGCATGAATGCATTAATTATCAAACAATGAATAGATGTTCTAGAGTACTGTAAATGTTTATGACAGCCTGTAGCATCCATTAATTATTTACTGTAATGCACACCTGTGACATAAAAGATTATTTTTGTTCTCAAGGTATGTAGAGACCTATGAGGAAAGATTACTTAAGTTCTAAATCTTAGCAATATTGTTATTCTGTCTACAGCGCACCAAGTATTTACTATACAGTCCTACAGAGAAGTGAAATTAATTTCAGAGTAAAGACTGTGATTTCAATTCTTCAGACAACTAGTGTAGCAGGAATTAGTGCTTGACTGATTTGACTCAAAGCAGTCTTGTCACACCTGATACTGCAACAGAATTAAACAAGAAACTGAGGTTCTGAAAACTGTGTGAAATAAACCTCTGATGAGGAACCAAATCCTGCAGGATTAGTGCTTGACTTGTTTCCTTTCTCCCTAGCTCCCCATGCCCAGCTCTTTCCAGTGACCTTTGCCTTCTCCTCCACTACCTCAGAGCAGCCACTAGTGAAGTCAATGAAGCACTGAAAATCGAAAAAATTTATCAAACTTAGGTTAGTTGCTTTCACCAGGGCAATCCTTAACACAGCAGAAGACATTCAGTCAACACATATACTTTCATTACTAGTTTGGTCAAAAGGGAATGTCAAAAGTATAACACGCCTGGCCACAAATCTGCATGAAGAAGAAACCAGCCAACGAAGACTAGAGAGACTCTGTCTAACCTGGTTAACCCTGCTTGTGGGCTACTCCTCCACATCTCTCACCCTGCCCTCTTGCTGCAACTTATTTCTGTACTCCTCTAGTTTTCCCTCCCCACCTAGCCTGGTTTTCTCTCTCCCTTTTTATTCCTTCAGCTGTTCCTTCTTGTTTCTTAAACAATCTACCTGAGGCACTGAGCCCTACCTCTTACTCTGCCTGCTTTTTGCCCTTAGTGACATTTGCCACACCTCCACCTCTCCATCCCCACTCTCTTGAGACTTTACCATTGCGCAATCAGCCCTTCTTGCATTCCTGTTCTGTCCTTCTGCCCATTCCACTCCCCTTCCTTCTCTTCACTTGCTGCCGCTGGAGATACACTTCAAATATTTCCCACAGGCCTATTAAAACTCAATGTCCACATGTCCTGGATCCCCTTGTCTGACTCTCCCTCTGCAGCTTCAGTCTCTTACAGAGACCTCCGTTTCTCATCCCATCCCACCCCTTACTCACACTGGGGCTGCCCTCACCATTCCTGTCACTTTTTACCTGCTTCTGAGCAATATCTCCGCTCTTTTCCCCTCTGAAGAATTGTCAGCCAGCCAGCGAGCTCCTCCTTATCAGCCTTCCTCTGCGATTTCAACTGACTCTCTTCCTTTCCTCACAATTTCTCATACTCATCCTCAGGAAGCTTCCAAGCTTCACGCTGATGTCCTTGCTGACACCCTACAGCAGACACCCGTATGTCTCCTTGCTCTGGTCCGTTCATTTCACCTGCACCCTTCACTCAGTGTCCTACTCCCTGGAAGAGCCATTCCTTTGATGTGGTCTGCAGCAACCATTGCTTTGCCCCTGATCTCTGTTGTCCCATCCTTCCTCTCTGACCTGCTCCCTCACCTGCCATGTCCTTCCTCATGTCCTCTCATTTGCTCTTTCCATTATTTTCATCTCATCAGACTGATAAAATCCCATCTGATCTCAGCCGCCTTCCTCCTGCTTTATCTTTCTTCTCTAGCACAGATTTGATTGTAGATTCTCTCTATTTCTTACTCTCCACTCCTATCTCATGAATTATGAAGTCTGGTTGCCAAACACATACCTCAGTCTGCCTTCACCTTCAATTTCTTAGTTGGCCTGTGATCTGGTTTACTTCATCCACAACCATTTAATTGTCTCTCCTTCCAGTTGTGCTATCCTCCTAACTTTTCCTCCTACTTTTCCAAGTTAACTGAAGACCTGGCTGCCTTTCACCACTTTTAATTCACTTCTGAAATGCTCTCTTTCTGAACATCTTCTGCACAAATCCTTGCCAAAGGAAGTATCAATATGGTACCACCCACTTCCTGCAAGTCTATTCCTTGTGTCACATGTTGGGTATTTTTTCTTTCCTACTTTTACACCCCATGCTTGTCCTGTTACAACGTAACTTCTGATCTGTTTCATATCCATTTTCACCCACTTCCTCAGTTTTCTTCTGAAATTTTGACCCTCCTCCAACTCCTTGTCTTCACATTACAGACATGCTCTAATAAACAAACATACCCTATGTTGACTCCCACTGCTATTTCCAGCACTAACACTTCCCTCCTCAATGTGCTGCTTACACTTACTGTCCAGTTTTCCTCCCCTCCAGCTCAATGTAGGCTTCTAAGCCAGATAACACCAACACCCAGCTAAAATTACCCTCACTAATATCTGCCCAAGACAAAACTCAAAACCCACACTCCTTCATTCTTCTTGATCATCTTTGTCACTACCAACCCTGTTATTTCTCCTCAACTCTCATACTCATTTAGCCTCTTTGGGATCTCTTACTCTCCTCCTGACCACAGACATAAACCAACCTTACACATGGAGAATTTACTACAACCCTGCAAATCTTCCCTGAAAAAAATCCACATTATTTCTTCTTGGTATCTTGCCAATACACTGTCTACCCATCACTGTCTATGTTGGGGGTCAGGATGGTCGGACTGATTCCTTGTGCTCCCCCTTGTGTCTGCTGTCAGATTAAGACTGCTGACTTTTTAGGAAAAGCTTTTTTATTTTGTGTCTGGCTTAGCCTCAGCACTAGGGTTCCCAGTGTCTTCGAAATGCAAATAAACAACGGTACACACTACTTTTACAAAGAAGTTGATCTCCGGTAGTGTTTCAAGCTGGTTATTCACACATCAAAGCACAATGTAGTCAGTCACTAATCTCTTTTGAAAATGTAGATCTAGGTTATTATTTTTAGCTTAGAATTTTTAGGAACAAATTCCAGTGTCTTTATGCTACGTCAGCAGCACAGAGCACCCACAAACTCAGCCTAGAAAGCCAGCTAATCCTTCCCAAGCTGCAAGGATCTAAGGAAGATGAGGCTTAAAAGCTGGCTTTCAATAATTCAGAAAGGAAAGCTTGCGTTTTCAGAACTGTTTTAACCATTTCTCTACGAAAGTATCAGTAACTGTTCCGAATATAGAACATCAAACACCAACTAACTATATGAAAAGACAAAGTTCCTTTCACTTTTTTTTAATGACATTTCCAGCTAGTGGAAATGCTTTTCCTGAAGTTTGGTGGTACTGGTGGAGTTAGCAATAAGTTCCTTACAGGATACATTTGAACTCCTACAGTAAGTAGCATAAAAAGCCTCATTGTCACACATAGGAAAGATCCAAAACAGGCATTTGGAGCAAAAATCAAACAAATGAAGAATAACCTTCAGAGTAGCAGACACATGTTCTGGTCCAGCCCTGCTTTTGTTAATACTGTTTGGAAGCCGAGTATCTCCTGGAAATAGACATCTGGGTTCAGGGAAGGGACAGCAGAAGCAGAAAAAGTGGCTATTCACTTTCTACGCACTGCTTTCTTTGAATACTGGCAGTCATGGGTAAACAGTATTACTGCTACAGAAATACCTATTAAACCAAAGAGCCTCTGTGGGGTGGGATGATTATGCACCACAATAACTTCAAAAACTGACTGTAATTCTTATGATAAAGGCTTTATTAAAATGTAATTTAAAAAAAAAAGCAATTCAAATGAGCTAAAAATGTCATTTAAAAAAAAGGCAATTTAAATGAGCTAAAACAAAGATGGTGGGGGAGGGGCAGGCAAAAGACCTTTTCAGGCTAGATCCCCCCCCCCAGTCTCACTCCAGGCCCCCCACTCCCCTCCCTCCCCAGTAGCATCCCACTGCTGCTCTCTCACCTCTCACTCACCATGCGCCAGTCAGCAGGGCACTGGCTGACACCTGAGTGGACACACTGAGAAGACCTTATCAGTCTGGACAGTCAGGCAGCAGCTATGAGCACCACCATCCCATGGGTCTGTATGAAACCAGCAGTAGAATCGCTGAGACGTTAAAAGGGCTATTTCCTGTGAAAAGAGGAGACACCAGACCTGGTGAGCAAGTATGAGGAAGAAAAAGGAAAGGTCAAGGGTACACACATTAAACAATACTCCCCTCAACTCACAGTCTAATTCTAGGGATCCCCTATGCTTCCTGCCTGCACCTGCTTTTGGTCCTTGCTCAGGAAAAGGTCTCTTCCACAGAGCTCTCTTCCCCTTTCTTAGAAGCTGGGGAAAGGCTCCATCTGCTCAGGATGGCCAAGGTGCAAAGGGTGCTCCTGGAAGTTAAAGCTGTCGTCCGCTTCCCAGAGCTGAGGTTCATGAGAAGAGACCTCTACCTCAACAGACATAAGAGCAGCAGAGACCAAGAGAGACAGGGGATCAAATTTACAGTCTCATTGACTCGTGCTAACAAATACGTCAGTGACAAGAGATTTGCTGTCCTGAAGAGAATGTCTCTTCGTGGAACGGCCAATCTTTTAGCACCTACATTAAGATGAATCCAATTTCCATTATTGATACCATATTACCAAATCAAAGCAGACCCCATTACCCTATGCATTCCTCAGTATAACACTGTCCTAGGGGCACATCTTAGTGCCTTTTTAAGGCAAACTCCTAGGTGTGCATCTACAACTTGCTGCATTGGCTTTCACGTAACTATTCCACGCAACGAAGTCACCCAACAGCGAATCATAAGCTCTTGCTTTCTCATGCGGGTCAGCCAGAGAGTACAGATGAGAAACACGGAAACTAGTGAGGGAGCCATGTAATCTTCATTTGAGACTCGAACATTTCCCTAAGAATCAGTCACTGAATGAAGGCAGGGTTTCACTACAGCCTTTACTCTTCTTTCACATCTGGTGCGACTCAAGCAACTTAAGTGTACCTGGGCATGTGCTTCCCAGAGTCCCTTCCTCTCCCTCCCTCCTTCAGAGGGGACTGACTGTGACTCTTGTGACGGTCTGACCTTGCAGGGTTGAAATGAGGGTACAACGCAGGAAGGCACGCTTTCTCCTCTTTGGGAAAGCCAGGTCCTGGAGCATGCCGGGGTATTTAAAGACCTCAACGCCTGCAAGTCCACACAGTGTATCAAACATGAAGCAGCTCTCTTTTTGTCCTTGACTCAGAAAGGTCTAGCCCATTTCTGGTTACTGATGCTCGTGAACATTGCACCATGGCACCACCTTCCTAGCTGACTATGCATCCCCAGTGACTTTTGTTGTAGGGTACGACATTCACACCAGGGCGCCTGCCTAGCATCCATGTCCCCCTCACCCTTCATGGTGTGAATCCATGCACATGAAGTCAAGGCTTAAAGCACTCTTGTTTCTTCGAGTTGACTTCAGTCAACAAGTTGATCAGTCGCTGCATCCAGACCTCTCTGGGCAAGCTTTCAGCCCCCGGCACCAGCCTCCGGCCTGCACGAAACGGTTAACATTGCATGAGGTACTCCTGCCAGCTTCCTTAGTCCCCTCCTGTGCCTCCCGGGAGCTATTAATACAGCAGGCACATGCTCTGACATAGCGTTCCCCGGCAGCGACCAGATAACTTTAATTTGCCCTTTAAACGTCCCGAGCCCAGTGGCCCTCGCGGACACTCCACAAGGGAACATGGCGGCGCTGCCCCGCGCCCACCCCGAGGGCGGGCTCGGGGGGGTCCCAGCCAATGTCCGTGGACCGGTGGGACACCTCCTCCTATCGCGAGAGGCCGCGGGGTATAAGAGGGGCGGCGCGGGACGTAGGGCTATTTGGCCGGCGGTGCGCGGGGGCGGCCGGGTGGGGAGGTGCGCGGCTCGTTGGCTCTCTCCGGGCAGGGGGTGTCGGACCGGCTCCCAGCATGGGTGACCAAGCGCTCAGCTTCCTCAAGGACTTTTTGGCCGGCGGGATCGCTGCCGCCATCTCCAAGACGGCTGTCGCCCCCATCGAGAGAGTGAAGTTGCTACTGCAGGTGAGGAGGTGGCGGGGGCCGGGGAGCGGCGGGGCCCCGCTGGCGGCGGCGGCGGGAGCCCGGTGGGGTTGCGCCACAGGTGGGTGCCGGCGCGGCGGGCGCCGGCCGGCGTGACTAAATATGGGAAGGAGCTCGGCCGGCTCCGGTTACGCGGGAGCTGCCCAGGCCCTTCAGCACCGCCTCAGGGCAGCGGGAGCCGGGGCAGGCCCCGTCCGTGCCCTTCAACGGGCCGCCGTGCGGGGTCACCTCTGCAGTGTCCCTCTTTCTGCCCTCCCACCCTCCTCCTTCTCCTCCGTACAGGTCCAGCATGCCAGCAAACAGATCACGGCGGAGAAGCAGTACAAGGGCATCATTGACTGCATAGTCCGCATCCCCAAGGAGCAAGGCATCATCTCCTTCTGGAGAGGCAACCTGGCCAATGTCATCCGGTACTTCCCCACCCAGGCCCTCAACTTTGCCTTCAAGGACAAGTACAAGCAGATCTTCCTGGGGGGAGTGGACAGGCACAAGCAGTTCTGGCGCTACTTCGCAGGCAACCTGGCGTCCGGGGGTGCTGCGGGAGCCACCTCCCTCTGCTTCGTCTACCCGCTGGATTTTGCCAGGACCCGGCTGGCAGCTGATGTGGGCAAAGGAGTCAGTGAGAGGGAGTTCACTGGGCTGGGCGACTGCATCATCAAGATCTTCAAGTCTGATGGATTGAAGGGCCTGTACCAAGGATTCAGTGTGTCTGTCCAGGGCATCATCATCTACAGAGCTGCCTATTTTGGGGTTTATGACACGGCCAAGGGTAAGAAGTGCATGGAGAAGTGACTGCAAGGGAAGATCCATCCAGTAAAGCACTCTAGGGTACTTGGTGGTACAAGGACAAGCAGGGCTTGGCTCAGCACCAGTTCAGGGTGCTAGTGCTAGAATATGCCCAGGTGTTTCTGAAGTGCATTCCTGCCTCCCTCAACTTGCTGTTTTGATCAGAAGCCTTGGGTTTGCAGAGGTTTTTTTGCACACTTTCCGGTTTCTTTCTCTGTCTTAAGGCTTGTACAGATGGGCTTTTATGGTAGCTTGTTACTCATTGCAGCTCATGACACAAACCTGGGAGGGTTCTGCAGGAGAGACCTTTTGGTCAGGGAGCATGAAGAGGCCTTAGATCCCAAAATCCATCAGTCCTATAAACTGATTTCACTCATAGTACCTGTTAATGGTCAAATATGGATGAAGGGAGAAGTTGCAGGCTTGATGAGTTGACTTGATTGATTGACTCCTGGGGTTGGTGGGTGATTGTTCCTTCCAGAGCCATCTTTCCCACAACTCTTTCCCTCTGTACTGACTCTGCTCATTTGTTCTTGATGACAGGTATGTTGCCCGATCCAAAGAATGTGCATATCGTAGTGAGCTGGATGATTGCCCAGACTGTCACTGCAGTAGCAGGGCTGGTTTCTTACCCTTTTGATACTGTGCGACGTAGGATGATGATGCAGTCTGGCCGAAAGGGAGGTAAGAATAAGTGCTCCTATAATGTTCTGGCAGCAGAAAGTATCTCTTCATCGAGATATGATGGGAGATGCTGGGTATTTTTTGTCTTATGGAAAACTAATGACCTTCATATTGGAATCCTTAAAAAAAAAAAAGCTATGGGAAACACATTGCTGGTTATTTCTGTCATGTTCACTTAGGCTGAGAATTGATTTGTTTGGATTTCCATGTGGAGAACTAAAATTATTTTTCATGAATTGATTACTTAATTTTAAATTCTTGGCTATACTTTGCTTATTCCTTGTTGTTTTAAATATATGAAAGTTGAAACAGACTTGCTGTATAACTTCAAGCCTTCTGACCTTTATGTCTGTTTCCACAGCTGATATTATGTACAAGGGCACAATTGATTGCTGGAAGAAGATAGCTAAAGATGAAGGATCCAAAGCGTTCTTCAAAGGTGCCTGGTCAAATGTGTTGAGAGGCATGGGCGGAGCTTTTGTATTAGTACTTTATGATGAAATCAAGAAATTTGTCTAAAACGTAACATAATGGAGTTCAATTGTTCTCAATCAACTTTTTTTAAAAATATGCTATTGTGATGTAATGGATGACAAAATATTTCCTAGGGAAACAGACTAAAATTTATGAGTAACATATCTGGTTGAGATGAGGATGCATTAATTTAAAAATTGTCCATTATATCACAGTTACATTTTGTATGAAAATTCCTCCAACATTTGTATTGGAACCTGTGTATATATTATACTTCAAATTTCAGGTAATACATCTTGTCTAGAGACAAGACTTAGGTGGTCTATACCTGTTTAAAATCTAATATTGTGAACTCTTAACAGAGTTTTTCTTCTGTAATACCTATTGTACTAAGTGATGTCTCTACCCAACAGCGTGATGACATTTATAACATGAATTAAAATCATGTTTTCTTCTAAAGCTGTATTTTTTTAATATGATATTAAGTGAAAAGCATCTCTGAAAATATAAACTATACTAAAGCACCAGGCTGAGTTCCTAACTGCAGCCTGTTCACTGACAAATTATACAATCATATGGCTGAAACCATAATCTGATTTTTCAAACATGGAAATAGTGTTTCAAAAAGTCCCTGTATCTTCACAAAGCAAAAAGTTGTCTGCTCTGATGTTCAATTGAACTAAAACTGAAATCATGAAATAAATTAATATATTAATGAACTTTTTCCTGTTGTAATGTGTTCAGTGTACTTAAAAAAAGTACATGTCCTTTAAGGTGATGTGCTAATCAGCACACCATTAGTGACTGTCTGGTACTGCCTAAGCCTCTTGAAACAGAGCTTTAGGTAGGTGGAATGGTTATTGATAATTCTACAATAGCAAACCCAAGTGGATTCAGCTTGAGGGTACTGCAGCCAGTTGTCTTACAGATAAACTACCATATAGTGTTAGCTGCTTTGATAATTCATTTGTATTACCCTTAACTTTGAAGTAAGTGTGTCTTCATTTGATAGTGAAGTCATTGCTGCTTATTTTACTTGAAAAAGTATTCTAGAATGGAATACTTCTAAGTCATTTTAATAACTATACTTCCAACTATACCATTACTAACAACTTGAGCTATTAATTACCAGTGAGATCAGAACATGCTCAATACAGAGTTTTTAAACTTTAGATGCTGCATGGTTGTGAACTCACTGAAGAATATACTAATTAGGCAAAGGAGGGAAAGTGAGTTGTGTCTATTTCAGTGGTTCAGTTAGCAAACATTTGTTTATATGTAGTCTATGTATCCACCAAATTGAGTCTGACTCAATTTGAAATTAGACTTAATTTGAAATTAATTTATTGTCAGATGCAGGTAGTCCTAGCTCTCTGTCACTTAGCATGATGGGTTGTGTCTGCTGCAGATTCAGACCCATCAGTTCTGTCTCCCTGAAGGCAGGTACAAACTACTAAAACAGTATCTGGAAGCAACATCTATCCACCTGAAGCATTTGGGGAAAAAATTGGTCCAAAAATGACAGTATTTTTAAATTACCTACATTTAATTTTTTTGTCTCATGAAGATAGTGTCTCTTTCAACCTGGCCTGATTGTTTCATCTCCCTTCTTTCATGGTCACTGTCTTAAACACTTGCTTTTCTAGATACCTGGTCTGTTTTCTTCCCAGTAGTAAATAACCAGGGTTGCAACCTATTGAACCATAAGTTTGTGAAGAAAATCTTTCTACTGTTTTTCAAAGTGCTTATTGCAGTAGGCTTAGTTAGAAGCTTTACCTGCCTGCTTCTGCCCTTTCTTTTCCTTTCTCCTTCCTCCACACATTCCTAATGGTTCCTTATGAGAAGCCTGCTAACACACTGCAACTGTTCATTTCACAGTTACCTCACAGACAAGGTTGCATCTGGATGTTTCAGAGAAGATCTGAGTTGGCTACAAAGATACCAGAGACAATGATAGATTGTAATAGGCAGAGGTACCAAACCCTGGGGGGAAGCATATGTGTGAATGAGCAGTAAGAGGAAGCAAAAGAAACTTCAGATAAGCATAAATGAAAGAAGTTATTATATTCCAGAAAAAAAAAAGAGAAAGGGCAAAAAACAAAGGGAGAGTAAAGGCTATTAAAAAGGAGAGTGAGGAGTATGAATGCAGGAAAATTCCACTGGGGGAAGAGACAATACATGAAATAATACATATGGAAAACACTTACAGGTAAACGGCTCCTTATTTCTGCTTGAATGCGTATGCACACCCTGTGGCAGATTCCAGGCAGTACTCTCCATAAAGATACTTGGGGTCAGGGTTCAAAACTGTCAACGAAATAATAACCGTTCACCTGAAAGCAGCTCTGCACTGAGTCCGTGGCACTCACTGCTGAAAGTGTAACCTAAAATCCAGCTATCGGCTCTGCAAAGCTGGAAAATAGAAGACTTTGCAGATAGTCTCTAATTGCTACTTGAACTCCAGTCAGATGAACCTCAGTTGTCACAGACAATTGATACCACTGCCCCAATCCTTTTGCACCTTTGCAATAGTTAGTCACAGACAAACTATGCAGGCAAAAGCCTGCATCAAAACCATTATTCCCTTACATCTCACACTTGAACACTGGGAAACTTGCCCTGAAGAGCCTGGTAATATATCCTACTAATACAGAAAGACAAAGCCCACCTACCATCCAGCATATACTGTACTACCCAGCTCTGAAAGGACACTACCTGGGGAGGGAACTGAGGTACACTGATCTTTTGGATGAGATGAAGTTGTTAGGAAATTCAGGTGGGTCTGAAAGATAAACCTGTCTCTGAAGAGCACAGCCTACTGCAGAGTGGGAGGGGGAGAATCTATGACAGCAGATTGAACCTTCCCTACCTTTCTGAAGGTGATAACCTCCACTCTCTGCCCTACACTCATCATGGAAGGAGCAGCCATCAGTTCTTTAAAAGCCATAGGGAAGAAGTATAGCAGAAGGAAAAAGCCTTGCTAAGTTGTTAAAAAACCAGAACACTCCATCTGCAGGGATGCCACAGTTACAGTTACTGGATAATCTCGGCTGCAGATGGAGAGCACCACTAGCCCATCTAGGATGTCAGGGAAAAGTATCATGCTGCAGGAGGCAAATCTCAGCCACCTGTGTTCCCCTTGTGAAGCCCCTCTCACTTTAAACCAGCGAAATCTCTCAATAGCATGTTCTAGTCCTAAGAGCCACCGCATGGAGAGAACTGAGACCTGTCATTTTTGTCCCAAGCTCTGACCACTTATAATACAGTAGAGAGATCTTTTTGTACACAGCCCTGAACAAAAATCATGGAGAACAGCATTTTAGGACTCCGCAGTGAGTAACACAGGTAGTCCTGGAACCAGAAGCGACAGCTACAAGGTTCAACGTTGCCAAATCCTGTCTCATCTTGGCCAGGAGGACAGTTACCAGCAGACATATAGCAGCTTTCTTGACCAAGGTATTGGAACCACGCATCCTGAAGACAAACCAGATCTGTATCACAAGCATTAGCAATCCCTGCTGGTATCTGAAACAATATGACCTCAACGTAATTTCAGTCCTGGAAGATGGCTCCAGATGCAGCTCTCATCTCTATGTTTCTCATTCATCAGGTGGAAATGACATGGTTCATCCACTACTTTGCTCAAGAGTTTGAGCAGGGAAACACCACAAAGATCACACCTGATGCCCAGTGTACCTGGCTCATAAGATATACCACTTCGATGCAGACGGAGCCTTTCCTCCCCAGCCCTCACCATCTTCTTGTTGATATCTCACAGTGGAAATACTCATCACTGCCTGCATATGATGGTCACGACTGCGCAGCTAGAAGGCTTGATGTAAGCGGCCTCACTGCCCTCATGTCCACCACACTGATGTGCAGACTGTGCTCCAGGGAAAAGTGCAAGCTCTCACCTACCAGATGACTCAATGAGCTACCCAGGCTGGGGAGGCAGGAGGTTATTTTTGTCTATTGACCATAGAGAACAAGGAAAAGCACTGGGATAAAAATGTTATTGGTGACCTGTTAGAATGAAGTGTCTCAGGCTTTTTACAGGGGTTTATCCTGAAACTCATTAGAGGACAATCAGGAAAATCAGTCCAATGTAAAGTCTACATACATCACAGAAGATGCGTAAATCCAGCCAGCGATTTGACTGAGAATAATCAGACAAACCCTCATCTGAGTGGCACGATGCCAGCAGAGATGCCTCAGGATCTTCAGTAAAGACTGCAAGCAATCTAATAGAAGACAGGCTCTGGCACAGGGGAAAGCCTATACATTCCATATGAGGAATGGCCTTGTGTGACTCTTCCAAATTAGCTTGAGTCTGTTAGGTTCGCTGGGATTAAAACTGACTTCTAAAGGATTCAGTGGTCTGCTTGGGAAAATGCCCTTCCCATGTCACCTATCCAGACAGGGATACATCATCATTCCCTGTTCTTCTCATATAGTCAGTGATCTGAGCTAGGGCCTTCTTTAAGACCTTCAGTATTGTAGAAAAGACTACACAGCAGAACCCTATCCTGGAAGAAACAGAGCTCACAATGAGGCACGGACACTTCCAGAGCAAAAATACGACAGAGGCATCACAGGCCATTTCTCATAGTAGTGGGATCAATACACCAGGGCTGTCACCCAAACTGGCAAACCTGTCACTTCAGCAGGGAGATTGGCTCCTACCTGAAACCGTGTGTCAAACCAGTGTGGCACTTCACTTTAAGAAGGAAGCAAAGCAGCTTGCACTTTTCTTTCAAAGAGATCTTCGGGAGGGGGACGACGACGATGGACACCAAGAAAGTAGAAGAGGAAAAAAAGTGCCAGCTTACAAAAAAGACAGAAAACAAGTTATTAGAAACAGGATTTTTTGTTATAAAAATCTTGATGAGATTATCTAACTTACTGAAGACCTGCCAATATGGCTTATTTTAAAAAACCCACACTGAAGTCACTAACAGGTAAAGTGTATCAATGAATAAACTGATTCTTTGCATTTTCCTCCACTACACATAGTACAAAACACTTCTCCCATTACCTCCTTTGCACTTTAATACCAATTATAAAACTCTGAAAGAAGTCACTGCAATGACAAACAATTCATGTTAAATATTTTATTTCTTATGATTTACAAAAATTACATACAAAATTGACAGTCTTTCATACCAAAGTTAAACAAAATAAGATGAAGCAATTGAAAGTAATTCATTTCGTGAATTCCTTCACAGAAAAAAAATTATCATATGAACATTCAAAAGTATTTAAACTGTGACCCTGATATTCACATTCAAGGACAAAAATCTTTAAATAGTGAATAATTTTAATTATCACAATAATACAAATAAATACAGCAGCACTATGCAAAAAACTCCTTACAGTCCCTATCAATGAATAGTAATTGCAATAAAAAAATCTGTTTGCCACAATGTTGCTTAAACTTAAAAGTTCAAATATTGTGAAACAGCTAAATTTGATCTGCAGGTCACCAGGTGCAGAAGCTCTGCCAAACTATCACACAGAACCAAGTAAAAATTTTGTTACAATGCAGAATACCTGAAAGCCTAAGCCCTCATGCAAGCATGAGCAAAGAATAATAAACTTTCCTTTTCACAGGGCTAAGACCCAGCATTACTGAATATAGCTTTTTTTTCTTTATGTGCAATACAAAGAGATTTCCTGTATCTGTCCTGGGAAGAAGCTGGGGAAGCAAGCAGGGTTCCAGCAATATCCATGGATAATGGCATCACAATTTATGCTCTTTATAAGACTACAGTCCTACAAAATAAGCTCACTGAAAGTTTGCCTTTATATATAGAAATAAAGCATACCACCTACTATTTGCGATTACCAATTCCATTAAATTTTGCTCCCCTTGTAAATGGATGTTGCTACTGAAGCTTATCTGACACTACTACAAATATTTGGAATGAACATGACATTAAAAAACAGGTTAAGAAGCATAACAAGATTTTCTTTTTTCTACTGTCTTTTTCTTTTTTTTTTTTTTTATATCCTGGTTAGTAGTCACTCTCAAAATCAGATGTTCAAATTTCCTGCAGCTCAAGTTTATTTCTCTCCACCAAGAAGGGCAAGGATCTGCAAAAGCTGGGCCATGAAATATTTCCCTTGCTTAGTATTCTCTAGCTTGAGAAGCAACTAAAACTTACTCTTCTTTAGAGTGAATCTGAAACTGTTGTTCACTTCAGTCTTTACTCTTGTTCAATAGCATCAGATGCTTCTTTCCTACACAAAGGTCCCAATACAACTTCCAAAATTCTTTTAAATCTGGAAGAGACACAGCCTTGAGTACAAAACAAACGTTCAACACCTGGAGTGCAAGAGTGGCAGAACAACATCTTCTGCAGCCTCAGTATTCTAGTTAACTATGCAGGAATACACAATCTGCTTTTCACCTCTTCCTGCCGCTGTAAAAAGAAGATTCTTTCAGTCATAAGAACATGACCCACAAAGTTCAGAAGGCTTACCCAAAGCCAGGATGAAAAACAAAGACAATCTAGGAAATAAGCATATGCTTATGAGTTTAACGCAATATTTTTAAATATTATTATTTTAAAGATTTTCTTTACATCTTGCATCTATAGTGCAAGTCATAGTTCTGTCCTTCCATGTTATGGATACAAATTCCACTTATGATTTGAGAATAAAATAATAATTAGCAATTTTTATTTATCTTGTCCATTTAAATACCACCTCCTCTTTCATAAGTTCTTCCTGTCATGGAAAACACTGACTGAAGTGAAAGTGTTCACTTAAAACCATTTTATAAGCAATTCTATCATATGCAATGCATTTTAATCACTGAACAATGCAGAAAATATTTTTGCACATAGAATTTACAAAAGCACTAAAAATAGAAGTCTGAGGATCATCTCAGAACGCAATGCAAAGAATGCACTTATAACCAAGCAGCACGAACATTAGTGGGTTTAGGTCTCTGTAATGCCCCACTGGCTGAATCAGACATAGGTTTTTCATTCCTCTGGCTCATTGTACTTGGTACAGCGGATGCTCTTGAAGTGCCTCCTGTTAACATACACACACAAAAAAAAAAGAGTAAGAATGCTTATGCTCGGTACAACAGAGAACTTCATGCTATATTAGTACTGCAACACTCATTACCATAGTTTCCAGAAAAAAACCAAATCACAGTAAGTTGAATACAAACCCAAAGTGTTACGAGTTGTTTGTAAACGGTCAGGACAAAGAATTCAAGCCTATGCCATAGTGCTGTGGTTCTTCAACCCAGCAGGTATGGATCTATGGGGACACATGATCTACTTCCAAATATTACACACACAATTTCTAAGAGAAACAAAGGGTACTATCAGTAGATTTACATTTTCTGAGTGAGAATTTGAACGTTCTTTGAGGTTTTTGTGTGGGGTTCCCACCCCCCCTTCTCTTCTCCTTTCAATAAAGGGTATGGCAAAATGAGGAATATTTCTTTACAACAGGGATTTTTTTACCTTCTTGGAAAAGATGATTAAAATCACTTTAATGATTTCTGTGTGACAAATGATCAAAGGAAGACAGAGAAAGGAACTTGCTTGCTATGCTTAGCAGTAAGCACTTCACAATTCTGAATTATGAAAAGATAAACACATGCAAAGAAATGCAAGAATCTGCAACTTCAAAGTACATACTCGAAGGACTAAGCTGGCTGAAAGCAGATTTTCCTCTTCTTACAGATGGTGAAGAACTTAGATAACTCATCTGGCGCTGATAGTCCATCAATTGTTCAGAACGCCTCATACCAGCTGTTGGTTTCACTGCTTCCAGTCTTTTCAGGAAAGCCTTAACATTGAAGAAAAGTATTATCAAGAAAGAGAAAGAATGAACAAGAAGCTACAAAACAAACATTCACAAATAGATTTTTATTTGAACTGCAAAAAACCCCCACATTTTTAGCATTGCACAACATGAACTCCTCCACTGGTGACCAGCATAGGCTGTTCTGCTCACATTCAATTCTTTTCTCAGTGTTACAAGATGACACAAATAGTAACTATCCCTTACATATCATCAATTCTATGTTGAGTACATCTTTAGTACCCCATAGTTCTCTGTACTTTATGATAACTTGAAACAACACATATGTTTGGTGATAGTAAAGGTGGTGAGCTCTTCTAATCCTACCTTTGGTTACTCCTCTCTACTAAATTCCCAGAAGGATGAGAGGTGGGGTTTTTTTTTAATCTTTGCTTTGTAAACATACTTATACCATTTTATATTGCCCTATGGGATCCCCAGAGAGAATTACTGACCTCAATTCTGTGAAAGTAATGTCAAAGGGAAAGCACAAACATCCACCGGACCCTATTTGTTTTACCCATAATGTAATTTTAAGAAATTCTAGTTGAAATTATTGTTATAGACATCATTCCCACTTGTTGAAATTAACCCTGGCAATCATGCAGCAAGCATTAAATTAGAACAGCTACTTACATGATATTTGTAAGATACAGACAGATTCCCATTCTACATAACTACTTCTACTTGAAACAGGATTTATTGGTTTAAGAAATTTCTATAATCTAAAAAACTGAACCTGATGGCAGGACAAATTTGGAAGTACCCAGCTACATACAACTTCCAATTAACAACTTTACATTTTTAATATATTTCACCTCACATAGATCTATACATTCCCTTCACTAACTAATTTCAATTCATTTGATGGCCTACAAACATTTGGCAATGACACAACCATTGCTGGTCAGACTTATGCCATGCATGCTATCAATGAGAGACAACGCAAACTGCGATTACACAAGTCTTCAAAGTACTAAAAATACCTCTGTTAATAAGGATGTATTGTCTAGATGCATACTTATATGGTAGAAGTCAAGAATCTGTCTGTATAGCCATTAAACTGCACTTTGTATGAAACGATCATTCGTCCCCACTCCCAATCAGGTACTGGGGTTTTTTTGGGGTTTTTTTTGTTTTTTTTGTTTTAGAAGAATAAAAAAATTTACAGAAAGTGACTTAGGAAATAGTATAGTATTCACAGGATGTCAGTTGTCATTGTCTAGCTGTAATAGGAATCTACAAACTCTTTGTAGTTTATGCATGGGCACTGGAAACCTGCATAGAGTGCATAAGAGAGAAAGGACAAGTGATTTTGGCTCAGACATAATATGTCACAAGTGCTTGCATCAAGTGCCAGTCAGTTCATCGTCAAGTGGAATACCTAAGTAAGCAAAAGTCAAAGGAAGGACTTCAGCCAGAAATAGCTCTTCACTAAAGCCAGTTGCAGAACACGAAATGGTAGACTTGTCTCTAAATGTTACATCCAACATTTTACTCACAACTTCATCCGTATCTCCTAATACAACTACATACATTTAGACTTGCAGAGATCACTTACCTACCTTCAGTATTAAAAATGGAAACTCTCAATAAGTTCAGTTCAATCACAAATGGATTGGGTAAATTGGAGAAGTGACTTCCCTATGAGAATCGAGCATGTTTCAAGTTTGCACTCCAACTGTAACAGCTTCATAGAATTTGCATACCTTAACACTGCAGTAATTTCAAGCTTGATTCTGAACATACAATATTTATATATGCCTGCTTTATTCTAGTTTAAATACAATTCTCTGCTTTTGCTTTTATGCCTGTATTTTGACAAATATCAAACATTGTATCATTGTATCATTGTGTCATTGTATTTGACAAGTATCAAACATTACTTTTTGAACAGGCTAACGCTGGACTTGATACAGCCCTGAGCTACAGAACGAGCAGATATAGATTCTGTGGTGCAGAAGTGTTCTAAGAAAAGCTCTTCTAGAGAATGAGAGAATAGCTCCTGTGGTTCCCTTGCCCTCTGCTGTGAATTGCAGCAAGGGCATGTTAACTTACACGCTATTTGCGGTCATGAATTTTGCAGTTTGGAGAATGGCCTGCTGCATATAGAAATGAACTCATCAACACATTGAAATGGCAGTCCTGACCTACTAAATCTGTAACCCGGAACTAATTCAATTCTTACCAACCCTACAATCTTGAGGTCCTTAACCAAGGAACTACCTTGTACAACGGTACAAGTACCTTGAACAAATGTTTTTTTCAATTATACATATGAATCTACTACTTCTTTCATTATGTTCTCCTTTTGAGAAATGGACTGAAGAACACCGCCACTTTCCTTGTTCTTTTGAAGTCCTAAATCTCTGGAGCCTTAACCCTGCACCACTAAAGTAAATAGAAATTTTGTCATTGATCTTAATGACCAAGGAATCAGATCACATAACGTAATCCAGGTGTTCAGAACCAAATATATATTCCTGATCAGATATAAGGAATAAAAAAAATGAGTAACAGACACTAATGGCAGGAATGTCATTAGTTGCTCTAAATTGCATTGTAGCTCCTCCGAGCTCTTGATTCAAGCTCAATACATACATAATATCATATCACTGATGACCTCCCAGCTTGGCAAAAGCCTCCCAAGGCTTCTATTTCCCCCATCTTATTTTACTTTATTATAATACTGAGTTTACAATAAAAGTAGAGTAACTATACAAAAAAAAAAAAAAAACCAAAATCACAGAAGGTGTTCCTGCATGATTACCTTCTAGGAATAGGATAATCCTTTATAAATCTAGGCATCTGGACATAGATGAGTATCTATAAAGACACTAAAATACACACTGTCAATGACAGAAGGAAATGTCAGATTGCCAACAACAGGAGAACAAAGCAACCCGACACTGTATCAAAAGATTGCTGCTGTACAATGGGCCAAGACAAAAGCTGCTAATTCAACTTTGCACATATCAGGAGAGCACTAAAGCTAATTCTAATGCTGTCAGAAAAAAGAAAAAAAATAAAAATCAGTACACACTTTTCTGCAGCTATGTTGAAAAAGAAAGAAAAAACACACTGAAAATGCAACACTCCTAAACCGAATTCAGAGAGAAGGTAAAAAATGTTACTTTTTCTTGTTTTACTTTGAAGCCTTCATGCATTTAAAAAGCAGTTTCACCTCCTTTGAATCCTAACCAGCTGACTAGTGTGCCTTGACAGCTGTTCAAATTTATTTATATTATGCCTCCTCTAATGTCACTGATGTTAGTGACCACATTGCCCCTTTGCAGAGTCCAGGTCGGGGAAGGGGAAGTACGTAACAGTGCACTCAAGGACAGCTTTCTGTTCCTATCAGTACAAGTATTTGTAATTTTCTTCAATTGCCAGTTGCATTAATTAGCTCTAACCTCACAAACTCAAAAAACTCTTCAAGTTCTTCAGTCTACAGAAGAGTCTTTTAAATGGAACAGCTATGAAGTTTACGTGTGGCTGGCATCATCACCACAAAGAAAGTAGGCTAAGAGTACAAGAAAAAAAAACCCACAAAACTGAGCAGCGTGCAAAATAATCAAAACTTTCCTTGAACCTGTCAATTAGTCAGTCTTTATTATAATTACCACAGCAGCGTTCAGGAATCTTGAATCTGGGTCAGGAATCAGCAGACCACAAGAAATCTGACCACAAAGAGCCTATAGCCTAAATACTATGATCACAGAATTGCACTGTATTTGCACCATACTGCAGTATATTTTAGCCAGGCACAGCTGCATGCCAATCCCACATCCTGATAGCTTCCCCTGATGAGAGGGCCATGGATACTTTTTTTTTTTTTTTTTTTGCATTGCACTTTGTAATGTCAGGAACTACCAACATTTTGTCTTTAGTCTTGGCATACAATGGCTTTGAACCCTGTAAGTGAAAATATCTTATAAAACCCTGTGTGCTTGAGTTTCTAAGGAGCCCAACCCAACATGAGTATTTCTGAGCTCCTAAGACGACCCAGAAGACTACATTCTCTTTTACAACTGCATTCCCTACAGCTTTCTCCTCCCGACTGAGACCAGTAAGGCCAAACAACCTTGGTATTCTTTCTACAGCTACATAAGTATGCAGCATCTGAGGCCTGATGCTCTCAGACTCCAGGGGTGGTCCTTGGGGACAGGACAAAGGGGAGGCAGAGAAAAAGCAGTGTGGAATACACTGAGGGAGGAAAGTACAAGGTGCCCAGGCACAACCCTGATGGACCAGTGCCGTCCCTCTCCTGTTTCATTCCACGCCCAGAAGTTATCTCCCTGGTTGCAGCATGACACAGATTGCAGGGCAGGTGCAGTGCAGCACAGGATTGAAGGCTGTGGCTCAAGATAAGGTATATTCTTTGCATGTGGTGGCAGCCAGTTCGGGGGATGGCCAGAGGCACTATACCTCCCTTGCCCTGTTCTCCCCACCCAATCACCACAGCCCATCAGCACCATTAAATCAAGCGGAGACAAATGAATATACATTCATTTATAGCAGTACAGTACTTGCATTTCTAAAGGAGGTTCAGGTTTTCCAGCAAGACAAAGGCAGCCCAGACTGCAAGAGAAGGGAAACACTTTTGCTGAAGGATCTTCGTGCTGGTAGAGGCCACAATGACTACAGCAAGTGGCAGGGAGAAGCATTAATGACATCTGCAGCACAGACAACTTGGAGAACCAAGCAGGTGAAGAGAAAGACAGCCCTTGCAGAGAAACACAGTAAGTGTTTTTGTTTTTTTATTTGTGTGGGAGGGTGACTATACCAGAACTGGGATCACAGTTGGGTCTGTTGGGGCTTAGGGTACATTTTGGGCGAGTATGAGGTGGGGGAATGAACAACATGGAGTGTTATGTGCAGCGAGTCATAACAGCATGGGATAGGAAGAACGCACAGGGATGCATGGGAAGACCAAATATCCACAGAAAAGGAGAACACCCTCATCCCCCTTGATCTAAGATTTGAGAACTGCTGTCCCAGATCTGCTGAGATCTTCAGTGAACTTCCAGCGTGAACTCAAAAGGTCACTCGTTCCCTAGGAATTTGGCTGAACACAGCAGCTTAGCTCACTAAGGTCATCTAACACCTAAATCCTAGCCAGAATTAATAAAAATGATGAAAAAACCAACAAAAAACAACACAGAGATATGAATTACTTCTAAGTTTAGATGAAGTGACTGAAGAATGGTGTGGTGGCTGCAAATCTGTATTTCAAGGTCCCCAAATACTTACCTGTATATACCAGTATAGATTTTTGCATCACACAAACTATTATAAGTTTAAATGGTGTGTAGTGTCCAGTCTATGAAGGTGAGTATCTTATTTATACTGGCAGAAATAGTGATTAATATGTCAATACAGACACATATAAGCAGACATGGGAAAAAAGTAACACATCCGTCACACTTATGTCCCTTTCCACTGCAGAGGAGGCGGGGTTGAGAGTATCTTCAAACACAAGAGTAGAATGTCTTCTGAATCAGCAGCATCCTCTATCGGCAACAGATGCACTCTGGTCTTGCTAGCTCAGATAAGCAATCAAAAGCAGGTTCCACTTATGAAAGCACACAGTCAAAAGCAGCAAGTACAAAATTCTGACATTAATTTTAACAGCTATTTTGCTAATTGTGCTTTTTCCATAAACTGCTAATCATTACAACTACTGTTCTTCAGAGCATTGTACCTTTTTATTCCATCATAGCTCTTTCTAGCAGAGTCTGTGGGAGCAACATATATTCCCTGTACCTCCTTGCACCCTTTCACAAAGCTAGAGAGCACCAAACCGCTTAGATTCCTCTCTAATTTCCTCATATTTGAATTACTTTCCCTACATCACCTCTGATGCCAAATGCCTGCACCAGAAATCAAGCTGTCTTTCTGATAACAGTAAATATAGGCATTACTCCAAGAATGTTCTAGCAGAACAAGTGAAAGCTTTCCCTAGACAAGGTGTTAACCTCAGGACAAGAAATCATGAAAGCTGTAATCCAATGGCAGGGGGAGGGGGGGGGCAGGAAATCTCTGCATCAAAACTCTTTAACCCCCTGCACAGACTACTGTTGTAGATTTCTATTCCTGAATTATTTGCAAAACCCTGCATCCTTCTCCAACAAACATTTCACAAAGGTGTATCAAGCAGCATATCCTGCATGCAGTACCTCAGGTCTTGTATACATGAAAAAAACACCCACAAAACTCCTGTCAAGTGATAGAAGAAAGATTGATACGGAAGTTCCATGGAATTCCAGCTTTTCAACCTACAAAGGTGAAGAAAGCTGCTGACCAGCAGAAAACAGCAAGTTCATAAAGCACATACTTTTAGCTATATAAAACAAAAAAAGCTCATCAATGGGCAGGGTAGGGCAGCTCTTTCATTTACAGTCTCTGAGAAAAGCATGTCATACTTGTAATCCCAAAAGGTAGTGCTAGAAAAAAAATCAATGTTACAACTGTGATGCTCTAGGTGCACACGCACTTCAAACAGAATAAAAAAGTAAACAGAATTGCTCAAAAATGATAGCAATGTTAAACAAAACGTAAGAGCTGTACTGATGAATCCCTCTTTCAAAAAGAAGAGCAGGATATATCATCCTGAGTTTGGGGAAAAGAATAAACCAAATGTTTTTATAGTCTAAAACAGCATGATGTCCTAACATGAATTCTAACGAATGATTCTGATGTCAAACATGTCCACTCATGTTGCTGACGACAACCACCAAAGCATAAATGAATAAGCAAATGAAGGATATTGTTTTTCAGACTACAAGCAACCACCATTAATCTCTAACATGTACTAAACCAGCAATGTGTGAAATGACTATGTGTGTTGAGGTTTGCTGATCCACAAGTTGCAAAGGCAAGACATTCTTGGACAAAATATTGCAATATCATAAGAGAAAAGGTTTGCGGCTTTGAGTAAACAGAATTGTATTGTAAAATATCATATACATTAATTTACAGTAATCACCTATTGTTATGTAGTACAGCATATTACTATTAGATCGTAAGTGATTGTGACACAGCTCTTCCTCCCCACAGCGTAAGAATACACTCTTATTATCAAGGTTCATGTGGAAGAGCAAGTCCTGCTTTCAACGTTTTAAATAAACAAAAAACAACCACCCCCCCAACACATGAAGAAAGCCCTCCTACCAACCTAAAAACACCAAAGCCTAAAAACATTTCTTCCCCAGACAATGAGAAGTATCACACATCTATAACAAGTATTTATGCCAAATTCTTTCAGTGTGTGAAGTATAATGTTCTTTCGGTCAACCATAGTCTGGTGAAGCCGGGGAGAAAGTTTCTTACTTTGAAAAGTTTTAACAATCTATATGTCTGAAAACTGGAAGAACTAAAACCTAACAGATTTTCCTGAAGAGGTCAATTAGACTTTATCCACGTTGAATCTGTATCTCTGTCTATCTATATAAAAGGAAATTGCAACCTACACTTACACAGAAGAAAAAAAGTGAGTAAATTACTTCCACTATAAATTTTCCAAATATTTTAACTACATTTTAACTCCTTTTCAAACACACTAATGAACAACTAGGAGATATGAAAATGTCATAATATGTATTACAATTCAATCACTAAAAATCTTATTCAAACCAATATTATTTTTATTTGTCAACTCTGCCAATATCCTTATGAGTTTGAATTTGTTTTCTACTAAAGTTATTGTGATCGCCATTACATTCAAATACTGCGACAAGCAGAGCGCTACAAATATTGAAAGAGACAGATAGCTATAAAGTGAGTCAAAAACCAAAATTGACATTCACATTGTATCCTCTGTATTTCAAATATAATGGGTTTGATGCTATCATATTGACTGCTTTATTTTTTGCAAGTCTGTTCTTGAGAGACTAGTAATCATGATGCATGAAGCAGGATGAAGAGAGTCAGACTGCCATCCAAAGTTATGAGTGTGTTAACAACAATCGTTGTTCCTCTTAAATTGAATGATACTAAAGTTGAGCAAACTCATATAAACTAAAATCTATTTTCACCTGAAAAAAGCATCATTTCCCCCACCCCCAAACATATGAACAATTATGTAAACATAGTAATAGAAATTCATTGCAGACTTACTGCAGTAAAGCTCCAAGTGCTGCCTTAACAGTTTTGTAAATATTTAGCAGTAGTTCATCTGACAACAAATAGTCCTTCTCAATTTACTGATCCAAATCAGTTCTCAAAACTTACCAGGTTTTCTCTTTCAATTCTTTGCTGCTCCTTTTGCCTATTGAGGGCACTGTGGTACAATTTAGGAGGCGGTGCAGCTGGCTTCTTCAGTGTGGTACTTCGTGGCTTTGCAGACTGTCTGGACAGTTCTTTTAGCAACCTTTGGTTTTCCCGATCAATCTGTCTTACTTCTTCATTTGTGAAAGAATAATTTTTCCTTGTTCCTTTAGATGGCTGATCGATGGTTAGTTTTTGTTCTTTTTTCTCCAACTGTAGGAAAGCTTTAAAATGGCAAAAAGTAAAATACTCAGATTAAAAAAACCAAACCAAACACAAATCTTGTATTCTTAGGATTTATTTACAGACCTGAAAAAGCAAGGTACATTTCACCTCCCCCCATCTCAATTCCAGATTTATGCATTTCAGAATTTTTCAGGGATGCTCAGTTGTCCTCAGTACATTGATTTTACACAAGTTTCACCACAAAAATCAAGTCTAATTTTGGCCTTAGTTAAAACCCATCTGCTTCCTTTTCACTAGGAATCCCCCTCCTCCCCATTTATGACCAGTAATCCAGAGGAATTGAACAGATGTGGCAAACAACTGAGCAATACAAAAGAATCAGCAATATGCACACAGGCACCCTGTAAGCATTTGTGTAGAATATATCTGTTATTTAGAGATCAGAATATAAATCAGCCTTACGTGCACAGTCATTTCTTCTGCATGGTCAGTATTCCTGATCCCCCCTTTGACTCTGATCACCCCGATCTCTACCTTTACCAGTATGCTTGCCCAGCTTCTACATTGACACAATATGTTCAGACTTCCATCCTCAAATATTTTTACTGTAGTTACTATGGTACCAGCAATCAGCATAGGCAATTATATATATGCTAATGGGGCTACCGTTATACGGCACTAAAGCAACATTGAACATAATCATCACTACAGTGGTATCATTTGTGGCACCAATATAAGCATCAGAGAAGTTTTCCAAGCAACAGAAAACACAGCTTCAGAAAGCCAGGACTAGAAATAACTTACAGAACCAAGAATTAAACTAGTTAGTATTTAGATGTTTGCACATGGAAAGAGATTTAAACTTCGCTCCAAAAACATCTAAAATATCTGTCTCAGCTGAGAGGCAGAACAGAAATGATGTTTCAGACAGAAAACTGACACTGACAAAGCATGACTCAGAGATACAAAATGCATTTCCTGAAGTGATTTTGTTGATCCTTTGCTCCTGAAGCGATCCTACATCATGTTGGTGCAGGAATTGCAAAGGGAAAGATGAAAATTAAATTTAATTGATGGAGAGAAATAAGCAAGCATATATAACAGAAGAAAAATTACTGGGGCCTGGCAATTTAAAATAGTAAAAAAACAACAAATGTACCAGGATATGAGGTTTCAAGACAAAAAAAACCCCAAAGAATGCACACTTAAAAATACACAGCAAGACAGACTTGCACAATTGCAAGATAAGAAAATAACTGGAAAACTTCACTCTCAGCCAGAGCCAGCTATGCTTATTATAGTTCCACTGGAGCTTTGCTATTGACCTATTTCTAAGCCTTCGCATTCTAAAGCTCTGCAGTAGATCTTCTGGTAACTGTTTTAAGAATTTTGCTGTCATGGTATTATCCCATCAAGCCATTGCATTATCTATGGTACAGGAATGGTGGTACCAGGTTAGATCAAACACATTTTTGGAGCTGAGACACAGACGAGAACACCTTACTCAAGCCACTCCCCACATTCCTCTAATATCACAGTGCCTCCAGAAGATACCCCTCACTCTTACCCCTAAAAGCTCCACACAAGCAAAACAAGCATCCAAAGCAGCAGCTTTGAGAAAAGCAGAAAGAAAAAAACCCAGGCATGCAGTAATATTTCCTCAACACCACACTTCCACATCAGCAATTTTTTAGCGAGGAATGTCCGAGGTAGTTTAATGAGTTTATTCCAGAACTGATGCAAGCAAATATTGCTACTGCCTTTGAGAAATTTAGAAACAGTATCCAGAACTCAAAATCCAAACAGTTCATAAATTGCAAAATCCCTCTGGAAATTAGTAAGCTTGCACCATCAGTATGCCAGCAAATATAGGCAAGAACTGCCCCTAGGCAGCTCTAACGGTGAGGCTGTCCACGTTAGCAAATATTGTTTTAATTTGTCAAGAGAAGATGCAAATCACCTCCAAACCAAGACACAATGCAAACTAGTGCAGATCAAGTGTGCCAACCAACAGGTTAATAAAGTATAAATGTCTTGAAAATAATCTTTACAATTTAGGAAGTTATTCTCAAGGGAAAACTAGTACAGCCAGCAACACCATTTGAGGAGACAAACCTGGGATGAGACTCATCTGGATACACCTACAAGGGACAAAAAGAAATGCACAGAAAATAACTAGAGCCACGTAATTCACATGATAACATCAAGCTGCAGCGTACTTCTCAGTAAACAATAATTAAATATGTCCTTAGGGGAACATGCAAAACCAGCCCTGCAGAACACAGCTGGAAGAAAGTAATTTGAACAACCATCTGAAGAAGATATTTATTATATATCATGTTACATAATTGATAATTGTATTATTACAAAGCTATGAAAGATAACTTCATCTTTTGCCTTACAGTCATAGCATCTCACAAGTTCACTGCACATCATATGCAAGACTGGAAATCAGGTTGTGCCAAAGAACAGTTGTTCAACTGAAGTCTTGACCTAGCTTTGTGGCACCAATACTATTGGTGATGCAATCTCTTAGAAGAGACATTTAAGCTTCTGAATAACTGTCAGTGCAAATTCCAAACAGCTCTTTTCTTTCTGTGAAAGGTGTGAACTAGTCAAATTCCATTTAAAGCAATGGCATTCTGAATGAGGACATTTTTAATTAGAAATATAGGTTACATGTCTTCACTGGTATATGATTGTTTTAATTCTCTATAAGGTAGCTGGCTATACTTTGGCGGAGAGTGTATATACTCTTATGATGCAGCTATGAACTATAACCAGTAAACACAGATTAAAAATGCTTAGAGACAAATAAGCATCAAGGCAATTACTTATCTTTTGACTTGCTCATTTTTCTGGAAAAACCCTACCAGCGGTGATGAAAAAAACAAAAACAGAGCAACGACATGGAACAAACACCTTTCCCTTTCCCCTCAATGCTAGTCAGTAAATGCTTTTAGAAATAATGATTCAAGGAACCCCGCAGCGGTTACTACACATGGGGGCTCAACAAGCACTGCGTTACTTTGTCACTCAGATCTCCTACGGGGCAGTGGTATGCAACCTTTGCAGCATTAACCACCACCGGTATTTTACCGGAAGCTCTCAGGCAAGCAGTGTGAATACATATCTATGTACATTTCCATGCATTGCTCTACTGGATACTAATATATGTGAGTAAAGCATGACAAAATTTTACTGACTAACTTTACGCTTATCACCTCACCACAAAGATAGTCTTTCCCACTTGCGACAGGCAGAAAAGAGACTCCAGCCTACTTTCTTCAGTATGCTGTTCATTCTTAGCCTCATTATTATTTATTATTCATACTTACTTAGTGTAGAAACTGACTTTACTACTGCCAACAGCTTTCTGACAACTCTCGAGGTTAAGGGCTTGCTAACAGTGATAATATCAAATTTATAACAACTCAAAAGAAACATATTAATAAACTGAAAGAATTGTTAAGATCACCATGAAGGTTCTGCTGTGAAGTTGTTCAGTGAAGCCTGAGCAGAACACTGCCAAAAACCAGTAACTAATCTCTTGATACGTTGTTGAATTACAGAACACTCATTATTTTGCACCAAAAGTTCAGACCCAATACAACATGTGCAGCAGCAAGTTTTCTTCAAGGGGATGGGGTGAAAAGATCAATCTAAAACTCTCTAGTTCCTCACTAGTTTCTTCAGTTCCTCAACTGATCTTTTTATAGTTAGCCTTCTGTATGACCTAAGGAAAAACCACATTTGAAATTTCACAAGTAGCTCTTTACAGCAACAGTGCTGCAATACACCAAGGCATTGGATTAGATAACACATTAAAAGTAGTTGATTTGTTGTTCTTCAAGCTGGTAAGTTCATAACTAAGTAAAACACAACTCTAAATTAAGATCTACGTTAAGGAAGAATTTAAGCTGCAAACACCACTTCAAAAGAAACCGTAACTGACTGAAGCCTATCCATAGATAACCTTTTCTAAATCACAGTAAATGCAACATTGATCTCCTTAGGAACTGTGCAACAGGAGAGTTTAAAGTTTAGTAGAAAAAAGACAAGCAATAGAATGCATACTGTGTCACTTACTGAAAGAGGATCACTAATACTACAGCGTGCTTGTTCCTAACAAAAGAAGCAGAAGGCAGGGGACATCCATGAAATCACTACTCCTTAAACGATGCTCAAATAAACCGCAGTAGCAATCTAATGAAGCAGTGAGTAAAAGGTTCTGCAGGTCTTCCTGAAGCAGGGGTGACACTATTTCCACAGTCCAGAATGAGGCTTCTGACCCCACAACTTCAAATCAGCATTAATAGCTTCCACTACTTCCAAAGTTACCTGGCTGAAAATCTGTCCAACCTGCGCTCTGCAAAGCACCACTTATACAGCATCATATTCCTATTCTCTGTGCACTTACTATGACAGAAAATTAGGTAATCCACAACAGGTATGTATGTCCAATACGCATTGAATGCACTTCAACATTCACTGGCAACAACTATTGCTTTTATGGCAAAGGTGGTAGGTGTCTAAGTGAGGTCAGCACAAGCCTACAAAACCAGGGACAACTGACCATCAATAAGCAAGAAAGAATCTAGATCCCATGTAAGAGGTAAATGCACTTATTCTAAATGCTATTAAATATTTCAGGTACAGTTAGTGTTATATAACTCAAATACTTGAGTTTCAAAGTTATTTCAACGATTTATTCAACAATGCAACCACAGTACTCTTAAACCATTCAAACACTTATGCATTGTGATTAATCTGACTATTTTTGCAGTGGCCAATGACAACATGAGGCAAACACTACAGTTTAAAGTTATGATTTAAGGTTCTAAAGAGTTTAAGTCTTAGAACAATTAAATATGATTTACCTGTAGCTTCATACTCTATCAGTGGGTAATAAGTAATTTAACTAAATCCCTACTTACCACTTCACTGTCAGCCCGACCATAAATCAGTAATTTGGGGGAGGGGGATAAACAAGCAGCAGCATTTGCATAAAGACTTGCACAGTGTGCAGTCTCCTTCTCATTTACTGGTAAGCAAGAAAAGAAAATTCTCTGGTATTCACAGGATTTCTATGAAAGCTGGTTTCCATGGAGAGACACCTGACTTTCTTTTAAGCAATAAACAAGCTGTTTATTGCTTTCAATTTGTAAGCATTGAAATGACCTTGCAGAGTAAGAATGGCGAAACCTTATATAAAATACAAATGATAATTAGCAAGTCAAATGCATTAGGACAGGATGATACAGCTGTCCTAATGGCATTAAGGCTAAAATTAAAATCATGCATGTTTCACTCTATCTGTTGCAGTCCCAGTAGAGGAAAATGCATTAAATTGCTTCAGTGCTTACACTTTTGAGTTTGCCTGGTGTTTTGTTTTATACTGCTCCACTATCACATCTGTAAAAATACAAAAGGATTAAATCACAGTTCTTCATCAATGTCTAATAGTTTCAATCTAACACTATTTCCCTGTAGTATCTCTAAACAAGTATTTCCTAGAATATACATTATTTCATGCCACAGAACTCTTTAAAAAGGATTTGGGAGAATTCATAATTTGATGTTTTTTTAAGAAAAGGAGAATGTGCTTTTCAAGTATAAATTGTCCCTATTTAAATATGCTTAAATAGGGCTGTTAGTTATTTCTTGATGTCATGAGAAAGACAGACACCTTACAGGTGCAGAATTTTTTTTTCCCCCAAAATTACACATCTTCTTATGGATGTTGGGAAAGTCTGGATCCCTTTACAATCTTAAAGATTTTCAATCTGTTTTCAAACTCTAAATATAAGAACAAGCTGATAATTGCTCTTCCACCTCAACATGAGTTACTAGACCTGCAAAAATGATGCATATATATATACACACACACACACACACACACACACACACAAGTAGTTCAAGCTATGAACATACAAACTAAACAAAACTTAGTGAAAAAGCTATACATGTTTAGTTCAACTGTAGAGTTTGGGCATTACGTATATATTTAAGAGTCTACTTTAAATTTAGACATTGTTTAACAGTTATTCTACAAATACACTAGTCAGCATGAATAAGCACACAGATAACATCCCTACGAGGAGAAAATTTCAGTTATAAAAAACTTATTCTATTTCCTGAGTGACAAATTACAGCAAAAAAAAGTTAAAGCAATTGCTACATGTTCAGTTGAAGCTGTTATTTAGTTTTCTACAATAGTTTTTATTCAGAAACACAGAGCTTTTACTTTCATAATAATGATATAAATATCACAGTGCTTTTCACCAAATGAGCTCTGACTATTTTACAACAGAAAATCTAAGGCACAGAAGAGGCAAAAAGGTTTATCAGAGAGCATATAGGTCAGTGAGAGCTTCAAGGATAGAATTCAGGTCTTCAGCCTGTGGCCCATTGTCCTACTTACCCCATCGCACCACCTCCTCAAGTTAATAATAGCTAATACCATGGATTTACAGCCTAATTCTCACAGACACTTCTGTAAAATAAGCAGGTATCAACCCCATTTTACAGAGAAGAAAACACAAAGTGCTAAATTCTTTAGCACTCTATATACCTTGTGCAATCCCATTACTACTGTATTGATACCCAACATAAATTCAGATAAGGAAATACACAGCATTTTTAGCATACAACTCTGTATTCTGAACTACAGAAATCAAGAGTCTTGTCTAAAGACAGAGAGCAAGTCTGTAGCATAATGTGATGGAAATGGATGAGTGCTTAGTTCACGCTTGTATGCTTAACCCATCTCTTTATCTGCATAACCTCAATTCCTTAAAATTACATGGGACATTGGATCAAGACATAGGATCAAGCAAAACAGCATCAGAAAATTTTCCAATTTTTTTTATTCCCAGCTTTCTAACATGGAGCTTTATGAAAGTACTTCCAAAACCAATTTTGACAATCTGTTTCTTTGCATTGACATATTTAATTCTCTTTTTGTGTTCAGATTACTCAAGAGTACAGCAGAGGAGAAAGAACTCTGACATTTATTATTATGGGTTTTGATATTACTCTGAGTTAGCTATTATTTTGATTTTCTGAAAGATCTTTAAGGTTTATAGCAAAGTGGAAACAGCATTGACTCACAAAAGAATTACATACAAAAATCCATATAACATCATGAAACGACTGAAGAACTGTATTTCTACCTGAAAAATTATAATCACACCTATATCTTTTTCCATGCAGGTGGCAAAAAAAAAAAAAAAGAGAGGTAAAGAGTGAGGAGAGGTCTGTAAAATATAAACCCTACTAACCTGGAGTAACTGAAATTGTGAGTACCTATGTTCGTGGCCACACTGATAAGGTATTTAAATTCCTAACTAGCGTGGCTGTCTGACTCCACAGTGCTACAATAGTTCTTATAGTCATACACCATAATGACAACAGCTACGTCACATCAGTCTTAGCATTGTAAAACATCAACTTCTATGTCTATAAAAACGAGAGCATTCAAGCGTCATATATTAGCATTTATATACATTTTAAATAAGCATGCCACTCAAACAGCAAGTGATTTTCATGAACAGAAGTAAAAACAACTAGCAAGAACAATTAAACAATTCAGCAGTTCACAGCTACCAAAACAGTATCACAGATAAACCCAAGAATTTTTATGCACAACGCAGGAATAATTAATCAGTAATCACTAAGTCCAGTAACTTGAACAACATGGTCCAGGTGGACCTAGACTGTAACATGACCCAGGCTGGTTTTAGTACTCCAGGCTCTGCAGCCACAGGGCTTCAGTATGAGGGAGCAGGGCAGGCTCTGCTCCTCAGGGAGGGCGCTGCAGAGGGGTGCTCCCTCCACCTGAACTCCAAGCCACTCTGAACTGAGCAGACACTGCCACGGGACTGCTTTGGAAGCAAACAACAGAGATCAATCCAAAAAGTTCTGAGTTTATCCATTCCCCCTGCACCGTCTCTGCTTTCACTATGGCCTGCAGTTTCTAGCAATACTGTTCCCACTGCAAACTGCGGGCTCCTTACAACTCAAACAGTGTGAGTGTGCACCCCATACCTTAACATGGTAGCTTACAGATACCTGGGCTCCACAATTTCTTCACTGTGTATGTTTATCTGTCTTCCTTCATGTTGCATCTGCTCTCAAGAGTGCTCTGCTGTTCACATGCCCCTCCTACATCAGTGTGCACGCAAAGCCATGCCAACACAGCCATATAACCTGCAGGTTTTGAAAACTGCACATTTTATTGTACTTCTTCCTTCCCTTTGAAATAGGGCTCAACTCCTGTCTAATAAATGCCAATATAAGGACTACATTCATATGCTTTATTTGTCTTTGGCAACATGCAGAACCTGCTTCTCTCCAGTTTTCAAGCATAATCTTCACTTTGCCTCCAGCTACTGTTATCAAGTAGATTTCTGCCATTTGGACTAAAACTAGTTCAGTTATTTTCCATAGGGCGAATGGAGGCTGCACAGCAAGTTGCAGTACCTGGTAATCCTCACTTCAGTAACAGCATAGATAAAATGACACCTTTCAGATGTAGTAACCAAGCGTTATCACACATCTTTATCAATCTCTTGTTCAGAGTTCTGGTCAGTAATGAATATTTCTAAAATCAGTGATAAAGCTACACAGCAATACGCACCTAAAAAGCATTAAAAGCGCAATATACAGCGTGGAGACTATGAGATTTCCAACTAAAATTATGTTATTTGTGAGATTTTAAATTATTCAGAATAGCATAACTTAAAATTTGGCTTCTATCAAGAACAAGCATAGCTTTAGGAGATGTAAGGGCATGATAAATTTTTTTTATCTAAACATGATTTCTTTAAATGCTTATAAAAATGAATAGTTTGCAGTATGAGCACAGATATGTATCAAGGGCATATAATATAGAGGAAATATCATTTCAACTCCTTTTTAATTTAACTGCAACATTTTTTCTAAATGCTTCAAATGAATTCTATTTTAAGATACACAAACTACCTCGCTGCTTAATAACCAGACTCTTGTTCTAGTCCAAAACTTGTTTTTTGAACACCATGTGCCTTTAACAGATTTCTTCCCTTTCTTTGTTGTTGTGATTCCTTTTTAATACAAGAGATTCTAGTCTTCCCAAATGTTCGCATTACCAGTGCATAGAATTGTACAAAATGAATTACTGCACACCCCCTAGAACCACACAGTAACAGATCACACTGAAATTCTGCAAGTTTCTGGGGACCTTGGGAAATTAAACTCACATAATTGCTGTAAATGCTTAGGTCCAGCTATATTACAAGCATATTTGAACAAAATTTTAAACTAAATGCTTCATCAGTATAAATTACTGGAAGAATATTATACTTTAAAACCAAATCTGAGACATCCTGATGATCATTTAAATACTCTTTCATGCACTCAGGTCTGGGCTTATCCTGTTCTCACTTGAAGCAATGTTTATGCCTATGCAGTTCTGATGAACATTTAATGCAGACTCAGGGGGGAATGATTTGCACTTTTTTTTTTTTAAATGAGTATGGAAAAACCTGGAAGCAATAACTCAGAATAAGATTAACTAGTCTGGGAAAGTAGGAGCTACCACCATTAATAATCCTGCCCCATTTAAACTTCAAAATACCCAAAGTAATTAAGCTATGCTGTGCTTACCAATTAGAGAGCCACTTGGGAGTAATATGCATGTTAATCAGGAACATTAGCTGCCAGACTATATGAATTCTACTTCTCATTACTCAATCTTTATTATTGTTATTTAGAATTGTTTTTCAGTTTTGGGAAAAAACTCCCCCCTCCCCTGAGATTCATCTCTGAGAATACTCACTCTGAGCTATAATACCCATTTGTTTTAGGGATGAGATGAATCCTTCCATAATCACCAGTTATTAAATAGCTCCTTGCTATCAGGGAACAAATAAAGATGTAGGACATCATAATTTCAATTGCCTAGCAACAACTCTTCTAACATCATGTTTTGACAAGTGGTTGGAGCCTTTTCTAGGCCGAAAAGAGTTGCTGAAGCACAAGGACTGTCAGAGATGAGAATCTGCTCTACCTTTCTTCATGGCTAGCTCTGCTTTTCTTACCATCAGAAAAATTTCCATACAAGTAAAATCCTCATTTCTACTCATAGGAAAGTTAAATGATGCATACAATATATTCTGAATCTTTACTCACTAAAGGCTCAGTCTGGCAAGGCGCAAAGTAAAGAAAGACGACACATGCAGTTTTAGTCATGCCAGACCTACCGCAATACAGCAAACTTGGGTTGAAATGTACCAGACTTAGACTGTAAGAGGCTTTCCTCACCTGAGATCAGCAGATTTCTTGAGCCAAGCCTCTTTTATTCTATAGATTTTACTACTGAAAACTCCGGGCCATGAAAACAAGCGCAAAAGCACTGTGTAGACCTTAAAATACACACATGAGATCATCCAGTGCATTCCCACCCCATACAATGAAGTTTTGCAATGAATGCAGTGAGAGAGATACCAAGTTCTCTCTCTTAGACTTCATTATTAAGATTTATTAAATCTATTGGCAAGAAGCAACCACTCAAGTTTTAGTAAAGATTATCTGTTATTTTTCTCTTTAAAATACCTTTACTCAACTTCATGGTATTTTAGAAGGCAGACACTTAGTTCAGAAAAAGAATTTCAAGTAATTCCATTTCATTATCATAAAGGTACCAGAAGTTTAAATATATGAATACTATTTATCATGCAATGTAGTTTTGGACTGCCTTTCAATTTTGAAGGTTGATAACCCAGCATTTTATCAGAAAGGTTGGCGTTTTAATTTAGATAGTAAATTAGACAGATTAGTAGATAGTAGATTAGATAGATTCACCCCGTCTGTATATCCTAGTTCTAGGTATATGCATACCAACACATGCTCATACACGTGCTGCTTCTTTCCACTGTAGAATCAGTACTATTTACATACATAAGAATTCAAAGAATTAGATCAACACAGCTTAATCACAAATCAGTTTTAAAAATAGATGTGGCACATTAAAACCTTATTCTCTTCTATTAGAACTCAATTGTTCTCAACAATGTACAGATGTCATACTTTGTAAAAAGCAAATTTAAAAGTCACCTTTCAAAAGATGATTCAGGTCCATGGCATCATGCAAGACTTTTCGACTATATCTGCGATCAAACTCGGAATCTAATGAAAAAAATACAAACGTAAGATTGGTTTTCCCAGCCCCATAGGTTTTACAAATTTTGTGTTGTACTTAAATTCTTCAAAATTACCATATAATTCTTGGTTCACATTCTCCTGTCTTTTTATTTTTAGTTTCTTATCATTTGATGCTGCAAGTTCAAAAGACTGGATAGGACTGATGTCTGGAGTTGACAGAGGTGTTACATCAGTCACTGTGTCTTCAGACTCCTCCAAGTAGTCACCAAGCTTTGGTTTTCCTTCTGCTAATTTCATAGCTGACTTGAATTTTTGTTTTGGAGACAGAAGAGCGTTTCTATAAGCATTCCTCTTTGAGGAAGAATGAGATGAATCTGATAAACAGCTATCGGAATCTGTATCAGAACAATCTGTATCTGAGCTTGAGGAGGAGGACGAGGAGGACGAGGAGGAGGAAGAAGAGGAGGAGGAGCTGATATTAGTATATTTTTTGCTAGCCTTTTTTATGTTGTTTGACTGCTTAGCTGACTTTGGTCTAACCTTCTGTTTTTTGCCATCGTCACTACTATCTTCTTCATCTGTATAATAATCTTCTTCACCTTCTTTAACTATTTTGGGGATTCCAGCAGGAACATTCTCCTGTTTTCCCCTACTTGCTGCAGATGTCGCTCCAGATGTACCTGCATTCTCCCCAACTGGAGAAAGTGACAAAGATGAAGCATCTCCAAGATGATCTGTGCTATTTTCTAGGGACTGATCCTTCTGCAAATCTTTCTGCTTTTCTTCACTTTCCTTCTCACAACACTTTGCATCCTTTGAACTGGAAACCAAATCAGGGTCTGCAAGACCTGCCTTTGTACTTCCTTTCTCTATACATTCACCATTTTCTTCAGCTTTCTTTTTCTCTTCCTCAAAATCACTGTCAAAGAAAGTATGATCCACTTCACCATCTGATACATCTTCAAACCGGTCCATACTGAAATACGAAGTGCCACCTGCAACCATCAGAAAAGGTTTCTAAAGGTTAGCATAAAAACAGATCCAAGTACACTTTCAGTATAATAGTTTTGTTCTTTACTCTTTTAGCTCTAGTAATTTATAATTCTGCAATTAATTATGTTATGTTGCTAGGGACAGCTCTGTAGTGAGTTCTATAAAGAAATTTAGTGCCACCTTATTGTACACAGCTTACACATTAGACTGAAAAGCTTTACTTTAAGCCAACAAAACCCATCACTATTTCAAAACTTTTACTCCTAAGGAAATTAGTCAAACATTGTTAGCAGCTAAAGAGTCTTAACTATTACAAACAAGCAATTGAAGTGTCTTACTTTGTCCCTTCAAGCTAGAGCCATTTTAAGCTAGAGCCACTAATGAGCTAACATTAGTTTGGATTTTACATTTAAAACCTTGTTTGTATGTGGTGGTCATCATCTTGGCTGACACAGCCATTCAAACTGCGGACTTTCAGCACTTAAAGTAGGAGCAATTTCAATATACATGAAAAGATCCTGGCTCTATAGGTTAAATTATAATAGACATAGGGTGTGTCAGTGTTAATGTTTTAGTTTGGCTCAGGAGCCTGCTTTTCTTGACAGTCCTCTGTAACTCACACTGCACAGCACAGCGAGCACACTTGATTCTTTCAGATGAAACTAACCTTTAAAGTGTGCTCCAGGCACGAAACTAGTACACTTAAACCAGCAGACACCATTCAGTCCACGTGACCAGATTATGGCTAGACCAAATACATATAGCGCGGATATCAGGTCCTCAGCCCTAATTTGTATTGTCTACAAATCTGCTCCTATTGTGTCATACTTCTTGCAGAAATACATGGTGTTAGATCCTATGCATGTGGCAGGGGGGATATGAAAGTCTCCACTCATTAGCAGGATATACACAGAGTTAAAATAAAAACAACCAAACAGCCCACACGAAACAAAATTAGCCAGTATCAAAGACTACTGTTCCCATCTAGCCAGCAGTACTTTTCTCCCACTATTTACAACAGATTTGATGTAAATTTTGTAAGCTGCAATCAATAAATACGTAACATCCTTTAGAGCCAAGGAAACCAAAAACAAAGACAGTGGAAGCAACTATACAAGGCAGGAGAACCAGAATATTTTACAACATGGATGGTCTCCCTTAAACCACGTATAGTTTGTTGCCACAGCAAACAAAGGTGAAAAAGGAATTCCGAAACTTGCTTTGAAATTGCAAGACTATTCCCAAGAAAGATTCTAGCTAAAATTACTTCAAAATACAGAATATGTAAAGGCCTATGTCACTCAGTTATCTTGCCACTTCTCAAATAATACTCAGTTTTAGAGGTATTTGAAATATGCACCCCAAATACAAAAAGCACAACATAAACCTTAAAAGCAGAAGGTGTGGAATCTCCTGTGGTTTTAAGATTCACCAAGCCAAAGAACTGAGAAGAGACTTAATAAGGTTAGATGTTGTGTAAAGCTGAAAACGCTATTAATCAACAGAACTAGAGGTCAACTTCAGTACCACGAAGAGAAACTCATTAAAGCACCTAGCTCCTCCAAGAGCAACAGAACAAAGGAGTAGACCACCTGGGAACTCTTAATTTGAAATGCTACATGGAATTTGGAAATTTTTCATATTCATGTCACTTCTTGTGATCTCTGGCTTCAAGCAGCTTGCATAGTCTGCAATGCCCAACTGTCACGTGAATTCATGGAAGTTTTCCTAGAGCAGCTTCCTAAAAGGATAATGCATTTTAATATATCAAAACATGCACAACAGCAAAAAAAAAATCCAGAAAAGTAACACATTATTTACATTTAATTTTCTACCTCATGTAACCTAAATCAGAAGGGAACCAAGCAGAATTTTTTGGCATTACCTGTAGACTATAGATCATGAATTACTTATTTAGCAAGTACAACTTGGGCAAAGTCAATTCTATGAAGAAAAGGAATATAGGAAGTAGAGTGTTAAAACAAAAACCTTCCTTCTCCATGATGCAAGGTTTTCATTACTTAAGGCACTAGCATCTCACCAGTTTGTAGCTTCAGAGAGATTATGACTTATTGGTAAAAGTTGGCATGTGGTGTATTGCACCTGTCTCAAACACATAGATTTGATACGCTGTTAGCACTGTTGTACATGTAAGAGCATAAGGGGATAAGGCAAAAAACAGGTTTGCAGGTGGATGCAGACCAACTAGTACAGCTTGAAATATAAAATTTTGTTGAGAGTAATACACACATCCATGTATTTTTAGTTTATGTAATGCTACTCCTGCAAAGCAGACTAAACTAACAGTATCTTATCGGCTATAATACGTGGTCATGCCTAAACTTCTCACATGTCTCTTTTCTGAACACAATCTCTTAAGCAAGGACGGGATTTAACTCAAGACAGTGGCAAAAGGGCAGTGCAGAGGTGACAAAAGGTGATAAAAGACAGCAAGGAGCCTGCACATTCCTTTCCGCCACTAGCACCAGCCAAGGAACACACATCTTCCCACTCCGCGTGACTCGGAAATAGCTTACCTGGCAGTGGGCTGTTTTCCATGAAGACTGAGCCATAACTGATTCACAAACAGCAACCACTGTTACAGGAGAAATGCAGTTTCGCACTCTGACTCTGCCCAAAGAGCAGCAGTTGTAACACCAGTCACTTCATTGCCAAATGCTCCTTCCGCTTTTCTGGCACAACCCCCTAACGACTTTACCCTTCATCTTAATGGAAAACAGACATGCTGTGTTGGTCAATTTCTCTCACTGACACTCTTAATCATTCACAAACTAAATATTAATTAATTTTGTAGCTTCCATTAAAAACAAACAAGAGGAAATAGATGAAGATATGGTGTTCTTGATTCCTATCCCCCTCATGCATCTAGAATGTCTTTAAGGGAGCTGGAATTTGCCAAGAAGCAGCAATACAGAAGAAGCAATTTTGCTGATAAACCATGCCTAAATTAATAAATTGGCTGCGTGTGCACATATACACACACACACACACACCCCTTTATATACGGGGCAGAGTGTAATTTTATTTGTGAGAAGTACAGAGTTCTGCTATGTTATCAACTGTTAAAATACAGCATCAACAAGTGATATTCTGAAATCCCAAGAAAACTGTCATTAGAGTCAAATACTTATCATTAACTGCTAATTCTAATGACCATCATATTTATTTACAAAAATTAAATGTTTCCATGGCTTTCTGCCATGAAACCCTCTAACACAAATACGATCAACTCAAATGAGAAGGTTGGCCATTGTTTGTCAGATCTTTTTTTACTGTAATATTTCCTCTCCCCATGTAATTCTCTACCTCTCTCCCCCTATTTCTTGTAACTGTAACACCCACCCACTACCCCAGCCAAGCACAACATTCGTCTTTGTCTCTTCCTCACTACAGTTCCTCCTAGTTTATACCACTTTTTAATCTCTTCACCTGTAAATGCCAAGCTTGACCCATTTAAGATCAGAAAGCAGGGGCCAAGCAGCCAAGGAGAACATACAGTCTGGCTGTCAGGGCAGTAGGGACCCACACTTTCTCATCAAGAGTTTGACGCACTGAGCATCTGACTACCTACCAAGACCGTATCCGTGTTCTCACCAGCCGGCCACTGCAAGAGCAAAGACCACTCAGCTCCTGTTCAGGCCAACCACTGCCTGCTGCTACACTACCCAAAGGACAAGCAGCATTCTGACATCCTCCTCCATGTTAAACAAAGACCAAGACCTTATTCACGCTAACTGTATTGAGTGTTTTCCCCTGCCAACTGCAAACCTACCAACTACAGCACCACCTGAAACATTTTTGTAGGTAATGCCTAATAGCAGGCCTTTAGGCATGGCTGCAATATGAAGTATCTTACACAAAGGCAGGATAGTACATAAAAAGGGATATAGTGAGGATGCAGATTTAGATGTGGTTTTGTGTTTGAACATATACTGCCTTTTGATAACATTTTTTGAATGTTGGAAACTAACACTTACGAAATACATTAAGTACTTAGTGAAAGATTCAAGGTAGTTTAACCTTAGTTAAACCTTAAAGTCATCCAATCAATCTTTCACTTTTTTAAATGCAGACCATCTGAAATACATCCATCAGAGAGTACTGGAATAAATCACAGAAAAAAAGAAAAAACTCAACATTAAAGTACAACCAGTGATCAACCTTCTTTTAAGCATTCTACTTTCATAGTCAAGGAAGAGGATGGTTCATATAGAGAGGAAAGCCTTTTTTTTTTTTTTTTTTCTATCTAGTAACATACAAACTCCTAGCACCTAGAACACCACACACTGAATTTGTATGGTATACATCCTCTGAAGGCCCTAAGTGCTTTCAGGACATCTTAAGACTCTGGTATTTAATAAAAGTTGAAAACAAGCCCCTTAAGCATGCTGTGGGCTGAATCAGAAATTTCTGACGTTACTGCGTGCATATCATGCATCACCACAAAGGCCATAATACAGCACAGCTATAGTACACTAAGCATGAGTCAACAATATGCTTCCTGCAACAAAAAGGAACAGACATCATCTTAGGATATATTAACAAACATATATGTAAAGTATCAGAAGCAATACTAATGTTGTATTTGGCTCCAATAAGGCACCTTCTGGTTTAGGGTTATTAATTTTGCTTTGTAAGTATAATTGATACTGAAAGAAGTAACCAAGCACACAACCTTCTCCCAGCCCGTACAATTAGTGCTCCCACAGATGGCACCTCTCCTTTCAGCTGGAAATTTCTACCTCTTCAGAATAGGGACCCACCCTCCTGATCTCAGAAAGCCGAAACAAGCATTTGAGAGCTAAGGGGTTGGAAGGCTGAAGTGTTTTAATTAAAAGATTTATACTATCAATGGCAGATGTTCTTTAGGACTTTCCAAAATCCTCTGACTCTATTTACTCATTATTGCCCCTCTGTCAGGGATCCTGCTCCCTTAAACCTGCTGAGTTCCAAATCACCTCTTCATATAGTGAACTTGGGAGAGGGTGAAAGTGCTGAACATTATCATCTGACTAACATTTTCAAAAATAACAATCATTAAACAAGTTACCATGTAAAAACACACTAGTTCAAACCCCACCCCCCTCTTTCTCCCTCCCTTCCTCATTTCTGGCTGAGGCATTAAAAAAAAAAGACAAATTTGAAAATGCCTAAAAGAGAGCAATAAAAATTTTAAGACAATTAGAAAAGTCCAACTTCTGAGGGTTTGTTTAGTTTAAGAGGGGAAACATAGGGAAACATAAGTCTTAAAACCTGTAAAACAGACTAACCCAAAACTTAGTTTGTTCTCAGATACAATCAACAGTGGTAAAGATCAACTAGTGCAGCTGCTTCCAGCCATGTGACAAACCACGCATACCCAGCCCTACCTACCTCCTCTTTAATTAAAGCTTTCATTTTTGCTAGTAAGAAACAACAAAGCATGCAAAGGAGGAAATATCCCTCTCAGGAAACTATTTCCCTTGAGGGAAACGCCCAATGAATGAAACAACCCGCCTGTTCAGCAGATGTTCTAATTTCCCAAGCTCAGAGCACAATACCTGCTACAGCTGTTCTGCACACCATACACTCTCCAAACTTGGGTACCCATTTCCCCAATCCAAACCATTCATAACCAATCTACAAAACACAAGGCCTCAACCCCAGCTCAGAACAACTCCAACACCACAAATCTATCCAAGCTCTGCTCCTCCACACAGTTACACATCCTGCACTGGACCTGTTCCTACACCCTGAGATGGAAGAGCTGGTTGAGACACAGGCAAGTTACTCTGCAGAACACCACAAAGCAGACAGGAGCTGGAATTAGAATCATAGAAAAATTTAGGTTGGAAGGGATCCTCTGGACATTATCCAGTCCAGTCCACTGCTCTAAACAGGGTCAGCTTCAAAGTTGCATCTAGTTTTGCTCAGGGCTTTGTCCAACCAAGTTTTCAAAAACTCCAAGGACGAACACTTCATGTCCTACGTGGGCATCTGCTCCAGTGCTTAACAAACCTCACTGCGAATTTTTTTTTTCTTGAATTAGAATTTCCCATGTCACGTCTTGCAACTGTTAGCTTCTATCCTTTCACGGTGCACCTCCAAGAAAAATGTGGCTCCGTCCACTTACAGGTAACCATGTTGCTGCTGATCAACCACCTAGACATAACTATGTGGGAGTGAATCCCTTTGCTCAGATTACAACCTACATACAAGTATTTACTGCTGATTCATGACAAACTTCTTGTTGTTGGCTCATGAGACAGTAGTAGACTTGCACCTGAACTGACTAATCTGAACAGGCCATGGAACCACCATTTGTCCCTCACAGATCAGATCTCACAGGACCTAATTCAAGCTCAGATCAGAACTACCATTGTTTCTAGTGCATCTGAAAACCACTTGTCCAGCTGATTCTCAGCTGGCTCTCTAATGCCTTTCACTGTCTTCTTCTCTCTCCTAACTAGAGAAGAAGAAGGACGGAAGACCTGCTACTTCCAATCTATGGGGTCAATATACCCAGCCATTGCTGCCCTTTTTCCTCTGTTTTTTTTGCTTGGTTTTTGTTTGGTTTCTTTGTTTATTTTGGTTTGGTTTTTGCCCTGGTTCTCTCTGCTGGACACACAGGAAAAGATTTTTCCCTGTATGCTGTAAGATACAGTTTAGTAACTCCCAAACCTATGACAGGTTAGCCATCAGAACAGCAGTTCTGTCTCCAGGTAGGCCCACTGGGGATGCTCCAAAGTACTTTGGAGTCCTTTTAAAAGGATTCCAACAGAAAGCCCTGAGTCTCCTGCCTATTTCAAGCAAGGATTCAGTTCAGCAAATGGGCACTACAAAGTACTGGAACATTTAGAGCAAACAAAAGCACATGACCACTAGAGAACCCTAGATGACTGCAAGACAAAGGCTTTCAAGTTAATGTACAAGGGAGGGAACAAAAAAAGAGGAAAGAGGGAACAAAAGAAAAAGTAGTTCCTCTTGAGCCAAAAATAAGCCATTCCCCTACTATGAAAAGCTGCAATACGTTATGCCAAGAGGTGTGGATCTGTAGCTCCAGGACTTCACTCATATACACATACATTAAATGTTTGTTCTTCAGTGAAAGTCACGTTGTGACCTCATGAGCAGAAAGGCTGCATCAGAGACTACTAGTGAGGTTAAATGATCAGAGTGATGACGCCCATCAGGCCTGTCTAAACAGGCCACAGCTATTCACTCACTGCTGAGAATACTAAGAAAATGACTAGCAAACCCTCCAAACCCAGAGGGAACAGAAGGAACTTACAATCAAAATCAAAAATAAAGACAACGAATCATATGTTGTTTGAAAAAAGTATCAGCAGCTTCTGGAAGGACTTCCTTCATAAGGCCCTCCATCTCTCCAAAGTCTCATGGGCCTACTGCCATACACTGTTTCTCACCACCTGGAAGAATCCCACCTCCAGCTATCTCAGGGACCAAAAGGCAGCAAGATGCTAGGGGGAAACTGGTCACTGGCATTGACCCTTCCCAAAAGTGATCCATAGCCACAGTCTTTCCATAACAGACAGACGTTGAACAGTTCCTGGCAGTAAAGTTATTTGTATACAGGTACGAAAAGCCCAGAAAAGGATAGACTCTACTGCCAGGTATCGAGCATGAAGAGCAAGGTAAAAGGAAGCTGAGTTTTCTCACTCCTGCTGTACTGGTACATATCTATGAAGATTATTTCTGCCTGATACCAAGATTTAAATATTGGGGCAACAAGCATCCAACCAGGCTATCCACAACTGAAGGTGGTGAATCTGGCACGATGGCATGCAAGAAAAAGGAAAACAATTCCTCTTATTAAAGCGTATCTTATCTTCAGCATATCTGCCCTGTAAAGGCTGGAGTTATGAGTGTCACCATCCTGGTGCACCAGTCATGGGATTACCTGTGTGTACATGACTTCCTTAAGCCCCAAGCACACCACTGAAACATCAGATCCCTTGGGATCTCCCGAGACTAATCCAAGTAGCTGCTGCAGACTGTTGGGAGTCAGGTACTGCCATCTTCCAAATGACAATGGATACACCACTTCCCCTGCTTCATGTAAGCAACGCTTCTGTGTTGATCAACTGTCTCAATAAGTACAGCACAAAGGCGGCCCAAACCTCAGCAAAGGTCTCTGTGTACATCTCCAAGCTCTCAAACCACCATTGATCATTCCCCATTTGAAACTACATAGAGGCATAAACCCTGTCTTTCATCACAGTTCAAAAGTAAATGAGAAACAATTCTTTCACCAATATTTGTACAGTAATTTTCATGCTACTCTCACCTTCTAACAGACCAGTTGGGTTCAGTCTGTGCCCCTGCCTCATTCATTGCACGCCATGTATGTGTGGCCCAGAAATGCTTAGAATCTACAGACACCCATCTGCTACTGTTGGGAAGCCAGACCTCAAAAATAAATCCGTAGAGTTCAAGAGCATTGAAACCTTCATCCAAGAGCTGACCATCTATACAGTGCACATGCCACTTAACCTTGACATATTGTGGATTTGACTCTGTGCCAGTCCTGAAGTAGATGGCAGGACCACAAAGGAAGCAACTGTACCATTTCACAAACTATTGACAGAGTTCAGCAGCAGACAAATCACAGTGTACTCCAGAATACCTGGCCATCCTTACCAAGTGGCACAACACATGAACTGTCTCCAACAACAGAAATGCTCACTGAACTAGAAGCTTGTTCATGCTTCTAATGTTACGGATTTAGTATGCTTAGTGACCTGAGCATACTATATAGGCATGTCATCAGCATCTCCCTCAACACTTTGCACAGATGTGCTTCCACACAGATCAAATAGATGTGAGTTTTGTGACCACAAGATGACACCTATTATCACAGTTTGGAAGACACATACACCGTTTTCCAGAGATAGCAATCACATTCTCCGCAGCCACTGAAAATAAGATGCAATTCTTTTAATTTTCAGGGAATGTATTTCTATGTAAGCGGAACAAGCACTGCCTGGTACAGATGAGCAGGGCAAAGTACAGAAATTCATTCACTAAATCAGTATACAAAGAACAACTTAAATATCACTTAGGAATAGTCCAAGTATATTTATGTTTCCTCAGAATGTGTGTTGGGGGCAAATGAGGTAAAGGCCTCTTGAGATCCTCTCTTGCATTATATTTTTCTGACTTGTTCATTTCTTCAGATGAGAAGTATCAGTATGGAAAAGCAGATAAAATGCTGAAAGATAGCTGTCTCTTAAATGCAACATAATACGGGTTTCCTGGAGTTCCAGTGTTTATTATGTTATTAAAAGGAAACACTTCAAGAATGACAACCACCCATCATCAAATTGTGACTTAAACATCAGTTGAGATTGTTGGATGGGAACCATTCCATCACCAGTCTTGGTTGAGCATAAGACCAGGAAGCAAAGAATGAGAAAACTTTAAAAAGCAGCTCTGGTGGAAGCACTAAGGTACATCCATCATAATAATGGTCTGCCTATCTTCCATGAATTTAAGGAGATACCTAGGCTCACCTCGGAGCTGGCTCACTTTGAGGCTCTTACTTCTAAGCTCCAGGTGTATTATTATATCACCCAACTCCTGACTGGGCAGACTTTAAAAAGTTTTGTCGATGCTCCTGTCACCTATGCCACAGAAGACCATATGCCACCTATCCCACAAATTTTGAAATACTCCTTAGAGAAGCACCTATATGTGCTGCTGGGTCAAGTCTCCAAAGGGATCGGCCAATTGCACTTTCAAAGCCTCAACAGGCTCCGCAGTCCTGATGGCCCTCTGAGCCCATGGAAGTCTTATGCAGAAACACGGGACCCTCTGAATGCTCTTTTAAACATGGGCAAGCACAAAACCAAAACAAAAATCCCAGTAGGTCATAAAAGCTTTAAGTCCCAAGAAAACGAAGAGAATGTCCCCAAATCACTTGTCCTCTCCTTTTCTTTGGTCTCCATTCCATACCATTACAAGCATTATCTAGGCTGAGAAAAGACAAAGGAACAATGTCTGCCCTACAAAAAAAAAAAAAAAAAAAAAAAAAACAAACCCCAAAACAAACAGGAAAAAGTGGTAGGAGAGCTTGAAGCATTTCAAAAGCGGAGTCCAAATTTTTGGAAACTATATTTTAAAACGCCAATTATTTTACAAACCCATTCTTAAGCTAACATCCAGTGACTAATTTTCTAGTAATGACGACTTCATTTTAGTCTTCAAATAGCTCCTCTGAGAATTTAACTTTTTGTGGAACTTTGTTCTCTCTCCATTGAGAACTCCAGCAATCGCTTTCTATCCAAGAAAAAGTGATTAACTATTTTTTCATAGAAGCAAAAACGTGCACAATGCACTTGATGCTCTAAACTGAGCACCTCATAACAGACAAAAGCAGGGATACAAAAGAAATTTAGCACTGCTATTTCTGTTGTATTCATTCCATCCCACACAGTTTTCCTGCTGTCTCTATGAATGCTGCATAGAAAGTTTAACCACACAATTTTTAAATATATAAATGTCCAAATGCAAACACTAGATGCTTTTTATATGTTTTATAGTAAGAATGAACAAGTGCAAACATTTGCATACTATAATAAAACCAGTTTCTGAAAAATTGTGTTTAACAGAACCACAAGGGAAAAACTTCAGCAAAGCATAGAAGTTACATGACCTTAAATTAGGTTGTGCCAGAAGCCATGTTAAACTATATTTTAAAATGCCAATTTCCCTAATATGTTGTGAAAACTCCAGAAAAAACGGAGCTTCACAAGCAATGACATACATTGCTGTCTGTTGTATCATCTCACTGAGATGCTTTGGAATGAACTCGGTACTCTGCTCTGCTGCAGGGGCTGCACAAATGACAGCCAAGAAAGGCCCAGGATTTAGTCTCCTCTTTTGTCATTTCCACACAAATCCACAGGGGCCAAGAGATTTGGTGGTTGGTTACTTTTCCAGTCTACGGCCCCACCTTGGGAACTGTTAGTGCAGAACACAGCCCTGTGCAGGGCAGGGGGAGTTACAACAGTCATCCTGAAGAAACTGCAGAGACGTGGCTATTGCGATGATTTAACAAGCTCGAGGCAAGCTGTTTACAACTATCATTTCAGTTGACTTAATTGCTAATAGCTACACCCAACCAAAACACTTCACTAAACCCTATTCGAGCACCACTTCAACACGTCCCTCCTAGTCCAGTAACTTTAAGGATGGCGCGCACAACGCAGTAACTCGCTCCCAGAGCTGATGACTACGATGCCAACAAGGGCCGGCGCTTCAGGAGAAAATCTCCCACCTCTTTTCCAATCCCCACGAGGAGCAAAGAGGGCAGGCACGGCACCGAAGCGGGGCATAAAACATGTCTCACGGCGGCATGACTAAACTCTGGCGGCTCAACACCAGCCGAAGCCCTCCAAATATAGCGCGTGCGACATGCTTGGGAGACACCTACATACGTGTCGCTCAGGCAGGGACCCAAGCAGAAAGACAGCAAATTAAAAAACAATAACAATATGAATTATATAATGATTAAAAAATAATATATATATAAAAATATATATTAAAAAAACCCCAAACACGTCTCCCACCTTGTTTCATCTGGCAAAAATTACCACAGGCGGGCGAAGAAAATGCTTATCGCCCCCTCCCGCCGCCGCCCCCAACCGCCACACGCTCGCTCTCCGGGCACATTCCGTGTGGAGGAGGCACCGGCGACCCCCGAGACGGAGCAACGGAGGCCCCGCCGTCGCCAGGCCGGGCCGGCAACCCCCGGGAAGAAGCAGCAGCCGCCGTCTCCTCCCCCGGCTTTGTTGTGGTAACCGCGCAGGCAGCCGAGGCGGATACTCACACGAACGGGAGGAGAGAGAAAGAAAGGGGAAGGGGGAACCGCGCAGCGCTGCGGCCGCCGTCTAGGTGCCAGGCTCCTACGCAGCCCGGGCCGGCCCCCTCGTGTCGTCGGGCGGGAAAAGGCGGCGCCTGAGGGGGGCGGGAAGGGAGCCGGGGGCCGGGACCTCCCGGGAGGTCCCGGCCCCCGGCTCCCTTCCCGCCCCCCTCAGGCGCCGACTCTCCGTTTCCCTCCCGCCTCGGCTCCGCAGGAAGCAGGGAGAAAGCTGGGAGTCTCGCTGAGGCGATGGCACCCCATGCTGAGGTCATAGTGCCCCAAGTTGAGGTGATGGTCCCCAGGTTGAGGTGATGTGGCTCCAGGCTGCAGTGATGGGGCTCCAGGTTGAGGTGATGGGGCTCCATGTTGAGGCGACAGTGCCCCAGGTTGAGGTGACGGTCCCCAGATTGAGGCAATGGGGCTCCAGGTTGAGGTGATGGGGCTCCGTGTTGAGGTGATAGTGCCCCAGGTTGAGGTGACGGTCCCCAGATTGAGGCAATAGGGCTCCAGGTTGAGGTGATGGGGCTCCATGTTGAGGTGATAGTGCCCCAGGTTGAGGTGATGGTCCCCAGATTGAGGCAATAGGGCTCCAGGTTGAGGTGATGGGGCTCCATGTTGAGGTGATGGTCCCCAGATTGAGGCAATAGGGCTTCAGGTTGAGGTGACGGGGCTCCAGGTTGAGGTGACAGTGCCCCAGGTTGAGGTGACTGTCCCCAGATTGAGGCAATAGGGCTCCAGGTTGAGGTGATGGGGCTCCATGTTGAGGTGATAGTGCCACATGCTGAGGTGATGGTGCTTCAAGTTGAGATAACAGTGCCCCAGGCTGAGGTGCTGGCACTCCATTTTGAGGTGATGGTATCCCAGGTTGAGATGATGGTGCCTCAGATTGAGGCAATGAGTGCCCATGCTGAGGTGATGGTTTTCCATGTTGGGGTAACAGTGCCCCAGATTGAGGTGATGGTGCTCCAGATTGAGATGATGGTGCCCCGGGTTGGGATGACGGCACTCCTGGTTGATGTGCTGGCAGCCCATATGGAGGGGATGGCGACCCAGGTTGAGGGGATGGTGCCCCAGGCTGAAGATGACAGTGACCCACCTGGAGGTGATGGTGCCCCATGTCAAGGCAACAGGACCCCGGGTCAAGGCAATGGGCCCCTACATTATAGTGGCAGGGCTGTGGCACCGAGTGACATAGCCTGAGGAAGTGGAGGGGGGAAACTGATCTGGAGGGCTTCTAGGGACATCTGACCCAAATCTTTGGGGTTAGATCAGGACCTTTCCCTGAGTGAACATGATCTCAGCATCCTTGAATCTCAGTATAATTATTGCAGAAACATGGATGAAGCCTTCAGGCAGAGTTTCATTACTTCTAGCACTGAGTGGGTAAGTGGTGACTACCTACTAGTGATCTGCCACCAGGAAGTGGTAGTGTCCTGTGTAAGGGTGGGAAAGGTTCCAGCTCGTCCAAAGGGGTCAGTTGCAATATCAGACCTTGGCATTTCTTTAATAGTAGTAATGTTACTTTTTAACAAAATAGGAAAGAATTGTGTGAAAAGAAAGACTTCCAGATTACTGATCCATGCACTCAAAACTAAAAATGCAACTTTACTTTGGCCCCATTGTTCATCATGAAAAAAATTTAATGACACAGTCACATGTTTTTTTCTGAGCATACTGAATTTTGAGTTCAATCGGGGCTGTGCAGCCAAGACAACAGTTGTGTATATGGCCCTATTTCAGTTGGCACATGAACACACACACACACACACAGAGGCACACATGTATGTCTGTATGTGTGTGTGTGTGTATATATACACACACATATTTTAAAATACATATAGTGACTGTGTCAGAACACTACAAGGAAAGAAAGAAAATCTCTTGATTAAGACAACTGAATATCTCTATTAACCAGAGTCTAGTCCTACTTGTGCTACACAGTGTTTAATGGAGGTTCTTCAAATTACGTAGACTAACTTTTCATACTTGGTCATGTGTTTCATTCTTATTTTTCTGGAACCTTACTCTACTCACTGTTGAAATGCTGAATAATTACAACTGCAGCTCAAATCAAGGGAAGCTGTATCTGGAAAACATCAAGTGCTACAAAATGCTGAGCCTTTGCTGACCTCACAATGTGAGGTCTTAGGTACCTCACATTGGACACTAAATGGGTGCTTTTGTCCTTTCTTCCTGTGTGTCAGGTTACTATCGCAAATAGGCAAAAGACAATACCATTGTCTCAAAAAGGTGTAGCGAAAAATAAAATCAGTTAATATCAGTGTAACTTACATATTTTGTAGAAATGTGGGCATCAAAAATTAATGGTCATCTTCTGAGAGCAGTTCAACTAATTTTCAGTAAAGGAGGAATGGGGCCTAATGGAAAGACAGTATATGATCGTGTAAAGTCTGTATCATAATGTCTTTACGAATTACATTCTTGTAAGGAGGAAAAAACTGTGTAAGTAGAAGTTTTGCAGCTGTATTATATAAACATTGAGGTAAAGTTTTGTCAGACAAATTATGTCTGCTTTTATAGAGACAGATTGTTTACATGGTTTCCACTGAAATGTGTCTGCATTTTACATTTTCAATCAAGTCCAAAGCATCTACCATTGCAGGGAAGGTTTTAAAAGGCAAAAAAGGTTGACAATTTTAAGCCCCTTCATTCTACAAGCCTTTGAGAAATAATCACAATCATTTTCTTGAGTCTCTTGAAAGGTGTCGAATAAGATTTAAGATACTGAGAACTGTAGCAGACAATGTCCTTTTCTCTTGCTCTATTATCTAGGGTTCATGAAACCAACAGCATCCACTGCCCAGTAAATTTGTTCTCTCTCTTTCCTACAATTGTTTCTAACAGTGTTAGTTATTACTCTTCCATTCCACCAGGTTTAAAAGTTCATGAGCATTTCTGGGTTTTGTGCCCGAGAAGCTTTTAGGAATTTCTATAAACACTTAACGTGACTGTAACTACAATGCAGCACCACAGTGGTTATAAAAAAACATGTAATTCATTCAAAGTTGTAAGAATGCTAAAAATATAAACTAAGTATGCACTTTACACACTTTTCTTGCCTGTAATGTAAATTTCTATTTTAACTGAGAAGTGGTAAATTGCTAACCTTTATAGCAATGTGATCTGAGCCAGAATGGCTCATAAAACAAAGTAAATGTGAAAAGGCCTTTAGGAAAGTATTCATTTTAAGCTTGTCTAAACATTTTAAATTTATTTGAATGTGCAAATTTATTGAAGTTTAAAGTTTGCAGTACTGTGAAGGTGAAAGTTGGAAGATTGTCACTAAAGACAGATGTAAAAGTGTGTTCAGACCAGTGGGGCTTTGTCTAGGGTATGTTATAAACAGGTAAATTACACTCCTAGCTCAAAGGAAAAAATGTGAAGATGCTGACTCTTCCCCCAAATCAGACATAATTTCTGTTTTAAAATTAGATTAAAATAGTCTTACCCTTATAGGAAAGATATTTGCTATAATGCTTGAATAAGGTAGAGTTTGAATCTCTTATAAACTAGTTCTATGACTAAGTAAATAGTTACAGAAAGAGAATAAAATAACCCCCAGTTCAGAAAATTGACCTCTGAGTCCTTTTGTCTTGTACAGAAAAGTAATTTTTAAAGTACAGAAGGGGAAGTTCAGATAACACTGAGGTAAACTTGAAAATTGCCGTTGACTTCAGTGGAGCTAGGATGTCATCTAGAATATTAGGAATTGTACCTCAGGTTGAAAAGTCATAGAATCTTATTAAAAACTAAAAGAAAAACAATCAAATCTCCTTCTAGCTCTGAGCTGATTTAGACATATCTAATTCAGGGTATGATGTGTAAATCCTAGCTAAAATTGGTGGGATTACTCATTCAGACAAGAGCTGGTTTTGTGCGTAAGCACTGCAGGACTAAACCGTTATTGCAGGTAGGTTTATTTTTTTATCTTCCTCTCCACTTCTGAGAATTAATACTCTAATAAGAAAATAATCTCTGTTTACACAGGACTAACAACATTACGTGCACTGCTTCAGGTTAATTTAAAAATTCAATTCCCTTAAGTAGTTTTGACAGAGGCCCAGGCAGTTTCCTGAATGCATTTGCAGTAGAAGGCCTCTACACACTCTGTCTGGTTTCTTGTGTGGATCTTTATTAAGATCCCAGAATAGATCTTGAACTCCGTCCAAAGCCCTGTATTTTCTGAAATCTTTGAGGAATAAAGTGTGTGGTGGGAGGTGGATCTTTGCTTTTTGTTTTCTACCTGATGAGAATAAAGTAACTTTATAGGAAACCTTCTGTCATGCTGGGCCTTATCCAAAAGCTTTCAGACTCTGCAAGAATCTCTCTGTTGGTCTTAATGATCAGACGCATTGAAAGAACCTTGGTCCCCAAGCCCTTCGGTGAAGCATCGGGATGCTTTGGCACATGGTAGTTCGCATGCGAATGGACTGTCATTGCAATAGTATTTTCACTATTATGATACGATGATTTTCACCTTTAATCACATTAGAGACATTACTTAAATAATCAATTTTGGACACTCTGTGAATGATCTGAGCTAGCATTTAAAAGGTCTTTGTGCAATTTAATATCCACTAAATAGAATAAACTGTGTAATAAAATTATATTTAAGTTACTGTAAGGACTTTCGATCAGATTAAGGAGCAGTGTCTCTTTTGGTCAGTGACTAAAATGGGAGCTAAAATCGCTTCAAAACTACTTTGGGATTTTGAGAGGAGATACATTGCCATGCAAACCTCTAATAGATAAAGGCACGTATATATGGAGACAATTTTGTATGCAAGTCAGGTCATACCATCAGACCCTGTGGGTTAGGTTAGAACTAGTTTAGAAAATACTGTGGGGGAGTAAAACATCTGCTGTAACTTAGAATCCTGACGAGCTCCGTGCCTGTACTGTGCACGTTTCCATTACACTTCTGGACCACGAGCTGACACCCGACCGCTCATTACGGTGCAGCGTCAGGGCTGTAACTGAACCTTTTGGACACCTCCTGTGCTATTCATGCTCAGTGCCTGGGCTCCCTTAGTGTCGCAGAAGCACAGGGAAGTTTAGTGTCTGGTTTTGAAACGGTGCTAGTTGCGCTCTTGAAGTTATATGGAAATGTAAACATTCACAAGATCAAGGCCTTGGTATTCATACCTTTTCTTCATCAGGCTAGTATCATTGATTTTATAGAAGTAACTTTTTCACAGAACGTGAATAAATCAAAAGGACTCCAACCTCAGCAACAATAGCCGTTGTTTAAAAGATAACATCCAGGGCTATTTTGCACATGAAGACTGCCAGAGTAGTGGCAATCTGAAAAGTGCTTCCCAGAAGTCTCAATACCTGTAAACACTTCTACAGTGCTTAACTTTCTCAATGGGATATCTGCTCTTAAAATGAAGCCCATGAGTAAATGCTTGTAAATCCACTTTTGCACAGTCTGGCTTCCTTAAGGAAAGCATTGCCCTTTACTCCTACTCTGAAGAGACCAAGGCCTCTCACTTTGGCTGTGGTTGGTAGCTGCTATGAACCTGCAAATTCAGAGCTGTAATTGCACCACACCTATGGCAAGGTGAACACGCATCCCGAGCACAGCTGAAATATGGCAAGGCTTTTGCCATATGAGGAATTTCTGTTCTCAGAATCTGCCACAAGCAGGTTATAAGACATCAGACCAGCGGAGGGAGGATAGCCATGGGCGTGCTGGCAGGCTTCCTTTGGGGTAGTGGGGCTGGGTTTTGCAGAATGGCTGTTGTGTCATTTCAATTGCTGTTCTATCAACTTTTTATTTCTGAAAATGTTATTTATGGTCTCCTTCGGCTGATCAGAGGGATGCGTACAGCGCTCACTCAGGAGGGAGTCTGGACCTCTGAGGTGCCCCAGGTCAAGGCTTTGTCCTGAGCTCAGGCCAGGGCCTCAGTGCTGCAGCCAGACCATCCCGGGCCCCACTGGGCCGAGCCGCGGCCTGCGGGCTGCAGCCCCCCAGCTCTGCCAGGCTGCCCGTGGCGGAGGGGCGCCCGGTAGCTTTCCGCGGGACCCAGCTCCACAGCGCAGCCGGCGGGGATCCCCGCGGGGAGGCACCTTCCGCTCCTCGTTTTGTCCGAGCGTAGTAGCTTCCTAACCGGTGCGCGGGGACGCCTCCGCGCCCCGCCACGGCGCACTCCCCCGGCGCCGACCCGGGCGCAGGCCGCCCAGGCCCCGCCGTGGGGCGGCGCGCCGGGCGCACATGTCGCCGGCCCGCCCGCCCGCCCTGCAGGCGCCACCCCCGCCTCTTCCCCCTCCCCCTGCCGGACACCGAGCGGCGCGGCGGGGCCTCCCGGCTGCCGCCACGGCGCTCGGCTCCCGCCGCCCACCGGCGGGCAGCGCTGCCGCCTCAGCGGCCGCCAGGAAGCGGCCGGGCCGCCGCGCATCCGCCTGCCGCCGGGCATGAGCTCCGGCTCCCCCGGCGGCCGCAGCGGTGCCAGTGGCGGCGGCGGGCGGCGGAGGAGGCGGCGGAGGAGGAGAGGGGGGGGCGCGGGAGCGGCGACCTTCGCAGGGGGCTGCCGCGGCGGGAGATGCTCTTGCTCCCAGCGGCGCCAGGAGCAGCATGTTCCCCGGTGCCGAAAGCGCTAGCAGCACGGCCGGGCAGTCCGAGGCGGTGGGGGCCGCCGTCCCGGGCCCGCCGGGCTCGCACGGCCCCGGCGGCGAGGCCGGCCGCCGCAGCGCCCCGGCGGCCGCCGCTGTGGCCGGCGGCGGCGGCGAGGAGGAGGCGGCGGAAGACGAGGAGGACGAGGATCCCGGCTCGTCCCGCTTCGTGCTGGCGGCGGGGCTGGGGCTGCTGGCCGTGTCCGTCGTCCACCTGGGGCAGGAGCGGGCCGAGGCGGGGGGCGGCGGGCCGCCGTGCCTGGCCCTGCTGCTGCTCCGCCTCGCCCTCTACGCGGGCTGCGCCGCCGCCGCCGCCGCGCTGGGCACCCTGATCGTCCTGACGTGTCGCGGCCGCCGCCGCCTGCCGCCGCCGGACTTCGCCGCCGCAGCCCCGGTCCTGCGGGTCGCGGGGGTAAGTGGCGGGAGGGGAGCGGAGCGGAGCGGGGCGGGCGGTGGCCGCGGCCGCGGCGTGCCCTCCCCTTCGCGCCGGCGGGAGAGTGGGGAGGAGGGGGATGGAGGCTGCGCGGCCCTCGCTCCGCCGCGGAGCGCTGGGCCACCCAAACCCGGTGTCCCGTTGTCTGCCGGCGGCCGCAGGAGCCTGCCCACTCTCTGCCGCTCGTCGGGGCTTTAAATGGGAAAAGTTGTGCTGGAGGGTAGCAGGCGGGCAGGAAAAATGAAGTCTTTGCTCTGAGAGAGACCTTCGGATTGCGGGAACGCTCATACGGCAATTTGTTGTTGGCTGTGTCTCAAATCCTTTTCTGCTTCTTCAGTTGAAATGTCATTAGTAAAAGAGGTAGACGTGCTCAAAGAGCCGGTGTAGCATTGCTTAAATGCATGCTTTGAAGTTGGGCAGCTGTAGATAGTGTTATCATAATGCCTTGAGGAAGTGCCAACGTGTTCTCAGACCACTGCAGACCTCTATGCAAAAGATAAACAAATGTATTTTCTGTACATCTTCTAAAATGTACTAATACATGTTCATGAGCTCTTCGTAGCTCACTGCTTAGGAGTATTTTTTGGTTTCTTCTGAATGGGACTGGTAGCACAACATTTTTGGAGACTGACTACAGGTGCTAGTCAAAATAACTTTCCTCCCATCCATGCCCCTGCCCCCCATCCAGTCATCCAGTGCTCCAGAGCTGATCCTAGACAGGCCTGAAAAACTACAGCTGGAAATGAGGATGTGCCAGCACTCGGGCTCTGCCCATGGGTCGCAGGGATGTGGTGTTTGACGTCACAGCCAGTAACTCCAGCTGGGTGCCCTTGGCCCCTCACCAGTGAGTTGTAGACCGTAGTGGGGCGTGTTGGTACGTGAAGTGCTGCAGCGGTAGGGAATACCACGTAAGTGCTATTTCACTTTGATAGTGTCACGCAGCATACCTGAGAGCGCTCTACAAAGAAAAAGGAGCATAATTTGTGCCACCTTGGTGTACAGCCTAGCTGTTCTGGTGACCCAGTTCATTATGGTTAGTACCTGTGCTCTTCTTGTTAGCAGCAAGTAAATAATGCTGTCACTTCTGTGTTTCTGGGGCTGCAGTCAATGCAGCTGAATTTGCAGAAAGCAGAGGGTGCTGGCAGGGCAGAGAACCTGTTAGAAATCGCTTGCTGATATAGTTGGCTGTCTTTCCATCTTGCCAATCAAACCAGCTAATGACCTGCAGTAGTGGTTTATTCCTTCATTCTTTGGCCTAGGGAGGGAAAGACCCTGTGTTTGTGAGCAATACATTTTTCCAGGCATTTAACGGAAACTGGCAGGACGTTATTGTCAGTAGAAGGGATCATTTGGCCGGGGGTTGGTGACTTCAATGAATAATACAACTCGCAAAGGTGCATTCAGGATCTCTTTGTGGCAGTGTGTGTGTGAGATACTCGTTTTGTCTTCTTGGTAGACTTTTTAAAAATCTTCTTTGCTTTGAAGACTCAACATCATACTCGGCTTTTTGAAGGGAGTGAGGAATAAATAGTGTGTACGAATGTTAGAAGTGGGAAATGGGGAAGTGAGAAGATGTAACGCACAAAGTCAACAAGTGATAAGCAGAAGGTACCTGTCCTGTATGTAGTGTATTAAGTGGGTACAGCTAGGGATTGTTCAGCTGGTTTTTGTCATAGGAATGCTGGGGAACAAATGTGTATTAAGTGCATAAGCACCTGAGTAGTAAAGGACTATATATGCTTTTGTATTTCACCATTCAACTACCTTACACCAGATGGAAAAAAAAGAAAAGAAAAATGCGTCAATAATAAATTCCCATTGCCTTCAGATTTGCAAGATTAAATATTTCAGTGATAATGCCATAGCTCCAGTGACATTTATGTGCTGGTTTACTTATCTGAACATCTGGATGTGTGTTAATTTACTTTTAGGAGAATGTATTGTATACATAGTACAAAAAAATCTTTATATAAACTTAATAACTGAAATCTCCCTGCTGCTGCAACGAGGAGCAAATTTCGGATTTGTGAAATAGCCAAACAATGAAAATCAATTTAATTTGGGAAGCCGAGAATTGAAGAAAAAAGCAAAATCTATTGCGCTCGCTCTCTCCCCCTTTGTGAAAAGCATAATACATAAGCCCACTGAACAGGAGTGAAACTAGAACTGTCCAGAGACAAATACAGTCACTTCAGTTACTATACCATATGCACTTTCTTTTTGTAGTATGTTACTGCCTGTTCCTCTTCAAGATGTTCTCCTTTTGTGTCCACCCATTGGATTTGTATATGTAAATAGTGCACACCTGCTCTTGCTTTGTGTGATCTAGTATGTGGTGTTTGGATTTATTGTAGCTCTATGGTATATGTTCGTTGTTTCAGAAGGGAATTGAAATCTGGTATTTAAAAGTCACTGCTAAAGCAGCAGTACCTGCTGCAACCCTTTTTCTGGGATTGTTTCTTTACCCTTTCCCTGATTCAGTTAAAATTTTTCTTTCCTCCCTCTGTGCACTGTTCTCAAAATTTAACCTGGCTGTATGAAAAGGACTGTCAAAAAAGGAGCGAGGTATTTTACCGTTTCTATTTAGAAACTGTAATTCTAGGCATCTTATTTGGGTTTCTCATGCCTTCAGTTTACAGTTTTGTTGATTTCTTTCTGATACAAAGTGGCTTCAGGGCCACAAAGCTCCTTGACATACTTTTTCTGGACACAATTTTGTGTATGTTTAGCAGATTTCCCAATTGGTGCTTCAGCAACATGTAGGTGACGAAAATAATAGTGACTATATAGGCAGCATATAGAAGTATAGGCCATTCACTAAAATGTTTCCTGCAAAGTTTCCTCCATACATTTATCTTTGAAAAATTTGTAGGTTAATCTTTTTATTATACATCCTTCTGTATTTACACCGCTTTATTATCATTCAATTGTTACTCTCCCATTTTTCATAGAGCTTTATGATCCTGTTGTCTTTTCTTTTCTGGGAGCCAGTAGTAGGATGACTGTAAAGCTAGAATTTCTTCAGCCTTGTTGCACCTTTTCCTCAAGAATAGAGAAGAGCCCTCTGTTGGCCTAACAATTTTAATTTTTTTTTTTTTTTTTTAAAGAGTCCCATGGCTGCCATCTTGCTCTGCATGTCTCGTATGTACATGAACTCAAGGCAGATAGGTTCATTTTTTATTCCTTGAGTGATTTTCACATTGGCGTTAACAAATGAGGAAACACTACGTATTCAGTAATAAATATTTACTTGAGTGGGAGTCAGGCTCAGCTCTTGGAAAGTGAGTGGGAGTACTCTTGATCAACTTCAAAGGGACTTGGATCGAGTTCTTTATGCTGTGCTGAAAAAAGGGAGTTTTTTCTAAGTTCTCAATTCTGCAAGCACTTACAATGTGAGTTTAGTGCTGTTGATTTTCATGGACCTGTTCATGCAGGTGAATAACTTGAGTGAGGAAGTGCTGTGTTGCAGGTTTGGACTTCAGAAGAGCAAGGTGTGTGCTTTTTTCATTTTGCTTGAACTTGCTACTAGAGAAGCCATCTTTCCAAATGCGAAGCTGTGCTTTGTCCTAAATATTGTTTGTGTAACCCCTTTGGGACTTGAAAGATGAAGATGTTCTACTAAAGTCAGGTGTCTCAGCAAGAGCACTTGAAATCTGCTGAGAACTGCAAAGCAAGGTGTGCAATTTATATCCCCATGATGAGGTGTGCTTTCAACGTAGTCTTCCTGTATGTGAGAGCTCTGATCACAAGGTATATCTGGGCAGTCTTCTGGCTTCCACATAAAGCTTTGTGTTTCTTCCAGTGTTCTTTTATATTTTCATTGGAAAGAGAAGGGGAGAGAGGTGTACAGGCAACTCATAATATTGTTTTACTTACTAATTTAAGTACTTGCAGGCATTAATAATATTGGTAAATAGTTTCTATTGATATTGAAAGTGGGAATTGAATGACACCTTGAAATTCTACGTTATTGTCAGGTATTTTTCAGCACTTCTCAGGAGCTGGTTTAGGACAAGATTATTTGTGGTGGAAGACGGCAAAATGCAAGACAGCAAAAAGGCATGGTGACCCAATTGTACTTCCGTAAAAATGTCTGTCTCAAAGGGGATTTTCACTTTTCGAGTATCAGTGGACTTACTCATACCAAAGATAGCCCTGGTTAGAACATGGGTCACCTTTTTAAATTCAGTTTTGCTCCCTACGCTGCTGTTAACTTGTGTGGTTGTAGGGGAGATGGCTTTGACTCATATGAAGAACCATGTTAACCAAGTGAGTGGGAAGGGAAAGGAAAACGCTTTTTCCCACGTTTCCAGTGTGAGTTGTTTCTCTGCCAAAAAAACTGGCAGGACAGAGTTTTCTTTTCAGCATAGTGTTTTGACTCTGATTCAAAGCAAAAACTCTGAATAATAGAGAGTTGGGATATCAACTTCATTTAAATAATGCAAAACCCAAGGATTAGTTTATTAGATTTAAGTGCTGCATTTTAAATTCAGATTAAATGAATGATACTCTGTATAGAGAATGATCTACCTAGTCTGTCTTGCAGCACTAACAGAAAGGTAATAAACGTGTTTTTTTCCAGCAAAAAGGGTGCACTGATTCTAATGTCCTGGTTTTAGTTTCCTATGTTGAACAGTTGCCAACGATTTTGAGTATTTCTTTAAAACTCAGCTCCTGACATACTTGGTCACTCTTGTTCACTTCTGTTTGGTAGCTCTCCATTTTCAGAAATAGTTTACTCTTACTTTCTGGCCCTGAGGGAGACATATGTGACTGTGTTTTATGTTCCTAAAGGCTTGTTCTATTCTTGAATGTGGACGTTTTGTGAATCTGGCATTAATGGGAGGGCATGGGTAAATCTTTTCTCATTGGATCAGGTAATCATTGAAATCTCTGGATCCTGGAAGATAGTGCTGTTTTTTATTTAAGCCATAGGAGGATGAGTAGTGAGATTATTGGAAATGGTCTGAGTGACTCAGATGAGATGGCAACTTAACCTAGGTTGAGTATCTGCCATGGTGTCCAAGCTGAGTGCTCGGCTCTTTTTGAGGAACTTAAGGGAAGCGGAGAGAAAGGACGTGCAGTTTCATTTTCCTTCACTGTTGGACTTTTGCCGTCAGATGAAGCTTGTGAAGGTAAGCTCGCAGGAGCCCCAGCAGCTGTAGGAAGTGGAAGGTTTGCCATCTGCGGGCACCAGTTTCAAGCATGATGCAAAGCAGTTCTTGAGGTAATGAGCAGTTTGGAGCAGCTGTGAGGGAGAGGAGAAACTTCCTAACTCCTTTCTGTCTTGATCTTTACACCTTAGTGAGTCTTCGAAAGTATGTATGAGGTTTCTATCAACCTAAAGCGAAGCATGTTCTACAGTCTGTCTCATTCTCTGGTCTGTTAGGGAATATTGAGAGCTCTAATATTGCAGGATTTTTGCTGTTACTTCTGCCAGTCATTACAGTCTCTGCTTGCTGCTCTTCTGTCATGCTTGTTTTAGATGCTCTTGGGCTTGCAACCAAATATTCTGATCTACTGCTATTCTTTTAATTTATCAGTTGTTTCTGGATTGAAAGGAGAGGATATGTTTAAGTTTTTGGTTTGTTTTTAACAGAACTGAGTGTCTGACACTTTTGTTCTAGTGGTGTCTCTTATATAGGCAGGTTAACGATCAGCTTTTGACGATGCAGGTGAGTTTACTACTAGGCAAGTCCTGAAATTAAAATAATGAAGAGGTATCATAGCATTGCCTACTAATTTCAGGAATATTTTAAAATTTTAAGAGAGTGTTGCATGAATTGCAGACATTCAGCTATAGTTCAGTGGGGGCCTGTTACACTTTGGGGCACGTAGTTTGGACATTTCTGCTACAGTTTATTTTTAGGGGTCTGTGGAATATCTGTTATCCTTAGGGATTTATAAGCTTTTTCAGAATTGAAGTTTTGTCAGGACTGCATGCGTTAATTACCTGCAGACGTAACTTTGAAGTGATAACTTTATTCTCGGAGGAGACTGATCTCAGGAAATGAAATGTTTTTCAGACTCTGTGCCTCACTTATTTGTCCCATAACTCCTTAGCGGTGAGCAGACTTAGTTTTCTACACAGCCTTTTATCGATCATGTATATTTAGAGATTTCTTGTCTTGTCATGCAACCCTTTCTGTTTCCTTCCATTGTATCCTGTGTCATCTTCAGCTCTGCATTGTATGGTGCTTGACATTTAATTTTCTCAACACTGTGTTAGATTGACATTTCATATTTTGCTGTGAATCAGGCTGCTTTTACCTTTGAGTGAGACTGCTTCTCACTTGAAAAGTGTTTTATGACTGACAACATAACTAGGGAGCTAGTTCATTTCTCCTGATAACTGAGCCACACTGAGTCAATAATAAAGACAGGTGGTGGGCTCATTAGGATCTTGCTGTCCAAGTCTCTGGCAGGCGAGTCCTAAAGGTGGAACCGAAACCTCTGTAATAAGGTCAAGAGCGAAAGCATCTTGCATTCAACATAGCTTTGGGATTGAAAATACTGTACACATGTATCAGAAACATTCTGAAGATAAAATCTGATCAAGTACCTTCTTATTGCCAGATCTTGGTTCCTTGTGCTCTGCAAAGGAGAGCAGGAAAATTTACCCAAGGAGGAGGCAATTATGTAGAATACTATATCCTTTCCCAAGCTGCTACTTTGTTAGGTGATTAAAAAAAAAAAAGAAATTGTGTAGTCATAAGGGGAACAAGTTTGTGTTGTGTCCGTGGGAGGTTTATAAGACCAGTCATTCTCTACCATTAATTCCCCTATTTCACGCACAGTGAAAGAGAACAAGTTAATGTTGATAAAATCAATGATGACAATTCATTCTGCATGTTTTGTGATGCTCTGTTAAAAAGACGGAACACCCTACCTTTGTACGGTGAAAAGTCATGTGGTGGGGAGGGTACGGTGATAGACAACGCAGGAGTTTCTCTCTTATTGTCAAGCTGAGACTCTGCAGCTGAGGCATGAGTCTGTGCGGGTTTTTCTGGCTTGCAAGCAATTCAGTTTTCATAACACATGGCTCTTTTGGCCTTGAAGTATAGGCCATAGGTTCTTGTCTGTTTTTAACAGAGGAGGAGAGTGTGGAGATATTCAGTAGACTGGGGCTGTGCATGTACCCTGAGAATTCACGTAAACCTTTATTGTGATGGTAATATTAAAGATCCCAGCAGAGAATAATGCTGTATTTCTTGCTGAGCAGAAATTTGAATGCTAACTTACCAATTACTTCTTAGCTGTACTGATGGGAATTAAAGTATTACCTGAGAAAAGTTTCATTTTCATATTCTTATCTGTGTAGTATTATAGGAAATCTCAAATGAAGGAAGTTCTGCCCTGATGATAAAGTTTTTATACAGCTACAGTTTCATCAGTTTTGAACATGGTACATTTAAGATAGAAGATACCTATATAATAAACACGGTTTACATGTTTCAGAAGCTACTATGTTAGTGGAAATAAGATATGCTGATATTATAAAATCATTATTGAGATAATGATGCTTAACATAATAGGATTAACATGCTTTAAGTATGTTGATTTTTAAATTGGTAGTTGTGGTGTCTCAATATATGTAGATTAATGCTTAATGTGACACATATGTACTTGCTTTGTAATCTTAAATAGAACTATAGGTATTAATTAAAAATATTAACTCTTGTGAATAGAAAATTTATTTTTGCATCGTAAGTTGAAGTTATATTTACTACTATAAGAAAACATCTATCCATATCAGTTAAAGCTGAATTTATGGAGGGTTCAGTGAAGTAGTATTTGAAGCTGTGACTCTCTGTCATCAAAGTCCAGTCTGATGTTAATGTATGTTTTACAAAGAAAAGAAGGAAGTTAGTAGGGCAGCAGTGGATGGAGCAAGTAGCTATGAGTAACTGGACAGTTCTTGTATGCTGAATTGGATGTAGTCTTTGCCTTTTAGATCCATGATTAAACTGAGCATCTCCTGCGCAATGCCCATTTATATTGTGGGATCTGTCCTGAGCTCTGTTCTAGTTTTGTTGTAATTGAGTTAAGGTAATAGAAATAATTGTTAATTTTTCTCTGCTTCTGGCTTTAATTCCATGGCAGAATAAGTCTGCATGTGGCATGCCTGTAGCATGTGCCTGGCTTTCTGCTGTTATGTTTTAGGAATTGCATTTGATGACTGAGTGTTGCAGATGGATTTCTTGATAGTGGAAGGTACTCCTGTGTTCTCCGTGCTTTGCCATTTATTCAGTGTAGTTGTTGAAACACCTTCTTAATTCTTTATTATTTAACATTTATTGTTTTCTTCAAAAGTAATTTTAAATTACTTAATGTCATTTATTGGTTTAAACAATTTGATTTAATTTTTGCATCTGCAGGAGATGAACCTAAGACAAAATTTCAAGCTCAGTGCCAGCCTTGGGTTTTTTTTCCTGGGCCTTTCAGACTGTTGTTGTCTGTGTCTTAAATAATTCTCAAAAGTATCAAACAATGAGTATTATTCAGAAGTCTCCAGGAAATACACACATCCTTTTTTTCAGCCTGTAAACAAAGTCAGAATTGGGGAAAACTTGAACTGTTCCAGGAAACAGGCCTCCCTGTTTGTTAGCAAGCTCATTCTTTGCATGTGCTTTCCAGATGTGCTCCACCCCTACCCCTTCAAGTCATTTTGTCAAGTCTTACTTAAGTTTCCGTCTGGTTTCTGCCATTCTTCAACAATAAACTCTATGGAGCGGAGCCTGATTTTTGGGCTGTGATAGTGCAAGCCAGGACTAGTGGGGAACGTACCAGGTTTTAATCAGTATAAAAGAGCATCTAAGCTAGAGCTTTGAGCTGTGTTAAATCCATTTATGAACATCTTTGGCTCAGTCAGGGTTATGCCAACTGTTTCATGAAATGTAGCACCGTTTTCCTTTAGATGAGCGACATGAAGAAAAATGTGAAAACATTCAAGTCTAGGCTTTCTAGCTGAACCTGTTGTCTACATACATCCTCCATCTGACTTGAGGCAGGGGTGGGAATAAAATCTTCTACTGAAATCTGCTGGATTTTTCATTCTCTCAGCTGTTAGAGCTGAGTTTGGACTGTGAATTTTCTGAAATCCTTCTGTTACCACAGGTGCTGGTAAACCTGTGTTACCGGGTTGTTACTGTTAGTTTTAAGGTGTTTGTTGCTCTATGTCAGGCAACTCAGGGGTGCCTGTTAGTTTTTTATGGTTTTTTTTTTTTTTAGTTAATTCATCATTATTGTCACAGAAACAGATTTTTTTAAAAACAAATCTGAGCTAACAAGACTGAAGACTTGATTCTGCTACATGCAAGTTTGTGAGACTGAAAGGAAAAAGGAGTTTGAGCAGCTGTTTTAGAGAAGGCAACTTAAGCTCTGATCCATTATCAGTCACTAAATTAAATTCACAGTTCTCTGAAGGATCATCAAGAATCACAGAATAGTTCAGCGTGAAGGAATGTCTGGAGGGCATCTAGTCCACCCTCCTTCTCAGAGTGGATCCAACTAAGTAAGGTTGCTCAGGGCTTTGTCCTGTTGAGTTTTGCGTATCTCCAAGGATGGTGACTCCACAGCCTCTCAGCCCCCCCATTCTGGTATTTGACCAGCCTCATAATTAAAATAGTTTTGCCTTGTAAGTGATGGGAATTTCCTGTGTTGCAACCTTGCCTCTTGTCCTGTGCATCTGCAAGAAGAGTCTGGCTCCCTCCTCTCTGTACCCTCTTGTTCAGTAGTTGGTGTAGTGGTTTAACCCCAGCCAGCAGCTAAGCACCAGGCAGCCGCTTCCCCCTCCCCCTGCCCAGTGGGGTGGGGAGGAGGAAAAAAAAGTAAAACTTGTGGGTTGAGATAAGAACAGTTTAATAACGAAAGTAAAATAAAATATACTACTAAGAATAATTATAATATAATAATAATTGTAATGAAAAGGAATATAACAAAAAAAAAGGAAATAACACCCAAGAAAAGACAAGTGATACACAATGCAATTGCTCAACACCCACTGACCGATGCCCGAGCAGCGATCTGCGCTTCCTGGCCAGCTCCCCCCAGTTTATATACTGGGCATGACATTCCATGGTATGGAATATCTCTTTGGCTAGTTCAGGTCAGCTGCCCCGGCTATGCTCCCTCCCAGCTTCTTGCACACCTGCTTGCTGGCAGAGCATGGGAAACTGAAAAGTCCTTGGCTTAAGATAAGCACTACTTAGCAACAACTAAAACATCAGTGTGTTATCAACATTATTCTCACACTAATCCAAAACACAGCACTATACCAGCTACTAAGAAGAAAATTAACTCTATCCCAGCTGAAACCAGGACAGTTGGAGACAGCAATAAGGTCTCCCCTGAACTGTTTTTTCTTGAGCCTAAACTAACCGAACCAATGCTAACCCAACATCCCTCCAATGCATTTAAACATTCCTGTTTATTCAAATGTTAGATTCTCATCTGTTCTTGAAAATTTGTTTTTAAACAAAGTTGAAACCTTGTTTTTAAAAAAAGTTTGTTTCTTGCTCTGTGCTTTTCTCTGAGACTGTTCATGGTGTTATATTTAATATCTGTATGAGTATGGAAAATTTCTCATAAAATCCAATGTACTGTGCATCTTCCTTTGCCCTTCAGTAATTACATTCGTGCAGCAGCAAAATCACCTTTGCTAGTGGTGGTATTCACTTCTTACCTTTTAAATTCTTTTTGATCACTTGTCTCACTTGAACTTCTCCATGCTAAACATCGATGTTACTCTTTTTTTTAAAATGAAAAGCCGGTGCCTTTTAGAAGTCAAACATACCAACTGTAGAGGACACTCTCAATGAAATATATCCTTGCAAGCTGAAGTGTGGGTTTGTATCTTGGTATTTGAGGCAGCATTTCATGGAGACAATAATAGTCTGCTTTGTTCTTAACATGAGTGTTCAAGATTGAAACATAAAAGGATCAGTTCCTGCTTTGTGGAATTGTGTAGAGTGGATCATAGTGTGGTGATGTGGAGCAAGCTACTTGCAACCATGGATCCCCTCTGAAGGCCTTTCTTTTTTTGTTCCCTCTGCTGTAAAGAAGTCCTGAACCAAGACAGATAGGGAGGCAAAAGTAAGAGTTCAGCATTTATAATTTTCTTATCTCGGCTTGTGTAAACTAGTTTTGAAAGGAGTAATTTGGCTAGCGCTTCATGAGAGCGTTTACTGATACTTTAGGCTGTAAAAAACACTTCCTGCAAACTATGTACAAATGAGGACTGTTGATGCCTAAGTTAGGGGCTTGAGGTTACCAACCTCTATGCAGGCATGACTCGGTTTAGCAGAAGGATTAGTCTTGTAGGATACCCAAGCTAGTGTGAGTGTTAAGGAAGATGGAGTATGTTGAGCATAGAGCTTCAGTCAGGATTGTAGCCTTGTGTTTAGGAGCCCTTTCTTCACAGAAAGACCTGAGCTACTTTGCTTAATAGGGCTTTCTGAATCCCTTCCCCCTCCCCAAATGTATTTGGGATGTTTAATGTCTCTGTGAGTCTGTCTCTTCTCTTTTTAAATTGGAGTGGTTATGAATCATCTGATTTCCTGCTGCAAATAAAGCAGAAAAATCCTGAAGTAATTGTGTGAATAGCATTAATACAGCTTTGTGTGGAGGAAGCACGACAATATTAGCAGTCAGAGGTGATGTATTGGAGCCTTACAAATATTGTTGTTAGGTGTTCTTCCAAATGGCAAAAATACTTTCTGCAGCCATTTAGGTGGGTACGGCTGAAGCTTTTACCAGCATCATGTTCAGGTAAAAGGGGGCCACGAAAATCTGTAGTGGTTCACTAATCAGATGATACTCTGTTCTTACCCCACCTTAACTATAGTTTTGATAGTAAGGGGGGCTGCAAATGGAGGCAAACATGCTGAAATCTTGCTGCTCTTGTCATTGATAGTGTTGTCAAGGGGGGAAGAAAATGGCTAGAAGACCATAGCCCTGGTCTCAGAGTAGCAACTGGAAGACGTCTAGGGAGTGTTGCTGCACTCACCCAGAAGCTGGAACAAATTAACTGGGTGGAAGGAGGGCACTCAAGGCCTGGAAAGTATCCATGGGAATGCTATGTGTTAGGTGTAAGAGAATCTGAACAGCTTTATTTTGCTGTTGGGGTAGTGCTTAGGCTCCTTCATCTATGTCCCATTAGACGGGCTTTATGCTAGACTCTACTTGCATGTATCTGCAGTAGAAGGAAAACATGTTACACCAGAATACACTATTAGCCTGCAAATTGGCTGAAATAATGGCATACTACCTTTAAAAACATTAGAGTGTTGTTACTTAAACCCCATGTAAAGTTTGTACTGCTTTCTTATTCTCTATTTGGTGAATGTTGGAGGGATTGGGATGTTTCTGAAGCACTGTCTCCTCACCGAGGAGAGTCTGAGCTCCCATCAAGGGTAGCAAAATAAGCTGAGTGGCAGTGGGGACAATTTCTATTTCTGATTTGAATTACAGTCCTTTCTATATAAGGACAGGATGAATCACTGTTTTTTGTCTACACCCTGAAAAATGTTTCTCTGTCTGCCCACCTGTTTGGACACTATAAGAGCCAATACTTCAAAATAGACAAATGTTTGTATAGTACAGCAGCTTAAAATGCAGTGGCCAGAAGTGTTTTTGAAGGAAGAAGCCCAAAAGAATGTGAACCAAAATTACTGTAGGAGATCTAAGGGCTTCGCTTTTATTTAAAAGTGGTTTATGAGGCTAAATGAAGTCCACTGTGACAGTAGGCTGTAAAGATGTTATATTTGCTATTGACCTATCTCTTGGAGATCTTAAAAGCTGTGAAACTACTGAGTAGAAGTGTTCCAGTTGTTTTATTAAATGCATGTCCTATTCTCAATGCATTGAATTGCAAATGGATACAGCTCCCTTCTACCAAAACCCACAACCTTAAGATAATTTGGCAAGTTGTACAGCGTATGATATGCAACAGTGGGTATTAATGTGTGGTTAATGAACCATGTATAATAACCTCATAGACAATTGACACTTATCTGTTTTAATCATATGGGGTGACAATATTTGTATAAAAAACAAATTATATAGTACTATCACCTTGAGTTCCAGTTTTATTTCTTCTGTCATTTTTGGTTTATTCCTTCCTCTTATGATGAATGTTCTCTTTGAATTTCAGAGTAATTGGTCTGAAAGCTCCTATGATTCAGTCCAGTCGAGGAGAGTGGTTATTTCTCACAACATGGATAAAGCACTGAAAGAAGGTGAGTCTTAACTTGGACAAAGGAGCATTAGGCTCTGAATATCTGTTGTCCTCTTAGCAAACCATGACTGCACGATATTCCAGGATTTCAGAATATGACCCTGGTTTATTCCTTGATACAAAATGAAGGTGCAAGGTCTTGGTCTTCCCAAGAGATCTACTGTAGTAAGTAAGGTGGTGTTGTTTTTGCAATTTAACTGCTATCTTGTCATTTTAGTGGCTTTTTTTTTTTACAGAAATATGTTAAAATAGAGTCCTTAATACTTGTGCACGACACAAAAGGGTAACAATTCAAAGATTCCTGATTGGGTTTTCCTGAACTGATAAATCCTGTAGACTCTTGCAAACAGTCTTCCCATTTAGTGCAATTCTTGCCATGAAAACTGAATCTAAAATCAAAATTTGTCTTTCCGGCTGATATAGTCTGTGAAATCTGTGGATCACCAGTACAGTCACTGGGCTTTAGATTGTAGAATGTGAACTATGATCATATGGATTTAAAATATCTTGTTTACAATTCTTTAAAATAAAGAATAACTACTAGTTCTGCACACGTTTTTTTCAACTGACTCCTGGTAATACAAAATATTGTGCAACTTGGGATAGTGTCAGACTTTGAAGCAAAAATTTTTTGCTTTGTTACTTAAAGATTATGCTAGGCTGGAACTTAAAGATGATTTGAGGGGAAAAAAACCCGGCTTGCATCCTAAAAGAAGAAAACACATAGAGTTGTGTACTGTAGCTTTTAAAATATAATTATAAAATTTGATGCCATTTCAGTCTTTTGTAAATATTTTATCTAATTTTGAATATTTTTTCCTTTAAGATTTCTTTGCAGCACTATTTTTTTTTCCTTTTTTCACATCTGGAGAGTATATTTTAAAATTAACATTGCTTTGAACAGGTTGGTTGTCTTATGAAAACTTCTTGGGATGTGTAGTGCTTTTAAAGTTATTTTTATGAATAGCTGTTAGCAGGATATGTAGCTAAAATATAAAATTAGAACACTTTACCATGTTTCTGTGAACGTGAACTATTATAACATAATTTGTTTTTAGGCACCATTTTCATCTGGAATCTGTCAGATTATAGGATTCCTGATGACGTGAAAAGGCTAGTGGAGTCTAAACATTACATGTATGAAACAAGCACTAACAAGTTATTTGTTGTATTCTGACATGTGTACTTTAGATTTTGGATAACCTGCATTGGAGTTTGAAATGAAGCCTTGACATAATTGGCACAGAGTCAGAGGTAGTGGAGTTATCTGGAGACAGACAACAGGTATTGTGGAATACTGGGGGGAAGATAGTTGTGTTACACTTCCCTCCTGTTACTTGCACATAGGAGTAACTCATCCGTCTGTAAAAAATACGGGAGCTGTCTTCATCTAAGGTGTTTATCCCGCAGATCATTCAGTTGAATGCATGAGTCCATCCTTACTCAGTAAGGCTGAAAGGAAGTTACCAATATTTAAGTGATTAATTTTTCAGAGTTGAGGACCTTCTGTTGTGACAGCTTGCTTGCCTTTCTGCTATTTTTTTTCAGAGTAGCTTTTATCCTGCATTCTCACTCTGAATTTTGGAGAGCAAACCTGTCAGATTTGATTGTATTTCTTCCAGGCCTAAGTGCAAAGCCAACTTCTCCTCCGTTATGCAGTTTGACAAGGATGAGACTGTACTTTTCACTCTACCACCTGTAGACTTAAGCAAGCTTTTTGGTTTTGGAAGGTGTCCAAGTCAACTTAAGTTTGAGATACTGAATGAATCCCAAAAAGAAACATTTTACTTTTTTATTAGAGTAAAATGATCCGTCTGAAAATAGACAGGACACACTCCTTGCCCTGTGACGGTTCCAAAATTTGTAGTTGTCTTGATATTATGAATGCTTTTTTTACAAGTTCATGGTTAAATAAAACTTTATTACTAATGATATAAAAAATACTGTCTGTATTTCTGTTTCATTAGTGCCATACTCTAATGCTAATCAATCTTACACTGATGAGGATTAAAGTACTTGTAAATCCCAGGAATTTTTGCCAACTTCTTGCTGTCTAGATCTAACATGCTGTTCAACAAAATGCTTCAAAAAGTCTCCTTCATTTAGTTAGGAGACTTTCGGTTCTCCTGAGATTTTAGTCTTGGGGACCAGTTCAGACTCCTACTGCCACTTGAGGTTTGGAGTAGGTGTTGTCAGATAATCACAGTCGATGGGGTTTTGCAGGGTTTTTTTTAATCAGGTTTTACTTCTCTTTATGTTTATGTAAGGATAACATTTTTGGAGGAGCCAGCATCACCTAATTTCAGAAATGCTATTGCTGGTTATGAAGAGACAGCCCTTTGGTTAATTCAGACTTCTTCACCTGTTTGTCATCATCTGTGTAATTAAGTTTGCCTAGAGTTTACTTGTAGTTGCTAACTATCTTCACCCCTCAAGAATTGCCTGTTGACTGTTACTCAGTCATGCCATGCTTTTGCTGGTGTTACAGCCAGTCTGTGTGGACCTTCCTGTCTGGGTTTAGAGTGGCTCTCCATTACGGCACTGTTCCCTGAGGTTCTGTAGTGTGTCTCACTTGACAAGCTGTCATGTGCTTTACTGCATTTTTCCTGATGTTCTCATCGTAGTCTGTTAATGTAGTTGGAAGGATAGATATCAGTGAACATCCTTAGTTTTAACTGAAGGAGTAATTCATGTTTCCATTTCAACCTTCAGTCTTATTTCAATAAACTTAAAAACATTATGGTGCTTAGTTTTCCTGTGATGGTCATTGGCTGATAATAGTTGGCTGTGTCTTGGATAGCTTCTCATCTTACCAAAGCCAGTGTAACAGAGTTGTTGGGAACTCTCTTTCTACCATGTTGGTCAGTAAGCGCCAGCAAGAAGGAACTTCTGTTTACGTTGGTTTACAGCTCAGTTCTAAACTATCTCCCATTGACAACAGAGTAGTATAAAAGGATGGTGAGAGTGCTGCCTCATTCTTGATTATAGCATACTTGCATAAGCTGTAGATACAAGGTGAGGGAAAGCTGTGAACTGGCCCTGCTACTGTGTGGTGTGCTTTATGAAATCTAAGTGCTCAAAATCAGAATAAGTGTAACATTATAAAAAGATTTTCCTTGTTGAATATTGCAGAAAGAGAAGGCCTTTTAGTTGTAAACCCCTGAGTCCCTTTTTCAGCTGGTAGTACTTGAGTGACTAACACTGAAATGTTTTTTCAGTATTTTTCATGCTTTTTCTTGATAGATTGATTTGATTCTTGTTTGCCCTTCATTTATCTTACACAAAGAAAAGATGACCCACTTTTACAAATACTTTTAGCCTTTTAACGCTTCCTGTTGCTTATCTGGTAACTTCATGTTTTCAGCCCATATCATATGGTAGTTTAGGAACATGTCTCTTAAGAGAGACTGTGCTCAGTCAGACTCATGCTTCTGTTGTGCGGTGTACTGTTTGGGCTGAGGGCTGTAGCTATCAGTAGATTTATCTGCTGTGTGTGTAGCCGGTCTCCCAGGAACTGAATTTCATCTTCCATTTTTATTGCCCCATATTCTGTGGTCTTTTTGTTATTCTTCACAGTCAGTCTTTGTCTCTACTGCTTTAGTAGTGCCAGGAAAATTGGTCTCCATATTACTTACTCATAAATGATCCAGTAAAGCAGGTAAGTAAAACGGCGCGGGCCATAGCACAAATCCCAGCAGAACTCCACTGGTGAAATTCTTCTGCTGTGAAAATTGACTATTTATTCATATCGTGTGTTTCTTAGCTCTTAAAATATTTCATGCCAGAGAGCCATCTCTTCTTTCATAGTGACTTATCTTCCTTCAACCTTGTGTTGAGGTGACCTTGTTGGAAATATTCTGGGAATTTAATTAGATTGTACTTGTGGATCAGATCTTGCCTGTCTGTGTTCTTGTTCACCCCTTAGAAGAACTCTGTTAGGGATGTAAGGCAGGGCTTCCCTTTACAGAAGGAGTTTTTTCCCAATCTGTCTCATTTCCCAACTTAAGATCCCCACATTGACATTTAGAAAAAAAAAATTGCAGTAGCTTCTGCCACTCTCTATTTGAAAAGCTGTATTCTTTTTTTTCACAGCTCTCAAAAAATGAGTTGTTTGGGTCCAAAATATGAGCAAGACTTAATTTGAGTTCATGTTCTCTCTGCTATTGGGATTCAAACATTTGGAGCTAAGAACTCTTGGCAATGGGTACATGGGCAAAACTATTTGAACAGAAATTTGTCTCTTTTTAAATGCATTTCCTAGATCTTTTTAACACATTTTTTTTTTCTCTATTGTTTATATATTTGGAAATTTCCTTGTTTTTTCTGCACATTCATAATAATTATTAAAGAAGCAAATGTCAAGAAAATTTTAATAAAAATAAACCAGACAATGTGGAATGGGAGACTGTCAGGGTATGATCCCTTTCACACAGGGGCTATCCGTCTATGCACGGTGATAACATCTAGTCTATTAAACATGTCAGTTTCATAGAGTTTGACTAATGTTGTAAAATGCAAGTAAGCCAAGAAATGCTAGTGTTTTTCCAAGCACAAACTTTAACAAGAGAACTGAAATCTATAAATCACTATTGCTAGTGACAGGGGCAGGTTCCCAGTCACTGAAGTCTGGGCATTTACACAGCATTTTGCCAGCCTTTAAGACCATGGTCTAAATAAAGATTTAGTGGGCATGAGAAACTTCAATAAATAAAGATAATATTAAGTATAAAACCTCATCATCTTAATTTGTATTCTATAGCTAAAACATACTAAAATCTAAAATACAGCAAGTGACTAATGGCCTTTATCTCTTTAAATTTAAAAATTAATGTATTGGAAATTATAGAGTTGCATATTCAGAGTATTTATTAGTAATTTTTAGGGACTTCAATATAGGGGCTTTAATATTTTAGTTTGATTTTTGAGGATGAAGATAAGGTGCGCTTTTTTTGACTGAATTGGCTTTTAGCGGGGGGGGAGTAGTAGTTGTAACAAATAACTAAGCATTTAACGTTTATGTCTATAGAACAGTTCTTTGCCAAGTAGTTAATGGTGGTAGAGTCTGCCATCTTTTTTGTTAAATTTTTATTGAAAGTATTTTTCTTCAAGTATAGCTTATGATAACCATATCATGCATGTTAAATCTAGTGTTGTAGTAGCACAGCATTGTAAGGATGCTTCTTGGCTGTTTGATGGTGGTTTCCTGATGCAGGATCTTAACACAATTCGTATTAATGTTGCATTTCTATTTTACAGATTGCAGTGCTTGCAGTTGTAGAATAACTCAAGCCAGTGTTGTAGCTATACCTTCTCTTCTGTTGTTCATATAGTCACAGGAGAGTTTTGGATTTGACCATAACTTACTGTAATGGTTCTGGTCTCTCCAGTGCTTTCAGGAAAGGATACTTACTTCTTGTTTGAAACTTGGAAGTCTGTGTCTGCATTTGCATGGAGAGAGTATTTCTGGTCTGTTTTTTAATGGTGCTTTGAGAAAATGGGTGGGCATTTAGTCCTTGTTATTCAGATTTCTATGTTATTTTTCATAAAGTTGGGTAATGAATCTTAGCAGTGTAGAACTGTCTAATGTGAAGCTCTGCAAATTGCAGGTTTGAAGCCAGTCTGACCCACTGGCTCTTGTGGTGCCACTGAACCTCTGAATGAATGACTGTGGAAGAAGAAGGGATAGCAGTTACTGTAGACCTGCGTGGGGTTAGGAATGAAGGAAAGGTCTAGAGGGGTGTCCTCACTAACCTCTACACAAGCTTCTGGCTCTCTAGTCCCAACACTCTTTTAGTTTAGTCTTTAAAAAGTAATTGAAGAGGCTCAACTTCACGTTCATGTGGGAGTGACTTTTAATCAGATTATTACAACTGAGGACTTGGATCTTCTGAACTAATTTAGAAAACCCAGTAGAAGTTTCTACAGTTTTGCACCAGACTCATTGCTGTCACTGCATCTGATGCGATCAGAAGAAATTTGTTTCGTGTTTGTAGTGGCTGAGTTAGTGGTTAGTGTCCTGAAAGTGTGTTCTGTTTTTCTTTTTATTTCTTTCTTGTCTTCTGACCAATTGTTGTCAATGTTTTAGAGAACATGCAGTGTAAAAATAGTGAGAGTAGATGCATGAGCAGATTTCTCCTCTGAAGGAAGCAAGCTGCGCTCTACAAAATTCTCACATTTGTTTTCTGTATTTCTTTAGTGTGCTGAAAGAGGCACCAGCTGCATCAATAGGCATGAAACTAAAGCAGCAACAGCGCATCATGGCCAGGATGACACATATGGATGAGGCAGTGTCTTACCCCAGCACAGACTGCTGTTAGTGTCTGTGGCTGGTGTTCTTTTTAAAATTTTTGGTTTTTTAAACAAAGTCCTAAAACCTGTCTCATTGCTCATTTGGGCATACATTCTGGGCTCTAAAGTACCCCAAATTTTATAGAGAACAGCACGATTAAATTGTTGTGATGCAGGAAGGGCAACAACGCTCAGAAGTGACAAGGAAACTATAGAAAGCATGTAAAGGAAGAGAGTTATAAAAGGTAGGTGCAGGAAAATATGGTTTAAAGTGGGGTAATCCATTTAAGGTGTTGAAAGTGTGTAACTGGCAGAGAGGAACACAAGTGAAGTATTTCATACTTGCATGGCTTAATTTTTGGTGATGATTGGTGATCTTTTGTCTTTAGTTTGATATTGCCGCTAGATTTCGTGGTTCTTTCATGTTGATACACCTAGATGAAGAACTGTACCATCACCTTGCTGTGTCTGAGCTGGAGTCTTCCCATCGTAATAGATCTTGCTTCAGGTATTTCAACTGGGAGTATAGTAAAGTTGCAAGAGTTGTACTCTCATAATACTTTACTAATTAGCATTGTTTATATGTGTGAATGTTGTGCTTTACCAGAGCACAGAGGCTTAACACTGGATGTGACGGTGGTTATGGAGTGAACTAGGAACTGAGCTCATTTTGAAGAGGAATTGCCTAAAAATACAGTTATAAATCAAGAGTCGGTGGGAATAGATACATGTTCCGAAAGAGAATGTAGTCTAAGGGGTCGAGATATAAGTTTTACTCTTGTACTCTTGTTTTGTAGAGTTCTGTCCAACAGATATCTGTAGGAGCCACCACTCTATACCATGACTTGGCTTCTTAGGCAAAAGGTGCTGAAGAAATATGCTACTTTGCACCCTTGCAAAGGGTAGAGAGGGTGTCTGTAAGAAAATGTGAAAAAGTCACTACCTGCCAGTGATGATGATAACAAATACCACAATGCAGTGTGTTTTGAATGCACTTGAGAAATTACGGGTCTCTTACAGAGCAGGTGAAAAGGAAGAATCTGTGCTGTGATCAGCTTTCTGCAGCATTTCAGGTATTGCAACAGAAGAGAGTAACCAAGCTGTAAGAAAAAGATGGTTGTGGAAGAACATGGGGACAACTGTGGAAAAATAGATACTTAAAATGTATATTGTGATGGGAGACTTGAGATAAGTAATAAACTTCAGGTTTTAAAATGCTGTTCCCAGTTGCTCTTTGGTGTATCGAGGGATTATTCCTCAGCTTGCTTATCAGAAGACCACTACTTTTTATAATTTTTTATCACTTTGTAGTATTTGTGGGTGAGAGTTTTCCATGAAATACGGTTTCTTCTATTTTGGAAAAGTAATGAAACTGGATATGTTTCAACATTGGCAGTTCCCATCCTGCAGTATGGCTTTGCATATTTTTTTCTCTCCTGGGTCAGAAAAAAGAATCAAAACTTCAAAACCTCTATTTAGATTTTTTTTCCTGAATAATTAATTTAAAAGCCTTGAAATGACTTAGCAAAAGGCTTTTAACTATATATTTCAGCATACTCAGTGAAGTGACTCAGTTTCTTTCTTCATAAACCTGAGGAAGTTGATTTATGAAGCATTTGACTAGAAACTTTTATCAATTTTAGCCTTTTCTTTTGAAATGTTTTTAATAACGTGATGTTGGATGACATCTGCTAGTATTTCAGGCAGGCAAAAGTATTCAACTTAAGTTGTTCAGCTATTAGTATGGTTTTAGTTCACTGTCACAGTGCCAGGGAGCTTTTTATAGTTTACTAAGCTGCCAAACAAACAACTTCTGTCAAAGTGGAAAGTAAGACATAGTGGAGTCACATGATTACTTTGCACCACGGGCTTACACTGACAAATGAGATGTACTTCTGATAGAAGAAGTCTGAAATCAGGATGTCTGGTAAAGAAGGTGCTCAGATTATCAGGCACACGACTTATTTTCCCCCTACTTGTTCAGTTTTCCCTCTGGTAGATGCAAACTGACTCCTCCTTCCACCCCAGCTTTTTCCCCATCTTGTTGTAACTGCTAAACATGGCTCATGCATGCTCCCTGAACACCTTCTGCTCCCTCCTAGACCTCCAGGGACATCTGCTATAGTGAAACATCAGTAAAACTGGCGACACAAAAATGTTGTCAGAAAGAAAAGTCAGAATGGTAGAAGATGGTGTTGCCATGGGACTTGCAATTACAGTAGTCTTGGTTATTGCTTGTAGATATGGTTTGGAATACCTCATCATTTTTGAAGTTCATGCTGTCTCGCTTATCTACTTGTTCTCTTTTATCTCTAGCTCTTCTGATCCTATAATGTACTTTCTGCAGTTCAGTATTGTATATGTCTTTTGAAATCCTAAAATCTTACCACGTCCCCTAACTGTGACTTTGGAGTGGAGACTGTTGAATTCCTCTGTAAAGGCGACTGGTTTCAGTCTGCAACAGCCTAGACACAGTCAGATTATATGATAGTTCATATAACCAAATCCACTGTTGAGAGACAGGTATTAGCTTGAGGTTTGTGTGTAGCTAGTAACCTGACTGTCTGAGCAAATCCACTTACAGGCTTTGCTTTGCAAAGTGACCTCCAGTAACCTGTTAGGTGCAGATTTCTGTAACTTCGCCAACCTTACTTTCTTTGGCAAGAATTTAAAACTCAAAGAAGAAGATATGAAACCTATTACCCATCTAATTTTTGAGAAGGGTGGAGGATTAAATTTTTCCTATCTTGGTGTGCCTTCCTCTTTTGCAGTTTTTGCTATTTATTGTTTTGTTTCTCCTTTCAGTGTTTGACTACAGCTATAGAGATTACATCCTGTCCTGGTATGGGCAACTCAGCAGAGATGAAGGGCAGCTGTACCAGCTGCTATCTGAAGACTTCTGGGAGATTGCCAAGCAGCTGCGACAGAGGCTGAGTCACATTGATGTAGTTAAAGTTGTCTGCAATGATGTAGTGAAAGCTTTACTTTCGCACTTCTGTGACCTTAAAGGAGCCAACGCCAGGTAAAAACAAAATTCTGCATTTCATTGGAATTTTCTGCTTCTCTCTTTGCTTTCAGATGTGCTGTATCACAGTACTGAAGAGTGTAATGCTTTTGTAGGCAACTAATAAAGAAAACAGTTTCACCTTATTAGCAGTTTTAGAGATCAAGCAGGCTTCAGGGCACCTGTAAGACCTGTGGAAGGAAACACTTGTCCTCCTTTTTCTCAGAGTTCGGATTCACTGCTGTTTCCGTTTCGTCCTTGAATCCTTTGCTCAGGGTAGGAGGTGGTCTGTGTGAGCAGTTCCTGCAAGTAGTGTGAACCTGCAAGGGAAAGGAGAGGCGCTGTCAGAGCAGTTAACAGACAAGAAGATAGTTATTTGCACCTTTCCCAAAATAGCACCAGGGTTAATTCCATTCAGTTTTCCATTTCTTCTAGCCCTGGGGGGCAAAGTCTTGTGGTTTCTGTAAGTGGCCTGTCCTGCAGTAACAAGATTTTTCTACTGGAAAAATTGTTCACTGGATTTTCTTTCTCTGTTTAGGTTATCTTTTCTAATTCCATGAATTTCCTTTTTGGCAAGGCTCTCTTTGTCCACTTAAAAAGGTCAGCTGTCCACTAAATACTAGAGTTGCACCCAAATTGTAATTACAAATGAGAACTCTTAGCCTATGCAGTTCCCACATCTGAATGCACAATTTGTGTAATTGTGCGTGGAATTTGGGCTTATGTCTGCACTTACCTGCATTTCAGTTATTCTAATTGAAATATGCTTTGGTCATTCAGATTTAGACTGTACATTTTATACTATGAAGTTGTTTTGCCTACAGTTAGATCCACATATTTTTAACACACCTTCAGAGAAAAAAGATCAGCTGTTTTCTGTCAGTGACCAGTCTGTGTGTTGCCATTCACACCTCTTTCTGTTCTGGAGCAGAAGATAGGGTTAGTGTATTTGTGGTAGATGCCAGCTTTATGTAAGCTGATGTGTAGGAAATAAAAACAAAAAAGAAACTAAAGGGTGGTTACATTCAAGAAAAGAAGAAATTAAGGTGTATGCACATTGCAGTAGATCTTGCATTGGATTCCAGATATTACTTTCTTTCAGCTCTGGAATGTGGTAGAAATCTCTTGGTCAGATAAAGCTCCTAAGTGTGCTCCCTGATTTTTAAGCATTATGCTTGCACTTGCCCTTTATTGCAGTAACGCACTTGCTTTTGGGAAGAGTTTGATTTGAACAGTTAAAGGATGATGATGTTTGTTTGTTTGTTTGTTTGTTTTTAAGTGTAAATGTTTTCCTGTTTGAAGCTGGGGACAGAATGTACAATTGCAGAATTATTAATTATTATTAATGCTGATTCTTGATGATGTTCCTTACCTACTGAGAATTACGACCACTTCTTCTAGGTCTTTGTTGGATTGTTATTTCCACTATATAGAGCTAAAATAAATTCTCTTGGGTATTTTCCAATTAACTTTTTCACTTTGGAATGGTAAATGTGCCTTAGTCAATGCTGGATAAGGCAGGCTGCATTAACATGGTAATGAAAAAAATCCTATCAAGAATTAATGTGATAGAGGGTTAAAAAAACCCCTACAACCCCCACAGCTGTAACTGCAGATTTTGTATAGGTTGAAACTGGACCCGTTGACTGTTTTTTCACATACTGCAAGGCTGTGAATTCACAGGCAGGAAGGTCTGGTTTTAAGGTGCCTAACAGCAGATAGCAGCATGATGCTGCATGACGCAAAATGTGAAGCACTAGTATATCCTCATGCTGCTCATCCAAACTTGCTCAAAAAGTCCAAGAAGCTTTATGGAAATTGCACAGGGCTCACCTTTTCTTCACAGATGGAGAGAGTGCTTAAATGCTATGTAGGTACTGTGGCAGAGTCAGCTGAAATGTGACATTGTGCTCATACGCTACAGATCGAATTTGTACTGCTGGGTGATCTGAGCATGCATGTAATAAACCTGGAAGCACAGCCAAAGACTCTGATACTGTTTTCTTTTTAAGGGAATTTGTGGTTTTAAGAATAATTTGAGTTTTGTACTAAATCGCCTACTGCTATGGAATTTACTGTGCTAGAACCTGCTGACATTTTAAGCTATAGACTGAGAACTACGAAGTATGTAACTTCTAGCTTGGAAGATAGAGTTTCTTGGAAAGCCTTCAATTCATTTCTATATTGCTGTCCTGGCTTCGGCTGGGATAGAGTTAATTTTCTTCCTAGTATCTGGTATAGTGCTGTGTTTCGGATTTAGGATGAGAATAATGTTGATAACACGCTGATGTTTTAGTTGTTGCTAAGCAGTGTTTACACTAAGTCAAGGACTCTTCAGCTTCTCATGCTGCCCTGCTAGCGAGGAGGCTGGGGAGGGGGGCGAGCAAAAAAAGCTGGGAGGAGACACAGCCCGGACAGCTGACCCAAACCGGCCAAAGGGATATTCCTTACCATATGATCTCATGCTCAGTATATAAACTAGGGAGAAAGCTGGCTGGGGGCTGCTGCTCAGGTACTGAGTGGGCATTGGTCAACGGGTGGTGAGCAGTTGCACTGTGCATCACTTGTTTTGTATATTCTAATTCTTTTATTATTATTATTATTATTAATTTCCCTTCCTTTTCTGTCCTATTAAACTGTCTTTATCTCAACCCACGAGTTTTACCTTTTTTCCGATTCTCTCCCCCATCCCACTGAAGGGGAGTGAGCGAACAGCTGTGTGGTATTTAGCTGCCTGCCAGGTTAAACCACAATTGCCACAGTTCAAACACAGAACATTCTTCTTCCTAAGGTAGGGAACACAGAGATCTTCTTGATCTACTTTTGCTTTCTGTCAACGTTTTAAAGACAGTAGTAAATTTAAATTGGCGTTCACATGTTTCCCTCTGTGTCTCTAATAATGAATCCAGTTAGTTTTGGGTGATAAATATAGTGGAACAGAGACTGTAATTAGAGCAAGGTGTCTTTTCTGTTGTGATGCCTGTTGGAGCACTGCATCTCGTTTCCACTGCTGAGTTTATACTGCAGTGTGACAGCAAAGGGCATTTTGTCTGTTACCTGGTGGCTTACGAAGTTTTAAATACCTCTCGTACCATCTCTGGAGGGGGTGCCACCTAAGCCACTGTGTCTCAGTTTTCCTGTATGACAACAGATAAATCCACTAAAGTAACGGCAAGAAACCGTCTGTGCCCAGGAGGACAGAGATGTCTGTTTCTTCAGTGGTGAAGTTCATGTGTTCTGTCACTGGGTGCACGTCAGCCACAGAAATCCCTTCACTTTTCTGCTTTCACTGACTAACTTTGACCTGTGATATCTGATAGACCAGGATGTCTGAGGGGATGAAAATAGGCTGCAACCTTTCAGAATGAGGAAGGGTGCTACAGTCCTTCCCTTTGCTCCTGCTTTCCCTCTGGTTTATGATAATCATCGTGAGGCTCTGCTTAGTAATAAACAGGTCAAGGTAAATGGCCAGCAGAGGCCAACAGATGAGGAAAAATGCTTCCCTTAATGAGGGAGAGCTTGAGAAGTGGAGAGGCCACTTCCACGCTGGCCAGTGGGAGGCAGGGAATCGTGAGGGAGAAGCCTGGCAGCACTAGGTCTGTTTCCCCTTTCTTTATTCTATCCCCTGGCTTTCTTTAACAGCAACTGTCTTTCCTGTGCCTGCCAGACCCTTCTACAGAGTGAAATAAGGGCAGAGACACTCCTCTAGCCATGGGCAGAACTTTCTGGGGTGACACAGAGCCATGCAAGCTGTAGGCAAGACAACTCCCAACTTTTTCATCTTACATACATTGCTAGTGTGTACCTTGAGGTCCAGTTGGGGCTCCAAAGGATCCTGTCACTTTTCAGTTACAAAATTTGTGGCAATTCAGAATATTTTAGATAGGAAACCATTTCATTCCTAATATTAGCTCAGTGTAGAACTGGAATATGATACTTCCCTGTATCCAGTGTTAGCTAGTTTATGAGTTTGAGAGATGGAAGAAAAATCAGCCTGGGATTTATTGGTAGAAGCCACTGCTCCTTTCCCCTGTGTTGTACAGAATCAGGAGCGCATTTATAACAAGATTAGCAAAGTGCGTCCTGCAGGGTAGAGAAGGTAGTATTTGGCCATTCTTGTTTTATAGCAGCTTTTATCCCTTCATTCCTTCATATCTCGTTCAAGTGTCTTTCCTTGGCTACTTTAAGCAGAATATAAGCAAGCTGAATACTGTCAGTGCCATTTTATGTGATCAAGGATGGACCATGAGCTGAGTAAGGTGGTGTATAATGCTGGAAACGTTCATGTTGGTATGTGGGTGCAGCGTTGTCTGTGGTGGCAGTATCCTTTCTGGGGGGCTAGAATTACCTGATTCCAGGAATGTAGTCTTACTCTGGTAACATGGCACGTTTGTTGAAAGCAAGAGGCAGCTGTTCCTCTGGATGCAATGCACAATCAGTATTGGAAGGACTTACCAAAGTGAAAACATACAGTAAGTGTCTTTCTGTGAAGCTGTCCACATGAAAGGAAGGGGAAGTTCCCTTACGCTTATTGTGGGCTAGGAATAACCACATCAGATATCACTACAGAACTATTAACATTTGATAAAAACCACCCTGTGCTGGTGGTCTCTAAACCGCAGTGTAGGCAAAATGAGATTTGTCTACATGAGATAAGTAGGCAGATGGGATTTGAAGATAGTTAATCCTTACCTCTTCTTGAACGCCCAGACAAGCAGTGCTTTTTGAACAAATCTCGGTGAGAAGAGGTCACAGTGACACTGGTTTTCTCCCCCGCCCCTTCTTTTGGTTGGGAGTGTTCTCTTTTTGTCTTTAACCTACAGCTGGGGCACCTTGAGCCCAAAGGTAGAGCAAGAATTGGTTTCTGCAAATATGGTATGTGGTGTTGCACGCTGCTTCTGGCAAGTTGAGTGCTACATGACATCTGATGGGATGCTCAGAAGTGTTTTTGTGTGTGTATGTGCCTGAACTTGCAGCGTAAGTCATGACTTATCAAAATGGATGCTTGGAGGCAGCAAGCTACTCCTGGTGCTGATTCAGAACCCATATTTAAGGGCTCAGAGCTCTGGGAAAGTGTGAGGCGGGGAAGTGCTGTGGGGAGATTGCTGTTTGATTAGTGTGACAAGCAATTTGGGGATTTAAGTTTGTATTGTACATGTTTTGATAATATTCCTTTTGTTTTCTATGTATTGCTGACAGGGTAAGGAGAGAAGACAACTCAGTTCTTGTGAATACCTTTGCACGTATAGGATATGTAACTGTTGTGTTTTTTGTGATTACAATATGTAGTGTGGTAAGATACTCAGTAAAAATAAAAGGTGCTGCCACCACAAACTGATCAAGAGCAGATTGATGCAAAGGGAATTTAAGCACTTGAGATTTAACTTGGTTAATCTTATAGATGCATCCAAGTTGTCAGGATAGCTACTAAACACCTCCCACAGTTCTTGTTTTTCTTTTATAATTCCATTTGCCACCCACAAACCAGGAATACCAAGAACTGCTTATCACACTCAGCCTCTGGAAAGGAGTATCAAGATGATTAGTATGAAATTGTAGAGGTTCGTTGCAATGGGAGCAGCTGTATGAAAGTGCTGAGAACAAAATAGTCGTGAAAAGCCAGGGTCTGAGCAAGTTATTAAAGTTAACTCATAGGTAGCACCAGGTCTAAAGCTCGCCATTGCCTTCAAGCTTCAGTGTGGGAGGTTTGGGTTTCCTGTTAATGATTGAGTATGACCTAGACACCACGTTAAGCATTAGGACCTCCTGGTGCTGATACGGTCATACTATAGCTTGTAAGCCATTCATACATTCTTTGGGTCTGTTATCAACATGACATGTCAAATGCTTTTTCCTGAAAGAGGTAACTGTGACATGTATAAATTATATGGTTATCTTCACAGTAAGTATTAGGTAAAGTGATTTATAAAAAGTGCTGATGTATCTTGATAAAAATGGCAGCTGTGGAAATTTTGGTGTTGGCTTTGTCCTTATTTTTTGTTGTGCTTTTTGGGTTTGGTGTGGTTTGTTTTCAGAGGAGTTTTTCTTTTTAGTAGTTACTTTTTTTCAGGTGTGTTTATGATGCTGTCTTGCAAAGGTCTAAATTTGTTTCTTTTGTTTCTTAGAAAGTTCAAATAGATCAAGCAGTTTTCATTCTGCTGCACTGTCAAGAAGCTTAGAGATCTGAGGGCGATACAGGTGAAGAGATGCAGCCTGCATGTGGTTCTGATAGTTCTCAGAATCAGTTTAATGAAAGCGCGTGGTGAGTGTTGAATGTACTGATGAAAGTCATTTAGAGTGAGTTGCATGTGCACTTCAGCTCACAATTGCACTGATTGAGACTTAAATGTAACTCTGCAAGACTCTCTCTTGAAAGACTAATTAAAGAAATAGCAAGACTGAAGGGAACATTTTGCGATTTATTTATTTAAAAAGAAAGGACCCTTACATAATTTCCTGTAGAGTTGTTGATGTTTTTACGGACTCTCTGGTTTTTGGTGTTTGGTTTTGGGTTTTTTTTTGGGGGGGGGGTATAATTTATTTATTTGCTTGCTTCCTATTTTCAAAGCAGACAGATTTATCTTGTTTGTCATCATTAAATTCCTGGGCATGCATATCTCCTAATCAGTGTACTTATTTGGGGGTTTCTTGCTCTTGAAGCAGTGGTACTGCTAATCTCAAACCTGCGAAGTCCCAAGTTGCATGGGCATTGTAAATGATAACTTTGGGGTAGGCTTTTTATTTTTATATAGTCTCAACCCTCATGATGGCATGGAAGAGCTTAAAAATTAATCCTAAAAGGGGTGAAAAAAATTAAGACAATGGTTCGCGTCAGGAGCATATACCCAACCACAAATACCAAGAGTCTTTTAATACTCCTGACTGTAATGAATCTTTACAATACAAGGAGTTACCAGATGGTCCTAATTAAAACTGTGGGTATCTAGAGTAGATCCTAGATAAAAAGAGGTATTTCCATGAGGTCCTTGTATTGGGAAACCTGGAAGCCCAGTCATAGATGATAGTCCAGTATTACAGAACTGCTGTGGGTCCTGTACTCCTGAGCAATGAGGAATTGTTGTTGAAGAGGTGTTGATATTGGCTCAGAGTTGCTTAGTTATAGCATGGGAAGGAAATTATGATATTTCTGTAACGTTGGTAATGTTTTAACTGCTTGTCTTCAGGAATACCAAAGCAAATTTGCTCTTCTGCTTTCCTTTATAAAGTGCTGGATGAACTCGCAGATTTGCAGCAGTAAGGGGTAAAGTCTTAGTACTGATCACGTTCAGCAGGATACATGTTCAGTAATTGCACGAAGCAATCTCAGAGTAGGGGATAGTTACAGTAGGTGTCATTTTGGTCCCAAAGAAAAGTACTGCTCGGAACAGACCTGGTATAAAGGAATTCGCTTTGGCAGGCCCTACCTGTGGATCTATATTCACAGACCACTGCCTGATCTTCCACTGGTTTGGGGGGCAGCTGAAGGAAATCCCTTTGCTTTCTGACACTATGAAATAGCATTGGATAGTGTTAAAAATTCAGAGCAGGCTTAAAGATTTCATAAAATGAAACTTATGGGAAAGAAATTTACGCAAGGTTAAGGCTGGCTTTGTAGCTTGTGGGGGAGTGAAGAGGGATATGACCTGTAAGATGCTGTGTAAAGCAGTTCTGTCTACTGTTTTAAATCACTGAAGTCACCTGCATCTTGATACACCAATATATGTCACTATTACTTCAGTCTTGATTGTTCAAGATGACATAAATGACTTAAGTTGCCACTTGCCATTATTTTTCTATCGCCTAAAGCAGATTAAATGAGCCTGGTTTACAGAGCTTGTATCATGCCTGTTTTGGAACTGTTTGCTAGAGTGCCACATTTATATTAATTAGTTCACTGCACACAGTTGTGCTCAGAATTTATGGATAATTGGCTGGGCTTTCAAAGCTCTCTCTAAAAATATCCGCACACAGTTTTAGTTAAGAGTTTTCTGTGTGTGTACATGCATGCGGATTGCAGTTAAGATTCTGCTTTTCCTGTTGGTCTCTGCAAAATGAACAGTGCCTTTCTTTACTCTTGATCACATTCCCACAGTATTGAAGATCTAGGTTTTATATCAAGCCTTAAGAATATGCCAGATCAGGACATCTTAGCTCCTACTCCAGGATAGTAAACAGACTTGGTTTGGTAGCTGAGCAGTGGTATTAATACTTCTATGATTGCTCACTGCTCCTTTTTTTTAATGAGTATCAGCGAAGGGGAAGCCCGAGTTATAAGGGATGCTGTTTTCTGGGCAGACCTTTTGTTGACACACGATATATTTTCCCTGCAAGCTGATCAATGGTTATATTGAGGCAAATAGAAGTGTAATACTTCATGTATAAATGCAAAGGAGAATATAAGGCTCGATGTCTTGTCTTGCCTGTTTTACCACTGGCATATTGATTTATTTTGTAGCTGTTAAGCCTTCCCCCAAGCTTCCTCTCCTGCTTTCAGTCTCCCCTTTATTTCTCTTGCCCAAACAGCAATGAAAACTGCAGGATTTGTTGACACAACTGTTTGGCACTGATATGCAAGGTTTGATTAGAGTTGAATTTCCTGAAGACTTTGTTTCTCTGTTCTTTTCATAAAAATCTGGTGGGGTTCTGTGCCTTCCCTTTTGCTTTTTAGATCACATTTTAGGTACAGTTTAGCTAGGAAAACAATTGAAAGAACCCCTCTTGTAGAGAGTCATGTCGTCTTAGGTAATGGAGATAGCTCCAGAAAAAATTGAAACTCTTCTTAAATGGCCTGTCAAATGGGAAGAATGCAACTCTGCTCCCCCCTTGCATTCCTGTAGGCAGGAATATGCAATACATTAGGCAAATTAGAAGGGTAAGAATCAAAGCCTTTCTACTTGTTTATTCTGTTCCATTTTCCATTTGTGTTCTGTTGACTGTGTATCAGAAAAGTCCTGGCATAGGTCCAGCTCAGCCAAGCAGTATGTATTGGCTGTTGACTGGGAATAAATTTGTACAATAGGGAGACAAAGATTATGAGAAATGACTTCTCTTGCATGGATGATAGTATAGGTGCAGTTAATGCTCCAGGGTGTTTGCAGTCCCAAACAGACTGGCGTTCCTCAGGAGACTTGTAGAGAGATATTGAAGGCAAAGAAGACTAATCTCAGTTTAGTGAAATTTTATCTGCATTATGTCTCTGTTTCGTGCTTTGCACATGTTATGAAAGCATAGCTTGATCTAATCACTATGCAGGATGTCCCACAAATAAGGTAAGAGTGTCCAAAAAGGATGGGGTTTGTGTGTTCATGGGCAAAAAAGCAATCGCCACTTACTTTTAGTTCTAACTCTGTATCGTTAACACACAGGAGTTGGTTGTTAGGAGAGGTTAGTTTGCTGCTAGCCAGCTGATGTTCGGTGTAAGTCATCCTGTTTGCCAGCATTTTGCATATGCTTCTGGCTGTGTTTCTAAGTGGCTGACTTTGGGTGGACTAACCTGTCCAGAAAAGGAAGACTTTACTTCTCCAATAAGAGGTGGCTGTACATAAACGACCCAGACTTTCTGTCTGCCAGTAGTCTGCCTGGAATGTGTCTGGTTTTGGATAAATAATGAATGCCTTTAGGGAGAGCATGTGATGGGGAATGTTTGATGCAGTGTAGAGAAGGCTGTAGGATATGTCTGGAGCATGCAAGAGGAATGGAAGCGCAGTGAGGAAAATCACTAGGTATTCAGCTGCCAGAGAGAAAAGATCCTACCAGAACAAGATAAACAGCTTTCTGAGCTCAGTCAGCTGCACCACCTGCGCTGGTTGATAATGAAGACTACACATCATCTTCATAAACCACTGCTCCTCAGAAGAACAGAGTATTTACATCCAAGCTGTTCCAAGGGACTTATTTTGAAATTTGTCTTATTGTAACAATTGAAACCCCCACCATGATCCACATTTGAAAACAAAACATTTGATTTGGGATTGAATAAGAGGCTTCAGTCAAATTGAAAACAAATGTCATGTTTACATTCCTGTTGTTCTGAAAATTAATGAAAAAACTAATATTGGTCACCTTGAGACAAATGACTTGTGTTATTAGAACAGAATTAGAGCTATTACTAGAGTATTGTTACTATTCTAACATATTTGCTGCCTCCTGGACTGACTAGTAAAAATCAGTTGTTACACAATGCTGCCTGTCACTAGTGGCCATATAGCAGTGTCTAACTGAAAACTTTTGGTTTGACTGTATACAGTTCTTGGTCACTTTTTCATGTACAGAGGCAATGAGCTCGGAGCAGCTCTCACGGTCAGTTGACTCTAACCAGGACAGCAGCCTCCAGCTCTGGGAAGGAAGCAGATCTTATAGATGATGGGAGGAGGCACTGGTATGAGACGTGACAGGTCTGAGCCTTTGTAACACCTTAGAGCCTTCTACTGAAGACCAGTCCTGGCTACCTTTGGAAATTACCGTGGTGCCTCTTAGGTGACACTGCGTCTGTCTCGCTGTAACCACTGGCATGGTCACCTTACTGTTAAACTGTAAATCTGTGATTGGAGCACATCAGGCACGTGGCCATGAAAGAACTGCTAGGGCACCTTGTCTCTGCTTCTACAGCCATTTTTGTATAAAGAAAAGGTGTTGCTGTGACCTGCACTAAGGAGTTCCCGTGGCACATCCAGTCAAACATGTTCTGAGAAGATCAGAAAACCATTGGGACCTGCAAGGAGATGAACTGGTCAGTATCGGGCACAAAATCAAGGTGGGGGAGGTTTGCTCCCTGTTTCTTTCAGAGCTGTGATCAGAAGAGCTGTTTGTGGAGAGTCTGCAAGCTATTCACTGTTAGCTCTGAAAGACTCTGTCTTGTCATCTTCCCAAAATGCACCTACCGTGCGTACGTACCCAGGAGCAGGGAGGACCTATTCGCCTGTTTGGTGGCAGGTAAAGGAGTATATTAGTGTGGTATGTTACCGTATAGTATAGCACACTATACCTGTCCTAACTCCAGGCCTGATGTACTTTCTTTAAGTTAGGAGCCTAATTCTTTCACCAAGTGCAAAGTGAAACCAGCAAGAAATTTTGGATTTCCTCCATCCATTAGTATCCAGCTTGCATAACCCTTACAGTTAGTGAGTGGATGATAGTGAATGCCTTCCCCAGCAGGCTGAGAGCGATTCTGGCTGAGGGTATTATCCTGCTTGTTCTTGAAGCTGAACCAGAATTAGCCAAAGGCAAGGATCTGACTCCACCGAAGGCAGGCAAGATGGACCCTGACTCTGAAGCATTTAGGACGATGGAGGAAAACTGTGACTTTGTTCCCTAGTTATTTTTTTTGCTCTGTGGTGATTTATTAGTATATAACATAAGCATATTCTAGCTTCAGCCTGCTGATCAGAGGACTCAGCTTGAGGCAAGTTCTCTTGTCTCTTCTCTGAGTAGTTCTGTGGTTTCTGCATGCCTGAGATGCTCAGATCCACGCAAGTGTTGTTACTTGATTTGGCCTAGAGGTGACTCGCCAAATCTGTGATCTGGCCGAGAGGTAACTTGGATGGGACTTGGAGAATGCAGGTTCAGACCTATCAGACTGAGCAGAGCCTAAAGTCCAGGGCTTCTCACCCCCTCTGGGGTGAGCACGCTGCCCACAGGGGTATTGCCCCAAAGGTGGGGTTGCAAACACACACTGAGCCCCTACAGTTTCATGCTTTCCAGTTTCATGCTTTATATACCCCACTGACACTGGTAACAGTATGGTTGGTTCTCACTTGCCGAACTACTGAGGGGGCTTGTCTGGCCAAATTTCTTTGTGCTTTGGGAGTCAATTCACCTTTCTCTGTTTGCCATCATGATTCCACCCTCTTTCTAAATCTGTGGGTGGGTTTTTTTAATCTTTTTCTAAAGTGGTTTTCCACTTACAGTGTAGATGGCTGAATGCCAAGTCTGTTACTATATAGGTATCTTGCACAGACCAATTTGATGTAGCCTGCAGGCGGCAAGTTGAAAACTGCTGTTCTAGGAAAAGTCAGGTCAAACAGGCCAGTTATTTACAGGGAGATTTATTTGCCAGTAACAAAGGAAAGATGGTAACTTCAGTATCTAACAGGTAGACCTGTTTCTCAAACTAATCCCAAATCCTCTGCTTAAAGGTTCAGGTCTATAATTAGTTTGCTCTAAAAGAATGTATTTGCTTCTTGAGTTTGTCTTGTCAATTGTTCTGAAAAACTGGACAAGATTTCACTGTAAGTTCAATGATGGAACAATTGGATTTTTTTATTCAGAGAAGCTTGTTTCCTCCCACTTGCTGGGCTCTCTCTATTTGATGCAGTTTTAAAATACTGTATTTCTATTTTGGCAGGTGAAAACATTGACGGGACAAAGGAATTTGGAAATGTATCTTAACATCATTAAGAAAAATTAGTAGGATTTGAAAAATATGTATGGTTTAAAGTGTTTCTTTACTGAAGTTACTTACCTGATAATGGATTTTGGGTATTTTATCAATTAGGAACTAATCATGATGCAAGTGGTATGTAAGTTCTCTCTCTTTTTTCCTTTCTTTCTTCTCCCCCCCACCCAGGCAGGAAGATCCACCAAGACCTTTTTTACTGCACCCATGCTTGAGGAGCTCTGACGAAGAAGTAAGATTCCTGCAAAAATGTTCTCAAATTCTGGTGTATTGTCTCCTACCCTCAAAGGATGTCCAGTCTGTCAGCTTGCGCATAGTCCTTGCAGAAATACTTGCAACAAAAGGTAGATCAAAGATCAGAGATAATTAACCATATGCACCTGTACAATATTAGTAATTACAGACTTCATTATGTATAAGTCTTGATGCTCTGCTTTTAAATTCTGAAATTTAATTTCAGTGATAACCAGTAAGACACTTTATATTCTCAAAATCAAGCGTATACTTACTTGACTCTCCTGAGTTGACGCCAGGCTGTTTAGCACCTTTCAGGATAAAACACAATTTGTCCATTCCATTCTTCTATTTTTTTCATAGAGGAACACTTTTGCAGTCTTCCATGGCATTATTTTTAGTGATTATATGAATAATTCTGGCTTTTTATATTTTATTTAGATATGTAGAATCCATAGACTTAAGGATGTGATTATAACTGAATCATGATACCAGATTTAATTAGATTTTTTTAGACTTCGATTTATCCAGTGTGGTTTTTTAATTGAGGGGTTTCTGTTTTGCTTTTTATTTTATCAGCTACACTTTAATCTGATTATAAATACAGTAGTCATTTTTTTATGTCACTGAAGTAAAATTCAGAAATCATGAAGTCTCAAGTATTTTATGCGGTTCAGTTTACTTTTAATTTTCATTTATAGTGGCTGTAATGTTATAGCCTCCAAGGCACACAGCAGAAAGAATAAAAACACTTGGAATTTTCCAAATAGAGCTCAACTTTGTCAATGTACATCAATTTGTGTAATAGAATAAACAGTTTTATCAAGAAGGTACATCCAATCTCAAATGTACTGTGAAGTCCAGAAGACTGGTTTTGGATTTTTATCAACTTGCATATTTATTTTTGCCTTTTATCTGCAATTTTCTTTTGAAGGACAGCAGTTATTCTTCAGCATAAGGATTTTGTTTTAAAATATTTTTCCTCTCCAGTACTGAAACCAGTGGTGGAACTGCTGAGTGATCCAGATTATATTAACCGAATGCTACTCAGCCAGCTGGAGTACAGAGAACAGATGAATGAGCATCAGAAGAAAGACTACACATATGCTCCTTCTTATGAGGAGTTCATCAAGCTCATTAACAGCAGCTCCGATGTTGAGTTCCTGAAACAACTGAGGTATTTAATGTTTCACTGTAGCTCATTCAAAAGTAAACATGCTTCTTTTGCTAGTCTATTAGTGAGATTTGAATGAATTGTGATTTTTCTTTTAAAATTCAATTTTAGATTTCTTTTTCTTTTGATGAAGCAGAGATAATAGTAAGGATGATAAGCCACAATATTTGTTAAATCTCTAATATAGTCAGCTTTTTAGTTCGGTGGGAGAGAACGTTAAAAAATTCCGCTTAGTAGTATACTGGAGATGACTGTACTGTTGAAAGGCATAGCAGAGCCTTCTTTACAGCTTGCCTCTGCGGAGTTAGATAAAGTAATATGTTGAATTTCCACTAGTGTGTGGTTATCTCCTCATTATCTTTATGAAGTATGGCTGGCCATACAGTCTGGTGACTGTGAACTGTAGTGACCCGATGGACACAGGGCATTCAGAGCAGCTTGCTGCGGTTCTGTGACATGGAAAGAGGGATATGAGTTCCAGCACATTTTACCACTGGATCAGAGGTTTTCCTGGACTGTTGCAGGGAGGTGTTTCCCAATTGAATCCTTCTTAAACATGTTAATGAACTCTGAAGAATTCCTTAAAGACCAAAAAAAATGACTGAGCTCCTACATATCATGAGTTTGTTTGATGTTCCTGTTTTCTAATGCAAATAGCATCTGCTCACTTTCATACTAATTCGCCTTCCTCACAAAAATTTCACCTCTTTTTTCCTTCCATCTTTCATCATAACTGTTGTGGTTTAACCCCAACTGGCAATAAGCACCACACAGCCGCTTGCTCACTCCCTCTCGGTGGGATGGGGGAAAGAATCAGAAGAGTAAAAGTGAGAAAACTCCTGGGTTGAGATAAAGACAGTTTAATAGGTAAAGCAAAAGCCACGCACACAAGCAAAGCAAAACAAGGAATTCATTCACCACTTCCCATCGGCAGGCAGGTATTCGGCCATCTCCAGGAAAGCAGGGCTCCATCATGTGTAACGCTTACTTGGGAAGACAAACGCCATCACTCTGAACGTCCCCCCCTTCCTTCTTCTTCCCCCAGCTTTATATGCTGAGCATGACATCATATGGTCTGGAATACCCCTTTGGTCAGTTGGGGTCAGCTGTCCCGGCTGTGTCCCCTCCCAGCTTCTTGTGCACCCCCAGCCTACTCGCTGGTGGGGTGGGGTGAGAGGCAGAAAAGGCCTTGACTCTGTGTAAGCACTGCTCAGCAATAACAAAAACATCCCTGTATTATCAACACTGTTTCCAGCACAAATCCAAAACATAGCCCCATACAAGCTACTATGAAGAAAATTAACTCTATCCCAGCCTAAAACAGCACAATAACATGAGATACTGCTTGCATCTCAAGCCTGCTTGCCCAAGTGCAAGATGTTTATGCTTGCCTTATCTTTATAGCTGAGCTGTTTCTCCTCTGATTTCTGACGTAAGTGAAAGGATAAGGAACAAGTGACTGGGAAACAGGGAGCAGAGATACCAGTGTTGTAGGATCTCCCTAGATGTCCTTGAGTTGGTTTTGTTGAGCACACCAAAGCTTTGGAGGACTGTTGAAGCCATTTCCAGAGTGTTTGTCCTAATCTGTTGCCACCAACCAGAACTGGTATTTTTTCCTTGTCCCTGACTCCCTTCAGCTGCTGCTGCAGGTCAGCTTTCTCTCTTCCTAAATGGCTACAGCAACATCTGAAAGACACAAGCACATCGATCCCATTTGATGCACTGTGTCATCTGTTGTGACCCAGACCTTCTGTTAGACTCAGCTTGATCAGGCCGAGTGGCAGTTTACCGAGATGGAGTATGTGGGCTGCATAAATAACATCTTACTTTCTCTTGTTCTTTTCTTTGATTCTGAAACCACTTGCATTTCTGAGATAGGAAAATACATTTAGGTGATGGTGAAATGATTTTGTTGCTTGGCTACTTATTGTTCATCTGCTGTAAAATCTGCTCTTTACTCTGGGCCAGTGTGCCTTTCCTGAGAGCAGAAATTAGTCTCTATTAGACTCTGTCTAAAACCTAATTGACATCATATTTATTAGCATAATCACACTAATGGATCTGCTTGTTTCAAAAGAAACCCAACTCTTCTGTTGTTGTTGTTGTTCAGGCACATTAATGCTCAATGTGCTGTCTTTTTAGCTGATAGGTCACTTTAAATTGTGTCCTCTAATATCAGATAGCACATTTGCTTTATGAAATAATGTGGGTTTGGCTGCACTTAGGTTTTTCCTTTCTAGCCTGTGGAGTCCAACTACCATCATCTTGAGATGTGTTCATCTACACCCTACGTAATGTTGATCAGTCTGAGCTGATCAGTATTTGAATGGAAAACGTCTGAGAAAATGTACCTTCTTTTCAAAGAGAAATAGTATTTGATTTTGGAGGCAGTGCTCATCCTTCCTCTGTATAGAGCCAGTCTCTGGGAAGGTGGTTAAAAGAGCATTCCCCTGTGGGAGGCGGGATTCCTGTTCTGTTTGTTCTCCAGCAGTGTGGGAGCATCTCGAGAGAGATGGACCAACCTGTAGTCATCTCAAAGTTATATAGTGTATTTTACAAAGCTTTCATCATTTACCAGTGAAAGTTTACAGATTTATGTCAAGGAAACCAAACAGCAGTCCCTATATGGATGGGGGGGAAAAAAAGTGATATTTTAGATGAACAAACTAAATGATATTTCAGGTTGTAAATCACAACAGTGAAATACAGGAAAATCTATAAAGAAGGAATTAAAGAGGGGGAAACAAATAAGCCACTGTGCAGTTATAACTGAGGAACATGGTTAGAGCCTGTCGGAGTGACGGGAGTGGGGAGAATGCTTCCAGTTCTCTTCCTACAACAAATAAATTACTGGCATGTTGTACATAAACACATTTCCCAGTTAGATGCTATTCTGGTTAATAATATTCTGTTTATCAAAAATTCCTTTTCTTGGTTTTATTTGGAAATCATTTTTCGGTGCCTCTTCTAAGCCAGTGCATGGCATTCATGAACTATAAGCCTCCTCCTTTTACTCCTAATGTTGCCTCGTAACATCTTGGTAAAGAACAGATATAAGTAGTAACAATTTTCTGTGTAGGCTTAGCTTTGAGGGAAATTTATCCCAACGCACTACAGTTGCTGGGAAACTAGTTTTTGGTGGGTTTTTTGTTTTGTTTTGGTTTGGTTTTTTGAAACATCCCTGCCATGCTTTATCTTTGCAGATTAATTACTATCTATTTACTAAAATAAAATATGTTGCTCAATGAAGGAGGCCATGAGGCCCTGATAAACAATTCCTCAGACTCTTGACAGACCGTAGTCAAGAAAGCTCGGACTCCTGGGTGCTCCTTGATGTATGCACATGACATTACAGGAGAGAAGTCCCATAAGGCATCCTTCCAGAGTGATTTCGTTAACAGAGTTTTGCTAGGCTTTCTTGTGATTAGAACCAGGTATTTGTTATGGGGTAAGTAGGGAAAAATCCCTGGCTGGATCAGTGGAAACCTGTGAGTGAAGGGTGTTGGTTGCTCTTGGCCAGGAAATCAGAACAGAGTGGAAGGCTGTGTGTGTTGGATCTCCTTGTAAGCAAGTGTACCAGCTCTCCGCCTTGCAAATAGCTCTCCCTGAAACGCTAGTGTGGTACTAGGATTTTCTAAATCTTTTTACTCTCCTTGCTTAGAAGCGTTACTGTAAGAAGAAATATTGTATTGATTTTCTGCATTGCTTTTATGGATTTTATTTTTAGAACTTATTTAAATGATGCGGGAACTACTTATTAATTTTGGAGATACTTTCAAATTCACAGTTCATTAATATCTATAATGGGCCTCTAACATTTGGTCACTTTATCTCTTAGCAGAACTTCTCTCTATTGCTTTGTGGAAACAGCCCTTTCATTTTTATAAGGGACATTTGGGGAGCTGATGTTTGTTTTCATAAAAAGTCATTTGCTGATTTCCAAGGAGCTATTTTGGGTTTGTTTTTCCTTTCATACCTTTGCTTTCTGAAAATTTGGATTTGCCTGGGGGGAAAAAAACCCAAACCAACAAAGCTTCCAGGAAGGGACCATTGTATGGTTATCTACGAACATCCTTCAAAGTCACTCTTTATAATGTTTACCTTTGTTGTTGCTTGTCATGAAGGGAGGCAGAGTTTTATTCCTGTTTTATCAAGTTTCCACAAAATGTGTTGTCCCTATTTCTTTCAAGAAGAAAAAGTTCAACAGTGAAATTTCACCTTCATTTCCCCTCAGATTTAAGTTAGCGTGGATAAATTGGAAGTCTGCTACAAATAAGGAAGAAAAGATGAATTCTTCCACATCAGATGTGAAACAAATTTACTTGCTCTGTCAGAAGACAACTAGAGATAAAAGACATGATGAGTTAAAAACATAGCTGAGAATAAATAGTGATAAGGAAATGAACTGGTGGATAGTTTTCATTCTGCTTGCAAGATCAGCATTATATTTACTCTGTTATTTATTAGTATAGCAGCAAAAGGTCACTACACAGTTCATGGCAAGAAAGACCATTATTGCTGGCTCTGTGTCATCTTTTACTTAAGAAATGAGGGAATGGGATTAATATAACAAAGAATAGGGAAGAGAGAAGAGTGGGAAGGTAGAAGTAATGCGGATGTGAGCCCATGATTGGTCCAGTTTATCAAGTACAGTTCACTTCTTGAAAGTAAAATTAATACCTCACATTTAAAACTTCCTTAGATGTTTACTCACCAGCACCACAGAATATGTAGCAGCTAGAATATTTGGAACAGACTTTCAGGGAGAAAGGGTCATGATCTGGCAGTGTAGCCAGGGTGGTGTTTCTGTGGTGCAGTGTTGTACAGCACTCTCATTGAGTAGTTACAGCCAGAGCCCAGTGCTTAGGAGGAACAGACTAAACAGTATCTTTGAGGGTGTAACTCGGAGCATCTCCCTTACTTAAGATAATATAACGAGGAACAGAAAAAAAGAGATGCTGTATTACAGTATTGATAATGAAAACATGTAAAACCATGAATGTGAATAAATGGGAGTAAATTTGGAAGGAGAAAAGTTGCAAGGTACAAGTGGAAACTACCTTCCGTGTGCAGTATTTACTTGGTTGTCTGTACCTTGTCTGATAAATTCGTAATGTTCACAGTCACCTTACAACACCTGAGTGAGGTGAATGAGTGTTGTTTATAAAGCCTTTACAGTTGACATAACCAAGGCACCAAAAGTCCAAGTGAGCTGCCCAGAATCATTTGGGAAGTCTGTGTCTGAGCAGGGAATTAACTGTGGGACTTCCATGCACCAAAATACCACCCTCACTATGGGGCTGTTCTTCCTCTGAAGGACTGGGCAAGAACTGTGGTGGTGGATGGAAACCACCAAGATACAATAATGGCAAAAGGAAATAGGGTTAGAAAAATTAAAGCTTTGCAAACAGGTTCTCAGATTTCAACTTGGTAATTGAAGGAGTTGGGTAGAATAAAGATCGCTGCAGAAAAAAAAAGAAATGAGCTCTGGAAGTGTAGCTGTGAGTGAGTGTATGCTGTGCGTCTAAAACTCTGTGTCTATACAAAGAGGCCGAGACAATCAAAATCCTAAAAGAGTTATAGGAGGCAAGAGGAATGGGGGGAATTGAATAATGTTGGTGAAAGAAGTATACATGGAAGAAGGGGAGTATATTTTAATGATTATAGATGCTTTCTTAAACAGAGAATAAGTAGTCACGGAAATAGACTTTCGAGGAGGCTTCAGCCTTCATCTAGCAGTTAACTTGATAGATGAGGTTAGAGAACTCCTACAGGAATGAGTTAAATTCACTAGAATACTTGCTTTATTACCAGTATTAATAGCTGTGAAAGTAAGTGCACTGAGAGGAATTTGAGTGTTTGTTATGACCAGAACTTTGACGTTTATGAAAGATTTAATTGCCAGTCATTTTCTTTGCTGAGTGCATGGTGTCTGTTAGTTACAATATTGGTTTTACTTAAAATTCAGTTTACTAACTGCATTAGCTGTCTTCCATTATGCGTAGTATAGTTTTAGGTGATAAACAGGTTTTGATTATTCCTGGAGTGTAGTACTTTAGTGTTTTACTTATTTTAGTGTAATAGGTTTCTTTTCTTCTCCTAAGTTATATATGCTCCATATATGTATTGCGTGCATTAGCTAGAAGAACCTTACAGACAGCTCTTTGCTTTTGAACTGAACTCCCATTCTAGTTTCCTACAGAAGACTTATATTTAATGTTAACAGCATGACTTTACATTGTGTTCACTGAGTATTATTAACTGGCTGTGCAGTGCCAGCAGTTGAGAGAAGGGGGCAGTATTATTGTTGGATGTTTTCCTTTTGTTTCAAGATAACCTTTTTTTCCTACTCTACTCCATATGCACACTGCTTCTTAGGTTGCAGATATACTGAGAAATTACTCTGTTTCCAGGTGAGGAGGAGGTGGAAGTGGAAGTGTTTTGGGTTTTATTAATTCTTAAGTGTGCTGTATGAAGAACACATTGTAAAAAATTAATACCATGTTTTTTTTTTTCTTCTCTCTCTTCACCCTTATCCCTTACTGTTTTTAAAACTAGGTATCAGATTGTAGTGGAAATAGTTCAGGCAACCACAATCAGCAATATTCCCCAAGTGAAGAGGCAGAAAGGTAAGATTCCATTTTGTTAAGTCACATCTGTTGTTTTCATTTTGAAAAGCTGTTTGAACTCCCGACATACATATGCAATCAGTGTGTGGGATTTTTAGACAGATCTTAGGAATGCTATGCGTTTAGTATTTCAGTTCTGTTTCATTTGTCTGATTCTTCCAGAAACTCCGATGGTGTGATTATCTCCCCACCCCATCGTCATCTAAGCTGATGGATCATGAGAAAGGTCATACCTATGATGCATTTATTTTCAGAACTTGCTGCAACTAGGATTTTTGGCATTACAAATTCATATGCTGAGAATCTTGCTTCCTCTTTCTTTTTCATTCAATTCATTCTTCATAGTCTCAGTCTGTTCTGCTTTCAAAACACAGAAGAAGGAATGATCCAGCATAATTGTCAGTCAGACTTTATTTTGACTCTTCATTGTATTATGTTTTTGTGTTGCAATACAGAGTGCTCTTAAATCCTTCTACAGTGTTTTGGCAACATCTGCCTTTTAAAATGCACACGCATCTTACATTTGTACTTACATTTATTACATATACTGCTTTTTATGGTTCTCAAAATGTACCAAAACTGTGGTATATCTTCAGGAGATTATATTGATGGCAAAATTATAGACCAAATTTTTGCTTGGACAGATATACTTAAGGTATATCAAAACATAATTAAAAGGCAATGGACAATATAAATTAATTTGTTCATAAACAAATTTAAAAGATCTTGCTTTTAGGTTCTCATGTAATGTCTATCTGTCAGGTTAAAAAAAAAATCCTTTTCTAGCCCCTTGTATCACAAAGGAAAGCTTTTAAAAGTGATTTAAGCGTAATGAAAAATGCAGAAACAGAAAACAAACATGCTGGGGGTGGGGGGGGGAAGTCTTTGGGCAGTCTGAAGAGTTTGGGGTCCATGCTCAAGTTTCTGAAGTTATAAGGTTGTCAACACTGATGCGCCTTTTGTTTACATTCTAAAATAGAGCTAGATGTGCATTCCTGTAGGATAAATTGCTTGTGTCAAACCAAGGCAAAAGGAAAAGTAGGCACTGGTTTTTGCTCAAGTGTACATTACAGAAGGAGATATTCGTATTTCTCAGATGAAAGTTAATTTAATGGAAAGTCTGTTTCATAAAGTAATAAAATGAGAACAGGGAAGTTAACTCTGAGTACATTATGAAGAATCAATCTTGCTAAGCCTGTATTTCCATTTGTGTTGCTGTTGGTCTTTGTTGTGACAAGAATTGATTTGGGGAATATTTTTATACAGTTTAGGTTCCTACAGTTAATTACTGTCTCTCCTCTGTCTCACTTGAGTTTATCTAGTTAGCTATCCACTGTTCTAAACTCTGAACAGAAGATACTTTTCTGAAGCTACAAGTGCCTGGTACTGCAGAATAGATATAAAAAGATTATTGCTATTTATTCTGCCAAAGTAGATCTGGTTCCACTTATTCTGTGGTGAAGTTGGTTCTGCATTTTTATGGGCTCTTGACTTTTACCTGTATTAAAAAAAAATCAAACAAATTCCACTAGCTGGTGCACTGAAGTTTTGTGTTAAGGTACTGACTTTTATTATTAGTTTAGTCCTATGGCAACCTTGTATGTCATTTAAGAGTTGATTACCGCTGCTGGCTATATTAGCCAGTGGGGCTATTGTGGCTAAAACTTTTATTAAATAGCCAATGGTTATTCACATTGTGCCTGAAGAAAAAGGTGACATTTTTTTGCTTGACACATGTGGAACAGTATGTCCAACAGAGGCATACAAAACAATCTTATTATAGTTCACACAAATTTAAGGCAGTTTTCTAATCTTTTTCAGTTACTCCGCTAAGGTTTTCACCTACCAAAAATTTTCAGCCTCAGTCTATGTACAGTAAACTTTAAGAGGGCTATCAAAGCTGTAGAGGGTTAAAATCTAGTTCTGAAGGCTTTTTTGTGTCTTGTTTTTCCTGAAGTAGATGGAGACATTTTTCCCTAATGTGGTAATGAATCTAACATGTTCCTGAATTTTAGGAAGAAAAGTTTAAGGAAAAAAGCTGTGCTACCTTCCTTGAAACAAAACAAAGCCAACAGAAAACCCAGCACAGCTCACTGCTGATACAAAGATTGTTGAACTCTTGTAGAACAGACCACCACATTACTTATGTCACCTTTTGATGTTTCCCTTTCTGGATGCCACAGCATACTGCTACCCCTGCAACAGCTGGATTTCATTGTGCATAACTGAATGTCAGCTTCATGCAAAATGGAAGTGTGTTTGCACAATCTCATTCTATCTTTCTCTTTTTAATCTGTTCTGCCAGTAACTGCTGCATATCCATAATAATGTGTGTGAGCACGGATGTTCGATGTATATGACAGTCTCCCCTTTCCTGCTAGTAAATGAGCTCTTGCCTTTTGTGTCATGGGCATCTCTTAGCTTTGATTCCAGCCTGGTGAGAGATAGTCTTACTGGTAGCTATTTCCTTTTTCCTATGGCAAAGTTGAGTCCTGAAAATGTAACTGCTGCTTTAGTGCCTGGGTGTTCAGCTAGAGCAGCTGAACTTTGGCTGGCCAGCAGTCTGTCGAGCCTGATATCCGCTCGCAGACTATAGAAGTAGAGCAAGTGTAGAATAATATGTACATGGATATAGTCTCAGCCTCCATCAGTTTGAGGCATGGGAGCTTCCTGAGGCAGTGTTTTCAATAGAAAAAGGTACAGCAACAAACATGAGGAGCACTTAGTGCAGCAGGAGTGGCCAATACTCTGCAGCAGTGAGTGCTTAGCTACTATCTAAGCAAAGTAAGTGTTGTGCAAGTACATGACTAGTAATAAATAGGCCTGAGCAGGATTGTGTACCTTTGCTATTGGTTGAGGAGACAGAATTAAGTCTCTAAAACTGACCAAAAATACTTTGTTTATAAAAAGATTAGATGTCTGTTATTAAAGGATGAGTAGCCTGAGGACCAGGTTTCAGACTGATGACTTCTCATATGAGCTACAGTTGCCTGACAACTTCTACTGTTTTATCTGGTCATACCGAAGTATACATTTAATGTTGGTGCCCAGAGGGGTTGGAGAGGAAGGCTTGTCCCTCAGCAAGGACAGGGTTCTTTACACTTGATTTAACTAGTTTTGGTGCCACCTATTGGCAAAATATTTAGCTGTTAGGGCGCTCTAATAAAAGCAGAAAGTACGTTAAAGTACTTCTAAACATCATTGTATTAAATCCTCTGTAGTAAAAAATGGCATGTTATAGGGTCTTTTTTTTCAGATTTCTATCACTTGAATCTTCTGGCATGTGAGCGTAGGAGAGCAAACGAAAACATACAAAAGCATCTGATTCATGTTAAGCAGTAAGTTTTGCATTTGACTCCCTGAGAGAGTCAGATGTCTTAAAAGGTTGAGACACAAAATAATTTGAGAGGTTCATAGTATGATGCCTGTTGTGGGTGGATGATAACTGCTGTGGCCAGGAGAATTGCTTTTGGTCATTGCTAAAGCTGAATAAGAAACCTAAAGTAGCATTACTGTTTTCAGAGGTGTTGATGGTTTATTTTGGAGTGGTGCAGGCCACTGTAAATAGAAGCTGTTATCCTGCATGCTGAGACTACACTACTTCCCTCATTTACACTTGCACAAAAGCGCTGAATCTGATGTGTACATGTATCTGTGTTATTTCTTCAAACTGCATCCTCCTATGTGTCCTCTTCCAAAATGGTCAGGGTCACTCCAGCAGTGACTGTAGGAGGAGACTTGGTTTTGGGGTGGTTGTTTTTTTCACTCATTTTTGGTTTTTCTTCCTGTTGATATTTTTGGACTGTGCTCTTCTCTACAGTCGCATGTGCTCTGGTTGGAAGAATTACGTCTTTCTACATCTTTAACTGTAAAACTCTCTTCTCATCTTGCCTTTTGATAAGGATTCCTTGGAAGTACTGAACCAAACTAGAGCTAAATTTTAGGTTTTTTTTACAAAATCTATGTGTTAAAGATTTTGAAGGACTAGAAATGCTTATCTAAAAATGTTTGCTGCATTTTGAAGCTAGTAAAGCACTTTGTAAGAGGACAAATATGCAGGTCGGGCATTGTAGCATGAGTGAGAGAGAACCTGAGTTTCTAGAAGCAAGAGTAGATCCTAATTTTTCTAAAGAAAAGGCTTCAAAAAACAATCATGAAATAGCAACAAAAGTAAGTTGCTATAATAACTTGATATTTGCTGTAAAGTGAATAAGAAACTGTTTAAATACACTAGTTCTAATTTTAACAGACACATTCTCTTACTGATATTGTGTTGCAGGAGCCTACAAGAATTTTAGCAAGGATCCCTTTTTACTAGCTGCTGTTTAAAAAACAGAAACCCATGAAGGCATGTACCTTGTCTTAGGGCAAAACAGAGCACATCTCTCAACAGATTTTTTTTTTTCTTTTTTTTTTCCCCCTGAACACTGTAAAGGGATGTGTTTGATTTGCCTTCTAATTTTCTGTGCCCTCCACCTTATACGTGACTTCACAGCATGACCAGAAACCACCCTTGGATGACTGGATGGGACCATTTTTCAGACACAGCATTGTAATCAACCCCAGGGCATCCTTGTTGAGAAAACTGTTCGTTTTCAAGCAGAAATTGGGAGACAGATTGAATAAGCAGCCATTTCTGTGTGGAGAGATCTGCTGTGTTGCAGTAGAAGATTTCTCCTGCTGAGCGTTCCCACTCTGCGTCTAGATGCTTGCTTTTATAAGTGGAGCTGACAACTGGTACAGAAACAGAACTGTCTGTGGGCAGGCTTCTTAGGTACTGTGGTTCCAAAAGAGGCTTGAGTGTTCAGCTGTAAAAGGGACTTTTCTTTTAGAAACTGGGGCTCCAAGCTAACTTGGGTGTGTGGGTTGTGATGTGTGGGTTTTGTCAAGATGATAATTTAGAGTGAAGTAAAATTGATACTTCTGCATTCCAGTGCATTACAGATGCCATCTAACTTAATTATGACAAAACTGTATTATGATTCCTCCCCCCCACTCCCATCGTCCAAACAGGGATAAACACGCATACGCAATTATTTTTGCATAGCTTTTTGGCAAGGCTTGAAGAGCTAACATTGTACTTGCACATCGTGCTCAAGCAGTGAGTGTGGAGGGAATCCTTGTGGGTGAAGGTGAAGGTTACAGTGACTCTGATCATGGTAGACTTGTTTGTTTTGATTTGTGATTTTCAAATTAATTTTATAGAGGAAGTTCTTCTTTCTGCTCCTGAGATCCTTTGTGTGTGCTAGTGATGGTAATGCATCTTGTCCATGGTTCGTTTGGAGAGATGCCTATCTGTGAAAAAGGGAGAGAAGAGGCTGACTGGTCAGATAGAAGTGACCAAAGGGAACACAGGGACCTACAGACAGAGGCTATATGTAGTGGATGTTATTTTATTGTATAGTACATAATTACTCCCATGCTCAAATTTACCTTACTGCCACTTTGCTTTTTGTTTTGCTCAGCTGTGGCTGTGACGTGGGATGCTGTGTTGCACTATGTGTTGCTAATGATCAGTGCCTAAATTCTCCATGATGTCCCTTTAAGTCCCTTCTCCCAGATGGGTTGCCTGAAGTGTTTGGGATTTAGCACTTTTTTTACTCATTCTCTTGTCTGACCACATTAGAGCTGGTTTTCCCTTTGTTCGTACAGTGGGCAGTAGAAGAACCGTGTGTACTGTTCTTCTCAAAGCCTGGCCTGCTCTTGCAGAATTGAACAAATACTTTTCCAGGCCTACATGGCTTTGAAACTGTGTAATTCAAAGTTCGAGAGTTCAAAGAGGTCTGTAATGATTGGTAAATTATATATAGAAGGTTATGGGTTACTGTTTATATGAAAATGTTAAATCAGTGTTTGCTACTTAAATACTTCAGCACAGCATTAAGTAGGCACTGCATGTGCTTAACTTGGCTGTCACAACAAGTCTTGCAGAAATGCATATGATGTGCATGTGTGTAGCTCCTTCGGAGACTAGTCAGTGCTGTTGTATGTGCTGCCAGGTGGCATGTATCTGTAGTTCTTGAAGCTGTAAAGGAACAAGAACTTGTACTTTCAGTTTTAATCATGTTTTGCCATATATAACTGTGCAGTTAAAATAAGAAATCTTTGCTTTATGCTGCTACTATCAAGACGGGACAGTTCATGCAGTACTACAATACAATTTAGTTTGCGCTTTAAGCAGGCTTTACATATGTCTTCATTTACATTATTTTTGTTGTATCCTTCACTGTGGTTTATGGTAATAAAGTTTGTGGGGTATTTCTTGGCATGACTATCGTTTGCAAGGCCCAGCATTCTGGCTGAAAAACGGATGGTGTGAATATGTACTGCAGTTTAATATATTTAATGCATATAAACCTGACCAAGTAGCAAAACTACCAGAAAAAGAAGAGGAAAGAAAATTAGGTCTGAGGAATCCATTCTCAGAAATGTTTTTGGTGGGTTCTAGGATCTGCTCTTGGCCTAGTTCAAATCGAGGTAGTTATGAGTGATTAAGAAGAAAATGTGGAAGCTTTGTCAGAAATCACTGTAGATGTGCAAAAATGCACGGAGTAAAACAGATTTGCACAAATAGCTTAGCTTTGATTGGTAATTTTGAGCTCATTTGGACCATTTTCATTTTAATATTGTTCAGTGCAAATTGAATTATCCACAGTTGTAGGTCGATAAGCAGAGTTTGAAATTTTACTTTTGGTACTAATTGCATTTGGATGCCCTTGGGAGGGGTGCACAGTACCCCTCTGGGGTTTTGAAGTTCCTCCATGGCAGTGCATGTCTTGTCAAAATTTCCCCTGATAAGGAGAATTATTTTGGAGGAAGTTACTAAAAGACCCTTTGCTCCTTTGGGGATGGAGGCCCTGCTTAGCTGTTGCTGGTAAACATGTATGCAACTCATATGGGGAGGAAGTGCCAAAGAAGCATCTTTCTTGTCTTGCTGATAAGGAGTGATTTTGTTTGTTTTTAATAATAATTTTAAAAAAAATCCCCAAACTGTAAAGTTGTTACTAGCCAAAAAAAAAAAAAAAAAAAAAAATTATCCAAAGGATGCATTTTCTTTCCTTGCATAGTGATGACACAGTGTCTTAGTGGCATATATCTATTCCTTTTCCATTTATTGGAGCTTGCTGAAGGGTATGTGAGTAAATGCAAGCCTTTTCTTTTGTAACTTTCTGGTTTTATTTGGTTTATGCAGTGATAGCTGAATGTAGTGAACATCTTTGCTGATATTCAGAAATGGCAAAAAAGGCTCTTAATTATATCTCAGTACTTTGGTGGTGGTGGGATCAGGCAAGAATAGATTAAAAAGAGAAGTTGACTTTATAGCTTAAAATATCTTTTTGATAGGGCTTAATATGAAAAAACCAGAGCAGTTTAGATCTGAAAATCCGAGAATTCTCAAAAATCTCAAAAGGAGATTAGGGTTAGGAGAAAAGCAATGATATGCCTGACCTTCGCCAGTTGACATGAAAATGCGCCTCCTGATTTCTGCTAGCTTATCTTTCATACTTTGGAAGAGGGAAGTCATGTTCAGCGTTTGTCCACGCTTCCACACAGTCTCTCCTGCACTGCAGCATTAGCCACACTCCGTGCTGGGCTGCTCTTCATCAGCCTCTTGTTTATCTGTGAAGGGACGTCGCTGCCAGGCTTTCACGGTGACGAGTCGTGTTTATCCATGGAGCGGGAACAGGCTGGCAGTGTGATCTTCATCACCCTGCCCCAAGTGTTTCTTACATGGAGTGGCTCCTTATGGGTATGAAGAGCTGAGTGAGGCAAATGTTTTTGAAGGATCTTTGCTAATAAAGTAATTAATCACTGGAAGCTGGTGGGATGTAGGGCTCATTAGCCTCTCCTGGAGGCCTGCTGCAATCACAGGATGATAAGACTTCAGGTAAAGTAGACATGCTTACTTTGAAAACCCTCCAAGAATGCCTTGTTTTCACTAAGAAGGGTACTTTTGTTCTAAGAAGGCTGAATGATCGTTGCATAGCACTGTTTGTGGGTTTTCAAAGTGTGGGGTTTCAAGTATGCATTTTGAGCCCAAAGTATTTAAACTATTGAGAGAATTGAGAACTTTTAAAAATCATCTTAGAGTCAAGTACAGGAGGGGAAATGTTGGGTTTTAATCTTCACTTTAAAGTACTGTCCATGTATTTGTATTGAGAGGGAGAGCTATTTTGTCCTTAAGGTCTTTTCCTGCCTTTTGTTTTCTCCTTTCTTTTTCTCTCGTTAATACTGGTACCTCTGGCCAGGGAACTGAAACACTAAATTAAATGCTCTGTTGACTTCCCTGTGGAGATAACATGCCAGGAAAACAGATGGCTTATTTTTTTTTCATGGTAAACTCATTTTATCGTTTGCTTCAGCGAGTATCATCTCTGTAGTTCACTATTATATGGCAGCTCAGATGCAAATGATACTTACCCATTAAAACACTAACAGGCTTTGAATCAGGAAGGTTCCATACCAACATACATAAATACCTGCAGCAAATAAAGTAAAGATTAAAAATATGGGAAAAAATATTGGGAGAATGTCTGTACTCACATAACATGTAGAACTTCAGGGAGCTCCAAGTACCTTGAGTTGTCCTTCAGTATACAAGTGACAAAACTTATGGTCACATGCAGTAGTTAGATGTGGCTTTGAGGGGGAAATAAAAGGATGAAAACAGTCCTAAAAGGAGAAGGTACTTTAATGTATTAGAAATGTGTTTAAAATACCTATTTTAAATCATTCCTAAGACATTTCCTTTTTCTGTGTATGCATTCACAAACCTAGCTGTCTGGTTGTTTCTTTCCAGCAACTGTTTTGAAAATGGAATGCTGTTTTCTTCTACATCATTTTACTAGCATTTGATATTTCGAAAACATAGTAGAATAGATCTCTATTATTTATCCCTGAGCAATCAATTAATCCAGAGCCAAGTACAAGCCAGGTACTTTGCTACCAAGCTCTAGCTGCAGCCTGCAAAAGCAGGAGTATTATCATTGAACAAGAGGAAAATAAAACCAGTGTATAAAGGTGAATCAGTTGCATCCTGTGCATATAAAACAGGAATGATTTCAACGCAATAGGGTTTTTTAATCTGCTTTATCTACTGCTTCTTTTTTTAGGCTCTGGTAATTAGCTGAAGAGGCTGGAAAGTAGAATACACAAACATTACACCTTTTATTACCAAGTCTTATTGAACTGACTGTCATCTTCATGTTGCTTCACTATTTAACAGTACTGTGCAGTCTTGACATGGCATTATAAGATCTTTTTCTTAGTCATCTGACCATTTTGAGTGAGCTTCAGTCAATGTTGTCTGGAGGAGAAACTGTATGATGTGCTGTTCACATCAGGCTCAAGAAATTTGGATTTGCAAATGAGATGGGAATGTGTCATGCTGGGCTGGAGGGGATCGAGTCCAGTCCCTCATGACTCTGGGCAGTCAATGTTATGTTCAGTAAGGTAGATAAGCCATCAGCTCCATGTGTTATCATACGCAATGGCTGTAGGTAACTTCCTAACGCCATCTGATAAATGTACATCCTGTCATACAAGACTTGGGCCTGTGTCTTGCAACAAGCTATGGGAAGAGAGCTGGAGGGGTCAGATTTCACTGGACGTTTGAATGAGGATTTTTTTCTGAACTGTTTTATGTAAACCCTTGAGGTGTCATTGGAGAATATTTCAAAATCGTCATTCTGTTTCAAATACAAACTTCCCAGTATCTGTGCTCATGTGCATAGTTGATTCCTGAGTGACAAATGCTTTGATCAGGCAGGTCACAGAGGCAACGGTGCGATGATATTTTCATGTTGTAAAAGACTGTCTCTGATTTGGTTTATTCTTAGATTCAAAAGGAAAAGAAACTGCGGCAATGAAAGCTGACCTACTGAGGGCTCGCAATGTGAAGAGGTATATTAATCAGCTGACGGTGGCAAAGAAGCAATGCGAGAAGAGAATAAGGCTCCTAGGAGGGCCTGCTTATGATCAGCAGGAAGATGGCATTTCTGATGAAGGCGATGGACCTCAGAGTCAGAAGGTATAAATTGAATAGCACATACGTTGTCTGAAGGTCATTCTAAATGTGTTAGCACTGGATCATATTAGCCTCACTGTCATTAATCCCTCTCTTCCCCCAGGAGTCAAGTATAAATTAATTGCTGCATAGTTTATTTATCTTGGGAAAAGACCACTGAAGCACCTGAAAAGACATACTGATCACTCAGGTTGGAATATTGCTAAATGTGAAACTTCATAAAGGATTGAGTGGCTCGTAAGCATGTGTGATTTTTCAGACATACTGCACGTAGGGAGTTAATAAGGACATGGTAGCGGCCTTTCTGAAAGTAGCAGCTTGCTTTCAAATAAAAGATTACCAACGTATGTGCAATGTTTCTTTGGCCCTTGTTATATTTACTGTAGGAAATACCTGTGGGTTTTGCAAATACTAAGTTATTCAAAATCAAACACTTGTGGAAGGCAATTGACAAAATTAAGGGCAGTCATTGCAGAAAAACTCTGGTAAAGCTGTTGACTGAGTGCTGGTTTTCAACATCACTGTAGTCTGGAATTGAAAAAACTGCCATTGTATTAGCCAGCATCGACAAAAATAAAATCATGGCTACCTATCCTTGCTAAACTTTAATAAGTTTAGTGACTTCTTTGTGTAATCTACTTAGTCCCCTTTGGGCAAAGCACAGTAATTGGTGTATTCAAATTAGAAGATTTTATCTTTTTCATGTAGGTAGAAGAGAAGTTACCTCTTCATGCAGGGATCTTTAATTTTCATTAAGTCCTTATAATAATTGTAACTTAGTGGCCTGTAATAAAAAGTTGCATGATGGAGAAATAGTTCTTACGATTTGTCTCCTGTCTTTCTTGAGTAAGGTCTGAAAGAGAGCAATTCCCTACCCCCCCGCTCATCCTTAAAGCATGATTTCAGATGGTGTGTCATAGGTTGTGCCAAGGCGGTCCTGATCTGTTTCCTGAAGTTGGGTGTAGTGAGAGGTGCCAAGGAGAAAAGGAAAGAGGGAAGCATGTGGCAGCACTGCATGAGCCACTGATGCCACTTTCAGTGCCCACTGAGATGTTACGGACTTTCCAGGATAGATACATGGTGACGTAAGATTGTTCAGGAATGGGGTCAAGTAGTGAAGCTGCACTGGATAGGGGCAGGGGTTGGTCAGAAATATAATAAAATATAATATTATTGTAATTAAAGGAATTCCTGTTGTTAATGTTGCATGTTTTATAACCCGATGGATTTTTGGTGGGAGCTGCTGACCCAGGGTTATATCTTGCAAATATACCCATTAACAGCTCCATATTGAGTTAAGGGTACTATTAATAGGAATAAAGACTCCTTGCACAGGCATTTGTTGTAGTGATGACAGAAACAATGGGATCTGGGGCTGCTCTGCTTGTAAGCTTTTGATGTGTTTCTGTGAAGAAGCCCTAGAACCCCTCCACACCCATGTCAGTGTAGAAAATAGGAAAACTGCTTCTCTGTTCTGTTGTCCCCAACTCTCTGTTGCCAGGAAAGAGGCTGAGGGAGGCTGGATGAGAGACAGAGGCTAAGCTGTTCTCTTCTGAGCACAGAAAAATGCCCAGGCTTGGCTGAGGAAGGAGGCTCTCCTCACTGTTGCTTCTTCCCATCCTCTTCCTGCACTGTGGTAGCTGTAGTCTGGGTTCTTAATTCAAGGCAGCCAGTGCTATTTTGGATGCCAGCAGTATTGACTGAACACTCAGGCCTTTTTCTAAGCAAAAGGGAAAGGCATTGTTTGGGATTTAGTAGATAAGCTAATGTTGGTATGTCGCTGCTGGTGGCCCATAATTTCTCTTTAGAGTCTGGCTGTGCCAGCTTTTCTGTTAAGCTAGCACTTAACCTGCAGAATAACTAGCTTGTGTAGAAGAAACTGGAAGCTTGCCTTCCTTTCTTCAGCTTGCGTGAAATAGGTCAGAAATGGGCGTTTACTGATGGTGTTTTGAATTATTACTTTATGTAAGTGTAGTACAGAAGCTTGAATACATTATTAACTTTGGGGGATTTCTAGTACTAGTCGAGTAAAGAACAAATTGACTAGTGACCTAAACTTGTATTTTGGTTTCACTTCTGCATCCTACAGAAAGCTTTCTCTTTCCTGCAGTAGTAGGGGAGTAATAGCATTGCTGGTAGAAGTCTTTAATACATGTTCTGATTATGGGCTTAAATGTGGAGATGGATTATTTGGAGCTGTCAGTGTTCGCCTCTTACAGATTTAAGAAACAAAAATTATATGCTTTGAAATACTTTTTTTTCCTTTCACAGCAGAAGCTAATTATAAAACTGTCAATTTTCTGTTTGATAAATACATAAAAGTCATGGGAAGGTATAGACTTTGCACGTGTTTCACTCACCTCATTATCCTGAATCTGAGTTCTCTAGGGATATCCTGAATATGTGAGTTATAATCAGATGTTTATAAGCAAACAAACAAACAAACCCCAGCTACTCTCTGAATCTGAATTCTGTCCTTAGCTCTGATACTGATTTATACTCTGCCCTGGGTGTTAGATTTACTTTCAGAGAAAATGCAGTTTGAATTAGTGTAATATATAAAGCATCTCTTCTAATCTACTTATGGTCAGTGCAGTTTTAGTCCTTTTTCTTAGAAACCGTACCTGCACAATACCGCAGTAATTAATTGAGTTCTTGTTGTCTGTGTTTATTCAGCAAACCATTTGTTTGATCTGTTGTGTTCAGCACAATAGCCACATCACCACATTTGTGAGATCTGGCATGTGGAGTCACAGCATCTCCTTAGTGGAGCTGTTTTGTGAACCACGGGTGGTAGGAGAAGCTCTGGGGATCTGATCCTTGATTAGCTGTGAAATAGCAAGGAAAGCACGTGAGTGTATTTTGAGGCACAGGCAGTTCATGTTCATAATCCTACTGATGAGGACTAAGTTGAAACTCCTGCAGAAGACCTTGCTTCCACCACATCCGTGGATAGTTGCTGATTTAACTGGTGACTGATGAGATTTTCACTGTCATTTCCGAGCTTCAGGTTGTGAGATCATGTTATGTCAGGATACCTCGTGGTACAGAATTTGGGGATATAAAGAAAGTGAGCTTCAATTGTTGTTCCCCTGTTGCCTGAAGATGGGGTGTCTTATGACAGAAGTATGTTCATGAACATGTGAGAGTCAAGGCAGGGATTTTTCCGTTAGTGTATGTGCAGTAAAATAGCCAGGTACCTTATGTCATATATGCTTCCGGATAGGTAACTAATCATTGCATTTGGTTCAGCTACTGCTGTATATGACAAAGATAGCCTTCTGATGACTTGCCTCTCTTTAAAAAATAATAGGAAGAATATATGCTTTAATTTTAGTCAGTATACAAAGTATTAGTTAATGGTTTTTAAAATGCAGCTTGGAAAGAGAAACATATTTTTCCAATATTATTTTTTACATTCCTCTTATTCCTGTCTTCTACAAAAAAGAAAAAAAAAAAAAAATGAAAACAGAAGTCCTGCAGTCTGGCTGTGTGCCATCATCCCAGCAGAAAACCTCCACTACTGACCCAAATTCTGTTCACCCCACCCACGATCTGCAGTGCTGTTACCAGCTTTATTGTGGTTGTTCATTATAGGCCAGTGTGGTTGTAGAGAATGGGAACCTAGTGTGTTGCAAAGACATACAGTACAGTGCATCTATGCCGTGTCTGGTGCCTATACAGGCCCTTCCAAATTAAGTAGTTCTTTTACGTTCCTTTCCAGAGAGAGGTTGTGACTATCTTTAGGGACTTGCCAAGATCGGGTCTCTGCTTTGTAAGGCCAGGAGCAAGGCTATTCTGTGTGCATATGCTAGGGATGCTGGTTAAAGCAGCTTGCTTGGAAAAAAAATAAAAATCTAACCCCTTCCTAGTCTTTGGCAGAGCCTCTGACCAGCTGTGGTATATTAGTTACTTTCCTGTTGGAGTAGAGAATTGATGTAGCAGCAGTAAAGCTGCTATTTTTTTCTGAACCTGGAAGCTGCTCTCGGGTTAAAAGGACTTGAAGGGTTGCTGTTGAGGCTGATAATTCTAAGATTATATCTGCTAGCTGGATATTAAATTTGAGGGTGTACACATGCCCTAATGTGTGCGTATGTGCCAACATAGCTTAGAGCTTTGTACTCTAATCTGTGGTGATACTGAGTCATAAAATGATCTTTTGCTGAGGATTACAAATTACTGCAGAATCTCGTTCTTTAAATCAGAGAAGGAAGGATCCTCCACAGAATACTTCCTGGATTGCATGCATTTTATGATAACTTATCACCTCAAACCTAAAAACCTCTTTTGTCCATCATTGTTGTCATTGAAGTCTTAATAATGTTTATAGTACAGTGTTTGTAACATATTTAATAATTCCAAGATAGTCAAGCCTTAAACAAAAACCTAAAAAAAGTTTGTGAGGTCTCATTTCTGCAAGAGAAATTTAAATAAGCTTTTCTGTCCATTAATTTATTTCGTTAAAGTGTTTCAGTTTGCAAGGTAACTATTAGGAGGTTTGTGTAACAGCATTATTAGGCACCACCACCACTTTAACTACCATGGGGCACCTGTGCAATGGGCCCTTTGTTAGGCAAGAGGGATGGTTGCACTTGCCTTGCTCCCTGCAGCAGCACTTAGCCACAATTACTTTTGAGAGGGGATGTTTGTTAATTACCCTGCTTGCTGGCAGCCTGGGTGGGGATACCTTGCATAACAGAGGCGTAGAGACCAAGTTGACCTCTTGCTCGAGAACTGACGGTACATGCTCCACATTGTGATTTATTACCTCTGCTATCATTTACAGAGCTGACAGTCCCGGAGATGGTGAAGATCTCTGTTCAAGAGGCTGGAAGACCCTCTTCTACTTGTATTTTAAATCATTGTCCTTGATAAAATGATTTAATAGAAAGTATGATGTTGCACAGCAATGAGGCTAAACCACAGACTGGCCTTTGAATTGTCATCTCTATGTTCTCCTCCTTGACAGCCTGATCACCATTTCTGTGATAAGCCTGGCTTCAGCAAGCCTGCCTTATATAATCCTATATAATTAATAGGATTAATCTATAATCCTCTGTGGATTATAGAGTGAGCTCTGAAAGGCAGAAGTTTATGTTCATATAACTGAATAGCTCTGAAGCTAAGAGCAAGCCATGTCCAGAAGATATGGTATGGTAAAGGATGAAGAGAGGAATGGCACATGACTGTCACTGAGGAACTTCGAAGATGAAAATGAGCATTTCAGCTGAGACAAAAACAATTTACTTAAACACTGCCCAAAATTTGGGGGAGCTGTTTCAGACAAAACATTGGTGGCTACAGTTTTTAAAGAATCTTCTTTAGCTTGGTTCATTAAGGAAGTGACTTGTGCTAGTAATTGTGTACATGCACGGGTATGTGGTTTCCTCCCATACAGCTTGAGTCCAGCAAACCGTTTTTCCTAAATGTAACTTGGTGGTAGAGTCTCACAGGTACTAGGTTTAGGAAAATAAGTGGTCTTCCCAGAGAGAGAGATGCTGATACATGACCTGACTTGTATTATTATTATGTATCAGAAACCCTATATTAGAGAAATTATTAATGCCTCGATCTCGGTTGGAATTCACGTCTTGCTCCGTACCAAATTATCTTTGCTATAAAATGCAAAGTCATAGGAAGCTAAGATTCATTAGCCCCAGTGCTTAAGGACCTGCTTTTCTTTTCACAGAAAAAGGTGTGGGTTGGTTGGTGTCTGTGAGGTACAAAGCAAGAGACCAAGACCACTCTGGTGTATTTGGATTCCTGGTGTTAAAAGTCATGGCAGTAAATGAGTTACATGAAAACTGGTTCAGCTGCTAGACTGAAAATTTGGAGAGGAAGGGGTGTTTGATTTTTGATATGGTGTTTTGTAAATTGGTCCTATTTTTCAAAGAAAGCCAAGGTTGTTCATTTTCTTCAACATGGGAAGATCTGTTCATTTTGTGAGGGAGGTGTTTTGTTTTCAGGTGTTTGTCTCAAAGAAAAGGCCTGGATTGACAAAAATAGAGGATGAGGAAGTGATAATGGCTTTTTAATCCAGCAGCTTAATGACTGCAGCATCTGCTTGGGTGTGGGAAGTCTGTGTTTCATTTCCTTTTCTGCTTGACGTACACCCTCCTCTCTCATCTCAGGAAGAGTCCTGAGCATTGTATCACAGCTCGTACTCTTTCCTGGCTGTATTTCTCATAGGTGCTTTTCAATAACATTCAGTTAATGGGAACTGGCCACCAAATGCCCTAGCTGCCAGGGTAAAGAACTACACTCCATCTTTCTCTGTGTCCCTGGGAATAATTGAGATACATCTCAAAGTTCTGTGGCCTGTGGCGTGGAAACTGCAGGTGTTACTCTTTGTTTGAATCAAGCAAAGAATAGATCACTTAGCTTTCAACTTGGCTCCTCTGCCTTGCAGGAACATTGGAAGTTAAATTTTTGGCAATAGCATTTCATGAATGACTTGAAATGCCATCTTAGTCCTTTGAAATGTAGTCTTATTTCCTGAACAGAAAATGTGTGGAAACATTTTCTATCTGGTAGAAGCATAGATGCATTTATGTTCTAAATACTTACAACTCATATTTTTTATTTTTTTATTATTTTTTTTTAAATGAAGCAAAACTATTACTGTCTGTGCAGTTGAATCTAGTACACATTTGTGGGATGCATGGTGCTCTGTGGGCACATCAAGTGATAAGATTTTCCCCATAAGGGATGGAGAGAAGCTAGAGTTAGGTATTTTCCCAGGTTTTACTCTGTGTTTTCCTTTCTTCAGATTCTTCAGTTTGAAGAAATTTTGGCCAACCCTTCATACCGACAGCACTTCCGAACCTACATGGAAAGGATGGACAAGATGGCTTTGATTGGTCTTTGGGAGTCTGTGGAGTATCTGAAGAACGCTAACAAGGTGGAAGAAATTGCAAGGCCATGCGGCTTGTACATTAACGGGAATCTCTGCTTGTTGTGATCTTGATGTTAGGAAGTGTCTTCATATTTATGTTTTTAAAATAGCAATGGCATAGGATGGGTGCTAAGCAATTTAGTTTTTTTAACTTCTTCATGTCAATATTTGAGGATAATATGGCAATTAAAAATTGTGGACTGTTGTGATGATGGTTTACTGTTGTTTTGTGTAGCAACATGACCTGTAAAAAGGATACTTGATATGCGAAAGTAGTAGAATTATTTCCCCCTTCACCAGAGAAAAAACTTGCAGTAATATATTGGCTCTAGTTGTATCAGCTCATGTGAAACTTAAAAGTACATTGCTGTTTGATAGTTTGTACATAAACTTCTCATCTTGCCAATTACAGGTAGCCCATTCAATCCAAAACCGTGAAAATTCGTGTATGTACATTTTTAAAATCCTTTTGAAAGAGAGATTTTGCTTTGAAAGACCCCTTCCTCTCCCTGTTCTGTTGCTGTATAAGCAGCTAAATTTCTCCAGGAATGCCGCACTACTGCTAGAGGGAAGAAACAATGCCATATTGTAATTTGTGCTGAAATAAAGTAGGAATGAGAACCCCAAAACAGGGATAGGAATATCACTTAAATTTGCAAGAAGTATCCTGGAGCAATGGTGCAGAGCAAGAATGTAGAGGACAAATTTGCTGTTTGTGAGCAGTGGGATGGATTTTTGAGGGAAACTGTTTTAAACCTCCAGGATTCACACTAGCATGAAATACGAATTTCATTATTAAGTATCAGTTAACTTCTTATTCACTGTAATTTTATTACTCTCCTATGTAAAAAGATTCTAGTTAATTGGAAAACGCAAATAACATCCTGTAACCAAAGTGGTAAATTGTGGAGCGTGAGTAGTGAGCCATTAATACAATCTGAAGAAATGGCTAACAACCAACTCAGGCTAGAAAATGTTCATTAAAAGGGTTTGTCAGGCACTGTAGAGAGAGTTGTCTAAATCACTTTTGATTTGCATACTGCTCGTGATTGCAAAAGGTGCTATAAATAATTTTATGACCTTTCAGCTGTGATTTCTCCCTTTGCTTTCAAAACAGTATGTATAGTGCCTTTATTCAAGACTTCCCTTTTTTTTTTAAAGGTATTCTAACATACTGTGCTCCTGTTGCTCCATGGAACATAAAGGTTGTCTGCCACTACAGGGGCAGCTTTGATTACCAAAAAGTAGTGTCATGCAGCCATGTGGCTGTGATATTATCACATGAAGCAGGCAAGCACATTGTGCCGTACTAAGGGAGTGGATAAAACCTTTTTAACTCAGGTCAGTTTAGAGAGATGATAATTTAGAGAGATGATCACGGGCTGTGCTGCATTACTTCCTCTCTTTCCTGTTCATTACTGTAAAGTTCAGTCCTGTGCACTGTTCTGTGCTCAGTGGAAATACCCGGCCTCGTGTACTGGTAAATGTCTCTTCAGGTGTGCTTTTTTTCCTTTTCTTCTTTTTCTTTTCCCCCTCAAAAATTAACTATAGTCACGTGTAAAGTGAGTTGACCCTATCCAGCAGAAGACAGGAGAGCAGATACAGCTGAACTCTACAATCTGAGCTTAAAATGGTGACCACAATGTTGCTCTAGCACTTTTTTTTCCTTTTAATATCAGCTTTTGGAGCATACTTTTAAAAGCAGTGGGTGTGGAAGCTATGGTAATTTTAGAGCACAGCTGTTTCTTCACTTAACAAATATCGATATTTATCTTGTGAAATTGACTGCTTAGCATAGGTGCGCAGGCAGAGTGCTTCATCTCAGTAAGAGATTCACAGATGTGTTCTCATACATCTGGGAGTGAAATTAGCTTGATCATCCTTCAAATTATGCACCTGGATCCTGAGTCATCCTGATATTTTTAACATTTTTTCATTATTCTCTTCTCCCTCCCTCTACCTCCTTGCTTCCTAGGCTGAAATACCTCAGCTGGTGAGTGAAATTTATCAGAATTTTTTTGTGGAAAGCAGAGAAATACCTGTGGAAAAATCCCTTTATAAAGAAATACAGCAAAGTCTTGTGGGAAATAAAGGCATTGAAGTATTCTACAGAATTCAGGCAGATGTTTACGAAACTCTAAAGGACAGATACTACCCCTCATTCATTGTCAGTGATTTATATGAGAGATCAGTCAAGAAGGAAGAAGAAAGAAGTTCTGCTCAGCTAACTCCTGACGACAAAGATGAATTGGTGAGTCCCATGCACAATTTCTTTCACTGTTATTTAAGGTGATCTGAAGACGATCCTGTGTAAAGCATATAGTAGCATCTTCTGTCCTTGAGCTTTGGACTACTTTTCTTTTTTTTCTGATGTATTTATAAATATCATCACTCTTGTAGTTTCATCAGGTAAACCTGGTATGTTTACAAGCTGTTTGAAACAAAATGGTACAAAATGACTGACTACTTAAACTTTAAATTAAAGTAGATATTTCAGATTTCCAAGCCTTTTGTATTCCATATCTTTTGTTATGCTCCTTAGTATCGGAGAATGCAAAACATACCTCATACAAGCGCAGCTGCTCTGCTTTTCAGTGAAGGAAATCTCACTGAAACATCATTAGGTTTCTGTCTAGACATGTCTGTCCCTGTCCCCCGTGCATTTCCTAGGTACTAAATAGATATTAAAAGTTGCACAAAAGAGGAGAAAAAGTAATGAAAAATATAATCTTAGTGCTTTTTTATTAATTTATTGAATAAATTAATAGGCTATGTTGGAAGATAAAACTGATTAAAATAGCACTAGAATTGGAAATACTAAAACAGAGCATTCAAAACATTATAAGCAATAACCCAACGGCAGCTCTCTTGGGGCAGATTTTTTCAATGGCTTCTCTAAATCGGTCACGTCGGGGGAACTTGTGTTACATTTATCTAAGAACATTTTGACAAGAGCATCTCTCAGACTACTGAGCATCTTTCAGTCAGGCTGCCGCTTCAGATCAGCATGGATATCTTCATTTTACCTGTGAACTTGCTCAGAACACAATGAAGTGTAATAGTTTGTCTAAAACTGGATCTAAATGGACAAATAAAAAGTGGAATCCAGAGGTGCTGATCTACATACTGCCATTTAGAAACATTTTTTCCAGAACCTAAGGCTTTTGTATTTACTGCTTAAATACGACTTTCATTTCTGTAGGTGAGCTATTACAGTCTCCTTAGTCCACATATCAGCAAATCTGCAGAGATGAGCTGTTACAAGTAAATTACTTCCAATATGAACTTTTAGAGCTTGCTGAGTTTCTCGTTGTTTGTTTCTCCCTGTGTTCTTTTCCTTGATAAAAGATTCAAGATGTGTTTTCTACTTTTCTCGCTGCTAACTCAACTATGTGTTGAGGCGGGTAGGTACTTCAAAGACTTTCTGTCCTTGTGTTTGCAACCATTGGGACTTTGAGAAAAGACTGTTACTGGTTTTGTCCAGAACTTTCTAAGTATTAAACATTGTGCTTTTTAATTTCTTTATGTATTTTATTCAGAGTCTTAACAGAGATAACCGTTTCTCTAAGAAAACTGACACAACACTTCAGGGCTCGCTGTCCTCTGTCAGATAACATTTACTACAGCTGCCGAAAAATTAGATTTTTGACATCAGCATCATCTGTCCTTCCTCTGAGTCCTTGGATATATATGTGCCAGATCTGAAGGCTGCGTCTGCTGTGAAGCCTTAAAGACTAGTATATTGCCAAGTTTGCTTATATGGTTAAAGTTTTTTTGCATTTTTAACAACAAATTAAGTATGAAGTTGCATATACTGTTAGATCATCTCTCGAAGAGAGCAGTCCTAATGGCTCTGTGCCATGCTTCAGGGTCTTTGAGGTGAAAATAAATTATAAGGAATTCTTCTTTCTGAAGCTTCCACTGGTCTTTCAAATGTTGGTGAAAATGCACTACTGGCTAATAAGTTTGGGGTTTTTTCCTCCCCATGTATAGGAAACCACAGCTGAGAAATCTGATGTTTCTGGGGGGATCCATATTGTTAGCAAATACTAATTGTTTTCATTTTAGTTTGGGTTTTGGAGGTCTACATCTTCCCTTCCTGGGGCACTGTGGGAATTACCTATGTTAATTTTCTTTAAATTTCACTGTTATAGCTGGATAGGTAAAAAGCCATCTAGTGTCCTCGTGGAGGGGAGGACAAAAAGGGTAAGCCCTGATTAAACGTGAGAAAATCAAATCAGAAGATAGGAATCGGGGCAAGGCCAGACTCCGCTGGTTCTACTGCACATGGAACAAGCTCGCTCTTCTTCCTTCCAATCTGTCATCGCTTTTCACTCCTCGGACAAACCTTTAAAAGGTCATGAGTAGACGTAAAAGTACAGAAGCAAGCAATGCCTGCATTCAGCACTTTGAGGAAAGAGGGTCTGGTGGTTTCATCTGTGCTGCGTGTGTCAGATCGCTAAAATAAGCCCAAAGTCTGTGTTCTGCAGCACTCACAGAAATAGAATTCATTTAGCAGTCGGGAAAATAGCACAATCCTTTATGATCTCAGCTTTGAGTGTGTTGGTTGTTTATTTGATAAATTTGATAATTTGAATACAGGTAACTTGTTATCTTGTCATTCTAGCATGTTTGTGATAAACCTAGTGATTCAGCAGTGTTTTTTGCTCTAAGTGTCTGAAATGTTAATGACAGAAATCATGTAGCCTACCTCTGGGAGCAGAGCCTTACTGATTTGTAATTAATTGCAATCCTTTGATTATTAGAACCAAACTTCACATGAAAAGTCTTTTAATTCTTCAGTGTTGGAAATAGCATTTTTGATTCTTTTTTACCTCTGTGCTTCCCAACAAGTATAAGGTATTTTATTTTATGGTTCTGTTCAATAGTGTTTTGAATAACACCCAGTGTTGTTAATTATTATTTGTATTATTGTAGTGCCAGGAGACAACAATAAGCTTGCATGAGCTGAGCTCTGTACACATGCTTGGAGGCAGTCTCTGACCTGAGGAGTTGACAGTCCATGCAGAATAGACAGAAGAAAGAACGGGGCATAGAGCTAATGTTATTTACTCAGCCGCATAGCAGGCAAATGCAGAGCTGGAAAAGGGCATGGATTTCTTAGCCTACAGCTCCTGACTTCTGCATTAGGTTACCCTCCCTTATGAAGATCACACTAAGGAGATTAGTTATTGTTGCTGCTGTATCTCTTCTCAGACGTTTGTTACTAAGATGTAAAATACTGCAGAATTTACAGTAGGATTGTCTCCTCTAAAACTCACAGAATTTAGTAGAGTATGAGACTTCCTTCTGTTAGCTTTTTGTTAATTATATAAAGATACAGCTTGCTTAGTGGGAATATCATTAAATAACACAGAACTCTTGTTCATGAGATGAGATTTATAGCTTCCCACAGATAAATTTAGATACATTCAGTCACAAGTAGACCTCAAAGATCTTTGAACATGGCAACGGTAACATCACAGTGCTGTGTTTGCTGGATCTCAAGGTCTTCATGCCTATTTGGGGAAGTACAGTAAGAAAGGGGAGGCTGAGGCAAATGCCAAAAGATGTTAAAGAGAATGTCACTGAAAGGTGTGAAGTTTTCTATTTTTTTGTATGCCTGTAGTACACAAGATGGAAAAAGCTATTGGTTTGTCTGAATGAGTATAAGCAAATGATTTATGAGTTTAGGGTAATGCATATGTGCTTTTAACACATTTTTATTAACACTTCTAAAAACAGCAGTAAAATCTGTTTATGAAGAGAAATGACTTGGTTTAGATTGTTCTGCAGGCTGATAAATCTGTTTTGTGAAGGTTTGTGGGAGGCAGGACTGTTAGAACTGTGGGGTTTTTGGTTTTGTTCCTGTTTCACACCCCCCACACCCCCCCTTGTTATCTTTCAGCTCAGAGCTAGGTATTTGCTTTTCTATCTGGCTCTGAATATTGATCATGACTACTAAGCTGTTGTTGCTTTTAAAATAAACTTTGATTCTTCCTCTCATTTACACTAAAGCCTTAGCTTGAAGGTCATTTTACACAGTTGGCAAGAGTTGCCAAAGAGTTGTAGTATATAAACGGTAATGAGTCTTTGTCTGTTGTTTTGTGTTTGTTGTTGGGTTTTTTTTTTTTAACAGACTTACGTTTCATGTTGGATCTGATGGTTGGAATATGTGTTAGAATCTGTTATACCTGTTTTCGTCTATATCAAGAAGTGTTGTTATACATAAAATGCTTATGGAGCAAACAATAACTGTCGTCTTTTTCATATTAATGATGCAATTACTCCCATCCTCTATTTCTAGAGCCAAGGTTGTGAAGAAGCTACTGAAGAATGCAGCACAAGAATTAATGAACAGGCCAGTTATGCTGTAAATAAACTTCGCCAGCTAAATGACAAGCTTGAGTATAAGAAACAGGCTTTAAATTCCATATGTAATTCACCAAAACCCGATAAAAAGGTAAGTACCTTTAGTGTCTTCAGTCTTTTTTTTTTTTTTTTTTAATATATTACCCGTGTGTTTGTGTAATATCCAGTTGTCTCAGGCTCTTTTTGGACAGGTCAGATTGCTATTTCAATCAGCCTGTTACAGAAAGTGAAATCAGAGCTTAGTTTTAATTGTCAGTTTTTTTCCATTTTTTTAAAGCTATTGTAACTAAAACTGCAAATATGATTTATATTGCTTTGTTTGTCATAGAGTAGCGACCTCTCTCCCAGTGGTCTTGCTGCTTTGTTGGTGGCAAATAGTATTTCTTTCTTACATCCTCTACCCACCTGTATCTGTGTAATTCTTTATGGCAGCTTGCTTCGTGTCCCTGCTGCATCTGCAGCACTGCAGCGGAGGGATGTGCTAGTTAACTTCTGCTCCCTCTGCTGACTTTGAAATAGCAGAGCACAATTTCATAATCTCTACAGTTGTGAGTAGCTTGCTCAAGTAAAGGGGAAAAAAACCCCAAATGTATAGAAGTGACTGATTTCCTTTATAAGGAGCTAGGAGAAGTCTGCAGGGCACTCATCAGAGTAAAAATTCTGAGGGATATGAAACTTTAGCTCTCTGGGCTTGGATTAAAAAAAAAAAAAATTAAATCTCTTTTTCTCTTTGCCAAGTGCAACAGTTAAGCAATCTAAGAACACATTCAGGCAGAAGCAAGTGATTTGCATTTGGCTTAGGCAAACTCATTTGCATTGCTACTGAGGGTGATATTACAGGACTGTTGTTCAGATGCAGCTGGGCCAGACTTTTCAGGTATAATGAGATTGGTTGCAAATGGTAGACGGTGGGTGAACAAGTAGCCAAGGCGTCTCCCTAAAATAGCCTCCTGCTAGGGATGGCAAAAATGTACCTGGGCATTGGTCATTGCTCAGGACCTGCGTTCTTTGTACATCTGTTCCTTCACTCAGTGCTAAGATGCTGGTCTGAATAGAAGTTGACACCCCGCTCGTTCTCTGCTGCCCTAGCTCTGGGGATAGCTACCTCTAAGGGAAAGATGTGGACAGTAGCGTTTGAGACCACCCTGGCTAGCTTCGTTCCCTCTGTTCCTTCCACATCTCCCTTCTGCCAGAGGTTACTGCAGACAACTGGAAATGTGTCCGCAGCTGTTCTGGCGTGTCCCACTCACAGCTGCTCTGCTGTGTGTGTGGCCTCAGCTGGCAGAAGATACCTCTTATTTGTCATCCAGCCACTACTGTTCGGAGTGGTAAGAGCACAGATATGTCCCTCTCTTGGTTTTTTTTTTTGTTTTGTTTTTTAATGCCTGTATTACTGCAGTAGCATTACCGGTGGAGCTTTTAAATGGATAGTTAGGGTTGACAGTGTGAGAGCACCTTGTCACAGGGACTTTATTTTTTCTCCTCTGGATGTGGCGGGTAAAAATTTCATTCTTGGTCATATGAAGTAAAACATGTTTCTAAAAATTCCAGTTTTGTGCCATATGAAGGGGAATGTCACGCACATTTTGTATTAAATTTTTTAACCTCAAGCTGTTCCTGGGTTGTTTGTTTTCTGTTTTTGAAATGCCTTTGCTGTGAGACCCATAAAAAACATGTGCGTCATCTTTAAGTGGCTTCTAGCACCATGCAACTCAGATGCCAGTCAGTCAAGGAAGAAAACTGCTCATTTGAGTTGCACATGGAATGCTGCTAGTTTTAAAAGAAAATGCTCTGTAGGGAGAAGTCTTACTTCGGTTCTTTCTGTGGAATATAAAGAGTAGCAAAGATGACAGGAAAGGATGACAAGCAGTCTCAGGCAATGTCTCCGATGTACAAGGCCCACTGCCATAGAAGACAGCTTGATCTTTGGAGGTCTGTGACTGTGGCGCCTCCTTCAGTGCATGTCTCGTGCCCGAAGCTCAGCAGCTGTCTCCCTTGGGTCTGCGAGTGCAGTCTCATGCCATCCTGTGCAACCACAGTAAATGTGCAGGGACCACATTCTTTCTAGAGTTCAGTCTTGTCATCCTCAGCAGCAAAGCACAACCTTAACATTCCCCACCCAGAGCAGTTTCTAGTGCTTGCTAAGGCTTATTTTTGAACAAAACTGTGTGACACAATTATTGAAATTAAATGGGACTTACTGAAGAGAAAAATGCCTCCGTCTCTATCAGGAATTATGTGGAAGTTGGAGGGATTTTATGTTAACTTGTTCAGATCTTTCGTATTTCCAGTGGACCTGTACAAGGAGTGAACATAAAACTCACTTTGAGAAATTGTAAGAGGTGCTCTTATAACCAACTAGGTTTTAAGTTAAAATTTGCACCACGGGCAAAAAGAGTTAGAAGTACAAAACAAGTACTAAACAAAAATGGGTGTGCTTGTGTATGCGTGAGTTAGGCCATACCATTTGTTTCTGTAGCATTATAGTTTTTTTTTTTCTTTGATATGAAAAGTACTATATAACTAAACCTTTATATATTGTTGCATTCACATGGATGTATCGCTTGTATGTTCCCTTTGCATTCTTGAGAAATAATAGCTATATTATTTCTATACCTAAGCTCTTGGGGAGGTGGGGATTGTACCCCTTCTAAAGTAGTGGGTTTTTCCCTGTATTTTTTTGCTCATAAAATATTCTTAGTCTTTGAAAATATATACATCTTTGAAACAGAATAATAAAATGGATCCAGTATCATTATAAAGTCTCAGTATTTGTTTTATAAGCATAGCAGCTATTTACTTACAATGAAACCTTACCAGTTCTTCTGTATTTATTGATTGTTCCTGGATACCACTTACAGGAGTCCGTGTAAGGTGACTGCAGAGCAATCTGTATGTCGATAGTAAATAAAATAAAATACAAAATTATTCTGAAGGTTAGGTATATGCTAAAAGGTTGTTATATAGCTGTCACGTAGATAATATTTCATATTTTACATGAGACAAAAATTCTGAAAAAGACAATTACTGTAGCTCTGTAGAATGTACCACTCATGATGCAAGTCGTATAACTAAGACTCATAAATTTGACTATGTAGTATATAAATTTAAAAAAAAAAAAGTGTCAGCTTCTTTTGCTGTGTTTCTAATGTCACATCTTATGTATACTTCCACCTTTTCTTGTCATACTGTTTCCTGGTAGTATGTCTTTTTTTGGTAACAAATTGTAACAAATAAATGTTACTTATTTTTTTGCTGATGTGATGAGGTACGCTATTTCTCCTTTATGAGATTATGACGGTGAGCTATGTCTTGATGAGAACATCTTTTTAAATGTGTGCTTTCCACAATAATAAATCCTTCCCTTTCGAAAACTAAAATGAATTAATTGGTAACTTCCTGAGTGGTGGTTAATATAGCTAAGTTCCTAGAAATGAAATCTATTCCCACGTTTTTTGGTCGCATCATGTATGCGAAAATGGTAAGGAGGATGTCTTCAGTAATGCATATTTCAGTAATTACAATTTCAAGTTTGTATAAAACTTATAATGTGTAATATATGTGTGTAATATATAATCCTATCTAGAGTGCCTTTTATGCTAATAGTGTGATAGTAGCATGTCCTTCTAACTTGTTTTTTATTTTGGTATTGGGGTTGACCTTTAAGATTGCTGTGTGTTCTACAAGTTTATAAGAGGCATCATAGATTCTGTCACTTAAGATTTTTTTTTTTCCATGTGATTTGTTCTTTCTCTCCCTGCTTTTGTACCTTTTCTCTTTTCTGAATAGTGTCCCTAAAGACACAACTGGGCATGTTGCACAAGCTTTTTCTTACCAATTGTAATCAATAAACTTTCCACTGCAGATTGTTTCTAAGCTGAAGGATGAAATTACTCTGATGGAGAGAGAGCACAATGACCTTCAGCTGCACATTGCAAGAACGGACTGGTGGTGTGAGAATCTTGGCATGTGGAAAGCCTTCATTGTCTCAGGCGAGGTATGGGGTTTTTTATGGCTTTTTGTCTTCTGGGTCAGTCCAAACTTGCATGAAGAGAAGAACAAAAACCTGTATATACTTTCCTTATACCTTTGTGTACACTGTGTATACTTCATATTTACTTGGGGTGGGGTCGGGGAAGGAAACCCTAACCTCTTCTGAACTCCTGTGTTTCCCCAGTGACTACTACGATGCATATACAAAATTTCTAGTCCTCAGACACTGTTGTAATGGAGTTACAAAAATACCTGCATGTACGTGAACTGGTTTTGGCATTGGGTAATTTGCTATCTTAGGGGCATTGTTCTTCATGAGAACTGTCTCTTGTTATTTACCATGTTATCACACTTGGGTGCAGTTGTGCTATGTCTTAAAGATGCAGTACTTACACTTTGTGTTTTGTATTATTATATTTAACAGCAGTACAGTTTCAAGGGACTAGAATACCCAGAAAGAAAGTGCTTTAAATCTGTGAGTAAGTTGAAGGAGAAGTTAAATTTTTCTTTTTCTTTTTTTTTTTTTTTTTGGTCTTTTTCTGCTCTTCCATTTGGGCGTAGGCAGACAATTGTAGAATGAATGTAAAAAGAATTGTAATGGAAACAAAAAGTATTACCATCTCATGGCTTTCTATTAACACTTGCCATGAAAGGAACCCAATAAATGCTTGTTATGTAGTAACTGTAGGCTCACACCGTACATAAGCAATCTCCTTGACAGTATCACTTCAGAGAATTAAAGATTAATTGGATCTTTACTGGCTTTCCTTCCTATGCTATTAAGAAAATATTCCTTAAATAAGTATATGGAGTTCCCTTGAGGTAATTTTTCTTGGAAGAAAAAATTATGTGCTGTTGAGTTTATTTGATTGTTTCCTGAGCTCTTGCAAACTATTGATAGGTCAGTCAACAGTTAAATGGATTGTCTGTAAAAGAAGAAATAAATCCAACAGGTTAAAAACTTAAGGTGCCATTTTAAAAACCAAATTCTCAATGTGTAAATGTCTGGGTTTGTTTTTGTTTTAATGCTGTTTGCAGGTGACACAGTTGAGAACAGTGAAGCTCTTAAGTTGTCTTTAAGAGTTCTCTGTAGCTTTTGAAGTCTAGTTTTAAAAAAAGCAATACCATGTGCAGCGAAACTGCAGAACGGCAGCTTTCTGGTAAGGGGCACCATGCAGAACTGCCCAGCGTCTCCCTTATTACCAGATGAGAAGGTGATTCAGCTAACTAAGAGAGAGGTTGGCAGAGGCTTCTAATTACTTGCTGCTTTAACTGTAACTTATAAGTAGTACTGGATTAGATAATTAAATGTAGGCTTGCATTACTTGTGCTGTTTGCCGCTCTGTGCTTCAAAGGGTAGGCTGGAGAAAACATTAATGTTGTAGTTATCCATGTTAATTAATTGCTCAGGAATGTTCTGGCTGCAGTTGATGATTTCAGGGGGTATAAGTAGGTGACATTTGTCTTCCTATCTGCAAAATACGCTGTTGCTAATCCTAGCAAGTAGCTCTGTGATTTTTGAGAGAGAAAAACTTTGTAGCCCTAAGTTTTTTGGAGAAAAGCTTAGTAAAAGTAAATTTTGCTGTAGAATTTGAGCTGAAAGTGTAATAGCCTGTCATCAACCTTTTAAATTGATTTACTAAACCAGTTAATAGATAATGCATAAAAAGCTAGAATTACTTAAGAGTTGGGAAAAAACTACGTGTCCAAACTGTTGTTTGTACTCTCTTAGCTTGAATCTTTCAGTTGTTGTAGTTTTGAGTCATATAAATGCACTAGCTCTGTGTGTGTGAAATATATTAAGAATCAATGTAAATGGTATAACCTACAGGTGTCTTTTGGTCACTGATATTTCTGATAAAACCGTCTTTGGAGACTAAGTGTTTTGGCTGGTTGGTAGAGGTTGAAAAAAGACAGTAGAAACATGCAGAATGAGGGGACCCAGGATAACAGCTCGTCTAATTCTGTGAGTCACGTCCCCGTGACAGGTATATTCCCCACCCCGAACCAGCAGGTGTAAAGCTTACAGCTACGTAACCTAACCTGCTCTACTTGCTTTAACGGTTTTGGCCTTGTATCATTCTGTATCATAGCAGATGTTCTGCCTCCCCTGTCTGAAGAAAGAAGGCAGTTTCAGAGCATAACATCTTTTTAAAAATCTATTACTTTCATAAGGAATGGAGTTTGTAGATTTGAATAAGGTGAAAAAATAGCTTGTCTTACTCATTTAAATATCTTGGAATTTAGGATGTTTATGCTCAGTGGAAGTTGAGAAAATTAGCTTTCTGTGAATTGAGGAAGACAACGGTGTGCCCAATACGCCTTCTGCTTGGTCTTTCTATGTTTACAAGGGACTTTGAAGGGGCTTTTTTTTTTTTTAACAGCAGTCTGGTTAGCCCCTATTTCACTGCTGCACAGCTTGGGTGGGCTGTTTCAGAGAGCTGCTATGACTGAAGGAAGTTTCTGGTGAGTCATACAGTTCTTCACTGGCTTAATGACTGGGCTAATTTTTGTTAATGTTTAATCATTTCTGACAGGTATCTGGACCAGCCCTTAGTGCTTCTAACAGGTGATTCAACAGCTTGCTTTGGCAGCTTGTTACTTTGCTGAACTATTATTACAGTTTTTGCTAATGTTAAGTTTACATTTTACTTACTGCAGCTAATAGCTATAGCTTCTCCTGGGAAATATTTAATAATATTTGTTCCTCATTTGGTTTTGCAGTATTTAATCGAATGTTTCTTACTGTTACCACACCACACGCCCCAGTAAGAGGTGCTCACCTCCGGCATGCACCTTGTAGTTTTTATTAATGGAAGTAGGTGTGTCAACTCCTTGTTCATATCTATCTCTGTCTGTTTTGGGACTTTGTGCCTCATAGGGAGAAGGTAGAAATCTTTATCCTTTGTGGACTAGGTATCTATGACATGCCAGTAGGCAGTAAATTCTGAAATAATTAATCTGTACATTGTCTTGAGGCTATGGAGTTGCTGCCAATGCAAAAAAATCCCAATAGCCTGAAGCCACTTTGGGTACTTGAGGGCTGATTCTGTCCTTGCCAGGTAAGTAGCAGTGAATAGCCTGAAAGACTCATGTGTAACCTGAGGAAAGGGGCTGAGAGAGGGCTGAGGAGGAGACTTGTGGAAATGCCATCCTAGGGGCTAATTCTGAGAGCCCTTGCCAGTGCTGTGAAACAATCAGGGCTGAGATTATCACAGGCCCTTTGGACTTGGAAAACCAAACCAGAGCACAGATGTTAAGTTTATGCTCATGAAGAATCAGAGCTGGAAGAGGGTTAGGATGGTTCTCAGAAAGAACTGGATGATTTTTAGGATGGGAGTGATAGAAGTGCGGTGAAATCTCACAGCATGGCATGAGAGGTTTGGCATTCAGCAGGAACTCTGAGCTTTGGCTCCGACCCGTTGGAGCACCTTTTGGCTGGAAGCAGTAGGTACGCTGGTGGCTTGTCAGATGTCCGGTTCGACTTGAGTGGGCTGCAGGTGTGAAAAAGGCAAATGGGGCCCTTGAATACATGAGGAGAGGAGTTTCCATTTGAGACGAAGTGTTACAGTCGCCCTGCAGGTGCTGGGCCATTGCGTTTGAGAAGGGTGGAATTGAATGGATTGAATGAAGAACTTCTCCTATAAGAATTGATTGTGAAAGCACTTTCGTTTGCTTAGCTTAGCAAAAGGGACACTCGGAGGAATAGGGCTGTCTATCAAAACACATCAATAAGGGTAAACATAAGGGAGGGGTGAAGAGTTGTTGGAACAAATGGGAAGTGAGTTTGGAAATTGAAAGGAAACTTCCAATGACCAGGGTGAGGGCGTAGAGCAGACTTTTAGTGTAACTGGGATGGAAAAAAAATCGTTTCACAAGTTTGAATTCATTCATGATAGCAGTTGCATGAGATGGTGCCTGTTACAGCAAAGGACTAGATCTCCTGGTTTAGAAGAACCCCCCAACATCCCATTTTTCTGTGCGTTTTCCAGTTGACTCATTAATTTGGAAAAACAAATGCACAAGTGCTTAAGTTGGTCAAAAATTTTGCTTTCTTAAGAAGATCCTGAAGACTTTCAGATATTTGTATGAGGGTATTTGAAGGAAGTTGTAATGTGTCTCCATCTAGTAATTAGAATTTAAATGATTTTGCACATGGATCCTCACTTGAAAGCAGAAAGAGTAGTAAGTCCTCCCATTTTGAGAGTGTCCTTCCAGAGGGATGACTCTCTCCTGACAGTTACAGTTCAGATGACCCTGCACACTTGCAAATCCCTGCCCTGGGGACGAATGTGTAACGGAGAATGATATGCATGACTCAAATCAGCATTTTCAGCACTGATCTCCCATTTTTCAAAAGTGGCTGCTGGGAGGTGTTTGTGAGTCACCTACGAACACAAATCCAGTCTAGCTCAAGGGTAGACAGTGCAGGGAGATCCCAGTCCCTCTGTGCCAGGTCCCTCTGACCTACATTTTGGAGGCTATTCAAGCATGTCTTTCTGCAGTCGTCTGGCAGGAGAAAGGCAGTTCCCCAAATAGCTGTGCTGGGAACTAGGCACATTTTGAGACGTTCAAGCTGGTGCTTTGTATTCTGTCCGGGTGCTGCTGCAGCTTTTTTACAGAGATGTGAAACCTAGGCCTCAGATCGGGTTTCCCAGTGGTCCATGTGCAGCTTTAGGAGGAGTGCATCTTGGGGAATATTCTCCATGTACAGCTCTGAACAGCTGTAAAATATGAAGATACATTTTAGCTGTGTGTCTTTTACAGTGGTGATGTAGCTGCTCGTGAAATTATCTGTCACTAGCATTAAGTGTTGTCAGACCTTTACAGGCTTCTCAGAAAATGTGTCATAATTATATGAATTTTAAGTTCTATTCTTATCCTAATTGGATTATTTAAATATTCTTTTTAAAAAGAAAAAGCCCAAAAAGCTTAAAAATTACTACTTCCCTCAAAAAGATTGTGTGAGAGTGGTATTTTATAATTACCTTTCTGTTATTTGTATGTATATTAAGACAAGCATTTGCGAGTTTGGCTTGGCCAAAAAACCCTATGTATTTCATGCATTTCCCTTATTTGCCTTTCATAATCTATTTAGCTGTCTCCTTAAAGTAAGTAAACAAAAATCTGTTACCATTAGGACATAAGGGTGAAATTCTGGGTGGCTCGTCAAATTAAGAAATAATATGGTCACACTACTGCTGTTGTCTCAAGAAAAATCATTTAACTTCTTTGCTGTAGTTTTCCCATTTGCACAATGTGGTTAATCACTCCTCCTTCCTCTGGGTGTTGTACAGCTCGATTCATTAGTATTTTTGTAAAGTTGTGAGCCCCTCGGAAATAAACACGGCACGGATACCACGTGTTCTGTGCATGCAGAGTACCTCAAGTGAGCAGAGAAGTCGCTCTGAGACGGCACCAGCTGTCGCAGAGCCCAGCTACGGAGCTGCTCTGCCTGGCGTGTGGGTGAGCCTCGGCATGAGCACTGGGAAAGAAGGGTGGGAATAATGGGAGAACAGTCAGGAAAATGCAGACGGGAGAGATGGAGTATTGGTAAGCAATCAGAAAGTTACATGGTTGGTACCTTAAAAACTGAAATAACACACGCAGCTGTTTGAAGAAGACATGTCAGGGAGATTTGATTGCTGATGGACAGCATTGCGAAGCTGTATGTAAAGTGTAATAGTGGCGAGCTGGAGGACTGATTCAGGACTGACATAGCATTTTGGGTAAAGTTTAGTCCATTAAGGTTATTGCTCCGTGTGTAGCCTTCAAACTGCAAGAGAAGCATGGGACAGTGATGACGACTGAATTTGCAAGCCAGTCATCTGGCAGCCCAAAAGTTCCACTGTTTGCTTTCAAAGTAGTATACCTTATCTGTTGGTTTCTTCCCCACAAGGTTTTAGAAGAGAATGGAGAACAAGTGCCCTGTTACTCTGTCATGGTGAGTTTACAAGAAGTTGGTGGAGCTGAAACTAAGAACTGGACTGTTCCCAGGAAGCTCAGTGAATTTCAGAATCTATACCGGAAGCTCAGTGAGGTACGAATCTCGGTTAGGGGAGGGAGAAGATGCAAATTGCTAAAATTTGTCAGAATGATGCTTGGAGAGGGGAAAACCAGATAAAAATTTAGTATTGCCAGTTTTTATGCCAGCCTTTTGGCTTTTAACCTTTTAGAGCTGGTTTTCTATCTGCATATTTCTGGCCTCTGCCAGATGCTTATAAAACTTGTTTTGTTGGGTTTTTTTGTTTGTTGGTTTGTTTTTTGGTTTTTTTTTTTTTTCTTACTAATGAATGTTTTACTGGACTAACCCAATGTCAAAATGGTATATGCTCTGCACTGTCACGCAAGAGTCTGCTGTAAAAACTAGATTTTGTCTCTGGCTTCCAGGAAGGTATTAGAAAAGACAGCTTTTGGGGACAGAGAAGGTTTCCTTTTACAGTGCTTTAACCTTTCTGTCTGATAAGGGATAGATAATGATGGTGGTGTGAAGGGAAAGGGTTTAGATGTGTCAGCCCATAGTGGGTAAGGGAAGGTGTTTTTCAAGGTGCTGAGAGGGGTGTGGAAGGGAGATGAGAGTACAAAAGGAGTCTTGTCATTTCCATTCTGAACCACCTGTGTTTTTCTGCACATGTATGGTAAGTGAGCTCTCCTTTCTCCTACACAGTGTTTTCCATCATTAAAGAAAGTTCAGTTGCCTTCCCTCAGCAAGCTGCCCTTCAAATCCATAGACCAGAAATTCATGGAGAAATCCAAGAACCAGCTTAATAACTTTCTGCAGGTAAGAAAACAAAGACAAAAACAACAGATGTCTGATCAGGAGAATTGAATCATACCTCTGGAGTGGATGTTGTCTCTCTATTGACTGAAGAGAGAGCCTAGAACAAATAGGTCAGATGTAAGGTTTGACGCTATAAATGTCAAAGTTGTCTGAAGTGCCTGAAGTTGAGATGAGTTTGGCTGATTAGTAACCATTCCTCTCGTGGTAAGTTAATTTAAACTTTGATTAATTAAGAAATAGTAAATAATGAATCCTGTAATTGCCACTTCTAACTACAACACTTCACAATAAATTTCTTACAAATTAGAACTTCTTTTATTTAAAAAGAAAGTTGTAAGATTAAAAACTTTAATCTTACTAGTTCTAATACTTTAGAACTAGCTTTTAAAAGTATCTTTGAAGTATCTTTGCGAGACATGGATTTTTTTCCTCACTTTACCTCTGAGCCCTGTCTTAATCAGTTTTATTGGATGGCCCGACACATCTTGTTCCTTAAGAAGAAATATTTAATTGATGTATCGTTTCTGTCATTATTTTTTCTTTCATAGAAATTGCTCTCTGATGAAAGACTCTGCCAGAGTGAAGCACTTTATGCCTTCTTGAGCCCTTCCCCAGAGCACCTCAAAGTTATTGATGTGCAAGGAAAGAAGTCGTCTTTTTCACTCTCCTCATTTCTGGAACGACTTCCTGGTGATTTGTTTTCTCATCAGGAGGTAAGTGGTAGAAAAGTAATCTTTCCAAATTTAATTACTTATCCAAAGTAAGCAGGGAGAGCCATTAATAAAATGCATTTGAATGTCAGGTAATATTGGAAGGCATTTCCAAAGGTCATTTTTAATTTACTGTAAGTGAACAAAGAATCAGAAATAAGAGCTGTCTATGAATTTAAAAGGTGTTTATTAATACAATAAGTTTCCTGCCCTTTGATAAGTATATCAAGGCAAATGTGTAACTATCACAAACAAACGAATTGCAGTCCATGTGGGATTGTTTATTTTTTATAGCAGAATTTCCCACTTTTTGTGCTTTTGACATGCGTATTTCAGAGGGTTTTGACAGGTAAAAATAATTCTCTCGTAGGAAGCTTCTCTTGGCAGGGAACAGCTGTGTGTCCTTAATAATTTCTGGACAACTTCTGAAGCAAAGCTAGTTTTGACAAAGAATTTCGGCAACTGGTACAGGCTCACTGGGGGAATTTGCAAATAGAGGCGGGAGCCCGTGTGGGCAAACCAGTTGGAGAATTTGATACTAAGCCATAAAAAACTATTTTCTTCCAAAATGCAATGAACAATAGATGAGTGACTAAAATAGCTCATTGACTAAAATTGACGATAATTCCATGGCGCTCTATTCTGTGTGGTTCATGTTGCAGATACGCAGCCTCCAAGGAGCTGTTTCTATTCCCCTTTTTAGTTATACGTTATATGCAATAATTCTTATCTTACATGCTGTAGTTGTCTGCAGTGGATGGGCATTCTACAGGATAAATGGAGTTTGGGGAACTTGTACAGGTCTGGTCTGTTAATAGGCAAAAAGGTGGTCTTGCATCTCTCAGGAATAAGAAAATCCTATATATTTTCATTTTTCAGAATTGCACTGTATTTGCACCTGGATGCTGAATGCATATGCCTCATTTCAGAGTAATAAATGTGAAGAAAGTTTGAGAAACTAATTTTACACTTTGATAGAAGTACTGCAGTTCTAAAAACAAAAGTGCATTCACTAAAATGACTGTTAGGTAGAAGTAGCATAAAAGGATAGAAGCATGAAGCTATTTGTATTTTGCTATTTAATTGAAAAACTCCCTCAAGAAAAAAGCCAGACTGCACGTATATTGTAGTATGTGAGTGTGTAGGAGGATATAGTTAGGAAATATGGGAGAAGGAAAGGGGGTTTGTAATGAGAGTGTGTGAGAGAGGAGAGAGAACAAAGAAATGAAGCAGAAATGAAGCAACTGGTACTGAAAAACTGAAGGAAGTAGAGCAAAAAATGTCCAGAGAATGTGGCAACAGAGGAGTCAGAACATAACTTCTTACTCAGCCTAAATTTAATACTATTTCTTACTTGTTACTTGTGGGACTAGGAGCTTAATTTTGGCTAGACTGTATTATGCCAGGCACTATGGAAATGCAGACAAAGACCATCCCGCTTCACATCCACCTTTCCTCTCCTCTCCCCCGCTTCCCTAAGCTTAAACATAAGATGAGACAACAGAATACAGATGGAGGGAGTATAGGAAACTGTTAGAGCGTCTGAATCAGTATGGCAAACGTTTGTCCTAGTTTAAAAAATTAAGTGGAGGGAGGGGAATTGTGAGGTGGTCTGGTATCAGCTCTAATTTTTCTTGGACACCCTTGTCTTTCAGTGTGAGTTTTAGATCAGCTCAGTCTTGCCCGGTGACAGCATTTTGGATAATTTACTAAAGCAATTAAACTAGGGTTAAATCATTTGGTACAAGGTCATTAATGAAGTTATTTGTGTTAAACCACACATTACAAAGCTGTTACAGTTGTGTTCTCTTTGCAACTAAAAATTCCTGGTTTAGTTCGTATTTTGGACTTTGTAGAAGAGAATGCTGTCATACAGCTATCTCTTGTGCCTTTTATGTCTCGTCTCACATTTTTCAAATATGTGTTAGAGCAACAATATTACCTCTTGAGTGCTGTTTTCAGGATTAGATATTGCAGCAATTTCAGATCTGTCATATATACAGCTCCTTGGACAGGGCTAGCTTTAGAACATATTTCTCAGCTCTCAAGACCAAAACCAAATCAGAGGAAAAAATGCAGTTGATATCATCTAGAGGAAGGGCTTTTAGGTTTATGAAGTGTTAGTGGATAGAAAATGCACAGTGGTGTAAGAATTTACACTTCTCATTGCATTTTCTAAATGATAGGGGGTTCGCTGAACAGCAGAAAAATAGAGCAGGGACCTTGGAGAGGTTATCGAGTTTACCCTCCTGCTCCAAGCAGACTCAACTGCACCGGCAAAATTCTTGGCACGTGTTTGTCTCACGTGTTTTTAAACCTCTGATAACTGATGTTCTCCACCCAAGCAAGGCAACGTATCCCAGTTCTCAGCTATCTTGATGGTTAGCAACCTTTTCTTACTGTCTAACTTGAATCTCCCCTCTTTAGCCAGCTAGCTCTTGTCCTGTCTGCAGCAAACATGAAACAGTTTGGGTTAGGGTCATCTCAGTTATCAGGAGTTACTACTTTCCTTTTGTCTTTTATTCTTCTATTTCTTAGACTGAGCAGCCCCAATGTCTCCTAGTTTTTTGTTGGGTTATGTTTTATTTAGTTCTTATGGTTTTGCTCTGGACTTATCCGATGATCCATATTTTTCTTGGAAATGCGGTGACTAAAATTTGAAACACGATGCTCCCACTAGGTTTTCCTATTCCCATGTATGAAAATAATTTTTATATCTGTATGTGTATGTATGTCATACAAACAATGTTTGTGCTTAAACATCATGGTATTACACTTGCCTTTTCCACAGCAGTATGGCCCTGGGATCTTTTTCTGTAGTCTTATCAATATCAGTTGTTTTGTTTCCTGTATTTGCACAGTGAGTTATTGCTGCTTTCCATCTGTCTTTATCAAACTGCACCCTGTGGGCTCAAGTACAAATTCAGTAAGCTTATTTTCTGTTCTGTTGCCCAAGTGCTTAATGAAAATATGGAATGATGTCTACTATGAAAAATTAAACATATTTCTTGAATAATTAAAATAACGAAGGGCCAAGAAGCCTGTTGACCAGAGGAAGGTAGTGAGCAGGACTGGAGTTTGCTCTAGACTGAGTCCCTGGAGAAAACTCTTCATTGTCAGTGAATTTGTGTGCTTGTGTGGTAATGATTTGTGGTTTCCTTGGGTGGCATTTCTTGTCAGTATGGTGTGGGTTTTTGTTCCTTGCCCTCGGTCACAGCTTACCCTAACATTAGACAAAAGCTTTAAAAGCTGGGGACTCATCGAGCTGTGGAAGTTGGTAGACAGGGGAGTCTACGTGGATGTTTACAGCGCACTTCAGTGCTGTGGGGTTTTTTCTTTTGTTTTTCTGGTTATGAGGAGAGAAGCAGCATCTCGAGCAGTGCTAGAGAAAATGCCAAATGTGACACAGGAAGTGAAGGGTACAGGATATAGAAAAGTGTTGGAATATGCAACACTGCGGAGTTACTTATTTGTAGGCTACTATGCAGTGCCATGCCTGGAGAAGATTCAGGGACTGGAAACGTAGCCGAAGTCAATGATGGACTTTAGATGGGATTTGGAGGGTGTGAGGAAGTAGGAGGACAAACTGATGTACAGCTGAGACACCGTAGGATACTCTCTGTATAGCAGGGTTCAAATGACAGGCAAGGGATGACCGAAAGATTGTGACCATAAGAATAAGGCCAAGAAAGACACTAAAATAATGCAAGAGAAATAGAGCTATGAAGCAGGTTTTCCGGACTAGATGACGGGGGGGGGGAAGCATTATTAGATGATGGAATGATAAGGAAGAAAGGAAGGCAAAGGAAGAGATGATGGATTTCTTTGAAAACCGGGGCTGCAGAAAGAAAATTTGTCTGCACGCCATTCCGACCGTTCCTGAACAATCAGCCTCAGTGGGGGTCAGGTCTACCTCACTGCAGCTTTGCTCTAAGCATAGGCGGGCAGGGGAAGATCCAGGAAAGCAAAGGGATGTGCTGGCTGCCACGAGCAATGGTAGGTGGTGTAGTCCTGATGCTAAAGCAGATCTTCACGACACTGAGAAACAACCTGCTGTCTGCTCTTCATTCTTCAATCAATGGTACCGCCAAAACTGAGGTGGTATCCATTCTTCTCCTGTGAGTCTATTCTGAATAACTCTACTCCTTTCTGTACCCTGAGCTTGAGTATCCTCAGGCTCAGGTCACTAAGTATCACTGTATTATGTTTCTGCCTGGGACTGGTACTCGTGCTTGTCTTTGCAGTGGCCAGTTGCTCTTCTGCTGCCAGGTTTGGTTCCTGGTTTACTGCAAGGACAACTTGGTGGTGCCTGATCCCACTGAGTAGCTTCAGCTGTGCAAGGCACTGTCTGCTCTCCAGGGGAGCCAGCTACCTGCCTCTCCCTGTGCAATAACCAGATTCTCCCTCTTTCTTCCTAGCTGCTTGCATTGCAAACAGCTCCAGCTGGCTAGCTCCCCATTCTGGATGTCCTTCATGGGTGTTGTGTCAGAGGAGGCTTTGCAGTCACAAACACCTCTGAGTGCCATCTCCTCCTTACCACTCTCACCTGCTTCCTAGCAGTACATGGCTCCCAGATCACCTGCTTTCCCTTATCCAGCTAGTGTTGGCAGGGCAATACAGGCAGTGGACCCTGCAAATCTGGGCAGATCCACCCAACACTGAGGTGCTTACTGGGGCAAGGCTGCAGGCAGAAGATCTAGCAGTGGTGATGACTCCACCAGTGTGGTGTCCTCATTGCTCTTGTCCGGTGGGAAGTGCAATCCCTTTTCAGAATCCCTGGTGAGGTTCCTGTTTACCAGATCCTGCCAGCAGCAGAGTTGGTGGCTCTAATGCCCTTTCTTGAGAGGGCTGGCTGTGCTCCTTCCCCAGAGCGTGGCAGTAAGAAACTAAATCCATTCTGGAAGAAGGATGGGGAACTGCAGTGCATACCCATGTTGTGTGTCTCTTCCCAGGAAGAAACTGAAGAGGATAGTGACCTGTCAGACTACGGAGAGGAGGTGGATGGGAAAAGGGACTCTCTTGCTGAACCATGTTTCATGCTGATTGGAGAGATTTTTGAGCTGCGAGGAAGTAAGCTGTAAACCTGCTTATTTGCTAGTGGAATCTATTGGCCAAGAAATCTGGGGCACTTTGTAATTTGGATTTTTCTGCTGTTTCAATAAGTGGAAATGTTCATGCAATCTGTGTAGCCAGTTTGTTTGGAACAGAGCTGTTCTTCAGTAGTTATAACTTTAGTGCTTTCATTCAAAAGTGGAATTCCAATATAACATGGCAGTAAAAATGTAACTGGTAGGGGAGAGCATTTGCGTTCAATATTCTTACGTTTTTTGTTAAAAAAAAAAATTATGGAAAAAACAGAAAAGTACAAAAGCATGTTTTCTGTAAATGGGCTGCATGTTAGAATGTATGAATTATGAGGAAGGAAAGATGGTCCATTTTAAGTGTATTATGTATGCATTTTATTTCTACAATTTGTATAGTGGAAAAGATGCTAGAATTGTGGCATCTTTCAGTACCAGATTTTTTTTTTCCTCCTTTACGTAACTGAATGGTGGTAATAAAAAAAACTACTTTCTATTTGAATGTTTCTATTTGAATGTGCAGCCACACTTCACGCCCTATAAAATTATTTACAGGATAACCATTACAAAATGCAGCACCTTCCAAAAATGGCAGATGTATTTTCCAAATATAGACTTTCTTGTGCTGATGGTGAACAGCATGAAAGAAAGATTAACCAGTAATTACTAGGAAGCACTCACATTTGGTTCCTTTATTTGTAATGAAAAGCTAACTGCTTGGTTTATTTGAGTGAAAATGTTTTCAGAATTTTAATGCTGCTGCTGTGTGTACAACATACTAGTAGGTATGAAAAGGGGGTGAATTTTGAGGGGTTTTCTTTTTTCTAGTAGAAAAAGGGTTTGGGGTAGTTGTATGGCTCAATAAACTTGAATATTCTTAAACATAGAAGTTTACAGTATAAACTACAAATGCATATTACAGATATGTTTATGTAATCTGCAAGACTTAAAAACCATATAGCAAACAATACAGGGAAAGCAGTCAAGAAAAATGAGACCCATGTACAATTAGTGAAATCTTATAAAGGATTATAACAGGTATGTTTACTGTAGGGGGGTTGGGGTTTTTTGGGGGGGGAACTGGGGGGGAAGGTGTTGGACATGATCATGGGTTCCCTAATGTTATTAACCTCTTGATCTTTATTTTCTGTCATTTTTCATTGTTCTAGTGTTCAAGTGGGTCAGAAAAACATTAATTGCACTAGTACAAGTCACTTTTGGAAGAACTATCAACAAGTAAGTAGCTGTTACTTTAACTGAACCTGCATCGTTGTTCTATGAAAAAAAGGCTGAGAGCAGAATTGTTAAAAAAAAAATAATCTGGACGTTCTGTTTTATATGATAATCTGCATTTGTTTTCCACAGCTCAATTTACAAATATGTTATGTTGATTAGAGAAGACACAGATATGTGAATTATCTTTTTTCTTTTTTTTCCCCCTACACAGGGCTTTGCTTTTGGAAGAACACAATATTTCATGGGATTTCATTTTTTATATATATAAAAAAAATTACTTGCTATCCTGTTTTTCTGAACGGCCTGGCTCTGAATGGCTTTTATTAGTTTGTGCTTTATCTTACAGTCCCATGAAGATTTTTGCCAGATCTGCAACTAGGATTCTGTTTTAAGTAATTTCTTTCAAATCAAATACATATTTCTCTAAAGTGACTGAAATAATGTTTATATATGATGAGAACCATTAATTTATAGCATGAAACATGTACATGTGTGACAGTGATGTGTTTTCATAAAGGTATTTTTCTGTATTATTTGAAGACACATCTGCCAAGTGAGTCCTGGATGAGGCTGGGAAGTAAGCGTGCGTGTCTGTATGTACCTTTCATGTGGAAAGCTATGTCATTGGTCAGAAAAATTTTGGAAAAGTATTCCTTTTCTTTTCAGATACAAAGGCCTACAGTAAAACTTGATTCAGTAGAGCAGATGATTGATACAAACACATTTCCCATGACTCTTCGATCAGTACGCATGTTCTTACGCCTGATGATGTTGTTCTTAGGAAAGTCTGTGAATCTGTGATTTCTGTAGCACATTCACATAGGCAAAGGGCCACTGAGAATCTGATGAGATTCATTATTTTGCTTTGGTGTAGCAGTGGGAGTATTACTCAGGTAAGCGTCACAGCCCAGAAATCTACCAGCAGAACAGGCTGTTCCTTTGTCCAGCCAGTGACTAAATTTGCACATGCCAGCATGGCTTTTAAAACCTCTCATGTATGTTATGTAGCAGTAAATTGGACAGGAAGTGATGGCAAGTCACGCAGTTGACTCCCGGTGAACTGATGGTCTCTGACAGTATCCATTCGCTGAGTTTTAAATTGATCGGTTCATTTGTTCACACACTGCTAATAACTAGCATGAAAGACACCCGAGAGAGGACAGAGAGAGAGAGGGTGTGTGAGCACAGCATGCATGCAAAGTTGCTGTATAGCTTTTTACGTGTTGGTTGAATTTTTACATTTATTGCTGTTAAGGGTTTTGGCTGTACTGTGGCACAGTTAGGCAGTACTGCCTGGAGCCTGCTGTCTACCTCAGACTCTTTGTGCTGAAGGCTACAGTGAGTGCCTGCAGCCACAGGAGGCTGCTATCTCCGTTTGTAATCCCTTCACTAACGTGCTGTTGGTATCTGTGAGGGAACTTACTGCGCTTTTACCAAAACTTCATCTGTTTTTATCCCACCGGGCACATCTGTGCATGCAACTAGTTTGGAGTTTGCTACAGTTAGTTAGCTGATTCTTATGTCTTTACCCAGTGGAGCCTTTGTACTGCCCATCCTTGAAATATATACACATTTCAGGGCAGTACTTGTAACTTGTAATATATGTTTGTGGATTACATTGAAATGTAGCCTTCTCCACATCTCAGTCAGGTATCTGGAGTGACCTAGATCCTAGAGAACCCAGAGCTGAATACGACTTGCTGTGATGCTGGTGGAATCAGCTCAGATAAATCGGGATAATTACATGAAAACGAGCATCGCTTCCACAAATTTCAGGAGTAAAAAGAATAAATCTGCATAAAACGTGAAAGACCAGCTCTGAAGTGCTCCCTTCTACACTCCTTTACAGGCAAATCCGGGACACTGTACACTGGATGTTCAGTGAACCAATGCTTGTTTACTACATTGGTGTGTTTCGAGATGCTTTTTGGCCAAATGGAAAGTTAGCACCACCGCTGAGAGCCAAGAGCGATGAACAAAAGCAAGAGACAAAACAGAGAGCACAGCAAAAACTACTTGAAAACATTCCAGGTGAGATCACTTTTGTTCTGCTTTATCACGGATTTAGTAACTGGTAAGGAAACTGGTTAATCAAATACTGTTTCACTGCATTTTAGATTTTTCCTGTAGAGTTGTAAATTATAGTTATTTGCATAAATAAGGGTAATTTTGGCCTTATTCTTTGCCTGTCCTGTCTGTCTGGTAAAGGGCATGGATTCGGGTATTATTGGTAGATGCAAAATCCAGTATCGCTGTACTTCTGTATGTAATATTCATCGAGGAACCTAAGTTAAGTCAAGACAGTCTCTGCTGGTTCTCTGTGAGCAAATACCAGGTGGTTCTGCTACCTGGAACTACTCGACAAATAGGGAGAGTGGCGCCACCCCAGTTACTTCTTTCGCTTATATTTCGAAATTGAAGAGGAAGGTCTGCCCAAGCTGTCAGTGTTGTGTGTTGCTGTCTATTTCTGATAAGAGATTTCGGGGCACTGAATGTTAGAGGGGCCTGCAGCCTGGACAGAAGCATCCTAGATTAAGTGGGGTTTCCAGTAGTTTCCTTTGCCTGCCCTTACCTCCCAAGCCCAGGCAGCTTCCCCTTCTGCGTGCACGTTTCTGGGGCACCACTCTGAGATGCTCCATCCCATCCCGTTCACAGGACACGGAGTCCACTTACATAATTCTGACTCTTCAGAGATCACGTAAACCCAAAGGCACCTATCTGGGAAGAACCGAAATCATTCCATGTAGCCCTTGGAAACGCACTTAAACATAGCTTGAATGCTTTTTATCTCCCCTCCATCTGAATAGAATGTACTTTAGTGAGCTATTTTATGGCTTCACTGAGATATCTCATATACCCCCTTGCATTAGGTTGTTTAGTCAACTTTTACTGCAAAAAAATAGCAGCAGGTATGCACGCAAAATATTCGTCATTTGATGTGTAAACAACCCTCCATTTACTCTCTACACTATATACTTACCTAGAATAGCCTTCCATAGTTGGTTTGTGGTTTTGCTTGTTTCTGAGTTTGGAGAGATATGTCAGGACATAGCTGAATGCACTTCAAATTAATGATGAAGCATTGGATCACTATTTATTCTCTAATTTAATCCAAAATGTAAACAATTGACTTAGAATTCTCTTACCTGCTTACTTGTGGGAAGTATTTTCTGTGAAGAGCGAGAGGCAATTAAAGTGCTAAATCTGTTTTAACTGTTGCAGGAATTCTGTCTTTGTGGCTGAAGGTGCATTTAAGTGAATGGTTTAATAATGTATGAGATTAGACTTGACTCTGCGAGGTGAACTACCTAAAAGGCATACTATACATCATGTTAAAACACTTAAAATGTTGTCATTGAGATGCATACACTATTATTAACTTGGGTAACTTGAGAATAAGAGTATCTTTTCAACCTGTGACCTAAGTTAGTTACCTGTGTGTTTTTAAAAGGTTGGTGAATGGGGACTATGTACCTTGTAACCAAGGGCCATGAAGCGCAGTGGTTTTGTTTCCCCTCCTTTATGGGTAGCAGTGTTAGCTGGAGGTTTTGCCTAGCATGAGTGAAACAATAGAAGCTGAAGTAACGTTTGTTGCAGATACTCTGCAGAGTCTTGTTGGACAACAAAATGCCCGTCACGGTGTAGTGAAAGTGTTCAACGCGTTGCAAGAAAGAAAGGCTAACAAGCATCTACTCTATGTGAGTAACCAGAAAAGTAGCCTTTTAACTTTATAATCCTGTTAATTGCTGAGGTCTGCTCACTCAGTATTAAAGCCTGGGGGGGTGTTTTTGCAGATTTATGTTGGACTATTGTTCCGTGTGCAAGTAACTTTTTTTGTTATTAAAGTAGGTCGGGAAAAAATGTACTTGGTTCCATCATTTGACTGATTTTGACTAACAAAAAGCTGTTTAAAAACAGTATTGCTTTTGTGTAAAGGAGATCCTCTACCACATCCGACTTGCCTGACTTCATAAGGTGCAAACTACTTTCTTCATATAGCTGAGAGAAATAAACATACCTTGGAGAATCCTAGGGAGGGCGAGCTCCAGGACTGGCTCACAGTTAGGACGTGACAGCCCTCCAAAGGTCCCGCTCCTCTGCTGTTGGTTGGGACTGGTCGGAGTATGCAGCTGGATCCAAGTAGAATACCTTCGCTCTCAGTCAGTCTCTTCTGGCTCCTTTCCTGCAGCAGCCAGTCGCATAGCGCAGCCTCAGCACAGGAGCGGACGCAGCCTGCTCGGGAGGTGCATGCCCCGGTGCTTGCTTATGTAGCTCCCGCGGCTTCGACAGAACAGCACCCGTTTATACAGGGTGGGAAATCCCCATCTGAAAGCAGCGGCCTGTGGCACTTGCCTTCTTTCAGCCTTAAGGCATTTCCTATATTATCTGTAGGGCGCACGCTAACTTTAGGAAGGAAGAAAAGTAGTTGCATGAGCGATGAGTAGAATGACCCTATATGCTTCTGCTATCTGTGATGCTCTAAACATGACAGAAAGGAAAAAGTAGTTCTCATTTGGCACCCGCGCTCATCTTAACTCTTTTCTGTTTTTCAGGTTTTGCTGGAACTGCTGCTAACTGAACTGTGTCCTGAGCTAAGAGCTCATTTAGAGCAGCTTAATGCCACTTAGGTTTGAATCTGCACAATTGGACCACTAGAGAAATGTCTATGTCCAATAATAGACATGAAACTTATTTTCCTCTTTTCCATAGAGGGCTGAGGACTATGATTATTTTTAGCATTTTTCTTTCCTCTTGAGTTTTTTGTGAAGTAAACAGACTTGAAAAGATCTGATGCTGTAGTAGGGTAGACAAAACAATGCTGTATAGTTGCCAATTTTTATTTAAATTGTTCTATTTGACTACTCTTCTGTTTCAAATATAGATTGAAAAAATAAATGTTCATATAAGCTGAAAGAAACCAGAAAATATTTTAAACATTTATGAAAAGAAATTTTGCTTATAGTGGTAAACTAATGAATGTTGTACAGTTCTAATCTCCTCACTGAGGATTTGAGCATTCCTTTTTTCTTGTGTATTGAAAAAGCCTTGTCGTGCAATACTACATGTAAAGCTATTGTGAAAATTTTATCGATTTTGTTTTTACCAAAGATTTCCTGTAGTTTGAAGCATTTGTAAGCAATAAATAACACAACTGGATTGCAGTACTTGATAATGAGGCTGTACTGACAACTAATGAATGAGTTTGACAGCGCTAGTTTCGTAAGGAATATTTACGTTACTTTGAAGTCTGTGTCGAAACTATGTATTGTAAACTGGTATGTCCTAACAGAATGCCTGTGTTAAATGTTAGCTCAGAGATTAGTGCTTATGAATTGCTTCTATGAATGATTAAGTAGACATTTAATTAAACCATTCTAATAACTTCCCTGATATTACTCAGGGCTGTTTTATTCAAATACCCCAATTTCAAACAACCTTCAAATCTTTCCCTTATTTTATACAAGGAAAGAAAACTATGTCTTCGGTGGTTTTTTAATTTATGTAAAAATATGTAAATATGGTCTTAATGCACATCTAAATAATTAAACATCGTCAAAAATCCGTAGGTGACACTCATTACTTTCTTTTAAATTCAGTACAGTTGTGCTTTTAGAAAAACTGCTTGCAGTTAAGTCTGGCTATATCGTAAGGTACATAAAATCCGTATGCTATATTTGAGTCAATGTTTTTAGTAACATCTAACCTTCTGTTCCAACAGTTTCAAAAAAGTTTTCAAGTCACGGCACAGTCCTAAGAAGCAAGCCAAATTCTGCACATACAAAGTTTTACAAGTAAATAGGTATTTAGAAATGCACAAGCTTACCATAGCAATCAGTAAAATTTACTAGTGGCTAATCAAAGTATCTTTTGATAAACGATTCAGCATAACATTGCTGAGGCATACACACTCCTAGCCAAAAGGTTTTCAACTGTTTCTAATAGAAACAGAGGCAGTGTAAATGCAGTATGAAGAAGGATTGAGGAGAACAGGCCTCGTGCAGAGGACATATATATTGAATGTTTCCATACTAACGGATTTTTTTTCCATAGTTCTGTAAGTAGTATTTTCTAGTTTTAGAAGCTGACATGGTTTGAACTGTAAAGCTTAGTGTCATACAGGCCAATTTCCAATTTTGAATCTCTGCACTCTAAGAGTAAAACGTGCTAAGACACGTAAGTAGATCTGGATGCATTAGAAAAGCATGTGAAAGAAAGTATACACACCACTGACAAAGGTAAGATTTAAAAATGGTCGTGGCCTGTGAATGGGTTGTATGTGAAAACTAAACAAATTTGGGTTCAAGCTTTTCAGAATATTAAAATTTAATGTTTAAATACTGAAAATGCAGAAAAGGAAACAACCATTTTTATTTGGTTTTGGTTTGATTCATGTGCTATATAGCAGTATGACATGAAGAAAACACAGGACGTCTGTCCCAGTAAAATGTCCTTAATAAACCTTAAGTCTTCAATACCATTTTACAAAGTCTGCCTTTGCCTCATCTCAGTTAAAGAGAGTGAGCTTTTTGCTTTCTCTTTTTTTTTTTTTTAGATGAAAAAGAATCAGTAAATTGCTTTAATTTATAGAAAGTTGAAAAGCAAGCAGTAAGTGATGAACAGTCTATAATTGCTGGAGATTAAAGATGGTTTATTGTAGGAAATACATTTATATACCAGTCACAGTTAAAGGAAGCACTAAATTCTCCCAAGATTAGCTGCCAGTTCAAGGTCAGAAGCAACACCAGGATCGAGAAGGCATGCCTTTGAAAACAAAGAATAGGGAGTTCTAGTTTATAGTTAAAATAAAATTGTATGTTGTCAATATAACATTAATAAGGTCTGTAAGTTTTGTTGACATTATCTGAGATAATCCACTTGTTAAAATATTAAAGAGTTAATATAGTCAGCTTTAAATCCCTGCTTCCGATGCCATGTAAGAAAAATTCAGTATTTAAAATGAGCATACTTGACTGTAGTGTTAGGCTTGTTTTTATTTTTTTATTCTGTTTGTTGGTATGGTATGTGCTGGCACCACACTCAGAAACATAAATCTGCTTACAGAGTGGATCAGTTTCATTCACCTCCATCATCTATTTCAGTACCCTCTGGGATGCCCATCTTCTCCTTCTCGCCTCTTTCAAAACTGACTGGGTCTAAGAATGGTAGGCCAAAACCGCAGCTGAGCAGTTAATTAAAAAAGCAAACATGATTTTAATTTTAAGTCGGTATAATTGTACAGTTAACATGAGAATTATTTTCCAGGTGCAAAAGAAACTGAACACACCCACAACTCTTACTTGTTCTAAAGTTACTGCTTCAGGTAGCTTCCTTGTTTATTTTCTGTTCCCTCTCTTTTGTTGTTGGTGTAGAGATGCGTGGCACCAGTCAATAGAAATCATCTCTTTTTTTTTTTTACCAAGAAGCTAGTGACATTCTTAGATCAATCTCAGATGTACAGCTAGTGAATGACGAGTGAAAGCTGTCATTTTCTTTCAGTTGTGGTGGTTACGCTAGACCTGATGGAAGACAGTGGGAAGGGCTATGCTCACACAAAGCCATGCAGCAATTTAATCCTGATGGGCCTCTTCCATGCCTTAAGACTTACCTACGACTACTGGCTACAGTGTTCATAACACCCCAGCCTATATTCCTTTCCTGATCTCCTCCTCATCCTATCCTCTCTAATGCTTTTCACAGCAGGAGAACAAAATGCTTAAAACGTATGTATTCAGAGGATCACCTGCTCTGCTAGGCCTCTTGTATCAGTGGCTTCCCTGAGTAAGGAGCCACAAAAATTGTTATTTGATAACTTATCATTTACATAACTCTCCATTTATTTGCATTGCACCAAGCTGGACATTATTCTGCTTGCAGAAACAAATGGTACAGGCACAGAAATCATAGAGTCTCTCTGAAGCACAGATCCAATCTTGCTACACTCCCTTCGGTAGGCATAATCATCTTGCCTTGACTGTACCTTTAGGCATCACTGATACTATTTAGCAGATTCATCTTCTAGAAACCATTATTGAAATTTTTCCTCAAGCAATAAATATTGCTTCAACTTTAGAACTTTCAAAAAATGTGACCTGTTTTTCCCCGTGTATCAGTAACAGTAGATCCTCAGCTATCGCTAAAAATGTAAACATAAAAATAAGCGTGACAACCAGTTATGACTGATTTAAGTACTGTTAATGAAGGTCGTAATTGTTAGAGATTCTAAAGTAGAGGAAAAGTTATGATTTTTCAGTTTGAGAGAATGACAGCAAATCAGTTGGGGATAAAATTATTCAAATTGTTTAGCTAATTTATCTTGCAAGTTACCAAGCTTTTTGCTGTGGTGATTATCACAGATTTTTTTTGTCTGTTTGTTTGGCAGAATGCATTGTTTGCTTAAGCAAGTGGGCAGATAGTATCCTTTCAAGACTATTTTTAGTAGTTTTCAGTATACTTTTATCATTCTTTGTTTTCTTGCACAGATTTTTTTTTTTTTAAAAACATAAATAATGTTGGAGGGTTTAACCAAGCAGCAAGTTTAAAGACTCAAATCCAAGGTATCACTCAATTTCATGAGATGGGAAAGTCTTACAGACTAATATATAACTTACCTTAGAATAGTATTTTTTAGCAGCGGCTTGATCTTGCTGTACACCTAGGCCAAGCTGGAGGCATCTAGCCAAGTAGAAAGCAGCCATAGCAACCCCCTTGGCTACATATGTAGGAAGACAATCAGTCATCTTTGCTAGCATATCGATGTCATCATTTTCTGTAATCCTGTTGTGGAATTTACAGCATTAGGCTAGATAATGCTATTTCAAGCAATAATTTAAGTTGACCATATATGACTTGACAATGCCTCCTTTCCATTTACATCATTATCCAAAATAAGCTGAAATGTACATGTACATGAAATGTACATTCAGCAGCCTGATGAGGATTCTTCTATTCAGTATTTCATTTGAAGTTAGTCTTATTTGAATATTGTGATATTAAATAGCAAACAGTCACTTTCTCTATAGTTATACTAGTTACAAAAGGCAGCATATTTTACACTAACTGTTCCTATTAGAATATTTCATGGAAATCGATATATATGTGGAAGAAAGGCTCTTAATTCATATAATTGAGCAACCTCATCTAGTCAAATATGTCCCTGCGCACAGCAGGGGAGTTGGAACTAGATGATCTTTAAAGGGCCAACCCAAACCATTCCATGATTCTGAAATTCCAAGTTCTTACTAGGATATTGGCAAATCATAGTAATCTGAAGACCTCGGACATACTTGAGAGCCTCAGGTCATAAGATCCACTTACGATGACCACTTACGACCGTTTCAGCTCAAGTATTTTCTTTCTTCTGCATGTACGTCTGCTTGCTGTCACCTTATTTTCAGCATGTTGTTTTTACTAAGAACCGTTTTAAGAATCAGAGGGACAAAGTGAACATTGTTTTAACTGTCAGGCTATAATTACCTAGTATTGTTACTATAATATTAGGCACAACATTTTGTAAGTGGGAATTGATTTTTTTTTTTCTAACTGTTGTCCTGAAACAGAAACCCCTGAGCCCCATATCCTTTCCAGATACCAAACAGTAATTATATGCTTCTTCACAAATCATTTTAGTTTTTTGTTGTGTCAAATAGTCGCAGACTTGACAGAAAAAAGAAAAGTGCAAGTCATTTCAGTTTATGGCTACTCCCTATAAATCAGTGTTTATGAAAGATTGTTCTGAACTAACCCTCTGCAAGTCAGTGCCTGCTAAATCACTTGAATGTGAGAGCAATGTTTTCCCACCTAATTTGGTCCCATTAACAAATACAGTAACACAACAGAAAAAAACCCCAAAGACTTATTAGCAAGAATATTCAAATATAATAACAGTATAGGTTATACTGTACATAACCACATAATGTTTGTATGTTTGTACATAATGTAACAAACTGCGTAGTTGGTATGACCATAGCAGGACAAACAAATTTTAGCAGAAAAGGTACATAAATGCTTGATACAACTGGTTCAACTGCTATGAGATTTTTGCCTCAAGGCCAACTGCAATCCCAATTAAGTGGAACTGTTGGAAGTATGGTAGCAGCATCTTTTGGTTCAGAAATGGTCACTGCTGGCTGTAGCATGGGATTTCATTGCTATTTTCTGCAATCACAGTTGCAGCTGAAGTGCACTGTTCACTTGTCCAAATAATCTCCCGTGCAGCATTGACTAGAGGGGATGCATTCCAAGCGAGACAAGCTAGACTAGACCGAATAGCTATCAGTCTACTTATAGTGCAAGAGAAAGAAAAGCAGCAGTTCTGAGGGAAAAAATCCTTTTCAGCAATGAGTATAGCAAACAGCATTCATAGCTGAGCTACTGAATTACCAGAGCTGCTGCTATGCAGTGGCATGTACCGGGTGCAGCTTCTGTAAGATGGTAAGTTGTGACATGTTTCTTGCTGGGCAGCAGCTTCATAAACATACCACAAAAAGCACAAATGCTGTTGTGTGCAGCTTGTATAAGTAGTCAGTCAGTCTGCATCTTATTTCCAGCAAATTAATAATCTGATCGACAGATTGAACTTTTAACATATACTGGCCAGCTCTGGAGGTTTGTCACAGAAATGTGCTGTTTGTCAGCTATAGAACTGGCACCAACATTGCTTTTCTCCTCCGTGGCTAGTTCAAGATACAGAAACTTGATACAGACTGGCTATTTTAAATATTACAGCGTATAACAGAAGTCGCTATTTCTGCAATACACAAACCACTCCAGAGTATGTAGGTAGAGCGGTGAGTCCCACAGTGACTGACTGTGAAAAGGCCAGTCAGTGCTGCCTAGCCGCGGCTCAGACCAGTACCTCTATGTAAGCAGGTAATCACCAGAAACCACTTGCGTGCAGATGCCTATTTTGTGGTCCAGGCTTAAAAATGCCTGTGCAGTATGCATCCCCATAAGCAGCAACTGATGAAAAGCTAAAGGGTGATAACTTGGCACTGTGTGCAGCAGCTACTTCTAGGTCCCAGGCCGTGCTGCTCAGAGTGCTTACTGCAAGATCCCACCCAGTATCAATGCTTGCATTTCCCATAAAGGACACAGGAACTGGACCAAAGCACGCTGAGCCACAGAGCAAGGAAGTGATGGGGTGGAAGATGGTGGGTAGAAATGACATTAAGATGGAGGAGGTGGCGAGCAGAAGAACATTGGTGTTCTTCGCAGTATTGGAGGGGCCGAGACGGAGACAGAGAAGCGCTTTCAGAACTATACTCTTGTGGCAGACACTACAGGGAATGAGGCAACTTGGACCCTGGTGACCCACAAAAGCAGGACTCTGCTTCAGTCCCCACCCTCCAGCATCACAACCGAAAACAGATATGAAGCTTTAACAGCTGTAGGCACCCACGAGCACGGTCTGCAAGGAGAAACTGTACCAGCAGCACACGGTGGATACCACAATAAGAAACGGTGAGTGCTCATAGTGGGTGACTCCCTGTTAAGGGGCACTGAGGCGCCCATCTGCCGGCCTGACAGGGAGTCACGAGAGGTATGCTGCCTTCCAGGAGCTAAGGTCCAAGATGTTGCCAAGAGGGTGCCACAACTTGTCAAGAGCACAGACTACTGTCCATTGCTACTCTTGCATGTGGGCACGAATGACACCGCAAGCCGGAACCTGGGCAGAATCAAGGAAGACTACAAAGCCCTGGGGGTGCAAACAAGAAGTATTGGTGCCCATGTTATCTTTTCTTCCATTTTACCAGTTAGAGGAAAGGGTGCAGCCAGAAATAGACCTATAATGCAAATCAACTTCTGGCTTCATGGCTGGTGCCGTCATGAGGGTTTTGGCTTTTATGACAATGGGACATTCTTCGATGACTATAGCCTGTTAGGGAGGGATGGGATCCACCTGCCTAGAAGAGGCAAGGGAATCTTTGGCAGTAGGCTGCCCAACTTGGTGAGGCGAGCTTCAAGCTAAAGGACTCAGGGGGTGGGATCCAAAGTGGCAATGCTCACACCATTGCAACCAACTGGGGAATAAGCCAGACCAACCAGAGCAGCGACAAATGTTCCTTAGCTGCCTCCCAAGATGAGAACCAGAAGACCAACCACCTCAAGCGTATGTATACCAGTGCATGCAGCCTGGGGAACAAACAGGAGGAGCGGGAGCTCTGTGCCCAGTCAGAAAGTTATGTTATCATAGGAATAACTGAAACATGGTGGGACAACTCACATGACTGGAGGATTGCGATGGATGGCTATAGGCTGTTTCATAAAGACAGGCAGGGAAGAAGAGGAGGAGTCGTCGCGCTTTATGTTAAGGAGAACCTTGAATGTATAGAATTCAACTATGGCAATTGTGGAAGCCCTATCAAATGCCTCTGGGTCAGGATCAGAGGGGTCATCTCCAAGGGGGATCTTACAGTACGCATCTGCTACCGACCTCCAAACCAAGATGATAAGGCCAACAAAGCAATATTTGGGTCACTTAAGCAAGCTTCGCGTCAGCAGAACCTGGTTCTTATGGGTGACTTCAACTACCCAGACATTTGTTGGAAGAACAATACAGCAGCTTACATGTCATCCATCAAGTTCCTGGAATGCACAGAGGACTGCTTCCTCATACAAATGTTAGATGTGCCCACCAGGAATGAGGCACTGCTGGACTTGCTACTCACAAACCAAGAAAACCTGCTTTGTAATATCTCGGTTAGCGATAGCCTTGGCTGCAGTGATCACAATATTGTGGAGCTTGGGATCCTGCTGAGCACGCTGAAGGTTAGTACTAAGACAAAGGTTCTGGATTTTAGAAGAGCAAACTTCAGCTCGCTCAGAGCTCCATTGGGAGGGACTCTGTGGGAAGCTTCCATGGAGGATAAAGGAGCTAGCGAGTGCTGGGAGTTTTTCAAGAATGCTCTCCTGGAAGCACAAAAACAGTTCATCCCCTTTAAAGGTAAGGGAAGCAGGTGGAGCAAGAGACCTCCTTGGCTTAACTGTGAGCTGCTCAGTCTGCTCAAAACCAAAACAGAAGGGTACCAGAGATGGAAAAGGGGACGAGTACCCGCTGAGAACTACAAGGGCATTGCCAAGGCGTGCACAGATGCAGTTAGAAAAGCAAAAGCTCAGCTTGAATTGAAATTGGCCAGAGATGTCAAAAATTACAAGAAAGGGTTCTTCAGGTACATAAACAACAAGCAGAAACAGAAGGAAAATATTGGCCCGCTGTTAAACAGGAGAGGTGAATTAGTCACCAACAGTGCTGAAAAGGCAGAGGTTCTCAACACTTCCTTCACCTCTGTCTTTACCAGCACTGTTGGGCCCCAGGCCTTGGGAACAAAAATCCAGGTTGATGCAAACAACAGACCCACCGTCAGGGAAGGACGAGTTGGTATGTGAACTATTACAGGAGCTTGACCCCTACAAATCGATGGGCCCTGACATTAGCCACCCGAGGGTGTTAAGAGAGCTGGCTGATGTCATTGTGAGGCCGCTATCCATAATCTTTGAGAAGTTGTGGAGATCGGGGCATGTCCCAGAAGACTGGAAGAAGGCTAATGTCACCCCCATCTACAAGAAGGGCTTAAAGGAGGATCCAGGAAATCATAGGCCCATCAGTCTCACTTCAGTCCCTGGGAAAGTTATGGAACAAATCCTCCTGGGGGCTATCACAAGGCAAATGAAGCACGTGACTGGGAAAAGCCAGCATGGATTCAGCAAGGGCAAATCATGCTTGACAAACCTGATCGCCTTCTACGACAAAGTAACCTGCTCGGTTGATGTGGGACGAGCGGTGGACATTGCCCACCTGGATTTCTCCAAGGCTTTCCATACGGTCTCCCACAGCCTCCTCCTAGAGAAACTGATGGGTTACGGTCTAGACAAGTGGGCTGTGCAGTGGGTGGGGAACTGGCTGACAGGCCGCACCCAGAGGGTGGGGGTAAACAGCTCCTTTTCAAACGGGCAGCCTGTCACAAGTGGGGTCCCCCAGGGATCGATATTGGGCCCAACGCTGTTCAGTATCTTCAGAAGTGATCTGGATGATGGCATCAAGTGTACCCTGATGAAGTTTGCCGATGATACCAAACTGAGCGGGGAAGTGGACACTTCAGAAGGGAGAGCCACCCTGCAGGAAGACCTGGATAGGCTGGAAGAGTGGGCTAACAAGAACCTTGTGAAGTTCAACAAGGACAAGTGTAAGGTCTTGCACCTGGGAAAACCTAATCCAGGAGTGCAGCAGAGGCTGGGATCTGCCCGGCTGGGGAGCAGCTCTGTGGAAAGGGACCTGGGGGTCCTGGTGGACAACAAGCTCAATACGAGTGAACAGTGCGCTGCTGCGGCAAAGAAAGCCAACAGGATGCTGGGTTGCATCAACAAGGGCATCACCAGCAGAGAGAAAGAAGTCATCATCCCACTCTACTTAGCGCTGGTCAGGCCACACCTGGAATACTGTGTTCAGTTTTGGTCCCCGCTCTACAAGAAAGATGTGGACAGGCTGGAGAGGGTCCAGAGAAGGGCCACAAAGATGATCAAAGGACTGGGAAGCCTGCCATATGAGGAAGGGCTGAGAGAACTGGGTTTGTTCAGCCTTGAGAAAAGAAGGCTTAGGGGAGACCTTACCACCATGTTCCAGTATTTAAAGGGTGGCTACAAAGAAGATGGAGGTTCCCTTTTTACAAGGAGTCACATGGAAAAGACGAGGGGTAATGGGTACAAGTTACTCCTGGGGAGATTCCGATTGGACACAAGACAAAAACTTTTCACAATGAGAACAATCAGCCATTGGAATAATCTCCCCAGGGAAGCGGTGGATTCCCCAACATCGGACACTTTTAAGATTCGGCTGAACAGGGTGCTGGGCCATTTTGTCTAGACCGTGATTTTGCCAAGAAAGGTTGGACCAGGTGATCCTTGAGGTCCCTTCCAACCTGGTATTCTATGATCGTAGGGGTTTAAAAGGGAATGGTGAAGGCAGGAGCCTAGAGAAGACTGTGGACTGAGGAGACAGGAAGGCAGGGTTGCGTGTAGGCTTCTACGTGGTCTACTTGGGATTCTAGTTCAAGGCTGTTTTGCTTCATGGGATCAGAAAGAAAAGTGCAACTGTACTGAGTAACTGAGAACCTTGTAGTATTAATTTTGTCTGTGATTTGCTATTCTCTCTTTAAAGATGAGGTTTTGCAATTCATCATTATCTCAAATGTCTCTTGAGTTTGAGAGACAAGAGCATGAACTTATTAATCATTTTAATCCAAGTTACATGGTCTTACATGAAGAACCATAATAAAAAATAAAGCAAAATTAACTTCACCTTTTGGCTGCTGCAGCAGCTGTTGAGTAAAATTTTCTGCTGTAATAATATTCCACAAGATGGCCTTGAGCATAGATGTTTCCACGTTCTGCTGCTTCTCTCAAACACTCTAAAGCAGCTTTAGTGTTTTGACATATTCCTTGTCCATAGAAATACATAACACCAAGTGCTCCCTGTGATTCCAGATTTCCATTGCCACATGCTTCTGAATGCCAGAAAAAGGCCTAAACAAGAGGCACAAAGTTGGAGTATATATTTACTTTAGCTGCTTTTCTTGCATACTGTTTCTATAAAAGCTTTTACATCAACCATCCTGTAAGAAGTGCTTATACATAAAAGAAAGCTGAATCCTTGTAAGGCTTTTAAACCTGCTTCATTTACTGTCAGAGCTGTCAATCAGTGACACCTGCTTGATTTCTGAAGGTTACCAAAGCTGACAGAACTTAAATCCATTCTATCATTCTCCCTGATACTCCCATTAAAAAAAAAAATCTTGGCTAGCAGTGTCAAGTGAGTCAAAATGAGGGATTCTGGCCATCTCTTCATACAGGCTTAAATGGATGATAATGCCTAGCAGTACTTAAAATACAGCTTTCAGAGTCAAATATATCACCGTAATCTTTCTGTGAAATTCAAAATTAATTGGGACTCGTGAAACTCAAAACGTGCAAGTGGGCTTTACCTTCTTCAGATCTTTTAGAACTGACACAGAATAAAGCATTCCTAAAGTACTCTGGGCCTTTACGCTTGCTTTTGGATTTCCATGGTCTGCAGCAATAAGCCACAACCTAAGAAAATGGGGACAAAGAAAGTTTAAGTAAGTAACACATCATCTTATATTCATCAGGAAGATTACTGACTGTCATTACCTTTCAGCCTCTTTAGTTGACTGCTTAACACCACATCCTTCATAATACGCTCTGCCAAGATTGTACGCAGCTGCAAACTTCAAGTGTCTTGCTTTCGGGGAATCAGAGTAGAGTATTTTCTCCATATATTCCACTCCCCTTTCCTAAAATTGAGACATTTTAGTTATTACATTCAGACTGCAAAGAGGATGAAATAAAGAACCTGAGATTCCACTAACTTCTGCAAGACAGATAATTTTTCCACTTTGAAGAAAGGCTGAGGCATACTGGTAGGACAGTCTGGAGAATAGTGTCATACCAAAGAAGAACTGATCTTTGGTTACTAGACAGATTTTTGACTGTGACATACTTTTAATGTGAAACATTTCCTTATAAATGTTCATCTGATATTATATTACTCTTCTTCATTGATAAAAATTTTCTCAAAAATATTCTTTTGCTTACATAAATGAATGTCACATCCTAAACTTGCTACATTTTGAATTTTAGACTTCTGTAAACTTTTTCATATTGCATAATGTATCTGAAATCATAAAACAACCTTAACAGAGGGCAAAGTGATGCAATAGCACACTCTGAAGTCCCTCCATTAAAAATACCTTAGATTCATAATGGACAAAAAAATGATAATGTGAAATAAGCAAACGGAGAATATTGCATATTAGCAGCTGTATGGTGTATCATCCAAGGACCTCAAAAGTATTCTGGGAACAAGATTTACACTGTTAGGATTTAGCATGGGCACCCTGTTTAAATACACTAGAAACAGTCCTTTATAGAAGGTTCCTCTTTTATTCACCTCTCATATTGTAATACACAAAAAAGAAAGAAACTTTACTAAAATGTTTATTTGCAAGTAAACCAATGTGGCAATTATACAGGCATACAGCATACAGAACAAACAAACCACCTCTAAAAACCAGCAGAATATTTTCTGCTCTGCTGACAATCCTCTAAGCACCAGACAAGAGTCCGATTTGTTAATACGCTGTTTGGTTAATTTTTTTGCCCTCCCACCTTGTTATCTACCCTTTCTTTCAGCCTATTTGTATTCTTTCCTCATATCACTCTTTAAGATCATGTTCTCCAGCAAATTAACTCTTTTCTTCTTATTGTAGCAATTCATTCCTTTGTCTTCCTTTTTTGTAATGTAATTCTTCGATTTGAATTCTTCAGATTCTTGCAAATGTAATTCTTTGTTTGTCTAATTTAAAAATATTACTGCCAACCACTGGCAGAAGCACAATCTTCTTTAGCATCCATGTTAAGAGAATAGAAAGTACCTTAAAAAACATGTTTGTGCAACAGATGTTTTACACTTTGAAATATAGTTGTTTGATTTCCCTTTTTACACATTTTATTTTCGTTTATATATACTGCTTATTAAAAAGTAACAAATTAATAGCAATTTTTAAACATAGCTTCCACACAAAGTACAACCAAACCCTTAGAAGTTATATTTTAAAATACAAATTATCGTATTTTTCAGATAAACCTATTTTATTATAGCTATTTTTGAGAACTTCTTCAGCCCAGAACCCTCTTTCTTTAATGACGCTTTGTAAACATCTGTACTTTATGAAACTAATTCTAAATCAGACCTGTTTATTTTAAACTAAATAATCAAGCTTACAAAGAAGCTCTTAGTAATTATCAGCTAGTATTAAAAGAAAAGTAAAAAATGTACAGCTAGATTACTCACAGGGTCTTCTTTAGTGCCTAGTCCATCATAATGCATTACACCAAGCTGATACATTGCTTGAAAATCTGTGTCCTTGATTTTTTCAAATTGTATTAATGCTTCTTCATACAACCCCTGGGAAAGACAGAATAAACAATAAAGTACGCAGAACTAAGAGTACATATGGCAGCTTAACTCTCCAGTATATACTCTTACAGTTTTTCAACCTGGAGCATCTCCCTCATGATCAAAGAACAAAAAATTGCAACCATAGAAGTGGCAGAAAACAGAAATAGAGTAAGTCAACAACCACAAGGAAGTTGGATAGGGTGGAAGCACTTACGACTTTCAAACAAGTTTTCATTGGTTTTATATATATTAAAAAAACCCTAAATATAAGTAGTGGTATACAAACATCATCTCTGAAACCAAAAGACATTCTGACAACCTTTCTTCCCCTCCCCAAAATGCCATCTTTTTAGTTTAAGGAGATAAGAGTCTAATTCAGATGCCCTGCCCTACCTATGTGACACCGCTTAAGTTAGGTCAGCTATTCTTACACCTCGAGGGTTTAAGAGTCTGCTTTTTCATCTCAACTAAGGGTTGGTTTCACAAAGACTAAACTCTGATGTCTGAAGACTTTATGGACCCAGCTGTCTCCCCCACACTTCTTACGAAGGCATCACCTGCAACAGCAGAGATACTTTCACTTCTAAGAAAAAATCTTAGAGAGTATTTGCTTCTGCATTAAGTCAAAGAAAAAACTATTTTTAAAAATATATGGTTAAACAACTGTAATGTAACAGTTAACTGAGCCTGCTGTCCTTACTAAAATATTTTTATGCATGCATATAAGCATACTAAGTAAAAACAATATTGAAATTAAAATGGTCTTCTCTCTACTTTTCCTTCAAATGTTCTGTGTGTTTTGATAAAACAATACCAGACTGCAAAAGCTTAAAACTGAACAATAGTTCAACAGTCAGTCAAACATCCTCACAATGACAAAACGCCCCTTGTTAATACTGTCCAAACTATTAATTGTCTAAACTACTAATTGTCTCAGGAGCTTAGCCATTATGACTGTGTGGGCTTTGTTTTTTCAAAGAACTCTGGAAAAAAAGCAGTGCCTTTTTACAACCAGCTGCCATGAGTACCGGAAAAAGAAGTACGGGAGGCACCTGTACTCTCACCTTTCCTGAGAGTTTAGTGCTGCAAGGAGTCATATGGCTCTGATCAGGCAGTGATTTTTTTCTAACATCTGAAATTGCAGTACTATGAGAACATGCATTTTTAGGCACTACAGGCATATGTCCAAAAATCTGGAAGTTAAAACCTGCTCAAAGAACAAATTTAGGGATGGACAGCAATATATAACGTGGATATCCAAGGCAGCTCATCAAGAAACAGACAGGTCTTCTGCTCCATGGAGTCAGTCTTGATCATGCCAAAATCAGGCAATTCATTCATGAAAACATTAAGAAGAACAGGGCCCAGAAAGCAGAAACCCTGAGTGAGTTAATTCTGTTCCTGCTGCAAACCCTGAGACTGATTTACACTGTGCCACTAGCTCCACTATAAACAGTACTGAATCCATGCATGTCACATTTGAAAATACATGAATCAGTACTTGTACTACATTCTTTTCCATCTTCCTGAACTGAGTTACTCTAATTTTCACAAGAAATTGAGGTTTAAGTTCACCTGCCAGCCAGTCTTACACTGTTCCCTGAGCATTTACTTCCAAATACATGGGCGACCACTTTGAGCCAAAGTGGGCAGGGACAGAAATCTCAAAGCTAACTTTTCAACAAGTTCCATCAAAATTGGTGAGTAGGTAGGGAACAAAGATCGAAAGCTGTGTCTTGGGTCAGGGACCAGTACTACGTAACTGAAAACACAGTGTGTTGCGTTTGGCCAGTCAGCTGGCCAAAACCCAACTGGCTTGGAAGTTAGCTGTAGGGATAGGCTGCCACTTACTTATCTGGTCCTTAGGAGACCTGGGAGGGAACTGGAAGACACCACTAGATAGATGCTTGGGGAAAGTGTAGGAAAAACGTATTTAGGGGGAATACTTGGTGATTTTCATGGGAAAAAACAGGCATAGGCATCTCTTGTAGTTTTTTTAAGGTGTCTCTTCTTCCACTGAAATGGTATTGGAAATTGTCAGCTTTATAGTATTTACTTAAAAGAAGGAAACCACAACCTCTTCGTAGTACAGCTGTCCTTTCAGAAATCGTGCCAGTGGATCTCCACCTGCTGTTCTCTTCGCCAACAGCTCCTCTGCTTTTGCAAATAAAGCAGCACGGCTGCAGTTCTCTGCTTAAAAATAGACATACATTTGTTTTTTTCCCACAACAGATGGAACAGCATCAATAAGCACACTAAAGGTCTGAAGCTGGTGGTGTCCCCTTTTTATTACATTTTTTAAAAGACTAAGATGAAAGAGAGGGCTATTTGATAAAAAGGGAAAGTTCAGCGAAGACAACCTGACCCTTGTGAACGTTAAGTTCGCCACAGCAGAGCTTAAAAGCGAACCCGAAAGGAAGAGGGGACTTCGCATCACAAAATACCTTTCAATGTCTGCTAGGAAGCAGCGAGGCTGGGGAAGCCTCACAGGCCCGGCCCGCGGGGCCCTGCCGGGGCGGCTGAGGGGCAGGGAGGCGGCTCCGCAGCCCGGCTCCGTACCTGGCGCCTCGGGGGCGGGCTGGGAGCTGCAGGCCCGGGGCAGGCCCTCGCTGCGCAGCTTCATCCCGCTCCGGCGGCGAGCGGCCTCCCGGGAGGCCCGCAGCCGGGAAGGGGCGAGGGCCGAGCCGGCCAGGCGGCGGGAACCCGGGCCCGCCCCGCCGGCTCCGCCGCGTAACGGTGACTCGGGAGCTCCGCAGCGGCCCCTGCTGGTGTCGGGCTCCCCGAGCCGCCGGCGGCGGGGGGTGACGGCGGCCGCCCCGCCGTGTGAAGCGGCCGGGCGCCTCGAGGCGGCCGGCGGGTGGCGGTTGGCGGTTGGCGGGTGGCCGTTGGCGGTTGTCCCGCTTGCTGTCCCAGAGCCCCCCGCAGCCCAGCCCGGACTGCGGCGGCATCAAGTACCGCTCCATAGCCGGGCCTTGGGGTCCCACGGCCTTCGAGAAGGCAGGAGGAGGAAGATGGGCAAAGTAATGTTGGTGTTTTCCCTTTGGGTTTTGGTCCATTTTGCGAAGGAAAGGAGAGTGACAGTGTCACGCAGGCCGGGGGTCTGTGGAGATAACATTTCTAGCTGTTGGCCAGTGCCAAACAATGTGAAAATACGTGATGGGATAGGACAGGCGGCTGCGGTTTGGGCATCCACCGGATCTTTCCCACTACCTGCTGGTCCTGTTGCAAATTAAATGCAAAAGCCCAAAATGCTCTGCAGAAAGCGATTATAGGCAAGAATAACAGAAACTCTGAATGCAATTCAGTTAAAAGGGCACTAGGCCATGAAACTTCGGTCTAGAAAATGGGACTTCACTATTTCCAGTGATCAGAAACTGTTCGTTGTAATGTAGTTTGTTTTCCCCATACAGATACTACAAAACTTAGAAGGATAATTGAGGGAAAATGCTGTTTGAGGCTGATTTCTCCTGAAATGTAAGGCATTGTTTCCACTTCTGTTGATAGCTTCTGGCTGTCTCTCTTATAAAAAGGGATATAATACCAAAATGCTGCGAGAGTGCTTTTAAAATAATCTTTAGCTGCATTCCCAGCTTTTTTTTTTTTTCAGAGGATTATCATCCTTCCATTTTTGGCAGCGCAATCTGTTTCTATAGCAACAGGGACAGAGGCAACAGTCAAAACAGGAGAGTAATGCTTGCGGATTTGTGTGGTTAAACCTGCGGGCTCCGCATGATGTTTTCCGACGGTCCCAACGGACTTTAAGTGCCAAAAACCTCCTAAAACTCATCCTGATTCATTTTGTGTTGATGATACAGCCTAAGAAGTCTACAGGAAACTAAACTTTTTTTAAAGCATCAGTGAATTACTTGATTTAACAGGCAGAGTGAAGAACAGCCTGTGAAAGCAACGATACTCTTCAGCAAAGGCAATTAACACAGGGCTGCATTGCTGCTTTTGATGCTGAAGGGTGTGAGATTCAACAGCATGCCTTGGTTTATCTGATTGCTTACACACATTTATTAGGACCAGTTTTTCCAATTTCATTTTCTTGATACCTATGCAAGTTGTGTGGTCTGAGGTACGAAGTGCAGAGGAATTTTTAGCGAGTTATGTTCCAGAACAGCTGTGGCTGGGAAGCATTGTCCTTAAGTGGCACTTGGGCTGGGCCATACAAAATAGATCAAAATTGTTGCATCTGTGTTTATAACCAATACAAGTATCAGTTATTCAGAGGCAGAAGAGTTTTGCAGGCACTAATGAGATGAGCAAAATGTGGCACGAAGCTCAAGAACTAATTAATAGCAAGAATCTGAAGAGAGTTGCAGCTGGCAGGATGTGAGAGTTTGTGTAGGTGGTTAGGCTGGAAAGATGGAATTCCTCGGGTGCGGCTTGAAACCTACGAATTGCTGAGGTAATGTAGGGGAGGGAAGGTCTTTAAAAAAAACCTCTTGGGCGATCCAAGACTATTTAGTCTTAAGCTACTTCTGGATATGTGTGTTTTCAGAAGAGTCTTTATAGTTGCATGAACTGTAGACTGTGGATTTCTGGCATCTGTGCAGCGGTATTTCATCCCTAACAATGCATAGGTAGAAGTGTAGGGATTTTATTTGTTTATTAACAAATTTGCTTGGCTAGCTGTTCAGGAAAAAAAACATTTGGTAATTACACAGGTGTATTTCTTTCCATATGAAAGGAGAGGTGAAAACTGTCACTTACTGAAATAATTCTGCTGAATTGATACACTGCCTATTTACCTGGATTTCTGAACCTTTAAAAATGATACTGTACATGTTCATATTCCACTACTTAAATAATTTATATTTGCTTTCCCAAAGGAGAAGCAGGAGGTAATTGTCATAACGTTTTTGCCTTTATTTCAGAACTATATATACCCCAAAGAAACGCCGTTAGGCTTCTTTTCCCTTAACTCTGTTTATCAAAACCATGCAATATTTTTTTTTTTTTAACACATGACTTTTGATTTCCATGGTTTTTTTAAATGATGGTAGTGATTATGAGTAACTTCCATAACAAATATGTAGGCATCTGACACAGAAGGAAATACTATATGGTGGTAAGGAAACAGAACTGTAAACCTCAGACACTGGGTTAAAGCTGCTCTTCACTTCTCGTCAGGCTTTTAACTGTGAAGCATGATCAGTGGTAATCGGAATCCTCTGTCAAATTGGATTTTATAGCATGAAAAGGACAGGCAGTTGCTTTTAAACATAATCTGAGCAAAGGCTGTGTCCATGCAAAATGAAGTTACGCAGTTGTTTTTTAAAACTCAAAGCAGTCAGTGACAGGGACAGTGGTTTCTCTGCGTGTGGGCATTCACCTCTTCCACCCCTGCCTTCCCCAGCAGCCATGGACACTGAGTATTAAAGCTCTGCGGGGGGAAAGCAGGTTTCACCATGAAACGTCACTGTCACCATGTTCAAAATAGATTCCAAGCAATTATTTTTCATGGTAACTGCCTTTGAGTGTGGCTGTGGCTGGGTCTGGTTTCCAGCACAGACAGGTCTATGGGTGGAAAGCTTGTTTGTGACCTCGGCCCACGTGGCCTGACCCTCTCTGGGACATCTAGTGCTCAAGGAAGTGAAAATGAACATTCTGTTTTTGCAAATGTGTTTTGAACAGAGATGTGATAGGTGGCTATCCTGACCTCTGCCATCACCACCACGTCCAGCCCCACTCAGACTGGTGATGAACTTTCTGTAACCTATACGCTAAATGGGAGCCTTGGGTTTCACAGATGGCTGAATTTGTCATGCCTCTTCAGTCTCCTTAACCTAGTGGCAGAGCTTGGGCAGGAAGATAGCAGGGATCTCTTTATGCTGACTTAAGCTTTTTTGGGGGAAAATTCTAAGTTCATCCTCTTTTTTATTTTTTTCTTTCCTAGATCCAAGTCTGCCTCGATGTAGTCTTTCCAAACCAGCGTTATGGTACATTGGCAGAACCACTTTTGAAGCCGTGCTTGGCAACAGCAAATCGAGCGAATAAAATGATTCACATACAGCACGGCTAGCTACAGGGGCTTGGGTTCCGGCTGAAGCCGTGCGTCCCTTGATGACAGCGACAGGAGGAGTTTCCAGAGACGCCTTCTCACGGCCTGGCCCTCGCTCCCCGCCACTGCCGGGTGCGTGCCTGCCTGCCTGCCTGCCTGCGTGCGGCGGCCGGCGCTGGGCTCTCCGGAGGCAGGGATGCCTTTCCCGCCCTCCTCTCCTGCGGCTGCGGGCCTGCCTGCGCCAGCGTGTGAGGGACGTGCCGGGCCGCCCCGCGCCCCATGGCCGCCCCACCTGCCGCTAGCCCTGCTTCCCGGCACCGCGCCGCTGGGCCGGGGCGGGCCGAGGCGGGGCAGGGCGGGGCGGGCCGTGCCGTGCCGTGCCGGCGGCCCCGCGGCGCCCCCGGGCAGGCCAATCAGGGCCAGCCGGGCGGCTTCCCGCCCATGTGCTCGTGTTTGTGTACGTGCCGCAGCCGGCTGCCGGCAGCGGGCGGGGGCTGTAGCCGGGGGATCGCTGCCTGTGCCAGCTCGCGAGCTGTGGCGGCGAGGGACAGCTTCTTGCGGCGGCTCGCTGCCTCGGCCACCCCGGAGCCGTGAGAGCCAGGCGTGCTCAGCGAAAGGGAGGCAATGTTGATGCTGGATTGCAATTCAGAGGTGAGGTTTGGGGAAGGTCGGTCTGTTGGTTCCGTCTTACAGGGAGCCCAGCGACGGAACTGTGTGAAGTGTAGTTTGCCGGGAGTTGCTGCTAGATACGTTGGGGCACTGCCGATGTCGATCACTATTTCTGGTTAAGAGATTAAAAGCCAAAAAAGTCATGCTGGGATTGCTTTTTTTAAAGGGGCAGTCTAAAGGTCCGATGATTTGTGAGGGGGATGTTTTCTGCCATGATGCAGTGTTCTTAGACTTGCCGTGGCTTAGACTGGCAATAACATTGTGCTTTTTTTTATATATATATCTTGTTTATTTTAGTCTAGTAGTTTCAGCAATCTGTTTGAGGCAGGAACCGCTGTGAACGCACCTGCAGATGCCTTTGGTCAGTCGCCAGCTCACTTGGCTGCTTGTGGTGGTGAAGCTTTTTTCCTACTTTGGCAACTGCAGACAGGAGCAAATCTGAACCAACAGGTAAAAATACAGAAGTTTTGTTTCTCCCACTTCTAATCTCGCATGTCAGCAAATCCAATTTATATTATTTAAATATTTTTTATCTAAGAGAGGTTTTATATACACAGTTGTATTGCATGAGGTATCTGGGGTTGCTTATTTTAGAGTAACTTTATTCTAGCATGAACCAGAAAGCCTGTCTATATTGTATTAGCAATTTCATTTGCGATGTATAATGCAATTTTCACACAGTGCTACATGCAGATGTCACAAGAACATAATTCTTTTACACAGATGAGTATTCCTTTTTCCTCTGAAATTTTGCCCCTGCTTCCAGTAAACATAAGGATTCTTTCTCTAGCTGCAAAGTTTAATTTGCTTATACCTCTGAGCTGGTACCAGCAAGCTGTTGGTCACAGCAATCACTGAATGGTGCTGAAAGATGCTGTTCATCAGTGTACAGAGTGTATTCTGTGTAAACAATCTTTTACAAGGTAAAGGTTAAACAATGAGTATTGCATGGGACAGTATTTCTAGTTTGCTGTGATGAATACAGTAAACATTGAATGGCAGTTACCGAGTACACTTTACTAGCTGTATTCGTTTAATTTCTCTCTCAACAGGCTGGTATACAGAGTAACACTCTGTAAACAGTCATGTTGCAGAACAAGATAGCTTCATCCTATTCCCCTTCCTTCAAATGACTGCTATATATAAATTGTGTTTTTAGGATTGCCTTGGAGAAGCCCCGATTCATAAAGCAGCAAAAGTTGGGAGTTTGGAATGTCTTGCTCTCCTTGTTGCTGGCGATGCCAAAATTGAGTAAGTTGAGCTACGTTTAGTCATTTCAGTAACAGTGTCAAAGGATACATGTATTTTACACAGTACTTTTTCTTGTTCAGAGTGTGCATGCTAAGACTGTAAATATAGCATGACTACAGTTGTAAGAAAGAGCAGTATTAAAAACTGCCATAGACATAAACACCAAAGTAGCACAGACCATATGCTGCTGTTTAGTTCCACATTAAAGACCTCTACAGCAACTGCTAAGAGAATATTCCTGATTGCATGTTCTTGTTAGTTTTCCATTCTGACTAATGCTGTGCTCACCTTCCTCTTGCCTTTCTGATATGCTAAGCCAGTCATAGTCTGATGACAAATTTATTTTAAAAGAATTATTTCTTGTTGCATATAATACCAGCCCTCTGTATGAGTAGAGCCCCATGCTATCCTTGACAAACCTTCTTGGTATTGATACTCTGTACTTATTTTTATACCTCTGTCTAAAGTTACCACTTAGTCTTGATCAGTGCTTGCTCATAATACATATTCCAATTTAATTGAATGGTTATTGTTAATTCTGTGTTTCAGCTTGTGCAACAACAGCGGACAAACAGCAGCAGACCTCGCACTGGCTTATGGCTTTCTGGAATGTGCCAAGTTCCTCGCAACAACTCAGCACACGCAGACAATGAAACTGAGAGGACGGTCTGGCTACTCACTAAGTGACAAACATGGCTTCCTGAGAGAGGATCCAAGTGCACAGAAACAAGAAAGTGAAACCAGCAGATCCATAAGCAGGAAGAGGAGAAGATCAGACGGTGTGTAAGACTGTTCGTTTACTACAATTCACAATATTTTTCTTTTTTTTTTTTAATGCTTTTAGCATTTAAGTAAATAAATTTGGTGTTAGATACACAGCAGTTGGATGTAGAAGCTTGCTAGTAAGGATCAACTTGCATAGGTATTTAAGGTTATGGTCTTATTGAAAATGGATAGTGCATGGGGAATGCCACTGAAAAGGCTACTTTAACATGGGGGGGGGGGGGCGGGGAAAGAAATCGTAGGTACTTTTACTGATGTACTGATGGGAGTAGCTACAGACTTACTCGTTTGTTCATATGACGGATCTTGTCTCCTAGCTGACAAATGAAACAGCTTGTAATCCCAAAATGAAATCAAGGGGAATCCGAAGTCTGAAGAAACACGACTGGACTATACATTGAGCAGTCAGATGTGTATGCTGGTACATTGTCTCCTTCTGAGAAGGAGAAAAGCTCTTTTATTTTTACTTCTCACAGAAGACTGTTGTGTTTTGTTTTCTTTTTTTTTCCCCCCTCGAATAGTTGTATTCATACAGCTGTAAATAAATGAGCATATAACAATTAATTCTCTCACATTTTTTTCTGCATAAATATGAGAACAAAGTTTATAAAATTCAGTACATATAGCCATTTTTCTCCCACTCCTCTTCTAAAATGCTGTTATCAACAGCACCAAATGATGCCTTTGAAGAGATTCATAGTGCACAAGACAGCTGGCGATATGGAACCTGAAAGGTATAGGACAGTTCATCTCTTGTGCAAGAAAGAAGTCCATAAAATAAAAGGACTGGGCATTTAATCTGTAAAGACTTTAGCACAACAAAAATTGCTATATAAACATAAAATTGTCCTAGCCAAAAGACAAGAGTATTAGTTACCTAATAAATGTATTTGTAAGAAATACAGTTCACATCAGATAACTCTTATTTTTAGAGGTTTCATTTAAAAAAAAAAATTCTTAATTTAAATTACTCAAGCAACTTTTCTATTTCAACTGGGTTTTGATTGACTTAAAGCATATTTTGGTAAATAACAAGACAGTTATATCTAGATCAGCTAGTATTCTGGCTTAACATGTTCCAGCATACAAGTGGAATTTAAATAGTTTTTGGTCGTTGAGGTAGGCACAGATTATAATAGGCGTCCTTGTTCCAAAACTCCGGGCCCTTCCATCCACACCAGCCCTGTCCAAGAAAAAGCAAGACAGCGTTTAAATCTACTACGAATTCTGTTTTCCCTATCTACTACTATTGGATCCATTTTATTTTACTAATTTTAATCTAAGGTGTACGAATTGTTTTCAAATATCTATAGAATGCAATGACACACAATTTTCAGAAAGTTCTCTACACGCCTGGAAACACACTGACAGAAAACACTTTACAGAGTCTCCCTCCGCCCCCTTCCCACCCCAGCTCAGTTCCTAAAAAGTAGCATCTCTTTCCCGCCCCTGCCCCTCCCACTACCTTCTGCTGCTACAGAGAGACTAATATTATTCTGAAACTCTATCATTCTCACAGTTTCCATTTCTCTTGTCTTGAATCCTTGCCTTCTTTGGTAATAGTTGATATTTCAGAGCCAAAAAGAGTTCTTAATATCAGAAGGTGTGCTGTTGATCATGATTTAGCAGAAAAACAGTTTAACTTAGAGGCCTTAAGTTTGCAGAGTACCACATAATTATATGAGGTGTTTTTGAAGAAAAGAGCTACAAACTTACAGTCCACCTCGGTTCCTCCCCTCCCCTGCCACTTTTGATGAGGAAAGGGGGTTCTGCAGTATTTTATCCTCCTGGACCATTCCTGAACACCTTGTAGCTCTAACAGCCTTTGGTTCTACATGCTCTTTGGAAATTGTTTCTTTCTCTATTCATTTCAAGCTTTGATCATTATAGGGCTAGCAAAATCTTTCTTCAATAGCTTTTCTAGTTGGGCCCAACCCAAGGGTATCAAATAAAGATACGAAATAAAAGTTGCTATTTGCAACTTAGTATGAAGAAATTGATTACTTAGCACCTGTGAAATGATTTAGCCACTTTCACAGTTAACATTTCTGACACTATGCTTACTGTTTTGTAATGTGCTGTCATCCCTTTTAGTAGCTTTAAATATGGAAATAACATTACATACCCTTTAGTTCTTTAGAGTTTCCCAGATTTTCAAAACAGCTCAGTATCTGCCCTTTAAACTTAGTTCAAGGCCTGATCTGAGAATGCCTAGTGTTGGATTTTTTTTTTTTATTTAAATTTTAAATAAATGGTTATCTTCTCTGCTTCAGTAACAGCATTTTACAGGCTGAACATATTTTTCTGTTCCATTCAAAATACCAAACACACCTATTGTATATACTACTGGGTAAAAGGGGAGATGGTTTAAGTCAGAGAAAGTAAAGAACATTTCTTTGTACTGTAACAACTTTATGTAGTTGCTGACCCAATACATCTTCTCCAAAGACACAAAGTTTCAGAAACTAACAATAAGTAGCATATATGCAGGTTAACTGGGATCAGCACTTCCTCCATAAGAAACGGAGGAGCCATAGAACAGCCAATTTGTATTTGGCTGCACATTATTTGTTTAATGCCAAAATATATGTATATACGTGCATCAAGCCTCACCTTTTCCAAAATAACATGCAGATCTTCTCCTCCGGTGTAATGTGGGTCTAGAATCAAATATTTTATGTGCCCTGTAATCTCATTCCAAGCCACTCCTAATATTGTGTGAGCCAAAACACCTCCACCTAAAATAGGAGGAACACAAATTGCTAAAAATTTTTCACTGAGATTGGCTAAATGTGCAAACCTAAAATAAAAATACATCAACACTTTCTATTAGCAGACTAGCTTGGTTATCAAAATGATTCTGAAGTTGTCCTTCATAAGAGTCTTCACATTATTAAACAACATATCTTTACTACAACTAGGGAAGATTACTTATTTTACTTTACTTACTACAACTAGAGAATTTACTTTCCAAATTTCTTCCATGTCAGCAGGGCAGGTTAAATCCTCAACACTTCCACCAGATGCAGTCAAGAATATTTCAAACATCTGTTTTGCTCACTTTTTCTTTAAAGAAACTTAACTGTAGAAAAGGAATCTGGAAAACTTCCTGGTTGTAAAAGGACTAAAATTAGAACAGAAATCAGAACTGCTGGATAAGGGTTATCTCCTGTTTTCTGCTAAGTTCCATCAATGGATATTAGGGGCAGAGTAGTAATTTCCAACTCCCCTTTCTCTAGCCTACAAACAGGGAAAGGGGATATTTTGATGAGCTGGCCACAGGTCGACTCTTGCATGTTTTTTCAGATAGCATGAGGAGTTTACATCCTTGGGATACTGTAGTAATGACTCCACACAACAGATAGGATGTGCAGAAACCCCAAAAGAACAGAAGAAAAAAAAAAAAAAAAAAATCCCCCAAACCCACCCCAAAGAGCCAACCTCCACCCGTCCAACAACAACAACAACTAAACCAATCTGCAAGAGAGCATTACAGGGAAGGGTAAGTTACAGACTAAAAGATTTTTCAATACAGGATTCTAAATTCTTGAAATTCAGACAAAAAGGCTGCTGAAAGGCCAAGAATATTTCATACCAAAATCTGGACTTCTGGCACCTCTAATTAGAGAGAGTAACTCTATCTTTATGGAGTGCCAAATACAGATTGCAAAAATTGCTAAAATTAAAACTTTATTAAAGCTGAAAATGATATTTTCAATATTCTTCATTTTCTAAACCACAGCTGTCTTGGAAATAGTTCAATTAAAGTTACGGCGTTCTTACTAATGGCATTTCTTATGTTACCAACATTTCAGATTATTAAAACTGGTCTTAAAAAGAATTTGGATAATACCCTTCTCTTCAAAGCCAGATAAACACTGCTCTGCTGTGATGGGAAGTTTTGGGGAACTGTGAACTTCTGCTCCTCTAGAGAGCAGAAGTCATGTCCCGAGTTCTGACTTCAACAGCAGTTTTTAAGAACACCATTTAGATCGACTTTTGTTACCAGGTTTAATATTGAGCTTGGGAGAAACACTGAGTGAAAAAGGTAACAGCCAGACTAAATTGTATCATTTTCCAGGCTCCCTTGGGAAAAGCGTAATTTTTAATTCATCTGGAGTTTTGATTAACTCTTGTACACTAAACTGAATGAGTTCTAATTGAAATGCAATTCAGCACAGGAAAGGCACGCACTTTCACTGGCATTCTTTGATACTCGAGCACTTACCAATCATAACTGGAGTTCCTTCAGTCTTGAAATGGTTAGCAAGCTCTCTTCCCTGCAATGCTAGTTCAGAACCCTGGCTAGGTAAGAAAAACAACAACAGATGTGTCATCCTCACTAGGCTTAATTCTCTAATTATCCATTATACTCGTTAACTGCATAGGTAACTGATTAGAAAGTGGCTTATAGTTTTCCTGTGTAAACATCCTGGGGCAATCTGAAAAAAACTTTTTTAATGCAACTTACAGATTCTGGTTGGACCAATGAATCTGCTGTAAGCCTAGCTGCCACTGGAGCACCTGGAGTCACCTGGCTTCTATGAAGTGTCTGCTGCTTGTCTCCCACAGTGGGGACAGCTGGTAAACCCCAACGGGTCCCTCCAAGTGGCTGAAAAACAGACTGGCTACATCTGTCAGCAACGGGAAGTCTGAAGTAACAGAACTTCATCAGAAACAACAAAAATAAGGTGTTGATAAAGGTGTTTATAATGACGTCTCTTAAGACAGGTTTCCACTGTAATTGCACCAGCAATTGCAGTACTCATACACAAGCTGGCTTTAAAAATCAAATCTCAAATAACAGTAGTAATCTGTTCAAAGCAACACTGAACTTAGCTTTGTTATAATCTCCCTGCTTTCCTTTTCAACTATGAGGACCAGCCACAGACAAAAGAAGTCTACATGGAAGAGAAAGGCACACACACAGTACATGCATGTACTCCAGGATTTGGAGCTGAAGACATGTGTCTGACGGAGACCCATATTCCCCTCAGAAGACTGACAGTACTCCCAAAAGTGGTGACAGAAGCTAGGCAAGGAAATTAATACAGATATTTTTTATGTCTTGTCTTCATATTTCTTCATATAGTGGCTAACCTTTTGAAAACTCAAAGAAAGCCTGCGTGCCTGCTTCTCAAGTTCCTGGAGAGATGGATTAAATGCAGACAGAATACAAAACTGAACTCTGGGAAACGGTGCATTTACAATAATGGATTCAGTACTAGCGTTGCTGGTGCAGCTGTGAAGTCTTATTTCCATAAAGAGTTAGAGGTGCTCGCTGGAAATAAGCCCAAGACAAAAATGCTATCCACTGCCAGTGACCAGCTGAAAAAGATGCATGACATTTCTTCTTCTCAGCATGGTAGTGATGTTGGCTTTTCATAATCCTGAACAACATTGGTGCTCCCTTGTAGCAGCACTATGAACAATTCTACCCAGTTCACAAAGGAATCTATTCTATATTCTTATGTGCAGGAATAAAAACCTTCATACTGGCAGGGCCTGTCACAGTGGCTATAAATAATAGGTGGATCATCTGCAAATATGAGCTCTGGAACAAAGAAAGATTAAAATTGGCTGTATAAAGCTTTACAAAATATTGCAGAATTGAACTATTTTCCTACTGTTAAGAACCACCATCACCATAGTCACATGCTCTTTTAGAATATCTACATTGAATTTACTCTAAATAAACATAACTCATGAGTAGCATTTTGTTTGACTAGAATTTTCATACATGCTAAGTTAGTATATATTCTTTATTTCATGATTGTGTTTATCACAAAAAGTTCAGGGATTTGTTAGTCTGCTTAGTGCTGCCTAAATGATAAAAATCCAGTAATTTTACTTCTGATAAATGCTGAACATTATTCTTTTTCTCCAAATATATTTGTAGGGTGCTTTACTGTGTATGAGAGTGTCAGATTGTCAGAATGGAAACAAATCCCTTGTTTTATCTGTCACAGAAACCCAGATAAGAGAACACTATTTCCAGGCTGCTCAGCAATTTGCCTCAATCCTGAACTGACAGGTTAGCTCTGTGGATGAAGTAATAATTTACTGTCAGTGTGCATGCAGTTCATTAGGACCGCCAGACTGTGTGCCTGCTTCAAAAATTATGGTTGTGGTGCAAAGGAATAGGCTGAATTCCACATCAGTTTGCATATCATTAAGCAATTTACAGCAACTGCAAACTGGAACCCCAAGCCCCAAGAAATTTAGCAACGCCTTCATCTGTAAGCAGTTACCACAACCACAGGCAGGAATACAGGGTTTATGAACAAGGAACCCTTAAAAGATTCATCATCTCTTATTATCCCTATTCTCCCATGTATTGTAATGGTAATTTGCATTTTAAGGCATTCAGTCTTTTTAATAATTACTGAGCTATGAAACAGATATTGATTCTTACCTGACAAATAATATTTTTGATGTTATTCCAAAAAGCTGATTCAAAACAAGCTGTACCTCAATCGAACCAATCCATTGCCGTGACCCAACGAATGCTGCCGGCTTGTCTCCAGCATCAACTAGTGCCTTTGCAACATTACAATGAAGAAGAAAAACAAAAGTCAACAACATACAATAGGCAATTCCACCACTTTTTGTGAACAAAGCTGGTTTATATATATGCGAATGTGTTTTGAACTTAGCCGGTCAAAAGCAGACAAATGGATGTTGAATTAATCCACTGCGGTTCTCTTCCGTAATGTCACTTGAACACTAATACAGAAGAGTGCCTATAAGCACAGAATATAATCCCAGGTCCACAGGCAGACTTCAAGCCGGGATGGTGAGCACTGAGCTGTCTAATAATGGAGTGCATCATTTGTACTGCAGAAGCCACTTCACAGACTGAAGTCCCTGGATTCCCATTCAAAGCATCTCAGAAAAGGATCCATAAAATAGTGCTCTGAGGAAGAGGCCACTGAAATACACCGAAGGTTGTGGTTTATTTTAAACTCTTCTCCATTCTGAGGCTTCTGTGTTACATGCAGCACTTGAGAGGGGCCTTTTCTGCTCAGGATACATAGCCCACAAAGCCTCCTGAAGGCTACTGCCCTCTTCTAGACGTCTAAAAATACTACAAGAGTGGATGGATTTCAGTTGCTTTTAAGTTTAGGTGTGGACTGAGAAATGTTCAGGAAATGCAGTTTTAACTTTAGTGCTCACGTCCCTGTTAAGTATGATGAAAGTTGTTTCATGGACCGAATCAAACTTTGCTAAAAATGTTCAGTAAATAAATGTAATGCAAAGAACTATTTTTAAGACTGAAGATAATTGCAGTATTTCTCACTAGGCATACAATATTAGCTACCCAAGCGTACAGTTTTTCTTCAGTGCTGTTAACGGAAACAAACATATTCAGGTATGCATTCGAATTCACAATACAAAAAGAAGCGAAGGAGAGTTCAAAGAACAAGAAAAGCCCACTACTCTCAAAGGCAAAGTTGCAAAAGAAGGCAGTAAATCAATGCATAGCATCTGGGGACCAATTCAGCTGTCACTGAATGCAAAAGTCAGTTTTAAAACTGATTTTAGTATGACATATTGGGTTTTTTGTTTTCTTTCATTTGGCAAAAACAGTGAAAATATCATAATCTGAGCTTCTAATAGAACATTAATCCAAGGAAATATTTACAAGACTATTTTAATGAGTCTTATTTGTACAGATAATGTCACCTGACACCGATAAACATTTGGAGACAGATCTCCTATAATAAAACTTGTTAAAAATAATAATTCAGAACTACTATAGTTCAATTTAAGAGATAAATTAAAAGTATCACACAAATCTGAAGTCTGAAATACACGAATTTGATATTTTAAAACTAATCTATACAAACATGCATAAAATAATTAATCTGCTTAAATGTTCTGTACCTGTTGAATTTCCTTGTGTGTTGGTATAGGTTTATCAATGTAACCTTGGTGCTTGAACCAAGAACAGATTGTCTGCAAAGACCGATAGGCACAGCCCCAACCACTGTCATCAATCCGATCCTGCATATAGTGGTGATAACTATATACACCATGTACTGAATAAACCTGCACAGAAAGAGAGAATACAAATGAATCTGATCACACTTGCATCAATTTTCAGAGAAGTCATAGGACTTGTCACTTGCACTGTAAAAGCTTTCAGTTGGGGATTGCAAATCTTTGGAAGAACTGAAGGGTTGTTATTCACACATGAGTACTCCTCCTGTTTGTCTCCTAAACACCTCCATTCATAGTTTCAGTTTCTTGTCCTGTTCTGAGAAACTTTTAAAATACATGCTAAAAATGTGTACATCCTTTTCCAAGAAAATACAATTTCTTTGGGACAAATATAGCTCAAGCAATGCCATTTTGTGCAGAGAAGCCCTTTTGCTTAAAAGGTCAAGTCAGTAACTTTGCTTTCTCATCTATGTAATACTGACTATATAAATTACTTCTTTTAATAACAAATCTCAAGTACTTTCTTACAAATGTTTAAATTTAAACTTACCATACCAGACTCCGTACCAGGTGAATTAAGATGTAAATGTGGATTTCTGAGATATCCATCTTTATATGGTTCATCTGGAAAATGATAAGCATTTGCTCTCTTGAAATATGGTCTGTCACAAGGCAGATTGAATAACCCATGCAATTCCTACATGCAAGTTCGAATAAAAATAAAGAGCACAATTCAAATTTTGGATTAAAAGAAACATCACATTGTAAGTAACAATAAAGACATAAACAATTTTAACAGCACAGTTTAGCAAATTAATATATAAAAATCTGCTTAATTAAATATTCAGCATGTATGTTTACTACTAGATCTCACCTCTCAAAAGAAGCTCATGCAGGCTTACCTCCTGCCCACTATTTTATGCGGTCCTGTTACATAATGCCTGCCGCTGGAGCCCCGCTGAAGATGGGGCTTATGAAAGCCATATATAGAAAAGGATTACAGTTTTATCTATGTAGTAGTATAGACACACACACTCTGAATTATAATCTTAACTAATATTGAAGACATACAAATACCACATACTGAGACAAAGTAAAGATACTGAGCTTATGGTTTAGGCAGATTCAGCCTATTTTTAAATCTTTTAAGCACTGTTTACAACACAGCAGCCATGTTTAAAGAGATGTATTGTCTTACTTCACAGAGCTTAAGAGTGAAATGAATGATGAGATCATCTAGGATAATGTGTGTAACACAGGTAACACATTTTACGCAGATGACCCAACACCGAACCCAACTACATTAGCTACAATAACACTTAGCAATCAGTGGATAAGAGTGAACAGAAGTTAGAGAGCAAGAAAGACTTAATGTGCAACCAATGCCTGAGACCTCTGCAAATGCAAGGAATAGATTAGGTTTTATATACCCAGTAATGCTTCACACAGAAGAAGAAAATGAAAAAACCCCAGGGCTTCTACACCTCTAAGGCAGCAGAAGATTCTTTCCATGCTCTCAGTATGTGTAACTGTGTGACCTGAACTGGTATATGCCAGGTACACGTCTCACTCTGAAAGGACTGCTACATCAGAACATTTTTCAACCTCATCCATTGTCCTTTTTCTAGATGTGCTAACCCAGAAGGCAAAAACCAACCAAACAAAAGCTAGCTAAGGCTGGTCAGCTGTGAGCCACAAAAAGCAGTCCCCCCCCCCCCCCCCCCCCCCCCCAAACAAACAAACAAACCACCCAACAACACACAACCCCAAGAAAGAAAGCAAAAACAAACAAAAAAATCCCAACCCTAACCCTTTCAGGACACGTGTTAAAGCCTGAAAGTAATAACATGCTACAAGTAATCTGATAGTCTACCATGGAAGTGGAGAAATTCAAAGAATACAGTACCAGAAGTATAATTTAGGTAGGTTTTACCTAAAACAAATCCTATGTAGTTTTAAAGTTTCTATTGTTCCCTTACAAAAATGAGATCTGGCACATTTTATAAAATAACTTCTAATAAATCAAGCTTCCACATTCAGTATACTGCTTCAGTTATAATAAAAATAAATTAAAAAAATAGCAGTATCTGTTAGTATTTATTCTACGTTGGCTAAATGAAAAGCTTTACCACTGCTTCAGTTACAATAATAATTTAAAAAAATAAATAAATAAAAAACCCCCAGATTCTGTTAGTATTTGTTGGCTTTACCTTTCTGTAACTTTCCAGTTGATCATCTGAAATACCTGTAGGATACGAGATTGTTACAAGGTGATTTTTTCCTGGTAACATGAAATGAAATTGTTCTGGTACCACAATTGATGTTCCCTTCATATATTTCATGATACATCTTTCCATGTCAGTTAATTGCCTGTGGATTGCCTTCACCAGGAGATTCTGTACCCTGCAAAGTGTAAGGGAGAATATTTAAAAAGTGGAACAGCGATGGTGGATCATTTTCTCTCATAGCTCTCATACTTATACAATACTTACATGCATATTTGCATGTGGTCTGATGAACTTATTAATTCCATGCTTCCGCTCCCACAGAGAAAGATATAACCTCACCGTGCTTTACTCAAAGCATGTCTGCACACAGAAACTACTCCCTAGTGATTCAACCCTCCAAAGTGCAGGTACCCTGGTCTGATATCAGAAACACAACCATTATGAGCATGTGCTGAAATAAAAGTTACATATATGACTATACGGGGGTTTTTTGCATTTTATCCACCCCATTTAGCATCCTTCAGTCAAATCCTATGGAAAAAATGCAAGGGAAAAATACAGAGGAAGACTCCAACATTTTCCACCTTCATCTACCCAGCTGCAGCCCCGAACATAGTACTGAGATTACGAAGACTCATCAAACGCACTCCAACTCTCACTTTTATACATGCTCACATACTTCGAAGATTTTTTAGAACATTTTCCTGGCTTTCTCAATTCCTTGCTAAGCAACAGTTATGAGTTATCAAATCTATCAGACATTGATAAACTGAATTTTTTGTACATAGCAAAAAGATTGTGTCTCAAGATTATTAAAGCTAACAGCTGTCTACAGGAGCTTTTATTATTTACACAGTTAAATTCCATTACAAAAATACTATATGCTACTTCATCAAACTGATTAATGATATAGCTTCCCTTCATTATTTCAAGAAAAAGCAGTAGTGAAGTTGAAAAATTACAAGTTCAGGATAACACTTACTTTCCCCATGTTTCTTCTGGAGAAACAGATACAACAACATCAACTGGTAATGTCATATTTATGTAGTGGTGTTCCTTATTTTCCCTTTCAATGACTGGAGCCAAAGCAGCTGATGAAGACGTCATTTCCAACATGAGGTCTATATTGACTACCTGCTGCTGCAGACAATAAAGACACCAATAGTACATCAACAACAACACATGCACCAAGAAGGCAAAAGTAAGATTGTAGGTATTTGGTATCAAACTCAGTAATGAAATACTTGGGCTAAAAAAAAAAGCTAGTAATGTTAAAGACAAACTTCTACGTGCTGATCTACTGTAGATGGATCTCTGCATTCACACCGAGTGTCAATGACTTTAAAAGGATTCTTTTAAGTCATGTCCATGTCTATTTGTGTACAGAAAAGCCTAAGATGGGCAGATCTAAAAATGCTGAAATGATAGGTTGTCTGATATAATTTATTAGTGTGGTGAGACACATACCGTATCTTGAAACTTTTTATCCTTTTTTTTGCCAAGCTTTCGTTTGGTCTCATCATCTTGATCAAATCTGAAGTATCAACAGAAAGAGAAATTTCTATAATATGAAATTCATCTATTTGAAAAAATATTTTTGAAAGATACTCACTGTATAAATCGTCTTATCTCCTTACAAGCAGAATCATCAGTCAGCTCTGGAACAGTGTTCATACCATTGTTAGGCCACACATAGACTGAACTGTGGCAAATTCTTAATACAAGAACATCTGAGGACAGTTTGTTTGCAAGATCACTGAAAACATATCCTAATGCCTTTTTTGTTGATGCCTCTGAAACACAATAAGGATACAGTTAGCCTAGAAAATTCCCTCACTTTCGTTATAGCTGCTGGGCATACATTTTAAAAAAATTTGTATGTTTTTATTCCAAGTCAAAACGTAAGTGCTATTATGATCAGAAAAATGGCTATGTAAACAAAAACTGAGATAAGATTTCACTTAGCAGGTCTGTCTCAAACATTCACACTCATACCTGCCTGAACAAACGTGTACTGTTTCTCTCAGATGCTGTCAAATATGAAGAGCTGAATGAATTACAGAAGAACAACCTACACCGTAGTCAATTCTCACATCAATAACTCTTAACCAAGCCTACCGTTGCAAACGAACTTCTATGTACACGCAAACTTCTACATACGGTCATATTTAGTCTTTTGAGTAAATCCTGGAAAGATTCAATGAGAGTCACATGTTTCTGACTTCATATCATTATTCAGAAATACAAACAAAAAATATACTAAACTTTTGGAAAAGCAGGGCCTACACTCCAGCTGCAGACCAAATTTTGGCCAACATAAACCTGTAACTGTAAGCCACACCCTGGTCAGCCTGAATCTTTATTACCGGTATAGACAGTCATCTTTCAGAGTTTGACTTGACTTTTTAAGTTTCACCCACTCCTTACAACCTGAACTAATACTGGATATGACAGAGCAACTTTTGCACAGGACCAGCATTGTTTTCCTCACTGAGGAGATTAAAAAACATTACTTAGAACATAACAAGTTATACCAAGCCTAACAAGCTATCAAAGACTATGCTGAATTGTATTTCTTTAATGCATTAACTTAATTTGGCCATTATTAGTTGACTTCTGCACTAGAAGTCTAAAAACTACAGTATTAGAAAAAAAATCAAACAAAACTCCTCCAAAACCAAAAACCTCACTGCCTTCAAAAGGAGTGGTCTGCCATATTTACACACTAACAGGTGTGAATACCATGCACTTGGACAATCTGAATATTACTCTGCTTCACTGTGGTTAAAATTCACTACACTGTAAACAAAGACAAATAAACAGCCTTTCTCTGAGGATGCAATTCACAAAAAGTTGCTATGCATTGGCCCAACCTATTCAACACTTCTATTCTACATCATGAACTGAAATGAGCCCAAGTTCCTTTTCAAGGTTCACTAGCACTGAATTCAGAGTTGCTAGCAAAGACATGTCCTTTTAAAATGCAGAATGAGCTACAGCTGAGCTAAAGACACTCTCCTTCCACACTCTGCCGTATGATAGCTCAATGGCCACTGATAGCCTTGGGCAGGCTTTCTGAAATGAACATCACCTTACTGTAAGAATGTGGGACTAGAGGAGCCTCTTAATGCCATATGATCTAGTCCCTTGTTATCACATGGAATTGCAGTAGCCAACCCCACCTAAATTCAGTAGAGTAACTAGTTAGCTTGTTCATCTTCTCTATTTCTCTAGAAAGACTGGACCACAGTCTCAAATCTGTATTATTAATATAATCCTGTTATAACTAAATTAATTGTCATTAAGTTATTCTCTGTTTGCTTAGAATTTCAGGGTCAACTTTGAGTTCAAACTGAAAAGTGATCCCAATACCATACCCATACGTAGGAAAAATATGTAAATAAAATGACCTAAAAATGGCAATTTAAACTTTACTTCAAATTAAAATAAAAAACATACGATGGAAAAAGACTGTCAGAAAATTAACGGAGATAAAGAATAACACTTTCTCTACTTAATCTTTACGGGTTTGGGAAGAAGCACTTAACATCTGGTGAAATGCCAAGAAAATAAACATCATAACTAGTTAATTAATAAAAGGTTATTTATACAAATGTTAAGAAATCTGTTATAGTCTTATAGACACACCATCAGTAGTTGCTAGCTGAAATGCAAGATCCAAGCCTCCTCTTATTCTAAAGAGTATGTCCATAGCTTCTAGAATCACCTAAAGAGAAAAAGAAGCAATGAAAATGAATGGCTATTTCAACATGCTTTCTCTCAAGTTACAATTGACTGTTATTTTACCACAGTGTGCAAGCACACCGGTAATTACTGCAGCTGCTCAGGGTACGAAAGGCCAGTGAATAAACAGGGAAGCGAGTGGCATAGCAGCACATAGTTGCCAGATCCAGTACCTCAATTACATGAATACTGCTACAAACACAGTCCTTAAAACACATTTCCTACCTAAACAAGAAAGTCTTAATTCTATACTTTTACCTTCTAGAAATATTTTGGGTAAAATATCATCAAAATATCATCAATCCAGATGGCATATTTCCCATCTTATGGGTCATCTTCCAGTTCAAGTAAACCAATGACTGCTCTGAGCATTAGAGCAGAAAGGTAGTTAAGCACATCTGTAAGTGTGCATTCATCTTGGTTAGGAAATCACAGCTTCAGGGAAAGAAAAAAAAAAAAAAGAGACACACACACACCCTCCAGAACCCAGACTGAATTTCACATTCGACAGAAGGGCTGCTTATGCCAGCACAGAGACCACCCAGCTGTTTCTTTCCCCTTCCGAAGTCCCTGCTCTGTGTCCCTACAACTGCTCGCTGCAGACATTTTGACATGCAGTTCATCAGAGAACTCATCCAGATGGAAAACCACCCTTTTATTGAGAAGACTTTTTCAGCCAGATCAATTCCCAGTCGAGTTCAACATACCGCTACAAAAACAGTTGTGCCAGTACAGAGAGGAACAAAAGGTGACAGGCCAGAAGAGTGTGGGTATTGCTCAATCTAACAGTCCACAACAAGAAACACTTCACAGCCTTAATTGCTCTAAAAAAACCACCAAACATCTGTAAGAATAATTACACTAAGACCCTTTAGAAAGACTTATTGCATAACTGTTTGCTTACAAAGTATGGGAAACTTCCAGGTGCAATGCTATCATTATTCATGAAATAAAAGAATCAAAACATAGGACTAATTTTCTTTCCATTAAGAGCATTATAAGCAGAAATATACAAAAAGATACGCATGCCTGATGTAAATATAAACATCTACACTTTTAGCTTTAGGCGAAGGATTTTCAGGTTTCTGTGATTCTGGAGTGCCAAAGTTTACTCCAAGAAACAAAAAAGGCAAGATCGCAATGTCTAACATTTTAGTTCCTGAAGCATAAACCTGAACTATTTTAGATAACACAGTTACCTACGTTGAAAATGGGGGATCCACAAGTGCCAGCATGTGAAAGTTTGCCTGGGCTGATGTGAAAGATGGCTTTTATTTGAATTATTACAATGTAAGAATAACGTTCATGAATGAAAAGCAGAGCTCTGCAAAAGGAATAAGAGGGGATTTCACCTTTTGATAGTGGCTCATCATGGATGATGAGGTCTTCCGACAAACCCCTGACAAAAGCCACGCAGGCTGAGACCCCCACGGTACCCAAGGGCGATGGGGAAAGGCTGCTGCGGGGGGCGGATGAAGGGCGGCAGCGCGGGAGCTGCCACTGCCCCTCCTGACACAACCTGGGCCCTGCAGCAAGGGCCTCGCACCCCGAGCTGCCCAAGGGGCCTCAACACCTCCCCCCCGAGGTGCTCCTGGAGGCCCAAACGCCGCCGCGGAGCACCCACCCGGGAGCGCGCAGGCGGACACCAGCCCCCAGCCCGCCCCGCTCGCCACAGGACGGGGCAGCGCCGCAGCACCGCTCCCCCGCAGCCGTTTCGGGGCGGGGGGAGGAACGGCCGGGGGGACCTCTAGGGCAAGCCCCCGGCCCCGCTGCTAGCCCAGCACCAGCGGGAGCCGAGCCGAGCCCTGCCCTCCCCTCCCCGCTGAGGACGGACACCCCCCCCCCCACCGGCGGGAGGGGCGGACTCACCACGTCCGTCAGCGCCGCCGCGGGGGCCGAGCCCGGCCGCATCGTCCCCGCGCACGCGCGCTCCCGCCCGAGGGGAGGTGCCACACGAGCTGGAGAGGCGGGGGGACAGCTTGCCCGCTCCCCCCCGCTCCTCACGGCAGAAACGGTCGGCAGGAGCCACGTGACGGCTGGTGCCACGTGACGGCTGGTACCCCCCCCCCCCCCCGCCCGCTCTGCGGTGCTGCGCAGCCGCGATCGCCTTGGGCCGTACCAATGCAGGAAGCCGGGGGGGGGGTAAGGGTGGGGATAGGCGAGGCTCGGCCGCTCTGCCGGTTGGAGTTTCCCGCCTCCTGGGCAACCGGCACCAACAGAGGGCGGGCGGCGGCGCCGGGCGCTCCCCGCCGCCGTGCCACCCTCTCGCTCCTGGCGGCGGCGGTGGTCTCATGCGAGTGAGGTACCGGCTCCGGCAAGTAGGTGCCGCGGTACCGCTCGGTTCCCTCTTGATTCACCGGCCTTCCATACCCTGCGGTGCTGCCGCACTTACCGGTGGGCCGGCGCGCTGTGCCGTAGCGCGTAGAGTTGAGCTTTCTTTAGCCTGGGCAACCAACCATAGCTGTACTTAATCCAGTTCATGTGGTATCAGCGCTCTGTGGCAAAATACTGGTATTTCCTCGCCTTTCCTACAAATTCCCTGGGAGACGCTCCAGAATTGTTCTTGCCCGCCTGCTGCTTCGCAATACTGCTACTTCAAGGCCAGGCTGGCCCACCTCATTACATCTCCTCAGCTGCATCGAACTGCTGAGGTCCAAAAATCCTTCCCATTAATCCCTTGATCAACGATCTTTGCTTTATGCTGTAGAATTTAATTCTAGGTCTATTTATCTTTGATAAATTATTCCTATTCTCCTCATCAACAATGCCAGCTAGCGTCATAACAGCAAACCCTTAAGTTTGTTTCCAAGGGTCAGTTTTCTGTTGTCTCTTCTTTCAATGCTATTTGTTGTCACCTGCCCTTTGGTTCCTTACCCAATGTCTAGATCTAGCAATAATCAAAGAACCGTGCTGAGTTTATCTGATGAAGTGATGGTCATTTTACACTGCGTGAACATCCACACATTGTCAAAAAAATTGCTTCAAACTTTCTGCATGCTGTCCATCATGTGTGCTGAGCATAAGCAAAATGTGGCTAGCCCTTCCATCGTACACAGTGTTCCAGCATATTATTTTTTATAACAAAATATATAAAATCTATATTATATATATTTCCACTGCTGTGCTGCTGCTTTTCTACTCTGCACCCACATGCCAGATACAGCTAATGTGTGATATTAATCTCTCAGAGTTGTCTGCTGCCTGAGTTATTTTCATTCCTATCTTCCATCTTGCCTTTGCCCCCATAGTTAATACCAACATGGCACTTGATCTACATGGTCTTTAATCTGTATTCCACCATAATGTCTTAACTTCCCTGCTCTCTCTTGAGCTGTATGGACACAGATACTTCAGCTATTTGTTTGCATATCCTTGATTTTTTTGATAATTCTTGTATTTCATGACTTTGAAGAAATAGCTTTCCTAACATATTAACCAATTTCTTCTACCTTAATTTCCATTCCTGGTGAACTTACTGTATATTGTTGTCTTCTTCCTCAAGGTAGTTCTTCCTCTAGCTGATTCTGATTCCTATCTCTACTATTTTTCACTCTGGGAATCAGATCCCTGATAATCTTAGTGCTAAGCCTGCTCTCCAAGCCCTTGAGTTCCTTGCACTTGTTGACTAGGCATTTTCCTTAGTTCTGTCAGGCTTCAATGAGGGTGATGATGAGGAAAACCTAACATTTACTGTAAATCATTTGCATTAAAACCAAGAAGAAATTGGAGATATTTACCATGACCAGGTCTTGGATTAGTTAGAGGGCTTCCAAAATTCCACTTCTATGTTTTACCCCAGATTTGTCCATACACTGACTTTCTATACCATTATTAGAAAGTGACTGAAAACCATTACTAGAGATAACCCACAACATGAAGAAGGAGGCTGCTCGGCATGTTTTATTACTAGCTGTTAATGCCACCAAAACCTCTCATCTTAGTATTCTGAAGATACCTGTCATACATTTTGACCCAAACTATGTAAATTCAGTAAGAGTGCAAATGCATTTGATTTCCTCTCTCCGCTCATGTTTTGAATTTGTTTAACAGAGGAGATATAATGGTGTCTAAATCCCACATAGCCCGTTTGTCCTATAAGCACTAAAGCTGTGAATCATATTGTAGATTACTTTCTTCAGACTACATTTATTGCTAATATTTTTGACCAAAACTTCTTGCATTTTACTTAAATAAACTTTTTGTTTACAGGTGTGGAGTGCTTATAGACTTTACTTTTGCAGTAGAACAAATAAACAAGGATACTTCAACCCTTTTAGTGCAGTGCACTGTCACACAGATCCAGCCATGCCTGCAGAAGGGAAAAGTGATAGGGAGAGGATTGGCCTCTTCAGTGAAATGGGTTATGTTACCGTTGGAGATAAATATGTATCACATTATATGCGTAAGTACATTTGATTTTAATCACTATTAAGTGACAGGGACCACCTCTAGTATCCATCTACTTTCAGAATTACTATTTTCTAATGTATTTTTTTTTGTTAGTGGGAACTGCTTTTTCAGGCATATTCTTTGCTCAGGTCTGTATTATTAAGAGAAGGGCTCGATATGTTGGAATGCATATATCAAAGAAAGGAGAAACCCAGTAAAACTGAAAAATATGTATGCATAATAGACTGATAAAATCTTTTAGTGTATACATTTCTTTTTAATATTAATTATCTGCAAGTTACCAGTATTTTCCCGCTTTTGTGAAAAACAGTAGTGTTTTTTGTGTGCTCTTTCAGCAGGTTTTCTGTTATTGACAATTACATTGTCATTATTTTTAAATTAGTGATGCAATTTTTTTTCTGTTCTGATCTGACTCACGTGTGTGAGATTCCCCATCCTGTCTTTTTAGAGAATATTCTCCTTTTCTGGTTGTTCAATGGGAATACTCATTGAGAAAGGTAGTTTTTGTAATTAGTAAGGTTACAGAGGTTAACCCTCAGTAGCTGCTTTGAAGTGATAATGCAAAGTAATCCTGGCTTCTCAATACAGACATTTCTGCTGTGTTGTTGTGTCAGTGATGAACACATCCACCAGAACTGCAGCTGATACACTTCTACCACATTGAGCAGCTAGGGATTCAAAACCCAACTGGAGGCACTTAAGCTATTCTACGTGGTCTAGAATCAGTGGGAGAGATGCTTCTCTGAAGTATTACTCATAGTATATAAATAGGCATCAGCTCTAGCTCTGAATTGTAGTCTGGCGTAACCAATCTCTCTCCATTGTCTGTAAAGCAAGTGCAGGGGTTAGAAAACTAAAACTAGGTGCTGTGAATACCTTCTCATAGCATTGTCTTTCAGACACAACCATTTACATGCATGATTTACAAGTTAAATGCTCTATAGTACATTCTTTGAGCCACCCAGATCCAGACCTTAGGTTTTTTAATGTAGGCTAAGAGAAGCACTAACATTGAACAGTTATTTATGGTGCTTACTTTTTTAAAGGCCCTTTTAACGAAGCTGCAAGCAAGAACAGACAGATGTTACCTGGGGGGATCAAAACATTGTCAGCTCTGCAGGCAGGTTATTTTGAGCCTCAGTTTGTGAGGATTTTCGATGGTGAAGCCTACTCAAACCCTGTTCAGCTAAGGAGACGCTATAGATTGGCAGAATCAAAGAAAAATTTGGGCAAAGCTTTCCTTCCCAGTAATGGAGACAAATTGCCGTAAGTGTTGTGAAAATGTTTTAAATTGACCTTTTTTCTTTTCTGTACGCTAAAGATGATTCTCACAAATTATGTCTTATAAATCCTGTAATGAGAGTACAATACTGTTGTTTTATACAATGTAGTGTTAGTCAGTACTGAGCGAAGAATTTTGAGCAGCAACACAGGGAAGGCTGAACACATGTAGAAATCAGGTCCTGATGCTTGCTCTTAACTACTGTTTTTTGCTGGAAACAGTTTTCTTACCCTTTAGCTTTTTATTTTTGATGAAAATGAAGATGGCTATGGGAAAAGGGTGTGGATAATTAACAAATTAATATTTCATTTTAATTTAGGAGGAAATCTGTTGGAACTTGTTAGATACAATATCTTCTCCCTCCCATTTCTGAGCCTCCCAAAATAGAGATGGCATATATATTCCATAAACAGTAGGAAAAGGGGCCATTATCCAGGTGCAACATTTTCGTCTCAGCGAATTCATATCCATTATCTTTTTGGTAGAAAAAATACCAGTTATCCTATAGGATGATCAGAAGATGTTACAGAGCTGAGGAATATATGCAGAATATTAAAATAAATGCATCTTTGCTATCTGCACAACATTAATTGCATGACAAAATGACACCAATGCAATTGGTGTCATATAACTATTACTATTCACATGTAAAAACAGATAGAGCCTGGTTACTCATTTATAACTATACAATCTTGTTTTGTTTGTGTTGCTGCAATAAGAGACAGGAGGATTCAGTCTGTTCAGGACCTAGTTCGTACAGGCTCATGGTTATATTTAGTTATATCTTTCTGCAGCTTTGCTTTTGGAAAGTTTGGAGAGTAACCTCTTGTTTATTTTATATATATATATAAGGATGCAAGGATTAGCTATGTTCTGTTGTATGTTACAGGAACATCTTAGCTTGTAATAGGAATGTAAGACATGGTGTGTAGGCTTTCTGTTGGATATACATGTGCTATTTCTGATGGGACAATGTGTGAGCCCTGTTTTCAAAACTTACTTTCAACTACAACTTGACTTTATAGCAACCAAATTATTTATAAGGGTTTAACTGTTAGAAACACCTAGGCACTGATTTCAAATCCATGTCAGTCAATGAGAGTCCTGTTCACTTACTTTCTGGGTTCTGAGTCCAACAGTAGGAGTTTTGCTTACAATGAAGACCTGCTAATGTGCTCTCTTCCATGTACTGCCTCCACAAATGCACTTGTTGGCTGTGGGTGCAGCAGCTTGTGCTCTTATTCTTGTTGTAAGACTTTAGAATTCTTCTAGACATGAACTTTAGGACAGGTTCTTTATTGTCTTTATCCTCCCCTAAATCTGTACTGGCAGAGTAGTACAAAGCAGAGGCTGGGAAAGTGGTTAGGTTGTCTTTTAAACGGAATCCTGAAGCAATTATGGAAAGCGATTATAAATTTCTTATATCCAAAACTGACTCCCATTGTAACTAAGGAACTAGCTGAGAGCTCTGTTGCTGTTCATTGAGTTGTTGTTCTTGGCTGCCTGAATGATAGGCAGCTCTTGGGAATCTTTTCTTTACATTGGAGCCACATTTGTTGGCTGCAAATGGAAAGGTTGCAAAGATGTCATATTCTGAAGATGTGACTGAAGCCTGGGCCTTTCTTTTCTTCATATGTCTGTTCTCTGTTATTTTGTTTCTGGCATATAAAAAGCCTAGACACAGAAGTGACATCTAAAGAGTATGAAATCCAGCATTTACGAACTAGGAAACACCAAGATAAAGGTTGTCTGTGCATTGTCAGTTTGCCCATTTTTTTCTATATATGGGTTTATGAAGTCCCTAAATAAAAGGAGGGTAATGAACAGGCAGGTTAGTGTTCTGTGCAAAGTTGACAAATGTTATCTTGACATCCTAATCCTGTCAGTATTCATTAATGGCCCTTTTAGGTAGGAACTAATTGAGACACTTTACTCTCTCCCCACAGTAAGTGCAGACAGTACAGGCAAAGCAGATTACCTCAGCTGTCTAGAGTAGTTGACACATCTCATACAGCAGCCCCTGTTTATTTTTTTCTGACCTGTTTTGGGTTTTTGGGGCATGGGGACAGAGGTTTGGTGGTTGTTTGGGGTTTTTTGGGACCACTGTAGCAATTAGTGGACCAAACTGCCACTCAGCTATTTCATTAGTTTGTCTTGGTCCTTTTTTCCTTTAGCAGCTGTATGATCATGTACTTTGAGAGCATGTCATACACTTGTCAGCAAATACTGATTTTCAAGTTGGTCTTTAAAAAACAGCCTTTGTGAATTCCTGCAGCTTTGTAGGCAGAGGTATTTCTCCTAAATGAGCTGTGCCTCCTTTCACTTTCCTCTGTGACAAGACAGAAAGTTAACTAGTCCTAACATCTCCCAGAAAAAAAACCTTTCAGAGAGGTACCCCATGTTGCCTGCCACTCCATTACCATAACAACACTAACTTACTGTTCTCTGTAAACTTGTGGGACTGTCCTCTTGTCATCAAGCATCAAGTCTGTTTAACCTATTTCTCTGGGTCTCTGTTTGTGAATCTGTCTCTAACGGTGTTACTTCACCTTGTTGGCACAAAATTAAAACAAGCTCTATTAAGCATATTTATATTATTAAGATACTTTAAAACTTCATCTCTGCCACCATCTTGTTTCTTTTTTGTCTGTAACACTGTGCACGGAATTGCTGTAGTAGTAGATCCATGGACAGTGGACCTAATCTGGTTTTATATTTAACTCTTGAGATATATATATTGTTTGGGTTTTCTACTTACTGTCGTTTTAGCACACTAGATATGGAAAGCCTGAAATATTTGCAAAACATCAATTAATGTGTTCATTTGCTATTTTTAGATGTGGACTTGGCAGCTATTATGGAACCATAGGAGGTTCGTATGCATACTTCAGTCCACAACTGAAAACCAAAGAAAGATACATTCCTCCAGGAAAGAATTTTTATACTAATCCAGGAAAGAAAGGAACTGGATATGGGTAACTTCACAATATTGCTTCTTGGAGAGTATTTTATTAAATGTTTCTTGAGTTTTGAACACCTAAGTAATTAATTTTGTTTTTACAGTTATGCAAACCTTACCATAGGTGAACAGTATCCACATGAACCTGATGGGTATGAGGTAGAAAGAATAAACGCAAAGGTAAAAATATTTGTCATTATTATGTATTAGTTTTAGGCTTATTTATTACAGTTTACATGTACTTTTTGTTCCCTGTGGTGTTTCCTTTTGCTTGAAATCACTAATGTTTATTTACAAAGTGGAGAAAGGAAAACAAATTAATGACCATACTGTATAAAAAAGATTTAGGTATTACTCATTGTCGTGGTTTAACCCCAGCCAGCAACTAAGCACCACGCAGCCGCTTCCAGGCTATGCTCCTTCCCAGCTTCTTGCACACCTGCTTGCTGGCAGAGCATGGGAAACTGAAAAGTCCTTGGCTTAAGATAAGCACTACTTAGCAACAACTAAAACATCAGAGTGTTATCAACGTTATTCTCACACTAAATCCAAAACACAGCACTGTACCAGCTACTAAGAAGAGAGTTAGCTCTGTCCCAGCTGAAACCAGGACACTCATTTGTTATTTTTCCTTTGAGACATCTGGCAGTATCCCACGCAAGTTCTACCATTCAGGATTTGACCTTAATTTTGTATTTGGAGACCTTAAGCTACAATGCAGTAATGACCAAACGATGCCAATAGCAAGAACAATAATGCTTCTATGTTGTTGTCAGAAGAATGGGACCTCATTATCCTGGATGCTATATAAAAAAAACCTGTTCTTTTTTTCATATAAGTTCATAAATCTAAGAAAACTTGTAAATTTGCTTGCACTAATTTTAGTTATCCTGTATATTTTCATCATATGTAGTGAAAAATGGCAGCAGGAGGACATTTTTTGGTCTAGAGTAAGAACAAGATTAGACGAAACAATTCAGCTACCTGCAGTTGAGACAAATTCAGAGTGAAAACTAAGCATCCAGTGCAGAAAATGACAAGAACAGAGAAAAGAGGGAGGTGGGATTGTTTCCACTGGATAGAAAAAAGGGAATTTGCTCTGATACATTAGCATGCATTACCAGGTGATACTGTATTACTGATAGTACATTTTATGCTTGTCTTTTAATTGTTTGTAATGTTTTAACCTATTTTATTTTAAAATGGAGTCTGGGAAGAATAGTCAGCATCTCCCATGGTACAAAGAACCAATTCCTAGAGAAGCTCAGCTTAGCAAGGTGCTCAGAATCTGGGAAATGTAGTGGCCAGGGTTCACAAGTGTGAGCAGCTGCGATGCATGCAGGCAGAATTTTCAAGCATGTATGTGTGCATGTATGCCCAAGATACAGGTATACAATACTGTTAGACGCATCTTAAATGCACAGTGCTTTGCCTGACATTTTCCTACCATGATTTCATAGTGATTGTTGTGCTTCCTGGTCAGTGAATCTATGTTCCATTATACATGGTGAGTATATAAAATACCTCGATCATCAAAGAAGAGGAAAGAAAGTTAGAGTGAACGTTCTCCAAGACTAAATTTAAATGCTTTCCATTTTTCTCTTAGAATAACATGCAGTAAAAATCCTCAAGATTGTTTCTTTCAAAGTATTTGTTTTACAGAAAGCGCAAGAGGAACATAAATGGTTGGTTAAAGGAGGGCCTTTCAAGTTAAATCTATATCCCCAGGGGTATTTTGACATGAATCCCTATTTTAATGACAAACCTTTGCCACCTGTGAAGAAACCACCTCCAGAGAAGCCAATTGCACCGCCTTTCAAACCAAGTTCTCCTGCTAAAAAGGTTAGTTTGTCTTATAGCTACTGGAGACAAAAGATAAATATTCAGGTATTTCCTGTTAAAAACTTTGCTTACAGTACATAAGATAGAAATAAATGTTTGGGTTTGCTATTAATTTCTTATTTTTCTTGCAACAGATATTATTCCATTTACTTTGTTTTCAATTTACAAAGCAGTGAAATCTTGTTTGACCCAACAACTGCTGACCAGTTTCAAGTAACCTAAAAAGTATTTCTCTTTAAAATCTGCATATACAGTTAATTGACTGCATACACCACAAAAAGATACAAAGCAGAAGGTTATACAATAAATGACAGTAAGACTAGATTACTGTAGCAAAATGAAATGCTGTCCTATTTTGGACTCTGTCAGTCACTCATATCATTTTTGAACCTGCTAATTACTCTCAGCCTATATATACAAACATCTAAAAGATAATTCCTAGAAGTAGCATGGGAATGGATAGCTGGAAGGAGCAGAAAAACTCAGGTTAGTCCCTCTGCTCAGGGAAAGGCTGCAGAATAAACTCAGGAGTTATCTGTTGCTTGTCCATCAGCAGACACAAATTTGGAATCCACTTTAGAATTTGCCAACTCTTCAGTAGTTAGGAGAAAAGGAGTAAAAGGATGGGAATAAATATACGTGGAATGGCTTTGAGGGCATAAGAAATAAAGCCTGGAGTTAGTATGAAGGATATATAGGAACATAGTTCATTAGTTCCGGTTGCTTAGTGTCATTATTTCTTAAAATCTAAATGGATGTTTTTCCATTCCATAAAGCATCCATCTTGATATATTTTTTTTGAGATGAGATACTAAATTTATGCCATTCACCTTAGGCTAAACCTTAATTTCACTTTGAAATGGGTTTAAGGTGCATAAATATCTCTCTCTTAAATGACTCCAGATACCTAATGCAGTAACACCCCTTAATCTGTCACTTTTCAGCTCTTCATTTTGGAGTTCCATTGTCAGTCATTTAATACTGTGCTCTGCTAACCACTGTTTTCCTATTATTATGTCCTTCACCCTTGACTTACTTGACTGACATTGATTCACCTGAGGAAGATGATGATAGCAAGGAAAATATAACTATTCAGAAAGAGACAGCAAAAGTGCTTACACATGAATAATTGTGTTGGGTGTTTGGCCTCATAGATGAGGCAGCTGAGATCTTTCAGAATGGAAATCTGTTCAGAAAAGTTAGCTGCTACAAAGTCAGCACCTTGTCTGGCTGCCAATGCTGGTGATCCTGCTCCAGGCTCCCCATCTTTCACACCATGTATTCTTTCCCCGTATATTTAAATTATGTGTACTTCCCAAGCTACTGCACACTTTCCCTCTCTGCTATATAAATTCTTATGGGAGAAATTGCTTTATTGTTGACTGACTCGCTTACTGCTGCACTTTTCAGGAATGCAGCCTCAGCAGACTGTGGGGTTTAGCTGTACTAGGGGATTGCAAAGAATGAATCAGGTCTTTGCGTATTTTTTAACTAAGATTTGCCACTCCTGTAGTAGTAGTGGACATAACGTTTCAGGAAAAGCAAATGCTGTATTCAATCCTTTATGTCAGAAAGCATATTGATAATAATGCCCAAGCCCTGCTGTACGTAACAATCCCTACACCAGTACTGGACATGGAGGTGTACTAGTAAACTAATAGTGACATAAGAATTCCCTTTTTTTGCCTCAACATAGCTCATTTTAGTGAGTTATGTTTTTACTTTTTCTGTCACATTTTTCAGATCCTTTCCTCAAAATCCAGACTAATGAAAGAACATTTAAAACTAAGAATTCATCAAAATAATGACTAAAATTTTCCTTAAAGTTTCCATTGCAAGTTTAAGGAATATGTGTTTTTTGGTTTTTATATAATATGGTGCAGTCTGCTATTCAGTATTCTTACTTGCTTTTGCATGAAAAATATTTTAATTAATTATATTGTAGATTGGCACTTCAAAAAGTTCTTTTTTTTCAGTCAGGGGGCATGAAAGGAGGCACATTTGATCCTTACCCAAGCCATTCCGCTGACCCTTATGTAATTAAAAAATCTAAGGCTGTCACAACTAATAAAGAACGACAGATTTTTCATCCTCCTGCTGGACCAAAAAGCAGACCTGTTAGAAGCATAATAACTTTAAATGTCACAAGGTAAGCTCCTTTGAGTTCATGTTTCATGTATGCTGTCTACCAAAAGTCATTGGCACAGCTGTTTATTACTGTCTAAAATAATTGAATAAATGAAGGAATGAATTATTAACAAAAGGATAAGAAATGTGTAACGAACTTGGCTTTCAAAATTTATTCCTACTCTCTTCTGTAAATTCAGGTTACTTTATAAGGCTATATGTATCATAGAGACCTTCAAAATCACGCTATACAGATGTCACTGAAAAATTATTATTTTTTATTCTTTTCTGACTTGATAAATGTAAAAAGACCAGGAATGTTTCTGTTAAAAACGAAATCTGGTTTTGTTTTCCCTTATGTTTATGGAATAAAATTGGCTCCCTCTGCTGGCAAACATAATATTAGGTAATCTGGGCCTGTGAAGCTTTTGAAACAATGGCACTCAAATTGGATTCCTAACTACAAACATGTCACTGTGCAATGTTAGAAGAGATTTATAGTACACAGTGTATATATATAGGTAGATAAGCACATAATTCTTTATTTTTTTATCTTACTAAGCTATAACCCTTATATTTAAAAAAAATTATTTTTTGGTTTTGGCTCTGTTGTAATTCAAGCAGAAAATCAAGACTGTGTTCTTTAGAGTTATTTAGAGAAATCACTTTCAAATGCAGACTTCTAAGATTGCGTGCAGAACAGTTAAGCGTATTATTTTGCATACTCCATGAGTAACATGAAATATTTTAGAAATACTTGAATAAAATTTGAAAAACTATCTTAGAGGAATCTGCTTCACATTTGTGATTTGTCTTTTACATATCATATGTGAAGTCTAAGAAATACACCTCCCTTATTCACTCATTGCTGTTCTATTTACTTTATTTCACCATGTATTGGCATTTGCATAATCTCTTTTTAAGTTGCAGGGATAGTTTGAAGTTTTTATTTACACTGACAAGGCAGAACCAGAACCTACATATTACTCCATATTGCTTTTCATTACTAGTGGAAAGTAAGAAAGAATTGAAAGTAACTTTTTGATACACCAAAAAGCGTGGTAACGACCAACACTGATGTAAGAAAGTACAACCTTCCATGTATGCACTGGTGTTTTTGAACTAGGAAAAGGGAAAAAGGATGGTATATTGGTCTGAGTAGTCTTCTTATCAGTGTAATTGTTTGTGTTATTGTTTTATCAACAGAATAAAAATTCATGTTCCCAAATGAAATGTTTTTATTGGAAAAAACCCGTAACTGTATGTCATGTAGGTTTCCAAATTGAAAGGAGGGGACTGATTGTGAAGTATTACTATGTGCTCACAGATACAGTTATGATGGACTCATTAAAAATATTTGTAAAGAGAAAAATTTCACATATCCAACAGAAATTCCACAGAGAGAAATTAAAACTAGTATTTCAAATTCTCCACTATTCCCCTCCTAAGAATTTTAAAGAATGTATTTATTTTTGGTTCATTATTCCTAGGTTTAATAGAATGAGAATTGTGAACTAAATTTATTATAAGTATGAAGCTCATAGATTTTAAGAAATGTGGTAAGACATTTTTCAAATCATCTGCTTCCCCACTGAATTACAGTTCGTTATGTACTTTTGTGTTGGGTTTGTGTGGCGGGGTTTTGGTAGCAGGGAAGGGGCTCCCTGTAAGGTAGGCTCCTCTGAGAAGCTGCTAGAAGCTTCCCCAGCTCCAACTCAGACCTGCCGCTGGCCAAGGCCGAGCCAGTCAGCCACGGTGGTAGCGCCTCTGTGATAGCATATCTAAGAGGGGGAAAGACTGCTGAAAAAAAGGAAGAGCTACAGCAAGGAGAGGAGTGGAATGTGAGAGAAACACCCATGCAGACACTGAGGTCAGTGAAGAAGGCGAGGGAAGAGGTGCGCCAGAGCAGAGATTCCCCTGCAGCCCATGGTGAGATGGCAGGCCGTCCCCCTGCAGCCCATGGAGGTTAACGGTGGAGTAGAGATTCCCCTGCAGCCCATGGAGGACCCCACGCTGGAGCCGGTGGCTGGGCCCAGAGAAGGCCGTGACTCTGGAAAAGTCCACGCTGGAGCAGTTCGTGGAGGACTGCAGTGTGTGGAAAGGACTTGAGTAGGACCCCCGTGTGAGGGACCCCAGGCTGGAGCAGGGGAAGAGTGTGAGGAGTCCTCCCCCTGAGGAGGAAGGAGCAGCAGAGACAATGTGGGATGAACTGACCGCAACCCCCATTCCCTGTCCCCCTGCGCCGCTGCAGGGGGAGGAGTAGAGGAATCGGGAGCAAAGCTGAGCCTGGGAAGAAAGGAGGGATGGGGGGAAGGTGTGTTTTTAAGATATGGTTCTATTTCTCATTATCCTACTCTGATTTGAGTGGTAACAAATTAAATTGATTTATTTTTCCCCAAATCGAGTCTGTTTTGCCCGTGACCATAATAGGTGAGTCATCTCCTTGTCCTTGTCTCGACTCATGAGCCCTTCTGTTGTATTTTCTCCTCCCCATCCCACCGGGGGGGAGGAGTGAGCGAGAGGCTGTGTGGAGCTTTGTTGCCGGCTGGGCCTAAACCACGACAACTTTCCAATGGAAAGCTTATCTTCTGATATTTGGACCATAATCCTATAATTGGATTTGCTAGTGTAGATTCTTGCTCTCACGCAGAGCTCTGTTGAAATAAATTTGACTTCACGAGGATTCAAGTCATGAAATCTAATTACAGGACTGGATGTACCACAGTTTTTCATTTTTACAAGAACTCCTGTAATTTGTACAGTGATATTCTACAAAAATCTAATAAGTTTCTCCTCGTTTGCATTTCAGGTCATTAAATGTAAAGAACTACAAGACTGCACAGCTGACATCTTATTAGGTACAAAAGGTGAAATGAAAAGTATACTTTTTAGACTCTGTAAACTGCTAACAAAGCAAATAAAAATGTGAAAAGTGGAATTCAAGTATATAGGGCAATCCAATCTGTTTAATTATTGAGAATGCAATCTTTTGTTTCTAAATATAAAGCTATAATAAATAATTTAAGATCATTTATTTATTAAGTCCAAGGTTGTATTTTTATCTAAATTTTCATCTTACTGCTTAACTGGACTTTTGAAGTGTACTTTTAGAAAACATACTTTCTAATGAGTAATTTGGGTTGCAAATTGACTATATATTGCAGTGGAAGAAAGTGCATATATTTTAAAGTGAGTATTAGTGTATGTATTAGCCAAGTTAGTCACATGTGGCCCACAGTGAAACTAAGGTCAGTTTCCCTTTAGTAGAATTGCAACTTCTACTTTATTTCAACTATAATTTTGTGTAAAAACTGTCTTAAAAATATTTAATTTTTAGTTTTGATGACCTTCTCAAAATGACCAATATCAAGCATTGTTCAAAACCAGACCACAAGCAGGCTGTTATGAAGGGAGGAGTCATCTATTTACCAGCATCTATTTACTGCTCTTCCTCAGTTTTCTGACAACTGTAAGTGCTGCCATGTTGTCAAAGAGCAGCTTAATTTCCCTTTGCGTATGTGGAAGGTTCCTAACAAATATGATCCATCTTTCAAATTAGCTTCTTCTCAGATGGAACTGTGATCCTAAATGTACAGCTTACCTCCATCTTAATAATTTTTGTCAGGTTTTTAGATGTGGTCCAAGAAATTTGTTCATGTAAATCAAAGGTAGGTTATTAGAAAAAATAAAAAAATACTCAGCATTTATTTATCCAAATTATTACATGAAGACAAAATTTCTTTATTCATTTTTATTAAAGATTTATCGTACCACTGTAGAATACTCATGAAATGGTATCCTTACTGCTGTTCACACGATAATAGTTTTTTAAAGAAATTCCAGACTGGATCTCACATTTCCTGGCATCAATGAAAAGAAAAATAAACCCAAGAATTGTTGGTCAGGTCTTCCAGCATGTGTTGAAGCATAAAACCCCCTACCTTGAGATCAACAGGACCCAACAATATTTTAAAATATTTGTACAAGAATTTTGATGTTTTCTCTATCCAAAGACCTATAACAGAATTCCTTCTTTCTTTGTTTATACCTTGTATTAGATAATGGTACTGGTGCTGACCTTAGGTACCTTAGTGTCATCTTTGTACAGAGTATCAGGAGCATTTGCCATGTTCACTTGTGAAGTCTGCAGACACAGCATTCCTAGGTAGACTGAATGGTACTCTACTTCCTCCTAACTGCTGTTCTGATGTAGTACAGCTGATGAAGAGTGCTCTGAAGTTTTTCTTTATGTCCTTCTGTCTCTTCTCTTTTTGCAATTCTTCCTCTTCTATTTTCTTCTGTATTTCAATAATCTTTTCATTTACTAACAAGATGGAAATACTGCAAGCTGATTAAAATGTGTGGAGCTTAATTTAAAAAAAAAATAAATCCAGCTTGTTTGAGAAGATGTTAGTGTATGTGGAGTAGCCTTGTGTGGTCATCATCGGAGCCAATAACTTCACCTGATAAGTCCCCACCAGAAAATGTGTGGTCCCAAGGAGCCGACACCCAATTCTAGCTAGGGCCTCAGTGTGCTGTTTTAATACAAATGATAATTGTGTCCCTTGGCTTCTTGGCAGCACCTTTGACTGTGATGGTGGAATTCAGAACTTTCTTAAATTTCATTACCCAGTTATCTAAGGTAAGGAGGACATTAGACATTACTTCATAATAACAGCTTCCCTACATACTTACAGTATAGATTAGCCAGTCACCTTTATAACTGATTCTGACCATGATTTAATAGTTACAGTCTGAAGCAACTTCATGTTTATGCAAGTGTTAAATGCAATTAAACACCTGACCATCTACTCAATAGCCCAAGTATTTACCATTTTAATGCCCTTATTTACTTCGGGTGTGCAGTGCAAAATTGTGGCGTAATTATTTTGCCTATCTCCAGTAAAAACCGCAGCAAACCCTTTTGTATCTTTTAAACATTTTTTTACAGGAAAAAGCATTAAGAACTAGACTTAGGTCGTTGGTGTGGTTTTTAGTCATTCTACTATATGTATCAGTCATGATACAAAAACATGCTCTATTACGTTTACAGTCTTGTATTACAAACCAGATAAATACTTGTTAATTTGCTGCAATCTGTCTTTATGAATTATTGGATAAATAGGAAGAAATGGATTACTTTTATGTCTCTGAAGAGATCATGCCCTTTATTGGCCAGGAGCTTGTACACCTAGTGTTGTACTAATAGGAAAATGAAGATAAATAATTACCTCTAAGTCTGTTCTGGAAACACCAATAACTAATTACATGGTTTTACTTTCATGGATTTATGTATTAAGGAGTGAGTAAAAAAGGAAGTTCCTAAAAAAATAGTCCTAATAGTGTTGTAGAGACACTGCATACAGGCAGCTTCAACTTCACAGAATATTATATGCAGTATTTTTGAGAAATTCTTCCTCCCCGTGGTCCCTTGGCTGAGAAAATCGGAGTATTTGTGCAGTGATTATACCCAAGAGGACAATTTTTGCGCCTTTCATAGCTATGACCACGTTCTCTGAATATGTTTACACTGAAAATGTTAAAATTCATGTTTTAACTAATAAGCTTTCTAAGTCAGTATCTAGTGTAAAGAGATAAAGGGTACCTTGTGTTGATTAAGCATAGACCAGAATTAGATGTCATCTAGAACATATGTAAACATAGATTAAACTTAATTTAGGACTTCTTGCAGAAATAACCAGTGAAATGTTGTGGCATGTACTAAGCTGTTCAGCTAACAGGTTGCTAAGATTCTCTTCTGACTCTGAAATCCTAGGGACAGAATTCTATCTCCTGTAAACTGTCACAGTTTCATTAAGTTTCTTTATACTACTTACATTGTGAAGGATCTGCTTTTGTGAATCTCTGAAATTGAGCCAAGTATCAAAAAAACAGGCAGTTCTTCTTAGAACATAACAAAAACATGGAAGTAACTGGACAAAACCCAAACATACTTTGCTAGGGATTATTCAAGTGGAAATTGTAGTTTGCAAGTAATGCTTCCGATTTCAGAATACTTCAGCAAGTCTGATTTCTTACTGAAAAACATCAGTAAAGAGTGACAGCTCCTGTTGTATGGTCCTAGCCCTGCATACAGTTAGAAGTATATTGAAACAATCAAACAATCACTGTACTTACATTCATATTAACCACTTGGCATTTGTTGAGCAATGTAACAGAGACTAGCTTGAACTTAGAGAAGCCTGTGAATACCGAGAACTAACACTTCACCTGAGCAGCTCCTGAAATAAGGCACCTGTAATCAGTAGCTCGCCTGAGCTGCTTTTGCTGCTGTGGTGAAGTCTGGTGCAGGCCAGTTTGCCAGCCGGCGGCGTTTTGGCACTAGGCACATCCGTATACTTAAATAAATACACCATGTGGAAATTCTGCTAGCTAAGACTCTTTATGCCCAGCCATCCTGCTCCCGTCTGCAGTCAGAATCAAATCAGCTTACTTCCAGTGGTGTTTGCAGGTCAGTTGGGTCTTCTGCTCCTACTGTGTGATTATCTGCAAAGAAAAACGACACCTCTACAGTTAGCACAGCTTGAAGTTCACAGGAAGAGCAATTTCAGATCTAACAAGGGAAAACGGAGAGAATTCAGCCTTGCTACTCAGCCTGAGGAAGGACAGAATTGCTTATTTCTCCTGCTCTGGATTGTCCGGGCCCTGCGGCAGTTCCTGGCACAGGACAGGATCATCTGCCGGAGAATCAGGGTCTGGAAGGTGTCTGAGGAAGCAGCCCAGGCTCCAGCCAAGAGCGAGTATCTCTTTGAAAGAGGTGAAGCAACCATGGCAAAACACGTACCTTGTGTCACCGCCACGCCGGTCAGGTGTGGGGGCTGGACCCGGAGAAGGCGGGACAGCCCTTCATTCCAGCACTGGCTCTCCTCTGTACTGGTTTTCCTCCCACCGATGTCGGTTCCTCCGCAGGAGGCTGCTTTGGCCACACTATCCATCCCGGGCCCCCCTGAAGAGCAGGAGGGGGACAGACCAGCGCGCTGGTCCCCTCACCGCACTGACGCAGCCAGGCATCACATTTGGAAGTGCCTTGTCTATATTCTTGCAGTTCTTTCTTAAGTAACTGATTTTCCTCTGTGACGTTTGTTACTGCTGTTGATAACCTTTTGCATTCTCTGTTTGCACTGGTCAAGTTAGACTTTAAAAGATCAATATCTGCCTTTGCATTTCTGAGTTCAGTCATGAGTTTCTTTTTTGTATAAGCCTTATTGGATTGGAGTTTCTCAAAGTCCTTCTGCAGCATCTGTTCAGTATTAGAACATTCTTGTAGGGTTATTTCAAGGTTAATTTTTTTGGCTTCCAGTGTTTGCATTAACTGAAGATGAGTTTCCAGTTCAGATTTTATTGTGGTTTCTTTTTCTTTTATTTGTTGCATTTCACTCTGATTTCTTTCAGGCTCTTGTTCTAGGGAACTTTTTTCTTTTGTAAGCCTGGATATTTCTGTCTTAAGTTTTTCATTTGTTTCTTTTAACTTGAAGCATTCCTTTTGCAAGAGCTTTAGGATTACACTGAGCCTCTCTCTTTCACAGGTAACAGCGGTCATCTTTTCTTCTACTTTCTGGTTCCTAATTGGAAAATCATGTTGTGTCTGTATTGAATGCTGGTTTCCATTATGGAGTTGATTCCTCTCTTCCTCAAGGATGTTTTTCTGGTTTTGGAGTTCTTTACATTTTCTTAAGGAGTTCTTTGCTTCCTTAATACATTCCTTGTTGTCTTCTTGTGATTTAACCAACTGGATTTGCACACTGTTCTTTTCTTCAGCTAAATCCTTAATTTGCGTATTACATGTTGATATTTTTTCTTCCGAAGACTGTATGGTAACAGTAAGAGGTTCCGCTTTGTTCTTAAGAGCTAAACTATCATTCAGACGATCATGTACTGGTTTTTGCAAATGCTCAAAATTTTTCAGGGACTCTTGCAATGTGTCGATTTTGCCATCATATTCAGAGGCTACTTTGATTTTGCTGAACGTCTGATTTCCTGGCCTCAGTAACGTTTGACTTAAAGTAGTCTGTTGTTGCTCTTTTTCTTTTTTTAGTTGCTCTTTGTTATCAAGCATTAGTAGCTTATCTTTCACCATCTCGGAATTAACCTGGAATCTGTCACGTTCACTGTAATTGATTCTGAATTCTTTATGTCCATTTTTGCTTTGAGATTCTGCTTTTTCACTGTATACTGTTGTAGGAGAACCACCCCATACATTGGCACATTTGGAGCCTTTATAAAATTCTTGATCAAAATGTAGGCCATTTTCTTTAACTGGAACTAAACCAGTATGTGATTCATCTGAAGAGGTTGCCATTTCTGCACCTTCTTTTAAGTTATTTAACTTTTCTCTGGATAAAAAGCCAGATTTTTCTGTATTATCTGCTAACGAATCCAAATCACTATGGACTGACTTCTGAAGTTCTTGTTTCAGCAGCTTGGTAGGATAGTTAGTGTTGTCTACTTTATGAAATCCTTTCCCAAACTTGGGAGAAAGTATATGATGTTTAGATTCACTCAAAATGACGTTCTCATGGGCAGCATTCAGCCTTTCTGTCTCCAAATGAGTGCCAGATAGCAAATGTCCACATTTATGTTCATTTTCGATTGCAAGTATCCTGTTGTTTCCAAACAGATCTTCTGAATTTCCAGCCTTTTCAGTTGCTACAGTTTTAAGCGAAATCCTGTGTGGAATATTTGTATCACTGACGACGTTTCCAGTATTGGAATTTGCTTCCACGTGCTCATCTGAACAGGGTTGTTGATCATGATGAACTTTTCTCTTAGCAGGCAGCGATTCAGGATTTTCCATAAGCTACCCCACAAAGTTAAAACCAAATGTACAAAAAACTGTCATGCTGGGAAAATTGTGTAACAGTGCAGTACTGGAAGCATAAGACAACTAAATTGTTACCAAAGCCCCTTATCAATCAAGACTTGTACAGTTTACCTCTGCCAGTGCCATTTACCCGTTTGAAGAATGTGAAAAATTATCGTAGGCCCCATTTCGTTCAGTACTGGGCTTTGGAGCAGGCACAAAATACCAAGCAAGTGTCTTAAATTGATTAAGTGTATTTCCAGCAGAGGAGAGAGGACTTCAGGAGACTATAGTTTGTCTTTGATTGTTTTTGTCATCCCAGTCCCTATGAAATAAGGGCAAACTGGAGTTCACACTAAATATAGACAGAAAAAGTAGGGTTTATGCAGCACTTCATAGGAGAGGGACAAAATTTATTCCCTGTCCCCATTTCTCTCTCTTCTCTCCTTGACTCTCTGCCCTGTCTCCCTAAATGCTTTGCATTGCATTCCATGCCCACTGCAGAGAATCCATATGAATTTGGGGAAGATCAGGTTACAGTTTCACCTGTGCAGAACAGAAACTGAGTTTTAATCATAGTGGGTGGGAGGGAATAGTATATGTAATTATGGCTGAAGTTCTGCTACCCAGAAAAATCTCAGGAAGAAGATACTGTTGTTGTTTGGTTTTAAACCGAGACTACCCCTTGAGCTATTTTCCAAAAAACACATCACTCTCAAAATCCAAGGTCCAGCTAAGGAATAACTTGTTTGTAGGTAAAAATTGTTAAACATACCAGAGGTGCATCGCTTCGTGTGCAAGTCATCGTGTGCAGAATCTTGTCTGAACTACATAGTGGAGTTTTCCTTTCGCATGTATTTTTATTTTTATTTTTATTTAGTATCTCACGGAATTTAGACTGTACCTGAAAAAGATTGAGATTGTTTACAGAAAACTTAAATGTAGAGATATTTAATTTTCCAAAAATACTCTATGACTCAAGAAGTTTTCTCTTAGGAAGGACAGACCAGATGGAAATGGCATGTAGGAATATGGAATTGTTTATAACCAACAAAGTGTAAAGCTAAATGTCCTTCCAGCATCAGCTATTTAGCTTTTATATAAAGAACCAGATAAAACAATGGCAGAAAAATGCTCCTGAAAAGGTGGCTTAGCATTTTGTGAAACGTGGCGGTTTGCAACAACAAAACAGGTTCTGCTGACAGGGGCATAATGTGGAATTAACTTCTTTGAAAACAACAGAGCTTCCTTGAGTTTACAGTGATATAAAGCAGAGAAGGATGTAGTCCTTCCCTTTTTTATTCCTAACTCAGTTTTGGTTTTCCTCCGTTCTTCTGAGGCTTTTAAATAGTTTTTATAAGCCCCCAAATAATAGTGTGACTAAGAAGGAGCAAGAACCTAGAAGTGAGATTATCTTATCACCTATTTTAAGATAGACAGATGATTGAACGTATACTTCATGTACACAATAGTCTAAGAACAGGTCTTACTTAAAACACCTATGGCAGCATCTAAAAATGCAGTGGGAGGCTTTTGTATCTTAAGAGCATTTGTGTTCTGCTTTTACCGTGTTAATATTCTCCAGAGTCTGTTGCCGAAATGTCTGAAATGCTTCCAGCTGTTGCTGAAGAACCTAAAATGTATAAAATAAATGTCAGAAAATTGGTAGGCAGGGGGTTTTGGGTTGTTTTTTGTTTTAAATATTGAGATGAGTTAGGATATTTTCTCAGTTGAAATTCTGTTTCTTTTCCAGTCCCAAGATGGTTTTCACCCAGCCTGAGTCAATGGGAGTTCATCAAATGCTTCTTTCACCATTCAATAGCCATTTAGAAACTTATTTGCAGTATTGGAAGAATTTCAGCATAGTTCTTCACAGACAGTTGCTCACGTTACAGAAAGTACTGTCACATCTAGCATTACTTTGGATCTTAGTCTTTGCAGTGAGACCAAAGGTGCTTCTGGTAGAGTTCATACTCTAGTTCCAGAAATCATCTTTCTGGTTTAGACTGTGGTGTACTGGTTGGACAACATAGGAAAGTTGGACCGTCTCTGGGATTAGTAAAGGGAAAGCCTAGTATTCTGCATGAACAGAAGTAACGTTGGCTAAGCTTTAATGACTTAGAAGTGCTTTGAAATAAATAGTGCAAATTCTTTACATAGATCAAAGGATTTTTCTCTGAGTGAATCATTCTTAGGTCACAGGGATTTGGAAGCTCAGTGAAAATCTCAGCTAAAGGAATGAGCCATGTGCGTAGACCAAAATTTGTCTAGCTTTCCATGCCGTCTGCTTTGGAAGAGAACTCCCCAAAACATGCAAGAGGAGGAAAAGAGGCAGGCAGAGAACTACTGTACATCCTATACCCGAGTTATGCAACTATACTGATACTAAAACCAAAACCCAAACATACTTTGCTAGTGATTATTCAAGTGGAAATTGTAGTTTGCAAGTAATGCTTCCGATTTCAGAATACTTCAGCAAGTCTGATTTCTTACTGAAAAACATCAGTAAAGAGTGACAGCTCCTGTTGTATGGTCCTAGCCCTGCATACAGTTAGAAGTATATTGAAACAATCAAACAATCACTGTACTTACATTCATATTAACCACTTGGCATTTGTTGAGCAATGTAACAGAGACTAGCTTGAACTTAGAGAAGCCTGTGAATACCGAGAACTAACACTTCACCTGAGCAGCTCCTGAAATAAGGCACCTGTAATCAGTAGCTCGCCTGAGCTGCTTTTGCTGCTGTGGTGAAGTCTGGTGCAGGCCAGTTTGCCAGCCGGCGGCGTTTTGGCACTAGGCACATCCGTATACTTAAATAAATACACCATGTGGAAATTCTGCTAGCTAAGACTCTTTATGCCCAGCCATCCTGCTCCCGTCTGCAGTCAGAATCAAATCAGCTTACTTCCAGTGGTGTTTGCAGGTCAGTTGGGTCTTCTGCTCCTACTGTGTGATTATCTGCAAAGAAAAACGACACCTCTACAGTTAGCACAGCTTGAAGTTCACAGGAAGAGCAATTTCAGATCTAACAAGGGAAAACGGAGAGAATTCAGCCTTGCTACTCAGCCTGAGGAAGGACAGAATTGCTTATTTCTCCTGCTCTGGATTGTCCGGGCCCTGCGGCAGTTCCTGGCACAGGACAGGATCATCTGCCGGAGAATCAGGGTCTGGAAGGTGTCTGAGGAAGCAGCCCAGGCTCCAGCCAAGAGCGAGTATCTCTTTGAAAGAGGTGAAGCAACCATGGCAAAACACGTACCTTGTGTCACCGCCACGCCGGTCAGGTGTGGGGGCTGGACCCGGAGAAGGCGGGACAGCCCTTCATTCCAGCACTGGCTCTCCTCTGTACTGGTTTTCCTCCCACCGATGTCGGTTCCTCCGCAGGAGGCTGCTTTGGCCACACTATCCATCCCGGGCCCCCTGAAGAGCAGGAGGGGGGACAGACCAGCGCGCTGGTCCCCTCACCGCACTGACGCAGCGAGGCGTGCTGCCCCCTTCTGTGGCAGTGACATCACAGTTTGACCCGCTCGAGCCGCCCCTCGCGCCCCAACGGCCTCGAGCCCCGCGGCCCCCGCGCGGTGGCGCTGCCCGACACGGTGCGCCCCGCCGGCAGCCCGGGCCTCAGGGCGCCGCCCGCGGCTTCGTTTCCAGCCGGGCGTGAGCTCCCCCCGGCGGCCCGGAGAGTCCGCAGACGCCGCAGGGTGGCGGAGGAAGGCCGGGAAGCGAGTGCCCCGGGGTAGCCCTCCTGCCCCGCCGCCACCGTGGTGGCGGCAGTGTTAAGAAATGCTAGTCGTTTAGCTTAAATTTAAATTTATGAGGACAGCCAACTTTCGTTTGCCTTTACATGGAAAGGACAACAATTAACCTGGACGTGTCTCCCACAAGGGTTTGCAGGCCCTCCTACAATTTTTTCATGAATTCTGGGAAATTATTTGAGAGACATGAAACTACCAGGCGAATCAGCTCTTGTACAATATGTAGATGATTTGCTGATAGCAAGTAAAGATGAGGACGCCTGTATAAAAGACACTATACATCTACGTACTTGCCTTGGCAGAGAAAGGTCATCGTGCATCTCTGTCCAAACGTCAGCTGTGTCAGAAGGAAGTTAAATATTTAGGGTTTATCCTAAAGGAAGGGCAGCAGGTAATAGACGCAGAAAGAATAGAAGCTATAATCAAGCTTCTGTGTCCGGTCACAAAGAAACTGTTGTGAGGGTTCCTTGGAGCTGTGGGATTTTGTTGACCGTGGATTCCTGGGTTGGGAGAATTAACAAAATCTCTGACAGAAGCAAAGAGAAATGAGGAGGTAGAACCTGTTGTGTGGGGTCCGGGAAAGGAGCAAGGTTTTAAGGTGATAAAAGAAGCTTTGGCATCAGCTCCCACTCTTGGGCTCCTGGATTATACAAAGTCCTTCAATTTATATGTACATGAACGAAAAGGAATAGCCAGTGGAGTGATAACGCAGAATTTAGGACCTCACCAGAGACCGGTTGCATACTACTCCGCACAGCTAGATTCAGCTGCAGCAGGTGCACCAGCCTGCATTAAATCAGTGGCAGCAGCAGCCACAGTATTTGAAAGAAGCTGCCCCGTCATTCTGGGTTGCCATGTAACAGTTTATGTCCCACACGAGGTGGAAATACTGTTGAAACAGTATGCAACTCAAGCCTTATTGCCACAACGGGCACACAGATACGAACTGATCCTTCTAATGGTGGATAATGTAATTTTGAAAAGGTGCAACACCTTGAATCCAGCAACCCTAATACCTTTACCTGACGATGGGGAAGAACATCAGCAGTGTGAGCAGGTGATGCACACTTCAAGTAAACCGCAAACAGATTTAACTGATGTTCCTTTGCAGAATCCAGACCTAACTCTGTTTGTAGATGGCTCATCTTACTACCTGCACGGACAACGATGGACTGGATATGCTGTGGTCAGTCAAGGGCAAGTAATAGAAGCTGAACCTCTCCCAACAAGGATGCGTGCACAAGGAGCGGAGCTGGTAGCTCTAATGCACGCAGCACGTCTGGGAAAAGGTAAACGAGTCAATATTTATATCAACTCTCAGTATGTCTTTGGGGTATGTCATGCAACTGGAATGTGAAGGAAAGAGTGAGGATTTTTCACATCATCAGGGAAAAGAGTATCTAATGGAGAAGAAATATTTAACTTGCTAGAATTAATCCAACTACCTAAAGAAATTGCTGTCATACGCTGCCCAGCCCATACTAAGGGCACTACAGAAATTAGTAAAGGAAATGCCTTAGCTGACGCGGCTGCAAAGGCTGCAGCCCGACAGCCTCTGAAAGAATGCATGGTTGCAATCCCAGCAATGGACCAAAGCGAATGGACAAAAGTAACAGACCTCAAAACCATGTATGAGAAAGACTGTTCAGCAGAAGAAAAGGAACAATGGAAAAAGTGGGAAGCAAACCAAGATGACGACGGAATATGGACAACTGGAGGAAAACCAATGCTACCAAAGAAATACGTAATTACTGTGGCTAGATGGTTTCACGACAAAACTCATGGGGGAGCAGAGGCGGTAGCTAATCAGGTGCAGAAGGTATGGACAGCACCAGAAGTTTATGCTGCCGCCAAAAGAATCACCAATACCTGCCTGACTTGTCAAAGGTTCTCAAGTACCAGGCTGAGCCCAGAGTTAGGGGGGTGACCGTGGGCCTACTTCCCTTTTCAGCAATTGCAAGTAGATTACGCAGACATGCCATCTGCTAATGGATACAAACATTTACTTGTAATAGTAGATCAGCTGTCAGGCTGGGTGGAAGCCTTCCCGACAAGAAAAGCTGACACAGGGGGAGTAGTAAAAGCTTTATTGAAAGAAATGATACCTAGATATGGGATTCCGGAGTCAATTGAGTTGGACAGGGGTGCTCATTTTACAGGAAACATAATCAATCAACTATACAAATCACTGGGAACAGAGAGAAATTTACATACCCCCTATCACCCACAGTCTTTGGGACAGGTAGAAAGGATGAACAGAACATTAAAGGAAAAGATAGCAAAAGTATGTGCACACACTGCTTTAAAATGGCCAGAAGCATTAAACTTAGTCCTATGGGATGTTCAAAACACTCCACAACAACCCATAGGACTAACGCCAGCAGAGATTCTCTTTGGGAGGCACCTAGCTATACCAGGGACTTACACTCCGGCTAAGACCAGCCTATTGAATGGAGATGAATGGTTAACTCAGTACATTTTATATGTGCAGAAGGGGTTTGTAGACAAAAGGAAATATACCCAATGGTGTCAACCCACACCACCCGAGATTCAGGTACGTGATATACAACCTGGAGATGAAGTCTTAATTAAAGTATTTTCCTGAAAATCAAAATTGGAACCCAAATGGGTGTGGCCATACACTGTCTTACTGTGTTCTTATTTCGCTGTTAAAGATTCAGGAAAAGAAAATTGGATACACCATTCTCATGGCAAACGAGTGGTGAGTAGCCAACCAGCTGGTGGATGACAGATTCCTGAAAATCGGCAAAGGATGAAGTGGAATATTTCACTACTGATACTGTCGATTCTGGTGACTACTACAGCATGGCTAAGTATGAAATTAAAAAGGATAGATGCTCTGGATTGGATGGGAGGTGATAAATTTGAAAAGAAAATAACCAACATATGGTACGAAGGACCTGGTTTCCCAATTTTTAAAAAGCCTATAGCAGGGACTGTCATTGTTTATTGTGAATTGGATAAGGTATATGATCTAATTCTGACAGAGGTAGTCAGAAAAATTAGATCTTGTTGTCCCAATGATACCAGTTGCTGTTTAACACTTGATTTCAGGTGTTGTGTGGCGGTTAATGGTGAAGTTGGCATCACATAGACTAATGTATCTTGTGAAAGAATTGACCTGATATCAACTACAGTCCCTCTAACTACCACAATGAGTCCGACTTCAACTCCACTAACAAGAGAGGAGTTGATCCTGCAAATATCTGAAATTGGACCAATGCTATCAAACATGTAGGGTAACAACAAGTGTTATTTAATCCCTTATGCTCACTGAAGCAGGTAGAACTGTTGATACAAGTTAATGTTTCTACAATGAAACCAACCTGTGTACCATTCCTAAGTACATCCTACGCAGGATGGTTAGCATGGTTACCTAAGCGAACCCTTACCCCCTCGAGACAAATGAAAAGAGATGTAACTGGTATCACAGGGACAGGACTGGGAGTCTTAAATAACATAAATGCTGAAGAACTTGTAAACAAACTGAGTGCAACCACAAATGACTTGAGCAAATTAGAACGCCCATTGTGATCCTTTCTGTTAGCATTAGGGACTAACCAATGGATTGTGTCTGATATCCTACCTCAGTGGGAGGAAATTAATGAAAAGGACCACCAGTTGATTGTAGATGCGCTTGAAACAATCCAAGGCAATGTTTCACTAGCCCTTAGCTGTATCCACGCTCAACTGTGGACGCAGTCTACAGTAGCAGCAATTGTAAGAGAAGGTGAAGAAGGCATTCTACCCACGGAGATTCGAAAGATGATTTGGGACAATGCAACTGAATTCGAAAGAGAGTTCCAATCTTGGTGGTATTTAGTCAATTTTACTTATGACCCCATCAACAATAGGGCCTCTGCTTTTGTCTTAACAATATGCAATGCTTCGGTGTACACCATATACCCAATCTTTCTGTTAGGGTTAAATCACAATGGAACTGTACTCTATCCATTAGAACATAGAGTGTGGGCCCAACAAATTGGGAACAAGTGGCAAACTGTTGATATTGGCACCTGTGTTGTGCGAGACCAATGAGGATTTGTCTGTGAAAGTAACACCATCAAAGCTCAAGACATTTGTCTTGATACTGAACAAAAATCTGCCATTTTGAGATACACCACGTTGAAAACCCCGAGACCGTACTTGCGTATATTGGAAAGGGATGTGCTTGTATGAGAACCCTTTGTGAATCTCTATTCATAGATAACATTACTGTAGATACAAGTAATCACTCAAATATTTGTGCATGTAACTTTACTGAAACTATGGGATGTGACTTTAATTATTCAGCTCCTGTCACATCCCACCAGTTACTCCAGTCTAATTGTACCTTATACCAAAATTTGTTGCCTACTCCCATAGGGATGAATCTAACATTAGTAAAGAAACTATTTCAACATAGTGAATTACAAGTGTTAAGACGTGCAAAGGATGATGGACAAAAAACTCTAATCACCGTTCATCATGTCTTGGAAAGAGTGAAGAAAGATGGAGGACTCCACTGGTAAGAAACTCTCTTTGGGTGGTCACCAACAGCTATAGGAATCCCTACTCACATGCTCCACCCAGTGGTGATTTTGTTAGCTATGATTCTATTATCTCTGTTACTTGTAATAGTATTGTCTATAAGACTATGGGCAGTAGTTAAACACCTTGAAAGACTTCGAGTTGCTTTTGACATATGAGCAGGAATGCTTAATAAAAACAAAGGGAGGACTGTTAGGAAATACTGGTCATTATTTAGCTTAAATAAGTCAATTTTAAGTAGAATGAATCACTCAAAGTTGATCATTTGACATTAGGATGCAGGGATAGCATAATGTTGTGTGATTTGGTATACTGTTAGTTTAACATTGCTTACTTAGCATGAGTAGGTAGATTTTCTGAAGCCTTAGGCCACAGGCTGTGAACTTTCACCGAGTTAAGCAAAAGAGGGCCTCCAGAGCCAGTGCAAACCAGAAGATAAGGAGGCTACAACCGTCAGCAGAAGCTGCAACTTGACAAGATAACGGCCTGCCTGGAGACAGAGAAGGAATCCAATAAGGTGTTAGAAGATCTCAGACCAGAAATCACCGACAGGCGCCTGAAAGACATGTGAAGGATCGTGTGAGGGACAGGCACATAGGTTGTAAGGGTATTATTGACCAGGGATTTCTTTGTTTGGGGTCCCTCTCTGGAGGCACCCAGCTCGAGCTGACTTCTCAGCTGTATGATCTGAATAAATTTTTTTTTTTAATATTTTGATGCCTGAGACTCTGCTACAGGAATCCTAGGGATCAAACTGCGAAGAAACTTCTTTAACAGCAGCCCCTTCGGCGTGGCGGCCCACTTGGCGTGCCGCCCACTGCTGAAGGCCTGGCCGCAGCTGCCTGCTCAGAAAGCAGCCCTGGCAACCCTGAGGGGAGTGTGCCTATGTGCCAAGTGCCTCCTTCTTCCTTTCTTTACTTGTTTTTTGTTGTTTGGAGGTTTTGCTGGGTTTTTTTTGTTTGTTTGGTTGGGTTTTTTTACTTTTTATTGCATATACCTCCATGTGTTGTCACTCTGGGCGGGCTTGCTCTGTAGCACAGTCGCATCTGTGAAACATGTTTTTGTCATTTACATTTTAAAAGTAATATTCTGCCATGCGTTTAAATTTAAACAGATTGCATGAGTGTAGTTTCACCCTGCCAGGAAAAAAAAAAAAGAAAAAGAGAAAAAAGTTTCCCTACCAAAATATTTGGAGCTCCTAAAACGTATATGAACAATATTAATTAATTGTTAGTGTTTTCTGTGCTTGAAGTACAAAAGCAGACGTTTGCTATGAATAACTTGTATTTGCGCGAGTAGACTCACTGAAAGACTCCTCACGTAACTAGGGCACTCAGGTGAATAAAGTCTGTAATATTAGGCACAGGTTGTTAAGCCTGATTGCTTCTCGTAAAGCACCTGTAAGGCTGCCGTCCATGGGCAACCTTTGGTTGCAAAAGCAACTGCTAGCATACGTCATTGACATTATTTTGGAAAGCAGTACTATCGAAGGTAAAGTGTTTTTTTTAAACTTTATTTTAATTTTGATCTGTGTCAGGCTTTTAAGTTAAAGCTTGTATAACAGTTAATTGGTGGAAGTTATGTGGTTTTTTAAACCCAATATTGCATAAAAGCTGAAGATCTAGCAGGACTTGACGAAAGAACAAATACAACCTCAACATTTTTATTTCACATTCAAGTTGTGTGTAGTTATTTCTTTTAACTTTTAATAACAAGAGAGAAAGTGGATTAAATCTATAATATAATTGGTTAACTAGTTTAGTGGTGGGAGATGTTGAAGCAATTTGAGTTTTTTAATATTCAGTCATGGGACTTGTCATTCAGTGCTTATGCTAAAAGTTTACACATGTGCTTATAGCATTGGAAAATTATAGTTCCATAGGCTGACCAAGGCATTGATAATGGTACATTTGAACATCTTCTTGGAAGGATGGTTTGCAATTATGTAGATAAAAGAGTTAAGTTGGGATCATGACTCTCAGTCCTTAAGAATGGCATAGCTGTAATATTCAAGGTTTTCAGGCTCTCCAAATAGTTCTAATGTGTTTTTGCAGAAGTACAAAGTTAGTGAAACCGCTTTACACCTGTCGAGGGACAGCTGAAGAGTTTAGTAGCTGGAATTAGTCCAGCAGTATTACACAACACCAACAAACATAAATCTCATATTTAGCTACTTACTTTCCAACCCAGAATTTTTTTTTTTTTTTTTTTTCATTTTTGTGGCACCATAAGGGGAAAAACAAGTTTTGGCTTATGTTTGCAATCCATAAGTAGTAGAACATAAAATCTGTCACTGTAATCTGTCGCCCGCCTACAATTTTTGAGGTTTTTTTGGATCCTGTTCTAACATGAGTGGCAATACTGTCTCCAGAGGTGTTTCTTCAGTACTCTTCCATGAACTAGAATCAGAACCTTTTACTGGGAGTCACAGATGGAGAAATTTGCCCTTAAAGTTTTGGGAATGGCTTTTTAACAGTTAATGTTTTTGATTTTTGAATCAGGCATTTCAGCTTGTCCTTAAGCTATGCTAGCAAATCAAGTATGACTTGTTTTACATTGGGCTATTTTGTCAAAGATAACTTACAAAATGTTTGTAAGTTGTAAAAGACCATATTATACCATGAAAAGATCTGGAAGATAGCAGAAGGCTTTGCTGCCAATCAGTGCAAGAGGAAGAAGAATGAACTAGTGATGCAAGAAACATTCACCGTTTGAATAAATGTAAAAATAATTTTCGGGCTCAGCTCCTTCATGATTCTGGTATAAACCATCCAAATTGTGGAAATTTCTCAGAATATTGCATCTTCTTTGTCAGTGAAGATAGAACCATTAAGACCAGTGAGTTCTGCCACTGAGGCATGTAGGAATTGACATACACAACACATCAAGTTAGTATTACCTGGAGTCTGTGTGTGAATCTCAGTCAGGGAGAGAGTAAATCCCATGGTATACTACCAGTTTAAAGACCAAAGAAGGGTTCTAAATAATGAAACTCTAAATCTACCCTGAAAAAGAACATTTACTTGGAAGTTTCTTCATGGTATTCTGCTGCCTGTTTGCGCCGTCAAGGGGGTGTGTGTGCTATAGAGACTGTTCTTAGTATATCTGCATTGTGATCTTCCTGGATTCCTGAAAAGCCAGTAAGAACAGTAAGGACAATAAAAAAAGCCTTCTGGAGTTGTCAGCTCATGTTTGCAGTTAAATAAACAAGATCAGCTATTTGAAAACTGAAAATAAACCAGCTTCCTAAATAGAGAGAAGCATCTAGTCCCAAATTTGAGACAAACGGAGAATGGGTATGGAAGTCTTGACCTGAAAACATATGGAAGTCTTGGCCTGAAAACAATATGAGCATTGTAAAATTCTGATGTACGTGTTTATCTGAAACAAGACCAGTACCTTGTTTTGTTTAGAAATAAACTATGTTGTGCACTTCATTTTATGTAAGCACATGTCCAGAAATTGACCCATGGGAGGTCCTCTGTATTTCTCCAGCAAGAAAAACAGTGAAAAATAACAGAATGTTCTTTTTGGATTTCTTAGGCAAGGTACAGGAAAATTTTCCAATGCAGAAAGAAGTGCCAGGAAGGTAGACACTGCACAAAAGCACAGAAAACAACAGTGGGCCGTTAGGTAATTGGCTGCAAATGAAGAATTGGTTTAGCCAGTTTGAGTTGGTTCTGTGTTAGCAGTCAGTGGAAATATACGTAGCTGTCCCTCCTTCTCTCATGACCTCTTTTCCATAATATTTTAGTTACCTGTTGTTAAGATAAAGACTCATCTAAATTGCAGCTCCAATGCAACAGGCTTCTTATTAAAAACCATCCAAAAATCTTCACAAGAGATGTGGAGGGAAAAGAAACAGAAAACCAAGGACAGGAGTAGATAAAACAGAGCAACAGCTAAAAATTCAGTGCATCTGAAAATTGCCAGAGACATAGCAGTGAGTGGATGAAAGTCAGGAAACACTGACAAGTAAAATGAGGAAAGGAGTAGTCAGGATTCTGAGATACAGGATTTGTTTAGCAGCATGCAGTTACCTGAGTAAGGACAAAGCAATTAGTTATGAGATTGTATTACTAAGTTTGAGGAATAATGTAGTGTTTGAGGAAAAAGAAACCAATTTCCAAAAGGTATCGATTTTATATGACAGATTTAAGATATGAAGAAATTTATGAAGCATTCTTAACAATTTTCAGGCTGTTGAGCTAGCTTGGAAGAGCTGATAAAATCCATAGTTCAGCCTCAAATTTTAATGGTGATCAGAGAGTAAAAAATGGGGAAAAAGTCTGGTAGAAGAAACCTAAAGTTCACTTTAAATATGATATTTTGGAATTTGCCAGGCTTCATAAACTAAGTTTATTAGATTGCAATTTTTGGAAAGAAAACAGAAAAGAAAATCTGCAAAGCAAAAATTACAAGGAGGAGATGATATGATGCAAGCAGTTACATTGTAGGGAAGAGCTAGGCATGCGCTTAATGGAAGTAAATAAACAAATGCAGTGACCAGCTGGTGTGTACAAGAGCAAAAACCATCTTAACAAAGCCAGCAAACAGGGACAGTAAAAACCTATAAAGAAACAACGTACAGCACCTTGTGCGATGAAGAGTATTTCAAGGGTAACTTTCAAGACCTCTCAACTGCCCGTGTTCTCCCATGACTTGGGACATGGAGGCTCTTCAGAGAGCTTGCCGACCAGGACTTCTGTGGCCACCAAGGCAGGAACACGGGAGAAATCTCTCAGCAGAACCCTTGTTGCACAGTCCCAGTCTCCGTGTGCAGGTGGTGGAGATCCCCTTTGTGCCTCAGAAGATAGTTTTGGCATTAGTTTCTGAATGGGACTGTGTGGATGCCATTGTGCTTGTGTGGTACGTAGGGTGGCCCACTCACCTCATTCCCCACTGTTTGCCTTAAGAACTGACGGCTGCTGACTGGATCCCTTTTAAGCCAGGAAGTGCTATAACAGGTGAATGTGATACCTAACGTTAAAGGTTTTGGTAAAAAAAAAAAAAAAAAGAGTTGTAGGATGAAAGTATGTAATTGCTTGGTCACATCACTGGAAGATAATTCCTGCTTTGTGGATAGGTGAATTGGATGTGGAGGTAAAACCTGACCTTGAAAAGAGAAAGTAAATAACTATTTTTTGACAAAGAGTACCTATTCCAGGCCTCAGGAAGAGTATATGAACTGTAGAACAAGTTCCAATATATGAGGAAGATCAATTTCAAAATTTCTTTTTTGGATAAATATAGGTACAATGTAGTCAGTTGTTTGTCATGAAGTTACTCCTTTGGTGGGTTTACTAGACAAGAGCAGATAGAAGGGATGGGGGAAGACTCTAGGTCTCATCTCAAAGGAGCAGAAAATCAGCATCCTTTACATACCAACTTCTTGCCTCTTCCAACTATAGTCATTTAGCTGTGCGTATCTAAACCTCTTTGATACTTAGAAAAATGTGTATCTCTATTGGATTAAAACATTCTTCTTTGGGGGAAGGGCAAGTGATATATTTTGAGTGAATGTTTTGCCAGGGAAAAACCCTGTGCTTGCTTGGCCCTTGTCTTGAGTTGCTGAGCTAAGCAGGAAAAAGAAACCTTTGGAAGAGGTTGCTAATAGCAGTGTTTCGTCTTACGATATGAGTAGTCTTTCTCTCACCTCTTACAGGAAGTCATTTTAAGACGGAAGAGACGTTCTCTGAAAATAAAGGTAAATTGTTTCTTCTCGAAGATCTGAGAAGATTTCTACTTTTCCTTTTTTTTTTTTTTTATGATTCCAATAAGCAGGTATGATTAGAGGCTAATAATGTGAATAAAATCAGAACTAGTATCTTTTAAAAAACTGATGCTGAATACATTCCCCACCCTTAAAAAGACTGCAAAAATACTGATTTATTTTACGAAACACTTCAACATAATCTAATGCAAAACTTTAGAAAAATGGCAGGCACTACTATTTTGATATGAGGGTGCAAGAAGTGGCAAGGATTACTAGTATTTTCCTTAACTGATATTTGACATTGATTGTCTCTTCCTTAAAGAAAGGTTTCACAGAAAGTCAGCAACAGTATTCACTAACTGTTTTTATTTAAAAAAAAAAAAGAAAAAAAAAGGAGAGAGACATATCTGGAAACAGTCCATTGTTCTCATAACTTGCAGTGTCAGATGCCAACCTGTCTTGAGACTGCATGGCTCAGGTCTTTATAGCCCCATGAATCTTCTTAGGGAAATGTGGGCTAAATATGAACAGCTAATTAAATTTGTCTGTGTCCCTAAATATGATAGAAATGTTAGAATCAGCTACAGGGACAGCTGTCACCTCTTGATTATTGTGAGATGATGAGTGGACATGTTCCACGAACCTTTGAACAGGTGCAGCCGAGACAGGTTTATTAAAACATGATAGCAGTAAGTATACAAGTATGTGAGGCATTGGGATCTGACAGGGTGATCATAGAGACAGAATACGTTAAATGTTTGGAGATGTCAGTTTGGCTCTCTAACTTGAGAGGCAATGTATAAGTCAGAGCTACTATCACTTCATGTAAACTGACGTCTTTCAGGGAGGTCTGAAGTATCCAGGGCTGAGTCATTTAAGATATAAATTCAAAAGATTCTTTTATCACCACTGTGGCAAACTTGCCCACTTTTATGTGTAGGAATCTGTATGAGTGTAACTATTATATTGTTCTACTTTACTAATTCATTTTCACCATGTATCCAGTATCCTCTGTTATTGGTACTTAAGATGTGAAGTTAGAAACTTAACATTTTTGTCTGACCTTGGAATTTGGGGAAAAAAGAGATTGTCCTACTTTCAGATTACTATATTATCTTTTGTATCATGGTGCGAACAGGAGTTAGAGCCCTTTCAGCATTCAGGAGGAGGGGTTGTTTTCAGGAAATTTAATTGCCGTGAAAAGCCTTTTGGCAAACAGCAATGAGATCCACTGCAACGCAGCAGTCTGAATGCCTCAAAGGTTTTGCCTTTTTCCTTACATGCCACAGTAGAACCATGATTGATTTGACAGCTCGTTATTTGCCCAGATGCTACCACTGTAAAGCATATTTTACTCAATCCTTACTTCTGCCTAGAGCAGGGCAATAGCTGATACAATTTTTGCTAACAGACATCAAAAGCTACATCTGTGTTTAGGTGTGACTTTGAAAGAACAGCCTTTCTGTCACAGGGTCATTAGAACTCCACACTTGATTCAGGAAGGCCAGTTGTATTAAGCAGTGAATAGGAAGTATGTAGGAAAGGCAATTAACAGAGCTGTGTGGTGTATGTATTCATAGAGAAGAATCTCTTAACAAGTCATAGTGAGAATGGAAAAGGATAGATGAATTATGAGTCAGAGAAGAAATAAGTGAACATTTTTAGAATTATAATCCTGTATTAGGATCAAAGAATCTCCTGAAATCCCTGAGATTGTGTAGTCATAAATTAATTTATACTCGAACAGAAGTGTAAAGAACTAGTCCTGTTAACACAGTGCAGGATCCTTACCTGGTCTCTCATTTTTCCAATTCATTTGAGTTTAGGGAAGAGAGAAATTGTTATGGGCCAGCCAGCAACTGGATCAGCTGATAAAAGATCTTGCTGGTGTCTTGGTGTATGACTAGTTTTTACACATTTTACTCTCTGTGTTCTTTCTTTGTGCTGAATGGTTATTTGCGCCTTTTCCTCTCACTTTGTAACTCTTAGAGCTTCTTTGTTTCAACCTCAGTCCACCATCTTTATGTGGAAAAAAGCAAAAGAAAAAAATGTTTATAAAATATCATGCCGTTTATCCTTCATATTGTGTCTTTTCCCTTCCATACTGTAACTGCCTTGTCTGCTTAGTCTGAATTTTAAACTGTGGGATACCAATTATTTCTTATTCTCTATACAGTGGCTGATACAGTTGGGCCATCTCTGCTTCTGAGTGTTCTTGTAATATATGCTTTTCTTATAAATAATAAAATGAGATCAGGTAATCAGTGGAAGAATCTCACTTTGAAATGATTACACTTTTCACCTCAAACACCTTTCTTGTGTATAGTTTTGAATTGGCTTGCTCAAAGAGGTGCAAGAGATCTACAGCAGTGAACAGGAGCTCTCTGTAAAAGTGACTGTGGTTTGGAAGGTAGGGGTATTCTTGCAGTGAAAGTGAAATGAAATTGAGGGAATTTGCAAGAGTAAAACTGCAGAAAGGGATGCAATTCTTGGAAAATGTTAGAAAGCCAAAATAAAAGTGTCTTAGTTAAGTGTCTCATATGTGACAGTTTTTACCCACTCCCAGCTTTCTTAAATGTGCAAGCTGTAGAAGTAAAAATGTTACAAGTCCAATCTCTGCAAAGTACAGCAATGGTGAGAATTATTTATGACACTGCCAATTAGAGAAATTTCAGTCAGAAATGTGATTACTAAATAGATAGCATTCATTTATAATTAATAGGTTGAATAAGTTCTATACACAAACTTAATAGTCAATATGAGAAAAGGATATTTTACCTGTAAGTAGACCGAAAGACTGATTGTAATTTGTGCAATCATAGATTCTCTTTGGGATTTACTCTTGCTCGAAGAAAACTACCTATGCCTGCGCTTTGTGCTTCTTCACAACCTGCAAGCACCTTGTAATTACACTGGCTGCAAAGCTGGTGCTGGGAAACTTAGATTCTTTTCTATATACAAATGGACCGAATATTTCTGTGCCTTGTGGCAGGAGTGTAAGGTGTTGCTACTGACACCCTACAGGTTTTGCGTAAAATCATAACCAACATGGCTCTTTGTTGTAATACGGAAACTTGTTTTTGGCCTGAATGTGCTGAGACAGTTTGGCCGCATGTGTTACTCTTTTCTTCTTTTTTCTTTTTTGCCATTGAACATATTGTTCCAGTCATATCTCTTTAGTGTATCTGGTCTAATTAATATTTAACTTTTTATAGGCTGCTGGTTTAACAGGATAATTAAAACCCTCTTAAATCAAGAATATACTAAAAAGATCTTTAAAAAAATCATTATACGGAGAATGAGACATCTATAAAAATCTGGTTTTGAACAGTGTCTGGAAGAGAAAGACTGTGAAAGGCTTGCAAGAGATTTTTCCTCTTGCTCAGAATCCTCTTAGTATTTACTGAATATTTTGTTTTCTGAGTAATAAATAATAATCTTTAACTACTCTACAGTTTCTGTGTTTCTGGATTTGTCACTCCAACACAGCTGTAATTTTGTCAGCACATGAACTGTATGAAACAGTGTTTCTTTAAAGTTTTTTTTTGGACAACTGTCCTAGCCTGTGCCAAAGAAAGCGTTTTTTTCAGAGTAATGTAATATACAATATTTCAAGACTCTCCTAAAAGCTTTACTCATCTTTGGATCATGCCTGGGTGTGGGGAGAGGGAGGATTAGGTAGACTGAGTGTAACAAAAACACTCACTCAGTATGCTAAAACAAACGTGTGCTTTACCATATATAGAAACAAAATCCTTTGTGAACTTGGACATTGTGTAGATAATATTACTTATCAAGCATATGCTGTGGAGACAAAGATTTTAGTTGGTGGTACTGAGCATATGCTGAAGACTTGTATGCATTTTATTTTAAAACTTCATGTATTAAGAAAAAAGGAATAATCTGCTTGTGGAAGTTTATTGTTAACAATTTCAAAAGAAGCTATCTGAATAGCTTGCTTGGATGAGAGGAGAAAAAAAAGAAACACAAAAGGGCAAATCTGCAGAGTATGGTTGCCTTTAGAGATAAAATTTGCTGGATATATGCCAACAAACATGTTTTATTTCCCACCATTTCATTTATAAATGTATGAACCCACTAGGTAAATAATAATCTTGTCCTTGTGAAAAAGCCCCCCTAAAATAGAGTTTAAATCAAGTGCATGTGTTTTACATGCAAGTCAGATCTATACCCAACTGCACAGTTGTTCCCTTTTATATGGTTTATAGAAATTTGAACCAAAATTCTTGATCAAACACCTCTGAGCTTTGGAACATCTGAAGCTGGGTCCAAATTCTGAGACTGGATATATCTCTGGTTTTAAACAGTCAGTAATTTAGTTTCTGTTAAGAAACTTTTTCTCTGTGAAAGCTGCAAGAAATGCTTCAAGCTGTGTCTGCATTAGCAGGCAGCGTGGTGCAGTAGGAGCAGCTCAGTTGGTATTGAGGACCTGGCATCTACCTAATCTGTGTTTCAGGGAGGGACCATTTAGCTCTGGTTTGATTCCACGGACTGAATTCGCATTAGTGGTTGGTGCACATTAACAGTGCTCCCCGACATCATCTTCTAGTTGAATTTCATCGTAAAGGAAATGACTTTGTGCACTCTGAAGCTGTTGTGTGATGTGAACCAAAATGCAGGAAGCGGGAGTGATGGAGGGTTTACTTTCAATAGCATACTTCTAATCTGAACAAAAGTGTTAGTCTAATTTTTTAAGTGATGAAATGTGGCTGAAAAACTGAAAAAAGTTATTGAGTTGATGGAAACAACATCGTTTCTTTTAACTACTTTAGAGAACTTGTTAGGTTTCAAATTGTTGGCAACACTTCAGCATTACTTAAAAGACCAAGAGCATTTGTCTTGGAACAATTGATACAAAAGTACCATGTAAATTAATCTGCGTATTTTCAGATACAATTCTTGGCTTACTCATTTGGAGAATTACAGTTCCATATAAGTTTTTGACATCTCCCAGAACAGCCCTGCTGTTTATGCAGCAGTAGCATAGCTGAGGAAAGCTTTTCACACCTGTTGATCAACATCTGAAGAGTCAAGATAACAAGCATGTGAAGTCACACTTCCTATCTTTCTCTCCATCTAAAAATAAATGCCATGGCTCTCTTCAGCTTGTAATATGTATATATAAAAGTCTGGACACAGCTGAGAGGCAGAGTAGCATTAAGCTATCATGATTTACTGGCTATGCCATTCTTAAGCCAGAAGATAAAGTGGATAGTTCTTCAGCTGGACACTTTGTAAAGGATTTGTGCCAGGAACCACTGACACCCTACTGACATAAAGAATTCGGCCTTGAGCATGCAATAGAGAGAATTGCTATATCTTTCTCTCACATTTAAATCTCTATATTCAATTCCCCCAGACTGAAGTGACTGTATGATGAGATTTCCTATTTTTCTCCTCTATCAGGATCAAGGATTTTAGAATCTGCATTAACTGAAAATCTTTGTTTCCTTTATGTTATATTGATGTAAAGGTTTTCACGTAGGTCAGTACTTGCAATGAGATAGGCTTACCTTCTAATTCTATCAAAGTCATGTCCAACCTCAAACCTCTCAAAATAGCACCATGTGATGATGCAATACCACTGAACTTTCCTCAAAGTTTTGGCATCAGGTCATGTTCTATGACTTTCTTTTAACCTAACAGCTCTTGTGTCTACATTTCCAAGAGTTTCCCCACATTTACAATTGGTCTGTTTGGTCTGTTAAAGAGAGAGCAGTTTTGGGTCTTCAGTTTTGAAAGCACATGATCTCATTCAGTTTTAGAAAGCAATTTTTGCCCAGACTATATACTCAAATGCCTAATACAAAAATTGTGTTTCATTCTTGCCAGCGGTTTGATAAATCCAAAGCATACTCCTCTGTCAGGCTAAAAATGCCAAAATTCTATTATTGTCAAGTCACTTGATACTCACATTTTCTCATTTTTCATACCAGTTGAAAAGAAATACAGAATCTTTATCGTATGTAGTAGATTTATTTTTACCTTCAGTTACTCCACAAAGAAATTAACATTAAGCAAATATTTTAAAACACCGATGACATTTTAGGTTTGTAAAAACAGACATTATGTGCACTCTCACTTTCAAAAGGATTTTCAGATATATTTTATGGACTTTATCAGTGGAAAAATATAAATGCTACACATAGCCTCCATGATACACGAGGAGCAGAATTATGTTTTGTGCCCAAAAATAATTCAGGAACTAACGTTTAAAAGGGTGCAACACTTTTTTTATGTCTGCTTTTGATATGCAAACATAAGTTATGAATGCAGTGACACACATATTTTGAAAACATTTAAATTCTGAAAAAATACTTTAAGACATTTTGAAAAGTCTTTGAATATGCGGACATTGTATTTCAAGCTTTGGGACTCATCTGAATTTTTAAAATAAATTTAAAGTATGTACAGCTTCTTATTTTGATTCCATATTCTTCTTACATTTTAAGCTTCTTGTATTGTAGAATGGGAAAAGTATAGAAGATTGTTTGCCACTGAGTTGTTAATTTCTGCTAGTCTTGTAGACTTGATATAAAATTTTGTAGATTTTTCTACTTTAAAGCAGGTTCAAAATACCCCAATAAATCATTTATGAATTGTGTTGATATTTTTTGAAAATGCTAAGGTTCAGTTTATCAGTCAGGTGTGTATATGTAGCTGGCACCTACCTGAAAGCAATGTAGCCCTTAAAGTTTCAGAAATTGATTTAAAAACTGTATTCTTTCAGCCTTTTTTTTTCCTTAGGACTTCACCAGGCTTTTTATAAAAGATTTTTCCTTTGCATAGTTTAATTAACATTTATTTTTAAAGTTGTCCAAGTTTTAATTTACCAGCAATAAAGATATTATGATGGTATTTCCCCATTGTTTCTATTATGGAAATTGAAAGATGGAGATGCAAAAAACCAGTACCATTTTATGCAGAAAGGTTTTAAAATTTACTTTCATTCTTAATTTGCAGTGAGTTCCTATTAGAGTGTGGGGTTTTTTTTCCCAAAAACAATGTATGTGTATGCATGCCTCAGAGCAATTTTCTGCTAAGTGATGTGAAAGCTGATTTCATTGCAAATCATTAAAACAACATAGAACTTCTGTTTTGCTTCTTACTAAAGAGTCTTTATTATACTAGTCATTTTATTGTATGACTTTATCACAGTTACTGCATCAGAAAATTAAATCAATATAACCCCAAATTCAAAGCAAAGTAAGCAAAATCTATTTTTGGCATACATTAATGGTAGTTGAATAATAGATGGTGGAAGCAGACACAAACAACTGCTTGCTTTGTACTTTCCATGTAAAATAGCTGCTTTTCTAATGATTTGTCAAGTTACTACATTTGTTAGGGCCCAGCCTGTAACACTTTGATGCCTTTGGTGTTTGCACAGATACTTAATTTATGTTAAAAATAATGTCTTGATTACAGCACTTATGTATATGCTGTAGTAATCATGTAATACCTCAGCTGTTTCACTTTTTTTATTCCAGTAGAGCTGTTTGAGTTTATACTTCATTGAGTTATATTGGCAACTTGAAAGATAATATTTTAGCAGAATTTTACTGGTATAATATGTTACTGCTGGCTAATAGGGACTTCCACCTCCCTCAGAATCCCACAAGAAAAGGTTTAAAAGCTGCTACTTTGGAATCAGGCAGAAGTCCTGACACTTGTACGGCAGTTCTAAGCTGTTAATGGCTTTTTGTGTGCATGCATATATTTGTGTGTTAACGTAAGACTAGCATTTTGGGTAAACGGTAACAGCTTCATATCCCTCTGGTGGCCTCATGCGAGCTCGTGCATGAGCTTCACAGTATAGTTGGCCCTCCACAAAGAAGTAGCCTTTTTGTTTCAGGTTGAGATTGCAGTCAGAGCACACAAAACATTCTGGGTGCCGGTATTTATCACGTGCCTTCACCACTGTTCCCCTATATGGAGACAATGAAAAGAAAAAAACAATTAACTCATATGGATCTGAAGTGAGAATAAACTACAGTATGACACAAAGTAAGTTCCAGGTATTTATCTTAAGGCTTTTAGGTTGTTCATCTGGTAGTTTTGTAAACTACTATATAATTTAAGGTTGGAAGCTGAGTTTTAGTAAGTGACATAAAATGCTGTAGAATTGATCGCATAGTTCAACAGTTCATTGGAAAACTAGAGTTTGAAGAAGCATGTTAGTTTGGTTACAACACAGAAAGTACAGTCTAACCTATCAAAATGGTGACAAAATGAGTTTAAAAACCACATTTCTTTTCCTCAGTGACTGTGTTCTCTGAGCTCATCATTATCTGTGTTCTTTGCTGAAGTTAGTGATGTCATTCAGATAGAAATGTGGTAGTTTTAAAACAGGCCCAACAGAGCTTTCTGGATACTCCCACTGGGTTGGGAAAAGGATGCTTTACACAACCAAGAAACTTTTCAGAATTCACAGCCTGAGACAATGCAGCACTGGTAACTGCTGGTTTCATTATGTATGTGTTAATGATTGACTTGCAAAAGGTCCTGAGAATTCTTAATTAAAACCTTGACGGTACATTGTCAAAACTGAAATCATCTGTATCGAAAGTGTCTAAGGTACAGGTTAATAATTTGGCATTTAGAACAATATATTTTTATATCTCTGTTCTCTAGAAACATTTTTCTACTAGTGCAGACGGAGACCAAGACCATCACTTGGAAAGCATTCCTGTAGTCTGCGGCGGTGTTTGAGGACGTGTGCTTGAACTAGAGATTTCTAAAACCAAAAAGAAACAACTTACACAATCCCATTCCCACACTTGTCACACAGTGGCACTTTCTGGACACCAGGCATGGCAGTAGGTATCTTTGTTACAGGTGCTTTCACACTTCTTGTACCCACGGGGCGTCCATCTGAGAACCAAAACAATCCTGTTATGTACGGGCTAATATAAAAATATCTGATGCAGTTAAATATTTTCCCTGTAAATACACTTCTGGATGTATTTACAGGCCTTCACTTATATCAACAAACAATGAAGTTTCTCTATAAAAGTTTAGTGGGCCAGATTCCACCTCTTTGGAATCGGGAAAAATATTATGTAGCTGTAGCCAAAAAGCAAGTACTAAAAGTGATTATATATATAGTGCTTTCTGTCTCATAGACATCATCTAATTCTCTGATAGCAGGTCTTGGGTATAGCAGGAGAGGGAGGAGGATTTGGCTTTAACATAGCAACATAACATAGTCAAGACCTATTGTTAGAAAGCTTCTTATTTATATAACTAACCATACAGCAAATTTAGAAAGATTAGTAACATGATATGAATACGTAATTATAGCAAAATACAAGAAAATGCCAAGCAAAATCCCACAATTATATATATATAGACAATTAGATATATTTATCCCTTCTCTGGTAAATATTGAGATATAAAAATTAAAATTTTAAATATTTACCTTTTAGGTTAATTTTGGTTGTATTTTGTTCTTTACACTTACTGTAAATATAACAAACTTGCAGCCTTTAGTAATGTTATTTTTAAAACTTCTTCATTTGAAGAAAATATGACTGTAAATTATATTGTCCTCTTCAATTTTTGTTTAGAATGAAGAGGGGATGGGTGAAACTTATTTTAGGAGTTGGTTTAAATTTCTCTTTTCCTGGATGTGGAAGAGAGTGTTTTTTTTCTTGGTGTCATGAGTATATGCAGTTTGTCCCCAAAGTTCCCTCGCATAAAACTTTTTATCATTCAGTTAAAGTCAACTTTGTACATTAACGATCTTAAAATCTGAGAAGATATTCTGAAAAATGTGATTAACACCCCCATTTTGTTCACACAGGAGACCGCTAGCTAGAAAAGCAAGGGCGTAAAATATTAGGAGGCTGGTGTGCTATCTATAAGATTCAGAATGATTTGGGCTTTCAGAAATTCTTATAGCTCTGATCTCTCATATTTTCTTCTCAGATTCCCCCTTCCCACAAACATTTAAAAATGCTTTGAACAGGTAGAATATGTCATTATTAACCACCTTCCTCGGAGACTAAATTCTGGAGCACCTTAAAGGAGCCAGACTGGCGAGGTTGACCGGGCTCCTCCTGGTTGGCATGCAGCATCTTGTACACGTCAGACTGAGGCACTGAGTTGGGAGAGGGGTCACTGTACCACAGGGAGGAAGAACAGATAAAGCAGTTTAACAAACATAACTTTAAAGCAATAGCTCTACCAGGCATAGAATATGATTCAGGAAACAAACATAAAGACAATGTGTTTCTACAACTATTGAAAGACTCTTTCTTCCAGGTAGCATTGCTTTATATAGCCTCCTCTTAATCTAAAAAGTGCTGGGAAAAAAAATCGGTGCAATTGTTACAAAAATAAATCTACAAACTCATGAAAGTATTTCCATAATTACTGTTCTGGCTCTAATGGCATTTGGAAATAGGCCGGTACCTATGTTTAACCTCAAAGCAGTTGTATTCCTGTAATCAATTGTTGTGTTACCAGGTGCTCTTTGGTATGTTATCCAGAAGTTCCATTTTCACAGTGGCTGGCCTCAAGAACGTTGTTAAAATCACAGCTCATATCTTAACATAAGGTCAGCCAAAACCTAAGAAAACAAATCTTTTGGGAGAGTATCATGACGTGAAGATGTTCTTCCTTTTCTAAGGTGGCTCGATCACTAGTTAATATAGTGATTATTTGGCTAAGGTAATTGTTACTTATTTAACTTACGGAGATGATAAAAAAGAGTGAAGTAGGTATTGCATGGTAGGAAGCATTTGAAGGTGAACACTGATGAATGGAAATTCTATTTCTTAATTTAATTAGAATGGGACACGGCTTACTTTTTGTAATGCCAATTTTATGATAAAAATATAAAGTAAATTATTGTCCAAACAACAGTTGATGGCTGAATTTCCAATGACCCATGAACCAAAGATTTTACAGAGAATATTTCATGGCATTTTAAACTGTGCTGAATGTTTTAAATTGATCATTATAACTAATATCCCAAGTAGTTAAGAGGAAGAGTAGATGACAATATGCACTGGCAGGAATTGGGCTGAATGTATGGCATCTGTAAATTTCAAACTGCTACTGGGACTAATTAGAAAGGTCCAAATGTACTTCGATGAAGTCTGTTATCTCACTAATGTATACATAAATGTCCAGTTTAAATTTCCTGTTACAACCGGCCTCCTACTGTCTGTTAAACCTTAGCTAAATTTCCACTGGAAATAAGCAACACAAGGAATTAGACTGGGTTTTGCTTTATATGGTTTGATTTGTTTCCCAGGGTAGCATCTAAGCTGTCAAATGGCACAGTAAGAGCAGCGGCAGTTGGGCAGTGATCCCTGTTGCTTAGGTTAATTGTTTGCATCTTCATCAATCAATAGATTTCTCTGAGCTGTCTTTAAGCTGGTGAAGAAACTACCACTTTCTTCTCTTGTCACAAGCTTTTACTGAATAGAAGGAGCTTAGTTTTTACAGTTCTCACCAATGGCTAATTAAACCCTTCATTCTCTTCTCTTTACTAAAATATTTCTAAACATCAAACAAGTGATAATACAATTACATACAGAAGGCAAAAAAACAGACACAAAGGTGTGAGATAACATTTCTAAATGCATACATAGTGAAAACCAATCCCACAGCAAAAGACACATTTCAAACCTCTGTAGAGAGTCAGTTCTCAAACTGGGAATGCCACAGGCATTTGAGAAATCTGATTTCTCTGGGCTTAATCCATGATTTCAGAATAAAGAAAAAGCAAATTTTTCTTCTGTTGTTCTCTAATTGTTGTGAATGAGGAGAAATATTCATGCAGTAGAGTAGCATCACTCCGCAAAGACTTAATGAACTACAGTTTTCTTTTCATCAGCTAGGGTGAACTTAATACTTCTATATAAGTATGATTTTTATGGTTAGTAACAGCCCAATTCTGCAAGGTGCTGAAGAAGGCTCATTGGTGCCAGTGATTATTGTTATTTAAAATATTAGTAATTAGCTTTATTTTCATATTATGAATTATTAACTTAAGTACTGTTGTAAAACAGAAAGATAAGTTACTATTATGCAAAAGTAAAGATAAAGCAATGCGAATGATCAATTGTCCCTTCAAAAAAATGAATAGTGCTTTAAAACTTTTTATTGTATAATCATAATTTTTATCCAGATACATAAGTTTCCTACCTGACACTTAGTCATAGCAATGGATAAAATTCCTAAGTCAGAGGTGGATTAGTAGGCCTACAAAGTCTGGCTCTTTTTGGGCAAGAGCTAGTCGTAATGAATGAGTTGTCCTGAATGGGATTTAAATGTCTAGAACCCTATAAACATCTACAAGATTTCCTAAGCTTCATAACCTGAATTTCAACAGTTAAAATAAATTTGAGTTAATAATAATAATAATAAATTATTAAGTATTAATAAGTTATTAAATGGTTATTAAGTAAATAATTATGATAACAATAGTAAATAGTTTTGAATTTTGGAGGGAATTGGAATCTTGATTTCGAGTGGTCAGTCAGCTAATAGTCCAGGTAGTATCATGAGTTTTTATTTATTAGCTACATATATAAGATTATTTCCTATGAAATATTTATTTGTAAATTCTGAAAGAATCCTTTAATACTTTGGGTTAAAAATAATAAATTACTAATATTTTAATGAAAATATTGAATGGCTTTAAATGACTTAGGTTCTCTCTAACCCTTTCACCCATTTTTGTAGAAAGTGTGATATTATTAAAGCTCATGATTTTTGGTATATTCTAAATCTGTATATTCATAAATATTAAAGATACTGCTCTAATTACCTTATTACGGGTGTTTCCCCCAGAGCTGTAGAAACTTGGCCTTGCAGTGTTTCCATGATATTGTCATCTGAGTACAACTGCATAGGTGTGTTAAACTGAGCGTGTACAATCTTGACACCAGGAAGCTCCATTTCCAAGGGAATGTTAGGGGCCATCTTAGACATTGCTTTCAGCTCAGTAGGGCAGATAGAGCTAACCGTGCTAATTGAAGAGGGAGTACTGCGTCCACTGCCACAGTCAATCCCCGAAGGAGTGCTGCATCCACTGTGTTAATAGCCAGATTACAGAAGAGTGTGCAAGGCATATCGGATTATAGAGAATAAAGATAAAAGTACAGGAATACGGTGATGTTAACAGGGCTGAAAAGTGTAAATAGAACAGATACAGAAATGCAAAAGTATAGAAAGTAGAGAAAAGCAAAAGTCAATGTATTCATTGAAAAGTATTTTCCTGGAAAAAGTATCAATGCCAGTTATAAAGCAGTCCTTAAAATTCTGACGTGCATTTTCTTTAAAGATAGTAAAAACTCTTTGATAGATTGAATAATTCAGAACATAATATTACTTTACATCTTTAATGCTAGATTTTATTGAGGACTAATTAAGCCTCCCTAAAATTCTTTGTTCTAGGTGAGTAATTCTTAACATCTACAAAAGGGTAGCATACGAAGGTTATGTGAGTTGTCCATGTTGGTGACAATAAACAGCTGCAGTACTGGAATCCTAGACACATCATTCCAGTCCTGTACCTCACAACCATCTCAGTCCACAGTTGAAGAGACTACTATAAAGTAGTGTAAAATAATGAATGTGACATTTCCTAGATTTCCTTAAATTCTACAATAAGATATTTATTAATCTTTTAAAATTAGTTTAACAATATATTTAATTTTTTAAATATTTGTTGAACATTTCAAAGAAGAAAAGATACTCAAACAGCCAGGCTTACTTTTGCATTTCTAAATTACAGTGTTTCCAGTAGAATGTAAAGTGATCCTTCACAAGAACAATGGATATGTATTCAGAGAACTAATTTCACTGCTTTTGAAGTAGATTTTACATATAATTTATATATAATAAAAAAGATGTACAGTTTTTTAGAAATATTAATGTTGCTTGACGTTACTGAAGTAAAGTTATTGCACACCAGTTTGACATCTCTGGAAAAGGATTAGTAAAATAATGTGAACAATAAGCTCAAAGTCTTTTTCAGTGTCACTATTTTGAACACGTCAGTCTCTTCTCCATAGCACCACAGAGGCTTTCTCTGTTATGGGATATTTCTGTTGCTGTGTGACAGCACATAACCCAGGCTTTCCACAGTCATTGGTTACCATTTAAGTGATATTCGGAGCTACGAGATGATACATGCTTAATCTCTTTCCTCCAACCAGCATATCAGGCTTGTGGTTAGTTCTTTCCAAGCTGAATGATCCTGTGTAAACCTGGGAGAATACTTTCTTTCCCAGTTTCATAGTACAGTACTCCGCCCAGTAGCTACTCTTGGGTGGAGAAGACGACCCAAAATTCTCCCTTTGATTCAGAGAGGAATTTGTGTAGGACCACTTTCTCAAAAATGTAAAGGGAAATATATACTCTACCATCAAAGACATATCAAAAGAAAGGTAATTCCAGAAACGGTAGGCAAGCCTTAAAGCAAAAGTACAGTTTTGCATCATCGCCTAGCATGAGCCAGCCAAAAAATTCACACGGGGGCAACTTACAAATTTACAGTCTTTTCTTTTAGAAGAATCAAGACCACCTTTAGATTCTGCAGTAGAATAAGTTTTGTCAGTGCTGATAGTGTTAGTAAATGGAAAGTAGCAGGAAAAGGCTAGAAAAAGCACCACTCTTGCTATGAGCAGCCAAAGTAATGTTAAAACAGAATAAATTATAAGTATAAATAAAATATAATTATATATTAAATATAATTTTCAGTTAGTTTTGCCAGAGTAAAGTCCAAAATTGGCTAATGTCCAATCTGTTAGTTCAAACCCACAGTCCAGAATCAGCTGCTCTTTTGCTTGAAGTCCTACTTAGCCTCTGCTATCTGTCCTAAAGGGATATTTACAGTCGAGGTGGTGGTTTGGTTTTTGCTGTGTTTAGCAGAGGATATATATCAAGCCGAACTGATGAAAATGTAGCAGACAGTGTGACAACCAAGGTTTTGTCAATGTAGCACCCTGCATCAGAGATTCTGCAGTTTGTAAACACAGACTTCTCCAGTGCTAGAAAACCTGACAGACCTTGCCCAACTAAAGTTCTGAAACTTGTTGCATTGCTGTCAGGTTAATTTTTGCAGTTTTTTCCCCCATCTGATGTGCTGGAAAATGGCCATTTACTTCAATATTTTCATGGAAAATATTGTGTAATTGAGGTTTCTGAATTAGGAGATTAGGCTCTTGACACACTCATCTGAATATCCATAAATCTGATTAGGTACCTGTAACTGGTACCTAGTGGTCCAAAAGTCAGTTTAGATACAGTATGTAAGTGCCTACAGTTAGAGGCCATGCATCTTTGCTAGGGAGTGTTTTGTCATTTATCCTGTATCAGCATCAGACTGCAAGGAGAGATGGGCACCTTTTCTCCACTGCGGCAGTGTTCTGCATTGATATTTCTTGTTCACAGAAGGATGGGACTCTATCCATCTTCTACAGTCTCCTCTTTATCACTCAGGCGGTTGAAAAATTTAACACATCTCACAAAACAGATAATCCATATGAGATTGTCCTTTGTACATAGGAATCAATTATCGTCCTGTTTTTCTGGTCTAGTTTGTCAGACTTAAATAAGTAAAATTGAAATGCAGGCATTTTAAACTTTCAGAATGAAAGGCAGAACACTAAGTCCACTGGTAAAAACTGCTCCTGCTAGAAAGGATAAAGGGTAGCATCACAATATATCGCATCACTCAGGCCCTTTTGAGCTTCCTTGCGTTTTTAGCCACAGCGTTTGCTTTGTTTTTTCCCCTCTGTATTTAATAATGCAAATAATAGTAAGTGAGGCATTTCATCTCCAGTTATGATAGAGGAATATTACACTAAAATGATGAATGTAAATATATAAGCTTTTCTGCGTTTTAGAGCTTTACATGTCTATGGCATCAGATAGTTCTCCTATTTTAGCTCTGCATTACATTGCCTTCTGAATAGAGGTCTGCTGAAAAGCAAACTTAAGATCTCTGAATGGCCTAGAGGATAACTTCTATAACTAGCTATCTTTTATTTAGCCAGTTAACAAATTACATGTATTTGCATTTGGACAGAAGAATTTCAGAGTGCCATAGATTTATAAGTATACAATATCTGGTGCTACGCTGTAAACTGAATCAGGTTCATGAATACAGTTACTTCAGACTCTTACCAGTATAACTGAGATGGGAGTGTGGACCTGCTTTCTTTTGGAAATAGAAATTTGAATTTCAAGCCTGATCTCTGCAAGTCAACCATTTCAGTTTTTTTTAAATTTCAGTGTTAGGCTATATACTACTGTAAGTAATTTTCAAATGCATCATTATGTTTTATTAATGTGAATGGTGAGTATACATTAAAAAATAACACCATGCATCCAAATCCAGCACAGCACTCAGAGTTTATAACCTGCTTCGGCCTGAGACTATGAAAGGTTTGGGCCGAATATTATGCTTGTGTTCAAAGTAGTTCATATCCTGTAAAGAAAAGAGGGTTAAAATAACTTTCTTTGGCCTACAAATGCTTATTTCCAGTTAAAAAGTAGCTAACAAAGTTTTAAAATTGTAACCATGAAGTAACCGTGTTTAGTTTGTACATTCCTGGTAGTCAAAATACAATCACTTTAGTGTTCAGAAACATTTGGAGTAAAGTGCAGTTATATGAGAGAAGGATGGTAGGTGGTGTTGCAGCCCAACATAGAGGGCAAATTTTAGCTACCTGCAGCATTGCTACTACAGAACTGAATGGATAGTTTTCTGTGTTGGAAAAAATTGCTTCATTTATCACCATTTTTTTGGATAATCAATAACTCCTGATTATCAGAAAAAACAGCAAGAGCTGGACTTTTTAATTGAAAACAGAACAGATAGTGATATACCACAAATGACCATGTATTATAAGTAAATACCAGTACTTACTTTTGCGATGAGTTAGGAATGAGACCCCTCAGTTGTCCATGAAGCGCATCTTGAATATTGCCGGATGAATACAGCCCAATTGGAGAATTATAGGAGGAGCTCACTACCTGTCTTTTGTCATCAATATTTGCTGCTGCAACAAAAGGCTGGGCCCTTCTGTTGTGAGCTGTACCAATAGGCTTGAATTCCTGTACATGATAGGCAGACAAAACACACAAAGCTACAATGCACACCAAAGCTAGGGATGAGTAAAATTGACATCAGTATTGTTAATCTCCGCATTTTTTACTTTTGCGACTTTGTTATTTTTTAACTGGTGCAAGCATACTATATTTTTCCATGAATTTTCTATATGCTACTTAAGCCATACACATTCAGAGACTATTATTTTCCTGCCTCAGGGCAAACAGAAGGTGTTCCACCTTTGTAAATTGTGTGCAACTTTAAGAAGAAATGGGAGGGATGAATATTATAGTAATCTGTTGCATCGTTCTCTAGATTTTGCACTGTTTACATTCTTCTTTTAAAAACATTTCATGTATAGTTAGCTTAATTGCTTTGCTTTAGTGCTAATCTCTGGCTTCTGCATTTTTGTCACATACTAATGGAGGGACTTGCAAAAGTATGAAGATTTTATTGTAAATGTCTTGCCTAGAAAACATGTAATTTTTAACATTTCTTTTAACTGAAATAGTCTTGAATGTACATCAGATTGAGGACATTCTTCTGAACTTATTCCATACTTTGAAGCATACCTGTGCGTCAAAAATTGTGATGCTGTATAATTTAAAGATAATGTGAAACCATCATAAAGAAGTAAAACCCAGAAATGGGGAAATTGGAAATCATTCTGCCTATGTTTATTTCTGGAATACGATTTTGTTTATTGTTGACCCAGATAATTTCCTCCAGTTGTGGAATTCATAGGGATAAGATCTAGAAACAAAATCTCTGATGACCTTTCAGATAACTTACAATGTTCTTCTGTAGCGATTGGCCAGGAATGGCAAAGACTGTTGACTGTGTGAAAATTCACTTATTTATATTGTGCGTATTTAGTACAGTCTCCTTGGAGTCCCTGTCAGCTCAGGTTCATCCCTAGTCCACAGAAATACAGACTTTGGAAAAAATAGTGTTATCTGCTGAAGGTTTTTTTTTTTTTCCTTCTGCGCTAGTGGGTGAAGAACGTTTGCTGCTGTAGTCCATCACCTCGTCCTGATGTCCTGCAGTGCTCTTTGGAGGCAGTGCTGCGAGAGCACTTGAACTTCCATCCATGTGCAATAAAAAGCTCTTGTTCCTAACAAATAGGTTTCTACAATCTGAATTGATCTCTTCTTTAGAGACTGGAACTTGCAATGTTAAGATAGCACAGGTCATTTATACTTCAATTTTCGTAGAAATCTTTGCCAGTTCTCCGATTTGGCTTTGGTTTTGAGTGTGACTGGTGTACTAGAAATACATCTACAATACTGTAGACCATTTCTGTATTTACGTTGCTATCCCACTGTGTCATATGACCTATAGACAGTCTAAGTTCTGATGCTGCTGAATGAGATTTATTTCAAATTGTTGAAGCTTGTATCTTAGGTACTGGAGCTTTTGGCTTAATCACTGTGTACAGTTTACGCTGTCTGGTATTTGCTATCACATATTTTTAATGGTGACACACCCAACATCTTCATCTTTAGAATTATTCAGGTGCAATTGTGGTCTTTCACTTATGTCTTGCAAGCTGTACAAACTAGTCTCCTTGTTCTGCTAAATAAAACTCTAAACAAAGTGGTTTTTTGATGCAGAAATGCCTTTTTTATATTACCTTACCCTTTAAGAATACTAGAAAGATTTCCAGCTAGAACAAATACAACCTATCACCAAAACCCCAAACAGATATTTGAATACTCAAATCCACAGAATAAATCAAGATAATAAGAGCAGATTAGATGAGCATGGATACATTTTTTACATCTGTAGATTTTTATTCATTCCTCAGAGCGTTATTTCCTTTCTCAGACAATATCAAGTCTCTGTTCAAAGTTTTGGTGAAAAATTTATAAAAATTATGAAAACCTGAATGTGAATTGGCCCTTTGTTTTCATTTAAAACAGCAGTTTCAGAAATATATTTAGGAACAGACCTAAAGAAAAGTCATGGATATATAGAATGTGCAACCAGAAAATGCAAACACTAAAAAGCAGTTTTATTAAATGAAAATGTTTAGCAGCATTGCACTGTAAGAGGCTACTGAAAGCAGCAATCAGATAAATGAGCACAAAGATTTTACTTGCAATTCCTTGTTTCTGTCTGATAGAACTGGGTTGCAGTTAACCAAACGTATTAGTAAATGGAAATAATCTACTAGTGTTTAGGATCATGTCTACTTAATGAAAGATATTAATGTCAAACTATTTAAAATTTATTTAAATCCACGTATGATATAAAACGAACAGAACCAACTGTGAACATTGTAATTTCATCCCCCTTTTTTATTTCTTGTTGACAAATGAACAGCACAGAAGACATGTGGCACCATAATAGCATGTTTACAATGAAACAGTTGTGAAACAGTTGTGAAATTTGCAGTTAGTTAGACTTAAATTCCATTTTCTAACTCATCTATTCATATAAAATGTCAGTAACAGAACACACAGCAGCAAAAATAGTCCAGCTCTTGTGTTTATTGGATCTCACTGAATCTGTGAAAAGTCCTCCTTTAGTTCAAAAGCTAAATGAGAACTGGAGGTTGTTGAAATTCCTAATCAGGAATATTCGAGAATTACAGCATTTCATTTCTTCATTTTTTTTCAACTGACTGATGTCCTTTTTGCAGGGCTAACTACATTTTGCATTGATATGGGTATCAGGAATAGGATGAATGTAGCCCCCAAAGTCTGTAGAAGTGCGTCCAACACAGACCATATGATGGCATTCCTTGGGGATAATTGCTATGACATTACACAGATGTTTACATTTTGGAGGTATCATGTGACTAAAATCTTTATCTCTGAATGCTGTTATGGAAGAGGGGGTAGGTCCTCAAAACTAGACTAGCACAATTATATTGTTGCAAAACTTGATTAGAAGTGGTAATAATAGACTGTAAACTTACTTTTTAGAATAGTGGGTTGGGTTTTTTAAGATTTTTATACTTATCTGTGTGTATAGTATATTTATATCTCCCAGGAATGTATAATGTCTTTCATGGCCGAAAGCCTAGTCACACTGAACAAAATGTTCAAAGGCAAAGATAGAAGCAAAAAAGAAAAGCCCAAATAAAAACAATTCAAGAAAATGTGGTAGTGGAAACAAATTCATTTTAGATGAGGTTAGAGGGATTGTAACTGAGAAAAAATTTACAGGTCATAGTGTTGTTTTACATTGACAATACAGCAGAAAGGATTTAAAAAATAATTTTACAAGATACAGTTTGCCATTTAGATTGTTTTATTTTCTCTTCCTAATTATATTCTTTGAGAAGCTTATGTTCTAAATTGCTTTTATACAGAATACGATGTGATTGTATTAGTAATACTTCAAGTAGTCTATTATTTCCTATTATTTATCCATCACACTATAGGGTGCTCCAGATTAACGAAATTAGGTGGCAGGTTTTTATGTGGGAATGGGTAGCTTTCAAGAGTGGCGCTCAGTCAGCCACTTATTGCTGTAAGTTATTTACTAGAATTGTTGCCTCAGTTTTCTCTTCCAAGAGGAAGAAGTAGTGAGAGCTTTCATTGTGCTATGACAATTGCCTGTATCAATCTCCAAATGACTCTTTGGGGATGCTCAGCCTAATGCAAAAGTTTGCTACGGTGTAAAGGTTCCTTGTTCCATAGCTGCAAGTAGGCACAGTATTTAGTTGTTTATCAGTTTTCACATAACCATCTCCAAGCATCTGTAGAATAATTTTCATTCATTGAAGGTAAAGTAAGCATTCTTTGGCCAAATATTTGGCCAAATTGCTGAACAATTTAAAATATGTTTTACTTTCATTTATAACCATCTTTTATTAGCTTGCAAATAGATATTAGATACTTACTAAGAAGATTATGTAAGTCTTCATCTATTATTGTTATTTAGTTGGCTTATAATGTATTTTAAATTATTGACTTGCCTTTGTGAAACTTTCTTAGTGAACTTTAAAATGTCTATCTGGCAAGACTGAAAAAAATCTGACTAAATTTATAACATCCATGACCTTTTGAGTAATTTTTATTATTATATAAATGGCAGAAATGCTTTTTATAGAACTCAATGATTTTCCATTTCTGCAAACCAGTGAGTGTGTACAATATTTTCGGATAAAATGGATTTACATTTGAAGTAACACTATACTGCTTTTGGATTTTTCTCCATTCGTCTGGGCTTCAATGCTTTTATTTATTGATGGACTTCAGCAAACTCTAATATGACCTAAACAGCACAGGTTATAGTTGTGCAATAATTTGTCATCTGAGGTTAAAGAAACTTTGATGTTGTACTGTTTTCACTACTGGTATACACACTGCTGGGTCTCGTGTGTTGTGACTAAATATGCAGTAAAATTTAATTTAAAATTTCAGCAATTGTAGGAAAAAAGGCTATATTTTTTTCCACGGGGAGATCAGAGTGATGGATGATCTTGGATGGAAGAATTTAATCTAAAATGTAAATCATCCTTAGAATGGTTTAGCATATTTGTTTACAAGCATTGCTACTTTTCTGGGGCCTACTATTTATTAAATATACTCAGTACTCCTGATTTTCCTAGGAAGGAAAGAGAGATATATACTAAAATGAAGAGGCTGGCTATTTAATCTAGGAGAAACAGTTTTTCTGATTGCCCAATGGAGACTGCTTTTCAAAAGTCTGCCAAATAGCATTTAGTGAAATCTTGTGATTTATTTTTAAGTAACTATCCTTTTTAGGAATGCAGCTTTCATGCAAAGGGATTACTTTTCTGTCATACATGCCTACATGGTCTTCTCTACAGCTTTTTTAGTGAATTCATTCCATTGCTGTTTATTTTATGTGTATCCTAGCTATTCCACAAAAATATGCATTTAAAATAGTCTTGTTTTTTCACTATACTGTCTCCTACTGCTGAAGAGGCTATGTTATTTCTGACGAAGTTTGCTGTATCACTTAATGCAAGTTTTTAGATTGGAGAGAAGAGAGAAAACTGGAACACTGAAATGCCATATTCATGTCTGGCAGTGTCTCCGTGAAAACAGAATTGGTGGAAGTATTTATTGCATAGGATTTATTGAAACGGAATCTGCACTTACATTGTTTCTAGGATAGCACAGAATGAATACTTTGACATACTTGCTTTGATCCTGGCCTTCCAGGATCAGCAGGATGCTCTTCCCCCCCTCTTGAGAGAACAGCAAATGTTCACATAGGTTGAAGAGGAATGGCAAAGGAAAAAAGCACTAGTTGTAGACAGTAGCTAGCTAATTAACTGTTAACACGGAGACTTTGGCTCATAGATTTGCACAAGGGACTGGCTGTGAGTTTGAAGAGAGAGGAGGATTTCAATTGATTGGATTTGCTTTGGTCATATACAAGGATCAAGACTTTGCTGGTTAGAAGTGGTGAATGGTTTGCTTATTGATCAGTACATGGGTTTTGTACAAATTTGTAACTTTCAGTTCTGTGGTGTAGTATAAAAATGTATGGCAGTAAAGAGACCCAGCATTAATGGATCCCTCTATTTAGCTGACTGTTACATCAAAATAACTTTTGTGATGTGATGAGTGCACTGCTCTCGTACTTGATATTTATTCTGATTGAAGAACTTCCTCATATGATGAAGAATCTCTAAAAGAGTTAAAGCAACTTAAACCATATCAGAATAAAAGGACATATTTTCTTTCCATAATAAAACTATGGTGATATGTACAGTTTTAAAGAAAAATGAGAATGTGTTGTAACTTGTTTCAGTTATAGCTGAAAAATAAAAAAACATCCGGTCAGATAAAATGATGTTCATACATATCATAATTGTGATGGTTCGTATTAGCTTAAACTGGCAGATAATGGATGAAGTGCTATTCAAAGAGTTTTAATGACCACAAGGGAGATCATTTAGAGTGTAAAAAGGCAAATGGAAATGGTTAGGTAACTTTTAACAATTCATACCTGTGGTTCAGCTTCCAAATTTATCTTGAAGGGATGTGCTTTGCCGTCTTCTGAAACTTGTGGGGACCATAATTTAGTTCCTGTCCTAGAAAGAAAGAAAGGCAGAATTTAAATAACTCGAATTCCTATAGAGTTGTATATGTCCCTGTAAAATATAATGCAGCTTGAAAATTTGCAGTTTGTTCTATGCTTTTTTAATGTTTTGACAGAAAAATACTTCAATGATATATAATGTGTACTATATGTAAACAATATATAAAAAGTGTATTTACTTTTTAAAAAATTATGTATACTATGAACAATGGGAAATAATTTGTTAGTAGTTACCAAATGCAAAGGGAAAGGGAAATTAGTGCCTTTCTGACCTGACCAAACTTTTTACGGTTTTGGTTTTTTAATGGTTGATAGAATGATTGTTGGGTCCTCAGAATATTTTGCACAAATATGTGAATATATTAGTAATAATCCTAAACCAGAACAACATTAATTTCTTTTTTTATGACCACAATATCCGTGCAAAGCCTGCTTTTCAATGTAGGAGGAGTGCAATCTAGGTATGCAAAGTATATGTGCAGGTGTAAATAGAAGGTGTACAGATGATTCTTTCAATCACTTAGGCAGAGATAACAAACATGCAAAAATCAGTTACGATTCTGTTTTCACTTACAAAGTGAAATTTAGCAACTAATTTTAAAATAGTGTAATATTAACGTTAAATATTAATCTAATACTGTTTATTACATAAATGCAAATATTTAGCATTTTAAAAATATGTACATATTTCATAAGCACAATTACACTTCTCATATTTTGAAAATTGCTTCCTAAGAGAGTTGCTAAATGGCATATATCAATCTGTAACAGAACCTAGAATTAACTGTAGGAATTTTTAACTGTGGTGTCTGCTCTGGTAATTAGACAATGCTCCTTTCAAAAACAACCCCACCTCCTGTATTTGGAAAGAAATATTGTGGTCAGCTGTAGTAAAGTGCTGTGCCTCCTTGAGGGCCTCAGGTCAACCAGAGCTGTCTGGTTCTTGGAGACAGCTGAAAGAGTGCGCTAGGTGATTCTGGTTAAAGGCTGAGCAAACTCAGTTAGGAGATGTGAAGATGCAGGTTGTTTCTCTTGCTGGCTTTAGCTGAGAGAAAAGAACACAAAAAGCTTCTGGACTCCTGCAGTTGAGGTAAGAGAGAGTTTTTTTAGTTTTGTTTTGTTTTTAACGTTGCTTTGAAAATCCTCTGTTTGGTTTAATATACTGTGACCAAAGAGGTTGGCTTTAAACCCCCTCCTTTGTCACCCCTTATGAAAGTCTGACAAGATGTTGCTTTCCTTAACTGGGAGGATACACTAGAAGCTTTGTCTGTGATTGGGAGCCGGAGGCAATGATAAGCACCTGTGGCTGAGGCAGTGTTAGGGCAGAGGGGTAACTGAACAAGTGACAGCTAGCTGAGGGTTTCGTTGTTTCCCAAAAATACGAAGAACTGTTTGTTTACTGACAGCAAACATAGGGCTTGTGGAGTCAGCAAAGGCAGTAGGTGGTACTGTTCACAGCTCAATAAATGTGGTGAGTAGCCTGAGGGCAGCTATTCTTCTTGTGCCCATGAAGACATGTTCTGGGGAGTCTTGCCTGATCTGGAGTTGGTGAGGTACGTCTAGGTGCTTGTAATTTTAAAGGTTTTGTGAAATTCTTAAAACTATTTAAAATAGTTATACAATATAATAGTTGTACTATATAATCAGTTGGTTGGGTAGTATCTTCTTGCAGAAGTAAGCAGACATGTATACATACCTCTCTATTTTCAAACAAAGCTGATGTGCAGCTGCTTTAACTCTCTCCTGGGCATCATTATGTGTCATGTTCTCTGTGCTTAGACCATCAATAGCTACAATAACATCACCAGGGCACAGGTTGGCAGCTGAAGCCTTGCTTCCAGGTGTAATCTGAAAAAACAAAATTTAACTGCTTAAGCACCATGCATACCTTTAAAAATGATAGAGAAAATAAACTTCACCGTGCTTCCCTATTTCCTATTGGGTTGGGAAGGGAGGGAGTGGGCCTGTAAACAACTATATGATTGCCTACAAAAAACCCGAGTTCTTAATTCTGCCAGACCCTCTGTAGTTCTCTTGTCAGATCACCATATAAATGCTTTATTCATCATAACCTCAAATTAGATGGCAATTATCTTCACACTTCTGCATTAAATAGTTTCCACTGATTTCTGTAGTTACTGTAACTTGTCTTTGAATCTTCTGTCTCAACTGCCATCGTGTAATTAGCTTGAAAAAAACAGTTAAGTTTTTCCCTTACAACTGCAGGCAATAGCAGAAGAATAGAACTGTTAGGAAATTGTGCTACTTAATGTTCATGTGCATGGTGTGCCATTGACCGGATAATATAGAAAGCCACCTGTGGTCTTACCATGTTTAAGGACAAATACAGCAGTTAGTGTGTTTTCTGCTAGCCTGGCCTCTCATGTTATATTGCTAAGTAATCAGAAATATGCTAATAATACTGAAATGACATTTTTCTCTTTATTCATGTCTAATTCAGACCCTGAACTCCTTAAAGTGCTTAGCTTTAAGTCCCATTGCATTTGAATAACAGTGGCCCTGATCCTTCAAGGTGATCTGTGTGGCGCAATTCATACCTCACAGAAATGTACCACCGTCAGTGACATTCATAGAAATAGCCCTAAGCTTATCTTTCTATGCTTGCTTTTTTTTGGTCTTGTTGATAATCTTCTACATCATGGTTAAAAAAATTGAAATGCGACCTAATTCTGTTTTAAAATAACTATTGTAGAGAGGCCATGACCTTAGATGCTACTAAAGCTTGTTCTAGAATTGCAGGCCTTTATTTGCAAACAGGTGACTTCTCATATCACCACGCCATTTAAACAGGTCTTTGGTCACTGAGTGGGATTTAGGTCCCTTAGGTGTGTATTGCTGTTTTAGGTGACCTTTGATAACAAAGACAGCAATATGAAATTGATGGATGTAGCACATAAGCTTCTGAAATTCAGCTCTTCTAAAACAGCAGAACAAAGGGGACAGGTTGATTCATCTAAAATAACACTAGCTGCTTATTTTTAAGTAAATGAATCCCAGTGTGAAGGACAAAATTGTCAATATAGTTTTACTCACAAGAACAGTTCTCTGATCTGTGCCATGTATGAAGTAAAAAAGCTATTGGAGAGAATTTTTCTCACCATGGGTTCTGTTACAGCCAAAGTTAAGTGCTATCTCAATTATTAAAAGTAATTATGTGTTATGGAGGACTGGAAAACATGCTATGGAGACGTTCTTCAATTCTGGTGTGTCCTGGTTTCAGCTGGTATAGAGTTAATTTTCTTCCTTGTAGCTGGTATAGTGTTATGTTTTGGATTTAGTATGAGAATAATGTTGATAACACACTGATGTTTTTAGTTCTTGCTAAGTAGTGTTTATACTAAGTCAAGGATTTTTCAGCTTCTCATGCCCAGCCAGCAAGAAGGCTGGAGGGGCACAAGAAGCTGGGAGGGGACACAGCCAGGACAGCTGACCCAAACTGGCCAAAGGAATATTCCATACCATATGATGTCATGCCCAGTATATAAACAGGGGGGAGTTGGCCAGGAGGGGTGGATGGCTGCTCGGGAACTGACTGGGCATTGGTCGGTGGTGAGCAACTGCATTGTGCATCACTTGTTTTGTATATTCTAATTCTTTTAGCATTATTATTGTAATTTTATTATTAAACTGTCTTTATCTCAGCCCACAAGTTTTTTTTTTGGGGGGGGGGGGTTCATTCTCTCCCCCATCCCACTGGGTTGGGGGAGTGAGCGAGCAGCTGTGTGGTGCTTAGTTGCCTGCTGGGGTTAAACCACAACATGGTGTTTCCCGATTTTTTTTCCAGCAGAGGAAGAGAGTAAGCTGCCCAGTATACCTCCAGTATGTTCTGAACCCCAGCTATGGTGAACCTGGCAGACTTGTTGCCTATGAAGGTGTCAGTACTAACTGTCAGCATAAAAGCCAAATAGAAATATTCTTTTTGATATGTGTTGCACTGTATTAGTATTGAAACAATGGCAAAAAATCAGCCAAATAGAGTCATTCTCTCCTCCTTCCAGCTGTCCGTCTCTGTTAGGTGGGTCTGAATGCTCAAAGAACTTAGGGTTTGTTTTGTGGGCTTTTTTCTGCATTCCAGCATGTAAACTTTATTTTTGATTTCACTGTAACAAACTGCAACGCATGTGCTATTATCAAGTCAGGCAAACTTTCCAAATGGGTACTTGTGGCCAGCTGGAGGCTTTTACCCCCTGACCCTCTAAAAGGATGGACTCGTGTACTGTGTACTTAACAAAGTGTTAAGGTGCCTGAATAATCTGTTTGAGTAGGAATAGAGGAAGTTGCTCATAAATTCTAAGTCTGAAGTCTCCAAAACTGTCTGTTTCTCAAAATTCAACAGCTGTAAATGAACTATACTGAGACCACTTACATTACAGTAATGTAAGACAGGGATAAAGGTATGATCATGCTTCTCCCTTTAACCTGGAATGGCTCCTGACTTTGCTTAGCATGTTGTTGACATGAGTGGAGTGACAAACTGCAGCAGAATTCCTAGCGTTTGAGTGTGACTTTTAATGCTCTAACACCCAAAATGAGCAAAACCAGCCATTCTTGGTTCCCTCTCAAGAGTAAGCTTGCTTGAATAACCCTTATATAGGTTACTCGGTAGATTATGCTTTTTACATGTCACAACAAATCATCTGCTGTATCTGTGGCATACTGCAGCAATGTACTGAGATAATGATCCTGCCTTATAAAGTAGCATCTCTCTCTAGCACGGTACATTCCCCTGCAGCTGTGCTGCTAGTAGGACCTAACCCACTCTGTGTTGCTGGTAACAGTGCACAATCCCTTGGATTTTCTTAGCGTGTTGTCACCGGCTGCAGTGATATCGCTCTACGGTTGAATGGGATTACCATTGTTTGGTGGGAGCAAGGAGGGAAAGGGCCAGGAGTCTGTATTTCCTGTTCCTTAGCTGAATTGATTATTGCCGGGCTTCTGGGATGTGTCTGTTGGGCCTTAACACCTCGATGGGGGTGCTGATCTCTACTTGCCCAGGCCTTCTGGGGTGGAGAACTACCTGCCCTCGTATAATCTTTTTCCCTCATCTGCTCTTCCTGGGCTTGATGGAAAGAGCTGGAGATCTGCCGCTAGGATGGGGTAGGAGGAATATGGCTGGGTGCTAGCTCTTCTCTCTTCTCAGTATTTCAGGGCGCAAATCTTGACTGTTGCTTACGGGGGAGGGAGGCAGACAAAAGTGCCGCAGCCTACATTTTATAAAAAGGGACCAGGTTGCGCATTGCAAGATTACACCATATCGTGGGTATAATATTGATATTGTGGGTACCTCAATAATGTAAGTGATACTGTTTCTTAAGGAACTTATTAGTGATGCATTAAATATGTATTGTGAACACTTAGAATCATTTTATGACTGTAGTGTTTGTTGCTTGCTCACCCTGGCTTCATGAGGTAGATTCTACTGGTGCTTTGAGAAAATGGTTGCCTTGCTCTTCAGGACATGTCTGTATGACACACCTGTTGCTCCTGTATCCTAGGTATCTCAGATTTGGACAAATACAAGGATATGCGTTGAGCATTCAGATGTTGTCAGAGACTAGATAACTATTTAATCACAACGGGCACTGTCTCCTGTGAAACTTCGAAGAAAACCTCTCTGCATCTGTTAATAGACTCGTGAAGCTCATCATGGCACAGCTTCATAAATATCTCAGGCTCTGTGTTTTCTGAAGAGAGTTATGAATGTCTGCGGACAGAGTGGCTAAATATAAAATTGAGTTAATATAAATACTTGCATTGTGAGCTGTAAAGGTTTATACTAAAATAGAACTTAAATCTAGAGTTGATAATATTTCACCATTTCCTCCAACTTCTACAAGTTTCAGTTGTTCCTGTAATGCTTTATTCAATATGACTTAAATTCTAGGATTGCTTTCCTCTAAATGCTTAACCCAAAATGTTATCTTCTGCTCAGAATAAACTGAAATTATTCAGTTTCATTAAGACTAGGGTTTTGATCAGTTTCATTGATGTAATTTCTTTGCCTCTATGTAAAGTTCCAAGGATTTCAAGAAATGTTTTCATTATTTCTAGTTAATTTGTTGTTTCTGACCCTAATAGAATCTGAATATGTCTATTTTTAGTCCCCTCCTGTTCTTCCTACTCTTCCAGTGATCACGATCTGTGGTTTTTGCATTTGCTCGAAACGGTTAAAACAACAGAACAAATCACAGATGGGTTTTTGAGATGTCATCTGTTCTTTAGACAGGTGGATGATGGTCTTTTATGTTTTCTGTCTCTCTTGACAAGGCCTGGTAAAAGCTTTCTCTTGTTGAACTAGGACTATAGCCAACCAAACTTAACACCTGTCCAATTATTTTATTCAAAATGTGTTTTTAAAATAATTTCTATTTATTGTTTTAATGGCTAATAATTTCTTTCTTGTCAGGACTGTTAAGCCAAATGTGAATGGGCTGCTGGTGATACCTTTTACGAAAGGAACATCTAGGCCCCAAAAAGCAAGGCATATGGATCTTGTGAAATATTCACTACTTCGTAAGGGGTACTGCATGAATACTTATTTAGGGACTCTTCTAACTGTATGCTGTGACAAAAGAAGATATTAATTTTAAACAAATCTACCATTAATATTCTTGCACTTGAGCTAAGCAAACTTAAACATGTCATTTTTCCCTATATCTATTTTATTTCATAGTTCTACTTGAAATGTGATTTTTGAGCATTTCTGTAATATGCTAGAAACCAATGGCTTATGTCTTGAGGCATTTGGTAGGTATGAGTCAACTGCAAAATAATTTATTCTTTAGAAAGTTACATTTATAGTAACATCCTTTGTTATTGCAGTTTTAAACTTCATTGCACTTAATCTAAACACCAAGAAAATACAAACCAGACACTGCTAAAATATTTTTCATTAGAGATAATGGAAACTATTTTTCTTTTGGAGGCCCATAAAAGGCAATGAAGGCCCCTAAACATACAGAGATTTTTTTCTTTTTTATTCAATGTTTTTGTCTCCTGTTTCTCCAAAGGCTTTGCTGTGTCCTATGAGTATTTGTTATGAAGGTATATACAATCAAATAATAGCATTCTGGTTTACTTCTGTTTAAAATAAGTAAAATATTTTATGTTTATGTAAATCTGGAATAAGTGATTAAATGAAATTAATTTTTACTAGTATAATATGTGAAAGGTTGGTCCTTAAACTTTCTACAGACTCTTGTTTAGAAGCATATTTACTGCAAGGCTTCACCAGTGGTATCCATCCTTCAAGGCTTTTGACGTTTATTTAATACCAGGCATAGTGTATATATTGAGTCATAGTGCAGGGCTTTAAAAAAAAAAAAAAAAAGCATTGGTGATTTGGAGGCTCATGGAACACACACTCAGTGTGTCTGACGTTCTGAAAAGTGGCAAAAATATAAGGAGAACTAATTCTAGTTTGACGTGTATTGAACACAATTTTCAAAATATACAAATTATCAAAATACATATCCTGTCTTTTGAGTAGATCTATGTCCGTAGGTGCAGGGCAGCTGACAGTGTTTTATAAGCTCCATTCATCAAGTAACTGGTTTTTCAAATAAATTGCAATTAATAGCTCAAAATCCATGAAAAAATGAAGGCTCAGATTCCTGCCCTTTATTAGGGAGGTAAAGTAAATTGTCTGTTTCTAAATATGGCAGAAAACACCAAAGAACTATCTCCTTCATATTCAGGACTGGATAACTTTCTAATAATTCACCAATTTAACATTCATGAAAGTGAAAACATTTACACATGTAAACCCAAGTGCTGTTGCCTTTGCTGGCAATAATCAGAACTTGATTTAATTAAATGTGAGTCAGATTAATCTTGTAAAGTTGGCACAGAGTTTGCAAAGCACAAACTTCGAGACGTGAGGAGCTGCTGCCAAGCAGTCTTCTCCCCCAGTGATCACAGCGGCTAGTCATGAAAATGATAAAAGTGGGGTCTGGCCTTTAGTAGGCTCAAAACTAATTTTCTCATCTGAATGCCTGGGGAAATCATGCCAGAGTTTTCTGCCGCCAAGGCACTTGAATTTAATTTTTGAGGCATAAGTAAAAATGCAGTTAAAGTCTCTCAGACCAATAAAGCAATCCCAGAAACATGTCACACAAAACTTGTAAAAACTGTTAGCATTCAGCTGGCTCTCCTCAGAACTAGCAGCTACTTGCTAATCCACTCACAGCTTCATCTGCATCTCTGAACTCTAGAAAAGTAAAGGGCAAAAATCTACAATGACTAATAAATGTAATAAATAGCAAGGAAATGGAAAGAGTACATACCCTGGATATGATTAAGGGTTGGTTAAAATCTATTCCTCCTGAAAGCCTGAATCCCCAGGGTGCCGGTCCTTGGAGAATAACGTTTTGTGGCATTGTGGACAGTTCTTTCTTGGTTACTGTTCGTTTTTCCTTAGGTCTGTGTGAGGAGCCAAGCTGTAGGAGGAAGGGTGCTGTCAGCAGAGCACCTGCCGGACAGGGCAGCTGACCTTATATACCTCCTGGGAAGTTTTACTCATCCCACAGCTGCGGGCACTGCATTTTATCCCTACTCTTTGGGTGACGTCAGCCAGTCCCTCGGCTTCTCCACCCACAGAGGGGAGTATCAAACTCGGACAAATAAAGCCTGAATGCTGGAAAGTTTACAACAAATACTTCAGCTTTATCTGCTGCTTCAGCGTCCCCTCAGCCCGACAATCAGTAAGCTTCAGGATGCAGCGTCCTTCTGGTTTCTTAAAGCAACGCTGTTGCTCATTTGATATCATGCTGATTACATTGCTGGTGCTTGTTTCAACTGTGCAATGCAGTGGCCTGACTTTGTACACGATTCTGTTTCATGTAAACAGAAAATACTGATAAGGAGACTTCCCTCTCAAGCTCTTGTTTTACATCTTGTCTTATTTGTAATGTAATAGTTTATGGCACTAAAAAGTCCTTCCAGCCCTTCAGCTGAGTTTTTCGGCTACAGTCACTTGAGACCATGGCATGCACCAACTCTAAGGGCTTGAAAAATCTGGACTGATGTCATGCATATTTCTCATACTGAGGAAAAGAAATGCAATATTAGTTGATGATGTCTCTTCTCTCTGTAGAAATCTTAGCTTTTTTTAAGGTAGTTGCAGATACCTTCTGTTGGTTGTTGGTGTTACTGAATAAATACTTTGTGTTCCTTTTGGTTTTCTTGCATCAGCTTGATCAGCTTTATTCTGACTTCCGTATCCCTTATATTTTGTTCAAAGAGATGGAGAATTTTTCAGTGATGGTGTACATGTTCACTCACTTCCTTATCATGGTGTTACAGATTTCTCTTTATGTGTGATATTAGCAAAGTTAATATAAGTTAATATGTGCATGGGTAATGTTCTTTAAGCATCTCTTTGCCCAAAGTTTGGCCTGTTCTAGGACAGTATCTACAGCTCTCATCAGGCAGTGTGGTGTGTTGTGGTGGGTTTTTTTTTCTTGTGGTGTGGTGTCCGTTCCCCCCCCCCCCAAATGAGTCAACAGCAAGTTAGTGAGAGCTTGGAAAGAATAAAAACAGATGAGGATGTATATTTTGGTGTAATAACAGTACACATAATTTTTCTACCTTTGAGGAAAGTTTCTGGTTGGTGGTTTGTGTGTTTTGTGGTTTTGCTGGTGGCGTTGTGTGTGCTGTTTTTGTTTTGGGTTTGGGTGGGGTTTTTTTGTTCCTTATGGCAGAGGATTTACCCACTTCTGTTCCACTCCATGTGCTTTCCTTTCTTACTAGCTGTAGCCTGCTTAGAAGAGTCTCTGATGGACAAGAAAGAGCAGTAAGTGAGATGGAAGAATAAAATGCAGGTTCATGCCATTCATATAACTTCTGGTATGGGTAACTTGTTTATCTGTAGATTTCAATATAAAATTGGCTTCCACCTCTTACTCTGACTTATTGAATGTCCTTATCTGTGTCTGCTGCTAATGTCTATATAGTTAAAGTCCTTCTCAGTAAGATATCCTGAGTTTTGGTGGTGTTTGGTTGGGTTTTTTGGGTTTTGTGGGGTTTTGGTTTTTTTTTTTTGTTAGCCTCAGAATTTTTTTCTTGTGTTTGTCCTTTACTTATGGCTTGCTACTAGATAGTAGTGTTCATGATGGGTTTTTGTATTTGTGTTCTGGTCCAGAATCTTTCAAAGACTTTCTCTATCATTAGAGTATATTTCACACCCTGAGTGGAATAAAAGAAATAGTTTACTTTGAAAGAGTTACTACTATCAGAAAACATATCTGTATCACAAAGAGCTTGCAGTGCGACAGTTGTCGTGAGCTTGTGGGGGCACAGCTTACATTAGGGATGTTGTGAAGGAAGATAGGCACATCTAAAGAAATAAGGCAAGGCAGATGCTGAGGTCAGGGGTACCTCAATCTTGGCAGCTCAAATATTTTGTATGTTTTGAAGTTGAGGAAAAAAATCCTCTCGTTGCTTGTGAGCAGTGTATATACTCTGATATGTTCTGACATGTTTTGAAGTTGATTCAATAAATGCCTTCAATATATTGATGCTCTATGCGGTTCATCCTGCCAGATTACATTGTGTGTCCAAGGTCAGAATTTATCACTAAGTAGTACTTCAGTTTCTTACCTTTTCTCTTCCTCCCCGATATCTGCTTTGAGTGAAAACACTCTCGTGTTTGGCACCTTTTTTTACCCCTCTTTTCCTAGTGAATCCTGTAATGTCTTTTGATTTGTAGCTGGGAATGCATAGCATATTAGATGTATTTATTTAAAGAGTTCCTTCATGTGCAATTTGCATTTTCTTTTTAATTGAGTACTGGCAGTCTCAAATAGTGAATCCTTCAGTGCACTTCAGTAGAAAAGGATTCAGAAATATAAGAATTTCTGTATCAGGTTGTCCTGGTCTAACCCCAGCCAGCAACCAAGCACCACGCAGCCGCTTCCTGCTTCCCCCTCCCAGTGGGATGGGGAGGAGGATTGGGGAAAAAAGTAAAACTCATGGGTTGAGATAAGAACAGTTTAATAACTAAAGTAAAATAAAATATACTACTACTACTACTACTAATATAATAGTAATGAAAAGGAATATAACAAAAAAAAAAAGAAAGAAGACCCAAGAAAAGACAACTGATGCACAAAGTAATTGCTCACCACCCGCTGACCGATGCCCAAGCAGCGATCTGCCCCTCCCGGCCAACTCCTCCCCCCTCCCCCCCAGTTTATATACTGGGAAGGGAGCCTGAGGGGAGCCGCCGCCTCAACCCTCACCTGCGTGCACTCCCTCAACCCCACAGCGGCGCCTCCTCAGCGATTCCAGTCTCTTCTGGGCATGACGTTCCATGGTATGGAATACCCCTTTGGCTAGTTCGGGTCAGCTGCCCCGGCTCTGCTCCCTCCCAGCTTCTTGCACACCTGCTTGCTGGCAGAGCATGGGAAACTGAAAAGTCCTTGGCTGAAGATAAGCGCTACTTAGCAACAACTAAAACATCAGAGTGTTATCAACACCATTCTCACACTAAATCCAAAACACAGCCCTGTACCAGCTACTAAGAAGAAAATTAACTCGATCCCAGCTGACACCAGGACACAGGTCAAACTCATGATCAGGCTCTGAGTTTCCAGTGTCAAAAACTGTACTTGTATAATAACTTGTTCACTTGAGAGGTTTTTTCTAAATTCCTGTTAGTAAGTTATTGATTTATATCTTAATATGTAGGCTTACTTTTTTTTTTTTTTAAAATAAATCCTAGTTGGTGAAAATAATTTGGGATTGCTTAAGTGTCTGTAAAGTTTGTTCCTGTCTCTTTACTATACTGAGATCTGCTCATGTCCCTTCTAATCTTGTTAGATACCTGTAGGGGGAGGGCAGGCTTAACCTTTTTCTAGGCAGGTGATTGCTCTTAATTTCAGTGGAAGTCGTGTGCTTATATGAGACCGAGCTCTGGCTCACAGATTTTTTTTTTTTTTTTTTTTTTTTTTTTTTTTCTCCTGCCTGGCTTACTGGAAGTGTGACTTGCTCTCCAAGGTGCTGTTGTTCCGGACAGCAATTACTAGATCCTGTTTTATTGATGTATCGCAGGTTGAGTTTTAAGTCTATGAACTCGTTGGTTGGTTGGTTGGGTTTTTTTGCTCTTCTATAGTTCTCAAAAAAAAAAAAAAAGATTTGAAAGGCAATACTGAATTGACACTTGTGACATAAGGCTGTTTCCTAATTTCTTTTCAGTGACTACTTTTAAGAAAGTCCTTCACCCATTTACAGACTATGTGCACATTTTTTGTTTTATCTCCCTAAAGCACTTAGACCAAAATGACCAGCTGAGCTGGATTGAAGCTAGAGCCTTTTATCCACTTAATAAAGGTATATTCCCGTCAGTGAAGTAAAGGCTGTTTTCTTTTCTTCTCTCTGGTTTTAAGGCATCTTACATATAAGAATACTGTCCTGGGACAGGCTTTGCTAGATGTACTGAGCAGCTTCTAAATGAGAACATCTTGAAATTAAAGATTCATTGTATGAAACAATATGAAACCGAGTATGATGAGTCTTCTAAGATAATGATAGTACAAATTTCAAACTATATACCTAGCTATAGCTTTCTCTGCTCATCATTTCAGCTTTCATAGTAGTTCTAGCTATGAAAATGTTTTTTTTGTAAATATGTAGCAGTGTGACATCTTAAGTTTTCTTTTTTTTCTTGTGCCATTGAAGCTTCCATGTAAGAAAATTACTTTAAATAGATTTTCTTGTTTTGTTGTACTATAAGATCATTTGCATTACAACTTTTCATACCTGCAAATATACATCCTCTTAATTTAATGGCTGTGCTATGAATTTATGTATAAAGTAGCCTCCTTGGAATCATAATATAGTCTTTTGGTTTGTAGTATGACTAACCATAATGTCTGAAGCAGGCTCTTGTTCTCTAGATTGGTATTTCATTTGATTTTTGTGCCAAACATTATCTTTCTACCCAATGCAATCTGAAAGAGTAAAACCACTGTTTGTTTTTTTGGTTTTTTTTTTTTTTTTCCACTGAACCTGAGGCGGGGGGGAAGCTGTGTCAACTTTCTTTGTATCACTCAAGTTTTTGAGATTTGGTGGGTGGGGGCACAAATTAGGCATCAGAGTAGTAGCATGATGCACAAATTCGTCATTGCATACCATGCCACCTCACTAGCTTTGGACAATCAAACTCCTGTGCCTGCGGCATGGCATCATTTTCCCCTGGGGTTAGTGAAAGGCACGCTTCCTAACTCGCATCAGAATATTTCTGGATGTCAGTTTCCTATTTTCTCTCCTAGTATGTCCCTACCTTGATGGAAGGAAATGTTGTTTTCCTGACAATTTGGCAGACTGAGAGTTGAAAAATAAGTTATAAGTAGCAAATGTTGAAAATCAATTCATCCTTCTGTAAACTCATGGAGGCTGCAGAACTAGAATAAACCCTGGTAGAGGCAGAAACAAAAAAAAAACCCTCTTCAGAGTGTGCATTTTAAGCCATAAACCTCCTGTCTGATTTCAGAGCTTAGTCTCTGTCATGATAAACTGTACTGGACTAGGCCACTGTTTGTGAAGTTTAGACAGCAACAGCCTAGGATGCTAAATGGAGCTTGAAAATCACTTGCACGTGTGGAACAGCATGTACTTAAACTGGCTATCCAGAGGTGAAAGGCCAGAGTGTTCCCTACTGCACGGCCTGTTTTCTATTTCAAAACACATCGGTATATGGGAAATGTTCTTATAATAAATGCTACTTATTTTAAAACAATTTCCCAAAGCAATAAATATGACTGTTTATGTACAGTTTGAAGCTTTTCCTAATTGCACAGTCAGGGAGCAGTAATGGTTAATAACTTGGATCCTGGTGAAACTTTCGTATCAGCTTTTGGTTAGTGGATGTCTGATAAATTAGCAGTGCCCTCAGCTTTTCCTGGCAAAGAAGAAATCCTCTTTCCTTTTTCTAGCTGGTATGACAAGCAGCTCTGGTATTCTTCTCATGCACCTGGCAAAGAGAGGAGGAGTGGGGCGCTAGTACTGTACCCCTCTCCCAGGCATTAGAAATTTCCAGGCTGGAAACACATGTGAGGTGGAGAAGGGCATTCCTACAACTCCTCCCCACCTGCCCCAGCTTTGTAGTTGTTTTGAAACAGTGATTTGGGTCAACTCTCCTCTCATTTTAAACTTTCAGTTATCATTTTCACATAGCTCTGGTACTTTTCCCTGCTGTTTAGGTTCTGAGTAGCAAACTGCAACTGATAAAGTATCTTAAATTTTCTGTCTGCAGGCTCAGGAAGCCAGGAATGTTCTTTTTTTTTTTTTTTTTTTTTTTTTTTTTTTTCCTTCTCATTAATCTTTCAAGGGTGATAAATTTGTTCTGAGAATACTGCAGAAACTGAAGACTTAAACCTTCTCACCTTCTCCAAGAAGCTTCCTACTTAGCAAGTTGGGAGTAGTTATCTTAGAGCCTTTTAAAGCCTATGTTAAGGATCTGATCTCAATTAACAAGCAAATAAGTGGAAAGTAAATTTTTTACTGAAATGGTATATTTCAGAACTGTTTCATAAACTTCTAAGCAAGTTGAAAGTAGAAATTGAAATCTTCTATTTTTAGAAAAACTTGATTAATTACAGATATGCTTGTTTTCATTTGAGTTTTTGTCTTATCCGAAATTTGTGCACTGATGTCCTTGTTTTCCTTCTAATTTTCAAAAAATGTAAAGGAGGAGTGGGGGGCATATATAAAATAATGACTAGTGTTTCAAAAAAAATCTCAAAAGCATATTGAATGGAATGAGATGCTTGAGTCACATTAAGGCACTGAAGTACTGTTCACCTTCATTTTGAAAACTCATGTCTATAACTTGTTTGCAAACTGACATGCATGTATTGACTTTCCATCTGTGTTGCTAAGATTCTGATTAGTGCATTGGTTACCTGAAGTGTTGCTTCTGTCGTAGTATTTCTAGTGTGTCTTTGCCTATTTTACAGGGGTTAGATATTATTGTGACTAGGGAAGAAATTTCTTGTCCTTTATTGGTTTCTTTGTGAGCCTGATGTAATGTCAGCTCATATTTTAATTATGGTTCCTAGCCAAAAAGTAAGTTGCAAAGCACTTCTCAAATTTTGTGCTTAATTGCTGGACTTCGCAAATTTCATGCCTAATTACTTTTATGAGAATTGAATGTTTTCTGAGAGGATGTGTTTTCCTGTTGTGTATGGAAAAGGGTTTGCCCTTCTGTTCTGACAGCCTGTAGAAGTTCTGATGGAGGATCTTAAAGCTGAATGTGAGGAAGGAGTTGTTTTTCTTTTCAGCTCGTTCACTCATCAGTGGTTCTGCTCCCTTTAATAGCTACAGTCAAACGTCACCTCCAAATTTGGCAAGCTGATGCCTTATTTGGTTTAAAGTTAAAGCTCATTTTGGCACTGGAAACTGAATAAGCTCATTCCAAAAGCGTAAGGTTGGAATGAAGTTAGCAAGGCTGTGTGCCAGCAGGTAAGTCCACTGTGCTTCAGAAATTAACATGCTGACACTTACATAATTTTTTTAAACAATGTAAGGTAGTTGTTAAACAACTCTCTGATGTGCTTGCTGTTCAACATGTACCTGGACAAATATTACATAGAAATTGTTAGATTTATGAAATCTCTTTCCTGATACATATTATGGAGCAGCATTCAGGAAACAGTTAAAATAGTTCATTAGCTGTGTAATGACATCCAGCATTGCGAATAATAAAAGCCAAGTCTCATTTTATATTTCTACAATAATTGGTCCTATTTCTTGATTTAATCTGTCATTGTATGCATTTAGCTATCATTTAATCTTTTTTTGCTACATGGAACCTTTAACCTCCTTGTCTTTTCTGGAGAAAAGCTTGTCATATTTATTAAAGGAATGGTGAAGAGATCAAGTGGGATCAAGAGACTTATCTCCCGTTCTCTCCAAACCATAGGGGTAAAATGTGAACGTTACCACTAGATTATTATCAATAGCTGGTGATGATTCTTACAAACGAGCTTTTCTCTGGGAGTGGCTATAAACAGGCATGAATGTGTGTTCTGACAGCTTATTGCCCCATATACCACTAATAAGCAGATGTTGCTGCCTTGCCTGTGGGCCCTGGTAGAAAGCAGGAGTGCTTTTTGGTGGCTTTATTACTGTTTGTATGAGCCACTTAGCAGTAGTTGGGGTGCAGTAGTTGGGGTAGTTTCTCCACCCCAAACATCTGGGGAGGGCAGAGACTGTAGAGCATCAACTATCGTTATGCTTTTCCTGGGTGCATGGCTGAAAACGGGAGGGGTGCCTGTGTCTGTCTAGGCCCAAATAAATGTACAAGTGCTTCTAGTATGCTGGTGATAGATAACCATACATCTTTTCTTGCGCTGGGTTACATGATACGAGTCAAGTATTGGCAATGCACAGAAAAGAAGAGGCTATCTGATGGTCCTTCTGGAGGAAGTAAGGTGATAAGGATCAGGGAAACGGGCAGTGGAAGTAATGGAGGTAACATACCCCCTCAGAAGAGCTGATGTTAACCTGTAATTCAGAAAATAGCAGTAATTTTTGATCCTTAGAAGCTGCTGGCTGACTGTGTTTCAGGTGTGACCCAGTCAGCTTCTGCTGTGTACATCTTGCTTAGACATTGCATCCTTTCTTTTTGGACATGCGTTTTGTCGTTGCTATCCAAGTCTCGGTAATGGGAGATATGAATTGCTGTATCCATGCTATTCAGAGACTAAAACTGGTACAGAATGCTGTGGTATGTCTCTGCTATGTTAATTTATAGGAATATATGCTGTAATTGTAAAAGTGTGATCTTTGATGTGGGGTGACAAGTTCTGCAGAATTAGCCACCTTCTACTCCTTAACTAATCAAGATAAAACATAGATTACAGGAAAACGAATGTTTGTGTGGAGTTTACCTATGCTGCTACTGGAGAAGGAGCTGATTTTATTCAGTAGCACTTGATGTGACAAAAATTTCAGAGAATTTTGTAAAGTTCAAGACTTTAAGAACAGATCCATAGTATAATTTGTGTGACTAGAGAAACCTGTCAGGCAGAGGCAGTAGCAGTGCTACTTTAGGAAAAACTGCTTTTTGAAGAGATTAACATTTCTTCTAGTCATTACTGGATGATAAGAGAAAGCTTGTTCTCTTGGAGTGGTAAAACTGTCAGCTCAAGATCCTGTGTGTAGTGTATGTCTCTCCCCATGGAAACACATATGTGTGTGTGTGTTTTCTCCCTTCTAGTTTATTTTTGTCAGTGAAAGTTTATATCTGGAAAAAGATCTGAATTGAAGTGTCAAGAAAGGAACAGTGGTTTCTTGATAAAGAAGAAAACGCTCATGCTTGTATGGTTGTGATTTGTACTTTATTCCTGGTCTAAGCTTTAGCCTTCCTCTACATGATCTTTAAAGCAGATTTTTTTTTTTCTTTTCCTGTCTATAATTTTAAAATTATTATCCTACTTTTGACTTATTGAGAATGCCTTCCATTGTAAATAACAGATAATAAAAGTCTGGGGATGCTACTACTATTTACAAAGTACCTTTATGGAAGGCAGAAGTAAGGTAGGAGGCAAAGCTGCCCATCCTGTCTGGGGCTTCTTCTGAAGTTTCTCCCAGTTTTCATTCTAAGCAGTTCTTTTTAGTCCATGTCTTCATCCCCAGCTGTAAAATAGTGCTCTTTGATAGGGCTCTTCAGATCGAGCAGAGCAAAGTGCTTATATACAACTGTACTCCCACAGCATGAATGCCATTGAGAGCATGTCCCTGGTGTTTCCCTTGGGCTTGCTGCAGGTTTTTGGAGGCATGTAGGCAATAGGAGACCGTAAGGACTTGGAGTATGGTCCATGGTGGCTTATTCTGTGTCACTGAAGTTGACAGCTTTTTCCACCGACTGCTCTCTGTGTGTTTGTGCACATTTGTGTGTATGAGAGAAAGATACCTTTAGTAATAGGTATTTACAATTGTTTTGTATTAGTCTACGGACCCAAAACCTCTATCTGGGAAGCTTAGAAGGAAGAAAAAAAAAAAAAAAAAATTATTCTGCCTCCAGCCTGAAAGAATATGTGGATTTTTCTAAGTACAGAGTAGTCCAGGGTTTTTCCGAAGCATGTGTCAAACTTTCAGATCAATACTTTGATCTATTTTGCGGTCTCCCAAGAGATGAGACTTCATACACAAACAAATGATGAGATCACATGTAAGGCCACAGTCACTTGTAGTCCAAGTGCCAAACCTTCTGAGTATTTTTCCCTAAGAAACAGGCATCAGAATTTCTTTTAATATACAGTCGTCATCTCACGTTCCATAAAGTACTGTATTCAAGGTCTATTTTTCTTTCACCTTGTGGCTTGGGTTTAGCATTTTAACAGCAGTTGCTATGGGAGAGTTAGCCATGTTTATTGGGTCATGACAAACGGCAACAGCTGAAAGACAAATATGGTGTTCTGTTTTAAGTTTAAGGTGGGCCCTGAGCCAGAGATCAGCAGCTTCAGAACGTAGCTAGCCACAAAGCTGGATCCTAGGGTCCTGACGCACACTGTAGTTACTCAGGCGTAACGCTTAAATTTAGCTTATACTTCAAGTATTTTCCGCGTTGCAATTTTGATTTCTTTCTGCTTGATAAAAGGACACTGTCAGCTTATCCACGCCCATGAATTAGTTTCTTAACAGCAAAAGAAAATACCGAATGGAAGTAAATAATTATGCATTTCACACCTTGCCCTGATTGGAGTTTTTGCTTGCTTTTGTGCAGTGAATGTAGGAGTAAGTGCACAGGTTTGAGAAAACATTTGCAAAAACTGGCTGTATTGTGAGAAAGGATACAACCACAGCAGGGGCAAAACCAGTAGAAACTTAACTGGGACAAACTTCTCAGTTTTATCGACATGTAATTACTGGATCTGAAATGGTCAATGTGAAAACTGTCAGATATGCATACACAGAAACAGACTTAGAACTGGTATTCATACATCCACTATTGCTATACTCCAGCATGCGAGGATTTGTTATAATTCATACCATAGCTGAGAACTTTTGCTCTTGAAGTTTTTTAGTACTGTAGAAATCCAGGCCAGAATTTGAGTGTAATCCCTCCACAGCTTTTCAAAGGATAATCCTCTCTCTACAATGTGAAGACGGGTGAATCATGGTATATACAGCTAGTGCTTTGAAGTGTGAGTAAACTTCTCCTAACAAAAAACTCTCTGGAAATAAAGACCTGGAAACAAAGATCTGGAAACCGTCTTGCTTACAATACTTACCACCACCTCCCCAAAAAACCCCACCAAAAAACCTGAAAACAAAAAACCATTCAGAAATGCAAAAAAAAAAGTCTCCCTGAAGGTTGAGTTTTTTCTCTTGCCTGTCCATTGCATTTTAGCAATTTCTGTTTTGCACTTCCCAGAGCTTAAAAGTAACTTGCCAAAGTCTCCTCAGGTGAGGGAATGTCAGGATATTTAAGCTCAGGACCTTCTAAGCAACACCGGTCACGTGCTGTGGGAGCTGTTAGCCAGCATACGTTTTATGGCCTGACGCAGGAGACCTCTTCCATCTTTGGAAGTTCGAGATTTTCAGTAATGACCAAGATGCCGCAGGCAATGCTTTTGGTAGACCTCTGGATAATGTTAAGGCAAGAGCCAGAGCGCAAGACCTTGAATGGGATAAAACAGAACTGCAGTATTTTTCAGTTGTAAAATGTTTCATACTTCCATGGCTGGCTGCCTTTTCTTCAACAGTCCTCTTGTCTCTGGGGCTGACAGGAAGAGAAGGAGTGGTAGAACAGGAGGGAAAAGTAGGACAGGTCGCCCTTCAGGGCGGGCAGTAAGAGGCCCATATTGCCTGGAGAGTTTCAGAAATGGCTTGACTTCTGCTGAGCTTGCCATAGCAGTTTGTGTCTTCCCCTGTTGATCTTGCTCTTTTCCTAGCCTGGTCTGACTTTAACAGATGCCTTTCTAAGGCTTTCCTGGGGAGGTGTCATTGGTGGAAGCACAGGGTGCGTGTGGTGAAGGAAGAAGGTTGATGAGGCTGGCTCCGTGAAATAGGCCAAGTATCCTGTTTCCAGGGCCTGAAATCGCTCTCCCTGGTCTTGTCTGCCTCTGATGTCCCAAATGGTCTGCTCTTTCTCCACCAGTAATCACCCTGCCTCTCTGGCTTTGTTTTTGGTTTTGTTTTTTTCTGGGGTGGGGTTTGGAAGACTAACAACCTGTATTTCTGAAACATCTGCTGGTTTTTTGTATCTGAGGTACAGGATGTGCCTGTGAATACATGTCTGTAAGTGAAACAATTTATTTAATCATCTAGTGATTCCCCCCCCCCCCCCCCGGTATTAAAGCAGTGGTTAAGACCTTAAAGGACCAAGGACCTCTTAGCATGAGTGCTGTACAAATAAGCTGCAGAAGGCTGATTCCTGTCTCGAAGCCTGCACTGCTTATGATCACACAATGAAACAGATAAACAAAGGAAGAATGTGTTGCAAAAAAATGAAGAGGGTTTGGATAGTAAGCAGTAGTTTCAGGATGCTACCATTTATCAGTGATGTGTGCTACTGAAAAGTCAGTTTTCTGTAACAGCTTAAAACCCAGCAGTTTTGTAATTAAAACTGTGATGATCAAAATTTATTATCTGATGCTAACATAGGTTTAGGCCAGTTTCTTTCTCTGACCATTCTTTAGAACTCCTTTTGAATTAAATAGTAGGTGCAAAAATTTTGCACCCCTCTATAGCAGTCTGCTTGCTTCAGAACATAGGTATGGATTGGTCGCTGGCAGAGGGGTTTGTTTTGTGTGCCCTAGACATTTCCCTGTGGTTTCGATGGCATATGGCTTTCATACTTTCTGCTTCAGACTATGTGTAGTGCTGCTTTGTGCCTTGTACCTCAGAGCTGGCTGCAGGTGCAGATGAAGTGAATCTATAAATAGTTCCTAGAACTCTTCTATGGCATGTAAGTATTGCCTTCTGCTACCTCAGACATACTGGACACATTCATTTGTCCTCTTTTATGGTTTAAGGAGGGAGGGGTTGATTCTCACCTGTTCAAATATTTCCAGTTACATGTGAAAAAAACCCCTATCTATAACAGATGAATCTGTGGTAGTGTAAGAAAAGCCTTTAGCGAGTCTTAAGCCAGCCAGTATTTGTACGTGTTTCACATTACAGTTTGGAGCGTTAACCTGGAGAAGCATGAGTTGGGTCATTGCATGCTCGGGGTTTATCTAGCAAATCACAGCGACAGAAGCAGTGTGATGACCCACTTAGAACGACATGTTCAGTCTCTTCGGTGTTCCCCATCTGCAGTGCTGGTTTCAGTGGTATGCCCAGCTCTGGGTTGAGCAAAAAAATCTTGATGCAAATGACTGAAGGTTTGATTATTATTTTAACAGGACAATCCCTTTCCTTGGTTTTTAAGTGGCACTTGTAGAAAGTCTTGAAATTAAATGCCTCCATTTTATTTTAATGTAAGATAGCCAAAAAAGTCTTAAAGGACCAGATCCTTTAAGATATTTGAATAGCAAACTACTGTTCAAATCAGTTGGAGCTAGAGCTAGGCACCTGAAGCGGACCCACGTGGATACAGGACCCTCTCTTGCAAAGGGAAACAGTGGCTTGCGACAGAAGTGTATCCCCTCCTTTTTGGAGGGAAGTATCAAGAGTCACTGTGTGTAACTCTCTGGTAATTCTTCACCGGTAGAAATAAATAATTACATTATTCTTTGGGTAATTTTTAAAGTGGTTTACTGATTTCTCTGATGGATGGAAAATGTAGGAGGATTACTTTGCTATGCATGTATGTGGGTGATGAAATAATGGCTTCCAAGTTTGTTATTTGTGTTGGCAGCAAGAAACATAAATTGTTGAGATGTGAGTATCTGTACTGAGGATAAACCTAGCAACGCATTTCTGGTTGTCAGTCAACACTTCCCCTCCCCCCCTGCTCCCGGCGTCACTTGTGATGTAAAGCCATTCTGCTGAAGTGGAACCCTCTGTGCACCCCATCTGTAATTAGATGTGACGTCACTATACAAAGGTTGCTCAAAAAATTGCTATGGGATAGTTGTTATAGGCACTAGAGCTATTTTAGTAAGAATGCTTTCTACTTTCTGGTAATATTAAATAGTCTGTTAACACAGAACTTTGCTCCTTCTCTATGACTCTTGAATAAACAGAAGTTAAATACTGGAAGGCATAATTCTGTAGTGCTTTATATATGGGATTCACATTGATGCAAATGAAACAGGAGCCGGGAGTTTGGGTGCAGGTGCACAGTGTAACCAACCAGCAGGATTACACTAAAAATTGTACCTGCACAATTGTTGAGGCTCTTCCCTGGTTTCATCACCGCATATTAACCTAGAAACTTCTGTTGTTCTTTTTATGTTTCAGGGGTGACACAAAATACATGAATGAAAGCCTATATGTCACCAGTATCACTTTCTTTGGCCTAAATAGTATCGGACTTAGGGTAGTGCAAAGAGGAATTCATTTATTCTTTTGTTTCCCTTTCAGTGGATTTCTGTCATATTCTGCATAGATATATGTAAAAATATTTTTAATTTTCAAAGGAATGTGACCACTATATTGATGAGAATAATAGATTCTATTGGGCAATTTTTAGCTAGGACTTAGGAACTTAACTGTCTGGCTATCGGGGGGGGAGGATAAAAGTAAAATGGCATTTTTTGCATCCAGTCAAATAAATAGCATGATGTTGATTGATTACCTGTAGAGTGGCAGAAGAAAACCTTATTAAATTCATCTTCCCTGCTTACTGTGTAGGGACGAGGTACCGATTTCTACATGTTGGTCTGGCAAGTTCCCTGCTCTGTAAAATGGGTGAATTCAGGTCTCAGTCTGATTGATATTTGCTGGATGTAACAAGGGGTTCTGCTGTACAAACATGTTTGAATTACTGGCCCTTTCAGTATGCTTTTGCAGCTTTGGAGCCACATATGATTTAAGTTCAAGTTAACTTGCCAGTTAGGTACTAGAGAAGGGAACTATCTGCTGTGCTGTGTAGTGAGAGCAGTTAAAGAAGTGGTTTCTGGTCTCTGCCTGCACTCATACTTTTCAATATAATAAAACCAACCCAAACTGGACATTCAGTTGCTTCAGTGCTTCTCTCTTGTGCAATTTTCTTTTCAACCTAACATAGAAACTGTATTACCAATACTGTGGAATGTTGACTTCAATGGAGTTTGCTGTTAACTGGAGCAAAAGCAGGGTTTCACCATGTAACTATAAATGCTGTAAGGGAATATACTTAGCAATGACCTAAGGTCCTTCTAGAGCTACTGACTTCATGTTTCCAGCTTCCCATTGGCTTGTGCACTGCTTTTTCAAATGCACAGGAAGCACCTCGTGTTCCTGTCGGCATTCTGTACATCAGCATTTAAAAGGCAACTAGTAAATACCAGGCATTGCAGAATGACAACATGCTTTGCTTTGGCGAGGGTGACGGAATGTTAAACCTGCTAGGGTGACCCTTCGCTTAGTTTGGGATATAGATCGTTACCCTGAGCTGCTCATGCATCCGTCTCCCTGGCTTGTTGGTGTCTTGTGGGTTTTCTTGTTTTAAGAGGCCATTGCCTCCACAGCAAATGCACAGCTCGCGGCAGGGTAGGCAGTGGAATCTACTGATTTTCTTTAGGGACGCTCTGGTTATGTTACCTATGTATCTGTAATATAGCACAAGTCTGCAACAAACTTGATTTCATGTGGACTGACACAGACTTTCCTTAGTCTGCTAAGACAGCTGCCATGTCATAGCGTTAAAAGAAAATCCTAGTAGAAATCAAGATGCATGCTACATATCCTGACAAGATAAAGGGAAATTGGTTTGAAACGTCATTTTTTAGAAAAGTCTGTGAATATCTGAGGCTTTTACTTGATTTGTTCTGCTCTCTTCCTAGATATTAAACTGGCTGGCCTTTAATTCCCCAGGTCTCTTTTCCGTTGGCCTTAAGGATGAAGCACCACCTAGTCCTGTGGGGTGTCCTTCATCACTTTATAGGGGAGTATACAAGGATTATACAAGGAAGCTCAAAAAACCCTTCGGTCGGTTCCTTAAAGAGTGTAGGTGGGATTTCAGCAGACTTAGCCGATTTGAATATATTTGGTTTACCTGGATGTAACTTTACTATTTCTCTACTTTTTAACTAAAACATTAACACTACAGCTTTTCCTGAAGTGTCTATGACTTGCTATTCTTATTACAATGGCCTATCTTTTCCTTTTTTTCATCCGCTTTGCAATTAGCACAGAGGATGCTATTTCACCTGTTAACCACTCAGACCCTTAACCATCCAGAATTTCTTTATATTAGTGAGACTACACCAACCAGCTGGTGTTATTAGGCTAGCTTTTATAGAAAAAGACTATTAAAGCACAGTACTGCCTACTTCTTACAGTTCTTACAGGTATATGGCACAAAGCAGTGCTTCGGTGATGTCCCAGCTCCCACACTGGGTCACCCAGCAAACAGAAAGGACAAACCACACAACGTTTGATTGTATACTCCAGTATTTGGTTATAGGGCTGTAAGAAGAGATGCATGTGATGGGTTTAAGCTAACTTAGCATTGGAAGGGCACATTTACCTCAGCAATAACAGTACTGACTAAATTAGGCCTTGTCCAAATTGAAAGCACTCCCAGCACCGACGTTCGTACTGATGGAGGAGTTTATCTGCTGGACTTTTAACAGCAGACCCTGGTCTTAACCCTCCTGTAGAAAACGTTAACATTTTAAGCTACATACCCGTGTATTTATTTAGAGGTGTGGGTGGTTTTGCATTTTCCAGCCCAGCTATTGTAAAGACAAAACTGAGCATGAATCAGACTTGAGGAAATGGGTTATTCCCGTCTGAATGCAGGTTGCTGTTGAGCTGCGTTCTTCAGTGGTAGAAGTATGGCGCGCACAGTGTTTGGGATGAGGCATCCCAGCAATGGTGGCCAGCGTGGCTTGGAGAAGAAGGATCAAAGAGCTGCTTTTGCAGGCAGCGTCCCAAGTGTAAGATGCTCCCCAAAAATCTGTATTTTCCTTAAATCTTACTTCTATGCTGTCACTTTACAGAGGAGTTCTTGTTTTGCTTTTGTTGAAGGATTAGGGTGTGGGAACTTTTGCCAGGTATCAAGGGTTTACCATCGTGTGTTTTACCTTTGTGCTTCTGGAGTGAAGGGTGCCTCTGGCAACAGAAAAATTCTCAGATTAGCACAGTCAGTGCAGAAAGTCCATATCACTGCTTTTGCATTCAAGTGTTTTAGGGATGTCACTGAAGTGGACCAACTGAGAGCTGTGTGGGCAGTGCTAGTTGCCCATATATATATAATCGGTGTATGCTTGGTAGTGGAAAAAAAATCTCTGTACAAGGCAAAACTATTTGCATATAAGCTTGAAGAGTTAAGCGCTTTGCAACACTTAAGTAATATGTTACGTGTATTTTGAGAAATGATGGGGGAAACAGTTGTGTACTCCAAGCAAAATTTATTAGAAGTCTATTCAAGAAAAAAACCACAGAGACCTTTTGCTTGTAGGAATTCAAAGTCAGTTACCTGAAAGCCAGGTATGAAAAACCTGTATTTTTCTAAAATCGGATACAGAGTAGAAACAGTACTTTTTAAATATCACAGGCAACAGATATTTAAGTCTTCAATCATAAATGGCATCAAAGATAGGTATTAATCTCACAGCAAAGCTGCATGCAGATCTAGTTTAAAATTGAAAGCCTTTGAATATAAAGCTTTTGCCACGAAATCTGCAATAATAAAGGTATGCTTCACAAAGATGTTTCTTTACCTTTGTCTTAATGACATTTCTCAGTAATAAAGACATATGTACATTTAGATTTGGCTGGTAAACGATATTTTAATTAATAAAATTTTGCATAAAATGCTATCTTACAGAATTGCACTATCCAGATGTGCTTATGGTAAATAGAGCAAGAAAAGAAAAATGCATTGAAATGTTCTGTATGTGAAGAGGGAAAGATCAAATAAGGAACTTAATTTTTTTAAAATCAATAACCAAATGGCTCTGTACAAAAAAAGCAAACATATGTACAAAATGCTACAGAGACTACATACATTTTGATAATTTCAATCCTTTACCCATGAGAAATGCAGTAGAAGCTTTTGCCATCTATAAGGTGCTGAAGAAACCAAATCTGAATTTTTATAAAGCCATAGTCATTATCATCCTGTGCCTTAATTTCATTTGCTATTTATGCTTACCTTTGCTTATGGAAAATGTATGTTTTCAAATACTTTTTTCGTTCAGGGAAAAAAACAAAACCTACCTCTAAAATGTATCAGTTTTAATACTCGTGACTTTTTTTTTTCTGTACTAAATTCCTAAAAAGAAAGTGTAACTCAGGTTTCATTAACATACATATATATATATATAGTGAAGTAAATCAGTACATGATACTTGTGAATATTTTTCAGGTGGCTATGTTAGGAAGAAAAACCCAAACCAACAACCCTTTGCACTAACACTGTTTACTTCCTGCTTCTTAAAATTCCTGATACGTAAAAACACTAACCTCTCAACTTTCATGTTGCTTACTATGACAACATTTTGATTACAACCATTTAATGTCAGACATCAGTAGCAGGTTATTGTTGTCTATGCTTTTATCATTGTCTGTCTCTTCACTAAATCCTCTTTCCCAAGGTTTTATGCCTCTTGCACTTCTTACCTTTTAACAGAAAACACTACAGCTTTATTAGGGAAGAAAGAAAAAAGGTTTAGCCAGTACCATTGCACCCGTTCAGAACACCTGCAGTTCTTCCATTTTACGCTACGCTTGCTTGAGATTTTACAATCACTGTGCATATGTTACAACATACAAGTGCAGGCATAAAAATCTATATTATAATTTGTCATACATTGTAAACCAGTACAATAGGCGAACCTGTGATACGGCAAAGTGAAAGCAACAAATGCTGCCAAGCTAATAAGAACGTGGAAACTCAAACAATTTTTTAAAAAATAGTAAACAGCAACTTCCCCCTGTATTACACACATGCTGAAAAAATCCCATCAGACTTTATGATAGTACCACAAATGTCCAAACCAAAACCAGTTTCTCCCTCTCCCCACCCCCCCCATGGCAATTCATCTGTGTACCTGTCATCAGACTTTTCCTATTGTTTCAAGTGAAAAGACTGTAAAGCAGGGAGTATTTAAATGTTGAAACGATTCCTCTTGTTTCAGAAAAGCTTAGTTATTCACACCGTGTTCGTTGCTGTAATACTGCTGGAACAGTTTGGCGGGTGGGATGGGATGAGGATGAACTAGATGGCCTCTACTTGAGACTGCAAGCAAGAAAACAGAAGGTCAGCGTAGCATGTTTTCTAGCAGCTTTATGCAGATGTGTTGCAGAGATGCAGCATAAATAAGTAGAAAAAAAAATTCACAGCCTCTTGACATAGTTTCCAGGGAAAGTACCAAAGAATTTGGTTCTTCTCGAGGTTCCTGAAATTAGAAGCAAGAGATGAAAGATGGGAGTAACAACAGGAAATCACTATGTAAGCATGGCCTTTTAAATTTTTATGTTTAATATTGCACAAACAGAAATATCTACAGTTCTTATATTATAACTTCAAAAAGTTATTTTGAATTTCATTTGTGAGCTGTGAGTTTTAACAAATTATAACTGCAGGAAGGAAAAAGCCAATAAAGAGACATATTTGATTAAACAGGCCTGATTAAAAGCTGTGCTAAATTTTGACTTGGTACATAGAAATAATTCAATTTCAACAACATCAAGTCTATTTAAATAATTCGAATTTTTGAAATGCGGTGGACTAATTAGATGATTAAGTTAGCCACTGTGTGCATGAGGGTTTATGGAATGATTAAGCCACCTTATCTAGGCCTAGTTATGAAATCCCTGTTTGTTCAGTAATACTTGGTTCTCACACGTAGTAATTCTGTAGATGTATTCATGCGAGTAAGTTTTACGTTACCCAGTCTTTATGAAGAGAGCAGTAATACATAGTCCATTTTGTGTCACATGAGAATGACAACAGTGCTGTACAACAAACTGGGGGCACATGTCAATTTGTGTCCATCAATTCCAAAAGATACAAGTGAAAAATCACCCATTAATTTCAGTGGATTGTGGTTGGGATTTCTCCTGATAAAGCCAGGTTCAGGTTTATTACACTGAATACCAAAAATTAATTTGTTTAAAAGACACCAAGCAAAGAGGGCAGCAAAGGTCAGGAAAAAAAAAAAAAAAAGAAAAAGCAACCAAATTAAAACATACCCACAAACCATCCATCATCACATTTTTCCATCACATCAATGACATCTCCCTCTCTGAGCTCCAATTCATCTTCGTTCCTAGGAGTATAGTTATATAGAGCCTGAAACCTTAAATAGGACAAATGATGCATTTTAAAAAGAAGTAAGAGTTCTTTGCACCTTTGCTGAAGTAAAGGAGCTCATTTAAACATTACCTAATAAGTAAGACTTCTTGCAAATATAGGGGAAAAGGGTTTATTTTGCCTGGTGGACTTCAGGGCTAGGTACTTATTTTAGTAAATAAATAAAACTGTCAGAAAGGTAACTTACCAGACACTAAAGACTGGGGACTCAAGGCAAGCCTGATAGCTCCTCAACCAGTTGCTTTGAACACAGAATTCTAGGTTGTGGGTTTTTTTTTTTTTTTTCTTTTAGCATTATTTTATAGTTGAGTCACCAAAACAGAGGACTTCTGGAGGGGAGTCTGTAGATGTGCTAGCCCCTTAACCCCCCATGATCAGTACCTAAAACTGTGGCTGTGCCTTTAAACTCGGGAAAGCTGAACCTAGTGTATGCATTCTCTGCCCCAGCAGAGCAAAGTGCCACACAGCATAAGCAAGGTGCCTGCTGTCCTTCTGCAGTCGGCGGAGGAGGGTGCCCGGGCGAGTGGCTGGCACACACTACCACTGTGACTGGGGGACCTCCCTGGGCTCCTCAGTAGCAACTGCTGAGGCGAGAAGTGGCACTATAGGAGCTCCGCATGTAAAAGAGGTGCCTTCCTCTGTGGGGAAGGTGGAGAGTAATTGCTGTTTGGAAACATACAGCTGTAACCCCTTCCCTGGTTAAAACTGCCCCTGAAATATATATATAAAAATATCTCTGAGAGTGAGGGAGAGGCTGGAATCAAATCAGGGGACATAAGGATGGAAACTCAAACAGTATTCAGACACTGACTTGTACCTCCACCCTGGCCAGGGGCTACAAATTGAAGGATGTAAGGTGGATAAATGGAAACAGGTATGAGATTACTAAATTTATTATCTATCATTCCTTGTCAGCTTTTAATTGAGTTTCTTGGAATTGGAAGAATGGCAATAAACTCTTAATATGGGGAACTGAAGGTGCTTGGGCTGACAGCCCACGGGAAGTTTGCTGCAAAAGCCTGCAACTCCTGCAGAGTCAGAATCTGCCTTTTTTTCTAACCAGCTGTGCCCCAGCTATGACTGACTGCGTGTAAAGGAGCAGGGTACAACTACAGAAATTGTACAAAGGAAATAGTCTTAATTTCAAAATATTGAAACAAAACATAATCATGTCCATTTTCCCCCTCTTAACAACAGTTCACTGACTTTAAAACCTTAATGCCCTTACGCTTCCCCCAGTAAAACCAAAATAACTCCCCCTTTCGTGTGTTGGTACTGAATATTTCCATCAGCTCTGTATCATTCAGGCAAAGTTTCCATGGCTTAAATGAGATGTTTATTTCAGTAAAAAAATTCCTGCTCCTGAAAGCCCCATTTGAAAATCCTATATATGGACTGGTGCTAGGCTTAGTGTAATGATGGTCATCTTGAATAAACTACACTTATTTTTCATATTGCTGGTTTGGAGGGGGGGAAAAAAAAAAAAGACAGTGTTCCAAGAAAAAAATGATTTTAACTTAATTTCTTGTGACTGGCAGTTATCTCCCCAAATCTGAAAAGTCTAATTTTATATTTTAATCACACTAACAAAATGGAACGGGACTGGTTAGGACTGGTTATTTAAGCAACTACCTCTCGTAATTTGTGTAGCAGGAATAAGAACAATCTGTGCAAAAAATTAAATGGCAATAACATTTTCTGTCATGCTTATTGTTATTCCAGGAAAGCAGAGCTATGATGATATTCCAAAACTGACTAAATGCAGCTTCCAAAGGTACAGGAGTTGCAGATGTAATGTGTCATGAATAGGATTCAAGCCAATTACTTACTCAAATACAGTAACAAGAACTTCCCAATTAGCACTCTTTATACTTTAGAAATCTAATCTTAGTCATTTCTAGATAATCCATTTTAATAACTCCTTTGTAGTCATTTCATTCTCTCTTTGCTAATTTAAGAACTTCTTAAATATGAAAACTCTATTACCATTTACAACACTAACAGAATACATATTCAAGACAAAGAATGGTTGGTTGGCAATTTAATTATATTTCTATTTTTAATTTTAGGAATAAGTAACTTTGGTCATGAAGTACTTAAACTATATAGAACAAAATTAATTAGATAATTATTGCTTACAAAACAGAGTTAGGTGCTTCAGTATGCTCAAGAAAACCAACAGGAACTTGTGGTTTTAGTGAGATTGAAACCAAAATGTCCAATTTTCACTATATATTACCTGTGGCATAGTTATTTCGTAACTTTTTGCCCCCTCTTCTCTCTTGCCACTTCTTCAAGTGACTAACAGGTAAACTTTTAAATATTTTTAGATGCTAAGCCTTAGTTACATTTAGGAGAATTCATCTATTAGGGCACACTGCAAAGCGCTCTGATGCTAGAGGAAGAATGGCTGCTCCTTTCAATGATCACTGAAGCAGGACCCAAGTGCAAGACTGGGGGAAAAAAAAAATATCGAAACAATCTTGCACCAAACTTGCATTTTAACAGTCAGCACTGAAATAGCCTTACATGTTTTATCCCAAGTGCTTACATTGTTTGTGAAAATAAGACTTGAGATCTAGGTTCTTCTCCAGTTTTCAGAAAGGCTTTCTTGTATCTGATTTTTGAATTGCACATGTAAATTACACCAAAAAGCGTGAGCCTGTGTTCCTGTGATCAACGTTATCAAGTTATTTTTTTCTCTGTATTCACATCCAGAACTGTTTCTGAATAATTTGTGTCAAGTCAGTAAAGCAGATGAGTTAAATCAATGTTAAATCTTGAACTGGCATTCTGCTGAGATGTAAAAATGGAGAGAATAAAAAAAGTCAAGCTTTATTTTTACAAAATTGTTATCCCTTTTAAGTATAAACTATGGAGGACTGTAAGTTGGCACGTCTGTCTGAGTTTGATGCAAGTTAAACAACTAAGGCTTGGTCCTCTGGGACCTTCTTGGATATCTTCCTGCATCATGTGGTTATCTGTAAATTTCTGAAATCTCTTCATAATTGTACTTGGCAGGTTAACAAATTATTTGACGATGTGCTGGCTATTGCTTAAATGTTAGGTTTTGGTTTAGTAGACAAGAAGTATACTTACGGTTCCCCCCCACTGTGTATGTTTTCATGAGCAAGCACAGGGCGCTGTGGCTGAAATGAAATGATTTGAAATGTAATAAAGATTTATAGTCTAAGGTCCAAATAGTTGGATAGGGACATGATACATAGTTGCTTGAGAGTTCATATTCTACCTTGCGTAAAACAACAACGCCCCCCCCCCCCCCCCAACTCACAATAAATTCTTAAGAGACATGGCAAGCAACAGAAACTTGGCAGGTTTAAAGAACTTATTTTTTGGAGGACATAATAAAAACTAAAACAAAACCGTGAACTTTATCAACAGTCCATTCTATTTATAGTATAGTAGAAAGTTGGAGTAGAACCCTGCTGCCTCTTCACTGTGAAACAGAAATAGCATTAGAAAAATCAGATGCAACTGAAGAACATTCCTTGGGTGAAGTATATTTTTAGATAAGCAGAAATAAAATCTCCTATACGTAATGGCAGAATTTAGAATATTCATAGACAAACAACATACCAATTTACATTACACACACAGAGAGTACTAACTTGGCAGGCATAACATGCTATGCTTTAATTAATTCTTTCATCTCAAGGGGGAGCACAAAGCCATGCAGACTGTTGGGAGGCAAAGAGCAGAAAGAATTTTTGAAAGAATGCATGTAATTGTGTGAAAATAACAATTAACACTTGTACTTCAGAGGAAAAAGTAGTTTGTATTTCCAGTGCAAAGCTTTATGAAAGGAACTACTTTCCTTCTTAATGGAGCATTACCCACAACTAATATCCAATAAATCTGGACACAATGGAAATGAAAAATATTAACCTCCTACAGAAATCATATCCTGCTTAGAAAGACATTGACTTATACCGATTAGAATCTGGCTGGGGCCAGAAACAGCGCAGGAGCAGCTGCTTGGGAGAGCTCTTGATGTGAGCAGTGATCATATTCTCTGTTGACTGAGGATGCCCTATGGTTGTGCTGTAGAGACTGACAGTCTGACACAAGTCTGGGAACTGTATCTGTTTTGGGAGTGTGGATATCAAACACAGCTCATAGCACTTTCTTTCATGAACTGAGTAAACTGCAATCTGATCTTGAAGCCATGGGATTTGTCTTACTGCTCCATGGTTCTCTCTTTCCCAGGTTTGACTATTTCAGTTTGTCTTGCTTCAGTTTACTCTTGAAGATGACGCAGTGTTCCATGAGAGGAGGCTGTGGTAAACAACCTGAAGATATCAATTGAATGTTAAAATTCACTATGTTTTTTTTTCTTCCCCCTTCCCAACATCTCCAGATGAAACTGAAGTAATTAAATTTCTTTTGATCAGGTTTGTATGTGTACATGCAGAAAACATTGTGAACATCTCTGCTTCGTTTTTACAGTCTGTAGAGCATAATTTTAAAAAGGTGCCTAAAGATGCAGGCAGGTAGATTACAGGACTTTTATTCATATTAATGACAGCTAGGTGGGAAGGAGGTTTTCAAAGTCCAAAAAAATTTGTTTATACTCTTTGACTCTCTTCTCTCCCTCATTTAACTCTCCTCTGCCAGTGTACAAGACAGACGGATAATCTTTACTGAAGAATCCAACAATAAAGATTGCAAATTAGACAGTTCTCAGTAAACACCCTTCAACAGTTGGCTTGTCAAGTAAGAGGAGAATATTCCACTGGGTAGATTGCTTGGTATTTGGATTGGAATCTGACCTTATTCTCTGCTAATCTTTCATCAGGTCCATAACTAAGCTGAATGCCAAAGATAGTCAGAGATGCAAGAGAACTCAACCGAGGTTAAAGATTTTTCTTGCAAACAATAAAAGTCAATGTCCTAAACAATACTACAAATGATTTAATGCTTTGAACATATACCAAGCCAAGAAGAAATTAGGTAGGTCAGTATTATCTTCTTTTTCTGTATATGCTTCAACGCTTTACAATGTTTTATTGCTAGTTAACTGCTGTAGAAACAAATGATAGAAAATCAAGGTGAGTGAGGATTTTCAACTCTATGTTATTGCTACAGAGAAAACTTTGATGGAATTAGAATTGGGAAAACTAAGGTGAAGTAATCTGTGCTATGTCTGAACAGAGGGACCTTGGAGCGCGCTCTCTATCCAAATGCATTCCTCAATAGTACCCCAGCTGACATCAAGAAGCTTTCTCCCCGTTTTCCTTCCCTAAGCTCTCATTCCCATATACAGTGGCAGTGGCCAGAATGGGGACTGTTGCAAGGTCTGGCTAATTGTGCTCAAGAGAGATCATGAAATGCATCACCCTACGGGTAGCTCCTGGTGCTTAGGATTTCTAGTTTCCAACTACGGCTCAGTTCACTACACTATCCTGTTTCCTGGGAAAAATTGTAGGACCTAATCCCAAAAACATTAAAAAGTGTGCAGTCAAGTCAATGGTCCCAGTTGTACACCTGATTTTCATGCATGATTGATATGTACTTGCATATAATAGTTATGTATAGTCCTGAACACGCAAATTAGGTGTACAATTTGTGCTCTTGTAGTTTTGGAATTAAAGATATTAAAGTCACTAAACATTGACCAATACAGTCCTCTCAATATACTGATTACATGCCATTCATTTGGAGGAAACATGCAAAATTAAAATAGGGCTTAATCCCTTTTTTATGGATCTTATTCCCAGTTGGACTTTCTTTGGGATGGTGTTGATCTGCTACTACAAGAATCCTGGCCTTCCTATGATTGAATTGTCTCTCTTCAGTAATGAAGAAAGCACTGTCCCCTCATAGCTGGTAGCAAACAGAGGCCTGCCAAAAAGCCGAGACTTTGAAAAGTTACACAACCCTGCATATCTTAAATAAAAATTCAAATTTTAAAAAGGGAACCAGCAGAAAGATGATAACCTAAAATCAGCAGCAACAGCATGGAAAACAGTTCATCCTGTTATCAGTTTTAAGAGCCAAATGTTAAGAAACCAGTGCAAAGAATAATTGAGTCCTAAGAATAATTGAGTCCTAAACTGAAAGTAAAACATAACCCATAAATTCTTATTCTCATGTAGTTTAGGTTGGGGTTTTTTCATAATTTAGAACACCTTTTTGAGTGAAACACATGTAAACACTGAACAATGTGATTTTCTGGCTAGGTAAAATTGTTACAGTTATGTTACTGTTATACTACAGATATGAAGGGAAAGGCTAAAGAGTATGAGAGTCTGGAATAACAGTGCTTGGATAAAGAGGACAGTACTGAGTGAACATAACATAGCAGCAACAGAACATTTTGAAAAGAAGGACGTAGATTCAAAATCAAGAATTGAGCCTGTACACATGCAATGAAGTATAAATTTTTGACTCTTAGAAGCTGTAATTTTAGTTAAACTAGAAATGCTTTGAAACAGAGGAGTAATTTAGGAAAAAACAGTCTAAATATAAAGAACTTTGATCTCTCACATCTTGTAGCACTGGAAATACTATGCAGTACTGCAGAGATACAATACACTAATGGATTTATAAAATAAGTTTTGGCACACACAGACCTGTTGGCTTTACTCGGACATAGCACAGAAGCACAACAGGAAGAAAACACGGCATACTGATAGTATTGAGACACTTGGGCAAAAGCAAAATACTGAAAGACTAGACACTGAGCTCCTTGTCTATGGAAATGCTGTTATTGCACACTGGGCATTGAGTACCATACCCTGTGTGAATAGCTGTGACCTCTGACAGGTGAGCTGCAGGATCTCTTAGTCATCACTGGGCTACGAGGAGGTTTACCCATAACAAATATCTCTCTCTTTAAATTAGCCTAGAAAAACCACAAAAACTATGTCAAGTGAGAGTTTAAGAATAAAGCATCATGGGATTTTTGTTGCTTCGTTCATACATGCAAACTGGACATGCTTTTCTTGATAACAAAAAGCAGGTGTGTTACAAGTGCAAATAACGGTACTATTAGTATATGGTATTTTCATTGTTGCCACTGCATCTTTTTTCCAAGGGTTTGCTGCTCTGGCACATGCCCTTACACATTACAGTTAAAAGATTAATCACACACAATGTATGCAGTTGGAGTAAGAACAGTTATTGCAAGTCTATCCACTGAAGTAGCTCAGTTAATAATACAGAAAAGCTCAACAGCACAGAACAGAAATACTATCTTAGAAATACCAATGACAAATGTTGTAATTCCTTGCTGTTAAACAGAACATGGACCTTAAATTTGCATTAGAAAGCAAGTAAGTACTTGATGGAAAGTACTTCAAGGAAAAATCCTTGTTTTGTTAATATCACTATAAATCAGCTAAATATTTGTCAGAATTCAGCTCCTAAGGGGTTGTGTGTAGCAAAAGTGAATTCTCAGGGGCAGGGGTGAGTCGGAGGAAACGTGAGAGGAGTGGAGTGCAGACACTGGAAACCTTTTCTTTGGTATTTGTGACTGTTTGCCAGTAGAATGTGGCAAGACAGAACAGCCCCCTTTTAGAAGCTGAGAGGGTGAAGAACAAAAAAAAACCCCAAAACCCAAAACAAACCAAAAAAAGGATACCAAGGGACGCCAAGGAAGCAGGAAAACATCAGCATTTCTCCTTGGGAAGTGTCTTCAGAGTTCTTCCTTTGGAGGACACATCCCACCCACCAACATGGAGCAAAGTGACACTTCCCACCCATAGCTCCTTGTATTCTACTGCCCAAATCCCTGGTCATGCTTTAGATTTGAGCCACATTCCAAATATATATATACACACACACACATATACGTATGTACGTATGTATTCTTACTTCAAAAAAAATTACCAAAGTATCAGTATACAGTTTCAAGAACTCTATGAAGAACCCCCCTTCACTTGTGATATTTGAGTCCTGGAAATGTCTCATGCTCTTTCTGCTGTAGTGGTTGAGAGCAGACTTTAATTATGGATGACATCCACAAAGAGAAGAGGATAGGAACTGTCCTTCCTTCTCAAGTCCAGCCTGTAGACTAAATAGCAAGAAACAATGACAGCCAAACCCTGGCTACACTTATTTTAATCCAAAACTCTATCTTGGCAATGGAGTCAGTGTTGATTGCTGAAAAAAGTTTGCTTACCTTTGGCAGGAAATAAATCTTTATCTTGTTTTGGAAATACTGTACAAAAACTCTGTTGTCTGTAGGAGTGTATCTTACAATTTAAACAATTTTCAAATAGATAAGTCTATACTGATTAAGTTTATAAAGGAATCTGTTCCCTAGGCTTAAAAAATAATCCAGATTTGAAATGGTTTGAAAACAATAATTAGGAGCTAGAACTCTGTAACAACCCCCCAGACCTCTAGTTCTTCTCAGTATTCGGCTTTTGTGTCTGCAAGATGGAGTCATCTCCTTTGGTTACTCAGCATCTTGCTTCCTGCCATGCCCAGTGAAGAGCAGTACACTGTCTAGGAGGTTCCCAGGAGTAGATCTTTTAACTCTCAAAACAGATATTCCTTCTATTTATTTTCAGCTGGGATTAACATGCCTTGCTCAAACAAGGGCAAGGAATATCAGGGTCACCTAAAAAGAATTTCAGTGTAGATAAGGAGTTTTCTGAATTTTGTCAGTTAGGCTAAGCAAAAAGTACCCATCAAAAGCACTGCACAACTGATAAATTATTCAGCGTTGCAGAAACAAATGCAATACTGTGTTTTACCCCTTCTTTGAGGTGAAACATACCTATGCCCATGACAGATTCATGCCCTGGAAAGAACTCTTATGTCTCTTCCCTACTTCAGAAAAAAACCCCAACAGATCTGGTGGACCTTAGGACTTCTTTAAGTCCATTATGTCTGGGTTTTCCATGAACACACATTGTAAAATGTGGTAGATTTTTTTCTTAAAAATATGAGTGTTTTTTTGTCCTAGATGTAACGATCACTTTTTCTAGGATAGTTTATCAAACTTTTTATGCGAGACTCTCTTTTTCATGAGCAAATGGACTCTCTGGAAGTCAGCACTGGAAATTGACTTTGTCTATCTAGAGCAACTTTCCAGATTTCATTTTTCTGTCACAGAGCTGCAATGCTGACACAAAGTGTAGTCCTGAAGATGGAATAATCTTTATCCAGTCCTTGACTAACAGAATTGGTATTTAGAACATCACCCTCTGCAGCGGTGATTTACTGTGAAATTTACGACTGTTCTCCCACGCTTTGGATTGAAATTGAAAACCCTTTTAAACTACAAATGTTACTTAGTTTCTGCATACTTGAATATGATTCTGTTTCTTTCAATTAAATAAGTTACTGATGTCCTGGTATGGACTTGAAATAGAGTTGAGGGCTTTCTGCTTTCCTGTCACTGGTATCTCCTTAAGCAATTTAATTGTATCATAATGGTTATAGTTTTACCTTGTGTTTCATTTGAAGAAGGCCTATCTTAATACTCCATGTGCTATGTTATTTAATATTAGTAAAGGAAACAATACATCTGAAAAGATCAAACTCAGTGTTAGCCTTGCAGTTATTTAATATACATGAAGATTTGCAACAATCCATACTCAAGAGGTGCAGTTACCTTTAACTTTGGTGAGTCTTTCTCCTGCTGATGTAAGGGTTTAGAAAGGAGAGGAGGTGAGAGGGAAGCAGTGGACGGGGATGTTGTAGGAACAGAGCGAGAAGTTGGTGCCTTGGCAGAGTGAAATGGAAGGTTAGAAGAAAGGTAGAAAGGAGGATCAGAGTCTCCTGATGCTCCCACAGAAAGTAGAGCGGGCTTAAATGTTTAAGAAAAATGAGAAGTAATTGTGCTATAAAACCAGCTGTGAAGGACAAAATGCTCAATAAGGAGTCATGTAACTAACCTGAACGGTCAGAAATGTGATGCTAATTTTATTATTAGTCAGTCTACTTCTCTGGAAGAAAATTCTTTGCTCAGAAATCAAAACAAGTTGCCATTTGTGGCCACGGATTTCACCTCTATTCCTACAGTTTTCTCCTGTGTTTTTCAGGTCAAGTAAAGGTAGAAGCAGCCTGCAAAATCCTTCTAATTAATTAGTTTTACATTTGGCCTAAAACATATTGTCCTAAGTATCTGATTTACATGTTTGCGTGTGCCAGCCAAAGCAACTGCCTGAACAGTCTGTTGAAATAAGTGCTGGACAGAAAAAATCTGTTCTAAAACTTTGCCTAGAAACCACACAAACTGTGTAGCGATATTGTGGCATTTAATGGCTAGCACGCATTTAGGATAGTTCAGTGTTGTACTGTCCCAAAGAGGAACCGGGGAGGGCTTTAGGGGGAAGCATTTGTTTAACTGCCAAACATAATCTGACCTGTTGTTATTAGTCACATTCTCGTAACAGAGTCTACTATAAATATATCAGCTGGTGAAGCAACATATGTGAAGTACAAACCGCTGAGTCTCTGCAGGAGGCATGTCCCTCCCTTTGAAGGCTGTTCATAGCATTTGCTTGCTGGAGCCTCTGGTTCCAAAGGGGTGTCATGTAATGGGCCAGTGAGGAAAATGATTCACTGGCTTTTCGCATCAGAAGCTCGACGGCAGCTAACAAGGACAGAAGGGAAAGGACCAGCAGAATTGATACACCACAGAACTTACAATGGTGTATATGCCTGCTTCTGAGAAGGGACTATCCCCTAACACTGACAATTTTTATTGACTGCAATAGTATAAAACTCTGCCTGTGCACAATACAAACACGTAAATACAAGAAAAGGCAGAGAATAATTATACTGAGTAAGCTATCTGAACATAGAAGCCAGGTTTTTCAGAAATTAAAATACCTTATCAATATTCGGTGAAGTGTATCCTTCATAACATACCATGGAGTCTCCTCCACCTGCTATTGGGAGCTCTAAATTGTCATGTCCCAGATCCTCCTCTATATAGAGTCTTGTCAGTTCTTCGGTTGTGTCTTGTGCTCCTCTGTAGAAATCTGATTCTTGAGGCTTTGACTGATCCCCTATATTAACTGACAGATCTGCAGTACAGACTTCTTCATTTTCTGCAGTTGCACCTAGCACTCTGGAGATGGAGCCATCTTCATGTGGCGAAGGGATGTTACAGATAGCGCCAACATGTTCACCTTCTCTTGTAGTATCTGACAAGTCTCTAGGTACTTCGATAACTGAAGAGTCAAGTATACCTCTCAAGTCTTTATCTTTTCCCGGTTTGGTAGTGTTGCTGGTATGCTTATACGCTGTGCCATGAGATGAGCTGGCTGAAGGTGAGACAGAGGTAGATACAAGAAAGGACAGAGGAAGAGCTGTAGGAGAGCTGAGAGAGACCTCTGTATTTGGAATAAAGTGATCATCCTTAACTCGGTGAATGCTATTACCTGGGGAGATTGCTACAGATTGGGATGTTGTTAATGCCAAAGAATTGAGTTCTTCTAAGTCACAAAGAAAACTGTCTGGAGATGTTGGAGGAGGTAAGATGCACACGCTTGAAGGTGAAAAGCCAACAGTCCTTGAAAACCAGTCACTAGAGGCAGCCTGGAGATTCTTTTGATCAATGTGTGACCAAGAGGAGGAAAGGTGTCTGGAAAGTGGGGACAGTGCTTGGGAAGGCAACTTCAAAAATAAGAAAAACATGGGAATTTAAATAAATAAATAAGCATGACAGAGAACCAGGATATGAGTAGACTGGAAAAGAAAAATGTCTGTGCCATCATCTGGATTATAGGGTATCATTTCAGTGAGCACGGGTGTCTGAAATCATTACTACATGAATCAGAACAGCAGGAAAGACATTTGAAAAATGAAACTGTATCAGGTTCTGGCTTGGGGCTTAAATGTCAAACATTAAGACAGATCTGAATCATTACATTCATGAAGGGGACCTGCATTTGATCTGCTAAAGTTATGTTACTTATGGTGCTCTGTTAGTGAGCCTGTCACAGGTTATTAAATCATACAATTAATATTAATGTAATTTTCCCCATATCATTACTGTTATTTTGAGAATAGCATTTTCAGAAGTACAATTCAGGTGTCATTAAGTATTTCTTTTGAACTATAACAACTGAGGTGATTTCTAATTATCCTAATGTTAATACTTCTACTTTTTCTTAGTATTTCTGAGTAAATGTTTAAGAAACATCTTTAATACATTGCATACTTTTATTAAGGCATGAACAGCTACAGAATGCGTTTTTTTTCAAAAGTAACCCTACTAGTTCAAAATGACATCAATATTTGTGAAAGGTACATTCAATTCTAGTTGAATGTAGGCAGCCGACAATGGTTTTAAAATAGTGACAGCACAGTACACAGCAGTATATTTTGAGTACCGTTACATAATATTGATTGAAGTATCCTTCTGGTAAAAGAAACGTCCTTTTGTAAGAATGAGAGACTGGTGAGTCATACGTACACAGCATCAGTAGATATCCATTGCTTCAGTAAATACTGAAAATGCATTTTTGTTACTATTAATCCTCAAAATTAAAATTGAGTGAAAAATATTTTGATCTCACTGTTAGAATTATCCAGAATAATTAGATGTACATCTCTAAGTTATCTGGACTACTTTAGACTTTAATTATTACTTTAGAATAGGAAAATAATTTCAGAAGGCTAAATTAATGTCACAGAATAGGAAGGTTAATTTACTTACCTTCTGCTTGAGTTTTCTTGAGGCAAATAGCTTTATTTAATAGTTAGACAAACCTTTGTTACAGAGTCTTCTGTACCAAAGTAAACAGTATAGACTGATACAATGCAGTCTGTTAAAACAGACCTAGGCTGTTACAAGCAACCTCTTTCCCTCATCTTTCCTCTTGAACAAGGGCCTCTAACCTGTGGTTTTAAGGTCAATAATACTGCCGAGGAGACATTGCCATTTTTAGTTTCCCGTGGCTACAGGCTGCACTAGAGCTAAAGATACAGATGGTCTAGGCCAAGTTAAGGAGAGCAAAGCTTGCTCCTGACTTGTATTGCTTATTTATTTTTATTGCCATTAGGCCAGAGAAGTTTAGTGCAATTGCTCTAGCAACAGGGAGTGATACGTGCTAAAAAACTCCAAAGGAATAGGAAAAGTGGTATCAGTAATTGTGGTAAACTCCAGACACCTTCAGGACTGCTAAAGTCCTAGGTAATCAGGAACAAGATGTATTCTTACATGGTATTGCCATTTCTGAATACAGTTGAATTCAGAAACAAGATTTCTGTTTAAGAGTGTCAGGAAGCTCTTTTTTTTTTTTTTTAACTTATGCTAGAACCAGATGATTGCGAAAGTTTCGTATGTTACAAAGAAGGCTTCTTCCACTTTCCTCCCCTACAGAAATAATTTAGTAATAACTAACTTAATAATAGTGGCAGGACAGTTTTGTGATCTGAATATAAATGCTCTGAAGCATCACCTATGCTCAACAAAGGCTACAGGGGTTACACAAACACCAGCTTTAGCTGCAGGATGCAAGCCTGCTCCATAGAAAATGGGGAGAGAGGCATCTCCAAATACAGAGAGACAGCTCTGTAATATGGAGCACTGAAGCTGCCTCGTACTCTTGACTTGCCTTCAGGAACCTCTGGATTCCTGTAATAATAAGGGGCCCCAGCTTATGAATATCTCGGTCTACAGCTACAGGATTTGATGCTACTTCAATTCAACAGTTTTGTTGGAATGGAAGAGAGAGGAGCTAGGTCTCTGTTGTGACGTGTTCTGGAAGACCACACAAGACCTGTTCTAGCAACTATCTAAAACCAGTTAATATTGTTTAGTCGTAAGCAGTATTTTCAGAGGCCACTGTTGTCTATAAATGACATTTTTTGGTTGCTGTCCCCAAAGCTGCAAATAAATGTGGAACTTATCTCAAAGTTGAAGCATGTAAATGAGTACCAGTATGCAAGTATATGAAAGTAGAAAAGGGGACAAAACCAACTGAAATAAGTAGAGATTAATAGCAGGATAAGAAGTTTATAATTACACACAAAACCCACTGCCCATGCTGAAGAGATAAACAACAAAGGTAAAGAGGAAGATTTAGAAAAGTTTCCATCTTGAGCGTTCAAAATCATCAATAATATGTTAATGCTAATCACAGTTTGTATGCAGAAACTTTCTTAGTTTCTATCACTGCCAAAGAAGTTATGTTCCCCACACAGGTGACTGAAATCTCACGAGTGAATGATAAATTGGAATACAGGAATCTTTTTGCAACATCCTGTAGTATGATTTGTGGTGGTTATATAGACTAGGAAGGAAAAGAATTCAGAACCTACAACAGACATTTGGTGTGAAAAATTACAACTATAAAGGTCTGAATCCAAGTTCATTGACAATGTGACGACATTTGCCTCACTACTAAATGAAACAATACTGTCACTGTTGTCGTACCATTCTGAAGAACCTCCCCGTTGTACCAACAGCCAACTTCTAGAGTATGCATGGCAAAAGGAGGAAGGTTATAGTACAGAATCATTAGCTGTTCTCCTTTACTTTGAAAGGCACAGAACTGGTCTCGGCAAGCTGTGTCCCCGTGCAAACTGCCCTCTCTTGCCCTTTGCACGCTTATGGGACTGCAGGCTTTTAGGACAGCTGTGTTATGGGAATGTCTTCACATTGCACTATGAAAAGTCTTCTAGACATATCCTTAATGCTCAAATTCTGTCTGAGATTCCCAAATAAATTTTGTTCTGTTGGCTTGATTTTTGTGCCCAATTTTGCCTGGCCCTACTCTCAATAATGTAATAGCTAATGAAGAAAAGAGCAAAAATCCTGGCAGAATGTAAGACACACTTGGCTATTAAAATACTTTAATAACAAGTTAGTAATGCAATTCTACCTATGCAGGAAAGAAAATGTAGTGTACTTAATGCATAAATTATGTATTATCTTATGTTAACAAAAAAATTACAAGTCCTTCTAAACCCTCTCTAGGAGTGTTAGCAAAGAAAAAAAAATTCTTACCTTAGTTGAACTTAAATGGTGTATTCTGTCACTAGAATAGCTTTGGGGTATTGGAGGATCAGGGTAGTCATCAACACTTTTTGATGCATTCTTTTTGATGACTTCTACATAGGAAACAGGGAAGATGCCTTGTCTGTTGGTTCCTGGTATTTTACCTTCATACCAGTTTTGATCAACTTGCTTAAGAAGAATTACTCTGTCTCCCTGAAATGCATTATGAAAATTAGTTATCAGCACATACATTGTAAGTTAATTTTTTGAATAGCAGGTATTATTTTAACACACAGGAGTATTTTCCGTGCAGCGCTGTTTCCCATCAGTCTTGAGTCATCTCAATTTTCACATTTCTCCTCCCATTTATAATAACCATGTATACAACTATCATTCCAACAAAATGGGGGGGCTAGTCACGGACTGCAAATGCTATTCTTTTATCAGAGGGGAATCTCATGTAGTCTCCTACTCTTGGTTGAGGGATTAACATCTAGACTTTTCTTTGGAACATAACCTGTTTTAATTGTTGGCTAAACCACTAGCTAATACCCTAACTGTAATATGCAATAGTGACTGCTATGCTCATTTTTCCTTAAAAGTAATAAAAGTTCAACAATGAAATCCATGCAAGTGCTTTTTTATCAGTAAAATTGGAATAAGTGGAGGTAGAAAGTTAAAAAATGAGTTCATGGGAAAGATGAGGGTAAGAAGTGCTTTTCCTGTCTAAAATAGATGGGCAGTGGCTCACTTACTGTTTTTAGAGAGCTTAGCAACTAAAATGGAAAACATCAACTTTCTATTCAAACTTTTCTCTGTAGTGAAACTTCATGAGCTACCCCCTTTGTTTTATGTGATGTGCTTTTTACCATGTGTCTTTTTGTAACAAATCCTTCCCTATCAGTTTTGTGTTCTCTTGAGCTTCTGTAACTTTGTTTCTGTAGTTGATTTGTGGAGTACCCTAAAATTATCTTTAGTGGGATGGAGCAAAAGAAAACCAGTGCAAGTTAACTTTTAAAAACAAACCAGAACTGGGCTGTCAAGATTATGACCACCGCAATAAGCACAAAAGAGAATTTTAAAAAGAAATGAATCATCAAACTACCCCCAACCTCTTGTTCTCTAAGTTCCTATTCCTGATTTTTTTTTTTAAACCTCTTTGATGTTTACCAATCTCAAATGAGTGGAAAAACACCCATTATCTTCAGTGACGCTGGATTAGGCTCTAGGTCAGCGTGAAAAAACTGCATCCTTACTCTTATTTCAAAAGAAAAACAAACCACTGAATAACTTCTATGAACTCTAATTCTTAAAAAAAGAAAGTAAGAGGCAGAACTTTCCAGTGGATAAGTAGTATATACTACTTACAACTAAGTATATAATATCTGCAATAATAAAGTTCCTCTACAGCGGTAATATTCCAGTGTCTCACAAACCTCAGAAATTAAACATTTATTTTGCTCATGTGCAATAAAGTATAACCACCAGGATGTGCATAGAAAAGATAAGAGAATGTTATAGAAAGCGGACTGTTATTAAGTGAAACATTTGCAAGAACCGGTACATTCACAAAAATATCGCTGAGCCTTTTTTTCTGTATCTTTTTTTTTCTGTATCTTGTATTTTCTGTATTTTTCCATTTCTTCTATATTAAAAACCTTACCATGATAATTGTGACAGCAACAAATAATTATTAAAAAAAGGAATGGATAATTGAAGTGAAAACTAGAAATTTAGGTGGGCAGTTAGCAGATGCTTGCATATGCTTGCATATGCTCATCTACCACAATCCGGTTTACATGCACAACATATTTAAACTATTTGCAGGTAGCTCTGAAAGACTGCAAGCCAATAAGCTATTACATTAGCAGTTTCCTACCATTACATTGCTTTGTGCACAGCAAATATTGAATGCAGAGTGCACCAAAGCACAGTATTTACCTACATATTAATTCTGTGTACAGTAGACACTATAACGGTATTTTGATAAAGATAGTTCTAAACTGTACCTTTCTAAGCGATAACTCCACGTTTGTGTCTGCACTGAAATTATATTTGGCAATAGCTTCTCCAATCTCTCCAATCTGTGCAGGGGGAGGCGGCCTGGCAGGCTGTGCTTTTTCTGGGGGAAAAAGTTTCTAAGGAAAAAGAAAAACCACAGATTTTCATCATTCTGATGCAGTTTGTGGACCTATTACCCAAACTAATTCAAGGAATTAAAACAGAGAACAAACCTCGACATAAGAAATCGGGAATATTCCAACTCTTCCATGGTGCTCACCCTCGTACCAGTTTTGATCAATTTTCCTGAGGATATAGACAGTATCTCCTTTCTTAAAGGACAGCTCTCTGTAACAAATATATTTAGATCAGATGTTTACAGCTTTACATTTAACTCTTCTACCTGCATAGTTTCTGAAATCTTTACAGTTCGGAACTGAAACAGAATGTAGCAACTAAACATCTGAAGAAAAAGTGTCACAGCTGTGGTACATGTACCAGTTGATTATACCATATAAAATGAAATGAGTCACATTTATGAATCCCAGGTACTATCTGTAAGTTATATAGCCCTGTTTTACACCGTGATTCCAAGGAAGTATTACTAGTTATTACCAGAGGACTTAGTATAGGGTCTGCATGCAAGTATGATGTCTTTTGGATTGCCTGCTTAGATGCTGCTCTTATGACAGGCATCTGAGGGGTGTTTGGTGTTCTTTATGTAATCAGTAGGGAAAACTATAGAATATATCCCATGTCTCTATGGCCTATTACTACCTTTTTGCAGCAGCACAGCTTGGCGTGCTTCTGCTCTATGCATTTTTCTTTCAAGACAGCTGTTCAGAATCACGAATAACACAGGATTATGTTCTCACCATTTCTGATACTCAGGGCCTGTGATATGCTTAATGTTGGATACCAAAAAAGGGAATTATCCAAATAATTAAGAATATTTTCAGATCCTGGCCTGGGAGTTCTTTGCTGTATCATCCATTTAGTTTTTCAAGAGCTAATCTGCTGTTCTGATAATTCAAGTTGTGAGTTTTCTACCAGACACAGCTAATGTAATTCTGGTGTCAATGCTTGGCCATATCTAAAGATCATTTAAATGCCCTGGATCATCAGAACAACAGCAGGAATGAAATATAGGCACTATACTTTGACTCTCTTGTATCCTAAGACAGTGTTTCCTGATTTTGTTTTTCTTATGGACTGCTGTGGTTTGTCTTGGTATGGGACATGTCGCATCCTGCAGAGAGCCTATGTATGTTAAGACAAACAGAATGATGCTGAAGCATTATACAGAATTTTGATAAGCACGCTATCTATGACAGTATTTTAAGCATTGTACCTTGCGTAACCTAAATACAATTCACAACAAATGAAGAGCGTTCAGTGGGTGACTCTCAGGACCCATGCTCTAGAAGGCTGAAGATGCACAGCCATTCATGTGTTCAAACAAATACAATGGAGAATATAATAATTTAAGACATTTTTATTACGAAATAACTTCTCACACGGTGCTAATGCAGAGACTACTGTGACAGCAAGCAGGGTCCTCTGCTTCCATGGCATTTACTGTTGAAACTGGCTAGAACAGCAGTTAGCTGCCACAAGTGCTAGAAAGAGTTTCCTTGAATTATGAATTCTTAAATGAACAAAAGTCTTGTACTTACTTAGAAGTCTGAGCTTTAAAGTCATATACAGCTCTAGCTGGCAGTTTCTGAAAAGCAGGCAAAGTGGTTAATACATTCAGGTAGTATCGGTAACTGGTAAACATGTTTCAGTTTTTAAAAAGGTGACTAAGATCCAAAAAGAAAAGGACCTGTGCCTTACAGTGGTTCTTGCAGTAACAGGCAATTAAACACACAGCTTCCTTTTTTAAGGCAGTTAGGTGTTTCGTACTTAGTATTTTAAAACGAGAAATAGCAGCTAAATTTTAATACAGACTGCTTTGCAATTTTATGTTTAAGAGAACTACAAAAGGAAAAAAAAAGTTAACTAAATGCCAATGTGATTGTAGGCAACTAGATCTCTAGGTACAATGGAAAATTCACATGCTTAATATTCTCTAACACTTTAGATGCCACTTCTGTTAAACTTGCTATCTTTAGGCTAATTTCAACTGCAAATACTGGATCACATTTTATATATACATACAAAGGAAAAATTACTCTGACAGCTGGAGAAGGTTGGGAATATTTTAAATTTCTATAATCACATTCATAGTTTTAAGAAAGTCTGAGAAACACAGGACTGGAAGTGATCTCCTGCGTCATCCGTGCAGCTCTCTTGCTATCACAGGCAATCACATCATATCATTCCTTTCATATATTTATCAAGTTCTATCACCAAGTATCTGTAAGCTTAATGTTGTTTCAAAAATAAAACTGTAAAACAACCCTACCTCTCCTCACCTGTGTGGCTGACACTTAACTTTCACTGTTTTCAAAGCTGTGCTGAAAACACGAACTGTGATCCGACCCACGAGCCTCACTCATCTAGTGTCTGTCTCTGACAGATAACCAGCAATAGATACTTCAGAGGAAGGTGCACGAAGTGATTAGCAGTATTATGTGAGGATATTTGGTAAAGTGATTTAGTCTTTCCCTGCAAGTACTTGCACAGATGAGATGATTGCTACATTTTTAAAATCTCTCTCTAGGATATACTAGTGACTAGACTGAGCTGATTATGCTATTTCTGAGAGATACTATTTGTAATGATGTAAGGGTGCATATCTTTTTGTAAGAGGAATAAAAAAGGACACTTCTAAGTGTTGCGTTTTACCTTTCTTCCAGGCCAGATGTTCTTGACTGGGTTCTTTCCTTTCTTGTCATCTAAAGGCTAGCAAATTTAGCATACCAAGAGCATTGTCTTTGCTATAATAAAAAAGTCCCTGAAGTTATTACAGGGATCCTGTCAACTTGCATTTTGTAATACTAATACAATTTTCCATTACAGGTCTCCTTCAAATAAGATAGCCTAAATTTAAAAGCATTTTTCTGTTCCCTGCTGTTAAAAATAGTCTTTTAGATGGGAGGGGATATTCCTATCATCAACTGTAGCTAAGCCCTTTTCACTCTTTCCTGATTTTGGTACAGCTGGTGCTGTAACTACTAAAGCAAATAACAATATTATAAGAACAGTGGAGCTGATTAAATACAAAATACTTTGAAATGTACAAAATATACTGGAAATAAAGAAGCCTTTCTTCTTTCATCTTTTTAAATTACAGCGATCTTAAGAATGGCTTGTAGTGTATTTTCAAATTGAAAGATCACTTTCAATGTCACAAAATTCTTTAAAAGGAACACACAATACAGCTCCTGGAAGTTTTTTAACCTTTATTTTGTAACGAGCAGTCTTTTTTTGAAATTAGACTCTTAATCAGATTGCAGCAATATAACCATGTCAGTGGGGTGTAAGTGGATCTGAATTCAGATCCTGTAACCAGTTCTAACCTGTACCACCATTTAACAAGGTAGATGGCCCAGAGCAAAAACTTAAATATTAGCAATTAAAATACAGCACTCTTTTATGCTGCCATTATTTTGTGCAATATTTTAATAAAAATCAATGGAAAATGTTAGCAGTCTATGGTCTGTAGATGTTGGTTAATATAAATGTGCTTACTTTATGATTGAATAAAATCCCTGAAGCATGTTTGGAGACCATTTATAGTTCTAGATCTAGAAATATTCTTAAGATACTGAATGATATACTCCATTTTTTTGTGTATACTTTGTGTTACTTTAAAGGTTGCATACCTGCTTCCATTTCCTCTTCCAAAGCATTAATATAAGCAATCAGTATATAATTACAATCACCAACTGTTAGAGAAATTATAGATCGCTCTTAGAATAAGTGGTTTTGTCTAACACACTAACATTATTTTCTAAACAAAAATAATGGTGAAATACAGATGTTCTTTGTATCAGTTTTGAAACTACTGAGGCAGTTTCTTGGTGTAACGCTCTGGTTCTCAAAAGAGCCTTTCCCCAGTCACATCTGCTATTTTCTGTTCCAAACACCCACTCTGGTCAACTTTGACAGAGCCTATCAATGACTGGTAAACTTATGTCCATATCTATTTAAACATAAATAGAAGATAGAGCTTATCTTACAAAGCTTGATACTCTTTTAATTTCTTGAAGTACCAATCTCCTTAATGAAAAAGAAGGATGCTGTCCCATCTGATGATATGATCAGTAACTGTCCCTTTGGTCTGTATCATTACAGTGTCTTAAAACCAACACAAATCTTGTCTCAGATATGTTACCAATTTTCCATATGGATGTTGCTGCATTATTTATTGTTGTTTCACTACCTCTTTGTCTGTAGTTCCTCTTCTCTCCCTTGGAGTACATCGTCCCACATCAGTGAAAGCAGAATAGCTTCCAGGAGACTCCTGGTCTACTGAAAACAGAAATTATGTGAAACTACGGTAAATTAAACAAAACCATTCAAATCTGTGATGCTGCTTGGTTTCATTTAGGGGGGTGAAGAGATATTGAAATCTATTATTTTACATTTAATAGAAAGAAAAGCACATGATATGATGGCTAAAGTGCACCTTTAAAGAAAAAAAAGATACAAACTCTCAAGCAAAGGCAAAGCTGTCCTCTGATCCACAGCAGAAGAATATATGAGAGAGGATTGAGAGAGCAAAATTATGCCTCACTGTATGAGGGGATGCACCCCTACTGGACCAAATGAAAGACATGACAGCAGTACTGGCACTTCATCAGGTTGCATGAAACTGTTTCAGAATGCCAACGATATAAACACATAATTACATGCACAAAACATGATTAAAGCATGCTTCAATGAGAAAATAGTGAAGAAAAATTGTTTCCTCCTAAGTGATCTAAGATGCATTTCTACTTCACCAGGGGTACATGTTAGGCAGCACAAGGGAACTTAAAAGGATGTTATTTCATAAAGACAATTCTGTTTTAAGAGATGGAGCACAAATCATTACTCACCAATCTATGTGGCAGATTTTCTCTAAAGCACAGTTTACTGATGTTTATTACAGGATGGGGTATTATAGGATGGTGAATATATCTTTTCATGTTTTAATAAAATCAAAATCTTACACTCTTTATAGCTCTGCAAGTTGCCAACGTGAAATGAAAACAGAATGGAATTATTTCAGACCAGAGGATGAAATGAGCTGCCTCTTGACTTCTGAGATTTACTGTTTTAGTCTCCTACTGCCACAGTGATACCTGCTAGTGGAGACATATGACTGACGTTTGTCTTCCTTTGACTTCATTCACACAATCTGTTCTTACCAAGCCCATACATTTCTAAAGAACTACAACTGGAAAAAAAAGAATTGAAAGCATCTCAGCCATTATGTTGGGGTCTTACAGAAGAAAGATGTAGATGGCCTCCAGTAGGCTGTTGGCTAAGCCACAAAAACTTTAGGCTATTGATAAATACAGTGGAGGCAAAAAATGAGATAACTGTATTATTTATGTCATTGGTTGCAAGCATGCCATCACCAACAAGTATATCACAGTCCCAGTTCTGGACAGCTTTCTTGATAGGGCATGTGTCTGTGAATGAGGATCTATGCTCACTGCATAAACCTAAAGATATAATGCCTCCAAACACATCTATTATTTTTTTCTTTAAACTCTAGCAGAAAGAGAAGGACATGGGAGGGAAGGAGTGGAAACGCAGAAGCTTTAGGAAGAACGATTTCCTTTATTTCTATACAGCTCTTTGTGCAGTCAATATTGGTAGTTTTCAGTGTTTTTTGCTATGACCTTGGGGCCTCCTTGTGGATGGTGGCTGTAAGAGACACACACAGATCCAATGAAACATGAAACTTCATTACAAGTAGAGCTCAGCCATGACTGGTGCTGATGGAAGTCAATGGAATATTCTGCTGTACTCATTCTTCACACTACTTTAGGGACATTAATGTGACAGAGTGTACCACTTCCCTCATGCCAGGCTCCTTCATACCTGCAGAAGCTATTAGGAATCCACGTTTACTCTGCACTGTGGCTTTCCTTATTTTCAAGGACTGGAAAATTCTCATTTAGCAACTGTGATGTGTGACCAGCGTAATTTGCAACAACTTCAGTCTCATTGTGTAGTACTGCCTGCCAGGGTTAATCATCATCAGGCCTCAAGTATGACTAATTCAATTCTGAACTGCGTTTTGTAGCTGTTTTTTTACCACATTCTCTGTTCTCAATATGTCTATTTCAACTACTTAAGAAGAGATGGTACAGCTTCAATTCTGATTTATCTTGAAATACATATTTACTAGTGTGATACTTGCAAAAGTTACAGAAAAAGATGTGAGATTAAAATAAGATGGGTCTGATCAAATACTGCATAATTGATATATTAAAGACATGCTCTCTTACATCCATCTGTGATTTCAAGAATAGCTTTGTAATGTCATTAAATTCTCAAAGATGCTCTTTCACAGAGGACTGTATGTCTAGAAGCAGAATTCTTTAACACAGAAATGTTACCACCTAAAAAGAGAAATAAATGACAGACTTGCCAAAGACATTAATCTAAATCATCTGGGATACACTTTTGTGCATTCCTACTGTGAATCTGGTTTGCTGCTTCTAGTATTGCAAGGTTAAACTTTAACAACATTTTAAGCTCAAGCAATTTTTTTTGAGAAAAAGAGAAGCAGAGCAATGAACAACTCAAAGTAGTAACTTTAAAACCAGATCACTGTCAAGACAGGCTTTTTAAAAAGTTATACTCACCCTGACAGTTTCATTCAAGTTTTGATTATTGACAGTTTCCCTTCTAAGAAGACAGGAAATTTCTCAAAACTTCATAGATACATTAAAACTCTATGAGAAGAACTAGTTTTACTGCCACAGAAATTGGAAATTATATTGTTTGAACAGTGGAATGGAAACTTTCTAAAATGACCTTAAGGTCTATTCACAAAAAGTAATATAAAGCAGCGGAATTAGTGTATTTCCATAAGAAAATAGAATCAACTTTCTGTGATACTGGCAGAATTAACACCATTTTTGTCACTTACATGTAACAAAACTATACAGTACAACATGTTTCAGATGCAGATTTTTTTTTTTTTTTAAATAATAAAGGACGGGCTATCTGCATATTGTTTTCTGTTTGACCAGCATCTTATGATGCATGCATTCACTTTCTGTAAGGTCTTTTCCCTGGGGAAAAACACCACATTGCTTAATTTAATAACACCATTGTAATTTATAGCACTAATAATCTATTAGTTGAAATACACTGTTACTCCAGTTGTCCAGATTACTGTATTTTGTGAATAGACAGCAAATTTATGTGTCCTCATCACCTATGTAAAAATGATATCCCTTCATTAAGAATTGTGGGATGAAAGCTTCTTATAGATGACACAAAAATGGAATGAGAAAGGGTGAGAAATACAGGGAGTAAGGCTGGGTAAGTAAATCACAAGGATAGAGGAAGAAAGTTAATCCACCTTGGAAACACAGTGCACTATCATTGTTGTTAGTTGCGTCCATGTCTGGAAAAGAGGCACTAAGAGGTAATCTTCCACAATCATTCTGGTACAGTGGGCAATGGATAGCACCATCTTGAGGCAGTGGATGAAAAGGCTGGTGCATGGGACTCTTTTTCAGAGCTTTAAGAGATGAATTCCTTTCTGGAATGTCTGGAAGCAGCTCAGTAATAAGTCTGTGTAATATACTGTTGTCAGGCAAGCTTCCCCTTCTTTTTTCAGCTTTAATTTGGTCACAGATGTCTTTAAGCGCAGAATCTAGTGCTTCAAATACAGATGACTTGCATTTTTTCTTTTCAGTTTGTTTTTTAGGAGCTGCACTTTTTTTCCTCCGGAAAGGCACTGGACTGACTAGGAATGCTATCTTAGAGAGGCCAGATTCTGCTTCCTGTCTCCTTGGATCTTCAGTGGTTTCTTGTTTAGCCCTTTCATGTTTTAGCATGGTGGTGAAGCGGGTGTAGGATGCTGGGCATCGTCCTTTGCAGGAGCTAATCAGATGCCTGTGGTGGTGGTGGTGGTGGTGGTGGTGATGGCCTGATCCATAAAAGCTTTCAGATGATGTGAAGGAAAAGTGGTCAAAGTCACTTTCACTACAAAAGGATGAACCCTCTATCTGGATAAAGTCACTGAGGTCAGAAACCACTCCATCTTGATCACTGTCTGAAAAATCCATATGCGATCGTTGTGGCTCATCACTGGTCACTTCAATATGAATTGGCACCAGGGTTTTAGACTTGTAGCTCCGTTGTACCTGAGAGGGATGTCTGCCTTGATTTTCTTCTTCCAGCAAGGATTCGATAGAAAATCGCCTCTTCGCACATAAGCCATTTTTAGGAGGCTCTAGTGTAACAGTTGACAACATTTCATCACCTAGGTTCGGCATTGATTTTGACTTCTGAATTAACTTTTCAAATTCAGATATTCTGGTTGGCACCATGTCTCTGGGCACCTCTTCAGTAGAAGACTCTCTCCACCCTTGAAGAATACTTTTGTGCTGTTCTTTTTCGTACTGCAGTATTCTGGACTTCACAGAACAAATCACCTCAGAATTCATCAAGTCCTTGCGATTGATGCGGTGCATCTTTTTGTACATTTTTAGGAAACCTGGGGCATCATGTGCAGATCTGTGACGAACTCTTGACCTACTACTACCACGGCCCTCAACATATGGGGAGGTCCAGTTCATTGAGCAAACTTCTTTGGAGTCCTCCTCACATAACAGAGAGCCCATGCTTTCAGACTTGGCCTGTGCATCCGGAAAGCTATCGCGATCATCTGTTAGCAGATCATCACAGCTACGAGATTTTCTCTTCGGAGAAGCAGTTTCTTCGGTGCTGCTCCAGACTTCTGCATTTTGACGAGTCATTTGCCAGCCATTCTTGTAGCTGATTGCCCTTCTTGAATCGTTTGGAACAGCTAAATGTTGCCTATAAGTGCTACAGTAATCTAATTCGTTTGAGGTGTTGTGGTTGTGCACTGAATAACTTAAAAGGGATGGATATACTTTGCTAATATCCCCACCTTTATAATCCATAGAGCAGCATGGTAAAAAAGAGACATTAGCAGAAATTAAAAGATTCAGAAAGTTGGAATTAACATCAGTAAGTATTAGAAAGACTAGAAAAAGGACAGCAATTAATGCATCTATCAACTTAGGTCAGTACACAGGTTGCTACAGCCTGGGGCAGCAGAGCTAATAATTAAGTTATTTTCCAGCTGTAAAAATGTACTCATGATAATTTGAATGTCAAAAAGAATTCCTTATGAACTATGGCGATGTTACTCCCCCTGCAACACTCCCCCCCACCAAAGCAACGTAAGAAAACAAGCATTAATATTGATTTTGAAGCAGGTCCACAGACAATAAAAGCTGTAAAGGATTTAAAAATGAAGCCAAACAACAAATCTAGACCTCAGGCAAATATTGACTGTTCCACCTGTGCATTCTGAAAGAAGCTGTTCAGAATTTTTGAGATGAATAATGCTCAGAGAGTTCACAGCAACTGCATATTCTAAGATAATTAAGATAAAGATAAATCTTTATATAATCCTAGAATCATAGAATGGTTTGGGTTGGAAGGGACCTTAAAGATCATCTAGTTCCAACTCCCCTGCCACGGGCAGGGACACCTTCCACTAGACCAGGTTGCTCAAAGCCCCATCCAGCCTGGCCTTGAACACTTCCAGGGAGGGGGCATCCACAGCTTCGCTGGGCAACCTGTTCTAGTGCCTCACCACCCTCACAGTAAAAAACTTCCTTATATCTAATCTAAATCTACGCTCTTTCAGTTTAAAGCCATTACCCCTTCTCCTATCACTACATGCCCTTGTAAAAAGTCCCTCTCTGGCTTTCTTATGGGCCCCCTTTAGGTACTGGAAGGCTGCTAGAAAGTCTCCCCGGAGCCTTCTCTTCTCCAGGCTGAACAACCCCAACTCTCTCAGCCTGTCTTCATAGGAGAGGGGCTCCAGCCCTCTGATCACCTTCGTGGCCCTCCTCTGGACTCACTCCAACAGATATAAGATCAAATGGGAAATTTCTCCCAGTTGTTCAAAGGTAGCATAGGTAGCCCGTTCTTTCCCTGTGTGATAGCACTGAAGGGCGTGGTGTTTTCTACAGCTTATGGAGGGCAGAACAAGGCGGCTGAGGAACTGCTATGTGGGTGTAAAGGAAGATGTATCAGTTTACTGAGCCTAACCAGCATGTAGAAGAAACAATAACCCTTAGAGATTGACTTCCATAACAAAGCCTAAGTTTTCAAGCAAGTTTTAAGACATATTTTACACGCATACTAGATCTAGAAGTCACTATGAGACAAATCTGAAACTGTGGTCTCTCATACTTGCACTGAACTTTCAAAAATGGTCTCAAGTGGCAACATTCAGTTCAGGACACATGCTTCAAACAGCTGAATCTGCTTTCTAGAACAACTTGAATTTGGAACAGAAACTGAAACACTTGAGTTCAAAATCCATGCTGATCAAACAGCTTACAATGTGCTGCTGCTTTAACAAAATGGTTAATTCCAAGAAAAATTAACATTCTAGTAGGTTTCACAATGCTGGGAGAGAATTGAGTGACACAGCTAGGTCACCTTCCGAAAGTTAATTAGCTGTGGTAGATGTTCTTAAAGGAAGGATTTTCAAACACAGAAGTGTTTAAGTCATGGTAAGTGCTCATTATTGGTGGTGTAGTCAAAGGTAAATGCAGGTAAATGGAGTTTACCAACTTTTCACTGCCTGGCCTGGTACACCAAATGGATGAGTTTACCTACTTTTTAAATTACTGCTATAACACTGGGTTTCAAATACATTTGCTTTTCTATTACTTCACTCTTAATATTCCTCACTGCTTTTCTTTGTCTGACGCATTCTGTTGCAGCCTGGATATTCTGTTCTTTTCAGTGGGAATTTACTTTTACAAAGGTTTACACAGTCCCTAATACAGCTATAGGCTGATTAGTATAGCTACAAAATACAGCAATTAAATGAATAATAATAACTTAAACAGAAGGAGACATATTGTATATAGTATTACTCTGTATATTACTTCCATCGTATGTTTTACTGGAAACCTTTCATCTGGCTAAAAAAACCCACCTAAAACCCCAAACCCAAATGAACAACTGATTGAATTATCTCTTTTCTAGAGAGACATGGAGAACAGTAATAGAATGGCGAGTTACCTGGAAAGAGAAGCTAATTAGATTGTATATGCTGTACTAAATACTTCAAGGATTTACAAAATAAAAAATCAGACTATGGATGTTTGCTTGATTAAATTAGGTCCTGAACTGACAATGTCTAAGACATCATCTATAGATTTGAAAGGTCTACTATCCTGGAGACACATCTTTAATCTTATATGCTATTTGTCTTGATTTACTTTATATATATACTGAAAACAGTTTTAAAATCACAATAATCTAATAAGAGCGTAGTGGAGTTAATAAAACTTTATGGGTTTATATATTGCAGTACAGATCATAGTCTTCATTTAGTCAATTTTCTTTTGTTAGAATAAGCAGTTGAAACTGGAAAATCCTTGTTACAAATCCAGCTTTTCAGCTTAAAATTACACACGTAAGAATAAACAAGTTAGCCTTTCATGAAAGGCCCAAAGCTGTTGCTTCATATGGTATATCACCCAGTGAAGTGCACTGAGCAACAGCAGGCAGTTGCATTTACTACCAACGTATTGTACAACACATCCTCAGCAGTTTTCTGCTAACAAATGTGATCTCCTCTTACCTTTAGCTCTTGATGGAGAAGAAGGAGACGAGCTAGTTAAAGGCTTTCTAAGGGTGGTATACGGGCCTTGCATATCTGTACGGCCTAGGCTAGGCCTGTTTGCGTTCTGATCACTGTGCACCCTCTGATGACTTACAGCAGGTTCTGACTTCCTTCTTTTTCTGTAGTCACTCGCAGTACTTGCAGAACTACAGAAATAAGCAGTATTAGCAGACGTCTAAGTCTGAGATCAGAATTCAGGAATTTAAAAAGTAAGCTTATAATTATATTATTGGTTTATAGATTAAACAATGCCAGAACAAATACATCAAAAATATGTAAAGGGGAGAGGCACTGGTCTCAGACATCTTACAGCATATTTCACAGAGAAAAGCTGAGTTTCTTCTTCACCTGGTTGTCTCAAAGTTTTATACAAAATTGTTATGTCATTTTCATAGTGAAGGCTTTGAAATAAATGCATCAAGTTTTTTTTACACTACTTTTTGGTACTAGAAGTTCAGCGCAAAGATAGGAAAAAGACACCAAGAACAGATGAGGTAGCATGCTTAGGGAAACAGCACTGAAAGTGGTGCAGGCAGTAAGGTTAAATGATAGATCACTGCAGTTGAGACAGAAGCTCAGGGATGTTAGTGGAAAGACCCAGAATGCAGCATGGCTTATTTTGAATGTAAACAGTAAGTCCTTGTAAAACAAAAGTAAAATTTACATTTCAGTATCAAAATACGAACACCCTCTCCATACATCTCTCTATTTTGTTAGTAGCTCACAAGGTGAATGTTAAAATCTGACTCTTTGCAACATCTGCTGGTTTCAGATCACAAAGAAAACCCTCAGGCTGTATAATCTGTGTCTACTGAAATAATATATTGTATTTCTTACCTAGAGGGCCTGTCCAGGCCTTTGTCTGTTGAATAGTGATGATATAAGGAAGTCTGTGAAAGCAAATATATGAATCTGTTATATGTCTGTATTTGAAAAAGGGGTGACAATTTCTGCTTATCATGTTTGATTATACTTTGTTACTCTGTGACAAATCCTGTAAAAACAGACTATGATGATTAACATCCTGGGCACTCTAGCATAGATACCGCAATATTTCATGAGAATATTTATGCAGTTTTTAAAAAGCATCACTAGATTTCATTTCATGTTCTACTTCAGTAACATTTTTTCTTTTAAAGCACAGCTAAATAATGATCCAAAGTCATACTTCTCTATACCCTTTTCAAAAATAGATACAGAGCAGCTGAAACGAACTTTTACCATAAAAACATAAAAATCTGAAAATAATTCCCTCATGCGCAAGTGAGGTCTGCAGAGCTTCTCCTCCCCTCCACTTACTCACCAAAATCCCACCATCAATTATAGCCAGAAACTTTTGTAAATCCCATGATGTTTGTGGCCAGTTGCTGACCACCTTATATTCCTGGTAAGAACAGCTCTTATCACAGAACATTAGTCATTGCTTATGGAGTTACGGAAGTAGCTACTGCACGAACCCTGGAAGATGGAATGGAGTACTGCTCCATAATTTTATCATTAATACAAAGTCAACCTTAAATGACCACTAATTTTAAAACAACCATTTCATACATTTCAAGCCTGCAGTCAGAATTAAGTATGAATCTAGAATGAACTGCATGGTCCCTGGGGTGTTTCTTCATGGGTACAAAGCAGTGTCGTTCAAAAGTTAAACTTGTTTCAAGTTTCTGGCATGTTATTTCAGAGCTAACTCAATGGACTGGAAATAGAACTATCATACAGATTTGTAAGCTGCAGGAACTATTTTTCTCTCTACAGAAGCCTTCTAGACTTCCTCTGTATGGAAAAATCTGTATAGACTTTCCTCTGCACAGAAGGACTGCAGAAGTAACAGCACTCATGGCCTGCGTAAGTGCTTTTCTTGTTAGATATTCTTTTTTCCAGTGATTTGAATTGCAAGTTCATGAATAGGACTTCACCCAGATTTGTTAACTGACACTTACATATAGTTCTACAAGTCACCCGTAGTCTAAGAATATTTTGGAACATATTTCATGGGACTGTGTACTTTAAAGGACATTCTAGAGTAACTGTTTAAACTACTTTTGCAGGTGAGGCACTATAAAGACAATACAATTGTTCAGTTAGAGTTCATTTGTCAGTAGGCTTCATTATTTAAGACCTGCATCACATACCAAGTGATCCCATCAAGACACTAACTGAAGTTTTAATTTCTGGATTATACTGAAACTTATTACACTGTGAGGCAGGGAGAACCACACAAACATGATACAATATGGAACAAATGTTATCTAAAACTTGAGCTAAGATCATTCTGATTTTCTCAGTAATTTTTAACTGTAGTTTAATTTAAATGACATTAAAAATCAGGTAAAAAACCTCCCGGCTTTTGGTAAGAATGGCAGCCGAGATGTAAACAGTTAAAAGATGTTAATAATTCAAAGACTTTAAAGTTACTTTCCAGAGAAAATAAGTCCTCTATAACTTATTTAAGGTGATCTCTGCATAGGGTTTCAAAACGTTTATTTTTTCTAAAAAGAAAGTTCTTTGTGGACAAGTATTCAAGTATTTCTTCTGTGTTACTACTTATTACTACTATTATTCTCACTGTTAAATAATGTTATGTTCATAAGCTCCAGCTTGGATCAGAATAACACGCTGTATAAACACAAAGGTAGAATCCCACCCCGAGTGAGATTACAAATATGAGATAAGTGATCTATAAAGAATATGCTCACTGCAAAAACCAGTAACAGAAACCTGACCACTAGAAATGGCAGAACTAGGTTCCTGATACTTCTCTCAAGTCATACGTGCCTTAACTTGTAAAACACTGTGGCAGAATTAGCTTTAACATGCATTTCTATTAGATTAAGCATTATGAATATGAGCTGTATCCTATTAGTAGTATTTGTGCACAGCTCTTGTTCCTCTTGATTTGAACAGAAATTTTGAAGGCAACGAATTTTGAGAACAATATTCGATTGTAACGCAAACAGGGTTATGGCAACTCTGATGTTTCACCAAGAGACAGCATAGGAACTAGCCTGTAATTGAAGGAATTTAGTTTCTGGTCTATTTCAAGGCTTCTTGGTGATCTTGGACAGTTCAACATGGCATGTTTTCATCCCACAAACTGTCACATGGTTTTCATTTTGGGGGAAATCTCAAAGTAAGCACATGTCCAGGAAAAAAGGAAACTCAAGGTTTTGGTTATAACCACTTTTCTGTTTTCTTCCAATTTATTATGAAATGGACTACTGGACTAAATAATGAAACCATGACGATTGTTCCGCTTCATTGTTTTAGTCACTTGTGTGTTTAAACTTGCTAGTCTTTGCATCTGTTCAGAATGGAATCAATGAAGGACTCAGGTAATACCTCTAAGAAAGAATCATGTGTTCTAGAAGTGATGCATCTTTGCAAGGTTTTAAAGTCTCTTTTTTAATATTCCATCACCACATTAGAGGCAAAGCTGAGGCAGTTTCTCTGCTTTGCAGTTTCTCTGCTGCTGCTGCAATTCTTACCTGATGGATACTGTTAAACTGTTCCTGTCAGAGCTCAATTAGCCCCAAAGCTCTGAAACTGCTTCCAAACAACAAATGTGATTCTATTGTAATGCACTACATTGTTCTGTATGACAAATATTTTGTTTTATAATAAAATGGGAAACCAAAAGAATAGATTTGCTCTTTTTCTCATCCTTATCCTTCCACTGCTGCACTCTATCATGGATTTTCAGGTTGTGGAAACTGGTGCTCAATTTCTGGCAACATACAACTCTGTTTCAGTGACTTATGCCATGGATGAAAGAGGGGAGCTAGAAATAAAAGCTCCAAAAATTACTCTAGTGCTACGCTAAAAAAAAAGGGCCACTTGTCATGCAGTCATTTTCAGCTCATCCAATACAATCTCCAGACACATTAGAGGAGACATGATCTCCTCTATTCGTCTGCATCTCATTTAGAGTAGAGAATGACATGCATGCAACCCACAGTGTGTGCACTACAGCAGGAAGGAGAAAGTGGTATTAAAAAAGTATCAATGGCAATATGTCCACCTGCTAGGAATTACTACTGTGTTTATTCTTTGTAAATTAACATGTCCTCAGGTAACACTCATCTGCAATTTCCAGCCTGCGTATGAGAGATCTTCACGCAATCTGGGAATTAAGCTGTTACCAAGAGGAGCAAGGTGAGGTAGTGGACGTAGCACCCATTCTCAAGGAAGAGGGAAGTGTGCATCAGTGATGTCAGGATGGCTCTCTCAGTGGGGCAGGTCTGCTGTAGCAACGGCCTGTTGGAAGAAGGCTACCCACATTACTGATCATGTGCCCAGCTTCTCCCAGTGTTAGGTGTTTCCATCAGTGAAGGTTTGCCTCACTCATACAATGATATATCCCTTTCCCAGGTGGCTTTCTGTGCAGTGGTGCTCCACAGATGCTTTTTTCCAAGATCGAGAGTACTGTGGAATACAATCAAGTTTTATCACAGCATCTGATTTTTATTTGCTAAATTTGCTAAAACAAACCTATTTTTCTGCAAACATATGTGAAGTTATTTCTTACAAGTTTCATTTTCCTAGCAAAACACAGATTTCAAGGTTTGGGTTATTTTTAATCATTTGTCACTGCATTGTTCTTAGGTGATAAACAAACTATGTATGACACTTCAAAATAAAAACTGATTTGTGGATTTGAATGTGAAGAACAGAAACAGATAATTGTTGACTGAAGTATTTTAAGTACTGTAACCTAGCTCATAAAGTCAATGGACTTAAACTTTAGAGAGAAGGGGTACTGTGAAACAAAACCATACCATCTGCTCTAGGAAAGGAGTAAAGAATCAAACCTCCTTTTCACAGGCAGATTAAATAGAAGCTTGTGTTTTGGAGCCAGTTCTGTTATGGAGATGTGCTGATGATCATCAGATATTCTCAGATAGAGACTAAATCTGCTATCAGCACTTAGGAAATTATCCCTATTTTATTTCTTAATATTTGGAATGTGTATGGGGCTCATGATGAGTGCATTAGTGTTCACCTATTCTGTCTAAACAAAATACCATGGTATTTGTTTTTTAAAATATAGAAGGTATTTATTCCCGAGTCTTTACTGTTCATACAGTTCATATTTTCAAGTTTTTCTTTACATCCTCTGAAAGCTGCAAATTACTTTATGACAATTCTCCCACCACTATCCAACTTAATGATTTTAAGATAAATATCTAATATTATGAGGTCTGCCCGCCATAGAACCATAAAAGCCAGCAGCAGAGTTGCTCACACCAACAGCTAGTGTAACCACAGTTCTCCTCACATTTCTACACAAGAGAGTGAAACCAAGGCCTCAGGTCTATGTGCTTCCCTACACTATCCACAAAACACACACTGAGCCTGTTCCGGAAAACGTCAGAATCTTATTTCAAAACTGGCCACAACTATCAACCTCATCTTTGTTGACCAGTCACTGCCACTGTCTGGTACCAGCAGAGGAAGGAAACTCAGGCTCACAGGTGATCTCTGTTAAAACTGTTGCATGAGGTGATACAAACATTGCAGATTAATTGTCATTACAGGGTTTCTTGTGCAGGCGCCAACCTCTTCCATTAGAGATGGGACTGAGACCATCTGTCACATGACACTGGCCAAACAGCCATGAAGCAGTGATTGCTTTCCACCACTTGCAATGGCTCCATGGCTATACAGACCATGATGTAAATCCCAAGGGCGGTATAGATCCCCATTGCCTCCTGTGGAAGGCAATGGGTAAATCACACAACTGAAACCAAGCCAGAGAGAACTTCCTTATCCACAGCATTCCCCAGGCCATAAATAGTGTGTTAGTGATCAGCCTAAGACAGCATGAAGTGTGTGTCATGCCAAAATTGACTGCTGGGTTACTGTATGGCTTTTGCTTTCTGTCCTTTAAGATACTCTTATCACCTTGAAGGTAACTTGCCCTTTTGCCCTTTCTTTGATGCCGCCTTTGAAGTCTTTTCTATATGAAAGATACTGTATGTTGCACATTGTACACTACTAATTTTTACCACAGGTATACATTACTATATATAGGCTGTGTGGAGTTTATACCTTCTACCCAGAGGCAGAGCTGCACTGATATAGCATATAGGGGAAAGATGAAAGCAAACAGTGGATATGGTTGTTTTTTACTGCCAAGAGTGGATACCACTGTTTCTAGCTTCCCATCAGCTCTTGGGCATTTATTGACCCATGATCCCTCCAAGCCACTGCCAGGTGGCCCAACAGAACACATCTCCCCCACTCCTCCATCTCCAAAGCTAATTAGGCATCTTCCAGAATATTCAACACTGCCCTATACGGATAAAGGCTGCCTGAAAAAAATAATTAAATATTGGAGGCAACCACCCCAAACTACCAAATACAGACTTCGTTGAATACTTTGATTCGGTTCTACTCAAAACCCCATATATATATTTACAATTAAGCTGATGTTTTAGCTGTTTTCATGCATCAAGGCTTTAATGGCAACTGAAAATGAAGTTAGGAAAAGCAGGCAAAAGTTGTAAACAACAAACAGGCTTGTTTGTGTGATGGTTCTAACACTTTAACAAGTTATTTTGAATATTTCCCCTCCAGAAAAATATTTAATTTGCTGTATTTTGTGAACATGATTTATCATATTCAAAGATTTAAAAAGTTTCAAAATAAAAGTCTTTGTAAATTAAACAAAGAGAAAACCAGTATTACTTAATAGTTGTTTTACCCAGACCTCCTGAACATGATAATATTTCAAATAATCATGCTAGGACTTTTAAATTGTCTTCTTCGATATGCAGTACTCTATATACTGAGTATATATAATCTATATTAGTGAAGGCCTAGAAGCTTATTGTCTCAGAGAACTGGGCTCAAATTTCACAACCATGAGGTTTTTCCAGATTTATAGAGCTTAAAACCAAACCAGAGTAACTTGCCAACAATTAACAATTTACAGTCACAATTTGTGTTTAATTTTTGGAGAGACTATGGAAGATGAGAGTGAATCATGAACATGAATGAAGTAAAGCCACCATATGAAGTAAAGTTATTACAGGATTCTCTGACTTTTGCCCTAACACTCTAAAAATGGGGAGGGAGGCGAGAAGGAATGAAAGCCCGAGTGTCTCCCACTCAGAGTAGGGCAATGACAGCCCACTACCTGATCTTGATGCATTTTATTTGGAGTAATGACAGCAACTGTCAATCCTGCAGTTATAAATTTACAACAGGATTATTAATTGCTGTTTTACCTGATTAGCGACCTTAGTCATAAATACTTAATTGGAGAAATGATAGCTTAGCCACAAAGGCTTTCACTTGACATATAGAATTTGCAGTCAGGTATTTTAATAAAAAAGTACTACTGTGCTGATGTATTAATTATGTCTGAAAGCAATGCACTTGCCCAACTCTGAAGAAGTGGGAATTTGTCAAAGAGTTAGAGACGTATGGGCTGTTGTGTAATTCTGAGTGTTAATCTCTGAGAAGTTTTGGGGATAAGGACTCACAGTTCCTAGGATAATAAGATCAACATCCAAATGCACTAGTGATCTGGAAAGATATGAAGACAAAGATACAATGATTGTGAATTAGAAACGTCTCATAGCTGTCAGAAGGAAACCACTAAATTTTAACAAACTTAAGACATAAATGGCGAGCACTCCAACCCTTCTTCCCAAGAGAATCATCTGAACAAGAATCATTCATTTACCTCATTGGAAACACCAGAAGAACTGTCTTGAACATAGTCCAAAAGCTTTTTAGGTGGCTGCATCATAAAAGCAGAAGTGTAGAGATGAAATGGAGTAGAATCAATGGCAGCAAGGAATGAAACGTGGAGAAGGTGACACAGTTAGAAACTAAGTGTTGACAACGTCAGATACAAAGAGTGACATATATGGGTAGAATGGAAGGAAGAATGTGTAACAATATTTTTTTAAATTATGAGCATCTTAATAAAACGTTAGTAACTTTAGGTGGTAAAATTTACAACTGGAATGGTTGAATCAATACCAGCAGTTTTTAATACTGATGAGACAGAAGAGTGTAAAGCATCACAGTTACATTCTGCTGGGGAAATCTCAATATATTTTATATTACAGGAGACACTATTCTCAGGTTATCATTATCAGTAAAATATTGTTGACATATTGTTCATCAGAAGAAGGTATCTGGACTGTTTCTGCCCACCTAGAGGGAGGAATGACAAAACAGCTTGAATGGCTAGATAAAAGGAGATAAAAGGTAATCAGTGAAAATGTGATACATTATAGACCACTGGACAACAAATTAAACCCAGATATATTCAACTATTTTTTTTTATTTTCAGGTGGTATTCAATGGGTAATTTTTTTGAATGTTATGATTAAAAAAATAAAAGTTTTAAAAGATGTGGTTTGCTTTCTCTTCTGCTCTCACTGAAGTAGCGGCGAGTTCTGATTTTGGCTTATGGCTAGCTACAGAAAGGGACTAAGTCCAGGACTAAGGTACCTGGTTCCCAGAGTGCCCTCCAGGGCCCTGTGTCAAGTGCTCAGGCTCCTCATGTAGCCTGGCATGTCAGTAATTAGCATGCTGAGGGGGGCTCCAGAGAACTGCTAGCTAACAGGGAAAGATAAGAATGGGAATGTTTTAAATCCTGATACTCTCAAGCTCAAATGCCATGTCTATTTGGGATTTCCTGCCTGTGGGCAGGTGCTTTTGTTTTTTTCCGCTCAAGCTGCCCAGGATCCTGGGGAGCTATGAGAATACCTAACCAGGCTGAGGAGAACGCTTGGGTTTACCTCCCTCCTTTTTCTGAGGGGGTTTGATCTCCCATCTTCCACCTATCTGGAAAGTACTCTAACCACCGTGTTAGACATTCTTCTGGGATGAAGACATTTGTGATCCTTTTTCCTAACGATGTTAGAGAGTGTACAGGAAAGAATTTGAGCTCTGTGGAGCCAGAGAGGGTGTGTGCAAAAGCAAGAGCAGGTGCATCTCCAGCCTGGTCGTTAAGGCACTGTGCAGGCAGGAAGTGAAATGTAGTTCTCAGTCTTGCTTCGAGGACAACGTTACTGTTTTATCCTTGTATAAAATATACAAACAGCGTTTGGTGCTTACAGCCAATTAAGTCTGTGGTATTTGCAGAAGAATTGCGAGTGCCTAGGCAACCAACGGTGAAAAACTGAGATATCTCTGATGTTTAGGTGTTTCAACCAAATGGAGCTTTTCAGGTTTATAATTTTAAACATAAATGCTTGCAGTAGGACTAAGGTAGCATCTGTTTGCCCGAGTCCTTTTTTTGGACCTGGCTACTTGTGAAAATCGGAGCAACACTGAATTCTGTCTGTTCAAGCAGGTGTCCAGCTTCAAAACAGCAAACCTGTATATCTCTGTGTTCAGATACAAAATATATATTCTGCATGTATGCATATAAGAGGGGAAAAAAAGGAAAAAAAATCCCAGTATTTACTGCCATAAGCAATTTGTATATGGCTGCGTGCATTTAAATTTAGACACATTCCTTCAAGTAAAATACATGATTTGTAACTTAGCATCCCTAATGCAAACTGACTTTTTTTTCTGTTCTGAAAGATTGATCAAAAATAATCCAGCCAAATGCAAAAGATTTAGGGAGACTAGTAAAGATCCCTGTTTAACATGCAATTTGTCTTGTTCTTAAATATTTACACACTACTATTTGTATAATATGTAGTCTATATTAAAGCTATTAAAGCCACTACTCTGGCAAGTTAAGGGTCCACTTGAAAAATAATAGTTATATGCATAAGATGACTTTATCGACCTTTCTCAAAAAAAAAAAATCATATTAACTTTACTGGCATATGTTTGCTGAATTTGGTAATTTGTAAATTCCTCGTTATAAAAATATTTTTCCTAATGTTTAAATATTAATATTCTGTCCTCACTTACCGGACGTCCAAACTCCAGTTCTGAAAAGAATTTATACCAGGATTCATTTTCTAAATCTATGTCATCTGGGTTTATGCGATCAGTCTGGAGCAGTTGTGAAGGAAAAGGGAAGGAAAAGGCACACACTGAGCAAAGTGCTAGAAATGCCATGTCACTTTAACAACAAACACACAAACACAAAACAAATACGGGGAAAGGAATGGAATAAAATCAAAGAATGAAGATGGTATTTAAGATAGAGAATATTCTTGTTCAAGAGCTGTCATTGACTGGTAGCTTTAATACTTTTCTTTTTGTTGCTGTTCTTCCAATGACTGGAAGACGTTAAACATTGTAAAATTACTCTTTTAAAGCTAAGAGGGCTCTTTGACCACTTTTGTAAACATCACTGCATTACTTAAGTACATTTAATGCTACTAAAGATTCCTTGTTAAGAAGATGGTTTCAATGATTGTCATCTTCAGCATAGGCAAGAAACTGCCCATCTGATCAGCAATAAAGACATAACTTCATCAGTATTGCTTTTGGTCATTCCTTGTCTTCTCACAAAGCATGTTTATTCTGGATCTTGCTGTCTTGAAGCAAGTGCCAAGCAGAGATAGACAATATGTATCAAGGAGGCATGACTATATTAAAAAGCCACTTCAGCATATGAAATGAAACTGGTATATTTTAAATCCTATGATCAAAAAATAGGGAACAAAAAATTATGCATTCCATATTTGTTTTAGCAGTATTTTGTAATGACTTATCTCCCACAGCCTTGTTGACATAGTGAAGCATTTTTTTCCACAGTGAAATACATTGTTTTCATCTGAAAATTCTCACAGCAAAGGGATAAAGTAGCAACTGAAGATGGCATTAAGAAAATTCTTCAATGAACAGAAGAATAATTGACAGATTTATTCAAGTAGCATGAAAACATGACAGTGCAAAACAGTAGAGCTCCCAATGGGATATCTAATCAACTGTAAACTTGGCTGCATTAATTATTTTCTAAATAGCTCCAGTTCCTTTGTAGGATCTGATGCAAGCTGTCATGCAGCACAGAATTACACTGAACTGTTGGCTTAAAGATCTCTGAAACAGAGAAAGCCTCTTGTTAAAGATATTTCTGAATTTAAAATCTGGTCCTCCATAACTGTAATTATCAGAACTTAGACACTAATTATGGTGTGACCTAGAAAGCAATCCTCAACAAAGACGACAGGGTCCTGCATAAAGAATGATACTGGTGATTAAGTACGTAACGCTTTTTCCTCCTGAGTCAAGCTGTCACCAATACACCAGAGCAATCACATACAGCTATTTCTGTTTTTTTGCAAGAGATAACACTGTGCTCTTGACCATTTCAGGTAATTAAACATCTTACAGCACTTTTCCTTGCTGCCTTTGATGTTACTGGAACAGACTGCCAACTTTGCTCTATTGAAAGGTCAACAACCCTTTTGAACTACCGTGGTGCTCACATATCTATGAGCTGTTCATGCAATATCTGGACACCAACTGTTTTATAGATTTATCTTCACAATGTCCCTTTCAAGTAAGGGAAGTATTATTCCTGTGAACAGAGTGGGAAGTGAATGCCAGTGATGAACAACTTGCTGTGCTCCATAGCAGGGTTAGGAAGTGAAGCTGCTCTGGAGTTTTGCCCTTACATTTCCACCATCCACAGCCGTAATTCAGCACTACTGACGACAACTGTTTCAACTCAACTATACATATCCAAGTCTTTAGCAGAAAAACACCACTGAAATTAGTTTCATGAACTGACCAGTAAAGATTTGTGACCTTAATAGAGACTATAATTGATTCAAAAAACAACATGTGATTCTCTTCTACAGAGAGATGAAGGCATGAGAGCAAAAAATGAGATTCACAATGCAGAAGATAACTTCAACTTGATCCCCATTACCGAGAATGCTTGGTGTATTCAGAGTTTTTTGCTTACCTTAAAAAAAACCCCAAATTTAGATCTGGATAATCTGAGAAGACAATACTAAACAACTGCTTTTTCATCATTTTTCCAAACTAAGTTACAGTATGTTGAAATATTTATAGCATGTTTTCATCTTTACATTGTACCAATGAATTAATTTTCACAGAAATGTTAATATCAACAATTGGGTGCATCTATATTAAATAAATAAATAAATCCCTTGAAACGCATATGGTGTTGAAATTGTGGAGCTGTTGGCACTACAAATCCAAGCCTACTGACATTACTTGCTTGGGTGGTGAGCATCAGCCTTGTGAGCCTCAAGGTCCCCTGGATAGCAGCAGCCCCACACCTACACATTGATGGACCGGTGTCCCTTCTTGCAGGGAGCCAGAACATGCTGTCAGACCAGCTGGGCTTCCACCCAGCTAGCCAAGGAGATAAAAATGAGAATCGGATTTGGCTTCCCTTTTCTCTTCAAATACTTTTGCAATTAGCTGAAAGCTTAACCCACCCCACCCCCCGCACTTCTGCTTGTAAAGAAAAAGCTAGAAATAGTGTATTTTATGTAGTGTCTAAGTTTTTGAGTCCTCCTCATGTAGTAGTGTGCAAATAAAATGAGAGCATAAGAAAGTGTGTAAAGCTAACTCCATGCACACAAGTCCTACTTCTATTTACAGCTTGAACCGCAGAGGGCAGCAAACAAAAAGAAACTGAGCACTAAAGTCTGCAAGTTCACTGCTGCCTGGCAGTTCTAGAGAGGACTCTGCATTCACTGTGCTACCAAGATCAATACATAGGCAATTGATTTCGCTTGCCTTTCGGATTCAATTTTGCTGATAGACCTTTTTGTATTATCTCCCCTTCTAAGAGACTTAAAATGAACAAATCATTTTGACTGAAAAAACTGAACTCGGCTTGGTCTCACAAAGTACCTCCCAAACTGCTTCAATAGAAGGAAAAGCAATAAAGTAAATTCCCTTTTTATGACTTGTCAGTCAAACCAAGTCACGTTCCTGTACTCTAACCTTCACCTAGTCATTTACTAACATTTTCATTACTTGTTGAAAATATACTACTAAAGACCAGTAAGTAACTTCACTCTCTTTGCCTTTTGTATCAGATGGTCAACACAGCACTGCATCAACATACTCAAGTACTGAAGAACACTGTCATTTAAAAAAATTACATCTATAGTGTTGCATGCAGCTTTGCCTGTGCTTGGTTTGATATACACAAGTAGACATTCGCAGGTAATAATCAAAAGTGTGCATTTAAATTGGTGAGTTAAATGGTTCTTATACTATCTGCATGGTCAAATTAATATTTTGCATTTGCAAGTTCAGATACCATACTGAAGCCTCTTTGGAACGATGGACTGAGATGTCTGTTGTAAATTTGGCTTTGGCATTTTATTAGCTCTAAAGCGTTTGCTTTTCCTTTTCCTTTTCTTGGACTACTTTTAAATAGCTGTTGTAGCTCCAAGTCCACTACCAGATTGACTTAGTCTCTCCATATCTTTATGAGAAGACATATTTTTTAAATGTCATATCAAAACATACCTATATAGAATTTCTGATTTCTTTTTAAAACATGCTGAGAAATTTTTTTCAGTTGACAAAGTATTACTCAGGTAACTCAACTAACACCGAGCAGAATATTCTAATAACCAGCTTGAGATGTGAAAGGTGACCAAACTTGCATATTCTAAAGAAAATTTCGAATTTTCCACTACAGTAAAAAAAAACAAACCCCAAACCAACAGATGTACAACAGGCTGCAAGCCCAGTCTATTTCTGGTATTTGACAAAACAGTAATATTTTTTAATTTATTCTGATCATGAAATCCTCTTGCATATAAACTCAGTAGAAAATTTGTATACTGAACATATATAAAAAAATCTAGAACTAAAATTTAACCTGAGAGTTTTATCTGACTAGCATATGTGTACTTTCATGCTTAGACTAAAACACCTAATGAAAATAAAGGCATCTATTGCTTGTACCAATTTTACAAAGTCTTTCTTTACAGCAACACTAAGATTTTTCCTTGCTTGTTTTATTGTAGAAATAGAGAAATGTACATGTATGAAGGAATTACTTCACATAACAAGGTGGAAACTCGTAAAGAATAAAAATTTAACTTCATATTCATATCAGTAAGATTAAATTATTACACTGCAATTTACTTATTCATTGAAAGTAAATATCCATTTTAGGAAACAAATCCATGGTTCAGATGGTATTAGAGAAAAAGAAGAGTGTTTTATTGAACTGTAGACATTGGAGATGGAAACATACATCAGAACAACTTATATACCACCTTATCAGTGCTATGTTATTAGAAGAAATGGTAACGTTTTACAGGCTTATTGAAATAGGAAAAAAGGAGCTGCCACATCATTGCTTGGAAGACTATTCAACAGCTTAGTGTCACTTTCTTTTAGCTGTAATCTCAAAGGGCCAAACCCAAGCCTCTCCTTTTTGTTGATGTTTTATACTCTTACAAGTTCAAATTACAGAAGAAAAAACATTAATTTCCTGTTTCATGACAGAAGGCTGCTACATGATACTGCAGCTTGAAATAACACTCATCTTTTTATATCCATTACAAAGATAATCATCTATCCCTAACCAATCTATCCATTTAATGTTTATTACTAGGTCATTTTTTTTAGGTTTATTATTTCTCACATTCTTTTGACCTACTGAATAAGGATCTGCTGAATAATATTTCCCACTAAATGTTAGTTTTACACTGAATCTCATTTTATTATATTCTTCCCATGTTTCTAACCTCCACATTAATCACAACTGGTTCCAATGTAGTACCTAACATCAATAAACGGAATGCTGACCTTTCAAACCTCATCTGCCCTGTTTATTATCATATAAGGTAGCTGTAAATATTTTTTCTTTTTTTTTTTCCCCCCAGATCATTTTGCCATCAAAACTGCAATCCTGTAGACATGGAAATTATTTAATTTCAGCAAAAAAAATTTTAAGATTTGGAGTGCTGGAGAAACTCCCTTTGACTTTTTGGTCTTGGCAAAATTAATGAAGTAAGAATTTCTAGTTCGGGTGCTATAAATGTCCATCTTTTACAATATTAATGAACTATATTTATTTTTATATTCCATATTTTGATTAATATTTTCTTTCAGTATCATCAGAACAATTTTTCAGACATTAAAAATGAAATCTTTTGAGATTATCAAGATGAAAGACTTAACTCACGCAATACTGACACAGTTGAGAATTTGGAGTTTTCATCTGAATTTGGAACTAATGCATTGTTTTCAGATGTCAGCTTTGCCTACACACACGGAAAAATCTCTTGACCTACTCTGCTGATCATCCTTTAAGAAGTTGTGAGTTTTGCTTTCCATATATCATTCAATGAACACAAGGAAAGTAAATGCTTCAGTGAAACCAGATCTTTTTCTTTTTGTAACATGGTCCAAAGGAAGTATCTAAATACATAAAGCTAAACATCATCTTTATCAACAGCAAAAATTCCAGACTGATAAAACTGTGATAGCTCACTTCAACTATTTTTATATCAGTTAATAACATTACAGTAGCGTCAGCACAACTTTCATCTCTTGTATTCTACATTAATTCCTGTTTTCCAATCTTTTACAGCTCTGAATCATACATAAACAAAAAATCTCTCCATTCTGTCCATGAATATTTCCTCAGCTTTTAAAATTTATTCCACAAAGAGATGTTTCTTTGTATTTACATCAGCTAAGTCTAAACTTCTAGCCTAAGCTTCAGATGATAAAGTGTGATCTTGCCCTTGACTGATGGTGCTCAGTAAGTACAACGTGACTAAGGCTTTTCTGCATGAAAATATTTTAAGGACTAAATAAAGCTCAAAATCCAACCTCTTGATTGAGAACATCAAAAATAAGATGCATAAGCAAGTTAAAAAAAAGGATTCAGGAACAGTCAGCAAAGCTCACTTTTTTGTCGTTTCATTAGTTTGCTAAAATTGAAAAATTGTATCTATGATCATATTCATCAGCACTGCAATTCCTAGATGAATTATTTTTTTCACATTGCATTAGTAGAAAATGTAATTTATTAGAAAAGTGATGCCATTCTTGAAACATCACTGTAATTTTCTTATTTTTAACTTGAATCTGCTGTTATTCTTTGGCACTGGGAAGGCTGGTAAATGACCTCAGCGTGTATAATGCAGCCACAGCAATCAAAAAAGTGCTCAGAACAAATGCCATCACCTTTTAAATAAAATTATGTTAGGTTCATCTTCACAATAAATACTAAATCCCATTTAATTGTATTGATTAATTAGCAGTTCGTATAGAAATGCCAATTTCCTCTTTGAAAAATGCATCAGTTCTGCAAGAACTTAACTTCACAGAAACACAGCTTAGTATTTTCTAGCTAACAAAAATTATATTCCTGCAAAGACCACAAAAACACAAGGGAAAGGTGCTTAGTACAGGTGTTTCACACTGCTGACATACTACATATTCTGGAATTCAATTATTTGCTTAATTTATTTTAAATTAGTAAAATAAATTCTGTGAACAAGCATGTAATACAGTAACACAGAAGCAAATAATAATCCAGTATTGATTACATAAACCCCTTCTTTAAAACTGGACTTCCTCAACCATTTCACCCTCAAAGTAAAAGACCAAGGAAAGAAAATATTGCCATTGATATGTAACAGTTTTCCTAAAATAATGAAGTATTGAGATAGCACAAACGTAAATTAGAAAGGCTGGGTGAATGTGTCTCTCAGCAAATGAAAACTTCTGTTAATGGTCATTTTGCATGCATTAAGCATAGCTTTATCAGACATGCTTGTGAAAAATTCCATAATAGCAATCACTATTCAGAAAGCAGGAATAAAGACTTCTAATTACACGTTAACGTACACTCAGTAATCACAGAGTAATTGAGGCTGGAAAGGACCTCCAGAGGTCATCTAGTCCAACCTCCTGCTAAAAGCAGGTCTACTCAGATCAGGTTGCTCAGGGCTGTGTCCAGGTGAGTCTTGAACACCCCCAGAAATGGAGGTTCCACAGCCTCTCTGGCTCAGCCTTGACCAGTATTTGACCAAAATCTCCCTACGTGTACAATTAGGCACATCCTGAAAATGCGAATAGTTTATTTTTATGCATTAATTAATCAGATATCATATGTGCTGTTAATACTACTGAAAATGAGTGCTGGAGATGCATGCCAATTAGAAAAAGCAGTTTCCATTAATTCACAGTTCTGCTCATCATCCATTAGGTTTGCACAGTGGTGGTTTGATTTCTTGGAAATACCAGAAGATACAAGTTTAGCAAATAAGCCAAACCCACATTTTCAACACAACCATCAGGAAAGAGCAAAGACAAATTGCTGCAAAATCATATTTAAAAAAGGACCTTCAATATTCATCTAAGTAGTTGTAATCAGTAGTAAATAATAAAAAGACGACCTCTCACCAAACCTCTTACTGTATTACCCATTTCACTTATGTGTCTTACCGGTCTTTCATGTTCAAGGATTGATGACTTTCCCGGCTCATATTCAAAAATACTTCTTGGTTCAGAACGGAACTTGCGGGTATCTACCTTTCTGTCAGGGGGATCCCAGTCATTTCTGAATAACAAATACGAGCAATTGAGTTAATTTACTGTCATCGCCATCTGCTTTACAGCTCCATGCAAGAGAAACACGCAACACCAAATGAATTTCAGCATGGTTTCTCCTTCCAGATTTCAGTTGTGAAATGTCTGGCCTAGCATCCCAATGTTTTAACCACTGTATCATCTTAATCTGTTTACAGCAGGTATATTCAGTATAGCAGGAAAAACACTAGGGATATCCAGCCTATGTGATCACTCACACTTTTGTTACAACTGGTAGACCAGTTTAAAAACTTCCCTGACATACTGTGTCAAAATACCATGACATGCCTTCTCAAATTGCAGATTTCCTATACTTGTTTTATGCACTATACTAATATAGGCAAGTGGTAGATATTTTTGTCATCACACAATATGATAGTAAGTCCATATTGAAAAAGTTACAAAATTGTCTGAGACAAAAAAATGAGGAATTTTTTTTAAAAGACTGTGAAAATCTAATAGATGCTCTTTATCCTGATCTGTAGTAGAACTGCTCCTGAATATCCCTGTAAGCAGGATACCGTTTCCTTGGAAATTCGAACAGATAAACAAGAACAAGAATTTGGCAGTTGACTTTGGGACGGAAATTTATCCATTTTCTCTATAATTATAAATTTGCTTTCAATTTAATAGCACTATGCAAAGAATAAGAAGTAACCCCTACTACTCTATTTTTTCAGTAATTTACCGTGTTACATTAATAGCTACCTACACATTTTTGAGGGATAGTTAGCTAGTTACTATCACAGTGAGAGCTGCCTTTTCATGGCAGTTTTTGTAGTCACTACTCACATTGCATTTGGAAAACTGTAGCTCACACATCTTTTTATTTAGCTCTGTGTAAAATGACCCACTAGTAACTCAAAAAATGGGGGAAAGGAAAGGGGAAATCCTGTCAGCTATTGTCTGTATTTACAATAAGAAAGAGCATACACTGATTAAATTCTATCAGTTCTATCAACCTTTCTGATGTGACTTGGTTTGATGTGACCTGACATAATAAGGTACGTGTCATGTGTCTTAAAAAATTCTATGGGGTAGCTTTTGTTTACAGTATGTTTGTGAGTGCAATTTCTGGGACACAGACACCTCTATTTATAAAATGCCCTACATTTCAAGGGAAGTAGTTCTACACGGCTCTATTGTTTATCTTCACTGAGGAAAAAATCCATTTCAGAGCAGAAAAGGTTGTATTTTTTGAGGATGAACAGGAAAATAGAAGTGTTCTGATCAAGTTGCATTATCCTGCAAGTCACTGAAGAAAAAAGGATGCTACTGAAATTCTGATTCACACTCGGTTCACTTAATTTACAACGTTTACGTTTAGCCTGTAATCCATTATGGACTATGTTAATGCAAACCATATCTTGCCTCCCAGCTATAAAACTGTGATACATGTGGACCTAAGCCTCTTATGTGAGATTTTAAATACTCAGGCTTTATAGGCAATTAAAAAAAGAATCTCCCAATGGCAGGAAAAGATTGACAAGCTATAGCTGTCAGCAGCAGGCAAAGCGTAACTAACGTGTTTGGCATCCCCTGGCCTGGAGAACATAGATTTCCACTGCCTGTCTTATCATGCAGGAGATTAGAAGGAGAGGCTAAACATCCAAATTCAGTGCTGAAGCGGTTATTTTCAAGCTTGACAAAAGGAACTGTATTAGGCCTCAGCTTCTGTGACCAAGGCATTTGGCCTAGCACAGGATGACAACTCACAGAACTTCAGAGATCAAAGCTAAGCAGATCTGCATTTTGGTGCCTTGCTAACAAAATCTACGCTTCCGTATGACTTGCTAACAAAATTAAAACCTCATGGCCTTTGGGAGGTAGCCCAACTCTAACCCCTAGCATTTCCTCTTGACAATCTGCCTTCAGCAACAGGAGTAGCCAAAATCAGTAACCATTGAGCAATCTCATTTTCCTCCGCAACATGTGTATCTGCTGGATTACCTTTTGGATTGCCACTACCTACGAATTTTTCAAAAAGCCATAGTCATAGTCTTAATTTTAAACACTTAGTATGCTCTTTTCTCATATTTTATGCAAACTGCAAATTATTTTAAACTGCTTAATATAATTCAATTTCTACACATAAAAATGTTTACAATGTCCAAGCTGACAAAATGGGTAAATTCTGTTTTGTTGCTTGAGTGTAACCAAGAAAGGTGGGCTTGTGGCCACAAATGGAACAAAAAATTACCCCTTTCATATATAAAATATATACATACATAGATACACATACACATATAAACATGTAATAACATAATATTATATTAACATGCAGTATTTATGAATATAAACACTAAAGAAAAAGCTTTTTGCTTGAGCTAGTAGCTACAGATATGCTGAAGAGTCTACAGAGTTTGTGCACAGGGCACTTTGCATGTTTTTATCGGAAGGATAAGCGTTTCTTTCCCAAGTTATTAAGTATTAACATTTTTTCAGACTGGACTCTAACCACTGGGATCTGGTTTTGTGCAGCAAGTTTAAAGCTGGAAAACCGTGAGAAAACTGAAATGCCCGTTTAATCTGTAAACACTTTCTTGGTCTACCAAAATGGAGATGGAGATTTAAAAAATGGGGATATAAAGCACTTCTGAGCTCTGTGGAAACGTAGGTTGACTGCTACACCCTTACAGTTTTGCTCTTCTTTGAAATTCAATTTACAACATCATTTAGATCCTTTCTTTTTGCTACTGGATACCATAAATGGCCTTTCCTACTCAGAGACTAACTACTCAAGACAGCTCCTAGAGCACTGACTGTTCTGAAACACAAGCAGGACAATCCAGCTAATGAGAATGAAAATCTTAATTGCTCACGGTGGTATCAGTTGTAAGAATAAGCACTTTAGCACATTGAAGAAATGGCAGCACCACGCATGATGCCCACACTACTGATGAAGATTACGCCTCATCACCTGATTGTCCCTTGAATAAAGCCCTTGAAGTCATATTATTCTATAGCTGCTATTTTATCCTTTGTGATATCCTGTAATTGGATTACTGTACATACCAAGAACACTTTTTGAAAATATGGTAACTTACTTTTCTGGTGTAGACCTTTCCCTCAGACGATGTGGTGGTACTGGAGGTGGCACATGTGGAGGTGGTAAAGGGGATGAGACCTTAAAGGCATCCGAGCTACTGTCAGAAGCGCTTTTAGACAACGGTCTGTATGTCTGCGTCTTTGCAGCTGGGTGTGCTTGAGCAGAGAACGATGGACTGTAGCTACCTAATATAAAACAAAACCAGAAACAGTCACAGCATGAGAATGAGTTTTAATAAAACACAACACGGAATGCTACAAGAACCCACAGTTACTCAATAAAGCTGCAAGGTTACAAAAATGTGTAAATGCATTTTTAAATGTACATTGCTGTATACTATGTAGCTCATTAGAATACTTTTTATATATTTCTACATAAAACTACAAACACACAGATAAAGTGCAGTATAGTTAAAATAAATTAATGATTAATTTGAGGGGAGGAAAAGTTAATGGCTGTATGTATCCATCAGAACTGTTAATGACAGCCTGTTATTAATCCCCAGGCTCATCCTGCCTTTCAGTTGTTCTATGTTCAGAAGGAAGAGAAGAGGCAGGAAATGCATATTTTTTTCATTGTTTTAGTAATTACTGTTAGTCTAGGACAACTAGGCAATAGCGTATCTTGAAGAGGATCACAAGAGTCCAAACAGATCTCGAACAACTGACCCACAACAAACGCTCTCAACAGTACACAAAAAGGCAGTACGAGAGCATGTCGAATGCAACAAACACTGAAATGGAAGAATTTTGAATGGTATTTTTGCACAAGGCACTCTGGGGGTTTTTGCACATATAGTCTTTCACACTTTCAGTTTTGTTCTTGTAAATAATTTTACCACGTGGTTATAATCTTCTGAAAGACACAACAATTATATACCTATTAGATGAATATGTCTTTCTTGCTAAATAACATCAACACCAGTGCCTATAGCAAAAATGAACAGGAGCATAAAACAGTCATCTTTATCAGGCACTCTAACTGCATATTTTAAAAAAGTGCTTTCAGTACAACCTTTTTGTCTTCCCATCTATGTAATCAGCATTTGTACTTTCACATAGTAGTTCCCTTTTCATTTTGATAAGGAAAGGAGGCTGGGTTACTCACAATCACTAGTGAAAATAAATGCAAAGTAATCAGAAACTACAATATTACAATGTATCCCATCTGCAGTAAGAGGCCCACAGCTGCAATTCATTTCTGTGGTAAGAATGAAACCAAAATTGAACTTCGTTTCATTTGGGAAAAAAGGCATGAAAAAACACCAACTGAGATCAAACAAGACAATAGAAATTGTTTATATAAGCAGTATAAAAGCAAGCATGAATAGTTAACTACCCCTGTTACTTGCTGACATTAACAAAAGACTCATTTTGAAGTAAGGGAATAATTCCTACCAGTACTGTATGCATATGCAGTATTATACATGTCTGTGTCGTCATCTAGAAAAAGAAATATGCATGTTACAGTAGTGCAATACGTGCCAGTTTATCACAGCAATGCAGCTTTGTTTTTGCAAATACAAACAGAAGAAGGGTAGGTAATCAAGCGCTGTATTTCTTTTCCTCATCTCATAGGTGTTTTCTGAAGACTCTTTCTTCCCGTTATACTTACCATAGGCTATTTTTACAATCTTATTGGTAAAATGGTATCTTCTTGTCACGTCACCCGTACTGTGCACTTACTGGTTAGCACCGAATTGCAAATTACAGCTTTTTGTCTGTTCTTCTCCCTTCCCCAACCTCAATTTCTTTCTTTTGTCAGCTCTCCTCTACTAGAGACTATTAAGTTGCTGTTCCTATCACAAAAAGCAACCTCAAATATCTACTATGTGACTAGTGCTCAAAATAGATCTTGTAAGCCAAAATTTTCCTGCTTACATTTTTTATTCTCCCCCTAATTCTGTATGACCATGCCGAATACAAGCTCTACCTCAGGCAAATAAAGTCTCCTTCCTTCCGGAGGTGTAATAAGCATAATTGCCCTTTATACAGTTTCTTCACATCCTTGGTGACAATCATGGTAAAGGATGTTAAATCTAAAGCAAGTAATGTCACCAAAGCTCCATTTCAGCAAAACCAAATAAGACATTCTATGAGAAAAATGCAATTCAGACAGAAAGTGTATCCTCAAACCAGCCTGTTTACTAGCCCATGCTGTTCTAACACATGAGCTCTCCAAAAGAAAGCTGCTATGGTAGGAGATCTACAGTGGCCAATTTCTCATCCCTCAAGCTGGAGATGAGGATCACTTCGCTGAGCTCCCCAGTGACATGGAATCATACTGGTTGCATACCTATTCTAACCACTTTAATTTTTATTTAGTTTTAGTAATAAAATAAACCCATTAGAAATTTTCAGCCTTTAGCAGAGGAAAATAGCTCTCTCCACAGTAAAATCTATCATCCAATTTACCCATTTGATTTGATTCATTATCTGACACTTGGTGAACACTTGTATTTTCACACAGCAGACAATCAAAATGCAGAAAAGCGCATTTTTTAATACCACTGAGAATCACCCAGCCAAGACAAAAGCATACTTACCAGGCTTATGAACCATATGGATTTGCTTGAACATTGTCTTGTACCAATCCTTTGGCCTGTCAACTGTCTAAATAAAATACAGTTTTTAACAATTAACAAAAAAATAAAAATACCTGTGTGTACAGATCTGATCAGACATTTAATGTTATTCTGGACACAAAGTCTATTATGTTTTGTCCCCTAGTTAATATAATTATTTTCATACCATCTATTTCAAATGGTGTATTTATGATTTTCATCTAGGAATTCCTGTAACAAGTTCTGGAAGACACTGAAGACTGAGTCAGTTTTGGACTCTGATCTTGGAGGGTACAATGGTTAGGAACATAGGAATTAGTGCCGGATCAAGAGTTTATCTTCTTAGTGCCCTATATTTGACAACGATGAATGCTAGATACTTTACAGGAAAATACAAACACCTCAGCAATTACATGCGTGTAAGAAGAGCTTCTTTTGAACTCCTGGCAATTTGCAACTTAAATTATCTTCAAAATGTAATTCTTAAGTAATGCAGAAAAAGTTTGGAATACCACTGAGAAAAGAATAAAGACAACTCTATATTTAAGAGTTAATGTTTGGATTGTAAACAAACAGTATTTCCTTTTATCAGTTTTAAATTCCCTTTCCAGGCAACTTAATTTTAACTTATTTTTCTATTTTGAGAAAAGTTAATACAATATACCTTTCAATAACCACTCATTAAATTATACTTACCCTTACTTTTGTAAACTAAGCAATCCCTAAGTTCCCAAACTCTCCTCATATCAACATTTGCTCGTGCTTCTAATTGTTTTTATCTCTTACCCTTCTGCATTTCCTCTTTTGCTGCGATTTTCTTTGAGATAGGATGATAATATTTCAGAAAAGGAGATAACACAAAGGCAAACATGTTTTCAGTATTATTATTCTTAGGTCCTAAAATTTTACTTGTTCCACAGTAGTCAGAAAAGCAAAAGTTTTAATGCAGATGTTCAAAATTATCTTCAAACCTCATGGTGCACAGGGATAATTCAAAAGACCCCTCTTGATGTGCATTATCTTGCATTAGCTAATACTAAATCTGCAGTCACTCTGCCCACTCCTCTTTACCAAGAACAGTGAAAATCCACAAATTCTTCTCTACAAAATAACTGACAGATCTGAGTGTGTTCACCTGGCTCCATGCCATCTTTAGTGAGTCACACTTTTGCCCTAAATACTTGTTACAGTTACTGTACATAATTAATCTGTTTTCTTAACAATGATGAGCTCTTACTGTAAGGGACTAAGCAGAAAATGCTTCTGTATTTTGAGGAATCAATATGAGCTCTCATAAAATTGCTACTAAATGACATTTAAAAAAAAATTTGTTTAAAAGAAGAGCTGACAGTCAACTGAAGAACTCAGGGATCTGCTGGGGAAGACAGAAATTTAAGTGGCAGGTTATGCTTTTTACCCAGGCCTGCTTGCAAGAGATGAAGGAGATATAGTTTCATATCAAGATCAGGTCCCTTCCCCCACCTACCGACATTCCTGACTTCCACCAAAGAGAAGATATTCAGAAGCAGATTTGGACCATTTTAACATTGTTTCCCTAAAGGTATTAAACATCTATGCTAGCGGAACTCTGGTAAGAATAACTTAGCTGGATTTGAAACAAGTATGCTGTTTGGTGCTCCAAGATCATGTATGTTCAGAAGTTTACAGGAAAGTCCAGAAGGTCTGAAGGAATTCATGCTGATGGGCATAACCTCCGTGGTACTCCTCATTTCCCACAGCACTACAAACCTGCAATGGTCCCATGATACCGCAACAGCCTTTCTGATTGTATTGGGCCAAGAACAGCCTTCCAATAGAGCTTGAATCAGTGATAGGTGAATAGATTGGCATCAGTGCATAAATATTACTGCTATGACCCTACTGTTTGTCAAGGGACAAAGGTGCATAGATATCTCTTTGCCAGATCCTCCCTATCAGTCAGGTCCTCCACAAACCAACAGGAGGCTTCCACATAGAGATCACGTATGGAGAAGCTCCCACATGACCAGAGAAGAAGGTCTCCCAACATCTTTCTGGACATTTGAATGTTTTTCTCTCATCATCTCCCCCTCAACCCCCACCCTGGGATTTAAAGCTTCAGCCAATAATTTGGCTTTACATTATAAGCCAGACCAGATTAGTTAAGGAACAGAATAAATTCATTTTAAAATACGTTTTCTCAATTTATATTCACTAATCCCACATACCAACATTTGTTTGAGGAATTAGCAGTATTCACAATGCACCAAGCCATTCAGATGCCATCCTGCTTTACATACATTGTAATTGTTGCAATTAAATATTGGAACATGGTATCATCATATGTGAATGAACAATCAGCCAAATGGCGTGAAGAGTACATAAGAAGTATCTGCAGTTAGTACTTCGGGGAGTCCATAATCATTGCAGTATTCTAATAATCCATCAGAAAGTATGCAATTAAAGGAGGCATTTGTGACTTTCAGTGGACCTCCTGTGGTTTTTTTTCTAGCTGAAATATTACATCACTAAGTACTGAAAAGAAATCTGGTGGGACTTGATTTTTTTTTTTTTTCCATTCTTAGTAAATAGAGGCTTTTTCACTCTACAGGTTAATTTTGATTGTTAGACATGAAGCAATCATTTTGGACAGTCTAAAACAGTGAAGCCATACTGCTTTCCATGAATCTGTTTCCTTTCCTAGGACGCTGTCAGTGATAAACTCTGGTGGTGCCATTTGACTGAATGCTTTTCTGAGTGAACAGCATTTTACCCTCTCTTTTCCCAAGACTTAATTTTTAATGCCTTGGAATTTCACCATCTTTGGGGCAGGGCTTGGCATGGTGGCAGAACTTAACAATGATCTGAATTTTCAGGCTTCAGACTTGCACTTCCCAGAGCTGGCAGGAGCTCAAGTGGTATGGAGGGAATATGCTAACATGGGAGGGAGGTTCTGAGAGAAGGGCAAGGTTTATAGGAATCCTTCCCCTCTCATCAGCTTTGGACAGAGAAGGTTTGCAGGAATAGAAAGAGAAGAGAAGAGAACATCACTCTGCTTTCCTTGGCTAAACAGCTGTCACGAACCATGTTCTGAGAGTAAAGACAGACTTGGAGGAGACAACCACAGCTTGAAAAATCTCTCTACTACTGAAAAGCACTCCAAATCTGAAATACAGATACTCCCAAGTTCGTATTTACAAGCTTACCTTTGAGTAGCACAGTGTTTCGGAACACAGTGTGTATATTACCTATCACCCGTGAATCTGCATTTACTGCTTTTTTGATAGACTGTTGCCATTTTCATAAAGATGGACAAATAAGAAACTTTCAAACTTTGCATGCAATGATAAACTTAACTAATTTGGAAACTTCTTTCTCTCTCCAGATGGAGTGAGGCTGAACTTTCTGGGAGAAGATGCCTATTTGGATTGCTCACTGACCTTGGAGAATGAGCGAGTGGTATATCCTACCTTCTGTTCATGGGAAATGCAGTTATAGCACTTCTGCATGTTTCTGCATAGTACTGCACTCCTGAGAGGTGTCAAGGTGCAGCATATTTGAGTCTTTTGCTGACAACTATACCACCTTTGCTCTTACACGACTGGGGTACGCGGGGCTCAAATATACTTGTGCACATTTAAAATGCAATCTCAAATCAATATCTTGAAAACAATCTCACTTTCAGCTAAGTCCTAAGGAAGCAGAGTAAGGACACAAAGTGGCACACGAGACACACACTCACACACACATGCTAGCATAATCCTTTAACTCATATCTCATTGTGAGAATCATTTCTATAATAACAACTTTACAAGCCATAAGATATTTTGAAATTGAAACATAACAAAAACCAGAGGAAATCCAGCTGAAAAATGTCCTACTTCAAATTACATTATGTTTTTACGAGAATATCTGAGAGACTCAGACCATACAATCCAAAAGTTAAATATAGGTTGGCAGATTGCCAACTCAGTTAAGCACACTTGAGGGGGATTTCTGTTATAATCTTATATAACTGATATGCACCCTACTAGATCAATCTGCTATTAAAAAAAAGAACAAAAAAAATTACTTTATCCTATATAAAGCATAGGGACATATTTACTTAAAAAGGGGGTAGGAAGCTAGAGCATTGTTGCAAAGAAATGTCTTTTTAAAAGACTGTGATCGTATTACTTTTTATATCAAAAATAAAGCAAGAAATGCCAGAGTTTCCCCCCATTCTTATCAAAATTGTCCCCATCTTACCACTTATTATGAATTTTTCCTATTGCTTTTCTCCATCAATTCCTGATTTTCCCCCTAATTTTTCAATCCACTGAAGCAGTTATTGGCAATACAACACAGCCCCATATGTCAGTATTGGCAGAGAGAATACATCCAACAGCTGCTACATCCTTGCACTTCACAAAGACTTCACCTGCAAGGGCTCTGCCGCTTTCATCCTGGCTCCCACTCTTCTTACTCTTTCTCCGTCTAGCACAGCACTTCTTCTCCGGCTGGGAAGGCCAGTAAGCACTTCCTCTACAGACCTAGTGCAGCTGCCACTGTGCTCTCTGGACCAGCCAGAAGAGGCTGCCCTGACAGCAGACTGGAAAGAATGCTTCAGCATAGTGAAAACAAAACTCTTTAGTTCGACATCCTGGGACCGCTCAAGCAGTGACTAGTGGCAGATGATCAAAACTGCGCTAGTCACAATCAAAGGGCTTCCACGCTATTCGTTTACACGTCACTCAAGGACACAATGATTATATATTGCACTTCCACAAAAATGCTAGTCGCTTAGATTATTATCAGCACAAAACTATTCATTTCTACACTGCCCTGATGACATGAGAACCATTGCCCCAAACAATGCAGAAGCATGAGATTTTTATATATACACACATGTATATATGTATACTTACATGCATGCGTATATGCAGTATGTATAAACTTTATTTTATAAATAACAAAACAAATGCAATTACTGCATATCTCCCAAAGGCAAGAACTACAAGAGAAGCAAGAAAGAGACACAAAGTTTTGGCTACTTCTAATTAAAACTAGAAACATGAGGTTGCCCAATTATGCTCCCATCAGCATTCTCCTTTTCCGTCAACACACAATATTATATTCATGAGCTCGCTGATTACGCACACTGTATTCCACATTATATAAGACTAGAAGAATGTGAAAAACCCATTACCAACAATCAATTCATTGTATGAGTTCATACACAGATTCCCCAGAATTTCCTACCGTTCTAATTGCTGTAGGGATTCCAGATTCATCTACCGGGCCAATCCCTGCATAATGTGGAGCTTTAATGACTGTAATTTTTTTTTCTTCTTCTGAGGATCTACAGATTGGTATTGTACTGGTGGTGGTGGTGCTGCCAACAGTTTGAACATGCTGTGAGTATGTCTCTGTGGACTCTGTAAAAGTAACATGACAGAATATTGTATAATGATACAATAATCATACTTAGCAGTTATAACACCCTTCCCCATTTCAGTATGCTGTACAAAGACTGACAACATTCTTAACCACACACATATACAATACTTAAAAAAAAAAAAAATCATCTTAGCTAGGTCTTTGCCCTACTTAATGCTACATTAATAGAATTATAAACTTATTTAAGGACCAGACAGGCTATTCAACTCAGATCTTCTCAGATTAGAGGTACTTTTTCACAGCATCTTGCTCACAAAAAAAAAAAAAAAAAAAAAAGAAAAAACCCCACAAACCCAGCAAAATCTATTGAGAAATAGTGGCAGCAGCCTTTTTCCTAAAAATCAAACTCTTGCACCTTTCCTATCCATTCCTTGAAACTAGTGATATAATTTCAAAACTTCTCCCCCCCGGCCCAGTCCAGCACACCATAGAAAATTGCTGTTCTGTAAGTACAGCAATAGATTCCAAACAGCCCTCCACAAAGACTTATGTGATATGTGTTTAGAAACATTAAGTTTTGATGCATGAATATTTTTAAAAAACAAATTCTGACATACAATTTTTGTCCCTTAAAGTTATGTTGGTATGTTTGAGTGCCTCTACGTATAATCCATAAAAATGGACCTCAGTAACTTGGCATCTGTAGAGCTATCTGATGATCCACCTACAGTACTTTAGGTGAACTGTGCAGGCTGCTACTGGTTTGTGGTGACTTGCAATATTTCTACCCCTCTCCCCCAAGTCTTCCTTTATAATTAATGAAATTAATATGTCACTGTTACCATTTCCCTCTAAAATTCAGAGTCATTTATTTAACAAAAAACACCTCACTGCTGGGATGTGTCATGTGAAAATTTGTACTGCTGCAGATGATGTACTTCTTTCCTGTATGCAGGAAAGAGCTCTACTCCTTCATGCAGCATGTTTCAGTAAATTAGTGGGCTGCTATGACAAAGCATCTTTTTGTGCAAGAGCAGGTACAGTGCTTGTGAGACATTTCCACTGCAGGATAAATGAATGTAGGGAGTAAAAAGAAATATTCTAACGCTACTGGTGAAGATTACAATTGCCTTTCGTGTGACATTAACATCCTTTGATTCTTCTGAAGCAAAATATTTGAATTGTAATATAAATCAGCAAAAGGAGCTCTGGTGACTGAAAGCTCTAATTTTAATTTGAATATTTCTGCTCACTCCTACTGCAGAGAGCTGGATTTGGCATGGCTGTTTCAGCTGTTTACTCAAGTTTGAAATCCTGTAAATAATCCAGTGCTACACATATATGGCGAGGGGCAACTCTGTGTGGCAAACGTCTGAATATTTGGGCCTTTTTCCCAAAATGCATGATGTTAAATTTAGAAAACATTTTGGATTTGATCCTTCATTCTTCATAGGCCTCAAACTGAGGCCATCAGTGGGATTTTTACACGAGCAAGGAGAATTAAATCAGGCTGTTATTGTGGAACACAGAGCTTCAGCATCATACAAGGGTAAAAGTCATGGGAAAACACTTTACTTATTTCAGGTATATCCAGAACAGAATTGATAGGCCTTTAGATCAGCAAACTAGAAGCAATCAAAGAATCTAGAATTCTGGGATGTGGAGAAACCCACATATACAGTTTTTGTACTTATCACTATGATAGGGCTAGCAGCATTTGTCGAAGCTGTAAGTCTCAGAGCGAGAACTGTCACCTAATTTCCCCACACGCACAACAAAAAAGTAAACTCCAGGATCACATTCAAATTATTTTACATGTATAGTCTTATCTGAATATGCAAAACACTAGTAGAAAAAGCAGCAAGCAAATGACTGTTCTGGCATATACTGGCAAAGCGCCTTTCTAAGGCTGATCATGTATTTTTAAAAAAAATTTAACAATGCCCTACAAAAAGAAATCCATAAACAAATTATAGATTGACATGGCTTTAGGTTTTTAAAAGTCCAGAGCCCCTCCCTTTGTTAGCAGTATTTCTACTGAAGATTATGGAAGTTGCGGGGAGAACCAATGTACAAAGTTGGCCCTTGGTTTCTTAAGGCAAAATCTGAAGGGGCTGCACAGGTTGAGCTCTTTTGATATATGCTCTTTCCTCAGTAAAGGTAGTAGAAAGGTGGCAAAAGGTCACTCTTGCACACGTAAGTAATAAAACTTAACAGTAACTCCAGTTCAGGATCACTACTGTATCTAACAATAAATGCTATTATTTTTTTGCATTTACTTCCCAAGGTAGATAAATAGACAATACCTTCATTATGGATGTGAAGCACTCTGCAATTGTTTGCAGTCTTCGCTACATGAATTGGAATATGTTGCGTAATGTATAAAGCAAACATTCTGTGTGAGGCTTACCCATCATCCTGCCATGCTGCATGATAACAATGTTGGAATTGAGTGAAGCTGGTGGAGGGTAAGCTGAAGAAGGGGAAAAAGGCCTTTGAAAGTGACTCACTGGGCTGGCAGCAGTGCCAGAGTTCCCATTCACCGTGATCTGAGCCTGAGAGAAACAAAACAATATCCCATTAAACTACACACAAAGCCCTCCGACTGCCATCCCAAACAAAGAGTGATCCAAGACTGTCATCCACACAAAAATTACCAGTTGTCAGGTACCTAGCCATAATGGCATCTGCATTCACTGAAATACAAAACTCATCACAAGGGGAGCAGAATGTGTTCCTTATATACCTTGTACCTCCCCGCTTCTCTCCTTGTATGTGCTGTCTGTGAAGCATGCTGAAGTCATGGGAAGGTGACAGAAAGAGCACAGTCAAGGCAATGAAGATGGCACAAACAAGGTCTGCAGAGGTCTGACAGCAATATATAATGAAGATGGCAGTAAAAGTTCCTCTCATTGTGTGACAAATGCTGCGTGCCACAGATCACTCACTTCAAGAGACATATTCCCTTAATGCACATGCTCAAGCCCTATTGATATTAATGGGAACTTCTGTGCAGATTGAAGGCAAAAGTCTCATTAAGACTAGCTAAGGAGAGTGAGCCAAGGCTTCTTTAAAAAATGGAAGCCAGCTGGAGTGACTATGGGACGCTGATATGTAATCTATCACAATAAAAATAAATAGCACCAATAGAAAAAAACCTACAACCACAAAACAACAGAACAAAATCAAATAAATAACATGGGAAAGCTAAGTAAGCTGGCAGTATAGCAGCATCACAAGCTTTAGTCACAAGAGGTACTTTTGAAACAATCTGCTTCCCTGCCCCCAGGTTTAGAACCCCCACATCTGGGCTGTAGCATTTTTATGGGGAGTATTGCAAGGATCAGAACAGAGATATTGAGAAAGCATTGAATGAAATGAGAGGGTAGTGAATATTTCAGCAGAAAAGGGAGGGAAGCTCTCTGTAACATCTCTTCTAATGCAGAAATGTTTCCTCTCTTAATGAAGTCAAGAACCAAAATGTAAACTAAGGTGGCTTTTCTCACACCATCCTCCCCTCCAAAAGAACTTGGAGCTGTAAGAATACAAAAGCTACATGAGCTCAAAGATAGCATTTCAAGAGGTATGAAGCCATGTTTTCAGATGAGGTTCCTAGATGAGGCCAGCCATCTCTACCCTATTTCAGGGGTTCACCCATTCTCTTTTCCTGCATATTGTCTTTTTGGGAAAGCTTGTTTCTAGGGAAGGCAGGGTGCAACTATGTTCAGAACTTTACACCTTTACACTCATTTACTATGGCTTTTGTTTCTCTGAAGAGAGGAACAGAACTAGTGTGAGTTCTCTGTAGACTGGAAAGCTACTCCTATGAATTTCTGTAATAAAAAATTAAGATATTCCTGTGAGGGGCTTTACCAAATAGCTGGGTTAGACAGTAAGGCTCTTACACTAAGTAGTACACAATATTATGAAAACAGGATCCACACAAGTAGCTGATGAACATCAGTCATAAATGTATATGTGGCACATCCATATATGACATTTTTGGGTTTGCTTCTAAAGGTTTTAGAGAGGATATCAGCTCAGCTATAATTTCTTAGTTCCTAATGACTTCCTCTTTGAGGAAAGTTTCCGTGAAGGTGGCTATTGCATTTGTTTATCTGATGCATCTTGCACTGGTGAGAGGGATAGCTATAAAAGATTTGTGAAGTTTCAAGTTCTAAGGGCCTTTCCTGCCCTTGGAATCATTTGGGAGCTACTGACATTTCAGTCTGAGAATGTGATGCTTTTGCTCCAGGTGACAGAGTTTGTTCCCAGATTTTACAAGGAAGTGAAAGCTTTAAGATGACTATTCGTGAATTAGACCTTTTACCTTCCTAGGTAATCTCCTTTGTGGGAAAATAAGATTATACAGAAAATAACTATTTCACCAAAATGTACCTCTTTCCCAGTTTACTGGGAAGACAATCCTCATCTCTTTCATGCTGTTCATTTCCCTAGGCTCCTCCATTTATTTTTTTTCTCCAGTATACCTGTGCTCCACTGCTAGCAAAGCCACCTACTTCTGCTGCTAGGTAATCAAACTCTTGTAAAGATTCCTCCTAGGTGCCAGGTTTAAGCCTCCTTTAATTTGCCGGAGCATCAGAAAGAGTGGCTCTCTGGACTTCTGAATCAGAGCAGAGAAAAGCATCTATCTGGGACTGGAGCTGCTTTCTAACTTTCTCTCTGCTGAGGCAGGCAGCAAAGGGAAAGAGGTCCCATTACAAATGTCTGAGCAGTTTTGTGCAACAATGCTGCATAGCACACTCCTGGCCTCAAGACACTGAGTTAGGCTAAAATACTCAGGATCAATTCTTGAAGCTTGAGACAGTCCTGGAACTTGGGAAAAGGTAAAAATCTAATGTGTACTTCCATTTCCAAGTTTCCATTACATTCCACAATTTTAAACTACATAAACAAAAAGAACCCATGAAAATTACTTTATAAGGGAAATGTTCATAATTGGAATAGAATCAGAAAAAATAGTTTCCAAAACCAACTGTTCTCCGATTTTAACTTCAATTCTAAGCATAAGCCCAAATAAGAATTACAATTCTCATACTTCAGGTTTTCAAAGAAGCCGTAATCTGTGACTAAAAGTATGGCCAATTAACCACAGTTTTATGTTTAGCTCTGCCTTTTGCCAGGAATATTTTACAATTTTGTTGATTCAGCTCTTCCTGATACTGTTTCTTCTTCTCAGAAGATCCGCTGTAAAACCTTTTTGCCTAAGCTGTCATTAAGGACCTCAAGAATAAACAAACATCCCCAACGTGGACATAATGTCTTTGAAAGCGTGGTTCCGTCTTATGTGGGCACAGTGCTGGATGGCACAATCCTATATTACTTTTATTGTTCTCTCAGCAGTTTTCATCTACAAAACCAAGAGGAGTCTCCTCTGACAATGAAGATCATTACAGGAGTAGAGCCACTGGCAGCACACGTGTGTGTGCCACCAGCTTCCCCATCATGTTCTCATTTCATGGATACATTTATAGTCACCTGGCCCTCCTCTACAGAGGACGGGAGATGAAGACTTTTCTACACTGTAGAGGTGGGTCTTGCCAGTAGTTCAATTTCTGTGGGGCTCTTATGACTGTTTGGGGATTTCTGTCCTTTGGTGGGAGACTCATCCTTTCTCTTTGTCCATTAATGGTGAACAACTGTTATGCTCATCCCTGCCACGTCTAAGAGAGAAAGTAGTGGTCAGACCTGACCATAACATATCCCTCTACAGGGAGGCTACCCAAAAAAAAGGAAAAAAGGACGGACTGTTCACTTTAGCTTACAAAAATGGTGCTCAAAGAAAACAAATACAGTTAGCCGATTATTTTAGAAGTAGGTTAGAAGAAAATATAAATGTTCCATGCTTCCCATAGCTAGTAAATGGTCATGTAGTGATTGTGCCTTATTTACACATACCAGTCTATACTGATTATGGTACCTTTGGTTACAACTACTGGGCTGTATGCAGATTCACAGTACTGATTCTCTAAAAAAAAAAAAACAAAACAAAACCAACAACCCAACAAAAACCCCACGTTTCGGAGCTGTGTTACAACAGTTAGGAATGACAGCTTTTACATGCATGTTATTAATATTATTTTTTTTAACAGTATCCAGAGCACTGACAACAGATCATTGACTTTTCAAGTGACCATGTGCAAGTTTGGGCTCAAAATATTTTTTATCAAATAGACATTGTTTATTCTTTTCAGACTTGAAAATGATAGCATGCTGAAGTATTTGTACAAAGTTTGAACACTGTTGTGACCCAGTAAAACTTTGGTCTCAGAACATCTCTGCTTTGTAATTCAGCAATGAATTGCTCAATCTAAATGAAGGCTTTGTTCTGACTCATTTTAATCATGCAGATAATCTCAAAAGAAATAAGAAGTGATCTGGATTTGACCCAAATTCCATACCTTCTTTTCTACCCATATATGAGTGTACTAAGGTACAGAAAAGTGAATGTACATATAAAATGTTTAATTGCATGCTGTTTTTTTCCTTGACTTAACCAATAGAAAAGTAACAGGACACTTGGGTACTACAAGATTATTTATGAAGTTCACTCCTGTAAGAAACTGTGCTTAGGAGAGGAAAAGGTTAGTTAGAGGAGAGAAAAACAGATTCATGCAGTCAATGGTCATGGCTGGGGAAAAAACTGTGTTAAATATTGCCAACATTTACTATGAATTTACAAGTTATATTATTGAAATCTGTACCTCAGTATAAACCAAAATGGTGGTAGCCCAGAGGCTACAAACTCCACAAACCTGTAAGGTGCTAACAGTATTTTAAACAAACCTCTTCAAACTCTACAGACTGTTTGCTTTTAATGCATTTGGAACAGGTATTTATTGAATTTATTTTCATTTATTTTAAGCAGAGTGTTTGATACACCTTAGCTGACCATACACAACTGTGCAACAACTTGGTATCATTTTCCTATTACCAAATCTGCTATGCCAATGATTTCTTTTTAAACAACTGTTGCAAAGCATACTGTCAGACTGCGAACAAAGAAAACTACTAACGGAATACTTGTCTGTGTAATGGACTAACAGACAAGTTTGAATTCTTTTCACCTTTGACAACCTGTTTGAACAAAATGGAGGAGGAAAAAAGGAAGCATAATTACATGAGAAGTGGCAGCAGTGTTGGTTAAGGTGGTGCCATCTGACACAGCAGACATCTGGCTCAAGGTTGGGGAAGGTGTTTCAGAGCAGTCAGTAGTATCATAGCTACAAGTCTGCAGCTCATCTAGAATGGCTGTGGAGGACTCACTCACTGTGCGGGAGGAGCACTCACTCATGGCAGAATCTGTGCTTACAGAGGCTGTTTCGTTCCTGTGGATAATACTTTCAGAAGCTAGGTATGGGCATTTATATGAAAATTGTGAAAGGGCTGGGGTTTTATAAAAGCGTGAAGGCAAAAAATCATCAAGCGTTGGCAAAGAATATACTAGATGGGTGCCACTGTCTGGTGAGAAAGAGGCTCTGTTAACTGGTACCACAGGAGGAGGAAGAGGCAGTGGAGAAGCTTCTGTTGCTGTTTGTCTGTGTGTCTGTGAAGCATTTACCTCCATCACAGGGGCAGTTACTTTCTGGTTTCCAAGCTGAGATTTGAGGAAAAAAAATAAGAAAAGAAACAGATTACCAAATGAATAAAAAACTTTTCCCTTTGCCTCTTGCTGTGTGTAGGAGAATTACAAAAGTGTAAGTTTTTCAGCAGCCCGAGGAAGTTCACATTCACACGGATTAGGAAATAAATCAACCACGCTCTATATTAAAGTAGGAAAACATGAAAGAAATGAATGCATCAAATACTAGTGGAAGCAATGCCAGTAACCATAGTGTGCTAGGGATGAATATTCATAATGTACGGCATAAATTAATGATCTCAGCTGTGCATTGAGAAGGTTCACACTATTTTATAATTTACATAAATATGAGGCTAGAGAATGTCACGTTCATTTTGTTTGTAAAAGGAGAAAAGGATCTGCAAGTCTGATCTCTGTAAATGTTGCTCTCTTTTGTCAAAGGACAGCTATCATTTTGAAATTAACTGTAATATAAAGATGGGCAGGACTGCAAGCTAGATGGAAACACTAATATTGAATGTTCATATGATGTGCAAGCAATAGGTTGTGGACTTTTTTGCCTCTTGTGACTGAATACTTCTTCTCCACTGCCTCTCTAATAAAAATGTTTGGATGATCTTAGAATTTCCAAGCACCCTGGAAGCACCCTGTCAGCCTACTGGATAAGGTGTATGCATAGGAGCCTTTTCAACATTAGATGACACAAGGACTGTTAGGGTAACTGGTATAAATCTGAGGAACAACAAAGACTGGGAGCACAAGAACAGGACAGGGATGACTTCATACTGAAACAAAACATGCTAGTTGTTTGGCTTCAGCATAGTTACTTAAAAATATAAGGGAACGTCCTCATGACAGTGCTTCTGAAAACTGCCACACAATGTATGAGCTTTATGTTCTGTTATTTCAAATCAGGCACAGGACACTCGGTTTAAACTAGTCCTGAAACTGGCTTTTTGCATCTGGAACTTCTTTTTTAATTAAAGGTACATGAAAAGCATGTTGGCATCCAATCTTTGTTAAACAGCTGCACAAATCCTTCTATACTGCCTATTAACCACAAGCTTTCAATCAATTCCTGAAGTACGTCAAAATACTGCCTACTTCAGCACCAATGGTTTCACTTTTGGTAGGGCTGAGGAACTCTGGAATAACTGCAGGGGAAGAACGTTTGGGATTTTAAATTTACGTAAAACAGAGGACAGTAAGAAACCATATGCAGTAATTACTACTTAAAAAGGCAACATTTACTTATAGATATCACATTGTTACCAATAATATTATGGTTATTTTCCTATGCTCAGAATAGGCAGATGTCTTTAACGCTAATAATTCAAAAAATGTTTCAAGCCATCAGATTAAAATGCCATTTTGGAATTTTAATACAAAATCTGAAAATATCTTCTAAAGCCCTTATGGAAGACTTGGAACACAATCCAGATTGTGCTACTTATAAGAGGTCACTGGGGGTCCAGTTCTATAATTCTTGCTGAGATCAACTAGAATTTACACAAATAACCTTACTGAGGTCAATGGGACCATCCCTGTGAATAAGCATTTCAGAAGAGAATCTTAAGCATGTGAACAGATATCCATCACTTGTTCCAAATGGTTCAAAAGAACTTTTTGGCATTACTGGACCTCTGGGGTACACAAAAATAGCCAGAAGCTGCTGTTAAAATCTGCAGTTAAAACAGTGAAGAAACTCAGTCAAACAGCTTAATATCCAAATCTTATTCACAGCAATGTTTCAAATCTACGACTGAAAAAATAAAAATCTTTCCACAGAGTAAAACTGAACAGATTACTTCTTAATCAGAAAATCAATAATCGAGTGTACGACTGTAAAAGGAGATAGGATTTTTAGAGATAACTAATTTGGCAATGGAATCTTCAAAAGAACTATTAAAATAATTTAATGAAAAGCAATCATATGCAGATGTGAAACAGCCGGTTTTACAGCATAGTATATTGGGGTTTAAGATGTCTGCATTTATGTACACATATAAGAAACAGTAATTTCACCTCACAGATACATAAAGGGAAGACAGAACCATCATTCATGATGAATTTCATCATCCATGTCATAATTCAAGATCTCCAGCAAAAGACATGAACCTGGAGATCATAATGCAATTATGAGGCAGAGCCAACACAAAGCTCTGAAGTTCTTGAGACCAGATATCCTCTTAGCATCCCCAGAAGAAATGACTGAGCCAAAATATATAAATTGATCTCTAAATTGTTAAAATAACAGGAAATTTTGGAAACTTGAGAAACCTAGTAAATCTTCTGGCTTCGAACTGAGAAGATTGCCTGCATGCTTGAGAAAAGAAGGGATGGACAACACAAGAACAGATATTCAGGGTGCATCCAGAGAGCTAGTGAAATTGAGTTCTTAAATAATTAAATTCATTGTGTTTGGCAAATAATAGCTGATTTCATCAAGCCAAATTCTTAAAAAGAATATAAAGTTATCATTACAACATGGGAGAAGGAACACAGCAATTCAAGGTACTGATTCCCAACATGAAGTTTCTCAGCTTTGTAGAGTAAAACTCAAATATTCTGCCTGGTTCTAGAATTCTGTCATAGGTATAACCATCACTCTGGGAAAGAGTGGCTGAAATGGTGATTCAAAACAGCGTTATTTTTCAAAACTGATTACACCATTTAAAAAACATGGAGTGTTGGTAAACTCTAAACAGATACGTTTGGCTACTACTAATCCATATTTTTCATCACTGTGAAAAATATGAGAAGGACAAGGCTGAATGCATTCCAGAAAACTTTTAATACCAGTTCCATTCAGTGTGCTTCAGATTAGGTTTGTTATCGCTATAGCACAAGAAACGCTAGCAGAAGTCAGGTGGATTAAATGCCAAACAAGTACTTAATCAATTAGACCAATGAAAAACTAGTTAGACTACATAATTATCTTGGGTTGTGGAGCAATGCTTGAGAGAGAGAGAAATGTCATCAGTCTTGAAGTGAATTGAAGGTCTCAAGCACAGCTTTCTGCTGGTCCTTAGAAATGTTCACCTTCCATCAAATCATAAAATGTCAGGCCTGAAGAAAACAGTTGTTACCCAATTCACATGAAGTAGACATGTGACCCTAGTATGGGTTTCAAAACCAGTCACCTACCATTTTAATGCAAGATCTGTGGGGACTGGTGTGAGATTACTAATGACACCAAAGTGCTGGCCTTGCTTCAACAGTCAAGACACAGATAAGCAGACTCAGAGAGAAGTGAATAAACTCATTTTGTTAATACATAGCAGAGTTTAGTAGTCAACAATCAAATTACACCCATACGCTTGCACAAATGGGTAAAAATACCTCTGTTTTTAATTGTTAAAAGCTGATGTCAAAATCTCCGAACTGATGCTGCAAGTTATATTCCTACACCTATTTTTACTACCTAGCCCTCTTATTCTAAACTCAGCATAAGAAGGTGGAGTTCAGTCCTTGTGCAAAACCACACTAGTGATACAGAACTTAAAATGAAAAGTATGTGCTCGATTTTCTTTGCTTGCCATCTGTCCCCAAAACATTGAAACCTGTCTTCTCTCCCTTCTACAGCACTCAATATATTGTCAATACTTAACAAACATTAATGTATTAGATAAACCGATTCAGAAACAATTTTTTGAATTCCAGGCTTATTTTCCTTGATTCACTTGTCTACAGCTATAAGGCTGGCAAAAGAAACACTTTCATAAACATCTGGTATAGTAGTTTTTATTCCTCCAGGACACCAGGACGAAACCAAGTGTTCACTCATCCGTGGAATTCAAACAAACAGGACCAATGTTTTGCATCCTTAGTTTTAGAGCACAGTTTCTAGAACAAGAGGACACCTATGAACCCAGAACAAAATGAACATAAAAATACCATTCAGAAGATGCAGCTCAGAATTCTTCATCAGTTTAGAAGTTTTTCTTACAAGAAATTTGGACAACAGAATTTACCTCCATCGGTCTCATACTAACAAATACTAATTTCTCTGTTGAAATAGATTAGGTTATTTCTCCTGCATCTGCAGTATGGTACAGAGCAGTAGCATCTCTTGAGACTGTAATAATGTAAAAAACTAATATTGAGTAACTTGAATGCTTCTCTTTTCATATATATTTTTAAGGGGTTTAACCTTTCTCTGAGTAGGAGTGTTTACGAAGTGTCACTTGGTGAGTCATACCACACTTCTGCTTGCTCCTAAAATTTCAGCAGATAAGCTCTGAAATGAACTGCAAATAGGAGCACAAACATAACAAGATACACTAAAAAATATTGCAAAATTGTTATGCATGAGCTTGGACCATACAAGCTCTCTCGGCTGTATTTTTCCTTGCTTTGTGACCTAATATAGTTGTACATGTTCCCTACACACATAGATACCCACACATGCACGGTATTTCTCATTCACCACCTCTTAAGAAGTAATGATTACCCAATCTTACCTCATTCTCCTCCACATACATAAACCCAGATGCAGAGGCAGAGTTGTTTGTTTTTACAATGCCTTTCTAAATGTATTTGGTTTTTGAGAGTTTCTGTGGCAGCTTTGAACATTGCTGGCAGGCCTAATCTACAGCCTGAGAGCATCCCTAGAGGATATAGCTTAACATAACAACCTATGATCTGCATATACAAAAGTATTTTAACGGGTGTGCAAAGTCCTGTAGAGCTTACAAATCTAAAATGATTTAAAAAAATGAAAGTACTATCATGCATAGCATACTGAAAGTTAATTTGTCTATGTGAGAGAAATCGTGAACTTTGCAAATACCATGAGATATAGCGCTAAAGGGGATCATAATTTTTGGCATTAGTTAGAACAGTTGTAAGATTTCAACCAGAGATCTGAGTCAGAAAATAAATCTTTTTAGACATACAGCTGTAGCCTTTATTTCTAATTGTAGCCCATGGCATCTTGGCTTTGGGACCTCACCTGATGCAGAAGTTTACACCATCTCACCTGCTGATCTGTACTCTAGTTTTAGGTACATATTTTAACACAGAGCTAGCAAAACCCACTGGTTCCATGACTCAATTGTGATGCCAGATACACCTCTTCATACTAATGTTTAGAATTTATTTCAAATTTGAACATCAGGGATGATGTCAGCTGAATTTTGCAGGCAAGAGATCAATAAATGGATACAGTTTGAAAAGCTGGCTACATTCCTTAATGATCCCTGTGATCAACTGAAATTTTTATCATTTTATTCAAAGAAACCCAGTTGCCAGATTTCTGGTCATTCTTCCCACACACTGAAACCAAGGAGAAGGCAGAAAAAGAAGCGCAGAATTGCCAAACAAGTCACAGCTACTTTTCTGACTTTTGTCAGCTTATAGTGAAACTAAAACAGATTCTAAAATAAAAAGAAATTGCAAAATGTGTTTTGACTTTTAAAATTCTAGAAAAAAATTAGCTAGAAGATAAATTATTTTTAGTCATTCTGATTAGAGTTTGAGTATTATTCTGGATTATAAAAAAGGTATTTCCCCTAATTCTTGTTAGCTGTCATAAAACTGCTTTCTGTTCGAGAGACATTTTGATTTATCTGAGCATATATAATGCATCATATTGATAACAGGCTGAACAACTATTTTTAAGTAAAAAGAAAACATAGACGCATAAGTTGTATTGGCCACACCTACACCTGTTCTACTGTCTGACCATATCCCTTGATGCCCTTATTTAAAAGGCTTGCAAGCCTGCCTCCTATAATCTTCATACCCACCCTATCTACCAGAAAAAGCTCTTGCTCAGCCTTCATTACTATTTCTGACACCATTTCTTTACTGTGGCTCTTGCCTGAACTGACTCGTTCTACTTGACAAAAATCACTAAGTAGCAAACAGGTTCTTCTCAAGGGTAAAGCAACTTGTTTTTCTCAAAGTGTTCTAAATTTTATGTAGCCTAATAGAAGGGTTTAAGTGATAGTTTTGTCTCTAATCTTGAGAAGCACAAATGTGATTAATTCTTCTGTGCTCCCATTTGTTAATGGAGTGAATTCAAAAGGAGCATTGCAAATTGTTGCCATATAATTTCACAGAGCTTTGTTCTGATCAGAATTTCTGCTTGGGAGTTGAAGTGGGCAATTGACATATTACAACTTGTAAAACTATCCTGTAGCTAATGCAGATGCTTGTGGCTTCCAGAATAAAGACCTGGTTGAATGTGATGCTCTGAAAGAACCACAGTCTGAGAGAGCAGATGTGTTACTACTATTGACAATAGGGCTGTCAACGGACTTTAAGTTTGCATGATTGTGCCGTATTTACTTCAGAGTAGCCCCACTGATTTCAGCAGAACTAGATGAACACAAATACGCCATGATGGGATCCTTGCTCAGACAAAGCTTTGAGGCAGATATGCCTAGACCTATAGCAATCCCTACCTCCAACCGAAGGGCTTTCAAACTCAGATAAGCTGGTATATTTGGTAGATATACTAGAATAATTAACTTTTAAAATAGAAAAATCTTAACATGACTAGGTAAAGCAGAGTAGAAATGACAACATTTACTCAGAGCTCTCCTTTTGCCTAGTATGTATGTGCTGCCGCTTTATTGCTCCCAGGCTTACTTTATTTGACTCAGTAACTGTCTGAATAGCAATAAACTCTGCTCAGACTCCTCTGGTCCTATACTGTGTGCTTGATACTCCCATTTCTCCTGGATGAGATCAGTATAGTTAACAAAGAATTTTCATCTCAGTAGGCGTAGGGTATACGGGAAACAGAGGGTCTTAAAAGTTCAGTGCCTTGTGATGCTTCATGTAGAGGCCGTTGACAAAAGATTTTATCAACCCAATTTCTTTAAAAAGCGCTATTGCACAGGACACATAGGAGACAGCAGTGATTAGCCTTGCAGAAAGCACCGACTGACAAAATATATTTTTTGGTGGCCCTAACAAACTGGCAGAGCTGCATTTGTAGAAACCCCCCCAATCCTTTTCTATCCATACTTGATCCTTCCAGCACCTATGGCAGCATAATGCTTTAATGCAAGCCCCTCTAGGAAGTGCCACTTAAGCAGATGCATCACCTACAATTCACTAATTTCCTATTGTGCATTTGCGCTCCATAAAGTGCTCACAGTGGAACAAAGAAGTCTACCTTCCAGCTCGGCTGGGTTAAATTTTTTTTTTTTTTTTTTGCAATACCCTTGCAAAAACTTCAGGTTTTGTTCATTTCTGCTTTGATCCACGTGACAGGTAGTTTTACCCAGAAAACACAAGGTCTAACTTTGATAATGTAAGTATAACTAAACAGACGGTTATTAAGTGATTCATGAATGATCTAAAATAAAAGATGGAAAAATTAAATATACCACATGGTATTCTGCAGCCTGTGAAGAAGGAAGAACTGTAGACTTTTGTCCCAAATCCTTTGAAGACATCTTTGAAGTGTCTGGAGAAATACTAGGTGGATGTTCTTGGATTTCAGGCTCTGCTTTATTGTCAGGGATGGGAGCTATCTGAATGGAAAGAGATGCTGTGTGTATCTCAGGCACAGGGTTACAGGCAGGTGAGACAGGCCTTTGTGGAAATACTGGCACTTCAACAGGCTTGAGCTGTTGCTGTGTATTACAATGAATGCTACTTGCTGGGTCACGTGTCCGGGTTAATTTCAGGGTAGATATCCTACGTTTTTGAGACTGTTGTCTTTGGCCTTGATGGAGAGTAGTACTAATACCAGCTACTGTGCTTGTGCCTGCACTGGAGATTGAGGTCAGTGGTTTAATGATTTTTTGTGCATAGGACACACTTGTGTTAGATATTTGAGAAGACATTGCCTTCTCGACAGACTTCTCATTAGTGTAATAGGCAGTATCTGTGGGAAGGTGTTTAGCTGGATCAGTTGTTACTGCCTGGACATTAATTTCGTTCTTGTGATTAGTTACTCTTGCTTTCCGAAAACTTTCTTTTCTAGGGGGTGGCAGAGGTGCCTTATTTGCCAAAAGCATCCACACACAGCAAAATAACATTGAAGAAGAAACAGAAAGAAAGTAAATGTTAGCAGGAGATATAACTCAGTTTGACTTTTATCTTTAAATAAAGGAACTAGCAACTTAAGGGGCTTCATCCCAACATTGCTCAATTCAATGGACAATTTGGTCAGGTTCCCACCACCTTTTGCTGTGCAGGGCTGTACAGCTTGTGTTTAGAAAGCCAGATGTTCCATTTGATCAGAGTAAACTGGGATCAGAAGGGAGCCCACAATAGTCCATTTTCTTTTAAAAAAAATTATTACACTGAATAAGAATTATTACTGTGAAATTGTTCAGATATGTAAGTAATTTCCAAAATGTACACCATGATCTTAGATAACAAGCTATTACTCACAGGTAACACACATATATAAAACACACAGAGCCTCTTAAACCTTTGAATTAAAATAGTAACAGAGACAGTATTGACGTTGGTATGTTGATCTTTTTTGGACAGATAAATATGTTTCCAAGTTAAGTAGGGTTTTTTTAGTATGCTCTAATTATATTGTTCTGCAAAACAGGCAGAAACATTGTCTGCCTTATAATTAATAAACCTTTATCCTCAGATACTATGTTGATGACTGATGCATTTCTCCAAGTGTAAAATATTAATAAATACTCTTTGAAGTCTGGGAACACTCCCAGAAAGCTTTTATTTGTGTATGACCTACTTTTATTTAACTGGCTGTCTCGTTCATTGAAAGTAATTTCTGTTAATTAACCTGGATGCATACATACTGGGTGGAGTATACTTTATCTATGCAGTAAAACAGTTTGTAACAACCCATATGAACAGGTGATTCACACTATCTGGAAGACATCAGGACAATGTTCCATAGAGGTATCCCATCTATATATGCTATCCCCCAAGAATAACCCCCACACAAATGCCAAAGCATAAAACTTGGTGTGTTCAGTTTTACCTGAGTTGGTGATTTTTTATCCAGTAGATTTGGCCGCACGCTCCTAAAACCTTTTGCTGTAAGAGATGAAGTGCTAGCATCTCCATTCAGTGTCTCTCTACTTCCATCATTGTAAGATCTCCAAGCTTTTGTGAGGAAAAAAGAATCAAACCATTTTTTTTTTGTGATTAGTAGATCTCTATATTGCTATCATAGCAACCCAGCTATTAAACAAACTGTGGAAAAGTTTAGCTACTACACAACTGACATTGCTGCTGTTATCACCATGGAAGCTATAAGAACAGGGCTAAAGCTGGCACTTTACAAAATATTTATCTTTAAAACTTAGAAAACTCATGCATTGACAATACTGCAGTTTGATATCTCCCCATAACATTCATACAGACTATGGATTTTAACCTTGGGAGTCCTTTTGAGATGTTGGTGCTTCAGCCCCTGTATAAAGCAGGCTGAAGTACTTCCACAGATTAGATTCTTGAACTTCACAGCTGTGTCAGATTTTGAAAAACATCCCAGCTTATGTAAAATTAGTTGGTCATGGCAGTTTCACCAAATTTCACCGCAATACCTGATTAGTTGTTCCAATAATGCATCTTATTTCCAAATCTGAATGACACCTCAATTTTCCAACCAAGCAACCATGTTTTGTCTCTATCCTCAGAGCTGAAAAGCCCTCAAGGCATTGTCCAAACATAGAGGGAGATACTATCCTGCCTCAACAAGTTACAGATTTGAAGACAAAATATTGTAAGAGGCTGGGAAAAGTAACACATTATGTGAGCAGGCTGCTAAGTGGGGTGGGCAGAACTTGCAATCCTGAGTAAGGGACTAAAAATGAAGTAGCAAGTGCCACTGAAACTAAAGGTGGCAAATTAGCAGTCTGCATTCTCCCACACAATTCATTTTCTGACAACATATACTGTGTTATAGGAAATATTGCTTTCAAATGAGACCTGAATTTGAGGTCTTAACCACTTGCAATTATTATTACAATTTCAGTGGTGCTTTCCTTAAAGAATGTGCATGTATGGAGTAATGAAATCAAATAAATATAAGATTTTTATAATTCATCCACTTACATGGTATTACACTGATGCATAAATAACACAGTGTTTTATTTACCTGAATCTGGAGACTGAGAATCAGACCCTGAAAAAGAAACATCCAATATTAATTTGTGTTAGAAAGAAAAACATTATGACACAACTTGAAAAAATATGTAGGAGTCTTTGTTCAGTTACCTAATTCCCTCCTGTTACCTAAGCACACCTCAGAATATTAGACCATAGGTAACTGTGCAATGTTTATTGCACAAGTTCTACAGAAGGTTATAGTGTGCTGAGAGTTACTGTTATTTAATCACTGTTATTTCAGACAGCCAATAATAAACAAACATTTGCTGTGTTTTTTTCTCAGTAAATACTGTGATATACTACCATCTAAAATATAGATATCAAAAGAAATATAATTCCTTTAAGACGAGCAGGAAAGGTTTGATTCAAAACCAAGAAAGATGCCTACAGATTCTGTCAGGATTTTCTCTCCCCCTTCACACCAGAATGTGTGATGCTTTCTTCATCACTTCAAAGCAAAACACAGAAACCGATACATACATACTGCCAGCACAGAACAGATTTGAAATTGTAGTGGTTTTTTGGATTGCTTGTAGATATATTAGTGTTTTTTCTCCTAAAGAAACTGAAATTATGACATCTCTAAACAAATTAAAAATATTTTTAATATACAATAATTATAGTACTAAGAGCACTCCTTCCCACTGATTTTAAGTGCCACAAAGCAAGACATTAAGAGGCTTGTATTGCATGCTTAAATGATAAACATTTGTTAAAGAGTTACTAAGAAATAAGAACCCAATTTTATTAAGTTTACATATACGCAGTAATCCCAATAACCCTTCCCCTACCCTTACAAAGAGTAGTAACCAAATTTTTAATTTGCTTCATAAATTCTAACAGTTCTTATTCCTGGGGATTAGTCTTAGATTTGAAAAGATCTACAAAACAAAGACTTTCTCTTGCAATTATTTTCTGGCTCATTCTTTATTCAGCTTCCTATATTATACTTGTTTGGTGTGAACACTGCATGTTCAGATTGGTGTAAATTAGTCTACATCACTCAAGACTACTGATTTATACCTACAACTACTCAATTCACCAGTGAACCTGGGCAGCTGATACCCATTAAGATTTAATTTTGCAAAACCAGACATGCGTATTGCTAAGAAGCAGTTCTGCCTGTCTACTGAATATTCTGCATGTTTTTATTATTTTAAACATTTTTAGGAAAACATGCTTGACAAACGATTTTTTTAAAAATTAATCTGGCTTCTGACGATCATTTTGCAACACTCAGATTCTTTTCCTTTGAGAAGAGTTTTTAAAGCAAGTTGCAATAAACAAAGGTTGTAATAAACAAAACCTAATTTCTATGCTATGTTACCTTGGAAAAAACCAGGGGACATGAGACCCAAAATATGTATAAAAGGCAAAATTAATTTATAAATAACCGATTTTTCCTAAGTCTTCCTAATTTTTTTCATTAATGGCTACTAAGCATAGGCAGAGAGAAATTAAGACTACTTTTTAAAGAGCACTGTAGAAGTAACTGACCTATCAGTGGAACAGAAAATACGGTTACCCTTCTCCTCCTTGCAGAGTAATATTGCAGGAATACATAACACTATAGAAAAGCCGTTCAGGAGTAGTATCTCACTGGTTAGCGGTTATACCTGAGGCCAATAGGTTTGGAGAACTCTGAACTCTCTTCACAGCTGTTAATGTGACAGACATTGCAGCACGTTTGCGAGCGCACCCACCGCTATCTGGAAGCACAAAACAATACAGACAGCAGCCCCAGACAAAGGGAGCAAGCACATGCAACATATCACAGTGTGAGATACACCAAACATACATGAAAATAAGCATGCAGTTAGGGAACTGCTGCAAGAACGTGTAAATTTGCAAGTTTTGCAGATTAGCAGAATACATAAAATTTCACAAAGCTTTAAACAACAATAAGCCTCACAGAAAATAAGTAAAGAAAGCAATATTTAATACTTAATCCACTAGGGAAATATATACATTCTGTTACCTGAAAGACTGCTTAATTATAGCTAATTAGTAAAAACAAACAAGTAATCAAGATGAAAGATTAAACATTCCAGAGTAATATTAATCAATAATCTGCACTGTAAAATCATTTCATTGTATGCATTAGAAAGACACCATTCATAAACTAAGCTTATGTTTGATCAGCTGACAAAGTACTTTTGTTCAGTCTTTTGGATCCTTTAATCTCAAGAAACAAAATTACTAAGGATGGCATAATTTTTTTGTTGTTTTGGTAAAACATCCTCGTTCTCCCTCCTCCCCTTCTTTTTTATCTAATGGAAGATAAAAAAAATGTATGTCTGGAACCCAATAACATCCTGAGGGAAGGACTAGAAATTTAAAATCACTTCGAACAACCAGGAATGGAAAAAACCTTTCTTTTGGATCTTGTGTGACTCCTTTCTTTCCTTACTCTCTGCTCCTCTCTCACTTGGAGCTGTCATTCTGTTTTATAAATACTTTGTTATTATTAGAGGGTAGCTTTCCCACAACTTAGCTTTTTAGTAACTCTATCATAGTTGTAAAAGCAAGTTAACAAATGTTCTTCCTGATTATATTTAACTAGAATATTTTTCGGCTCTTCACTATAATTTTAATTTTCATATTTGATGTTACTTAAATTTCATACAGGGCCCCACTGAAGTCAAGAAAAACCACAACTACAACAGAGGCCCTAATGTTTTTTGTATCTGTGTCCTATGACAAGGAGTTTTATAAAATTATGCTTAAGGAAGACCTACAATCTATTAGTGGAAAGTATTTCCTATGATAGCAGTAATTTGAGCCACAGAGACATCTTTAGCCACATCTGCAAGAGAAGTGAGCTCCCGGTATTTCTTTGCTCATTCCAATATTCTCCCGAAATAGCAGAGCCCTCTGGTCACAAGTCTTGCAGGATATGCATTAAGTAGTTGTTAACGTTGGCAAACATCAGAGCCACTGCCCCAGGTGTAAGCGGTTCCAAAAACTCATTGCCAATTCCAAATCTCAAGGCAAAAGGCCAAATGATTTCAGTCAGCAATAGTTGAAAGCAATACATTACCCGCAAGTAATTATTGGTGTTGTACATGTGAAAAAGTCAATGGCTATCAAATCTGCACATTTGTTTTAGTTTGCTTACATAAATATAGAATGGCAATGGTAATGAAAATCACATTTTCCATTCTTGTATTCCCTCCCCCCCAACATACACCAGAAGTAAATCCAAGGTGATTTGATGTGTTGATACTGAGGTTCTGTTCTTATCCGAATATTGGCAGATTTTGACAGCATACCTTATTTGATTAATACAAGCCAACAGGCAAACAATTTTGTTACACTGTCACATCTTTTACTCAAAAAAGTGATGCTTTATTTGTATTTTTTCAAGAGCTACCTTCCTGAATTTCAGGATAGAGAAACTGAAGTGGGAGGAAAGGAAGACAACAAGAAAACTGACTACAAATATTTTGTCTTTGTAACTTCAAGAAATTCTGCTTCAGATTAATTTTTAATGTAACTGAACTGAGTCAGAGTTTTATACTTAGTGTACCCATTATCTAGCAAAGTGTTTGACATGGCTTCATACAAGATAGCTAAAACAGATGTTGTAACTGACTATATACATATGTGCATACAACATTTACCCCTATATATAGAAGCCCATACGCAAGTCTGTACCTGCAATAACATTCTCAGTATCTGTACAAAATAATGAGAGTCAATTAGCACTCAATTAAGACATAACCGCACAAATATACCATATTGAGTTGTGCAAAATTTCTAACAGAATACGAATGTGTGTGGGCAAGCACATATTTACGCATGATAGACTCCGTCTTCCCATCTTTGTTCAGGCCAGGCTCCCATTAAGTCAAGGGCATCATATCTGAATGAGGATCAGAAGAATCCGCATGCTGCCTCTGAAGAGGCAGTTTTCAAACAGCTTCCCTTATCTGCACGGCCTTACACAGTTGAACTTCAAGAGGCTTATTCCAGCCTGTATCCCTTTTTCATAGCTCCATCAAATTTCTAGCAAATACTAACTATATTCACCCAGATTCTTGAAGTCCAAATAACACCAAAAAGCTCTAAGTCTAGAGAACAGAGAATTCAAAAACACTAAGGGAGGCTGAATTAATGATCATCTGCTCATTGCACTTGCAAACTATAAGCAATTAATATTGCACAGCTGTTACTCAAGGAACAAATGATGATATGTGAAACAATCTACATAAAATGTATGCATATACAAAAAAAGAAAGGTGTGCAAATATGTACATACATACGCACAATTCTCTATGCTTTTGACATGACAAATTCTTCAGGAGCGAGAGTCCTGTCTTCCTAGGTACTGTTTTAACATTGAAGCAAAGGAGACCTGAATCAGCTAAGGTCTGCAGGCAATAATAGAATATGAAGTTGGGCAATAATTCACAAGCAAAACAGCTGCCTAAAATGCAAGTCCACCTCAAATCAGGGCTTAGCACGGTTGGTGCCTAGATATTCTTTTGCAATTGTTTTTTTTTTTTAGTTCCTAAATGTTTCATTTAGGAACATGGTGTGGGTTTTTTTGAAAAGGCTGTTTCACAGAGTCAGTAAAAGCAGTGGCATAAACCAAGTTGGCAAAGATGAAAGGATGGTGACCTCTTGTGAAGAGGTGAGAGAGAGCAGCCAGGGGGCAGGAAATTTTTAATAAGCTCTTACAGCTCAAAGAAGAGAAAAATGGCACCCAAACATAATGTTTGCTGACCATTATTCTATCTACTGTACTTGTGAACGGTATCATTTCCTCCTTTGTCTGCACAGTGAATTCAAGTTTAGAAGTCTTTAGACCAGGGATTCTTACTCCCTATTTGCATTCTGACCTTCTGAGGTAAACATATAGTGCTGGATCCAACAGTCCAAGACAGACAAAGATGCTGCCTCTCCATGTCCCCAGGTCCAACCAGTAGCGAGTCTGGAGATGTGTTCCCAGCAGACACATGCACAAGAGCACATGTATACACCACATACATACATGGCTGGCCACACAGATCATGGACACTCAGAGCACTCACACTAACACAGACGGCACAATGGCCTCATCCCCCTCCCCTCTCCGGCTGAGCAGGACAAAGGTCCACTAGGAGAATATATACGCACACACGTACAAGGTGGATCCTTCCAGCAACTGGGCTCAGACATTGAGTCTGCCATTCATTCCATGCCTGGACCCCAGGGCTGAGGCTCTCCTGGAACAGTCCTGGGAGGGGCCTGGACAAGGGAGGCCCTTGTGTTTCCCTTCGTTCCTTGGGAGCCCTTAATTTGGGTTCCTGCCTGCCCTTGTGCCCTCCAGGCTTGTGGAGACTGGCCTTTGATGGCTCCTGTGATGGGCCTGGGAGTAACCTGGCAGGGCAGGCTATGATTTGGGCTTCCCCTCCTGCTACTGTTTCTCTGAGCTCCTTTGTGGATGTGCAGATGAGCTTTTATCACGTAACCTAACATTGACTACACAGGTGAACCTACTATTTGGTTCTTTGATGCTGCTAAATTACAACAAATAATGATTAAAAAAGTAAATTTTTTGTAGAATGCCTGAAACACTCAAGCCCACCTAATTTGCTTTAGTGATCTAAAGCGGCTTCACAATCTATTCAGGAACTCTGCAGGGACCCAAGAATTTCTATTCTTGTCTCCCAGACAAAACGTAAGAGGTTAGTCCATGTGATGATTTCCGTTAATAATTTTAACAAACACAAAATATTTGCAGTCTTCCAGAACTGCATACTTGTTCACTCTTGGCTGTTCTTTATGTGCTTCATCTAATGCAAACAGCTAACTTGTTTAATAATTTTAAAATTAGATGCATTTATCAAGAATAATCTGTGTGAAGCTCAGCCAAAATATTTACGGATGGACACCAAGAATCTGTTTTAGCATATTAACTTGTATCCATTCATTATTCCTCAATGCAATTACCTCTCCCCCAACATCAGCTATGCATGCACATATGCAGTATGAACAATAAGCACATTTATCCTGTGTTTTAATCTGATGTGAGCTTCATGGGTAGCTCAGGTTTTCTCTGACTTAGTTTCTCAAAATGTCTCACCAAGTTAATGATGTTCATCAAATCAGTAAAGTACTTGACTTGTTGATGAAAACCCCTATATATAGTTTAAAATATTATTCTGTTGATGATTGCTTAGTCTGGGTTTAAAAAGGCACACATTCTATTAGACTACTATTTTTAAATTATGACAGCATTTGAACACCAAAAGGAACTATGAGCCAAAGTACCTTTGGTACTTCTGAAAACCTCCCCTATATCTTACGTCTATTTCTTTGCTTTTGCAAACATGTTTCATTGCCTTATGCTGTTGAATATTCCTTTGTAACATGTGGTACAGAATTAACATCAAATGCTAAAAAATCCCTCCCATATATGGTAGAGTATTGAAAACCAAAGCTCTTCAAAACATTTTCTCTGTAGACAAAAATATCTTCTGCAGCGTTCGTTGAGACAGACTGCCAAGTCTGCAGCCACAGGGAACACTGGATTAGAGGAGCCCACTCTAAGCAGTAGATTTACTTTTTCTTTTTAAAGCTGCATATATGCTAGCTTTGCCACTTCAGCAGTTACTGGCATCAAACTAGAGAGATCATTTATCTGCAGGAGTAATTAATGAAATGCATATTTTTAAAACAAACTAGTGGCAAATCAATAGTATCTGATAACCTCCAATTGCATCATGCACAAATTCCTGTTATAAAGCAGTGAAATATTAAAAAAAAAAACAAAACTGCAGCACTCATTTTATGTTCAAAGACGGCATAGTGTAAAAAAAAAAAAAAAAAAGAAAAAAAGAAACAACTAGACCAGAACACCATGCAGAACAGCTTCTACCTCAGTCACTCTCTTCCTTAGTAAAGTGATGCTTTATCAACAGATAGGTGCAAGATGTTCACTTTTACATCCTACTAACTGATTTTTTTTTTTTTTTTTTTTTTTTTTTTACAGTCAGGAAAAAATCTACATCAATGGAACTGATAGCAAACAACACATTTTTTTGTCAATACTTCCTTTTAGTGCAGCTGATAACATGCATATTAATATCAAGCATACACAAGATGAAAAATGTTTTCACTGTGTAAGTGCAGAGTAGATTAAAGTTCAGCTTACAGTCATGATATCCTTAGGTAACTGGAAAGGATTTCAAGTGCGTTCAGGTCTTTTAAGTCTGTTTTCAAGGCTCCTGTGTGATCAGAAGACTCCCAATCCCCAATAGAAGTCATTCAGCCACATAGATTACTTAAATCTTATGTCTATTTCTCTTGAGAATTTCTAGCTTACATGAAAAATCTTAGTACAACATAGAACAAAGTCATACTTCAGAGCTGCAGTAGCACAAACTGGCAATTTACCACTCTATCCACATTTTTCAAAGTAGAAGCTATAAAATGACACCTATCATATGATTTTAATTCATATGATTGCAATGCACAACGTAATCATAGTCAAATGTATGATGATTAGCTGAGTTACTTCTGAAATTACAGTTCTATGAAGCAAGCAGTATTTCAGTACTACCTTAATTATACAGACTGATGTGTTTAGGAAAGGCATCTTCACTAAAAATGCAAGAGGATAGGACAAATTTCAAATAGTATTTCCATAAATGAAAAACACACCACCCTGGTTAGCATCTGTAAAATAATTAAGAACAACCAAAACTTTTGGGAATAAACCACAAACTCAACTGAGAAATTTCATTTCTCCTGCTTATTATATTTACAAATGTAGTGGTTTCAAGTGAGCCAATATATTTAACTTTGTATTAAAAAAATCTGTCCAAGAACCTGGTCCTACTGAGTTCCAGTCATTGTCTGAGACAACGGGAAGCCAGGAACCCTGATCAATACAGTGGTCTAGATAATGGCAACCTATACCATGGAAAAGCTAATCCCTTCGCTTTAGAGCGTGCTGCTGAAACACCCAAACTGGCTTCAGAGGTAGTTCAGGTCCTCAGGTCCCACATAACACATTTTGCTTATTTCAAGTTGTCATGTCAGTTGTCATGGTGCAGCACTATGGTCAATGATAGAACTAACTGGTTTGGAAAGGATGGATATGTCTATCCTTCTGCCGCAGTTAATCTGCAAACCAGACAGTTCACTTACAGAGTATAAAGAGTTGACTGCAACTGAAAATTTACACCTGACATGAGTGAGGCCAGGATTTCACCAGCCTACTTTCAAGAGGCCTATTCTCACTTCCAGCAAAAACAGCAGCACTATCTATTGACTTCAATCATTCAGGAGCAAATATTAGTACATTGTCACAGATCATGAAGGTAACTTCCTGTAGAGTACTTCATTTGGTCAATACATCTATCGTAGCAACTTGAGAGAAAATACAAATCCCTGTAAGTCCAAAATAGTTATCCTCATCTGATTATGCAAGTGTAGCTAATAATACAGGGTAGTATTTATATGCCCCTTAATTTAATGACTGTAGAGAATGAAAACAAAGCATTTTTAAAGCATGTGCATTTTCTTAGGAAAATGTGATGCTGTAACACCACTTTTCCATAGCTGTTATGTCCTTATACTATGTATTTTTACCTAAAACATACACATACAAAACTGGTATTTACAACTTCAGCACAGAAAGCTAAACATGCATGTATATTTCACATATCCATATATATCCATACATAGAAAAACACATATGTAAATTTTACATATGGAATACAAATGCACATAAGCAGACATACTATTAAAATATCTTGCTTAATTTGAGTTCAGCACCAACTAAAGTACAATTTGTTCATGAAAATTTAAATAAATTTGGGACCTTTTCTGCTAACTAAACAACACACAAAAGTAAAGAAAAATCTCACAGAAGCAGCGTACCTGTGTTCATTTTGACACTGGAGGATTTGCTATAAAAGTCTTCAGATTTCCTGCAGAAAATAAAACGATCTATTAATTTGCACAAGACAAGAATGTGTGGTACAAAATGGCAGCAGGACTTCTCGGAGGGGTGGAGAATCACTGTGATACAAATGACAGTCCTATTTTAACACAGCTTTAATTAAATTGGTACTGCTTGTCCTTCCAAAGTTAAAGATGACCTGTCAACTTCCATTATAAGCTACTCTATTTTCAAGTGTTTAGTATCTCTGTTGTAAACATTTGCTCGGGGATAAAAAACTAGTGATTGACTTTTGGTCTTAAAACTATAAACTAAAAATTACTCCCATACAGGAATGGGGAAATATTTTTAAAGGCTGCTTATAAGCTTTATTCACTCCTTTGTGCAAACTGAAAGATATAAAGAGTAGGTCTCTGAATACTTTTTAAGCAGCCAAAGTTACCAGGTCTTTTTCAACAGTTTATAAGCTGTTTTCATCCAGTGATTTAATGTGTCTCTACAGACAACACTGACACTCTTAATGTTGCTCACTGTATTGCTATGCACAGAATCAGGGCATGTGTCTTGGCATCCACAAGAATCCATTTCAAAACTCCCAATGGAGTCAATAGGTAGGGAATAGGTAAAGTCACTATACATCAATGTGCTTTTTAAAGGTAATAATTTGCACCAAAATAATGTAAAATGCATGCAAAGGTTGAACCTCTTTATTTAGATATCCCAACTCTATACAGTACTTACAAACAAACAAATAGTAAAACCCCACAAAACCAAACTACAACTGTAGAAAAAGCATGACATGCTACATTAACAGGTGACTTTAACCTACTGATGGTATGTCACAGGACAAACTAGACAATATTTTCCATCTACTGCCAGTTTATGTCACAGCTTTATCTTAGGATCAGGAGATTTAACACCTCCTCTATTCAGGCTCTTTTAGAGATAAAAAGACAAATGCAGAAAAGGTTTCCATGGCATTCTGCATACTGGCCAATCTCAGCTGTATTGTTACATATATGCTGCCCACTATAATTTACTTTACTGAGTGGGCAGACACACTGGAGGCCAAAATTCTGAGGGCTAAAAAAAGTCATTCTCCCTCTGCAACTGTTCCCACATCAAGTTCAGGAAAAAACAAAGGGAAAATCAGAATTTTTAATGTAATACAGCTTCAAAAAGTAAATTAAAAATATAAACTGTGTGACTATGCTGAAGTTGGAAGGTATGCATGAGGGACCCGTTTTATAATGGGAGACTCAAGATACTAATTAATACAAGTAAACAAAATATTGAATCAGAATTCCAGCTCAACTCAACAGGAACCCTGAATTAACCGTACCTCTGAGGTAACATGAATATTGTTGTATTCTCTTGTATTCATAATGAGGCCAGATTCTCCACTGCTTGAAAAACTTACTGTTTTTCAGAAACTACCTGAACTCTGCTGCTATTATTCAGTCAGTTTTGTGACAAGAGAGATGCACGTTAAACTTCTTGAGAACTAAGGAAATAGATATGTAGCAGTGAATAAAGTTTTATTACATTCTTTTTATGCTGCAGCTATTAGCAAACTACCTCTGAGAATTTCTAAAAGATTTTTTAAAAATTAAAGCAAACTCTATTTTATTCATTTTTTGATAAATTGTCTTTGACTGAAATTTTGGATTTCTATAACAGCTACAGAATATTCTTAAAGCCTCAAATTCCTACAGTGTTTTCAGGCTGCTAGAGGACACACCATTTTCAAGCCTTCTTTTAGCTTGGAACTGAATCACTGATGGTACCACACGCAAGCTACAAAATGCAACATGATGTTTATTTTCAGAACCAACAAGTACAGAACTCTTGGAACACTGCAGAGCCAAAATGATTTCTAGCAGGTGGCTTTGATATATTTACATAAAGTGTCTTTAACTCTTACTCAAGTTTTAACAGACAACACTGTTTTAGCACTACAGCTTTGTCCTCCTAAGAGTTTTTCCTATCTGAACAGCTTACGCTGCATTGCTGACAGCGAGCGATTGCATACAAATCACTAACATTTCCAAATTAATCTCATTTTGCTGAAGAACAAATTAGTCTTGCATACCTGAAAAGTATGCATGTAAATAAGGCAATATAAATCGCACTCACGCAAACAGCAGGCCTTGCATTTAATACTAAAATTATTTAGAACTCTCTGCTTCTAAGGAGCTAAAGTGGCATTCAAATACTTAATGATACTGGCAGTAAGATCCAAACAAACGCAATGAACTTAACAGCCATATGCCTGAAAGCATTTTACTCAGCATTATTTCAAGCAGTCTTTAAGATCCTTACTTTGGGGGGCGGGGAGGGAGCAGGGGAGCAAAGGGCTTTTTTTCTTCTGTTCCTACTTCATTGCCTCCTGAAAATTGTTCTTTGTGAATGGGTTTGTAAGTAGCTCTAATATAGACCCCGACAGAGGCGAGATGAATGTTCCACTGGAAGCATCAGACACTCTTCACTGCCAAAAACGATGCCCAATGATCAGTTAAGCTACTCAGATAGCTAACACTGTGATGGAAGGAATGCCTGTAATTATTGTGCAGACACAAAGTGCTACCGGAACGTGTGAATTTGCGAAATCAGAGACTGCTGTGCAGTCACCTAGATCAGGCAGGTTTTCTACTAAGCTCATGCCTGATCTTAGGTGCTGAGGTAAAAGAACAGTAAGTTTAACCACAGTAGCATGCCTAACTTTTGCAGAGGGAGATCCAAGATTAATCTTCATGGCATTCTTCTATAGTTGGCTTCATCCGGCAGAGGTAACACAGTAGGAAATGAATGACTGCGCTAATGCACAAAAATGGGTCTGTCAGGTTGAATACAGCTGCAGTTACCATTGCTACAGTTTCACTAAATATGTAATATATATTGCTGTGTTATTTCTTGATAACTCCCTGTATTTCTTGATAACACTACAGAAATTACCTCAGCTCAGCAATACTTTGCATTGAGAGAGGCTACAGAAAAGACTTGTGGGAATCTCACTGACACCTGCTCTATTTTCTCCAAGAGACCCTGATAGCTCGTTGTGATTGCTTCTTCTGTTCCTGATAAATTCCGAAGTGTGGGGTGCTGCAGGGAGCCATTCTGTCACCCCTTCTGTTCCACATTTATATGGAGCTATAAAAAGGGTTAGTGAGAAGTCAAGAAAGGTTTCCCCTCCCTCAGTTTATTCATGAATACAAGATGCATCTTTACTGTTAGAGGTTTAATTCCATTATTGATCAGATGTTAGAGCACCTACAGCCGTAAGGTAGGAGCTCTAACATCCAACCAAGTATCAACTAAATAAATGAGAGCAAGTGCTTTGTGAATCAAAGCTGAAATGAGTAGTAACATGTTATTACCTGCTTGCACCTCATTCAAAGAATTAAGTTAATTATTGTTAATAACCATAATCCATAACTACCTAAGGATAGGGACCATCAGAAGTTAGAATATCCTTTCCATATAAAATTCTGGAAAGAACTGGGAGGTAAAGGAGATTTTTTTTTTTTTTTGGAAGCACATACAGAAACTCCAAAAATTATTGTTACAGCTTTATTAATAACTTAATATATTGCAAATTCCTAAATGCCACATAGGAGTATCAGATCAAAGGCATCCAAGCTCATGGATAACTTTTGGGGTCTTTCTGCCTCCTGCTCTGTAGCCGTGAAATCTAGACCCCTTTAAATCCCAGGCTTGCTAGCTGAGTAGCTAACCAGGGGGGAAACTTCAGAATCCTAGTTGCCTTCTTTCTTACACAGGTTTTGAATAGCTCTTGAAGAACAAGGTGGTAAGTTACCTTGTCTGGTATGTTTTGAATCAGCATACAGACTCTATTGCTGTTTCAAAACAAGCTGGCAGTTTCCACATAGATCGTGTCTGAAAATATTTTTGACCTATTCTACTTAATATAGCCAGAGTATGAAAGAGGCTCAAAGAGAAAATACTTATTATTACAACCCCCTTCCCCACCAACAGCAGCCCCTACAGTTATATTACAGGCATTCTTGGTGCCGAGTATTGTAGGGTAAACTGTGAGTTTGATTGACTTGAACCAACTAAATATTTTCCCCCAAGGTATTCAAGACAACTTTTGTAAGATGACAGAGATCAACCAGACAGTGTTAATGGACTAATGACTTTTTTTACCAGATTCTAAGTTACCTGCTATTTACTCCTTGCCATTTCACAAAAGATATTATAAAAAGCAGGTTTAAAATGTAGTTTTCTGATACAGTACTTATATTAATTTTAAAGCTGATTCTAGTATGAGCTCTTTATAGTTGCCACCCTTTGTAATGAATTCTACCCCAAGGACCTTTGGTGAGAGGAGCAATTGGCTTACAATACAAAGTGCAGATGGATCAACAGCAGGATAGATGTGTGTGTGATCTGGCTGGAAAATGATAGATTTTCATTGTCTTGGGTAGACAGCAGTGCCCAGATATTTGGAGAGGACAGGAGCTTTCCAGATTTGCGTGAGAAGGAGCATCAGACTTGCATTAATGTTGTGTGCCAGTTTCACAGTTTGAGCTAGAGACAGTAACCTACTTGAGAAAATATCTGCAAGATTAAGGAGACAAATCAGTTGGTGATTTTACTCCAAGGATTGTTTATTCAGTCAGTTTAAACATGGCAGGTGATCTACAAACACATATTTGTTACCAGGCAGGATTTGATATCCCAATTTCCATGTGGTAGCAAATTCTTTTAACCCATCATTAAGATTCTGCAGAGCATTCCTGCTTCTCATCTCTGCAACAGGCCAATATACTTTATATGCCAACTCATACATTCAGTGAAGGAGGGGGGGGGGAAAGTATGAAGCATTATTTCTGGAAAATAGTGAAGCTGACTATTTTATTTCTCTCAGTTTTTAAAATAAATTGTTTCAGATTTTTAGCTGTAGCAGGACAACTATGGCAATGAGAATGCAATGAGAGCTTGACAGACAGCTAAATGTTTAGATTGTGGCAACAGCGACTCACACGAAGAAACAACTGTCCCAAAGCTTCCTTGGGAGCAGAGGTCTCTCCTGCTGAGCCCCTAAGTAGAAGGAACGTGTATATGCAAATGTATTGTATGTATGAAAAAGTGTTTGATGGAGCATAGGTAGACGGTGCTTATAATAAAAAATTGACAAGGTACTGAAGAAGGTTCCACCATGTTGCAATTTCATTAACATGCAACAACAAGACAACAAAATGGCAGGGAGCCTGTACAGCAAGGCATACGCTGACCATATGCTTAAGCATATACTTTATGTAGGCCCCACAGACCTATTTCTATGCTTAATGTTAAACATAAGCATAAATATTGTTTGCCCCAGATCACATTGTCTCACTCTATAAGGAGCTGAATACTCCAGTTCTAATTAAAGTGTTTTCAGATAGACAACCAAAGAACAAAACACAGGCAGACAACTGCCATCATAGTTTCTGTAATTTTAACTTTTAAAAAGTTTTAACTTTTTTACAGGATTGTGAAGACATCCTCATGTTAAATGCAGTGTCATTGTACTCATTTTACTTATGCATATTATCTGCAAATGTACTGATCAGATCATTAAACAACTAGGATGTCTGAATATTTGTACATGGCCATAAACTTCTGCTGGAATGCAACAGATATGCTGCTAACTACGATGCCACCTAAGTGCATGATCAGGGAAATCTGTACATACAAAAGCTCTGTTTACTGGATCATCTAGGGAGACACAAAATACTGGGAGACATGTACTGGGCTGCAAAGACCATGAGTTGGTTTAACTGACCTGGAGAAGCTGAGCAGATCTGTGTTTGCAGAGATTCTTTCAGAGGTAGGAAGGGGATGGGTAGTTACCGTGCTACAGCTGTTAAGAAATTTTGGTTATGAGTTATATTCCAGTAGAAAACAGGTGATTTCTGAGCAGTGTGGAAAGACAGCAGAACAGACATGGAAGTTGGATTTGTGATTTTTGCTGTGTTTGCCAAGTTGTAATTAGGAATAAAAACCTGAAGATATTCCAACTGCCTACTAACAAACTTAGGTAGATATATAACTTACGACATATCACACATATAAGCCTACTTCCCCTAGCAAATACAATACTAACATTGTTATTCAAGGTACTGGTAAGAGCTTGTCTTGAAAAATCACAAGTGGTTCTAGTTCCCATGATGAAGAGTGCAAAGAGCATCAGGTACAGGAGAATCCACCACAGGAGTCTATGGCTGATCATTCTCTATAAACACATCAAGGGATTGGACATAACTGGAGGAAGTAAAGGAACAATGTTGGCACAAGAACTACTATTAACCATTTCATTTATCTTAAATTTAAGTTGAAAATCATAAGGAGGTTTCTATTCATGACAGTCATTAAGGTCTGGAGCACTTATCAGGAGTGCTGTGGTCAAACTTAAAACCCTGAACTTGACAAGTGTATGTGAAAAATGTGGCTGTCTGAAGGCAGGGGAATAAATCTCATGACACAGGAACTTCTTTCCAGGCCTTGGACTCTTTTCCTAATGTCATTTTTCTGAGAATGCTATAAATGTAAGATTAAGAGAAACTGGTATTATCTCCTCCTTTCCCTCTGCTTCTTCATGAAACTGAGAAAATTAACTAAATATCTGATGAGAGAGAAAAGCAAAGACTACATGTTTCTAAACTGAATGTTTCTTACAGCAATCTTTGTTATTGCATACAGCAGCAGTAGAAAAAGTTCAAACACTTGTATTTAAATTGGTATCAACTTAAAAGTAAGTCTTTCTCTCTACAGAAAAAGGTTGAAGCTTAAAATTTCTCCTGTTGTAGCATGATTTTTACTAGATATGTATTCTTTTGACTAGCTATGTACTGAAAAACACTTAAGTCAAACTTCTGCACTTCGTTCTAAATAGGTACTTGCTGTCATCTCAAAATACCTCTCAGACACTTCAATAGCAGAACATTTTCCTGAAATGTAACTGCAAGCATAAGAGGATACCAAGAAAATTGTTCAAGCTGACAACATTCTGTACATTTTACTGGTTATTTTTACAGCTGCAAAAGGAAGGAGGAGGACAGACTGCTGCTTTTATATTCTGCATCTCCTTAAAACTCTACCACTAGGGGAAATTTTATTAGTAATTCCAGTCGTGCTTGTGGTGTTTGTGATTTTTTCATTATTTTTATTGCTTAAATATAAAGAAAAAAAAAGAAAAGTCCCATTAACTGCTGACTGCAATTCACATTTCTTTCCCTTTTCTCCAGGCATCTACTACTGTTCTTAATAATACAAAATTGTAAATTTCTAGCCTTTAGTGGTGGCTATTTTTGTTCCCTGCTTTTGGCTTCCTCCTTTGCTGTTGCTTTACAGGAACTGTGTTTGTTCAAATTAACTTATTCTGTAGGCTGGAAATGATTTAAGATTACTGTATGAGAGCATATCACTGAAGTAGGTGTGCAGTAGATCAGTGTCCACAGACATAATTACAAAAAATCCACCAAGACAGAGTGCCTAAAACGCGGTACGCATCTTCTCAGTCCTGAAAGTTCCCTCGTTAGGTAAACTTAGAAGTTACAGGTGCACAAATGAGCCCCTGTCAGGTAGCCAGAGCCCATACAGGAAATGAATGCCTGTGGCATTCATTTACATATTACTTCACTTAGGGATGGGTAGCAAGGCAGTTCTGCTCAGGCACAGATGCTCAGGAAGAGATTTCAGCATCTGGAACCCCAGAAGATAGTGGTGTTCACTGTGTCCCCTAGCTTAGTACTCCAGTATACACAACCCGCCCAATTTTCTCCCTAGTGGAACAGAGAACTACGTAGCACTAGCAATACACCCGCCTTCTAGATGACTCTTTGGAAATGTAGAAACCAGTGACGGAAAAGAAGCCTGATTAGGAAGTGCCAATCATTTCACCATGATGAAGTATCTATCTTTTAGTAAATACAATATTTAGCAGTGGTACCCAGAATTCACCTTACTGTCAATCTTTCAGACATTCTTTAAAATTTTACCTCACATATTTATTGCCCAGAAGATCCAAATATTCCCATCTTTCTCAAGACATGAACCACAAGTATCATTAGAACTGTGTTCCTGTTTAAAATACATCATTTGAGGGTTAAATTTGGGTTCATTAGCCTTCAGTAACTACCAAAGACATCAGGAACTTAAGCAAGCTTTAGTTTCATCACTCATTTCCAGGACTTTGCAAATTACTGGTCACTTGAATACTTCAAGTATTATCAAATTTTCCACGTTTATTCAGTATGACAAACAATGCATTCCTGCTCCTTTCTACTAGGTATGTAATATGTACCAATTTGAGACTAAACATGTATAAATCTCCACCTAAATAGAATTCTTTCCAATAGGTGTTTTTTTCATGAGTCAATACCACTGCCAAGAGAATCAGTGGCAATAGTGTTCATTCATGAAAGAAAAATCCTTTTCTGTTTCCTTCCATTGGTTTTTGTCTTAAATATAAATATATGCTTCCCTGAACTACAGTTAGGTAATGTTACAACTAGCTAACAGAGTCAGACCAATGTGTGGGGTGATATAAGACCCCTTAATATATTCTTAGTAAGCATGCTGAAGCAGCAGGATTTGGTTTTGAACTTTTTGTAACATGCTCATAAAGACAAAAAGAATACTTAAAAGATTAACAAAGAAGATATTCACTGGAATTTTTAAATCCTTATTATTTTCTAAGATAAAAGCTCAATGGGATCACACAGGGAAACTTTCACTACCCCTACTAAGTACTTAAAACTTACAGCCAATTTTGGCCAAGTTTGACAGAGATGCAGAGGTCTCAATAACATCGAAGGCTTACAAGTTCCATGAGGAATTCCCATGGAGAATACAGACCTTATCAAAGCCAAATGGGCAATAGACCCTAGCGTTATTAGATATAAGTGAATTCATACAGGAAGGAAGAGTTAGGAGCTGCGTGTGGATAAATGCACATACCTTATGATCCCAGCCACAAAACTTCCCCCCCCCCCCCCCCAAATTTAATTTGTCTTGTTAGAGACCAGGCAATAACAAAAACAACTGAAAGATTTCTGCTGTCTAAAATGGTGCAGACTTGAACCCAAGCTTTTCCCATTATGAAAGCATTCATGTCAAGCTCTACATGGATTCTCTGATGACTAATACAGTTTGAACTCACAGAACAGCCTTGGTGTGATTCAATTCCAAAGGGTGTGTCAACATGAGGAAGTAGGAGTGACTTTCTACAGCAAAAGAGTAGGTGTTGAAGCCTGACATCCACAGAGGGGCTTGACTCCAGATCAGCTCTACTCCGGCCCTGCAGACCAGGCACCTCTCAGCAGAGGAAGCATGTCAGGCACCTTCCTTAAGCCCATCTTCCAGTTTAGCTTTGTTGGTGGGTATGCAGATCTACTCTGTGAACCCCCAATGACATGAGCCAAAGAGCAATAAAATGGGGAACGATCAGAAGATTTTAGTTCAGATTAAGGAGCATAGCTGTGAAGCAAAAGCTAGAGCAGATTTATTCACTGTTGATCTGAACAGACATAAGGTTTCTTCAGTTCTGCTGCTCAAGGAACTACTTGTAGCCTTTCAATCTTCATACTGACATATATCAGACTTCAGTGACAGAAAGATCAAGTAACAGTTGAGCAGCACTGTACTTAAATGCAAACCAGTAAGACTAACCAAGAGTCACAGCTGCCTTTTGGAAGAATAAGTTCTTTCAGCTTCTGTTAATATTAAGACTTCGATACCTTGATACCTAAATGACTCAGCATTTAGAGGCTTCAAAGCAAGTCAAATGCTATAAGCTTCTATTTTCCCTCCTGCTATAAAGCCTGCCTTATACCATGATGTTTATCTCATTAACTCCTAGCACATTTTGCCATTTCTGAAGAATCTTAGCATTGCTTTGCATAACTGCAGTCCCATTAGACACTTAACTGTTTACAGGAAAGAATTTAGCAGCAACAGTACTATGTGCTCTCAAAACAAAGGTAAGTTCCTTTATGTACAACACATGAAAAACAGAACAATCAGCTTTGCAAGCTTGTATTTGCATGTTTTGCTGACACTATATTTTGCCCTTTCCCAATGGACACAATCGCCAATTTTCATTTCAAATAGCTGCACTCTCCTTCTCCACATAATACATATCAAAATAATGCAACTTCTACTGTCTACAACACTAGTATGCACACTGTACTGTCAGCTGGTTTCATACTTAATGAAGTCCAACATGCCTCAATACTACATACAACAAAAAACCTACAATTCTTCCTAATATAAATAGCCAAAGAAAGTGACATTTCAAGGACAGAACTGAACTATTTTTTCATGCAGTCTTACATGCTCCGAGGCTTCTTTAGGCCAAGTGCCATATGGTATAGTAGATTATCCTCTGTAATAGGGCATTAACATGTGGTTTCTACACCTGGCTCTGCCATTGATTTTTGACATCATTTCACCTTTGTGCATTCAGCTTTCTCTTACCCTCCTTTGTCACTTTTGGAGAGGGACTGTCTCCACTCAGCTGTTTCCACAGACATATCAGGATGGAATCCCAGTCTCTGCTAAGATGTAGCCCTTCCTTAATGGCTGGAGGCTGCTTTGTACTAATACCAATAAACATTGATTCCTTGTATTTCAGTTGTTGCCTTCATCTGTTACTTTTTCATTTTAGATTATAAATTCTTGGGAAAGGAGACTAATTTAGATCTGTCTCTGTATGCCTTATAGAGTAATGGGATGCTGGTCCTTGATTAGAGGTCCTTATGTACTGTGATGCGTATATAATAAGGCACAGTAAAAAGATACTATAGCAAACAATGTTAAGTTAGGAGATGTCAAAAGATCAGCCAAACCAAGAGAGATTGTTTAACCAGAGAACATGAGTTCCAGGTATTTGCAATGGTGGTCAAGAAAATAACAAAGAAACCCAGTAAATTACAGAAAGATTTTTTTAAAAAATGTTGATCAAATACAAAGGAAATGTCTGAAGTTTCATTAACTATACCTGCTCACCCTTTTGATCACTGGATAAATAGCAGCTGCTAAGAGCTACCAGCTGCTAAAAGAAGACGTTAACAAGTTGATAATAAAATCACTGCAAAATTCTACAACCACAACTGTGCCAACACTATAGAAATAAAACTTTGTTATAAACAATTTTTTAAACCAGTATTTCCCAAGATTCTTACTATTGCAATTCTTTAGATAAGAATTCATCTAACGTTACCTATACAGGATATGATTTCTACTACAGAAATCCATATATCCATACAGCTATTATCTATTAGAATTTATAAAAATTGTATTTTCTGCCTGCAAGTAGCATTCATTTCTGTAAGAGCCAAATTTACAATTACCAGATTAAACTTTAGTAATTAGAGGATTGATTTCCTCTCTCTCACTTTTCTCTAGGAATTACAGATAATATATTCTTACTAATGGGGTAAAATACTAAATTATTTGGTTAAATATGTTAACCACTAATTATGCTATTTCATTACCCCTTGCTCAGTTCATGCTTTTATATGCACCTATCTGAACATATTACTCCACTATCTGATTTTCCAGTGTAGGGATAAAGCATTACCCTGTGACTCTCACTCTTGTTATTCTTCCTGCTCTTAAATGAGAAAGAAATCACTCAATGCATTGGTTCAGCATTCCAGACAGCAAAGGTCAGAGACAAGATCAGCCTTTATCAACACAAGATTGCCTCTTCCCAGTTCTGACTGTATAATAACAATGGGTTGAATAATAGATAATTCTGTGAGCCATATCATATATTCATAACAACCTCAAGAACATTTAAATGGAATTCTCATTCAGCTCAAAGAGGACATAATTGCACTGACCATACACATTCTGCAAAATTAAAAGACCTATCTCTAAGAAATACTTCTAAGTCTTTTTTTGAACCTAGCATAACCCTCAGTATTTCTTAGTGAGAAAATGTGCTCAGGGAAAACATACAGAAAGTGCCTGTACATGTACATACATACCCACATGCCTGTACCTTTCACCTCCAATCTACACATACACATAACTTTTAATAAACTATAATGAAAGAGTTTTAATGGTGTAACATAAAACTTTTGATTGCTTTAAAAAAAAACCACCCACAATTAATTTGCCTGTGTACAGAAAGAATCCTGTTCTTCCTGTAAGGAGCTATGCCATGTTTGACCATTATCCAGCATGCAGCCTTGAACCTTATTTATAACTGTTAGTTTTCTTCAAGGTTTGCCTTAAACATTGATTATTATAACAGCTATGCATGTCAAACAAATTAACTTTGGTTCACAAAGCCACTGTACTCTCACTGAAGTGACAGACAGACTGAAGATGCAGATTTCAGTAACTTTGTGTAACTGAATTGAGGGTGCTTTGGGTCCAACTGATCAGAACACTTTGAACATTAATAGTGCTAATCAAAATCCCCTTCATTGCAACAGTGGGCGTGTGTGCTTAGCGCTTTCACAGATCAGAGGTTTGTGGCAGGCATGCAGCCAATATGGAACAAAGTTAGGAATCACCTGAGAGGAGGCTGGGAGCCTGTACAGCTCTGTCAAGCATGGCTGCACAGTGCAATACAAGCTGCCTGCCAGCCAGGCACAGGTGGAAGCTTTCCGTGCTCTTCCACAATAATGTACAACACCCACTACCACAGGAACGAAGCGGCAGGGGCACAAACCAGGACGAGTATTCAGTCTCCTACTTCATTCCCTACTACCAACGCAAACTGTGTCAGCAAATGGAAGGAGGATCCTGAAGAGTCTACTGCTGACTCCAGTCCTTACCGAAACCTACTCCCGGCATCCCATGAGGAGATCCAGCTTGTGCTTTGGATGAGGCCACAGATTTGCAGAAACAAGTGGATATAAAACTATTGAAATAACTGCATCCGCACAGAGGGAACAAACTGAAGCAGCAAAGGTAGCTTTAACTGGCATTTCCTACCTGCAGCGTTCACAATACTAATGTAATTCTTTCTCATATCACCTTCTAGATTTCCTTTCCTTCTGAAAGGAAGTGGAAATACTGGAGTCTCATTATCGGGCACCACAGGGACACCTGAACCACTTTTCTAGAGTCACTAGACAAATCTCCGCCTTTTCAGCAAAGGAAGTTAGGCAGCCACAGTAAGCTTTCAGCTCTCAGCCCCAGATTCTTTCCTAGCCAGTCTTACCTTTGTTTAACTCACTTAAATCCCAGATTTTCCTGCCGCTACCCTCCAAAACAAACTCCCCCTCCCCCTGCTAGAGGCAATTTGTCACAGTCTACTGCTGTTATTCCCTCAGTCTTCAAGCCAGGCAGCCTTCTCCTCTGCAAAGACTGGTCTATAGTGGGTCTGAAAGAATAGCAAACACCGTCACCTTATTTTCAGCTCGCTCTAGCATTCATTGCAGTAGCAACTACATGAATAGTGCCACTCATTCCCTATACTACCCCTGGCACTCAGAAGCATTCAAGTACTCAATTCTAATTTTCCATTCACATGCAATGGGAATGGATTTTCAGATATTCTGCTTTTGCCAAATCTCTGCTGAGCACCTACAAACAGATTTTTCAGTGGCGCACAATTTTTGTAATGGGAGGTGAAAGTCACATTCCTAACAAAGCTTTGTTAAAGTTTATGACTATATTCCACTCACGGAGTCCAAACCTTGCTAAACTATAGGTGACCAGAATTTTTAATGCGAACAAAATGATTACGTTGTAGAATCATGACCTCTAGCTTTTGACCAGAAACTTGAAAACAGGATCTTAAAACAGGAAATGATGAATGACTTCATTAATAATAGATACTATCAGTCCACTCCACCTAGTTTACAGAGGTTAATAACACAGCTCTAAACAAAATGCTTGAATATTTTGAAGTTTTAAGACAAGGTTTGTTTCATTAGTATCACAACACGTTGCCTGTTTTGCTTTCTAAACCACCTAGTGAAATTTTGCCAAGGGTACGTCCCCAGGAGTGCTGACACCAACAGGAATCCTTAATTGACTTAGTGGGTTTAGTACTGGTCCCAAATGAAATGTTACTTCGAGGTTATCAGATTAGTTTAAAATGTACCTGCAGCAGCCGCAGTTCTAACGCCACCACAAGTGCTATTCAGGGCTCACTGTTCTGCATTGGAAGCGTCACGCAACTAATTCATGGAGTGCAAGCACATGAGATGGTATCTGTTTCACGAAAATGTGCAGATCAGTTACATGCCTTGCTGTAATACCAGCTATTCAACCTCATCAAGTGCAGTGTGAATAACTAAAAGAGGATAGATAACATAAGGGAGCATGACAGAATATTTTCCTTCATGAACTACCCCTCAGTTTACTTAATATAATTATTAAAACTATGTCCTCAGCTTAATCTGGTGTACGTAATATTTTAATGCTGTTTTTACAGCATTAGGCTTTTTAAAATTTATTTTTAAATTGACAACAGTAAGTGCCATTCCCTTAGCAGATGTTCTCAGTTCCCACACACTTAATTATAGTTTTATAACTACAGTCACCTACCATACAGTGCACTGCAGTGTGTCATTTTAAAAGCCACTGTTACTTGCTCATTAAATTCCTCTACTACATAGAGCACAACTGATTTCAGCTGTATATGCCAACCCACACTCACGTAACAAGGAGACAGGCTTCAACTTTAACACACATATTTCACATGAATGTGTACAAGCTAACATGGTGGCACACCGATTTTGCTTAGGAATGTTCAGAAAAAGAAAATATCATTAAGGTAAATGACATTCCATGATTTTAATTAACACACTGGTTGTTAAGTGGCATAACAAGTTACAGTAATTTTTCCTCTGAAGAGCTATTTCAAATAGCTTGAAAAACGGAAATTTAACTGTAAACAAGTCTCACTATCAACAAGCTAGAGAGACTGAGAAAGACGAGAAAGATTGTTACCTTTCTGTTGCTTTCACCCCCAACTGTATGAAAATCAGAAATTTTAAACAGGATTCAGATCTTCCTTATACTTATCAGTGATGGGAACAGTGTTTGCTTCAATACTGTCATGGCAGCCTGTCACCTCCTCCTTTCAGCTTAGCCATACAAAAAACCATGAGATTTTTGTCAGGAAGAAGTGTCAGGGTGCTCTAGCAGTTCTCGGTTTGCACAGCAACTTTCTGGGGTGCTTCTCAGCACTCATAAATTACAAAGGCTCTCAAGCTGAAGCTGCAGCCCAGAGATCCTCACAACAGAGTACAGCATCTTTAGAGTCACCATTTCCAGATTTTTCTGCAGACAGAAGAGTAATGCCAAGATCTGCAGAGGTAATCGGTAAATTTTCAATTATCTTGCAAATGTGGTCCTATATAGGAGATTGGCAAATTTTTTAAACATCTTTTAAAAATCATGGGGCTATAGGCATGAAAATATGGTAACTGTGGAACTTATTGATAAGTTCTACTTCTGCTCTTTTATGATTTTTATATTTAATAGTCTGGCTTATAGCAACATTATTTAGAACTCTATTTCACAATCATTCAATTCCAAAAATACATTTTTGAACTTTATTTGCATTTAAAGATGCATAAATATTCATATGAAGCAGTACAACAGAACTGTATGGCAGATGGATAGAGAAGTAAGCTTCTCCTTTCTTAAAGGACCAAACCAATTACTCAACATTTAAAGGACCAACATTAAATCAGACCTAAAGAATTTAGAGTGACTTAAGTTTCTGATATTTCTCCTGAACTTTCTGAAGGGAAAGCAAGAGGGTTTAAAACCACACTGCACTTATTTTTAAAAATACATCTTTTTCCTCCAGTAAAGGAATTGTGCTAATTAGTCTTGAAGTTTCCTGAAGTCATGAAATGGCTATTTGTGAAAAGCTGTCAAATTAATAAAGTTAATGAACTGAAAACACAATTGCTTTTTCATTCCTTACAGCAGTTGCTGGTGCTGCTTACTAAACACAGTATACAAGAATCCAGAAGCCTAAAAAAAAAAAGGAATTTTTAAAATGTAAAAAGCTATTTTAGTATCTCCACAAAGCCATCACCTTACATTTGGTCCCAGGTGACGTAAATACTTCATCTGAAGATCAGTAACATTTGAGGTAGTAAGATGTTCTTCCCCACACTTAAATAAAAAGGAATCAGAGCATTTCCAATCAAGAAACAAGCTAATTCTGAAAGTCCATGCATAAGCAAAGCATAGTATGTAGGAATCAATTTGCTTTTGAAAGGAAATTTTTTACCAAGACAGATTAATGTTCTGATTTCTTTTTCAAATAATTAAAAATTAACTGGTCTACTTCTTGAGAAACTAACAGTTTTAGAGAATAAATGATCTGTATTATCGCTGATGCATGTCTAGTTGTTTCTTCCTACTCTACACTTTTGCTGAAATTCTCTACTTCCCTTCTTTCAGTGCTACCATCCTTTTCGTACTCAGTTTTCACCAATGCCTCTAACCCCAACTCTGTCTCACTTTCCTGACATCTTATCCTCATTTCTGAAGACTGATCTCAGATAATTTTCTCCTCTCTACTTGCTCTAAGTACCATCAATGGCATGAGTTCAGCAGTTCCTAAATAAAGTCCTTTCATCTCAAAGATACGGCTGTGAACATCTCTCTACTTTCTGGTATTTTGGCTATAATTTCATCCCATTCTACCCTACCCCTTGGAAGCCTCCATCTCTTACTCAAAATCCCTTTCTTAAGCATCACCTCTGTCGCTAAAGAATGGACGTTTCTTGTTTGTAAGATTATTGCTAATGAACACTATGTGTATCTCTCTTGTAAACCTGATGAGGTCAGAATTATCATCCAAACCCAATGTTTTGTAGAAAAATGCTGTTTCATAGAAAAATTATTGTAAAAAAGAGTAGCAATTCTGGAAAATGGTTTTGTGCACAGGTTGCAAAATTGCTGAGAGGTCCTGTTTTGACCTTTTTTTTTTTTTTTTCAAAATGACATGTTTGATTTTTAGGCTAGTCTAAGTTTTTATTTAGAAATAAGTTACAGTAAATTGTCTCAGAAGTGCAACACAAACTAAGTGTTTGAAAAAATTATCTTAATCTGGTCTTTCCATTGGCAGAAATTTGACTTTGACATTCAGGTTTTGATTTGCTTAGGAAGTCAGGAAGAATTCCTGAAATTTCAAAACAATTCCTGTAAAGCAAGGTAACAATTTCCCATGCAACTCCACACCACTCTGTGGCTTTGCCCTATTATTCACCTCAATTTAAGTACTCACACAGCAACAGCACCTTGCCTTCAAGCATGTTTTAACGTAGCATTAGTTACCTTGAAGAAACCACGAGGCAAACACCAGATTTAAGTGAAAATAAGCTTTGTATTTTTTTCCTACTCACTTCTGCTCTATACCTCTTATTTATAATAACTTCTACCTCCTGGAAACAAGCTGCTTCAGATTGTTTTTTATGTTCATACTTCATTTTTAAATACCTTCTACACTGCTTCCACCTGTGGAATATATTTTGAATTTGGTATTTTTTGATATAGCACAGTAATCTAATTTAACTCATTAGTTGCTTGGGGAAGGGATGTCTGCTTTCTATGCATTTTCTAACCCATTCGTGTCTCACTGTTTTCCAGTGTAATTATTTTATTATTTCTTACTAAAGAGACATGTGTGCTCACTACTTTATAGAATAATGCAAAACTGGCTGTCTCAACACAACCACTACAATGAAGGAGTACAACAGATAAATCATTCTTGCTAGTAATTTTTATATTGCATGGTAAGCCAGCGCTAATACCGCAAAACAGTGAGTATTTTGAAAATCAACACTGTCACTCTGAACTAAAGAGGGAAAAAAAAAAGGGGGAATACATGCATTCTTAGTTTGCTTTGACAACTGCTTAATTTGATCCATTAGTGATACTGTAAAAGCAAACAACACTGCTGCATAAAATTCTTACTGCGGTGTGAAGCCTTAGTATTTTAAAACATTTATTCCATCTTATTAAAGGCATTAGAATATGCATCAGATAAAAAGAATACTTCCATCTTCTGCAATTGTTAAAAAACTCATTATGGTGGTAAAGCATACTGTACAACCAAATACATATTGTCAAACTTTTGTGTTACACACAAACATTTTGTGTACTAAGTTGGGCCACAGATCCGTGAAAGTATGAAAAGTGGGTAAAAACTGAGCAGAGGATAATAATTTGTTCTAAATTTACGTAAACTACAAGCAAGTACACATTTGAAAATGAAACCATCAGCAGCTATTAAAAATGACTGTCCAGATGCAAAACCTGCTATAAGAGGCTCCTAAGCTACTGGTAATTGGAAGTTAAGGGGAAATACTGGTGAAAGGACCACTTCAACCCTGTCTTACACTTACCTAAAACACTCACTCCTAGACAAAGTCACAGACACAGTACGTGATTAGATGGAATTGATCCAAAGCACCAGCATTCTTGTTTTGCATACATTGATGCTTGTTTGGAGTTAAGTCCTACACCTTTCTCGCAATGAAAAGGATGGAAAAGTTTGCATTTCCATTTCACCCTTCAGCATTCTAGGATGGAAGCAAGCTGTTGCACTGCAGCAGTAACAGATGATGAATTTGTTTTTATGCTTTTATTGGGGGTGGGGGAAGGGGTGACTGTGGAAGTCATGCGAAGTTCTCAAGTCTTTCTCAATGGTCTCCTCCTTTGTCTTTTCATTTTAAAGTTCTCTTGATCCTAGGTGAAATACAGCTGCAGGACAGATCCCCTTAATAGACTGAAGAATTGATTCACATAGCAAAAGGATCATGCACACCGAATACACATACTGCCCTTGAAAAGGTGCAGCAGAGAATCTGAGAAACTTAGGGTTCTCTCCTTTGTAATAAGTAAATGAAGGCAACAACACCCAAGACTACCTAGAACCTATGATAATGGGAAGCAGACATTCTCAAGAATGACCGCTTCATAAAATGCTCCCTAGCGATCAGGTCAGTGAACTTACTGTACCTCCTGAGCTTTCAGAAAGTGAACCAGCCAGTCAATCAATTAAAAAAAAAGGGCACAAAAATCAACTTTTACATAAATTGTTTTAGTGAAAATAGTCTTTATGTAAAAAAATCCTTCCCCTTCCTAATGCTAGCATTTATTTAGCACCAGTTCAAGATGTTTGGATTTATTATTCATTCTCCCAGTAAGAAAGCCTGCAATTCTCAAACAAAAGTCACATTCAAGAACACTCCATTACTAGACATGGTAGTAGATGTGGTTACACCCTTTGTGGATGTCTAAGGAAAGCTATAAGCTGGATCTGTGCTCTAGTGCAGGACTGCTCCATACTGTCTTCAGCTGAGTGACATAGCATAAACAAAAAGTACAGTGGAAGATAAGGCCTTACGAATACATCAGCAGTGAATTATTAACTAAGACCATGCCATCCAAAAACCACTGAATTTTTATGAAGTGCACAAACTCTGAAACAGCAAATGCTTCTGAATATTAAGTGAACCAGAACTGTAGGTTTCAAGAATGATTATCTGCTCCCTTGTGCCCTTGGCACTCCTATTTTATATTGAATATCCTATCGTCTCTCATGGCCTCAGTGCTGGTTGGCAAATACAATTCATCCTTCCGCTCCATCCGGCATCTTTAGAGACTGGATGATTTGCTTCAGTTCAGTAGATTTTAGAAGTACTGATACCAGATGAAGCTATGATCTAGTTAACGAGCAAGAAAGACACATATACATACCTCAGTCATATCCTCCATCACAATTAAGTGGCTGTAGAAGGCCGTTATTATGCACCCCATTTCTAGTGAGTATCAGGCAAACCTCTTCTAAATATCTGCACTTGGACAAAAGCTGCCCATGTATGGAAATGAAGAGGTTTTATGCATAAGCATATAGAACCAAATGCTGCACGTTAGATTCTTCCAAGAAGAAACTCTGCACTTATTGTAAGCATGCAGCACCAAGTCCTCTACTTTTCTGCTAAAAAAGTAAGGAAACTGTGCTTAAACTTGATGGCCTCAAAAGTCTTGCACAAGAGTAGTGTATCAGCCTCATTTAAATGGTACTCAATCAATGCTTAAATGAATTGAGAGTAAAAAGTGAGTCATCAGAGTTAATAAATGCCTATTTGGATAATATTAGCAATAAGAGAGAGTCCTACCCCAAACTAAAATGAACCATTTTCTTTAACAATCCTATAATTTTTTCTGTTAGTCCTCTAGTTGCAGCTCTTTTCTCTATCTTCTAGTCTTAGAAATAGTGAAGAATGCAAATACTTCCTGCTATTTCCTCAGCTGTTACAAACCAGTGCAGTTCAACTGAGGTCAAGGGTGCCGCTTTACTCTAGTTTAGGATTCAACCCCTCAATCATTGCACATTTATTAAAAAAATGTTTCAGACAAAAAAGCCCTGTGTAAATAGGCATTACATGCTACAGAATTTCTTTCACCACTTATGACACCGAACACAATACAGGCTTTCTTGTTTTTTAATTTAAGCCTTAAGAGACTACGGAAATACAAACTACTCCTACGCATTAATAAGTCACCTACGAGTAACCACTGAATTACATGGCTACACTTAATGTTCTTGGGTAAATCACAATTGGTAGTGGCCTGTCAACATGAATGGAGAACGATATATATTGTTACATTACCATACAGCAAATGGAAGGTGACAGAACAAATATTACAATACAAAAGTTCTACCTTTCTACCTATAGAAAGCAGATAGAGGATGTATGTGGGATATTTTGAATGCTGCCATATGAGGACTTGCTTGTAGAAGCACCACAAAACAGATGCAAGCTGTTCACTGGCTCTAAAATAATTTTTGGGTTTTGTCATTTCAGATAATTCACAATTTTGGTTTACGATACATACGCTTATAACAGGGGACCAGCATTTGCCTTAAATTCTCATACACAGAGCACGCTCAGTGATTTAATACAAGTTCTATATTCATTTTAATGCAAAAGTCTCCAAGGCATCATCTTATTATGAAATTCAAGTGACCTGTGTAAAAAATGCTGCAACTATCAACCACTATCAGAAAGCAATTTTGTCACCTTTTTTTCCATATGCATCAATTAAGTTTTTAGTATAGTTTACAAGAGCAAAATACATTGTACATATCAATGATTATCAAATCCATGCAAATTTCTTACACTGGTTTAATCTTTTGCCATTACAGAAGTACTATTTCCATACTGCCAAGTATATCTAATGGCTTCCCGACTTCACAACGTGAACACAGCCTGATTCAGAGGCAAAGCATTTTTGTTTGTGGTATCTCAAAGCAACAAAACCTATCACTCCTTTTTTCCCACTAAATATATAATTCCACAACTAAAAATTTATATTCTAAAAGAGCAAACAATGCAGTTTTTAACTGAATGCAGTTGTAGAAGTAGGTACTTGAAACAGATGAGCAAGGCTCCTGCATTGCTGCGTTCTGTCACCTTCTGTGCTTCTAAAAACCTAACCATAGCAGCTTACTTTAAGAACTTCACCTGTACTTTTAATATACAAATTCACTCTTTTTAAGAGCTAACCATTATCAGCATATCTATAAATCTGAATCAGGTCTTGAGGACTTCACTGGTAAAAATGTTTTTTTTACTGAAGTAACCAAGATTGATCTTGTCACCTGTTACATAAACATCACCACATATGCAAGCACTTTCCCCCCCCCCCAAGCCTTGTTCCAAGACATGGGACGATGAAGAGCCGCCCCCCCCCGCCCCCCATCTCAGGCTCTTATCTGTGAGAATTTTTGTACTATATATGAGCTGAGAAGCTATTTAAGAAAGCTGCTATGTCAAAAAGCCTCACAACATCTACCAAGCTAGAGGACTCTAAGAAACTTGAGATGTAGAAAGTCACAGAAAAGCAGTCCTACCTTTGCCAAAATGATACTTTTGAAATTTTTCTTATAAAAAGTTACACACCACAGGACAGTTTATAATTCATCCCCACAGTGGCGAGAAGGTTATCAAACCACTTGCTTCCTTCTCCAAGAATGCTAGGCTAGGTGAATATAAACCTAAATTATAGTGAACTGCCACACTCCAACGCCTCTCGGCTAACTATGTTTAGCAACTATTTCATTTCACAGTTTTGTATGTATGACTCATACATGAAGAGGATGGGCATTAATACCAATAAGTCGTGCTGTTTTCAGCCACTACTGTTTGGCTGCTGTAGAACATTTTGCAAGCCACTGTCCCACACAGAGCAGATTTCCTTGAAGTATGACAGCAGGAAACAAATCTGGGTGTAGCTAGACAGGCACTCATTGTTTTGAGCTTCCACTGGATGCAGAGTTAGCAAGTCGTTCAGAGGTCAGAGCCATCACAGTGTTCCGCTAGCTGAGCAGTGCTACTCTATTGCATGTTTGATTCATCTTTGCAGCTCTTGTAGCTGTTCCCAGGCAGACAGACATGGGAAGTGTTTAATAACAGAGAAGGCAGGCAGTGGTTTTATAAGAGTAATTTTCTCTGCGCTGCTTTTGATGACACCTTTTAAAAGGCATTTGAGAGGAGCCTGGAAAATTCTTCCCAGGGGAAAAAAGTGGTAATTTTGAGACATGAACTAACTCACAGTAGCCACAAGGGACAATGTGGAGCACATGCTAATGAACTTTTCACTGTATTAATTTAGACTGCTAAGGCTTCCTTTAAACAAATCATCTATAAAGGATCTCGGAGTAAATTAACCATATGGTTTTAGGTACTGGACTGCACCTCAGGGTACCTGGACCCATTTCTCAATGTGAGAAAAAAGAATCAATATGAACTCTAGCAAAGTGTCATTTTGTTAAATATATGAAACAAAGATATTCTGCAAGGGAGCAAGAAAAAATGTTTGCCAGAAATTTTGTATTGAACTTTCCGGAATTTCATGTACGTTTGGCACAAGACGACAGGTTACCAGTCTTATAAGTTTGGCTCTTTATTAAAAAAAAACAAAACCATTGCTTGAAACTTAAGTGCAGCTGCTTTTTTATGGGTCATTAGGCACCTTGGCAATACCAAAACAAATTCAAGTTCATGGAGGTCACCAGACTTGGGAAGTTGCTGTTACAGTGGAGGGACCCCTCAAATGCTGGAGGAATAGGCTGACAGGAACCTCATAAAATTCAACAAACACAAAGTCCTGCACCTAGGATGGAATAACTCCATGCAGCACATACAGTCTGGGGAGCAGCTCTGCAAAATAGGATCCAGGAACCATGGTGGACATGAACGTAAGTCTGCTGCATGCCTGTAGAGCAGTGAGGGCTACCTGCATATGAGCTACACTAGCAAGAGCATCACAAGCAGGTCAAGGGAAGCGGTCATTTCCCTCGCATCATGTCCTGGTGAGGCCACACCTGCAGTACTCCATCGAATTTTGACCACCCCAGTACTAGATGGATACTGAAAAAATGGAGCAAGTCCAGCAGAGCCTGGACTAACAGGCTTAGGGCATGGAACACACAACACATGCAGAAAGGCTGAGGGAGCCATGGATGTTCAGCCTGGAAAAGAGAAAGCCCAGGGGATCTAATTGCTGTCTTCAATCACTTAAAGAAGAGCTAGAGAGAACACAAGAGCCAGATTTCTTCTTGGAAAGGCTAGTGAAAGGACAAGGTGCAACAGACATGTTGCAACACAGGGGATTATGAATCTTGTACGTGGAAAAGTGAGCTTCACAAGAGTAGTCAAGCACTGGAACAGACCCAGCCATGCAGTCTCCCTCCTTAGGGACAGTCAAAGCTGAGCCACACAAAGTCTTGTGCAACCTGATCTAACTTCAAGATTAGCCATGCTTTATGCAGGAGATTGGACTACATGATCTCCAGATGTACCACATGACCTAATTTATTCTATGATTGATGTGATTCTCTTCATGGTTCTAGTGAAATATGCTACTACTGCTGAGTGTTTCACCTTTATTTTAAGACATGAAGTCTAAACAGAATTTAATCTTATTAGATACACAGAAGGAAACCTGTTAAAGTACAATAGTGAAATATTTTTACTGTTGTTCTTACCTCAACTTCACATGCATGATTATAAGAATATCAGCAAGTACCCTAAGTGTATAGGTCAGTTTCAAGTACATTTCAGCTCTCTTCACAGAGAAAAACGTTTTGAAAAAAAATTTGGTTTCACCAGCCATTAAGTGAACTTAACTGACATCTTCTGAGTAGTCTTTTGAAACCATGGGGCTTGGGGAGATCAGCAATGAGACATACTAATAAAAGTTACAGGTTGGGCCTGCATCCACATTTTAACTCTTCCACACATTCTATCTTTGTGCTTTGGAAATACAGGCAGGCAGCCTGTCTGAACTCGGGAAGTTCCAGAGCATCAGGTTTGAATAGCATTACTCTGCATATTGAGAGAAAACACATAATATTAAAAAACAAGGGTGGCTCTTTTGCTTTGTATTTAAAAAAAAAAAAAAAAGTCTGCAGGAGAGGAGGAAGTGGCATAAAATGACCTTGATGATCTCACCAAGAAAATGGCAGTCAGAAATAAACGAGCTTGGGAAGATGACTGGGTTTAGCTATTCTCTAGAGTGCATCCTGAACAACTGCATTGTATATTATCAGTAGAGTGAGAGTGAACATTGCAGAGATAAGGGAGAATTGCATTTTCCGTAGCTCAGTTTTAGAATATAACTTCAATGTTTCATCTACAATAAACTGTACTGGGATCTCTTTATAGTATGTTGACACAAAATTTTGATATGCACAAGCTCATTTTTGGCACAAGCTTAAGTCTATTGTAGGTAAGATGGTGTTTGTTTTTTTTTTTTTAAGAGCTGTTTTTGCATTAGCCAACAAAAATTCCTACAGAGATGTCCATGAAAAATCATGAAGCAAAAGACTCAAAATCTGTGATTACAGACTATCTTTTTGATAAATGACTACTGGCCTCTGCCACCATATACAATTCTGCCCGGACCAACATGAGTATTACAGGAATTTTAGTATTCCAGCCTTTCTGACAGAAAGGCCGTACAGACGTATCCAGCCAGAGTAAATTGAGAAAGATTCCCATTCTCCCCTGTAAAGATACATAAATACATTGGCCATGCTTATACATTAGCAAATAGCTTTTGAGAATCACGTTCAACAGCTAATTTATTACCTGACAAAGCTACCACATCATGTAAACAGCTCACAGTGCAAGTAGTAACACAGACAGGCAAATGGCCGGGGACATAACAACTGTCCTAGCTAGCTTTTCACTACGCACTTTCACTGAGCATTTGTGATGAAAGGAGCTTGATTGATTTTTGACAGTGACTATTTTCTCAGTTTCTTAATATAAGTAGCAAAAAAGACCCCACCCACAAACTGGTAGCTGAAAACAGATACAAGGCTTGAGTCAAGGCAAAACATGACTAAAACACCGGCCTGAAGTTGTCTCTTCATTTCAGTAAACACATCTAAAGCACTTATTAATTATGAAGCTAATTTTGTCTCGCTTTTTAAGAGAGACCATTAAGCCTGTTTTTAATGGGGGGATCACATTTTTTCAATCTGCTAAAACAATGCTCCAATTAAGATTAAGGGAAGACTAAACACATCACAGGTTATCACATACATTTGAAAGCAGCAAAGACAGAAATAGGTAGTTTAACGATTTTTACTTTTTCTCAGTAGAATTGTCAAATGCTTTAACTCACAGTTCCTCTACCCACCAGCTGAGATCAGTTTTGCTCATTGATGTCTGACCTGATTTGTTTTTTTCATGGGACCTATTTGCTGCCATACATTCAGCCTTTACATTTGCATTCTTCTGTTGTGACTAAGGTTATCTCTTTTCTAACAGAGAAAAATTAACATCCAAAAGCCATCCCAAATCTTCCTGACATCTCTCATTTTACATCTATACCTAGCTATCTAAAAATTGGTGGAAGAGCCAACTATTGCAAGGAACTACATTCCAAGATGTAAAAATGATACATATGTATATTAATTTGCTTCTTATGACTTAAAGGTTACTCAAGTACCTTCCTAGGATTTTCAAAAGCTCATGAACATTGACATGAATGGCAGCTAGAAGGATAGGCACCTTTTGAATATCCCATTGTGTCGCTATCTGCACCTTTAGCTAATCACATATCTTAAAATAGTCCCTGTGCATTTATAGCGTTTTAGAATAAACCTTTGTGGAAACCTCAAACATACCACAGGAGACTATCAGTAATTCTCCAAAGTTTTATTCTGTTATTGGGCTTTCTCAATTGGTCTCCCTAACAAGCACAAAATCATGCTTGACACACGTGCACTGATGTGTGTGTAGGGTTGTGCATGTTGCAGGAATCATCAGCTGTCAGCCACTCCCTGTGCAAGGACCAGGACTTCCAAAGTCCAGAGACAGTCTTTCTGATTCCCCAACTCCAGCCCAAGGGGAACAGTACTATGACTGTACCTTGCCATTCTTGTACTGGCCAGAGATGGGAGAACCACGTATCTTTGCTAGGTCCAACTTGCAATAACTATTTGGCTAAGAATCCATACACCACCACACCACATGTATTTTGTTTTTCTCTTTCAGTCCTTGCTAAGGCCTTGAAAAGCAAGTTTAGTTTCCATCCTACAATTCTGCTTGTAGGAGATCCATTGTTGTTCCTCAATCTGGAGGTGCTTTCCCCATCAAAAAGTAAAAGCTACTATTTCAGTAAGCATGCTACACACTAAGCAGAAAGGCAACATAAAGAGCCAAAGCATATTTCACACCATTCTTTCCAACTTCTCTCTTCTTCCTGGTATTATCATGTGTTGCCATTACCATCTCACAATCATGTAAGGCTTATAAAAGAAAATTTTCACCTGTGCACACTATCTTTCTCTCATTCCCTTCATAACTAGGTTACAGCTAAGTCTTTACATCTCTTCCTTCATTATGCTCACAGAGAAGAATAGATTATTTCAACATAGCCTGTATCCCTCACACTGAACCCCTCTGACTTTCCTGAAACTCACTATACTTCTTTTAGGTCCTGTCTAAATTTCATGGTAAAATTACTCCAGTAATCACTCCTTTGGTTGCTCTCCAATTCTGACTGAAAATGTGCAAACTCCTCTTTAACTAATGTTACCAGTCACAGTGATGACAACATTTTAATTCATTTAACAGCTGCTTTCACAGTAACTGATGTTTTATCCATGCTGGGTTTTTTTTTTGTAAACAAAGCACACTTTTCCCACCTAACACACTAACCAACCATGTTTTCTGATCAGCCTCTGTTGAGGGGCACACCAGAGTGGACAGTGTTCTCACCCTTTGTCACGTTTTCACACAGCTGAGCCCAACAGGGTGCTGGTGGAGAATTAAGATTCCCAGAAATCTCATCTTAAGAAAACATGTTTGGAACTTCCTGGTACAGTTAACATACACCTAGGTACTGGAGTTATTAACTAACTAGATGTAGGTCTGTCATATTGCATTGCAACATATGAAATAATTCGTCAGTATATACCAAACATTCAATTCTAACAGGATCATCAGATCATAAAACATGTCATAAAACTATAAAGCAAAGCACCTCTATTTTAAATTTTTCACAATTCCACAGTCACTGCCAGCATGATTAGTTCTACTGCCCAGAAAAGAAAACCTTTTTTCTATTTTCAGTCTTTTTAGATCTAGATCTCAGCACCTAATTAAAAACAAGAAAAATTTTAGGCAAGCTTTTTAGAAAGGCCTTGTGCTATGCAATTATCTTTTTAATGGAAGATTTTCAGCAGGGATCCCTTGTCCTTGGACTAGTCCTGTGAGTACTACAAATGCCTACTAATACCATGCGTGTCTAATTAGATGACTGTGGGTCCTATTCAGAAACATCCCCAGCCCACGTATGTGCAAATTGCTTCTTGTATGTAAACAATTGTTTCATGAGATTCATTAAACCCTTTCATTAAAATCTTTTCATCCTGCGTGTAATAAGAGGAAATGTTCAGATCATACTCGAGAAAGGTGTATCAGAAAGTCCTAGTCCCACACAATTTTAAAAGTACACACTTAAAATAAAAAGCAGGGAAGTATGTTTTGAATTTTTACTTTCTCTTGAAAGAAGAAATTAAATCAATGTAGAGGAAGGCCACAAGGCACCAGAAGCAAGATTAGTAGCCATGCCAAGATATGTATGCTTATTATTTTATAATTTGCTTTCTTTCCCAGAGTAAATACTGAATCACAGAAGTTATTAAATTCCAAGTACTACAGAAATTCTAGTGTCACCTGACTTTGCCTCAAGTAATGGAATAATTTACAGTTATTGTAGCAATTTCCAGACTTTTTTGTTTCATGGCATACAATCATTTCAGCAGACATTTTCCATAAGCAAGCATCGGCCAAGCAATGCAATGCTTTCTGACATGCCGGCCAAAGAGAGGTGAGCTGAAGGGAAAGGCAGCAAACGCTGCTCCTGCCTTGTCTACAGCCTGCGTGGCTCAGGCAGCACAGTACCTAGGCAGATTATTTCCTTTCAAAGGCACAGCAGCCTCAGCTGATCTGAGTGCTCTGACTATAGTCATCTTTGCTGAAAATCCACCCGACCCTAATAGGATAGGTAGGCAAAGAGGGTACTTAAGAGCTGGATGATAGAAAAGCCTGCAGCAAGTTTCCTTTGCTGTCTTAAGACAGATGAGGCTGTTACACATCTTATAAGCCATATCTGAAGGATACAGAGGTCCCAAAATAACCTTTGATTTCCACAGGTTCTCAAATGAGGACACTAGCTTCAAGGGTTTGTACTAATACTATGTCATGCTGCTATGTTACATTACGATGCCACAACATCACAGTAACACCGCAGTACTGAAGCTGCATCTGTTCTGAAGCAACAGAATACTGTCTCGGGCTTTGCGCACCCTCTGTTAGGCATCTTGCGGTCCCACTGCGGCTGCCAATTGTTCAGGCACAATATGTGGAATTTGCCCACAGCATAAGAAGGCCAAGGGTGAGCTTTGCTCCCAAAGTAGTAAATAGAATCAGCAGCCTAAGAACTGCCTACTTATCAATTTTAGCCTGATTAAAAAAAAGCTTAGAGTGAAATAAGAATAATTATTCCATATGACACAACAGTTTTCTGACATGAGACAATCTGCAAGAAGTTGAGAAATTAAGAAAATCAAGGCAAAGAAGAACTACTGCCTTCAGGTAATTTTTTTTTCTATTAACAACTGTGTTGATGTATTCCCTGTTACAGACATTACTATGGTGTATTCAATAGACACGGATGCTGTGCATACTGTGTAGGAATTCAGTTTTCTGATTCAAATATCTGAAGCTGTTAATACTGGCTAATACCAGACCTGTAGCAGGTTTCCACTCTTAGCTTTCTCATTTAAAAGTATTAGGGCTCTGATTCAAAGTCCTTAATATATGCTCACAAAATCCATGGTCTTCTGTGAGATGTAAACACATGCTCTTCTGCATAAGGATGGGATTATTCCCAAGCTAGAAGTAAGCATGCACTGTAGAAATCTGCTAGATTTAGGCCTAAGGAAAAAACTTCCTGTTAAACAGATTTCTAGCACTGATTTTGCATATTAGAAAGCAGACATTTTCTTCTTGCACACAGTTAACTGAGCACAGTTAGCTTATCTTAAAAGCAGCCTAAACAATTTTTTGGCTACTGTAGGAACAGGAAAAGCAGCTTTAACTCTGCAGTTTTGCAATGGAGCAAGTTCAGGGATATTTTTATACTTTCTGCTTTGTCAAGCATTTTATACACACTATTCTTTTCTTTAATTCATTCCAAAAATGTCCACTCCAAATATTTTTTCCATATCTAGCCACAAGATGTTGTTTCTTTTCTAAGAATAAACAATATTTCAGTTTACAAAAATGTCAGTCAGACTCCTTGACATGAACCTATCTTTATATAGTAAAAGCATCCAAAGCCTTCTTGTCTGGTATGTGGTTACAAAGAGGCAGCCCTATTAGGTGGGAACCTATAAAGTCAGATTTCCCTACATACCTGATTGGTCATACAGAAATTTCCAGTGGAAACCACAAGATTATTTTTCCTTTGCTTCTTTTCTTTTTTTTCCTGTTTGCATTAAATGAGAACTCATTTATATCTTTGACCCCTACCATACTGAATATGGTTGCTTATGCAAAAGAATCCCATTGATACCATGTTAAATTTGCATTTCCAGCTGGAGTCGGAGGATTCAGCCATCAGAATATTAAAAGTTGTAGCGTCACATGAGGTGGGGGGAGGGAGCTTGCAAATTAGCTGTCAAGTTGAATAAAAAGAATAATAATTTAAGAAGCTGGCAGTTACCATCTGATACCGCATTACCGATCATGCCTTATGGTAAATATTAAATTATGGTAATATTGAAAAACTGTTTGCACCTATTGCAAAATAGAAGCAATTTAAAAACCTAAACCAAGCATAATGCACCTTTGAATTCAGAAGGGTGTGACAGTCTTCCCTCTCAGAGTAATAAAAATGTTATACATTTAAAAGTTAGTAATTTATCTTAATGCTATTAAACATTTGGCACATGGTACAGCCTAATGAATGGTTTCTAAAGCCAGACAGCATGCATATTGTGGGCTATTTATGTTCATAGCTACTCTCTGCTGACGAACTACTACTAGTAGTTTTAGAAATCAAGCATTTAACATACCCAAGAAAATAAAGGAAAATTATACCAAATACTATGTAGACTCTTTTATTAATATACTTTTGCCCAAAGGCTCTCAAACACAAAACCCTTTGCTACTGGTTTACATGGTTCTGCCTCACTTCTGTCTTTATAACGTACATTAAAGGTTGTATTTATGGTAATAGGAAAAGAAGACAGCAGTTGTAGATGAGGGTGCCTGGCTTATTTGAAGAGCTGACAAAGTCATTTTCTTCAGACCCTCCCCCCACCTTATTTCACACACAAAGTATCTGCAATACCAAGAAACTTGCCACATCAATGACAAGGTGACAAAACCTCAGGGCTGAACAGGGATGGCTTGCTAAGATTTAATATTCTCTGCCTTTGATAAATTCCAAATGCCAGATTTTGTTGATACATTCACTTTTATCCAGCCTCTTAATTTGTCCTTCCTATCTTACATATAGGAATTGTTCAGTATACATTTAAATGCCATGCTCTATAGACACTTGACTATATGTTGACTGCTATTTCAAATTAAAAAAATGTTAGCAGTATACTTTTAATGAGATGAGCAAGATCTTGATGGCTGCAAGACACTCCCCCCCTTACCCTCTGGAATGGGTTAAGTAACAACACTTATAAAATATAGATGATGGAAAACTCAAGCCCTTGAGAGAACAAGATGATGGCATCATGTGTAGCATATAGGATTTGTGGGAACAATGCACATAAACACAGCTCATTCTGTAGATTTAGTATTTTTGTATTGCATACAAGTATTTTACTAGCTGCTCAAAGGATTGTTCATTTTAAAAAAGGAAAACAAATACTTATCTATAAAGTTAAGAACTGGACAATTTCTTGTGTGTCAGCTTTTAAAACTATGTGGGGGGGTGGCTTGAGCTTTTATATATGTTCTTTTGGTACTGCTTTCTATAACTGATCAATGTCATGAATATCAGATATGCTTGCGAGAGAAACCAAGGGGAACAAATACGCAGACCACTGAAAAACTCTTGCTGAATAAAATCAAACTCAGCACACAATAGCCAACAAGAGTAAACAGACAAATATTTGACTAAACTTTTACTAATAGTAACAGAGATACAGCGCTATCTGTTAATGAGACAGAGCACGCACAAGTAAATTCTCTTTAACAATAGATGTATGTGCGAGTGCCAACACCTGCTATCCAATTTCTTGCAGAATTCCCAGGGAGGCCAAGCATGTAAGTTCTGCTGTTTCTGTACTGGGATACAATCTTTAGACTGGGATTCCAAGTCACCTGAAGAACCCAGACATATAATAATTGCCCTGATGAGTTTAGTTTATCCAGCTTGCTAAGTGTATGCTTGTAACATTCAATTGCCATAGCACAGAAACCTCAAGCTGGCGCCACTCCAAACTCCCAGGTTTCTAAAGCATACCATAGCACAAACGAGTAGCATAGCTCCAACATTTTACCCAAGCACATCTTACTAGCTCGGGTATGGTGCCATGTTTACACATTGTCTGTTCTAGAACTAGCACAATTCTGCACTGCTTGTTCAGGTATCTGAACCCTCATTGTACATACACTTTTCTTCCACAGGCCCTCAAGGAATTTCAGAAATTTCAAGCTCACTGTCCCATCTAGGTTCCCTATAAATACAGCAGAGGCTGGATTTCTATACTGAAGTAAATTACGGTAGCAGCGACTTAGACCCTGGCTCTATAACAACATTTTGGAAGCAGTGTGGCCTACGTCATACAGGGAAGAGTGTCTCTGTACACTAAACAATCAGAGCAGCCTAAGAGGAAAAAGCATGCAAATGCGTCACAGCTAAATTGTAGAGCTCCTTTTTCTCTTCATTTACATTTTTCATTAAGGCTAAAGATGCAGATGTTCAACGTCTAGCCAAATTCTTTACTAAGATTGTAGAATCAAAGGCAAAGCTATGATTTTGGACAAGTGTTTTTAAAACAAACAAAATCCGCAGCTCACCCATCTTCTTGCACTGCACGACTCTCTGAAGCCAGGGAAAATTACGCATCTCCTTGCATACAGCAGAAACACCAAAATGTGTGGGAACATAAACAAACTATTGAATGATTCCATGGGTTCATAACAGCGAGATTTCATCTTAGGGTTTTGAATTTGGACTCCTCAAAAAGTATAAATGAAACTAGTTTGTGTTTAACAACTATATGCAATATTCAATGTAGTTAACTGTATGATTACAGCATCTACATGCACCCTGCAACTCTAAGTATAAAAAACATTCATAAATATTTTCCAAGGGAAATGTGCATATAAGCAGTATAATAAATCTGTACACAGCATACCAACATCAGACTTGCCTGAAAGATCACGACTACAGTCATGATTTACCTACTACAATGTACGTGGTATTTTTGTTCAGAAGACAAAGCCACATGTAGCATAGTATTGGAGAAAAGAAACTAAAACTCTCTAATTGCCTTAGGGAAATCTCTGGATACAATTATGAACTCTAATTGAGGTTTTAAGACTTTTACAGCCCAGAATGAGTTGACATGTCACATATCTTCCAGTCCAGGGACGACACACAATCACTAACACTTGATGGCTCCCACTCAGGTGAGAGCAATCAAATCTTATGGGATGGTCAAGCTCAGGATTAACCTCTCTTCTGCCTCTAAAGTGCTAAGAGATAGAAGTGGTGAAAAATGTCAAAGTAATAGGTCACCTAGTGAACTGGTGAAAAGAATAACTGAAAATCACTTTCAGTTGCTTTTTTAGAAAAAAGACCTCAGAAAGAAGAAGAGGAGTAAAAAGTTTGCTAAAGAGTGAAAGACATCACAAATTGGAAAAGCCAGATTGTTACAAAAGGGGGATACCAGACATCAAGCCTTATCTAAGACAAAAAGATGACTGGGGAAAGAGCTGATGAAGAGGTCAGGCCTGTAGAGATTTTGGCCAGATTTGTATATTCTTGGGCTAGCTCTGCACCCTGTTGAGACCAAGAAACATTTAAGAGCATATTTAACTTCACGTAATGGGATATAAGTACAGCAGTATGAGAGCCTTGGTAGAGCTCTGCTGCTGCAGCACACTCTGGGAAAATAACGGAAGCCTACACATGCTCAACAGTTATCCCTGAGAGCTCCTCAAATGCATCCAGTTGGGCCGAAGAGTTAAAGCCAATGTCTGCCAAGAAAAAGCACAGACCTAAAGCTTCCACCCAGAAGGCAGTGAGGAGTAACACTTAAAACAGCAGCAAAAACCACAGACATTACCTATTACTGTAACAAACTCGAAGATCTCAACTAACAGCACAGCTAAGGTCAAAATACACATTCAGTTCTGAAAATGGAGACAAGAAACACATGGAGAAAGATTTCACCTCTGGATTTTTTTGACTGATCTACTAGTTTGAAAAGGAGATTAAGAATCAAAATCACTGACACAAACTGAAGGAACGCATGTAAAGGGAGGCAAGTTTTTAAAAAAGTCTATTGTCTTTACCTTCTTGACCTATGTAACTTTCGAGTGCTAAGAATTTAAAGTTAATTCAGCTCTAAACTGTACTGTGATGTCAATAATTTTGTTTAAAATGACATGTTTCCATCACAATTAATGTATTACCCTGTCATTCCAGGAACAGAGGCATACTTTAAAAGATCAATATATTTTATTTCAAAACTATCCATATGATTTGCAAAAGTACCTCAGAACTGAACTTGTAAAAAGACTGTTTCAAACAGTTTTAAAGTTTTACGAGTCAGCAATTTCACATGAAAAACAGAACTGAAAAGTTAATGTACTACTCCAGAGCTGTTCCCATTGTTTATTGTAAGTTATGAACAAATCTACGACAGATATAGGCCTCAATTTTTTACATCAAAGTTGCTCTTTTCCCCAAAATTTGAAGCAACCTCCTTTGAGATGACCAGGAAGTTATCCCACAAAGGTAAAAGGCATTTCAATGAACTGTATCTTGCCAGAATCAAGTCCTACTAGAATATCTAGTATATGATTGCATCTATTCCATTAATCACTTGAAAGGATTCTCCGATCATCTCAATTTATATGTAACTTGCCAACAAAGGGTATTTTGTACAGTGGCAAATGGAAATGTACAGTTTACTTGGTCATTTTAAGAGTGATAAAGTCACTTTACTCTTCAGCTTTTATTTCTCTTTGTGTTTGGGAACACAATGTGTCTGTGACTATACAGGATTACAAACTGTAGTCATTTCCTATCGACTAGTTCATTGTGCAGCTCAAAGCATGTCAAGGTCGTGTTTTTATGCCAAGCCATAGCTATAGCCCTGAAGGCAGCATGCAGTGCTTCATTAGCCACATTGAGTTGTACAGAATATTACCAATACCTAGTTGAAGAATCTGCTTGAAATCAATGCAGTATCTGAGATACTCTTTCTGGAATACACAAGTACTGAGAAAAAAAAATAATTTAAAACATTATGGTTTGACCACACTAAATATTTTGTCCAATAATTTCTTTCATAACCAAAACACATACCCTTCTCAGGTTGTAAGAGTTGGGCATGATTTTGGGACCGTCTTGACCCAGTCCATAGATGAGTACACCCTGGTACATACAACAATGTGCCCTCACTGTTTTTCAGATGATTGTGTGTGAAAGTAAGTGATAACATTTGCATACGCACAAAGAAAACTCACATGTAAATTCCGTACTTGGGTAAACATGAGGACCAGCATGCCAGAAATTATGTATGCAACTAGTATCACATACATGAAATGGTGTGTATAATTATAGGCCATGTTTGAAAATGCATCCTGTGTCTTCTGTATGCTTCTACGCTCCCTATCTACTCACCAAGACCTCAAGTGCTGGTCTTTGCAGAACACTAACCGTGAGTGTCTTTATATTCACTGGTCCAGCTGTCATAAGTTTTGCCTTCCAGCTGTCATTCTCAGATGCTCATCAGACATGCTTATTCCAATTTAGTGTACAGAGTGAGTGGTTCAGCTGCTGTCCTCAGTGTGGAGTTTTTAAGCAGCAGCTGTTGGGCAGTGATGATATAAAGTCCAAATTTCTAATGGAAAAGACATTCTTGCAGAAAAAATTGACGTCTACTTTCAGTTTTACAGAGGTCTTACTTCTCACGTTTTTCTGGTCCTAAGGCTGCAATGTCAGAAACTTTAACACAGACTCTTCCCACATAGAAGAGAGAAAAGTATGTTCACAAATGCGGAGAAGACAATTTCCTCTTAATTTTACATAGGCCTATAGTATTTGTTTGACAGACTGTGTAGCTCTGGTATGTAATTTTTTTCTTTTTTTTTTTTCTTTTCCCAACAGTGAAAGAATACTTATTACTATTATCTACTAAAGGGTACTTTCACCATAACAACAGTTTCAGTTTTATTTACCTGTACATAATTCTACTTACAAGTACTTTTTGGACAGTATTTTGTGATTTTTTTTCTCCTTGGTAAAAATTGTAGATTTTTCACTCTTTAAAAGTCAATACGATTAAAGCTGACTTACAGGATGCCATAAAGTAAGTGTATAAGGTCTGTAACTAAGCTTCCCTCAAAATTACTGTCCTGAACAGCGATCACCTTGCTGATCACAGCAATCTCGTTTGCTATAAAGAGAATAAGTTTCAGCTGAAAGGTTAATTAGAAATGAACTGTTTCCAAAACCACTGAGAGAACTGGAGGCCTCATAACCAAATGTTCACAAGAAGGAATTAAGAAATTGATAACAAACATAATTGACACAGAAAATCCCTTATGAGATTCACTTTGGTAAACATGAAAGGGAAGGGAATCTGGTTGTATATAGCACTAGGCAGCCAACAACTCCAATAGGAGTAGCTTCCAGATGCACACAAAAAATTCTAAGATTTGAGGCATCTCCTAATAGGCCCTTCATCCCAAAACTGAAGATGGTAGACAAGACACAGGAAACTTCACATTTCTATGCCTGTCTTGCCAGGTCCAGAGTAGTCCAGTAAACAAAATTCTTGCCATTACTAGTAAAAAGCAACACGCTTTGCACTGACTTGTTTTCACTGAACTTAAAACATTGACAGACTAACAATAAATTCCTGTTTCTGCACACATATTCACCTTTTGGCTGTAAAAGTAAATGTTGAGTGTGACACCAGGAACCCTGAAATATTTGCCTAGGCTTGGAAGAGGTGGCAAGTTTCTGAGTAACTGCTGTTTTGTATTACCCAAATACTATCCCCAAATATAATGAAAATTTCCACACACAAAACTCTATCCCTACTACCAGCACTCATGCAGCTTCTGCATTTTCTTAGTATGTCTCCTAGACAAACTCCCAAACCCTGTTTTGAGTGGCATCACTACTAAGTTACAAAGCATGCATCTGCTGTATCTCAGGTAGAGTTTGCCAAGTAGAATAATATTTGTATAAAACTTAATAAAAACATTCCCACCCTGTGACAGAACACTTTTTGGAAATACCTTTCCTTCAACAGCCACAAAAAATTTCCCACGCCCATTTTTTCTTTAGCAATTACCTTATTTGACCAGATTTAGTTCTGAGGAGGTCTTAATGTCACTAGCCTGGTGCACTAGGAGAAAGTTAATACAGTTCACTGGAAAGCACTCAGGAATCAGATGCAACAGGATGAAAAGCACTACACAAAAGCTTGGGTTGGGGTTTCTTGGGCATCTGGGAACACCTAGTTAACAAAGAATCCTCAGTGACTTAACACTGCCGAGCACTTTTATTCTGGCTTGCTTACAATCACCTTGTGCTAATATTATGCCTGTCCTTGTGCTAAATCAGTTACCAGATTGCATGCGTTTGGGGGATCTGAATGCAAACAGCTAGGCTGCTGTCACAAACAGACCACACAAAGCATTTACCCAGTGAGAAAACATCTAAGGGTTCGTATGCATTGGTCCGTCTAAAGATAGCACCTACCTTACAGTGCCCTTATTAAACTTGAAAAACTGCAGTCTCTTGTCACTTGTTACTTAAATGGCAAACAGGACTGTTGTTGGGATCACAAGCACTAATCAGTGTGGGTTGTTGACAAACACAGATGTTACCCAGAGAAGATCTTAACAGCTAGCACTTCAGTGTCTTTCATGTGTGGATCCTCTAGTTTTCAAACTCATCACTTCACTAGCAGGGACAAAACTACCCTATTACCCTTTTAATGATGACTAAGAGATTGAAACTGAAGTGCCATCAACATGCTGCACTCACAGCCATCAGGCCACTCTCAAACAGCTTTCTCCTTCCACTGTTCCTCAACAATTTTACAGGGACAGAAACAACTGCTTTCTATAGCTTCAGCAGTATACTAAGCACTGTTAGAAAAATATAGCCAGAAAATAGTTGACGTAATTCCAACCCTTCCATTTACATTTAAATTTTGAAGGGCGTACCACAGGCTACAATGCTTAATTGTATCTTCACTAGTTTGCAAAGATAATTTCTTTGGGGTTTGGAGACTAAGCACAGAAATCAACTCCTTTTGAGCAGTGCTTCTTGGTTTTTGGAAGAGGTCAGCCCTAATTTTGCAATATCTTTTTAAAAAGAAGTCAGATTGCCCTATGATCACTGCTTACTGTTACGAATCTAGAGATACTATTCTAGAATTAAGACTCAACAAAAAATTGATTGTAATTCTTCCTTCTGAAATCTTGTAACATAGGTAAAGCTTTGGCATCCATCTAGAGAATGTTATACAGCTGTTGAGTAAGTCCAGACCACTGCTGGCTGAAGCATGTCCTCCATTCAGCTTATCCATACCATCTTGTGCATTTACACTTGATTTTATCTATTTGTCTCTACTAAAGACGCATTAAAGCATTGTAGCTTGAAAATGAGACAATTCTGAACTAGAGTGATAGTTCCAGCCCTCAGTAAGAAGAGAACAACAGTGTTTGTTGTAAACATTCAAGGTCACATCTTGAAGTTACAGAACAAAGTTTTATTCTCAATAGTGACTGATTGCTAGTAAATCAACAAGAAACCTGTCTCAATGATAAGGGACAGAATTTAGCCAATAGGCTATAATACAAAAAGCCTAAGCTATAATTCATATTTAGTTTTCTTATCTGGGTTCTTAGATGCTTCTTGTTTGGTTCATTATCACAGACTACTATACTCGGACACTAAAGACGCAGTGCACAAGCTCTTCATGGGTAAACTCATTTCTCATCATCTCACCAATTTCCCCATACTTGCATTTACTACAGGCAAAAAATGATACTTAAGAATGTATGAGGAGATACAATACCCTTAGGCACTTTAATCTATCAATTTAACAAGATAGTCTTCAAAATAAATTTTGATTCAGATATCTAAGAATGATGGAAAAATGATGTACTATGTAAATAAAACTTCTACTCTAGACAAAATACAATCCACAAGGAAAAAAATCTCCATACAGATTTATTCAATCATGCATGCCTCATGTGTTACTACTACAGCAAATTACCCACAAACAATTTCTCCATTACTGAATACACTCAATTCATGTACCAGTGCTTAATAAATATTTGATCCTAATTAAACCTAATGATTTTCTCTGCTTCTGAGATGCTGCTACAGATCAACAAGAGACTTTTTTTAGCACAACACTTGATTTAAAAGCAAAATTCTGAGAACCTGGTGTGAATTCTGTTTAAAGATAAGTGAACATTGGAAAAAATGTGTTTTCTCTATCAAGAGATTCTAAAAGGGGAAAGTTAGTTATGCAAACCGTGTTGCTTTCCAGAAGACTGTATTAGGTACATCCCTGTCACCAAAAAACTGTAACTGATAACCAAAAGCCACTCAGTGCCCCTCAGCCACTTGAAATGAAATCTAAGTATTCATACATAAAATAATTTCTCAACATATTCTATACTTGATTAAACATTTACAACTGAAAAGATAGCTTGTTACTTTAAGCTGTTTTGCCAGGTTATTTTTTTAATTAAGGAAGAAATGTTGGAGCTTGCATGTTCATTTTAGCATTCACTTGCAATTTTCAGTGTTCTGTTTAATCAGGAAATTAGGGAGGTTTTCTTTTTAAAGACTTCTACCATTGCATAAAGAAGATTTTTGAATTTTCTTTAAAAACAGCACATTCCATAACATTTTAAATTAAAAGCTTTCTTCCAGCTTTTTGAAAATTCATCTGTTTCCCTTAGGAGTAGGAAGGTTACCATTAAGACTAGAAAGCACATTCAACCAAGCCAGGCATGAGGATTTAGGGTGGCCAGCACTGCTTGTTGGAGGTGGCAGCGGGGAAAGAAATTCCAAGGCCTGAAGCTCTCTCTTCTATCAAAAGAAATGTTAACATATTGCTTTGAACACTTCCCAGGGATGGCTCTGGCACCCTGAAGTCAAATATATTGCAACAAGTATTCTGTCATGTATTCCGCTAATTTCACAGGTGTTCCTTTGCTGTTATTTTACACCTCACACTCAGGTTCAGAACCTTTCATTTTGAACAATTCCATACCTTCCCCACTTAAAAGTATTCACAATTTTTCAGATTATGGAATGGATTTGTCTGTACACAGCTTATTTCCTAGCTATCAAAAAAAGAATCGCCATCTTAATTGGCACTAATTGGTGGCCCCAGCACAGAAGGGATTTGCATGCTTGCCTGGATAAAGAGCTTCCCTTGAGACACGCTCCATAGTGGTGTCATGCCAAGGGAGAAGCATCATATGCTTCTGTGACTTCTGGTGCTGCCTGAGAGAACTTTTATTTTGGGCACTCGATCCTGTACCCTTCCAAGAGGGTATATTTCACACATTTTCCTCCAGCCAACCAGGGAAGAAAGTCAGAGGCCAACAGTTCTCCCTCAAGCTGAGCTCATAGATGAAAATTAGAACCTAAAACGCTTATGTAAAGTAACACTGTTAAGAATGGGTGCTTAAAACTAGTTTAAACTGAACATTCTAAATTGTTTCATCAGACACCTGCAGGAGTTCTGATTTATTTTAATGCATGGATCTAGCAATTCCAGAAACAGCACATTTCAGCAGTGCTGCCAATATCAGCTATTTAGGCAAAGGCAGTTAAAAACTTCAAAATAAAAATTTAAAAAGAAATTAAAACGAAATACTGTATCTTCTGTACCTGGACCTAACCTGATTTCTGATTAGGGGACAACTGGAGTGAATTTTCAAGCTTTGGCTACATATTTCACATCTAAACAAAACTGAAATTCTCAGGTAATACCAGGAGATATAGAAGTGAGACTTCATGGGACACAAGGAGACCCTTGTGCACGAAATGACAAGAGATGGCAACACAGATTAAGGGCTGGATTCATTGCGCTTATTTAAACTTGAATAATTTCCTTAGGAACTTGTGTTTACTTCAGCAAGCCATATAGGCACTTCCAAGGAGTGATTAAGCCCATTCCAGATCAAATTTCCTTCTGACTGAGCTGCTGTTGACTACATATGGAATCACAATTCTGGCACATTAGTGAAGAGTCTAAAGTTCAGTGAGTCCAACCTGAGTCTTGCTTAAATACTGAATTTCAGTATTTAAGCACTTTAAATACTTTATAAATATAAATTTATAAATAACTTTAAAAACATTACTTCACAGGATTCTCAGTCACTTTTCAAGAGGCATCTCTGCTCATTGCAATGGTTTGAGTTACAGGCTTTAATGCTTTTGAAATTCCTACTGTGCATCTGCGCCAAGCCTGAATGCATATTATCGTTATAATCTGATTCCTGAAGAGTTTACATTTCTTTGAAGGGTCAATATAATAGGTTTCAAGTTCCTACATCACTTAAGTACTTCCAGAAGGTTTCCTTTAGGAGAATTTGAAGTCTTGGCCTTAGTCCTCCCTGAACACCTATACTTTTCTAACAGTCAGTAAAAAATACTTCACAGTGATAGCATCTACCTCCCTATTTCACTTTCCCTGATACTGTTGCTTTTAACAGTAATCCACTGAATTGCTCTTTTTGCTAGTAATCTTCTGACAGGAATGCTGGACACCGGTAAATGCTAAGCTAGCTTGCATTGCACAGGAGACTCCATATGCATTTGCCTCCTTGTGCACAAGGTATGTGGTTATTTTGTGCCTGTGCAGCTCAACTGTAGTAGGACTGCACATCCACGATGTGGTGCAGCTTTCAGAGCTGTGAATTCTGGTATGAACAAGAGCTCAGAACACAAGCATAACCACTGAAATTCATATGGGAAGGTGTTTTGCTAATAAACAGTAACAATCTGAAAAAAACATTCTCTAATGAAAAGGAATTCATATGGTAGAAGCTATTACAACATCAGTAGAGCTGTGGCACTTGACACATGAAATAAAGTATTAAAATAAAAAAGTAATGACAGTAATTATTAGTACTTACAAAATCAAGATGAGGAAGGCAGGCATGTAATTCATTTTTAGCCTTTAAGACACAGGATCTAACAAAAAATAGATCTTTAATTTTATGAGACTTTTTAAAGAGAATGGCTGAGACCATCTCTTGGACAATAGTGTAAGTGTAGGTGTTTATATGCTGGAACATGTAAGAAAACAGGCCTCCCCTAGCATATTCACAAGGTAGGTGTCTACACTATAGAGCTGCAATTTTTTTTTCTTTGTTCCCCCAAATTGAAAATTAAAGCTAGTTTTCACTAAAAAAAAAAAAAAACCAAACAAAAAAACAACCCTCCACAACAACTACTAATGGCCTGATTCCACAATGAACTCTGAGCCTATCCCCTCTTGCTAGATGCACCTGAGATCCTGATGGGATACAAATCAGCATGGATACTGTCCTGTGCAGAACTTAAAGAAACACGCAGGAACAACACTGGAGGAATTTCCTTCACTATCTTTAGTACTGTATTGTAGTTAACAAAATCAATACTGCCAAACTGCTTCTACTTTGCTGGTTTTCAGGTGTTTTACATTATTAATACATTTTCAGTATATATTTTCTTCTGTCATTGCTCGTTAATTCTTTCACCTACTGCAGAACATGCCAGATTTCCTACTTACTGCATCCGAAGTTTCTAAACTCACCAGGATTGAAGTCTGCAGCAGAAAACACTACTATGACTGATACCAATAAGCAAATGCAGCATGCATAGTACAAGTCTAAAAAGTTTTGATTTTCAGTATCTGACATTACTTTAAAGATGATCTGTGAAGTCAATATATGAAATCACTTTAATGTTTAATGAACATGCTAGAGTATAGTAAAATTTGAGAGGTACCTGATTTGTGTAAGGGATTCCAAAATATCCACATAAGCTATGGATATTTTATATTCTAGGAACACTCTTGATTTTTAAAACTCCAGTGCAAAATTATCAAAACAGTAATTTGGATCTGTTTGTTCTCCAGTTTTTGCTGCATAGTAAAATTTAATTTGGGGTTTAAATTGTACTATCTCTGGTTTTTTTAATTTCATATTTAACCCATTCTGCTTTTTAGGGTGGCGATTTTTTTTTTTTTAAGAAAACAACGGCTATCCTACTATTGCATTAGTGAGCTATGTATCGAGAAACTATACAGCTAAAGACTGTTTTTGCATAACTATTTTATGATTTGCTACAAAAGCTGGCTAAAATTTTGTTGTTAAGGAAACAGCATAAGAATGACCACCTTTATGATTAAATAGCAGCCTTAGTAACTAACGTAGTATATGGGGTAGTATACAGTTGCCTTGACAGAAGAATAAATGGCTACTTATCTCTGCTCAGGGGACTGGGAAAGCTGACAATCATCTGTTACCTAGTGTGATGAATATCCCGTTGCTTACCACATGTCTACTAATTTTTAATGTGCAGTGATGTAAAATGACTGTCTAGACCAGGTTTTCTTCCATCATATTAGTTCACCCAGAGTTCACCTGAGCAGCTTAAAGAAGGCACTTCATATTAAACACAATCACTTTGATCACTCTTAATTTACAATTACAGCAGAAAAAACAGGGCACTTGAACAATGTGGGAGGATGTGGTTTATTTGGGGGACTTCTCGACTTACTCCAGTGTGCTTTTATTGACCTTCTGTAATCCTGTGCCTCATGACTGCTTTTATCTGTGCAATGCTCTTGTGCTGCCTGTGCTGAAACAGAGAAAGGAGTTGTGCTGGCAATTTTATTTATGTGTAGGTCAAGCAGTAGAGGTCATCAGCACCCAGCTAGATCCCACCTGAAGAGAACAAAGAAATAAATGCACCCTATATAAAACCAACTTACTGTATATTTCCTTAAATACAGTCCTTTGGGAAAAAAATTCTCCCAGCAGAAGAAAAAAAAAGATGTAGTTAAATAATGGACTTGTTTTGGCAGAAGAACTACTGAAGAGGTGTCTGCTTTCCCAGTCATTCCAATCCCAGTGCTAGTGTTCATCACCTTCTTAATTGGTTTCACATAACTTTTTAGAAAATCAAGTTATAAACTTGTCACTGAAATGAGCTGCATTCAAAGTACTGCACAAGCAGTTACACTGTGCAAAACCAGCTTTTACTGATAAAACTTTAACAACATTAAGAATGATTACTTTTGAAACATGAGTGAAAAATTTGGAGGAAAGGGGAAGATTCAGATACAGCTTTGGCAGGAGAGAAAAATAAAATATAACCTTGTAACAGGCTTTCTTTTAAACAAACAAACAACACCCTGGGACTAACTGAAAGTCATTAATGACTTCAGGTGAGAGGGATTCCATAGCTGAAGAAAAGTGAAGAGCCTGGCCTCCAAGCTACTGTGTCTGTATGGCACAGGGCATATTCTCCATGACATGCCCTGGTCCCCAGGTCATCCAGACTTGTGCAAATGTAGGGACAAGGCAGGTCCCACCACTATGGCTGCAGATCCATGTGCCAGCCATGAAGCACCTCATGCAGTACCCTGCCCCACAGTGTAGAAAAGGCCTCTCAGATTGAAGACATCCAAGTAGTAAAGATGTCCAGACAGTAAAACATACAAGAAAACTATTTTGCATAGGTGCAAGGAGGTTTCATATTGCATATTTTAACTTCACATGGTTGTTTGGGCCCAGGCAAACGTGCTATTTTCTGCATGACAGTCACGGTAGCATATACCACGTAACAGTGACTTCTTTGAATCTCCAAGTCGTCTGTTCTTTCTGAGGTAAAGGCAAAAAAAGGTTTGTGTGGGCCACGCAGTGGCATGAAGGGAAGTAACTCAGGCTAACTTTTGGTGAGGACAGCTGGTTTCCCCAAGTTTCGTCCCTGTCTATGGAAAGAGACCAACAAAGCTTTCTTCAAGGGCAACCACAGGCAAACATCAGAACCTGCCTGGCCCTTTGACAACACTGTTCTTTCACACGTTAAAGCAGCCACCGAGAATGGCTCAAGTAGGCTAGAGTTATCATTTGTTAATACCACCCTTATCTTCTGCTATAAAAGTTAACAGTATGACGTATTTAAAAATGCTACTGGAATCTAATTTTTATTCCTCAGGAAGCAGATTCTATTAAACTGTACATCTCTGAGGATCCTTGTAGTGAACACTCTATGGTGTATACAAATGGTTAAGACTACTGATCTGAAACTGCTAGGGTATATTAAATCTAAAGGTTGTGAACAAAACTGTCATTTTGCCATTTCCTACAAAGGCTACCAAGGACAAGTGACCCAGTTCTGAAGTTGGTTCAACTCAATCTAGGATCCTGCCTTCACCACAAGAAAGGTGCATCTCCTTTCCCTGTCACTTCTGCTTCCCCTGTGTCAGCTCTACTGATCACTTGATGTGGGGTGAGTTGGACTCATCTACTGGCCCAAATGAGAACTAATCCTGCAACTAAGACCAAAAACTAACACCTGTTTTTGCATATACATTTTCAGTTAGGTAAGTGTTATACTGACTTAAAAATGACTGTGAAAATGCAGGGATAGTTGGCCTGCAGCATACATGGAATTCATATGCAAGCTGATAATTTTCAAAGAATAAGAGTTCGCTATATCTCTAGCCTAACATGCTTATTTACACGACTGAAAACAAGCAACTTATCAGACCAGCTTGTCTGAGACCTTGGTATCAGCTGTGAACCTAGTATTTCTGTCTAGGTCAGGACTTCATCATTCCAAAGAGCTGGCAAGCTAAGGAAGCCTAGGAAGGACAATTGATTAGCCACATAAGTTGCTTCACACAGTGATACAGCACTGAATAATTTTGAAAGACAGTTTTCCTTAATATTCCAAATGATACCATCTCCTGCCAGAATATTCTAATCATTTTTTTCTAATATAACACTCCGTAGCTTGCAGCTTCAAACAAACAGTAATAAAGAGAGGTGAAAAATCCTGCTCTTAGCTATACAACCTTTATGCTGCTCTAAACACTGACTTCAATAACATTCCTACTCCTCTGTACACAGCACAAAGGAGGACATTGGAAAATGGGCACAAAGGTGCATGAAGGTATTTAAATAAATTCTGACATTAGGAACAGGGACAAACTACATTACTCAGCCAAACTCAGAAGAAAAATCCACCTGGCACTTCCAAAGAATGGTCTGTCCATTTATTACAAACACTATGCTCTGTACAAAAAGGGCAGTACGAAGCCCAAAACAGTAACAGTTTTAAAAATCATTTTCATCATTGGTATTGACTGAAGATGCATCATTGGTGCATTAAAGCTACACCCAATCTCTAAGATACGGTAACAAGAAACCTAACAAGTTACCAAATAAGGTCCAATTTAAAAGGTAACTTGAAATTAAGTTGCAAAGTTAGCACTAAGGAATGAGTTTAAGTATGCTGCCTGGTCAAAACAGAACAAATTCCCCACAAAGGCTATTTTAATTCCCAGTATTAAGTATCTGTCAATGTGAAAGGGAATACTGTTGAAAAATAAATATTGACTAATACAGAGTCAGTTTTTCTATACTGAGTATCAGGGTACCCACAGCACAATACACAAACGTGGCAGAAAACTGGAATACTGCACCTGCAAGAATCAAGCAATTGAACGCTTCAACTGACAAAGTCTACTTTGCAACTGTGTCTCTATTCATCCAAGTATCCCTGGAGCATCTGAAAAATTCCTTCAGGGATGAGATACCATGTCCACCATAATGTTAAAACTCCTTTATTTTCAGAAAAGTAAATTCAATCAAGATTAAAACTGGCCCTCTGTGCTGCAGCCATGGCGGGAGGACGGGGATAAAAACAATAAAAATCACACTGCATCTATACTACGAGAATCTCTTTGGCATGTGCAAAGGCTTGTGTTCACATACACAGGTAAAGGTCTGCTTGATAATCACTGAAATATCTGCATCATTAAAAGATTCGAGACAACTTCCTGCTTCCCTCCTTTCCTTCAATTAGGCTTTCCCCACACGAAACAAACTTTACCGTTTAGGCCTACTGATGGCTTTGTAGGACTTGCCATTGGTATTGCTACAAGGTTACCTTTGAGGATACACTTGTATCCTGAGGCACACCAGTGGCTGCCATACCACAACTGCTGAGGGAGCTGCCCTTTCCCCACCTCTGCAGAGCAGCCTGTAGTGTCCCAGTATTCTCCAAGGCACAGCTCTGGAAAGCCACTCTGAAGCTTTCAAGCTGACAGGCGGAACATCAGCACAGAAAAACAGATGACTGTACCAAAGGTCTTTTGAAGCTAATGAAGTTCTCCACCCTTTGAGGCAATGAAATTGCATCCTGGCAATTAATGAGCAGAATATTTAATGGTACCACAACAGTGTAATTTAGTATTTTCTAGGGCAGGCTTCCATTACAGAAACAATGGATTATATCAAAATTAAAGATGATTTAGCCCAAAAACTCAAACGGTCGAAGATACAGAAGAATCCTCTGCCACAAGAGCAGCTAAAGTTTCTCAGTCTTGATCAACATTTGTCCTACTTCATAACCTCATCGGTATCAATCAAGTCTGTCAAATCGCACTGAAATACAGGACACAGTTTTTCTCAAGATTGACTCAATTTTTAATAAAGACTTAACAGTTCTTATAGGACCCTCTTGTTACAAATATGTATATTTCAAAACAGTCTGAATCCACCTTTATTTTGATAACAAGTTCATGTAATTTCAGCATGTCTAAGCAAAAAGCAGATTTTGCACTTGTGCATCTTCCTTCACAAACAGAATGAAATTCATGTATCAGATGAACAAAAAGAGCAAAGACACAGCTTCTAAAAAATTATCTGCTAATAAGCAGTATCATTGTCAGCTCTCTTCATTAGCCAGTTCAAGCACTAGAGATAATGAATATTTAGACAACTTGACCTACAACAGGTTAAGTTTATTGTCCTTCCTACCACCTCTCCAGTGACAATCCAACACCGGTAGAAGTGAACTACTAGCTAAGTATACCATTGCCAAGTGAAAGACTTGGGATCCAGCTCCCCACTCACCTGGTTCTGCAGCACTCTACCACATTTAAATAAAGCAGCTAGCAGTAACATCTCCGGTAAAATTCTTTATCAGAACAGTATATTTTTTTCTTAGTTACAACAAAACTGTTTTTCACTAGAATCTTAGTAGGCAGGTGCAGCAAATATGAAAGTGAAGGAAACCCTTTAAACAATCAAAAGAATGCTGAACATGTTCTCACTGGCAGCTGAATTGCAAAAAGCCAATTATTAACAAGCAAAGATCTATGGTAGGCTTTCTTGGCAGGTAATGTAACCCAAGGACTGAAACTATCACTGAACATTGACCAATAATGGTAATGTTGAGAGAAAATGATGAAGTCAGCACTAAAGTTAGGGCACTGACTTGCCTCTAGACTGGAAAATCTAGAGACCTAGTTTGACCTCTCACAGCCCTCAGCATGAACACAGACAAAGTATCAGCATTGCAATGTGCACCCGCAATATAGATGAGAAAGTACAGCATGCATTTGAGTAACAATATTTTAATAGTGGAAATACTCTTCAAGTTCATCAGTAGTTAGAAAAAATAATGATTCAGGGAAGATTTTTTTAGTTTTATATTTCACCCTCATGACTGATTTTCTGTTTCCTCTATTTGTCTAGCTATCATATCCATGGAATGATAAACACCGTCCAAACAGCTGAGCCTTCACCACATGCCCTCAAATAGTTCTGTCTTGTTATGGCTCCAGCTAGTCAAGTTATTTTCAGCAAAGGTCATCAAGTTCTGGAGTCCATCAGAAAGCAAGAAAAACAAAAAATCCCAGTATTTGTCAGTTTTATATCTATTGCAGCTGTCATGGCACAATTATTCTAAAAAGATATTTGATGAGCAGCCTGAATTAAGTGTCAAGATAAGCCCATTCTTATGGAAAAACAGATTTTTGTTGTTGTTGTTATAGCTTGTTGTCCTTTTCTCTTCCTGTAAATCCATATCCATAGCTAAATCTATGCCCTAATTCAGAAATCAGGTAATTCTCATGCAGGTCATTATGGCCAGAAATAAGCCTATTTACAAAAATCCAAAGACATGTGGTTCAAAAGGAGGTCTTTATATTGTAGATTTTGAGGTATGACACATCAGCTTAATTCTCCATACTCTGACTGTACCTACACCTCTTCCAATTGTGTGCAAATCCAGTGTGAAGCTTTACTCAATCACAATTAGTCCAACATGTGTCTTATAAATATGCACTTGGATTTTGAAATGCAACTATGCCTCATACATTGCCTAGAAAAAAATTAAGTGCTGTATTTATTCCACATAAAATGTTTGGAATGAATAGTAAAAACAAAACCATCCTAGCTTCACTTGATAAATATACCTTGGGCTGACCCTGTAGGGACAGAGAGAGTAGTTTAAATTCCTTGCTTATTCCAGACACAGAAGAGGCCACGGCCAGACTGGAACACCACGAGGTCTCATCTCATGAGACACTGCTTTGCCAGCAAAGAAGTGCCTGTGTCAAATGGACTAAAGCGTTTAACTGACTTCACATAGACGAAATTGCTACGCTACTGTAAACCGTGTGTGATCATCACTTGTCTGGATTAGACTGAAACTAGCAACCTAGGCCTATATATGCTATTATCCATTTTTTGGCCTGATCGCTTCCCCACACATTGTTTACAGTTAAAACATTTATTAATTAAAATGCAGCAATCTATGGTTAGTAATTCCCTTAGTCTCTAATTCAAAGTAACATGATTTGTCATTCCTTGCTTCTATGTTGGATAGACCAATTCTACTATACAGAACATGTAAACGTTATACAGAAAATAATCACATAGTGACTTATATCAGTGTCAGTGTGAAAGGCAATGACACTTGGCCAATAACAGCACAAAATGGAAGAAGCTGTCAAAGAACTGACTGAAAAACTAAGGTTTGATGTGTCACAGTTCATGTTAGTAGCACAGCTATATCTGAAGGGCCAAGCCAGCTACCATGGTCTAAACTGAATGGTCTTACACTGAACTTTGAGCTTGTTTTCTTTATTTGCCCACTTGCCCAAAGCAGGACAGTGATTTGCATGGTTATGCTAGCAATCTTGGCATTGATTATTAGCTCTAGTAGCTCTCAGTGCCAGGGCTACCATCACTGCTTCATTAGACTTGGTACTGTCCAAACAAGGGCATACCAGCTTTCTTTGTTCATCACCTTTATAGCAGTGACAGGTAGGATGGACTTTTCCTCAATTGTGTATTACTGCAAATATCCAGGAATAATTGCTATCAGTTTCATATAAGGGATATGAAAATTTCTGTATCATTTGAATAACTAAGCCAGAATCAATGCATTTCCATTGACTTAGAAGTGCATTTAGGAGATATTATCATGATTGCTCATTACACAATTTAATGAAAAGTTAATCCATACAATCATTTTTTTTTTTTCCCCTCACTTGAGGAAGGCAGTTACTACTGTGAGTTTTCAGAAAGGAATTCACAAGTGTTCAGTGTTACAGTGTGTAACTCATGCAACAGAACATGGAAGTTATTCACAACAATTGTGAAATTACACAGTGATAACAACAGAGAAAGAACTATACATCAAATGTGTCTGCTTAAGATACTGTAGTTACAAAGGGAAAAGAAAACAGGAAGGTTTACACACAGAAAGGTTACTGCCAGAAAACTCAATGAATAGATGAGGTGCATGCACTTCATGCAGGATGTTGTGTTTTTAATTCTGTTGAGATTTCCTCTTCTGTTAGCTGTAGAATACAACCTACCACTACTGTGCATGATAATGCACTTGGATATAACAACTTCCATGTAATTCAAATGGATGCATGAGAGCACCAAGTGCAAAACTGAAAGGGGGAGGAAATGAACAAAAACTGAGTATAAGAACTCCATCAGTTCAACAAAACACGAAGTATCATTCAGTGCCTACTGTGCCAGAATCAGAGATGTTACTTATGAAGGATCCAGGTTTTTAAATTTATTAAGTGGTTCATTCCAATATTATTACAGTTGCATAACAGATGGGAAAGACGTTCTCTTTGCAGAAAGACATACTCATTTTAAAACCTGCCTCATTTCTATTTGGTGAGGAGCATGTGATCAAGGAAAGTGCATCTTTGCAGAAACAAAAATAATCCTGAAATCAAAAGAAAAACAAATTTAGAATTTCTTAATCAGTCTAAACTTTTTTCTCAATCTAAAAGTGGCAATTTATGCAAAAGCCTAAATATAGTATTTTGAGTTCATACAAAACAAGGGAATAACATTTAAAATAACTTAAAACACTTACGCTACCTATCACCTAATATGATTCTATCCCAACAAACATTTTGACCATGTCCTATTGATTTCGTCAGCTTATATTCATCCTCAAAGATCAGACTAAACATTGGGTCATGTAATTTGTGACCAGAAAGGTAGACGGAGTTTGTAACACTGAATACTCAAGTATTCTGCAAGTGCATAGTAGCAGCTGTTTCTGACAGTTCAATAGGCCCAGACACATATGAATCTTTTAAAGCCTTAAGAATAAGAACAACCTTTGTCCAGGTCACTCTGGTTTGCCAGATGATTGACAGACAAGTTATTAAATTCAATGAATAAACATTTTGTAATAAGTAGTTCAACCAGATGACTCAAAGGTCTTTCAAACTTGCACTGTTGTTTGCTGGCCTGTAAAGGACTTACTCAAAGGAGCCCAGATTTCCACTAGAAACAGTTCTCCAACTCTAAATAAACATTTTGGTCAAGCATATACTACTGCTAAGAGTGGAACAGACTTCAGAATTTAGAGCTTTATTTTGACACTACTGCTTTTCATTCTACCTGGACCCAAGGAATACAAAGATCTGAAAATTTAACAAAAGCGTGCTCCTTACCAATGTCACATAATAACAGTATTTTCAATCTGAAATAAGTTGACAGGTTTTGTTCAAATTCTGATTAGAAGTCAGCTCTTTGTTCATTTCAGCTGTTCTACCCATTCCTTATTACTACTATATATATTTTAATACATACCTAGACAGACACAAATATTTCTTGACCAATCATTTGGTTTTACAAGCAAATATCTGGCACTTCTCACTACAGAAATCTAGGCATTGTAAGTCATTTGGATGAGACTTCCAAGATCACAGGAAGACAGATCAACACCACGCTGACCTGCCGCCTGTCACTTAAGTGTTTTGCTAGAAAATCACCATGCAGTCAGCTGCTACAAAGCAAGAAACCACACTTATTTCCAAGTCAGTGGATTTATGTTTATCATATTTACATAAAGGAGGGAAATCCAGATAGGGGTGGGGAGGCCAACATACAGCAACCTTTGCCACTAGCATATACAAACTTCACAGGATATCAAGTTCTGGAGTTCGAAGTAATTCAGTATGGCCCATTTGCAGTACATCTATACACTCTTTAGGAATTCAGACATGTTTGCCTAGTTACATTTTTTGAGCCTTTGAACTCCAAGTTTGTTTGTTTTTTTTTAAAAATGGGCAGTTAATGATGGTGCTTTTCAGAAGCACCACCCTTAAGACAAAATTGAATTCTAGTTCAAACAGTAGATTAAACTGTACATCTGCTCAATTTTAATAAAGCATCTTTCATTTCATGCAAAGCCATTACTGTAAAATGCTTTGTGTGAATGTATTACTGCTAGCTACTCCAAGAGTTATCAATATGAAGTGGTGATCTAGCTTTAAACATTCAGTTCTTACAGTGCAGGTAGGCTTCTAGGAACCTGCCTGTAGATACAGTTGGGACATACTTTAAGGAAGATTTTTCAAAAGCTTTCAATATTAGCTTAACTCTGCTTCCAGAAGTCCAAGATCATTTTTAACCACTGTTTCTGTTACAGGCAAAAGCAGTCTTTCAGTACATCAGAATGCCCCCAGACTTTAAGCCACAGCATCTAAGTTTTTTGCGTAACACACACATTTCATATCCTCACTTTTAACAAAGTCTTACATAAGTTTTATTCTCACTTTTAAACTGTTACTTTGGGCCTGAGCTGTAACATTCCAAAAATCAGCCATCAGCTTCCCTTTTCAGCACTGGAAAGCTTTGTGCAGGAGCTGGAGGGGAAGTAGAAACAAAAAGGTGATTTTACACCATTTGGAGATCCAATGGACCTCTGACAGCAAGTTCCAACTGCCTTTATTTGGCTAACCATCACTGTGGAAAGATCAACTAGCTAATTCTATATATTGAAGGCTATGAAAACTATTGAAAAATTCCTTCTACTGATAAGAACTTGACTGTACTGAAAGACTAAGCGTTATCAAGACTGAGGAACTGGCTCTCCAATTCAACTGTCCCTTCACATGAGCAACATAGCTTATCTTCCCATTCTTGCCTCCTCTGCTTCCTTCCCTCCCAGGAAGTAAATAAGATAATAGTATCTTATTAGATATATACTATTTATGTCCACGATTCTCACTTCTACTTCCTTTGACTTTGGAGAAAAAAATCCGCTGCTTTCCAGAAGATCCAGAGACCTGATAGAGATTCAGGGTCATACATACAGTTCTGCTGCATCCAGCTGTACCTCATCTCTTAGTTCACCTAGATCTATTGAGATGAATCACACAAGTGAGTGAACCTTATACAGGTGCCTTATGGAGCACTTCCAAAGTTGAGAGGCTTCTTGCACACAGGAACTTGTTGCTCACATGTTTAGCTTCAAAAGGATGGAGCCGCTACTACATTTGTCACCTGTTGTTTTTGCACAGACTAGGGAAGATATGCACGTTAAGAGTCTCCTTTGCACTAGGCTAGTTCCTTCTTAAATGCATTTATACTAAATGATTTTTTTATAGGGAACAAAAAAACCTTTCTGTGGAACAAGTCATTAGCAGTCTCAAGTGTGGAAGCAGCCTAAGTGCTCAAGTTGCCTGCAGCAGTAAAGATGACACAGCCTTCTAAACAGCATTAAACATTTAGGGACATAAGCCACTAATGAAACATACTAATTCTTAAGCCACTAATACATAGAGACAAATGCAGTCTTACATACAAACATAAGTGGGTAATGCCTTATACAAGCCACCTTGAAAACAGATTAAAGCATACTTACTAGATGTATGGTTAAGTGTTTACTTAGGAAGAGACAGTGTATAAGCACGCTTTTCTCTTTAAAGTACAAGCGCACAGGTGGCTAAACAGGAAAATTCTTTACTACATATCACGCAACTTTATTACCAAATCAGTATTTTTCAAACTCAAACACAAGTTAGAGTCAAATGAAACTCAAAGCTCGAGGCAGAAGTGAAAGTTAAGCTACTCCTGTATGTTTCATATGCAAAAAATATCTGCTTTTGACTGTCAACTTTTACTTTTTTTTTTAAAAGATGAAAAATGAATACTTTTAAGGTTGTAGAATCTGAAAAACGTTTATCTCAAAAGACAAGATTTTTTTTTTTTTAGAAAGGTTAAGCAACTAAAAGCTTGGACATTATAATTAAAATTAGTAATCCTGACAGAAGATGCTCATTGCTATACATGATTATTAACAGAGTGATTAATTTTACCCTCTTCCCCCAAACCACAGGTTAATGATGAAGGGCAGAGGCTACTGTGAAAATCTGGGAATCCTGCCAGTTCCTAGTTCATTTTGGATCTATCAAAAGGTCAAGCACAGCCTAAGCCCCAGAACCAATAAAGAGGCATTGCCATTTTTCGTTACTGCAGACAGGAGCTAACCAGGATGCCATAAAAATTGTACCCCTCTAAAGCAGCTAGTTACATACAGAATCACATCACAAACTTTTTCCAGAGCTATCTATTGCCGTCTGAGAATAGCACATGGCCAAGTAAGTCCAGTGCAGACACAACTCATAGGTCTCTCATAAGAATACACATGCTCTCAGCACCTCCAATTTGGTATCTCCCCAGTCTGAGGCTAATGCATCTGCATGATGGCCTTTCACTCAGATTAATTTCCTCTATCACCAGGTCTTGCTCTCCAGTTTTCAAAACACCTTTTTCTTTTCTCCAGCATTGTCACATATTAAACCCATGCAGTTTCAAGATATTACTATGATCTGCTGATATAATACTGTCGCTGTGGAATTCTGCTCGTGGATCAGAATCCTGTACAGAATTCCATACAGAACAGATATCATAAAACCCTGTTGCCATCAATAAGTGAACTGAACTTAGAGCACACAGTGGAAGCAACATTGACACACTATGAATAAACAGCATACTAATTTAAGATCTTTATCAGCATGAAGCTTTTGACAAGAAATCCAAGCTATCACAATCTACTGTTTCTCAAAGTAACAGTTCAGTAATATCATACATTGTTTGGAAAACACTTGCATGGAAACATTTTCTGAGCCACTCTGATCAAATAATTCCACCATAAAATGCTTATAGATACACTTGCCTCCCACCCCTCTATTTGAGCTCACAAAGACAATAACAAGGGAGCATGTTTATGTACCCTAAATTGTTCCGAGCAAGCCTTTATTCTTCACACACGAAGAATTACAAAAAACGGTGCGAGGCCATTCCAGATTTAATGGGTTCCCTGGGACCATACCATTAAGTAAAATGGAAAATCCAAATAAGTAAGTTTATTTTTTCAATGTACTTGACACCACCTTCGGGAAGTGAACAAAGATACACTGTCGAAAGCAGAAACCTGCACAAAATGTTACCGTTTGTTCCCCATGAATGCAGAGGTATACTTACTCAATGGAAGAAATTCCACTGCTCTCCTGAGATTTCCTCCCTTTAGTTGAATTTAGTGCCAAGTTCACTCAGCTAAAGTTTGGGTTGTGTTAGCACGCCAGATACAAGTTCCTGTACGTCAGGTCTGTTAGTCAAAAGTTAAACGCCAAGCAAAAACTTGGTCTTACATAGTAACTTCAGAGTTACATGAATTAAAAAATGACCATTAACAGATCACCCTTGGCCCTTACTTTACACACTTCAAGCGCTGCTTTTAACTGAAAATACTTGGTAAATATTTTGTCTATTATGCAGCCTAATCTTGTGTAATTTCTCCCCCTGCTATATCTTTTGGACATGTTAAGGGATCACAAATTTCTACATTGCTCAAACAGTAACTACAGTATGGCCTCTGAAGTGTCTTAAATTCCTTCAGAAACTTCAGCTTTTTCTGAAGTAAGTCTCAGGTGACAAATTCTTTTTATACGAAAACCATCAATGTAAGCCAAGTATTCACTAGAGTGTGGTCAAAAGAACTTAGGAAGTACAAGGATAGGGTGACTGATCTGCAGGACCAGGGAAGCAGCTTTGTACGTGACAGCAAGACAGGAATAGGGAATATCTTAAACCAAGAGGAATATAATTTAATGAAAAATGAGAGAGGAAAGAACAGAAACTGTCTCATTTGAAACAAAGTATGCCTGGTACTGAAATTCCCATGGTTTCAAGTAGATACCTACATTACACTATCAATATCTGCTACTGTAAGGAAGAACAAGCAGAATTAGATCTATGATTCTCAAATATCAGAATAAAAGATTACTGTGAACATTACAACTGAACCAGACTTGGTTTTACTTTTTCTGCAAAACTGTTGAAGAAAATTCCTGATATTTTTTTTTTGTACACCAAGTTCTGTATTTTTAACAAAAAGATATGCTGTATGAAATGTATACATAGACTTCAGATTTTCTCTTTTTATCCAAAAATAAGCTGGAAAGCCTCTTACTAAAACTTAAATGAATTGGAAAGCCCTCAAACAGCTTTTATGTAAAAGCACTGATCTATTTTCTTCCTGTGAAAATACAATGCAGAACTACTGCTTTACATTAAACATACAACTACTTTTAAATATGATGTGGGTTTTCAATATATTTTTGAAATAAACTAATGTTAGGGCTACAGCAAAGCCTGCAAAATGAACTATGCAGAACCAGGGCATGCAGTATGTAAGTACACAGTAATTGTGGTAAGCCAAAGCACCACAGCATATGTGATCAGATGGACTAGGTGTATATATAGGCTGCCATTTAATGCTAGCCAATCGCTTCGAAAAGCCACAGCACTGAGCAAAAAAATCTTCTGCTCTTCCGAGATTTTCTTAATTTTAATCGCAATAAAGAATAAGAATAGAAGGTAGAGGACAAAACTTTATTTTGTTTGGGTTGTACTCAGTTAACACTTCATAATCAAAGAAAAAAATATTTGTTTCAAGCAGTACAATCAAAACCCAAAGAAACTCCGTAAGCCACAAATATCTTTAATAGAACTCTTACAGAATTATATTATCAAATTAAAGACTACTCACAAGCACGCTTACTGTCCTATGAAATAGGCACATCACCAAGAAAAATATACCCTTGCATCAATAACATGAACCTATTTTATCCACAGAAGATGAAACCAGCAAGCAATGAGACATGAATGAATTGCTGGGAAAGTTTATTTTTAAACTCTGACTTGACACAGAATATACTTTGCAATACAAATTCTGAAGTTAATTCATTAAATTCAGAACATTCAAACAGGCAAATAATTTCAAGACAGAACAATCACCAGTTTTGCTTTAAAACATTTAATGATTTCATTACACCAAGCTCAGAACTACTAGGTAAACAATTAAAACCCCACTTATACCAAAGTACCACACAGAATCGTAGGATTTACAAATCCAAGTTTGTAAAAGCAGCACAGTAATGCCTTTGCAGATTAGTCTTCGTACTTCATACAGAGCATGCCGCAGAACTACTAGGAAACAGAAGCTGGTTTTCTCTGAACACTAATTAGAAACTCAAGAATGCAAGTCATAAGGGCAGGAAGAAAGACAAACTCTTAAGAAAAATATGACTTACCAGACAGACAAGTTTAGCTGTGTCTCAAAGGCAGAGGAAGTAAGAAATTTCTGTATATGCAGATCTTGTTTATTTAGCCCTTTATGAAGGTTTCTCTCAAGAAATTAGTTTAACTCACATGCAAGAGTCTGCAAAAGAAAAAGAGAAAGAATCTGAGCTGCTGGCTGATGTTTTTGTTCTAGGAACATTTGAGCTATTTTCAGCAGCAATGGGCTTGCCTACAATCAAAATGAAAATGCAATACAGAATAACCAGCCTCCCAACCCAAGCTAAAAAAAAATATATAAAAAAAATCAGGAAATCCATAGCAAAAAACTTTGTTCATTGTCCAAATTTTTATTTAAAGAAACAGAAAGAGCAGGGAACAACCACTGTGGATGATGAACGAAAATGCTGTTAAAAATAAAAATCTGAGACCTTGAAGACTGTAGCTCAGGAAATGAACCACCATGGATTTTTTTTTTTTATGTGAAAGACACATTTTGAGTTTGGTCATCTCTGCAGATGCTTTGCCTTGTTTACACAAGGGCTCATCTGAGATGGAATTACTTCTATTTGCATTTAAGTGCATCATATCTGGCTGGTATACACAACTGAAGACAGGCCAAATCAATTTACCAAGATTGAAGCCAGTAGTTTGTTTCTAGTTTGCATCTTAAGTTTTCAGTTTCACCACCAGTGCTGTTTTGGAAGCTCAGTGACCTGAAGCTGCTGGCACTCCATTTTTTCTACCAGGGCCATTCAGTGACATGATAAAGATCTCCCTGACCTCTTCTGTCACATCCCCAACCAGCCAGCTTACCCTCCCCATAATGTAAAAATACTGGGAAACTTAAAAGTACAAATACAAATTAATGACTATAGGAAAAGACCCCAAAACATCTTGATAGGTACATAAAAGCTAATTATTTTGAAGTTTCAGATAACACAGGTTAACTAAGTCAGTGGAAAACTACCATTGTTATTTAACTTTTTGCAGCTTCTTTTGGTACAGGAAGAAGCTTCCAAGATATCCCTCTATGTAGCTCAGCAATTCTGACAGACACAACTTTGCTTCACCAGAACAACTTTTTATACATGTCCACACTGTTAGGCACTGCCACTGAAAAACTTGTTACTTTTATTCAAGGAAATGTTTATGAGATCTGACATTACTCTCTACTCAAAACCTAAAACAGGCTGGTGTGGTAAAATTACAAAATGTTTCAATATCTATTAAATTTCCAATCAAGTCTACTTAAGCACACTCATTTGAAAATGTTTTAGAATGCCATGGGTCACCTTAATTTCTGATTTATTTGTGAACAGTAACTATTTGAAAGTTATACTGACACATGAAACAGGATGCCAGACATACAGGCTATTTAGTAAACTATTAAAACAGTAAAGCAATGCTCATTGTTCGAAACAAACACAAAAAGCATATTTGTTCCTAAAAACTCATATAAAAATCATTAGCTATAATACATTTATAACAATAATGAAAAAGTTGCCGAGTGTGAAAATATAGCACAAATTCTTTCTGGATTAGCTCAGAAGCATCCCTTCCATCTGATCCCAACTATTTTTAGTGTCACTGTAGTTAAAAGCAGCTACAACAAAAAATAACCCCACAAACTCTAAATACCAACCCGTTAAATTAATCATTATTGCTGCTTCACTCCAAATAGCTAGTTTAGGACTATTATTTTACCACAAAACTAGTTCACGGAAGTTAAAAAGCTCAGTTTATATTTAACTTGAGATCCACGAACAAAGAGATTTAAGGACTCCAATAGCTTAAATTTCAGACAATGTGCAAATTATAGCCAGCTTGAGAGCTGTAATGGTCAGGTGGAACATGCAGTATAGTTTGTACATAAATACAAGTCCTGTATGTACCAGACCACTAGTGTCAGATGCTACATTACCTTAGTATCCATAATGCTTTCATCTGGTGGTTACAAGCTAAATCAACAAATATTTGTATGCCAAATACTAATATTACACAAATATGAAAATAGAAGAATGCATTAAAATAATTATTAGCAGTATCAATTTACTATTGAAGTAATACAACACACAATGCTTTGCAGTGCAGCATTTTTCTGAAGCATTTTCTCAGAAGACAGATTTACCATTAGCTGATTTACCATCAGCGCTTAATCCATTTTGATACCTTGTTTCTTTACACACTCTCTGCAACTGTTTTTGTGTAAATAACAATTTACCTATTAGTATTTACAGCATTTACTAAACGTGACAAAAGCACTGTTTTGGTATATACTGAGATGTGCTTTAACTACTGGGTATAAATCGGATGATCTTTATCTACAGGGAACATTAGATGCCATAAATATCATATATACCATCTAGGTCTCAAAGATAAATATATCTGTATGTTTATTAGTAAAACAGACAAATATGTCACTACTACCAAGATTATCATCTTATGCTTTTCAGAGACTGATAATAAACATATCTCCCATTTTGTGGCTATCAGCAATACTAAAATCAAGCATATAATTTCTTTTCTGGCACAGTGCAGTGCGATTTAATCAATGGTTGGTATTAAGCAATTCAGAAATGACCAAGAAGCATACAGTTCACACTGCTGTACTTGGTGCAAGTCTCCGAGAGCTCCATGACCAGATGCTACAGGACAGAGTTCTGATAAACCAGAAGAGAGAATCTTGATAGATGAGGGATACAGAAAATTGTTCAACATGTTGATCGGCAAAAGAGCTGCATACCTGCTCCACTGCACAGATTCATATAAAGGAAATTTTGACTTTTCTAGACCTAACCTTTCAAACACAGTTGACTCACTGAAGCTTCACACGGAATGGCTGAAGAAGAATCCTCCTTTAGAGAGGTCTCCCTGTGTACATTTCAAGATATGTAGATGAACACTGTATAACCAGGTGTAATGACTTTTTTCTTTGTATTATTCTATACATGTTTCTATTCAGATCTTTTAATGTAGTGGAATACCTTCTAGTAACATGATAACGTGTCTAAATTAATTGCATGTTACCTGCCCCAGGAAGAAACAAAGAGTATGGGTAAGATTTTTTTCATTTTTTATTTTTTCCAAATAACCATGTTTCTTGAATTTGAACTGAACTATAACAGATAACATTAAATGCATTTAACATTAGAGAATGCAAGCACAATGCATGCGCTGTGCATTTGCAGAAGTCTCTTAAGAGAGCTCATTCATAGAACTGACCATTTCAATCTCTGAAAAGAGTATTTCCCAGATTACAGGGGGCGGGGGGGGGTGTGGAATCTACAAAAGGACAGGAGAGAAGCTATCAACCACATGCTTTGTCCCGGACTTCAGCTCATCTTGCAAATGTCTTAGACACATATGATCCTGAAGGATCTTACAAATAAGAATGAACCTTTTTTCAATGTCTCAGGTGTCCTTTCAGTAGCTTCCGCTGCTGAAAAGCAACGGAGCTATGAAGAAGTGTGGCCATTCTCCTGGACAGGATGGAATACCTAGTTACACATAGATCATATAAACCATTACTTGTGGTTGTTCCTACATAAAGTAAAATAAACAAAAAATTGCATGGACACATGTGTTAACTGAACCTACTGCCAGGGATGCCTGTCTTTAGACAATTGCATCATATGCCTATAATGCCAAAGGATGAAAATAGATGCGAAAAGATTAATCTCCAGTGCCATCAGTTTAATTTCTAAAGTTCAGCTAGATGTTAGTATTTTAGGTTTGGCATCATTAGACGAGTTGTAAATCGGCCTTCACCTATGCTCAGTATGAACATGCTCAGGAATGAAAGGGTGACAATGGCCACAAGCTGATCAGAACACATACCTGAACAGTCAGTTTCTTGAGAATTGGTTTGAGGTTCATTTCTTTGATAGAAACAGTCAACACCTCACTTTGAACATTTCTGCTCTATTTCACTCATATCTGACACAAGATATTTACAACTACCAGAAAACTACTAAAAAGTTATTTATTGATGGTCAGTTTATACTTTTTCTCCTACTTAATATATTAGGATCAATCATTATGTGTTAGCATAGGAAACCTGGTATAAATCTCCCACCAATGAGAGCTTCATTTTTAGATATAAACTTCTTTAGAAAATAATAATAAAAAATTACATCAGCTCCTTTCTCCTTGTGCTGGTTTTGGCCGGGATAGAGTTAATTTTCTTCATAGTAGCTAGTATGGGGCTATGTTTTGGATTTGTGCTGGATACAGTGTTGATAATACAGGGATGTTTTTGTTATTGCTGAGCAGTGCTTACACAGAGTCAAGGCCTTTGCTGCCTCTCACCCCACCCCACCAGCAAGGAGGCTGGGGGTGCACAAGAAGTTGGGAGGGGACACAGCCGGGACAGCTGACCCCAACTGACCAAAGGGATATTCCAGACCATATGACGTCATGCTCAGCATACAAAGCTGGGGGAAGAAGAAGGAAGGGGAGGACGTTCGGAGTGATGGCATTTGTCTTCCCAAGTCACCGTTACGTGTGATGGAGCCCTGCTTTCCTGGAGATGGCCGAACACCTGCCTGCCGATGGGAAGTGGTGAATGAATTCCTTGTTTTGCTTTGCTTGCGTGCACAGCGCTTGCTTTCCCTATTAAACTGTCTTTATCTCAACCCACGAGTTTTCTCACTTTCACTCTTCTGATTCTCTCCTCCACCCCACCGAGGAGGAGTGAGTGAGCGAGTCAGCTGGGCCTAAACCATGACAGTCCTACTCCAAAATTTCTAGGGCCTCACTAACCATAAAAGCTTCTTAAATTCTCACTAGGGCAAATCTATGCACTTATCAAAAGTCACGATAAACTTCCATGAAGTACAATAATCAAGACTTTACTGACGATTAAGAGGCAAGAAATTTTTAGGTAGGAAAGTACCGCAGACAGCTTTCTTCTATCTTAACAGTTCTTGCCCTCCCCCCTATCGTTAAATGCACTTGGCATTCTAGCCAGGTTACTTCTAAATACATCTTGATGCCCTATGTCATCATGCATGCCTCAGCCTCACGTAGTGGCAGTAGCTTAAGAATTGTCATATTAGAATGACAGCACATATAACAATGACTACAAATACACATGAAGTTTTCTTTAGTTGGATATGTATAAAAAGGTACTTTGGAATTTTTCTAGACCGTCATATGAAAAAGAACTCCAGAAAAACCTTCAACATTAAAAAACCCACATAAACAACAAATCCTGAATTTCAATCTCTACTACAGTTTCATTAGAGCTATACATTGAAAAAGGTGGATCATCTATTGAATAATAAATTGGCTCAAGCTTTTAGAACATAGGATTCAACACTGCAGGAAAGAACATGTAAGCAGCCAAGTTACTGTGATAGTTACATCTGACAATTTTTCCTAACCCTAAAGAAAATACGTTACCTCAATGAACTACACATGGTGATTATGTTAAAATACTTTAAAAATTCTCCCAGAGTGGCTACAAAGCAGTCGTCTTCTTACATACATATCTGTCCCAGCACACATGGCAATAGAATCTTTAGTCAAGACATTTCAAGAAGTGGGAAATTATCTACACCCCTCAGGGACAATGAATTGCAACCTGTGTGAACAGTACTGAAGTGACATACGCAGCATTTATCACTGTTTTGTGGCTTCATAATCCCCATACTGAAGCTCTGGCTAGAGAACGCTCCTCTTTAACAAAACTTTCAAAGGAGAGTGAAGTTTGTTGAAGTCCACACAATGGAATTCTACTTTTTTTTTTTATTGCTCTGTTAGCACATTGGTTTCCCGCATAAGCAATTCTGTTCTCCAGTATCTCAGTATATCCCAAAATAGCTCTCCACATTAAAAAAAGCAGAGTGCTCCACCCCACCTAAAGAGGTTTTTTCCATCATTTCTTTCAAACAATTAATGGTAGATGGCCAACCTCACTAATATCATTAGGTAATAAAGTTATTAAACTTTTCTCTCCAGATTTGGTATAAGAGTGTTTCATCCCTATATAACTTGTTAGAAAAACTTGGAAACTGGGAAGGAAGACCAAAAAGAGGAAGCTTGGAATTGTGGGTCTTTTTGACTTGTGTTCCTCAGAAAGCACTCAAGAGCCAGCCAAGAGTTATCAAGCAGTCTCTGATCCACCAGAGCATCCAAGAAGCCTTCTGAATTTGTTACAGAAGTGTTTTACTGATAACTCACACACTTCAAAGACATGGATCAAGACATCAAGTACAAAGAATCATGCTCTCACTTCATTAACACCAACTGATGTTTGTGCAAAATGGCAGATGTTCGATGAAGAGTTGCCTCTGCTGTTGTTCTCTAGAACAGCAGATCTGCGTTCTCTTTAAAAGACACCATCTGTCTTTAGCTATATTCAGTTCTCATTTTTTACTTTGGAATTTGTTAAGTTTGCCACCCACCCCCCACCCCCCCCGATTATAATAAAATTTTGTCTGGCGATAGAAAAAAAAATGATGACTGAAACCCCTAGCCAGATTTTAGTGAAAGACGTTTTGTAAGTAAGCAGCTCTGCCACCACAATAAGTTGAGTTTACCATACAACTTAAAATTTGCTTTTCAGGAATCTTGATATATCTGAGAACTTTTACAAAAGCTACAAAGTATCACTGACTGTCTTTATGGTTAGATGTTTCTGAAGATGTAGCAGGTTTTGATACAGAGTCAGCATCTACAAATTTGTTACCTTCTTTATGCTTCTTTGAGATCTAATATACTAAAACAAAAACAACGTAAGATGCTTATCAAGTTAATACATCTCTGGAAAATTAATCTGTTTTCTAAATAGAAGCTGGAAAGACAGCTAGTACCAGATTTTCTGCCAGTCACCTTTGGCAAAACTGGATTGAATTTTATTGCTGCAGATTTAGTTTGATATCTAAGGACTCAAAAACAATGTTTTGTCAGTCATTGAAATGGTTATGTTTAATAACAGCATTATATAATACAGAATCCTTTAAAAATTACAATACCTTTAACTGAGCACCAAATAAATACATTAAAACATGAGACTCAAGCCTGAAGTGAAATCCCATGCATTTAAAAAACCCCAACTATTAAAAGCATGTTATCTAAATATTTAGAGCCTCTTGGTCATCTATTGTAACCAATTCCAATACTTATGTCAATTTCGTATAACTGGCAAACCATATAACTGCTGTCCTAATGATGTGAAAAGCGACTACAGTCACTGCAGCTATCACTATGAAACTGGACCAAGAGAATGATACGCCTACTAAAAGCACTATTTTTCTAGTAAAACTAGCTTTCTCTGTTCCAAGAGTAAACAGTTAAAAACGTATGGGGAAATAAATATGAAAAGGCCTTTTCAGGAAATGGAGAACAGAAGCTTATTGTTTATCGCACTCTTGATACACACTGCTAGTCCATTGTTACAAGAACCTTGTACAAGGTTATTTGTCTTTCAGACTCATTTTCTGCTAGAATGTGTTCAACTACTGGACAAGATTGTGGGGTTTTTTTTGGGAGGGTGCTGGGGGTGTTAGGGAGCAGGGTTTCCCTAAAGGCCTAAACCTCAGACACATAAACAAGCTAGGACTCTAAACCGGCTATGCTCACTGTGACTTGCCAACTCAAATGACTAAGTTTGTTGAACTAGCTGCTCAAAAGGATTTTTGAGCCCAAATCCAAAGTGACAATCTTTAAAATACCCATTTTACATATACCCAAATTCCTAAGCGTCTATATATCTTTTAACAGTAAAGTTCCCAGTTACCTAAAATTCTCCTGCTGGACCAAGCAAGCGGTGTCTCACCTTGATGAAACCACTTTGGTGACAACTGTCATGTACAAACTTGTGTTCTATCAACCTTGTGTCTGAGGCACAAACATCCATAAGATGTTCTCAGGTTATTTTCACTCTTCGTAAAAAAACATGGAAGATGTTACCCCACCACATTTTAGTTTTTTAAAAAACACTGTACTGATGGTCATTAAAACATCTGCCACAGATACTGAAAACTTGGATTAAATTTCCAGAAGGATTTAGTCACCTCTCCTACCTCGCTGACACAGAATACTAAGCATCAAGCTACTGTCTGGTCTTTTGAGGACACTGGCCCATCTTTCATAGAGTACAGACTTCATGTGGCTCACAGAGCAAGAGCCTTGCTCTCTCTCTTTAGCTTAATAAAGAGAATTTACCTAGGAGGAAGGAATTTGAGTGACTGCCTCTCCCCCAGTTACTCTGAAATATTAACACCCGAACAATATACTCTGAAATATTAACACCTTCCAACAGTTGGCCATGGATAAGACTGTGCCCCCTTCTCAAGGGAGAATTGCCATCACTAGGCTCTGAGACCATTCATGCTCCTGTGCACAGCTGCCGCTCTCAGTCTCAAGCTAGCTGGTCCATGCAAAGCAAAACAAATTCACAGAAGAAACCCAAGTCCCAGTTCCCTCCTTTCACTTCACAAAGATTTATGTTACAGAGCACACAAGGCCTAATGCCATTCTGCTCTTTCTTAAACCACCAGATTATGGCCAGGCCAGCTTTACACCTCCGCATTCTGTATTGAGTTTCTATTCCAATTACCACGACTAAATCCACAAAGGAATTTAGGCTTCTCAATAATTAACACAGTGGTGTTCAGCCAATTTGCTAAGCTGCCAATTTAGTAACAAAAACAATAGGGGACCTATATGAAAAACAGTCCTTAGGTTTACCAATCAAGTAATTTTAACATTTTCTGCTACTCGTAGCATAGAGGGTAGGGGACAGCAGACCTACCGCAACTGAAGCTTTCAGGCACTGAACCCCAGGGTAAAGGGAATGATACTTGTCAACTCATCTGAGTACAAAACCTCTCACCAGAAGTCAAATAACAGGTAAAAGCGGTGTAGAGAACCATCTTTCCTTAAATGTTCCTTTAGTCAGTTTATCCATTTTGCTACTATAATCCACCTAACTGAAAACACAACCTAAAGACATAAGCAACTGTGCAAAGCTTTGAAGGCTTCTAGCTATGGGTAGATAACACTTCAGCATTTTAGAATACAAGCTAATACTGGCAGAGTCTGATACTTTTCTGGTATCTTTTTTTTTCCTCAGGAGGCAATTGAAAGGCAATATCTGGTTTTCAGCAAGACCCAACATTTGCATTTGGGTTTCCTACCTCTAATTGCAACATAGGATATTAACATAATAAAAACAGCTAAAGTCAGCCAAAGCTCATTGAGATACAATTGCTTCAGCAAACTCTCAGTTTGCTGCTCACAGTTTCACACAATCATGACAGTTATCAGCCCTTCAGGCTGAAAAGAAGGTAGTTATTTCAAGAGCCCAGGTACATGCCACTAGTGGACTCAAGTCATTTGCAGCTAACACTGCCTCCGCCTTTGCCCACCTTCATGTTGCTTATTGGTGACAAAAGGTGTTGCCAAAATGCCTGAGCCTACCAAGCCAGCTCCTGCTCCCAACAAGAACTCCAAGAATGCTGTCACCAAAACCTGAGAGAAGGGCTACAAGCAACGTAAGAATAGCAGAAAGGAGAGTTACTGCGTCCATCAGTACAAGATGCTGAAGCAGATCCATCGTGAGACTGGTATCCTAACCAAGGCCATGGGCATCATGAACGTCTTTGTCAGTGACATTACTGAATGTATCACTGGAAAAGCATGTCATCTGGCACATCACAAGGAATGCTTGACCATCAGTTCCTGAGAGGTGAAGTCTGCCACGCACTAGGAGCTGCCCAGAGAGCTGCCCAAGCATGCCACGCCCAAGGGCATCAAGGCTGTCACACAAATACAGCAGCTCCAAGATCTAAAGTGTGCTTTTGCCCAAGGACTTGGGGGTACTGGCGGATGAAAAACTGGACATGAGCTGGCAATGTGCACTTGCAGTCCAGAAAGCAAACCGTATCCTGGGCTGCATCAAAAGAAGCACGGCCAGCAGGTCAAGGGAGGTGATTCTGTCCCTCTGCTCTGCTGAGACACCACCTGGAGTAGTGTTCAGCTCTGGAGTGCTCAGCACAGGAAAGACATGGACTTGTTGGAGTGGGTCCAGAGGAGAGTCACAGAAATGATCAGAGGGATGAAACATCTCTCCTATGAGGAAAGGCTGAGAGAGCTGCGGTTGTTCAGCCCTCCCTCTCTGGAGAAGAGAAGGCTCTGGGGAGACCTTACTGCAGCCTTTCAATACTTAAAGGGGGCTTATAAGAAAGATGGGGACTAACTTCTTAGCAGGGCCTGTTGCGATAGGACAAGGGGTAATGGTTTTAAACTAAAAGAGGGTAGGTTCAGACTAGATTTGAGGAAGAAATTTTTTTTACGATGAGGGTGGTGAAACACTGGAACAGGTTGCCCAGAGACGTGGTAGATGCCCCATCCCTGGAAACATTCAAGGTCAGGTTGGACAGGGCTCTGAGCAACCTGATCTGGTTGAAGATGACCCTGCTCACTGCAGGGGGGTTGGACCAGATGACCTTTAAAGGTCCCTTCCAACCCAAACCATTCTATTATTCTATGATTCTATCTGCACCGCGTTCTGGCAGAACCTAAAGTCAACTTGAACTCTCCTTATGACCACATGCTTTTACCCCAAACCGCACATTCTTACGCCTTCGCACAAGTTGTTTCTATAGACTGATTCTGAAGGGATTTTTGATGGGATAGCAGTGACAGGCTGGTTATTCATGAAGGGTGTGAAAAGAGATCTGGCTACAAACCAAGCCATGTCAGCTTGTAGGTAGTCACAAACCATTCTGACTTTGGGCAACATCAGAAGCAGCAGACTGAATTTGAGTCAGTTCTCCTACGATCCCTCATATCATCAAAGAGAAGGGATCTTCAGGTCATCTTGTTAATCTGCTTCTTAACAGCAAAATCAACATTAAGTGTATCATTCCTGACAGATGTTTGATCAGCCTGTTTCAGAAGGCATCCAGCAAGAAAGATATCCCAACTTCTTTAGACACTCCAGTACTTAGTTATGCTTAGCATTTTTTTCCCCAGCTCTAACCAAAGTGTCCTTTCCTGTAATTTAAGCCTGAAATGTAGCCGTTCAGGTGATTTAGATATACAGAATCAAGCTCAAATTCCAAACATATACAAGTCAAAGCAGAACCAGAGCTGCCCAACTGCCAGCCTGCATCTTCTTTATATTGCATTGCATACAGACAGCACAGCAAGTTTGAGGGCCTGCAGGGTAGCTATAGATATCAGTGAGGCTTAGCCAATAGGTAACACTAAAGGAAGTAATATAAAACTTAAAGAAAATACTGTGTTAGATTGGGACTCAGCTCAAAATCTCTTACAGATTTAGAAATCACCTTATTCAAGAGCAGAGCTGAATCACTGCTTTCTTTAAAGGTGCCGTGGATGCCCCCCCACCCCCCATAATCAGCTCAGTGGGCATGGTAAAGCTGTTTCTCACCCTTCCACTTCTAATAAGCTAGAACTGGCCCGTCAAGCCTGTGGCTTCATGCTATTGGCAGGCAGAGACTTAATATATGAAGTTATGCCTACGCAATAAAGACAATAGATAAGTTATACACAGCACAAACTATGATTCCTGCAGAGAAGTTCAAAAGCTTTAGGGCAGCAAGAGCCTGAATGGAAAACCCAGGGCATCAGAGTGTGATCACTACCAATGTACATCTTAGCTAGAAATATCAAGGCTCTCAAGGCTTTATGAAATTGAGCATGACCCCAAAAATAGGCTTTAACATGTACCAAATTGTTGGTGTTTCCCAGAGATGCAGACAGTAGCTGCCTCATGTTTTCTTTCCCACTCACACATCAGTAGATAAATGTAAGGACTCAACATGTAAGTTCACCTGCAATTGGTCAGAGCAATATCATCACTAGATGTATACAGCTCAATGTTATTACACAGCAGCATGCTCATACTGTCTCAAAAGGCCAGAACTACAGTATCTTGTTAACTGCATACATTTGGCTCCGCATTGTACAAGAAAGTTTCATGCCCTGGAGAACTTGCAACTGATTTTTTGGATTTGAAAATCTTGACACCCCTGCTGCAGTATTATTGAAACTGATGCTTTCCAGGCAATCCAAATACAGACTGTTGTAACTTTGAGGACAGATAAGTTACATAAGTATGTTAAAGAGAGGGAATGATATAGCAGCAGGAAGCTGCTAAATGATGTTTCTTTTTTTGGTGATGGCAAATCACCTGGGCAATCTCCTCTTCCACAGTATGATGTATCATGATTAACAGGAAGTCCCTAAATCAGAAAACTGATTCCTTCCTGTTCAAATCTCTTTATTCCTGAAGATCATCATTTCCCCTGAGATTTGACAGTTCCTCACACTAGCAGCTTGGACGGAAAGGAGGACTTGGCTTCTAGGAAGTTCTTCAGCTTCCAAAGGTGAAGTTATAGCACAAAGTCAACATGCCCCAGTACATACTCTATACCCAATTCTAACCCTTAGACAAAGACCACTACAAGCAACAGTGGACTCATGAACGTTTGCACTTAAGAAAACTAAAAGGATGAAGAAGTTAGTGGCTTCTGGTATACTCTGCTTCTAAAATGGCTTGAAAGTTTTACATATATGGAAAAACAAAATTGAGAAGTTGAAAGGTAAATTTTCTCTACTAAATTTATACAGGATAGTTAATCATTCGTTTTCTATCTTATCTCCTGAAAGACAATGTAGAGATAAAAAAGGCTGTCAAATTACAGTGTTGTACATAAAAACATCAAAAGTAGACATATTAGACATATCTTAGCAGAAGTTTAAATATTACAAATTTAGCATCCAAAACTCATTAAGCTCCTTGCATTGCCTTGCCTTCTGCTACGAACTCACTGACTTGCAATTTAAGCTCATGCACATTTGATTCCTACAGCAATTAAACAAATTGCTCATAAGGAAAACATTAGAAAAGCATTTAATGTTAATTTTTTAGCCTTTGCATTCTGATTGGCAGGGTGAAAAGAAATGACATATGATTGACAGTTATCTGAAGACTAGAGTTTGAAACCAGAGTACAACAATAAAGTGGGGGAAATCACTACGTTTTACGTAGTATCTGTACAGCTTTTGGTTATTTATAACAAAATCAGCTTATGATAGACTGGCGGCATGAACTAGAAACATGTGAGTCAAGATCAAAGTCTAAACTGCGCCTGAGTACTTCAAACCATTTTTATAGTACTTTTAAAAATAGAAATAGCATTGAAATATAAACAAAACTCTATGCTAACAACTGTTACGCAATCCATACCTAAAGAAGTTAACATACGAAATCTTTATGGTACAATATTGAAACATTGCTACCTTTGTAATGACAACACGATATCTCTATTTCCTGATTCATCCTTTTCATGAAACTAAGGTCACCCCTTACCTTGATTATAGATGGTGACATTTCAAACCTTCAGGTGTGTCTGATACAGACAGCACAGAAAGTTAAGCATGATAAAACACCAAAACCAGACTGACCTTAATTTTCAAGTCTGGTTAGCATTTGTAGGATCCCAGCTTGAAATGCACAACATAATTTGAAAGTAACTTCTGATGTTCATCAAGTTTTAGGAGGCAGAACTAATTATGTATCTACCAGGATATCAAAAAAATATGATAAAATGTGTGTGTATACACAGGTAAAGCCATTTCCAGTAATAAATATACTGTAAATAAGGTTAGCAGATTCATTCAGATGATGCCAACCTTTTCAGCACAGATCTTACTAATGATAATAAGACTTAAATGTCTACGTGAATTAAAAAAAAAAAATGTATCATTGTTTCAAGTGACAGAAATAGACACAAGCGCAACACTTTTTTTCATCTTTTAGTTAAATCTTTCCAGTATTCTCCAAAAGGCATTTTGGGCTGAACCTAAAACTAGAATAGTAAAAAGCTTGATACTAAGGCCTTTTCAGTGGCACTTTAAAAGCACACAAATTTCCTGTAACTATTTTTAATGAATTCAGGGAGGACTTCTATCATTGCTTTCAAAGGGAGAATACAGACCAACAAGAGCTTCTGAAAATACCATCGTCTATAATCATTTCATTTGTAAGCTTCATTTTGCTCAACTTCTCTCTGACCTCTTTAAACAAACAGTTAAATAAATTCTAGGTTCCTAGTTTAGAATGTGTCTTTGGGAAGAATACTATATGCACCTAGGTTTGAGGTAAATCACGGGAAGAACAACTACCTTGAAGTCATGACCTTGCTTTTAAGAGTCTTATTCAGACTAGATTCTTACAAGCCTAAACTTGAATCTTAATTTCAGCACTTCCAGCAGGAGATACTAATTTAGGATTATGAGAAACAGGAAATTAGATTTCACAGTTTGCAAATGTAAGGGTACATATTTTACAATTGTATACTGCACTCACCAAAAGGGGGTAGGGGCCTCAGAGTATAGTTCCAAACTTATTCCTGAAACAGTTCATTAACAAAACTATTTGCTTTTGGGCACTGAAGAGCTAAAAATCCTTGGTAAAAACTATCCACATGTCAACATTAAAGAAAATAAGTCCAATAACAAAAGGAGTGGTTTCTTTTAAGAAGATTTAATTTTCATATATGATTAGAATGTTTTTACAATTTTAGGTATTGAATGTGAAACTTTCACAGCGTTATCTGCTATTAGTTCAGAAAAAACACACTTTTAATGAACATAAAGAGAAGCTGTTCCTAAACATACTGGAAGATAAAGTCCACAGAAGTCTAACAAATTTAGACAATATTGAAGATGACAGTAGAGTTACATAGATTTCTGAGAGGACTACACACAAGAAAGCTTGCAATATAATTATTCTTTTAAGCCATGTTTGAACTCAAGCCACCTTCAAACTTCCAGCTCAGCTGATAATTTGAAAACCAAGTACATGCACTGAGAAATGGACACCTTGCATAAAGAATTTGCAGTCCTAATACACAGGTGTATATAAAGCAAACCACACAAGATATCCCAGTAACATTCTAACACCATTTGCCCCAGTTAAAATAATTTGGTACAAAACCAACGGACAGGAATTAGAATGGAGAATTATCAGCAAATATACAGACATAGCAGAAGGAGCAGATAATTCAGAGTGTAAATAGCTGTTTCATAGATGGTTTGGGTACTGACTTCACAATCAGAGAATCAAGTTCCCTCTTTTACAATAACCAGCTAAACTGAGCACCACAGCAACTTCTTTTATGAAGTGCTACACTTGCCTCCAAACTACCTACTGCCTGACCCCGATCCTCAGAATTACATTATTCCATTGCTGGTGGAGGACAGTTAGAGAGAATCCCATTTCCATAATGGATATTTACATAACTATCTATTTAAAAACATGAGTCAAACTTCTAATGCTTCATCTAAAGTGCTTATGAACAGCCAAGACTTGACCATTTGGGTTTCCAAAGAATAAAATGCAACATAAAGAATAAAACCACAGAAGGGGATCAATTTGTTCTTAAATCTGCAAATTGGGATTGGAATTCTTAAGTGTACATATGAAGACTAAAAACCAATAAAAAAACATATCTGTGGGATGGCCTGGCACACTGTGTATAGGTTAGAAATTTGACTAGAATGCAAATAATGACTTTTTTTTTTTTTTTTTTTTTAAACACAAAAGACCTTGGATACTCAAGCATGTGAATTCCTCAAGGACCTGGCTCATTTTTCCTCACATCCGCTTCCCCTTCGCGCTCCTAAGCAGTGTGTTGTAGCTTTTCCTGAGAGGACTGATTTCTCCACAGCATTTTTGAAGATTTTTTTTTTTTGTCCCCCATCAGGGATGCTATTGTTTAGGCCTCTGTCATCACACAATTTAACTACAGTATCTGGGCCCGCAGTTTTAGGTAATGCTTTGTGATCTATGCAAAATGCACCCCATGAGACCAGTCTAGTTTTTTTGCTTTGAAGCCATCATACCTGTCCCTGCCCCAGAACAGTGGGCACGTACAGCTTGTCTTCTCATTGCAGCAATTACCTCTTTCTCCTCTTCTCTTTCAAGCACTTTCATAATTCTCTTCCTGTCTCCTCTTGCAACTCCCAAAACTCTGATCACAACTTTAGACAACGTCTGCTCAGATTTTCCCACATACGTTTCAACCATTAGAAGCAGCAGCAGCAGCCTTTTATCACAAGAACACTTCCCAAGTTTATCTACAAAGCTACTATTTGCTTGTTCCTCAAACTCCTTTTAAATTTTAATTTCTGCTACAGGAAATCAGGAAACCACTGGTATCATTGTCAAGTAGTGGTCAAAGCCACCTGTTAATAAACCTGCCCTTCAGTTTACCTTTGCAATCAAGTGTGTTCCATCTTTTATGTTCAGCACCTATTGCAAAGAGAACTTGAATCCAATCCTTTCTTTGCATGGTGATGATCTAACACCGATAGAAACAATTACTTAAACACAAGAGTTTCTTTTCCAATAGCAACTCAGATGACAGTCTTTTTATCCATTCATTAGGAAATAACTCATTTGCCCTTTCTCTTCTGATGGCTAATGATACAGAGGGTGAATGCCAGAACTGAAAGTAGAATGCATCTACATAGAAATAGTGTAACACCTATTTGCTGTTGTACTTTTGTAGCTCTTTCTTAGTCATACTGACATGTTTATTTTCATTTGTAGTTTTTAGCTAAGCAGTGACTGATTTTAGAGAATTATGTTTAAGTTAATTACACCACTAAATATTACAAAAAGTAAACAAATTCACACCTGGATTAATTTAGCATAACATCTCTGCAATTATTTTTGCCTTGCTCATAAGAAAACTATTGCCTCAAGCTGGAAGGCATCCTCCTAATGCTTTGCTATAGTACGTGTTAACTAGAACAGGTGCAGGCTCCCAAACAATTTTTGTAGAGTTTACAGTCCTGACGATAAAGCATGTCCTGAATCTGGCCTTTGCTCAAGACCATAAATCAGTCATCTGTGAATCAAATGCCACTAGCAAAAGCATGTGAACGTGTAAATCTACAGCTATGCAAATAAGGAATTAAAAACCCCTCTTGTACTTGTTTAAAAGTAGAATGATAATCTGCAAGGCTCAGATTACATGATCCGTATCTGTAAAGTGACCCTTACAGAAGAGGTCTGTTAAAAGACTTGAATTTGTCTGATTATCTGCATGTATGTCAAAACAAAGTCTTTGGTTTGGTCTTTATTCTACTGTCAAACCTGTCAGCGTCTCACTTAGCTCTCATATAGTAGCACTTCATTTGATTAGCCTCTTTTATATTTTACTTATTCAAAGTAAACCATTTGATTGCATCAGTCACATTGAAATTATTATTTCCTCGAGATTCCTAACAAATACAGATTTCTCCAAAAGAAAAACTGCAATTACCATGAATTTCATTATCTGGGAGAATGTCACTGCTTAGAGTTCCCTGTTCATTATAAATTAAATTAAATAAAAAGTGTCCTGGCAACTGCTGGCTTCTATCAGAATTTGCTTATTAAAATGTATAAAACGCATAACTGGCTAGAAGGAGCAGTGTGACGTACATGATCAATACATGACTTAAATGATACATACTGAGTGTTTTCCACTGGCATCCCTTTGGGTTGCTACTGCTTGCTTGTCTCTAAAATCCTTACTACTAGTAGGAAAAAAATACAGGGTTGATGCCTAAATCAGACAATAGCTGCTTAAGATTTTAAGAAGCGTAAAGGACAAAACACACAGAAGTCAGTAGTGTGACCTCTATGTTCAAAAGGGAATTACTTGTTATATACTTCATCTAGGCCAATCACTACAGTTTAGGATTGCCTCAAAAGCTACAGTCTTTTTGAAATTCAAAACTTCCACAGATGTCTCATGATGTTTAAAAACAGCAGCTGAAATACCAAGCCAAAGCTGGGGCCATCTAATCCATTAACCCACCCCTTATGATGGCCCATACTGGCTGCTTCATCAGAGAGAGCAAAACATTCTGTGCTAGAGATTTACTAAATAACCTTCCTAAAATACAATTCTTTGTAATTCTCACCAAACAATAATCACCTCATACCAATTATTTATTTTTCCTTATTTATCACAGTTCAAGGAACTACAAAAGCCCTCATTATCTGCATGACAAATTTGATGTTCTCAAATGAACACGAAATTCAGTGAGAAACAGGCATTTAATACCTTACAAATGTCATTTTGCACCTGCTTGAAAACTTGGTGCCAACAGTATCTTGATTTCAGATTATGTTTATGTTTACAAAAAAGGAAATATTTTTGGTTTTATAATCGTGTCTAATTTTTTAACATTAAGAGAAAATGAACACTCAAAACAAGACAACATTCAAGCACCCAATTTAACTGTCTACCCCACACTTCGTTCTATTGCCCTGAATCACTACTTTTCCCTTGTGGTCACTTCAGATACTGAAAATACTGTTCATATGCACAGAGACCTCTGTAGTAACGTGTAATTTCTAGTTCATGTGTTTTTCAGACATCAGAATTGATCCAGATAACTGAATCATGCACAGCCTCCCCCCTCTTAACTAAACTTTGGCAAAGTATTAGCTTTTAGGAAGTCAGTCCTACTGGATATCCTTGTTCTAGTCAGATTCAAAACAGTTTATGAGATTAGCTGTAAACAGCCATGAGATGTTTTATTTATATTTGCATTTTATTCCAATCAAAAGACCAAAAGCAGTCTTAATCCTAACTATTATGAATTGAAATTTGTACTTTTACAGGTTTTGTGGTATAGCCTACTCTGCTTTTGCACTTAACCTCATTAATCACAGTAAAAATATAAATCTGACCACTCTACTTTCATAACTCATTCTGACTTTTCTATATATGATAAATGCAAGTACTAATCTCTCTTCTACAATTTACATTTCAGAAATCCTTATTTCTATTCTTTTATTGGTATTCCTTATTGCTAAATCTAGAGACGGTTCACTATATTTCATCAAGAACACCCATCAGATCACGATAATTAGCTAATAAGTCTTTCAAATTCTTACCTCAGGTACAAATATTTATAACTTGGTGACACAGGAAAACTCATTGCATCTTCTGCACCTTCATCGCTCACTACTGACACGATGTTTAAGTAATATCTATGCATTTTTGCAAGGTGGCATGCTGTGCTTTCTGTGCCTTCACACACTTGTGCCTACCTCACTGAGAAATATGTGGCTTTATTAAACATGATAACACTCAAGGTACACTATGGTGATGAAGCTTTACATTCAGGCTACAGTTAATGTGTCCTCAGACAACATGGCAACATGCTGAAAAGAACACTCTATGGCTGTCCTACTCTTGACACACTTCCTACCCCTTCTCATCATGGGCTACACCATCCAACCCTAAGCCTCTTAGGAAGCATCACAACTACCTTTCAATCTTGCTGCATTTGAACTGGGACCTCACCTATTGACACTGCTCAAAAAAAAAAAATTCAGTAAGGAACCGGACCCATTGCTTTTAAACTGTTCGAAAAACTGCAAAGACCCTTCCACCTATTTTGACCTTCAGTCACAACTACTGACTTCCTGTTAGCATTAACTGTTGATCCTATAAACAAATGCAACCTTTAGAAATCAATGCATTTTACTGTTTTTATAAGCCTCAACGAATGTGATTTTCAGCTATGAGAATTGCAGTTACTGATTCCATTTCCCTTGGGTTTCCTCATGCATCCCTGCCTTTTCTTTTGGGTCCTGAAGAAGCAAAAGAGTAAAACCACTATGCTTGTGGGCAAATTTAGCTAATCAGCAACTGCTGCTAAACTAGGGATAGCTTTAGTTACCCACCAAACAGTTCAGTTGTACACTGCTTTAATACTTGTACATAAAATGCAAGACAAGTGCCCTAAAAGTAAGAAAAGCTTTCATTATTCTATGTCTCAGCATTATTTAACAGCTATTTTCTGAAAAGGCTAACGAAAAAGTTTACTGTATAGTCTGATCATAGTAAAGATTGACAGGAAGAAGGGTTGCTTTTCCTGCCATCGTACTCTTCCCCCCATCCTTTGAGGCTTGGGATTGTCAGCATCAACTCTTAGAAAAGTGTACTATGTTACTCAGGTTACTTAAGAACACAGAACCACATCTGTGCTGTTCAACCCCCTGATGGTGGTTGGTGAGGTTTTTAAGGGTGGATGAATCAGAACACTATCTTTATTCAGTACAGAAAGATGAAAAAAATCAATCCATTTAGGGAAAGAAGTTAGAAATAACAGAAGAAAAGGCTCCATCTTTGGAATTTCCTGCTTTACAACTGCATTAGCTATGATGTATCACTGTATGGAACAATACATTCGAACAGAAAAATACATTTCATGCTTCAAAAAAACTGAAAGCAGGAGCAGATCTAGAATATGGTCATCCAGCACGCCTTTACTCAAAGATACATGCTGCCCTTTTAAGTATCTACTTCTCTCCCTTCTCCCTCCCATACATGAAGTTTTCCATTACATCAGTGCCTTTGAAAGTCTTCTTAGCTTTTGTTTAAAACCCTAGAATGTTAAGAAGCTTCATAATTTCAGAAAGGTCAACTTTTGTTAAAACACTTTCATGAAAAGACGCCACACTATTTGAAGAAAAATGAACACAGAATATCTATGGTACAGTCATCTCTCAAATAGGAAGCTATACACTACATCCAACTGTAAAGAAAGAAAATACAAACTAGCAATGAGTAACATGCTTAATGCAATACTGAAATAATGATGTGGCAAAGGATCGATATCAGAGTAGTAGAACTCAATACCAAAGTATACGTTTATAAAATTCTGGTTTACAAACAAGCAGGAATTGTCAACTTTTATTTCCATGTTTGTGCAGACAGCCTCACTGGAGCAGAAATATTGTTCCAAGGTCACAGCTGATGCAATTTGCCCGCTCCAGATGTGACCTCATCATTGGTGTATAATATTCAATACCTGATCCTTCCGATACAAAAGTGACATTCAGCCGTTCCACAGTGTAACATTATACAATGTACCCTAATTCGATACCTGAGTGTGTTCCCTGGGCAGATGCCATCTGTATTGTTACTCACAGGTTGGTCATATATGTAACTATATAGAGGACAGTCCATCGGCTGAGGGTAGATAACACATTCCCACGCTAGCTCTCTCATAAGGTTATTGTGCTCCACAGATCGCATGGTTGTTTGATGCTTATCACTGTTTGCTCAAAGCTGATTATTTTAAACAAACAACATAGCAAAAAACTGTTACACCACTTGATTCTACCTTCTTTGGTCATCCTGTTCTTTCATTTCTATTACTATTTGCACCTGCTACTATGATACCGCATTTTACGATTCATCTGCCTGCTTTTGCTTTGTTGGTGTCCTGTTTATGAGCACAACACATGGGCCCAGAGTCACCTTTGAAGGTCATCTGTCCAAAAAAAATGTTTGAAGTGACTGTAATGTTAAAGCGTGACAGCTGATGTTATTTACATCACTGCTGACCAAGACAAAGTCTGACTTTGCATAACCTACAGACTTTCAAATCATGTATAATCATCTCTTGGATAGAAACCATGGCTCTACTGAAACCTGAAAAACTCCTAGATTTAACTGGAACTTGATGTCACCCTTTCCAATGCAAAAAAACCCAATTTGTCCTGTGTCATATTATTGTCAAGGTCTTCTTGAAAACCTTCTGTTTATAAGTACACTTCAGTTGATCATGAGCTGAAAAATGTCCCTCTCCCTTCATGCCCATTTGATTTCTACATCAGTGACCCAATTCTACGCCTTTATACCTTACGTCATGTGGAATTAGTTCATACTGGATATACTCTTTACTTAGTTGCTGTTTCTAACCTCTAACTTATTTAAATTCTTCCTCCACATCAGATTCTATTGCAGCAGCTCCATGGCCATTACTGACAGTCACCGATTTGATTTACAAATAGCTCTGAGGGGATCAGATGTTGCCAAAGAGACAGTAAGGAGACAGAGGGAAGCTGGGAATTGATATGAGAAAAAAGACAAAGGGAGAAAAGCAAAATGGAAAGAGTACAGAATATTGCTTTAAATAATAGAGACTAATCAAATACATCTATCAGCACCTAACGGGTGCACACTGTTTAGTGATTAGTCATAGCTAGTCTTCACTTGTTTTCTTACACCATAAATTCTTCATAGTGAGATTATGTCCACCCTGAACTGCAAGATCCTTCACTTTTTGCATACTGCTATATCCATATTTCTTATCGTTGTAACGAAAGCTCTCTACCTCTTTGTTAAAGGCTTACAAACACCTTAAAGGAAATACCGGCTCTGATTGTTTATCGTTTTCATCATAATTACAGACTCAATCATAAATATTAATGTAGTATCACACTGTAAATGTGCATTCCACTTTATAGAACACAGATGAAAGCAGTTCTCTAAACAACTTACTGTGTGACCCCTACACAGAGTATAGAAAAAGAAGTTGGGGTGCGCATTCACCAACTAACAAAATCCTGGAATGATTCAAGTAAGATGGAGCTTTTCTAATGGAGAAAATGCATAGTAGCAATCCATTTATATATTGCTGTTTCCAAGTGCAGTGTCTCATTTGGGGGATAGTTGCTGAACATGCTTGGCCAAATACCTTTGCAGGATACATACACAGAAATAACACATTGGAATTTGGCTCCTAATTACAGAGCACTGGTTACTAATTTAACTATAAAGATACCAGACCTCACATTCTTGATTTCATGCCCACTCAACTGTCCAAACAAATGGCTCATCTCAGTGTGATTTAAATCCACGTAGTTATTAAATAAGAGTTAAGACCAAAATATCATTTCATTTTCTATTGATGCAAGGTGAATCAGAATGTTTGGTTCAGTTGTCAGAATAATTTAATGCATTTCAGTATTAGCAAATTCAGAAATTGTATTACTCGGTGAGAACACAGTTGGTAGTTCATAAAATGCTACTTCTAATACAAACGTTACCTATACTGAGGGACTGCGGTTTTATTGACCTAGGTCTAACTACAGTTTTCATCTCTAAAGCAGATGTGATTAATAACTATACAGAACGATTCATTTTGCACTGAAAATCTACAGCATTAACATATAGTCGCAATTAGAAGACCTCTCCCATTTCAATTATTCCTTTACATTTGTCTTCATGTTTTTATTTTCTCTACCTTCTCTAGCCTATCTCAGAATCACTGAGACTGTTCAATAAAAGTTTAAGCATCTTGTGCTAATAATGTGCTTGTGCTCCATGTGGAGTGCTCGTTTCCTTCCTTTTATTGAAAGCCAAACGGAGGGACACAATGGGTGTGTTGTGCTCTGTCTAGCACGGTATGTGCGATATCTTTAAAAAGGAGGTGTGAGCTGGCTGTAATACCACTACTCTTAACAGTACAAGTACCACAAACTAATCAACCACAGCACTGGGGCATGCAGTCCATTGAAAGCTGGTGAAAAAGCTGCTTTTTATTATGACCTACATACTGCACAGCAGCAGTTGGACAATTTAAATCTAGTTACATTGAGGCTGAACACAATGCATGAATTCCATTAATGATGAACTCAATGATGTAAGGCTTTTCAAATATGCTCGCAAGTTCTATAATGTTTTATTTCACCCATGCTATCCTGATGGTAAAAGGCACAATGAAAAACAAAAAATCCTTTCCTTTTAGTAGAAAATGCACGCATAAAATTTTATCAACTATTGGAAACATCCTTCTGGATCAGCAACCATACGGAACATCACATTGAAATATTTAATGAAAATGCAATCAGATCAATTAATTCAGCAACCATTCTAAACAAGCCACTGACCCAAGTCAACCTTTAAATAGATACCCAAAGATACCTAAAGAAGCTTATTTCTTGCATGAAGTTTTGCTCAGTTTTATTTTACAAAATCAAAATAGTCCGTGCAAAGGCGTACCTCTCTCACAGAAGCTGAGATGCACAGCAGCTTCCTTTTGTGGAAGAGTCCAGAGGCAAAAGCTCCTAAGCCAATCTGCTAATAAGCAGCACGTAAGCCTGAGAAGGGGCTTCTGCCCAGCCTGCAGTACGGAGCCCAGCTGAACTGCACACCTGCTTTTTCAGTAGTGCCTGTTTCCCGGAGCCGGCAGCACACAAGAGCAGCAGAAGGAAGGGCAACACCCTTCTCCTGGATCACAGGCTTTCACTCGGAGCAGCTAGCGAGCTGCTGAGATAACACTGCAGAGAAACCTTGCCTTTACAAGACAAAACCCCACTCCGCTGCCTGACAGCAGATATGCAGCATTATCACCCTGCATTCCACCTCCTCCGATCAGCTAGCCGGAACGGCAGTCACCAGCTTGTCAAAATGGCAGCTTGTAAGCGCGCTAAGCCACTGTAATTACTCACTAATACGCCCGTTTCTTCTGTTTCCTCCGACGAGATTTTTGTTTATTCCCCGGTAAAGCCCAGCATAATATGTCACATTGTTTCCCATAAGCAAAATGGCTGGTCCTTTCAGCCCTGCCGCAGGCGCCTCATTGGGCTCCCCCGGCTTTCCGGCGCCATGGCAACAGCCAACAGCCGGGCTGCCTCGCCTCGCCTCGCCCGCGCGGCGGCAGGGGCGGCTCCGCCACCCGCGCCCCGCGGAGCGGCCGCCGCTCTCCGCGCGCCGCTCCCCCTGCCCCAGCGCCGTCTGCATCCGCGGGAGGAGAAACTGCCCGCCGCTGCCTTTATCCCCGCTCTCGGCTTGCGTGGCGTACTGGGTTTCGAGCACAGCTGAAAGGCTGCAGCGCTGAGGAGTACCCACGGCGAGCAACCCAGGCCAATAGGTCGCAAATCACCATATGAACGCGTACAGTAAAACGCTCTTTTGATGCGCTAAATTTAAGCGCAAAAATTATTTGACAGGGCACAGTATAAGCACTCAGGGTAAAGGATCGTCTTTATTTAGGAAACAGGGATAACCATTATACAATAGTCAGCTAGTTTTCCAACAATGAAGCCCAAACCCCCACTCGTTCACAAGAAGCTAACCCCTGACGTTATCACAGTTACTCCCAGCGTTTCTAAAGGGATTTCTTGATCCTAATGGGTTAAAGGTTGCTGTTTATTAGACGAGCTTCAACGACTGTACATTGCAATCGCCATGTAAACCAATTTTATCGTGTTTCGAATAGCACAGTTTTTCATTTCAATTAGGAGCAGGAAGAAAAGGAGACATTTGTGAACAATTTAAAACTGCTTATAAAAATTCCCACTCTTCAAGAGCTGTCATCATCTCATATCTCAACTGCCTAAGGAGTCAGGAGTAAAAGCTAGAAAGCACATGCCGCACTCTTCAACCTAAAGTTCTTTGAAAAATCATTTCGAAACATTAAATATATCTAACTGAGCATGCTGCATTTCATACACAAAAATTCTGAGTATTGGTTTGAGGAAGATTTTTCCGGCCCTTCCTAGTCATTAACAGGGATTGGCTTAGTACATATAACAAATCACGGCATTTCCTTGTTCAGTGTCATACTTTTCTAGGGCTACAGCAGGTTTTTCACCTCTGAGTACAGCTTGCAGACAAAGCTCTGCTCCTCCACCACTCCAAGTGGTATTTCTGCTCTTAGGGTCCAAGGGCAGTGGTGTCTCAGTGGAGTCCCAGGCAGAGAACTAACGTCCACTGCAGAGGATTTTACACATTTCTTCCCTCAGCATCTTTACCCTGCTTCCCCTGTGTAAGTGCTAGTTTCTCTGAAAGTGAGCATTACAAGAGGAATGTGGCCGGGTGGGGGCTCACCAGGAAACAAGTAGGTAAATTCTGTTTAGATTTCTGATGTGTCAAGAGCTGAAACGTTTCGGTACATTTAAATAGGTGCTTCAACAATAACAGTAATTTAGTCTTGTTTCTTCCTCTCTTAGCCTTCTTTAAAGAGATGGATGGATGTCCACATCTCTCAAACTGCAGCTGGGGCAAAGAGTCTCCGCTAGCATCGGGCAAAATTACCCCCAGCTCCCATGACTCAAACACATACTTTCTGTGCCATGATTACTGTCCAACAGTCCTTTTTGATAAAAAAAGGGATGTCTGCTGATTTGGCAACCTGATTCTGAAGCCTTTGGCTGAAAAACATTAAACTACTGAAGTAATTATTTACACGCAAAGTAAGTATTAAAACAAAACCAGTCTGCATTACAAGAATACCATTTCACCATGATTAGTTCACTAACTTTTTTGTTAATAAGCAACACGAAACAGACTGCACATCCAGTTCCTTGCTTCTTAATGCATTGATACAGTCACTGACTCTACAAAAAGAAAAAACTTCTTCAGTAAGTGAAGACACAAGCAGGTTTTCTATCACTTTATCACACTAACCTACTACAGGTACTGTCATAATACTCTCTACATGCAGGCTAAAACCTTAGCTTTTAAAAAAGTAGAGGTCATGAGTTTTTAAACAATAGGTTAGAGCTTGGAAAGGTTTCAAGATGTTTGTCCCTATCTATGTATCTATACATATACAGGTATTTTAACACACACTGGAAGCACAGTATTTTCATAAAAATATTCTTGAAGTTTTTTTGGGTTTTTTTTGTTTTTTAAATAAAAAACCTGTTTGAAGACCACAACTTCATAATTCAGTCTTTAGGGATCTAGAACTATGTTTGTAATGCAGGCACACTTCCATCCAGTTAAGAGTGATGGAGGTTTTGCCTGTGGTATACACACAGGACTTAACGATATACATGCACATGCAACCTTTCCTTCCCTGCAGTGACATAAGCGATTAGATAAAAGAGGTTTAATCCAAATGCAGATTATGGTTCCAATTCAGCAAACAATTAAAGCACAAAGTGCGAGAACCTAACCTGTCTAAGATTACCTAAAAGCTCCACAGAAGTCCTAGAAACAGTTTCTGCTGCATACTCTGCACAGCCATAAAATTTCTCCTGGCAAAACCCACTGAAATCACGACATCAAGGACGGGAACTGGACCCACAGTGCAGCTGCCAGAGACTGAATAACCTCTGATAGGCCCCCAAGGCTCAGTTACACTGGTATGCCTGCGTGTCTAGGAAAGGTCCAGAATCAGGCAGCTGAAATGGTGGCTGCTAGCCTGCTCCCCTTATATAAAAATTCAAGTGCAAGGCAGAGAGTCATACTGACCCTACAATGAGTATTTAAGTGTTTAAAGATAACCACTTGCCTGCTGTGTTAGAACAGAACTGAAAATAGAACACATCATTTGGCATCTTTGCTCAAATCCTACTCCCACGTTAATTCAAATGAGCTTACTGATCTCACTGTAGTAGCTGGAGGACAGTTGCTCACATCAAAAACCATCAGAGCGGAAAGAAAACTAGTACTTACCAATACTTCACCAGAACATTGTGAACAATCTTCAGTTTTGAGACAGAAACAACAAGCATTATTCTCAGCCTTATCTACAGATACTGTATCAACATGTCATTCACCATTGTAATTTAGCCCTTCCTGCTATTTTCCCTCACAAACTAGTTTCCAGCTGTCTCAAACCAGCTCCACAGAATATAAAACATATACCTCCATTAAAGCACCACTTCATTCTTATGACTTCTTCAATCAACTCAAGAACTGTTATTTGCATGCATACACTTCATTAAAATTCATTGTTTTATGAAAAATAAATCTGCATTCTAAAACTGTTTTAAAAGGACAAACTGTAACAAATATTAAAAGATATTGGCATCCATAGACAGGAAGTGTCAAAAGACCAGATCCTAGTTACAAAGCAATTACTATATTAAAATCAGAATTTTATTTCCTGCATTGTGTTGTAATTGTTCCTAGATATATTTGACTATCCAAATAGGAAAACACCTACTGTTCAGCCATCCTGAATATCATTAACAATTACAGATCTTTCTGATCCTCATTCAATTTCTGTAATCACTTGATGGTATATTTAAATGAAAAAGGCTCTATTAAGAAGGCAAATTGGACTGCTCTAATCATAAAGAAAGCATCATCTATCAATAAAAAAACACTATAAGGTCTCCAATTTAAAAAGAGTGAAGTGTTTTTTTTCATATTGGTTGGTCAACCTGCTTAAACGTAAAGCAGTAGGTAAACAGAATTAATATTTGTAGGTAAGTATACTGAAGTACAGACTAGTTAATGTCATTTTTCCAAGGTTCCAGGTGACCACAAGCCTGGAAAAAAACCCTGATGTCCAATTCCCAAGACATCACTAACTACCTGAGACAAAACTTGCAGAAGAGTGAACTGGAATTCAAACATAAAGAGTTAATTTTATCCAGGATCAAACTTGTTTGTAGCTCCTCCAGCTACTGAACGCCAAGTACAACTCCAGCTATTGGCTTTGTATTTTCAGGTTCTCACCAATAACAACTCTGATCAATTTTCTGCACTGTGGATTCAATCAGACACTTGGCAAAGAAGCTGACAGAGAATTCTATCTAAATTGTATAGAGTAATGAGTTGATTTAAGATGTGGCATGCATTTAAATAAAACAATCACAAAAGCATTTTAGAAACATTTTCGAAGGTGTATTTGGGGAAGTTTTATCACAGAAAGTATATCCTTTTTTCACAGTTGCCCTTTGAGACATGTTACTCATCACAAGTAGTACAGCCATAAAATGGGATAGAAAAAATGAGAAAAGTAACTCTGACTTTCTTAAAAGCAAATATTTAAAAATTTTAAAAGGAAACCCTGAAGCCCTTTTGTAATTAGAGATGAAAGTGTCTTAACCTAATAAGACTAGATCCCTCATGTTTTACAGCAGTGTTAAAGATGCTACTGAATTCCTGGAGCAATTTCTACACTATTTCCCATCCCATATTTAGAATTTTACTTTCTGATATAATTTAGTGAAAAAGCAATAGTGAAGGTATCACTGCCTAATCTCAAATATGAAATATTACTAAAGTTATATTAAGCTGCTTTTTAGCTGTTTGTACATACAGTTTTAGATTAATTTTAGCTGCATTTTAAGTAAAGATGAAAAAGAGCCTGAAACAGAGAGACACTCATTATTTTCCTTTTCTATTTGCTTGGTTACCAATTGGATTCATTAATATATCATATGTTATAACACCTATATACTTTGTTGGCACTTATCCGAAGAAAACATCTCAGATTTTATGATATATTGAGCAGACATTAAATCATGTGAACTATAGTACAGATGAGTGTTCTGTTTTCAGATCTTTAGGACACTATTTCAGAGAAAAAGGTGAACTTGAGCTCATGAAGACATAATACATGAGGTTCTCCCAAAAATGAGTGCTTAAATGTCCAGTTTTAACAGAAAATAGCAAACTTTCAAAACAAAACTAACACACAGATGAGTGTCTTAAAAGTTATCCTCCCAATTCTTGAAATATCACCAAAACATCAAGCTGTAACCTAAAGTGAAACAAAAAATGAGAAACTGCTACTGAAATGCACTATACTTTCAGAGTATGCCAAGAATATTGCCAAGACAATTAACAGTTTATCTGGTCAATTTGTACTTGAAAGTTTTCCAGTCCGGATTGTGTCATGTACTGACAGTTCCATTAAATAGCTACATTAATTCATAGACCTAAGCAGGAATTCAGATTAAGTTGATTTAAGTTCTGAAGAACACCCCAGGCCACCTAGTTTCCAGCACCTGCCAAAAATCAAGTTCTCTCTCCATTCGGAACTGGAGATCCCCACAAGCCTGAGTTCCTGTGAACATCAAATGTCAGTCTTAGCAGTAATGCTCTGTCAAAATGCACAGAGGCCTGAACTCATGCTAACAGTGCCAGAATTTTAAGAAATTAGAGCAAGAAATTTGGAATTTTACAAGAAATTTTCTGCTTCCCAATTTATTGGAAAAACAAACTTGGCAGCATACATTACGAAGTCTTACTGTATATTCTACACTTGTATATAAAAGCACAAACATGAGACTGATAGCTACATAATGAAAAGGAAGTGTTTTCCCATCTTTTCTACAAGAGTAGAGCGATTAGAATTCTAAAGTTAAAATTTTATTAACTTCTCAGTAACAGGTTCCTCACATATTGCAATTTATAGAGGAAGCAAACAGACAAACACCCAGGATAAAAAGTTCTTCCCCCTGCTTAGACACCAACAGTCAATTCCTTTAGGCTGAAAGTATGTATTTCTCAAACATCACTGTTAGATATTTAAGAAGATGAGCTGTCACTCAGTCTCCAAGCCTCCTCTTTCCTCCATTTATATGTAAATCTAAGACTTTCACGTTCTCCCCTATTTTTATCCTTCATCACCTTCTCCTTACCTATAACCTAAAGCCATATCCCTGAGCTATTTGCCAGTGTTCTGCCAAACTGCAGCTTCTCACTGGCAGCACTTCCTTAAACCACTGCTTCAGATTTGCAACTCCTTGAAAGCAGCTGCCAGAAAGGCTCAGGCCCATGTATCCCCAATTTGGCAATCTACTGCTGTCCCTTCATTTCAAAAGCCTGCTTCATATCATTTCTTTGCATGCACCTTATTACCACTACATTTATAGACTACTCTTTCATACTGTAGTAACTGGGACATGCATTCCTTTTCTCCTATTTGAGAAACAACTCTTAACTTCTATAGAGTATCAGTTGTGAGAAATGGAAAAAAAATTGGCAGGAAGAAGAGTTTGCTGGTGGGAAAGTGGAGCAGGAGCACTGATTTTCAAAGCGTTGCCCACAATTCTTGGCACAAATGCTTTGCAAAAGGCTTTTACAAGACACCTGGAGCTCCTCATCAATCCTACCTCAGGCCTGCTTGGAACAAAGGCCCAAACCAACAAGAATCAATTCAAACTCTTCTATTTCCACGCAACTTGAAATATATAAATAGCTGAGTCATTGCTAATAATCAGAGTGTGGTTTTTCTTTTTTCAAAGATCCATTTCTCCATATCTATATTCCTTTTTCCCTGTAGCCTCAATATCTTTGAGCCATTTTCATGTTTTTGTATTTTTCTACCCCATGCACTACCACCCAACAAACTATAAGTCTGTTTCTTAATACACCTCTTTGACCAATCTAATTTTGTTCAATCTGGCATAGTAAAAACAAAGAAGAATGAAGTAACAAGATCAGCCCCAACTGATCTCTTGCCAGCTCCCCCACTCCATACTTTCAACATTGCATGATGCTGAGAGCCAGATGATAACCAGCTTACTAAAAATAGAGAATACTTCCCTAGACACACAACCATACTTGTGGCTCTCAACTCAAAAAAGTTGTTCTTGTCTGATTAGATTGGCTTATTAAGTGATAGAAAGCTTGTTGGGCTAGTCCTGTCTGCCTCTGGCACTCCTCAGAGCTAACCAGAGGACATTGAAAAGTTTGCCCTTCCTTGCAGATTAGAATTCACACACCTTGCATGCAGGATTTTACTCTCCTACATAGTCCTCTTGGAAAAATAACTATTCAAAACTTAAGCTCAAAAGCATCTGAAAGAAATGCCATCAGCTATGATACTTCAGACCATCATTTGTTAAAAGCAGCAAGATTTGGGAAGAGCAGATGAGTAAGAGCATCAGTAGCATATAGGTATGAAAAAGCTAGTAAACCATCATATTTTCCAAAGTTATTTGAAGCCAGGAAGTTTTAAATAAACTCCTTGTAAAGTGGACTTACATTTTATCAATTCTGAGAACTTGGCAGCACCTCTCTGCCAGATGAGGTCACAAATCAATCTCAAAACACCTCTGACAAAGTATAAATACCATAGCAGAGTATGTCTAAGTCACACTAACATGTCTGGCTGGCATAACTACAATAGCAAAGTTGATAAGGTACCACCCAGCTTATCCACAGCATTCTTTTCATGAAGAGGTCATTTCTTCTTTTGTGCTAGGAAGTGAAACAATGCCAAAGCATTCCAGAACTGCTTAAACAAATAACAGCAGCATCTACCTCCACTTAGAGGTTAACAGTTTGTACTTTTTTGGTAGCTTATTTATTTTCTTTAGAGTGTAACATAACACATTAGGAACTTTAGCAGATCATCTGCCAAATACATTCTTTATCCTAGGAAGTGAATTAACTTTTTGTGACAAGACTTCTAGTTTCCAATTGCCTTCTAGCTTGAGCCATGATTGGGCTTCTTAAGCTTAACTTAACATTCACTTCCTTTTTTTCCTTAAGTGATTTTCAACTCTGTCTTAAGTTTTGGTCTTGAACAGTGTTAAAGCAGTAGGTATAAAATTATGAAACAGGATTATTTTAAAAAGTCTGCTGCCAGTTTTCCATCAAGTACCCCATTTACATCTAAGGAGATTATTTATCATACAAACTTATAAACTAGACTTAGCACTAAAGAGGGGAAAGCTGAAGCATTCAAATAGGAATGTGATCCTTCCCCTCTATGCAGTGCTGGGGAGGCCACATCTGCAGTGCTGCAGCACTGTGTCCAGTTCTGGGCTTCCCTGTACAAGAGGCATTGACATACTAGAGAGTCCAGCGAAGGGGCACAAAGATGACTAAGGGACTGGAGCACCTCTCCTATGAGGATCAGCTGAGAGAGCTGGGACTGTTTAGCCCAGAGAAAGCTCGGGCGGTGGGGTGGGAAGTCTCATCGATGTGTACACATGCCTGAAGGGAGGGCACAAAGAAGACTGAAGCAGGATACTTCCAGTGGTGCCCAGTGACAGGGCCAGAGACAATGGGCACAAACTGAAACACAGGAGAGTCTGAACATCAGAAAAGCACTTTTTTAATGTGAGGGTGACTGAGCACTGCCACAGGTTGCCCAGAGAGGTTGTGGAGTCTGTGTCATAGGAGATACTCAAAAACCTTCTGGACATTATCCTGGACAATTGACTCCAGGTGGCCCTGCTTGAGCAGGGGAGTTGGACCAGAAAATCTCCAGAGGTCCCTTCCAACCTCAACCATTCTGTGATACAACAAAAAACAATTGCCCAAGTTTTTGCTTTTCAAATAATATTGGTATTTATTCCTTTCTGGCACAAAAACTTAGATCTTTGATTTCTCCAAATAGAATCAGACTAAGATCAGCAGAAACACAAAAGGCAATATCAGAATCTCCAACATGAGAATGTTCAGATACTACAATCTCCCAGCATTTAACTTTAAGGAGGTAGCAGTGAAGAGTTTCCTCAGCATCACTTTCTGAAGCTGCAGATAGAGCGTGGGAGGAAAAGAACAACTGTATTCACACACAAGAGGAAAGAAAACAAGACGACAAATGTATTCAAGATTTCGAAGCTCATAATACTGATGTTGTTTCCATAGTAACTAATATACTTCAAAGCAGGGAAAAAACAGGGTGAGGATTTTAAAGGACAGCAACACGTACAGATTAAAAGCAGATACTGCCTACCAATTGATGATCTGAGGTTTGGACTGATGACCTTACACAGTTTATCACAAAAAGTATCACTTGTTAAAGAGTCAAGATCCAATGAAACTACCCTACTAGCAAAATAAGAGTGAAAGAGTAAAAACAGCACAGTAAAACACCCCTAGTACTTGACAGCCTGTCTCCAAACTCTTTAGCAGGCTAAACCCAAGATGAACAGTACACTACTAGTTTGTGCAGTTGTGCCTCGTGCACTCACCACTCACTGTCAAAGGCGGTGTCCAACATTATCTCCCTCCTTGGTCAGAATAAATGACCTATGTGACCCCAAGGAAAGACAGGATACAGTAGGTAAGAAGCAGCACACATTGCACTACGCTGAATCAGATGATCCAATCGGTTTGCAATGCTTACCTTTTTATAACTTCCTTGTCCATGCAGCTGAGAGAGTTGATATAATTGGCCTTTCCATAAAAAAATACAAAGGAGAGAATTTATACTTATTGAGCTTAGGGAAGACAATATCAGTTCTAGAAATAATATTTAGTATTGAAAGAATGCTTGGTACAGAGTAGATGAAACTATAATTCTGCTGGATCTAGGCCTTTATCAGTCTCTTTCACATTAAATAGTGACAGGCACATGACCCCTACTGTTTTAATACCCCGTTGAGCCCCCCCCCCCCCCCCCCCCCCCCCCCCCCCCCCCCCCCCCCCCCCCCCGGAAAAACTAAACCCCTGCATACAATTGTCCCATTTATCACCATTTCTGAGAAATGAAACAACATAAGCTTGTAATTTAAGTGCTGCCCAGACTCAATAAAAGGCTTTTGCACCAAATGCAGAAAAATATTATGAACTGTAGCTTTCTATACTACATCAGGCTACATCTGATGCAGAGTACAACTTCAGAATTTTCAACTGCATAAAAGTTACTTGGGAGGCAAAATCCAATTTCAAGTTATTTAGCCACTTAATACAGCTGTATGCATCCAGTTTCATCCTCACACATGGCAAGGAACATGGCCAAAGGAATTAAGAATCACAAGTGCCAGACTTCTACCCTTTGCAACTGACTTCTTCAAGAATAGGATCACAAAGACTTTCTTGCTTATCATGAAAAAGAAACATCATGGAAAGATCAGTCTGAAGCTAAGTTTCAGAAGGGTGTTAACAACACTCTTGGGATCTTCAGGGGATACCCAGTTAATGTCTATGAAGTAAAATAAGTTCAGTATACTATTTTCAAATACTTGGTGTGGTGTAATAGTAATTTTCAAGTGTTGTGCCAATAATCAACAGGGAAAGTCAACATCTACCCAAGACCACTTCAGTTGATTTGTTCCTCATCTGGAATTTCTTTCAAGTACCTTTTCCTTTTAGAAATCAGTACCCTAACATTCGTGCAAGAGGTAGAATACCTAAAACCCAAAATCTACAGTAGTTTCCCAGCTGATAATTCAGTACGTGAATTACGCAGAAAATTCTGGCACTGGGCCGCTAATTTTACTTACGTCACCAGAACAAAATAAGGAAAAGCACAATGTTGTTTTTTTCCCCCCCACAGTGGGAAGTATAATTGACACTAATTATTTGTAGGAAAGGTCAGGGTTACCTTTTACCAACTGCATGAGGCAGCTGATTATCTGTCACATCTCTGGAGCACAGTCACAAAACTGTCAGTGACTAAAGGACAAACAGGCCTTGGCTAGCAATCAAACTTGGCAACGTTCAACAACACAGCACAGCAGATGTCTTTTTAAAATAGGTAAATTGTAAGACATTAGACAGCGTAACACTAGATATCTGCAGTGCTGAAAAAAACTTCAGTAAAGACTACTGTACTGTTTAAGTACCTAATAGGTGACTTGATAGCATGATCTCTGCATTTGATGAGCTAGAAAAAAGCATCTACATCACAAAATTCCAACTCAGTTTTGAACTCCCTCAGAAAGTCTTCAGTTTCTACAGGACATGTATTTTAAATTTTTTGATACAATAAACCTCATTTTGAACAAAAACTGCATATAGAAAATATAAGACAGATGGCTGCGTCAAAATATCTGGAAAACAGAGAACAGATTGTGTAGTTTTAAAAACTACAGCACCTCAAAAATTTGGGAATTTTCTTGCCAGAATCTCAGGAAACATCCCTTTAAAAGATGAAAACTGTCATACCATATTATAATTATTATTGTTGCTGAAAAACCCAAACTGAGATCTGATACATTTTGTTTGATAACTAATTTGTTACCAGGATACTCAGTGTTCCAAGAAAAAAAAATTGTTTGTTATTTAGTATGTCCCTTGAGAATTTTGCTGGGCATTAAAGTGAAATGAAAATTCCACCCCTGAGATTCACTTACTGGCTTTCCAGAAAGTGGAATTTACAGGGATCAGGCAACCCAATTCCAAATAGCACTGGCTTCAATTTTAATCTCAGAACTATGAGAATGGAAGAAATCTATATGCCCATGTACACCTACTTAACAAGTTAGCTTTTCTAACAAAATCCTTAAGTGAAACAGTATAAGAAATTAAGTGGGATTTCTCTTTATGTAATTTTGGACATACACATTATAATCACTGCAAAACAAGGGTTTTTTTTTTCCAGTTTTCTAGTCAGTTATTAAGGTACTGCAGAAAGATTATGTATAGACTTAATTTTGTTTTGGAGCATAAACAGTTAATTTGCAGTTATGCTAGTCAGTTCTGCTAGTCAGTTCTGCAGCAGTCAGTTTAATGCTATCAGCTCCAGCTTTTGCCTACACATACATTCAGTACCCCAAAAATACTGAGGGACTGCAGTGGAGAATCCTGACACTACCACTCTTCTTGATGCTGAGGAGTGGTGTGTCCAAGGGATTACAACAGCCATCTGGGCATGTCCATTCTCTGAAATTCTTCAGGTAATATCACAAGAGTTTCATGCCAGAGCAGCATTTCTGGGGAAAATTTCTGGTTTCCTCAAATGTTTTAGGGTCATATTTCTAAAAATGCATTTTGCTAGGGAAAAATCAAAGGCTTGGGCCCTCCGGATGATGAAGATAGTTTTGATCCAGGCTAGCAAAACAGGGAGAAAAATAATTACGCAGACTAGTAATCCTGGTGCATAACAGTTGTCAGCTTTCCTTCTTTTCTTGCCCAAGTACACTGCATAATTGCACTGTTCAAGCTTCACAAAGCACACTGAACTCTGGCTCCCGTTTTTGCAGAAGTTCCTAAGCAGCAGTTTGCAAAATTATACTCTTGAAAGGAAACACTACATCTTTTCTTAGTTCTCCTCAGCAGAGTCTCAAAGACATTTGTGAATCAATCCACAAACATTTTTAAGTGCAAATCTCAGTAACTGCAACAAGCAAACAAAAAAAAACCCCTATGCTACTTTTAGTTTATAACTGACCACCTTTGATACAGTATTTTTGTTGCTTATTGGAAGCTACAGCACTCATGTTTATTAGATAGAGTAACTACTTTTAATTCCAGTGTAACGGTGTCAAAGGTTAAAAGGCAGAAAGGTTAACAAATCTTTCTGGCTCTGACTACAGGACAGTGGCACAGCATACACTACTGTTTTGTGACAGGCCTGTAACTTTACCCATCAAAATATGAAATTGGCAATGAGTTATCTGGTTTCTATTGAACGTATCTGAACAAGGAGGAAGTTATTACAGCTCCTCTTCACAGGGGGTCACAAAACAGGACAAGGAAGATGAAAATCTCAGTATCCTTTCTGAACAGTTTATCTTTCATTCAGGAACAGAAAGAAAGGAAAGAGATGTCTCAGTACCAAAAATGAACAGAAAAGCTTGACTTTAAATTTTATGGTAAGAGATGACAATCACGATGAAGGTACAAGGTTTCTATAACATTTCTTAAATTGCAAAGCCAGCTGTTAAGTATGCAATTCACCAGAGCCAGGCTAGACTTAGTAGTACTCAGTTTACCAATCCTCTGAAAAGTTTCACTAGATGTGAAAATATATGCTGTACAAATGTATCTAAAACATACTTATACCTTAAGATTATTTTCAGACTAGCTATCAGTGTCTGGGACTCAATTTTAACATGTATTCAGCCTGTTTTTGTAGCTAGCTAGTATTAATACAGCTCAAGATTTCTAGAGCTAGAGATTTTCAGTAACTTCAAAATACTTGAAGCTGAAAAAAATTTGAACAATGTTAGCACAACGGAGAGGCACTTCAAAGACAACAAATACTGCCACTTTTGAGGCAGGTAGGCAAGCACAGACAAGCAATTTGCCCAAAATCATCTTATGGGTCAATGACTCCCACATTGAGAAATCTCAGCTTCCTGCATCTTTCACCATTTTTCTGTCCATCTCCCCAGATAGGCCCTGTGATCTGACGTTATACCAGTGCCAACCTCAGGTCCCTCCATCAGGCTACACGGTGAGATATGTGACTTGCACTATCACCTCTTTTAGTCAGCAGACCTCTCCATCCTGGCCAAGGCCTTAATCAAGAGTCCCAGTTGCTTGCCTCTAAAACCATCAGTGCTTCTAGTGGCAGCTCTTTGCATTTTAACTGCCCACCTGAACGCTCTGATGTACAGCCAATAAACCTGACTTTATATTCAACATGACTAAAGTAAATATGCAACAGACAGGAGAAATCTTGTTACATTTTAGTCTGGAGGAGAAGTCCAAATATTTCCCCCCCTTTTAATTATTTATTGAGTTATCAGAAATCTTGATGACTTACCTCTTCCTCCTCCTCCCAGTGGTGTATTTCTTTAAATAGAGAAACTCTGAAACACTATCACTTTTATGAATACCAAGATTTTTTCATTGGCCAAGGTCAAAACTGAAGAAATGTTCAAGCTTATAAATGAAACAAGAGCTTCGAGTTTTGAAAATATGTGAGGAGACAGAACTATAGTATTTTCAGTATACTGGTCCAAACAGAAACAGAATTCAGTTTCCCAGTTAGGAGCACACAGCCAGTTTGCATTTACACAGTTAACTGTGGGCTGCACTCCCAGTTCCCATTCCAATGTGCAAATCCTCAGACTACCAGATTCTGACTCTAAATTCAAGGATTCAGATCCACCTCTAACCTGTACAAGTCCTTTTCCCATGCGCAGAAAACAGGAACCACTTATTTTTTCCACCCCTTCTCAGAATTCCAGAAGGGAGAAGGAGAAAGGCATTCTACAGTCCCTGCTCACCTTGAACTTGGCAGCAGGGTGCAAACCCAAATACTGACTCTTCTGTTAATGGCAGCAACAAAGCACATGACAGTACTCCATCACACTGCCACTTTTTCACCATCACACTGCCACTTTTTCACTGCAAAGGCACAAGTAATTACCAAATCAAGGGTGGGTCAACCATATTACAGCTTTAGGACTTGAACTACAGCTGTATGGTTCCAGATCTTTTACTGTTATGCCAGGAAAGCCCTAAAGGTTGGGGATGACAGCCAGAGCCACTCTTGAAGAAAGCAGTCTAGCATTCAAGATGCACATGTTCTACCCAGGTTTATTCATCTCTTCCCACTTACTAAACGCTGCTCTATCAAATTGGTCCAAGCCAGGCTAGATCATCCGATTTACGTGTGTTTACAGAACAGTAATGCTGACAGATAAGGCCTGTAAGCTTATCTCATTTCTCTGAGTTCATCCAGAACTTATTTGCAAATTAAAAGATCTAGTTATAACCATGTGAAACAAGCTATAACAGTTCAGAAAAACTAAAACACTCTTCTGCTTTTAAAAAACATTTTGTAACCTTGTTGGTGAAGAGTGGCCATGGCTTTGTCAGAACAAAAAGATAGTGGTGGAATTTGAACTTTCCCCCAACATCTAGTATTCCCAACTAGAATAATCTAATACACAATGGGAAAAGTGAGACTTCAAAATTAGTGCTATGAAGAATGAGGGATGCAAATATATATGAAAATAAAATTCAAGGAGAATGAAAATTTTATTGGCTATGGAATGACTCACAGGCTTTGAATAAAGACAAATCTCAGTTGCCTGTTTACACGTTGTTTCTTGTCAGACAATTTACTTTTAAGAACTGTGGTATCAAGAAAATAAGTGGCAGTGAGTCAGTCTTAAGAAAACACAAAAAAAGAATTTCAGTTTCATCCATTGTTCAGTATATTTTTGTAGATTGCAATGAAAAATGCATTCCACAGCCAATTATTTTCAGTGCTTCTGCACTACTTCACTTACAACTAATTACTAATAGAGTTTAATTTTAACAAGTATGAGTATACCTGGAGGTACACTTGAGGTTTTTGTTCTGACTGTAATCATGGAGTCCCCAAAGTAAATGTAGGTGAATCAAATTTTTTTATTGAAAGGAAAAGAATTTCTTTTTATTAAAAGAATATGGAAAGCATGATTCACAGCATCGAGAATATTCTTAAAAGTGATAGTATGGGTAATGATTTTTTTTTTCCCTATGAGAAAAGGATTTTCCAAGAGCCTGTGGGAGGTAGATGTTCACTGTATAAAGCTGAAGATTTCCCTCTTTCGGATTTAGAATTTAGAAAGAAATTGGGGGGGGAGGGAATAATTCCAAAGCTGTGCACTGCCATCAGGTCCTTAATTTAAGTAAGTCTTCCTAATGAAATAAAAGTTTAAAGCAGCAAAGGTTTAAAGAATACCTTGTTAAATAATCAGACAGGCTTCGTTTTGTTTTTTGTTTGTTTGTTTCTTTTTGTTTTCCAAAACTTTTCATTAAATCCCTTAAGTTCTAGTCATTTGATCTCCTGAATAATAATAAAATTAATTTTCAAAGTGCCAAGAAACCTCAGGACAACATTCAGTAATCACATAGCTAAATTTTAAACAGTAAACCCTTTTACTACTTCACAGACATTTATTTTCCAAAGAAGTATCTACAGTTAGTAAATGAACATGTGAACATGCATTTCTCACTATAAAGTGATATGTGAAAAAATTTAAGTAATGTAGAAAAGGCCATGATTTTCAGGATTCTTCTCCAGTTTTTTGTATTTTGCTTTACATTATATATACCTTTATTAATGAGAGCTGGTAGCAGAAATAGGTGAAGTGATAGAGACAGAACTTACACTGATAGTCATATCTGATGCCTGTATTAAAATAAACGTCAAGACCTTATGCATTATAGATGTTTTCATAAGGCATCACGGTTTGTGTTCCAAGAGTACTATAAGTGCAACCTCTATTCAACTAGATTAGCTATGTGAACTTTCATAGCTCATGACAAAAAACTTTTAAACGTAATTAGCAGCTATAATTTAATTACTGGTAACAACTCTGAACAGAGCAGTTACTCTGATTCTGGACAGTTAACACCTTTCAAGGGAACACTAATATGTGTATTCCCAGGCTCCAAATAAAACTTGGTCTAGCGTTCCATACTGATGCAAGATAATTTTCAAAATGCTGAGAACTTGCACTTATCTCTTGTGCAGTAATTGAAAACCTAAGTTTACAAGAGAGTTGACTACCTTTGAGGCAGTTGCAAGCATTTTGCCAGAGGATCCTCTAGACAACTGCACTACAGTTACCAGGACTCTTTCACTACTACCCTGAAGCATTTAAATTGTTACAGATAAAGCCACATCAAAATGGCTTGTTAGCCATATCCTGTCACAAAGGACAGGCAAATGATAGGAGAAAGATCATGTACAAAACAACTTGATTAAGTTGAAGATAAATTCTGCTGGAAAGAGATAAAGCTTTTTGTCTCCGATGCACTCATAGGAAGGCCAAGGAAATCACTGTATTTCCTAACATGAGCTTTTTGCTCCTTATTTCCTGAATAGGAACAGCTAGCATCAGACCCTGCACAAAAACATATGGAACGTGAATACAGCCATTCCATCTCTACTCTTTCATATTCTACCAATAACACGATTGTGCTCTAGGTTCCACCAGCAGGACCCCAGTGACCAAGCCTGCCTATAAGCATCTGCTTGAGAACTTGAAGATTTACACTGCAGTAATGCATACACTTTGAGAACACCACTGAAGAGTCAAAAACTTGCAGAAACACAGCACCTAGCTGCCCTTCTAACACTTCCAGTGAGAGCTGGAAAATATTCAGAGCTAGTTTCTTGGCTTAAGGACTCCAACAGGCATTCTACAATGAGGGAATAAAGTCTGAGTGATAATGTAAGCCCTCCTCGTAAGGAACTCTGAATCTGTTACTGTGGTCCTTGGACAAATGGAAAGCGCTAGTGTTTAGAAGGTTAAATGACAGCAGCATGAAATTTATTGATAAACATAAGGAATTTTCAAGGAAGCCAAGGTCTGTCAAAGTTCCAAGCTTTTGAAGAGCTAGCTTTACCGAATAATTTATTTTCTTATCACTTACTGTAGCTTGCCCCAAACTGATGTTCTTTTAGAACACTAGCTGTTTAAGAAAAGCATCCATTGATTACTAGCCACATCCTGAGGAACGTGTGCATTACATCAGCTGAGCTAAAAGACGACACTGCTCAAGCACTCAGACTCTAATGAACAGCTACTTCTTTAAAGATTTTCCTACCTTTTCCTCTTGAAATTCTTCTGCAGTCAGAACTTAGTTTCAAAACTTTATAGCACTTTTGCTGCCAGAATCAGGAGTATTCAAAAACACTAAGGCAGTTTATGTTGATAATACTACCATAAAAAAACACTAAGCCAAATGTATAGTCTCATCTTTGATATTTGGAATACTACAAATAGAAATCATACTCAGAAGTGTAGGTTTTTTTGATTGGTCATCAGTGATGTCACCTGTTCAGCAAGTTATATAATCACTTACTGTACATTCCAAACGAATGAGCAGACTCCTAGTTTTTTAGATGAAAAGTTACAATTTCACACTTTGTCAATGATTTAGCATTCATTGAAGGTCTATAAACAAAGTGATATGTATATTTCTGAGACTCATCAGCTTAAGTTATACATTATCTGTTGAAAGACTGGCTTGCTAAGAGCATACTTTAGAAGAGAACAGAAAAACAACTCAGCCTCTTCTACTGCTAGGGCTCCCACCTACAGGAGATGCCAGAATTAGCGCTAACATTTGGTTAAGTGGTAGGTAGGAGCCCTAACTGGGTAAGTAGCTAGATCAGTGTACAGAAAACTGTATGACAAGAAGTCAGTGTTTGATGTGCTAAACTCAAAAGGACCTATTCTGAATTTCTGCAAAAGCCTTGCACTAGTAGTTTTAGCACCTTCAAGTTTCACACACTTCAGAATCGTGTTAATTAATGTTTATCATTAACCTCTCGCAAAATTCCTCTCAGCACCATTTCAGCAAGAGAAATCAGTATCTCCTTCTACACTCACCGGTAAGGCTTCCAGTTACTGTAAAATGGTACCATCATATTTGCCTTTCATAATTTCATGCTGATTTACATATTGCTGTAAGGATGCTCAGACTATAGCTGAATAGCTGATGATGCAGTTAAGATCCCTTCTGCCAGTTATTAGAAACCATTGAAGAATCTCTGCTCTCCTTAATGGCATCTTCCTATAGTGAATTGATGGTCAAAAGTAAATTCAAGTGCAGAAGAGTGCTTTAAAAAGAAGCTTAACCATAACAAAATCTTCTCATAGTGCCTTGTCTGTTTTAACAAGAATTTAGTTCCATCCTAATAAACTGTCTATAAAGTTGCGTTCTCACACTCACATTTTTAGCACCTCAAAGCTTGCAGCAAATACAGAAATATAACCAGATATCTTACCAATTTGACAAGTCTTGCCTGTTGGTTTTTTTTCAGTTGGGGCAGGGCACAAAACAGGACAGGATGGACTTCAGAGTAGCAGTCAACCTGAAGAACTGGTAACAGCAGGCTAACCTTTCCCCATCTATGTCAACTTAAACTAAGCTAACAGTTGTCAGCCGAAAGGATAGTACTTCTGAGATCTCTAAAGCTATTTACCTGCTTTGAAGGAGTTATCCAGATCTCAATGTACCAATTCTAAAATTTCCCTTTACAAATAAATTTGTCCAGTCTTTTCCCTCTCAGGGGAGCTTTGCTATCCTTGACAGCAGTAGTGCTTCTCTTGCCTGCACTATATATGGCCTGTGGAGAGAAGTCGAAATACTGGTGGTATTTTTGGTCACGCTGTCTGTATTGGATCTGTCTCTATTTTTCAGAATGCTCAAAAATTAATGAGTGTAGATTTTTTTCTGAAGAAGTTGTACACAGCCTTATTATGACACTCTCCAATGATTTTTTTTTTTAAATCAGATTATCATCCTATTCTAGTTATTTAGTTGTATAAGGTAAGACAAAGCACAGTGTGGCAACTTCTTGCACTGCTGTTAATTTTAACCACCATATCAATTATGAGCTGCCATTCAAGTTAATCAAGGGATTCCATTATTATTATCATCAGGTTAAGAGAATGAGATCATTAGCACTAGTCAAGCTATAAAAAGCTGGGGCATAACTGAAAGCTGATGCAATCCTAAAACACACTTAGAAATATGTTTGCCTTTTTCCAAAAAGATAATTTAATTCTCTTAAATATCATTACATACACACTTGAAACAGTTACAGTTCCATTAAAAAAAATCTGGGTTATTATTAAAATGAAAAGCATTCACTGGGTACACAGCATTCATAATGGTAACGTTCTACAGCTGGGAGTTATGAAAAAAACTTGTAAAAGTAATATTGTAAGGTTCCATTTTTATTCTGGATCACTTTCACTACATTTTACCAGGACATTTGTTTTCTAAAATGCTAGGTCTTATGCCGTAATGAGATTGAAAGCTACAGTTATGGTCAAACAGATTTGCATGATCACAGAAAACAACCTACAGGTCAAATATCATCCCAGCTCCTATCTGTGCAAAATCACTGTCCTTAGCCAGTGCAAGCATTTACCATTTTTCTCAATAGTATATAGTGAGAGGTACAATTTAAAGTAGTGGAGTTGGCCTAGGTATTACTGCAGTTAAATACATCAATTGATTTAAGATGCAGAAAAAAATTCACTTGCTCACAACACTTGCAGCTCAAGAACAACTGTGAATGGGGAGAGTATTTAATCTGTATAACAATTGCATATTAAGTCTTTGTTGTAAAAAAAGGATGCCATTGTGCTCTGTAGTGCATGAATCCATTAGACTATCTGAAAACTCAATCTAAATGTATTAATAAAGCAATGATGACATGGACTGAAACATCACAAAAACAAATTAATGTAATCACTTTAAATCAGTGAGTGAATTTGGATTTGTATTTTTCATCACTTACCTGTTGCATAAGGAATCAGCACCTCATTTTTGGGAGAGCTTGTACACTCAGAATGAGCTGAAAATGAACATTAAACCAGGTCTGAATTTAATTGTTCTCTTTAAAGCAATTAACTCACTGTCCTGGTTTTGGCTGGGATAGAGTTAATTTTCTTCTTAGTAGCTGGTACAGTGTGTTTTGGATTTAGTATGAGAATAATGTTGATAACACACTCATGTTTTAGTTGTTGCTAAGTAGCACTTATCCTAAGCTAAGGACTTTTCAGTTTCCCATGCTCTGCCAGCAAGCAGGTGTGCAAGAAGCTGGGAGGGAGCATAGCCAGGACAGCTGACCCAAACTAGCCAAAGGGATATTCCATACCATAGAACATCATGCTCAGTATATAAAGTGGTGGGAGTAGGCCAGGAGGGGTGGATCACGGCTCAGGCATCAGTCAATGAGTGGTGAGCAACTGCATTGTGCATCACTTGTCTTTTCTTGGGTTTTATTTATTTTTCTTTTTTTTTTGTTATATTCCTTTTCATGACTATTATTATTTTATTATTATTATTACTGTTAGTATTATATTTTATTTTACTTCAGTTATTAAACCGTTCTTATCTCAACCCATGAGTTTTACTTCTTTTTTTGATTCTCCTCCCCATCCCACAGGGAGAGGGGAGGAGTGAGCAAGCAGCTGTGTGGTGCTTAGGTGCTGGCTGGGGTTAAACCACAACACTCATTTTCTTGCTCCCCTGTTCCTCTCAAGAGGTAGGACCCAAGCCTTAACAGAAGACAAATACATTTAGCTGTAAGAAATTACAGAGAATTTGAACTATAATTCCTTTTTTTCAGGTAGTACAGCAGCTGTTGAGGGTCAGAAAACTAAGATGCCACAAAGCTTTTACTATTACGATTTCTAGCACACCAAATGGTTTTGCTGAGCATCATTAGTATATAGCATTTCTCTTATATGCACTATACCTTCCTGTGCTTCAGGGAACAGAATAAGTTTGGGAAAGACTAGCAAAAAAAATCTTTGACCTTTGAATAACTTTCAGCATAAACGTAAGTCACCCCCTCACTGATTATTTCAACCTATTCAGTCTTGAATCTGAGTTAAAATATCCTAACCTGAAAGTTAAAAAATACCTGTAAAACATCACTAGAAAAACCCTAAAGTGTGTAGCTAAACTTAGTTCTGCTTAACAGGAACTCCCCTCAGGAGTTCTGTATTGCCAGTGTAAAGTAATAAAGCAACAACACGTCCCCTCCCATGAGAAGAAAGCTCCATCTTCTACAGACTTGAGGCAACAAGATTCCCAGTATTATGATTACTGATACAGCCACACTGGTACAATCCATCGCAAACATGTCTACTTATAATTTTTCATTAATAAATTTTATTGGCAAAAGCCATAAAAATTGGAAGATCCTTTCCTCAGCTAGAAACTGCCCTGACCATGGATTATCATCTCCACTCATGTAATTGGATTACTGAAGTCATACTTTATAACATGTAGCTCTAACCAGTGATCATCATAAATCATGGCCAAGACTCCTTTGTCTATGGCTTAGCATCGTAAACCAGAATACTGACATAGCAGGTGTTCAGCAGTTTCCTCAGTCAAGATGGATCATTGTGGCTCCCCTCCAGTCACGCTAATATTTTAAGAACTTTATTATGAAGCATTTTCTAGTCAACCATAGCTGCTATTTCTAAGTTAGTCTCATCTCTGAGGTACATTTACAAACAAGCTTCAGCCTTCAGCCAGCTTCCAGTGCTGAATTGGAATGCACATTGAAATTAAGCAATCCTGAAGTCTTTCAATAATCACTACCACACAATGACATTATACCATTCAGACCATATTTTTAAAAGAATATACACATTTCAGAACACTGAAATACAAACATTAAGTGCACTAAAATCTGTGTTTGTTTATGCTCAAGTGATGACTCATATGAACACAGATAGTGCCTATTTTGCCTTGCATAGCATCAGGCTATTTGGATGTTTGAGTTAAGACAAATATCCTTTATACCTATCAAAGTTAACATGAATTGAGGGAAGTCAGCATGTATAGAGAAATATCCAACAACTTTGTAGGACTGAAATTTAACTGCGTAGGTCCAAAAGGTCCATAATCCTGTCAGACCTTTTGACATACCAGCTTCTTTTCACTGTTTTATTTTGACTATGCAAAGTGTGTTGCATTTTCATGTGATAAACATTTAAGTGAGTAATTGACAACTGGTATTAGATGGCTTACTAAAAATTCTTATCTGTTTTAACCTGCATCCCTTAAACACAAAGGCAGCTTTTCTAGGGAGTATATCACTATTCTGGGCAAATCGGCATTCCTGGCTGAGCAGCTCATTCCTGCCATTCTCAGAAGCACAGCTTTTACAGAAGCAGTTCCAAGAATGAAGGCAAATACATGCCAGGTTTCACAGCAGGTAGTCACTGGCATGGCAGCAACTCCACTTCTCTACTCCTGATCCTGAAAACACCACCCACATCTGAAAACCTGGGTGTATTTCTATGTGTGATTGCCTCAGTGATAATGTGAGAAATCCAATGAAGTTAGTTTGAATAACAGAAGATGAAGTGGACTGCATTTTTCAGAAGGCCAAACTGCATTGTTATTTCAGCTTTCATGCATATTAAATCTTAATTCTGTTTACTTAGTTATTGGATACGTTCACTTGCACCAAAACAGCAAGTTAGATTTCAGGGACAAAATACATCAATACACCAGGACACCCGTTTTACTATCTGCTAGGTCCATCTCTAAGGTTTCCTGTGGTGATATAAAGTTTCTGTTTGCTTTTAGGTTTTGGCTGTTATTCTCATACAGTGTGTAATCTCAAAAAGTACAACATTAAATTTACAGTCTCTATCTTGAAAGTCATTAGAAAAGAATGGATTGTAACTGCCTACCAGCTTTACCATAACCAAATATATCTAATATTCTTGCTAACACAATTTGAGATCAGTTTACTAAATGCAGTTTTTCAATTTTAAAAGGAACTTTCTTAATTGCATTGTGTATTCCACTTAGACTTTTGTTCTGCTGATGGTTCTTAATATGCTGAAGCCACCTAGATGTTAGCCACATGCTAAAAGGAACACATACTGCACACAGATGTAAATTAGTCACCTATAGTATCTGTTGGTTTCAGTGTACTCATTACTGTAAAAAATTTTAAGGTTAGAAATACATGTTAATTTTCACCGTTTACTTTATTTGGGTGAAAATGTTCTCTTCCAGATTGAAAGTTGCAGGCTACAAGACTCAGCCAAAACTTGCATAAAAGCCTGCTTTACATATTGCGCCCATAGGTAGCTAGACATGAGCGTTGCAACCCTGTGTAAAGAACTCTACAGTTCAGGACCCTACCATGAGAACAGATTCATGACATGCAAAAGTATCTACATCCTAGACTCCACACTAGAAAATGTATTAGTGGTCTTTGCTATGACAGTGGATGAAAGAATTCATCTGCATGACAGCACAGGCGTTGCTCTTCATAAAAACTGAAGACAGTTACCAGATTTAAGCAGGTGTTTCATCATAAAGATGAAGCCTGCATCACTGGGATAAAATGGTCAGTTGAGTCTACAAGACAGAAAACACTGCACTGGAAGTATTTAAGACATTAAAGATAGCTTTTGTAAATGTCCATTAAAATACACAAACGTAACAAGCATCGTTTTGAAAAATAACAAGGCTAACCTGGCTAAGTATATGGTTGCAGAGAATATGGCTAGTCAAAGCACAGAGGTTGAAAGACATCTCAGTCTCCATTCCCCTTGTCTTCTCAGTGGTATCCAGTGAAAGAACAACAAAGCAATAAGCACAAATTGAAACACAGGAAATTCCATTTAAACATAATAAAACTTTACTGTAATTGAACACTGGAGGAGGTTGCCCAGAGAGCTTGTGGATTCTCCAACCTTGGAGATGCTCAAAATCTGTCTGGACATGGCTCTGAGCAACCTGCTTTAGCTCAACCTGCTTTGAGCAGGGTGGATTGGACTAGACAGTCTCCAGAGGACCTTTTAAACATCAGTTACGTTGCAATTCTGTGATTCTTCAGGTTGGGTTACTGGAGCACTGACAGAAAACAAACAGAAGTTACTCTGGCATTTGCTGTACTAATCAAGTTGTATGGAATGTCCAATGCTCTGGAAAGCCCTGAACGACTGGTATCGCAACAGTAGCAGTAGCCTTAATGGAGTGCCATTTTGTAAGGGCTAGCAAGAGGGCAGACAAGGCCTGACAAAAAGCAGAGTGACTATATATTGTTGACAGTAAAACAACTCCTCATTTCCTTTAAGAAGCAAGCAACCAAGCAAGTCCAGCTAGTCAATAATAAAGTTCATGACCTATGTTCTATGCAGGGGGGGGAGGGGGGGGGGAAACCAACAACAAAAAACCCCACCACACCAAACAGGACCTACTAAACACTCAAGAAGCACTCCTGATTTTCCAAAACATGAATAGCACTGTCCTATTATTTAGTGTTAAGCATTCTAAGACAACTGTTTTGAGATGTGAGTGGAGAAGAAATGCCCTTATATTTAAAGAAGCAGACAGCAGTTTAACTGAACTGATAATAAACAAAGATAAAAAACTATAATTACTACATTTGTTGCAAATGTTTGTGATCTGCAGGTGGTTATCTTAGTTGCCAAAGCAAGTATATATTCTACAGAAGTAATCTAGAAAAAGTAGGACTGCCTTTAATATTCCACAGTAGCCCTAGCCAGATTTTCCTTTGTGTAACCAGTTAATACAGTATTAGGTAGTAAAAACTGCTTCTGTGAAGCTAACACCTTTTACACTTCTATTTTTACTTACATTAGACAGAAAACCAGAGATAGACCTCCTTCAGAGAATGAAATGTTTGTCAAGACTGACCATAGGTCAAATTCAGAGGAAGTTTCAGACAGTGATTCTCTCCACTTTCTACTAAACCAGAAACACCAGTATTAATCAGTTGTGCTGCTAACATTTTGTATCACAAAGTCAAGTTTTAAACACTTCTTGATTAGTCTGCACAAGTATGTTAAAAGCTTTTTAAAAAGAAAAAAAAAATTGCAGTTCCTAGCATAGCAAATAGGATGTGCCTAAGGAAAAACAAAACCCTTAAGGGGTCATCCGATGTTGAAGCACTGCCTTTACCTTTTTTTTTTTTTTAAATAATTCTGAACCTGAAGTACTAAAAAAGTTAGTTAAAAATTTGTGATCACATATGTAGGGTGAAGCTTGATATTCAAACAAGCATTTTTGCCCTTCATAGTTTTAAAAAGAAAATTAACTAATTTCACATGAGATAGCAGGATACTTCAAGACACAGTACAAGCAATAGGGCCCCATCCCACTTCCTTGCTCAGGAGGAAGGCATTCCAAATAGTTTAGAATAAGTGGGATTTGTGCGGTATATTCAGAGAGCAATTTCCAGCTCAACCTTTACTGGAATCTTCACTTGGATTAATAAAAAGTAGTTTCTGAATTGTGATAATGCACAGGACACAAATTAGACAACTATACCAGAAAGTTGTTGCTAAACGTTACCAGGGAAGACAGATGAAGTTGTACTGACCGAGTTTTAGGTGCAGGCACACGAAGAGGTGTTCAATGCATTTGAGCAATCACAGTTAAAATCACCTTTCAGGCTAATGGATACCCAGTATAATTACAGAACACATTGGTATTTCCTCATAGAGGGATTCTTCATTGTAGGAATATATTCCAGTTCAGAGAAAAACAGTTCATTAGGTCTTAGAACTCCTGTAACTCAAAAATAAACAGCACAACCTTTAAAAACTGTAGCCCTCCCTGAAAGTATTCTTTTCTTTGTGCTCATATGGTATGCTCAAATGCTACTGGAAACTGGTAAAATGTCAGTTACTACTGCCCAGGAATCCACATGAATAAAGTCCCCATGATAAGTGACTCCTGAGTATGGGAATAAGGCACTCTGAGCATCTTCATCATTTACACCCTTCCTGTATTGTCACAATGGAGATAAACTACTCAGCTCAACAGAAGATTTGGTCTGGTTACCTTAACCCAAATTTAGGGAAGAAAAAGCAGAGAGAGAAAAACAAGAGAATGTCTGAATTCTAGAAACCAGAGACAGGAGTTTTTTTCCTAAGGGAGCTTGAATACTTTGTTTTCACTATGCTGAGGCTCTACAGAACTTCAGAATATGACTAAAAGGCAAAAGATTTTTTTTTTGAACCTCAGGATTTTTTTTCTTGCTTTTCTCCCCCCAACTCCTAGACCCAAGCAAATATTTGGAAATTTCAAAAGGGTCCAATGTTCTAGAATCAGTTGGCTGTTCACAGAGCTTACAAAATATGTAGGCCAGATAAGGCACCTTAAAACAGGATTCACAAAAACAGGGTATTCGGGTACCAGAGATATCCCTTACCCTTGTGAAAAATCCTGATATTCTTTGTTGCTACCAATTGCCACTAAACCTTAGTCAGGAGAGATAATATGCTTAGATTACATACTGCAAACCAGCACAAATTTACTCATCTCATGATTCAAGCTGTGAAAAAGAGCTCTGTGATTGTACTAGCATAGTCTGAACCTAAGCTAATCAGATTCAGTCTCAGTGAGTTTTACTTGCTTAGGCTAGTGATAAACTAACCTGCTTATCTCACTGATGCTGTAAGACACTCTTAAGCTGGTACTACATGTCTGTCATTCCTTAAGAGCACAACTTGGGATTCATCACAAGTTCATGAGAAATGCTATATTGAACTGAAATACACGACACTGGATAACTAGATGCTTTCACTCAACAGCTTAATGATCTAAAATTACACATAAAGTCAGTTCCTATAGTAAGTATCCTGCAGAGTGACAGCCAACCTGGAAATAGGTGTTCTTTAAGGAATCCCTACCAGAAGTAGCACAAAGATCACTCCAACCTGTGATCTATGTATCAGAGGGACCCAGTGGATTCATTTAAGACCAAACAACTGTTGTCAGTTCTCCACATAGAATTAGCCAGCCTTAAAGCAGTTCAAAGGCTTCAGTACATATCTAGTATCTTGTGCTATCCAGTTCCTTTTAATTAAAACAAAATACAACAAAAAGCAAGATAACCTTGGAACTAATTATACTACCAATAATTCTAGCTGTGGTGCACAAAACTCAGTTTTACACAGTAACTTTGTTTCTTAGGCTTTTGTAGACTTTTGTAGGTCTCATTTTAAGCTTTGCCACAAACGACAAAGGAAAAAATTGAATTTCTTTTCCAAATGAACGCTGGTATTCTTACAATCACCACACATAAGAATACAGATATTTCAAAAAAAAAAAAAAAAAAAAAAAGAAAATCTCAACACTAAGTTTCAGAAGAAAATCAGAGTTAGCACTAAACCAGGAAACTTAGAAAGGAGAGGACTTAAAATAATCAAAGGACTCTTCATAGAACATAATGAATGAGATGAATAAAACTACATTGTACAATGGCTCCAGACCTTGATCATTTGTAGAATTCAGGCACATTATACTTAAAAATATCAAAACTTTAGAAGTCTTTATAGTTACTTACATAATACATAAGTCACAACTCTATTGTGTTTACCAAAACAGCCGTAAAAAAGTCTCCGGTACTTGAAATTGCCTCCACAAAAGCAGCAACATTTGCTAACATAGTTTGTCATAAACAGGCAACTTGCTTCTCAAGAATATGATTTGTAATATCTAGGTTTTTAAAAAGAATTAGTGTATACTGACTTCCAAATTAATTGGTTTTAAAATAAGCTATTTATCTTTGCAGGTAAAAACAAATAGCTGCTGTATTACAAGGAAATCATCATGATAACTCTGTTGAAAATATTTCTCCCTCTGTCCTCTTTCTGCTGTTACTCCTTAGCTTTTATGACTGGATGCAGTTCAGCCCTATATCAAATACTAAAGGATCATTAACTCAGACGGCAACATTTACATTTAGACCTTGATCAAGTGTATGGAGATGGACTATCTGCACCCTTTCCATTTATTTTGCAATATATCCATAAACAGAAACAGCATTTTAAGCTGAAGAAAACTAACAGAATGCTATGATTAGTGCGTGTACACACAATTTAACACATTTCCACCTGCCTCTGCTCTGTACATAGAACACGGACTAAACTACCCCTGTATTCAATTGCTCAGTCTTACGATACTTACTAAACTTCCAGTGGTGATTATTATAACTACACATTTGATCCAAAGAGCTGACAAGTATCTGTTTCCAGGTTTAACGATTAGAGCCTCTGTTACCCATAAAAGCTTACTAATAAAAATAACGAGTTATAATAATTAAGAAATTGTGTTCTCGAGCATATTGATGAGGTAGATGCATTTTCAAAAAGTATTGCTTACTACAGAAGCTTTAGGGCTTTTGAGTTCGTAACTGAAAACATGAAGTTGACATAACTGGTTAATGAACTGAGGAAAGGAAAATAATTTTTTTTTGTGAAAAATATGCTCAAGTCACTAACGGGAATTCCAATTAGCTACACTAATCAGCATGAACAGTAGAAATGAAAGATTCTCTGAACTATGGAAATAAAGCTACTACTTCAGACAAATAACCATAAAGATGCGCCTCAGGGGAAGTACCATCCAAGTCTGAGCAAGCACCTGCCTACTCACAGACTATCAAGAGTAGGGTATGTACAGTCGGTATTCTCCTGTACCCTGTGCACACGTATGCAATAGCCCATATACAATCTGTGCTGGAATATGGGTAAACACAATGGCACTAGCTGCCTCACTTGGGAATCATTTCAGCCATACTCAAACAGAAACAACATTTGATAATGACATTTTTAAAGCATGGTACATGCTCACTAAAGGACTTAGGCTTTATGAACTAGAGCCAGAGCTTTCCTGGAAGGAAGGCACATTGTACTAGTGAATTCTTCAGTCTATAACTATACTCCTTCAGATGATCAGTGCAGAAAATCCCATTTCTGGTAATTCCTGAAAAACTGATTTTATTTCGTTAGGAGCAGGAATATAACTGACATGGTATATTTCCATTTTCTTAAAAAGTCTTGCAAGAATTATCACAGTTACACCAGATTTAGTTTTTATATTTTTAAAGTTGTCACAACCAAGCAATATAATCAGACCTCATACATTAGTAGATGCCAGCCCAAGAGAAGAAAATGATGACAGAAAAAACCTGCAAGGCATGAGAGTACTTACGTCCCTCCCTATTTCATGCACCAGTATTTTCTTCCTAGCTGTTACATAAGCCTCAGAATCCACACAGGAATTACTGCTTGCGTAGGCTGTTACACTTCATCTTTTGGGATCTGACAAATGCTTATTCTTTTAAGCACAGCCTAGGAGTTAAAATAATTTTGCATAATTACTCAGTGCCAAAAATGAGAAATCTAGACTGTCTTTCCAGGAAAAAAGAGTGGGAACTCAGGTCCCTAAGAACTCAACTTTAGTGGAGAAACAACTTAATAATTGGGTAAAGACACACTGTAATCAACAAACAAAAAAATAATTACTAAGCTAAGTCAAACTATAGACTGGCCACATCAGAAACAATATATCTCCAGAATCTTGCCTACAGAAGTATGTCATGAAGAAATGAGTACCAGCACTTTCTAAGTGAAAAACCCCACAGCAGCATTTGTTTTTTCTGAATGACAGTGTAAATGGCAATTACAACTTACTATAAAAGCATAGTGCTAAAGAACTAATCAGTAAGTCAGCATCCAGTGGCTAGGAATGTTTTAGATTTAAAGCAGAGTTCATAAAAATATCTTATACTTGAGCAGAGCAGGAAGGAGTGAAGTCTTTGGTAATTAGTCTGATTCATGTTACTATGGGGGGGGGGGAGGTTTTAAAGTTCTGAAAGACTTTAGTATAACTTTGCACAAAACTTTGCTACATGTCCCAAACAATATAATAATGTCCCACGTCTATATGGATGTAAGGTGTTCCAAAAGAGCTAATACCATTTGTGTCATTTTCTCATGTGCAACATGAATGCACATCTCATTTGTATTTAAAAATGCATAGGGAAAAACCTCCAAACAAGAAGGGAAATAAAAAAAAAAAGCAGTGAGGCAAGACATATATGCAATGCAAAGATGTTGTAAAACTCCAGGCAGAAGTCCACCCTTCTTTTGGAAAATGGAATTTGTTCTCTTGTCCCTACTAGTCTTTTCCTTTAATTAAATGGCTGCTTTAGGTTCGGATTCTGATGATTTGGTGTATTTGAGAAATACTAATACCTTTGAAAGCTATTCTAAGTGGTAAGTTTACAAATGTTTTGACATCAGAAATTGACTAGTGCCACTGAAGAACAATCAACTGTCAGACAAGTTTTTAGGTTTATGAACCCTAATCAAATACGTATCAAATCAAAATCTTAAAAGTGGGAACAGAGCCATGGCAAGGTAGAATCTTTCATATTGAGTTCTACGAAAATGCACAATGACATTTGACCTATCCAAATGGATGCCCAAATAAATCCCAAAAATGTAGTAAATGGAAGCTACATAAAAGTGCCCAGTAGTTGGCAGTATATGATGGCTGCTGAGTACTATTCTGAGTTGTTCAAGTTCTTGAAGTATTTTTATTAACTCAAATGTTTGTGTTCAGGATTCTTTTGGACTGACAAACTACATTTTCAGGATAGATTACTTGAACATGGGATGCAGCCACTGAGGCTGTTGCTTCTAAGTAAAGACACTTTTTCATTTTGTTTAAGAATGAAGTCGTAAGTATTCTTTTTACCTGCAAATACACAGTTACAGCTCTAGGACTGAAAGAAGTTTAATGCTTAAAAAGACAGACATCTGTTAGAATTAGTAAGCCAGAACCTTAATCAGTGTATGCACTTCTGAAAGCTGTAGAGAAATGATCTTCTCAAGAAGCCCTACTTAAACTGGCTAAAATTTGGTCCAGTCATTTAGATACTAAAAAGTAAATTGTTTAAATAAAAATCATTTTGGTTCTGTTTTAATCAGTCTTGATTAAAATTAAGACAACAAGTTTTGTGATGAATTATTTAAGTTAGCATATATAAAAGACTGACTTTAAGACAATTAGAAATTCATATATAACTTGATTTAGTAGATTAATGCTCCCCCGTAGATATGCTGTCACACACACTCCAAAGAAATAGCTATGGTCACAGTATTTCACTAGTCCAAACCCTTTTGGTGGGTAGGGTGGGAGTATTTCACTAAGACAACGGGGTTTTGCTGTTAGAGTCCACAGAAAAGAATTTCTTAAGTTGACCAGCAGGGTCATCTTACAGAAATCTATACCCAACTACATTTGTAAAAGTGTAAATACCTTTAAAATTGTACTTTGTGAAGTTAGGACCTACTTAAAGAGCGCAGTTGTGCTGAGCATGTTTGCTATACAGAAGGTAAATTCAAATTATTTATTTCTGTTCACAGAACTCTAGAATGATTCCAGTAGGAACCAACGTAACTGGATCTGAAACTTGTCTCAATATACACTAAAATGGTTTAAAAATGGCTGACCATCACTGCATACAAATGCTTCAACTTAGTGTCTTCCTCACAAGTGCTCTAAAGAAATTTAAGCTTGAACATACTCTTACCAGCTTGTCTATGCTACTATTATTTAACTTTGAGTTTATTCAGATTACCAAGTACTGAGAGCATGCTTGCTATTGTACAAAACAAATGATCTGTGCCTTCCCCAAGAGGCATGTAATGTAATTTAGATGAAGTACTAACATAATATATCAAACACATTATAAAAAATACATAGTAGTATCACATTTTAAAGTTTGGTGCATAAAGAAATAAATTCCATAATTGTCTTTAGAAAGTGGAGGCAACACAGACAGTAACTGCTTGAAATTCGTATGCAACAAAATAGCTAGAAAAAGCAAGACGACATGATTTGAAAATACAAGCTCAAAGGAGTAGAAAACTGAAGCGTGGTTTAATTAATTTCATTTCCTGTGCTACAGTTTTACTATTGAATATTCCCTCCAGCAAGCCCACAGCTTGTTTGAGCTGGGAAAAATTATCCTGAAGCATACTTTCCTATTACAATTCAAAAAGTACATTGCATCCCCTAAGGTTTTAAGGATTATCTTTGATATCTTTAAGTTTTAAAATTCCAACATAATATGCAAAGTTGGTGTAGAAATTTTCCTGCGATGCCTAAGAGTGTTGTAGGTACAATGATGTTCTGTGGTTACAAGTTTCAAAGCTGTTATTCCTAACGCTTAATTATGTTGTCTGCTCAGAAAAGAGAAAAAAAAAAAATTGTATCTGGAAGATCATATGCTGTATTTTTGTGTCAAACATTACCATGTAATGCATCCCCAGATGAAGATACTGCAGTATGTGCTTTATTCCCGCATCAGCTCTACTTATTTTGTTTCTAGCACTACTGAGGTTTTGAGCAAAAGCAACTACAGGAGCAATGAGATGAAAGAACTGCCTTTCTTTGATCCACTATATTCTTTTTTAGTTCTCTTCTGCTCCTTCTTCAACTCTGAAGATCCCTATAATGTATTCATGGAATCACAGCAACAATGAGGTTGGAAGGGACTTCTGGAGCTCATCTAGAGCAACACCCTGCTCAAGCAGGGTCAGCTAGAGCAGGTTGCCCAGGACTACGTCCAGTTGGGTCTAACAGCTATAAGGATGGAGATTTTACAGCCTCTCTGGGCAGCCTTTTCCAGTGTTTAATCACTCTCATTAAATAAGTTTTCTTGTGTTCAGACAGAATTTCATGCATATCAGCTTCTGCCCACTGCCTCTTGTTCTGTCAGTGAGCATTACCAGGAAGAATCTTTACTTACTCCATTAGTTATTTACACAGATTGGTAAGATCCCCCAACATAAGCGTTATTTTCTCCTGGCTAAACAGTCCCAGCTCTCTCAGCCTCTCCTTACATGAAAAATGCTCCAGTTCCTTAATCTTCGTGGACTAGCTCTTGCAAGTCCATACTTTCCATGTAACTGAGGAGCCCAGAACTGGATCCAATACTCCAGATGCAGCCTCACCAGTGCTGAACAGAAGGATCACCTCCCTCAATCTGCTGACAAAACTCCTCCTAATGCAGCCAAGGATGCTGTTGGCTTTCTTCGCTGCGACAGCACACTTGTTGGCTTGTGGTCAGCTTGCTGACCACCAGGAACCCAAGGCCCTTCTCTGCAGGGCTGCTCTCCAGCTGTTTGGCCCCCAGTGTGTACTGGTGCATGAGGTTATTCCTCCACAGGTGCAGGACTTTGCATTTACCTTTGTTGAACTTCATTAGGTTCCTCCTCTGCCCAATCCTCCAGCCTGTCCAGGTGCCTTATAGCTCTTCCCACAGCCAGCTCTTGTTCTAGACCGAGTTTCTTAAACTGTTGCAATAGTGAGTATAGGTCTGACGTGACATGTAATACTGAAGTAAACTTGTTTGTTGTTAGCTACACCAGTGCTGGGGCTACAGTATGCATATGACAAGTTAAATGGCTTGACTCAAAACGAAATGCGGGCAAAATTTAATTGTGACCAGAACTGTCATCCTTACCTGTCATCTAAGCCTGAAGGAACCTAAATTATCTAATAATCTTAGGTTTTGCCAAGCTAAAACTCACAGGCACCTAATACACCTCTGGAACTGATTGGAAATCTTGGCAGCTGAACAACATAGCATTTATTTCAGAACAGAGTTCAGTCAGGATTCAGAAACTAAGTATTTCTGTTTATCACCTGTGGAGCTAGAGACAGTTAGCATACTCTGAAACATTCCTAAGAGAGCTAGCCAAGGCCCAAAGTGCAGCACAAAAGCACTGCCTTCTGAGGTGTCAGCCTTTTATAGAACAGCTCAATGGTTAGACACAGGCTATGGGAGACTCCTGCTTAGTACGTTCATTTACTGAAGTACTAAAGGCTACAATATTTACATTGCCCTTCAAGCAGACTGAAACTTGGGACTGGCCCTCCCAGATAACTGCCCTTGCTCTTGTTCCTTCGCTGGCCCATGGAAATGTGAAAGGCGATCTTAAGGAACATAGAAAGGCTCACTTATCTTGCAGCAGTCAAAACTCAATCAGTAGAGTATTCTCTAAGACAAAAACACTGGACTAAAACTCATGGCAAGGAGAGATTGAATCCAGTTCTTTCATTTCCTGATATTTTATCATGCTGCTATACAAGAAGGAAAAGTTCTATTATTTAACTGTACTTAGTTAAATGTAACTCTGAGGTTTTTCTGGTAGTGGACAAGCCTTGAATATGTCCCTGCTTAGAACTGCAGGGAAGCAAGTATGGTCCTGCCCTCAGCATTCTCCACTGGGTAGCTCTCCCTCATTGAAGAAAACTATACCCAATTCTTTGGCTGATAAGTATCTGTTCTAGCACATACTGCAGAATTGACTTCTGTACATGCTTAGAACCGGAATTGTTTCGAGTCTTACTGTTTGTTTGGCCTTAAAGATCTGTCTTGTTTTACTCACCCTGCTGATTCCCTTCATTCACATTACAAGCTAAGGAAAGGCTGCCTTTCCAAAGGCCTAGATAGAACAAGGACACAGCAAATGCTTCTATTGTTGGCTCTGTTGAGTAAACTGAACTAGAAAGGCTATTTCTCCTTGTGTAGATAATCATATTCTTATGTATAAAGCAGACAGAACTTGCATTAATAAAAATCCAGTTTATCTCAGAGATTAAGAATTGCTGTGTTTAGATGCTGGAAGAAGTCTATGACCAAGGGGTTTGGCAAGGGATTCTTTGTAGCAGTGTAGAAAAAGCAGTGCTCGATTAGACAAATCATGGATTCAAGAAAAAGCCTGATTTACATCCTTCTTCAGGATGTAGTCTTATGTATTCAGTATTCTAACAGACACTGAACTAGAAAAGTTGTAATAAAATTTGAAAAATGGCTATAACAGTGGTGGCACTTCTAAAGTGACAGTGTTGATAAGTCAAAGAAATCTTTGAGTGCACATCAATTAGTGCTTTCCAAAATAGTGTGAAGAACAAATAAAACCCTCAAGATCAAGTCTGATGTAAAAACATCTAGCAGAAAATTTCAATTAAAAAAAAAATCAAGGGCTCCTTCCTCAATATTCTAAAAAACTACAGTAGACAAAATTTAGCTGACCTTGTCAACTACAAGCAGTCGAGATAGTTCTAAGGTCGTGGATTTTAATATCACAGGACCACAATTCTAAACTGCTACACGTTAGGAGAAGCAGCATGAGGATATCAAGATATTTATGAAAGTCTCATAAAACAATTAGCACTACATACAGTTTTTAATTTAACAATTAAAATCTAAAGCACAACAATAAAATAATTTTATCTTCTAATCTGCCCACATGGAAGATACCTTAAGGATTGTTGTACCTTTATATAAACTCTCCCAATTATAACACATTATATCCAATAGATTGTACGTATAGAAGAGGACAGAAAAAGCAGTGAAATATAGGCATGTTTGTGCCTGTTAAGTATTTATCTGATAAAATTCATTAGATAACTAAACTCATAGCTGCTTATAAAAGCATTGTTTCCTCCAGTCATGGATTTTACACAAAAGTAAATGGAAGCACACTTTTGCAAATTATAGCCTTCAAGATTCATTATGTTTGACACAAGGTTGCAGTTACTAGTAACTGCAAAGGAAGGATTAAGACACCCCACAGCTTTGCTGACTGGTTCACTTACAATTCTATGTCAGAAGAAAGGAAGCAAAGGTGCTTGCTGCTGAAATATTTAAAAAGGGGAAATTAACCTTCAATTCACTGAATTTGTGCATTAACCCATTATACATGGGACATAAACCAAGAATTGTTACTATGAAAAGAATTTGTGTAAGTTTAAATAAATAATTTAGTCTATTTTTTAGTTTACTGTAAGTTTTCACATACCAGCAGCTTCTGCATAAGCAACTGGTCCACAACTGCTAATAAAGACATTTAAACATGACTTAACACTTTCCTCATGATAGAGAATTTGATATTTGCATTTTTGAGGAGACCACTATCAGGTATTTTCTTATTATTTTGGTATGTATATGGGTTCAGAGCCCATACATATAAATATACACTCTGAGCCTATATATACAGGCTCTGAACAAGACACAGCTTTATTTTATTTCCCAGTATTGCAGTATACTTAAAAATCCTCTTGGAGGGAAAACTTTGTCTTTAAACCATGTTTAGTTTCATCTTCACATTTCAATTCCTTTGGAAAATGTAGGCACAACTAGGCACAGCATTCCACAGTCTTTGCAATACACAGAAGTAATCCCATCTACTGTTATCAGAACCTAAAAGGAGATGAAGCTTTTAACCACAACGTTACCAAGGGAGTTCAAGTTCAGGTCATTAGTCATCAAAAGCCCAGGTCCACTTTCTAGTCAACCTGTCAAGTGAATATTTTTCACTTTTTCTATGGTTTGCACAATTTTTCCTCTTCATCTGAGCTTGTGATTTGACTACATTAAAACATCATTGATTTCACCTTTGTTTTATGAAGGGATAGGGATTATCTTGTAGAAGTGATCTCATCTTGAGTACTATCAAGATGAGATTCAAATTAACTGAATTTTTAGATTCAATATACAGGTTTTCTGTTCTTCCCTGTATAGCTAAAAGCAGAGGGCTGTGATGTCTGTAAAATACATATGCAGTAATTGGGATATATTTAATATTTGGGTTTCAGGCAAGTTAGTGTTAAGCGTACAGAAAGATAGCAAACAGCACACAAGTATCTTGTAACTGATGGTGTAGCCAAACAAAACCATTTTATGTAATTATGGGCAACATGACCATCAAAAGGGTAAAGAAAATCATGTAGTTGCATTTTGGAGGCATTAGAGTGAAAACTGCAAGGCAGAGAACAAGATAAGCACAAAGAACTGTAGAGAAGCAGGACATCCTGCCAAATATTTAAGAAAGATGACTGACAAAACCGTAAACAAGACAAACAGTATTGAAGTAGGTGAAATCCTCCTTTTTGGAAGGGTGGCAAGAAGTATAAAACTAAGAATGAAGAGGAGAAAAAGACACTTTATTTCTGAATTCTCTCACAGTTAAAGCCTGATCATCTCGACCTCCCTGATTAAGAACATCAAGGACCACAGTCACCAGTTCTAACCACATAGCTCATCAATTCTCAGATATTGTATACTCGCAGCTAGCATAAGATATGATTAAAGACCAGTTTGGTGCATGTAGCGATTACATTATGATTACAGGCAAGAACTAACACTATGCCATTTTGTTAACACTTGAATTTAGTAAAGTTTTGTTCTAAAGTTTGAAGCTGGTCTCACTAAACAGTTTCTAAAACTCTGCTACCACAGCCATCTCCAGTTCATACAACTATATACACATTTCAGTTCTAACACTAAATTTCACACTTTCCTAAATAAAAACAGGCTCTCTCCAGTGTCCAACTATATCCATAAAAGGGATAGTCTGAAAAGAGGGATGTTAGTTTGTTCTAGAGAACCTGATCTACATCTCAGATATCCTCTTGATTTCTCCTCACTACTTCGTACTTCACTGTCAGTATCATTAGTACAGGAATCTGAATGGGTCAAATACTGCATATATGCAGACTTCTCTCTCAAGGCCAGGGTCTTTGCTTGCCTTTCCATCACAAAACTTAAGTCTACTTTAAAGTAGAGGACAAGACTACTGAGAGTCAGTCTAATACACCATATTGGCTTAATTAAGTCTCTGCCAAAAGGAAGAAGTTCAATGCCATGTTACGAAACCTATGCCCTTCTTGGTGCTCATGGAGAAGCTACAAAAGCTGCTATTCTATAATTGTAAGTGGGATAAAGAGATCAACATATTCCACAGTTTTACCTTTGGGGGTTTTTTTAGCTTTTTTTTTTTTAAAAGTCTTTTTAACAATAAGAACTGGATTTATGAGTGTGAGCCTTCTGCTGTGACTTTTGGTTACCTTTACTAGTACCTTTGCTATACTTTGCACAGTACATCCAAATCAATTTTGCAACAGGGCTCTGGTACTCATTGTTTTCCAGGATTCTTTAAAAGCTGAACTGCTAACAAATATCAGCCCTCATCAAGAAACAGTAAAGCTCAGTTCAGCAGGTGAGCTCTGGTCTTGGGTACTAACAGCCACACATAAAGCTGTGCCACACACCTGAGGCAAAAGACTTTTTCCACTACACTTTATACTGTATCTGTTCTAGAATCTGTCCATTCTAGTTTAAGAGCTATATGAAATAGTTTGTGACTGCCCTTGGAAAAATCACCTGAAGTATGATTAGATAAGAGTATCTCAGCCCATGTGTTCACACACTTAAAGCAGTTACAGATCAAAGTTCACCTTCTTAGTTTTTCAGAAACTAGTCTGTATTTTTGATGTTATGAATCATTCTACTATTCTGCTATGTGAACTCTCGTCATTCTGTTCAACTATAGACGTACATACGATGCAAGGCATAGTCATGCTACAGTTGGAGATTATTCCAACTGTATACACACCAGAAGTGTTACTGGCTTTTCTTGGATAGTAACTCTGGTGTTTAAAACATGTTTTTCAGAAGCTACAGATAAAATTTTACATGAAATGAAGTTCAGAAAGCCTTCACCACCATAAAAGTCATCAGCAACTCAAGTTTCCATGCTGACCACTGATTCTGTCTTTAAAAAGCTGTTGAACTGTATAATTTATGAAACTCAAATCAGCACCAGGAAAAAGAACAGTGAGCAAATGTTTTACTCAAATACCAATAGTACAGCTTTCATATTGCTTTCCCAGAGATTTTAGGACAAATAAGAACAAATTAAAATGATATCCAAAGAACTGGTGGGTAAAAATTTAGCCTTCTAAAGTTAATTAAAAAAGCCAAAGGGAATATTATAGTAGTGTAGAAAGCACAGATGAAAAGAAAGTTCTCCCATTTATTTAAATAAATGGGAAGAGAGAGGCATAGAGTGTAATACACAGACTGTTCAGGCTGGAATGAGAGTACTACACAGTGCCAGAAGCAGAGATGTTTGACTTATGATAAAGAACAAAGTGTAACTTTGCAAGGTTTAGTAAATACAAAGAATTAGTTCTTTAGAAAGAAAATTGGGATGACCTATGAAGTCAAAGTTTTTAATGCAACTAGCTTGAAAGCAATTAATTGAAATTCAGGGAAGTCAAGCATAAGACATGATAAAAAGAACAAGAGTCATACTTAATGCAATAATTTCTGAAGAATTCATATATGAATACTTTAATCAATTGTTCTACATTCCAGTACATTTTCCAGTTAGTGATGCACTTAAGATTCTCCTCCTGTCTTTGTTATATTAACCAATTATACTTCATTATAAATATTAACCCGACTAGTACCATCCCATCCCTTAAAGCATCATTCCCCATTAATCACAAAACTCAGTGAAGGTATTTTGTAGTGTGCTCTGAAAGTCAAGATGTGTGAGCTATTTTGGATCAAGACAGCAACAACAACATCCAAAATTGCTCTTTGTGAAATATCCTTTTAAAAGAATTTTTACGAGGTTAGAATCAGCTCAGTGTTTATTAATCAGCCAGAGATCCACAGCTTGAAGAATGAAATAAAATACAACAGTATTTCACCATTTCATCTTCCAGCCACTTTCCTCAATCCACTTCACTTTTAGTTAAATCTTCAGCCAGTAAACCCTCCTATATAGTCAATAAACCAGGTACAAAATTGAAATAGTTAATCATTAAGCAAATGGTGCAATACTGCAATACAGTAGAGTTTGAGTGCACAGAGGAAAGAGCACTTGTGCTTGCTTCATTTATTTTTTAAGCACTTACAACTGCACATGAAGTCTGATTTCTGTAATAAACAAGCCCTCTGCTCAAGCTTGCATCTGTCAAGATTAGGGAGGTAGGAAGATAAAAGGGGACGCACAAATTAGAGGAAAAGGGAATGCACATGGCAGTAAGGTATTGAGGGTTAGAGGCTTGAAGGTAGAAGGGGAGCCCAATACCTCCAGAAAGCATCCAAGTTACCCAGTATTGCTGCCCCCCCGAGATATGACAATGAAGGATGGAAATAGGTCCTGTACTCCACATTGAGCTTGTTCCTGTTCATGGTGTGAATGCAGGTTGGTGGGGACATCTTGTGACTGTGGACAGACCTCAGATGGAAAGGCAGTGGGAAAGTAAAGCCAGGATAGTCTGCCACACTAAGAAGCTGGATACTAGACTATGTACATTTTTGGTCTGACCAAGTATGCTTCATAAAACCCTTTAACTCATCTACGCATTAAAGCACAGGAATATAAAAGCACATAGCAAAAGCACACAGAATAAATATACAAGCATATATAACTAACTGCTTGCAGGTATACCTTCCAGGACAATGAACATTTGCCTAAAGCAACTCTCCACCTTTAACCTCCTTGCTTTAGCTAACCACAAATAGCTGAAAAGCCTGCGTGAAGGGCCATAAGAAAACATCAGAAGCTTTGTGTTGCAGTGTTTTTTTTGTTTGTACTCAGTTTAGCAAAGAACACTTAGGAACTGTTTGCCCATCCCCCAAAATATCTTTCTACCAGTTGCCAAAGCAGGTAGAATGGTATACATGTTTGTGCATGCTATACAGTGAACCTTCTCAACTGCCTCCTGCTCCATAAAAGCAGCAGCCCTTCCAGGACAGGATCTACAGCTTCACATTTCCTACATCTATGCTTTTCATCAGCCAAAGAAGGTTACCTAAGTCTTCAGTACTAATTCCTAGTCAGGCAAAGGGAGCATGCTAGTCTAACCTGGATAATTACGACATTACAGCACAAAATTAGCTGAAGTGTTGTGAGTCCAGAGTAGCTAAAATGTTTTCCTGCAGCAAGTGAGTAATATTGCAGAAAAACAGCCAAGTCCTACATCAGATTTTGTAACTGTGGAATAGCCATTTCAGACAATTTTATGAAGCCATTCTATCTGCAAAACCACATTTCTTTATAATGCTGCTCATATTGCGCTTTAAGTTACTCACTGCACGTACTGGCATGGGTTTGACTCCTAGAATTTTATACTGCAGTTTAACTGACCATAGCTTTATGGTGCAAAACACATTTATACTGTTAAATATCCATTGTCAGAATTTGCTAATATTACTAGGTTTTCAGTATATCAAGACAAAGTCTGCTTAGAAATATGAGTGTACTTTGCATAAAGTACAAAGTTAATTACCTAGGACCACCCTTTTTTTTTTAATAATAAGCCTTGGGAGCACATTTCAGGCAAACTCAGCTGCCACAAGTTTTATAGGAGTCATTTGCACTTCCTTCTCATGGCATCTTGTGAACTTCCAAACCCAAGTACTGTTTTTACAGAATGACTTTTGGAATACTCCCCAAATACACATCCTTTATCGTTATGACACTGTTCTCAAAAAGACTACACCTCTGTATCCCCATCTGCGGATGGGAGAATAGACCAAATACTTAAACTGAGAGCTTCTACAACACTGTCCTACACACACAATGGTGGCAGCTTCTTGGTGAACTCATCTTACTCTATCATCAAACAAAACATTCAGGGGACAAGAATCATCTCATTGCATCTTGTGCATCCATATCTCTCCAGTACTTGGGCTCAGTAAAAACTGTCTTTTCCAATTAAAAAACGGAACAGCAACCTTAAACAAAACTAGAACCACCCAGTGGGCATGCAGTACAATAGTAACTGCATAAAACTGTTCAGCCCACATCTGTATAATCACACACTTGACTAAATATTTACATCTAAAAAAAATTGAGTACCTGCTTGAATAAAATCTCCATATGAGAGCTTTATTTTGAGACAAGAACAATTTGTATTTCCTCAGTTGTTTCAGTTGCATGAATAGTCACTTCCCGTTAATAACATCCTGTATGTAAATAAGAATGCTCAGTAGTTTGCTGTATTTTTGTTTAAAGAAAAAAAATTATAAAAAAATTATTAAAAAAATGTATACCATTAGACTTTTCCTTGTATGTAACAGTTGGAAAATTCATTTATTACCATTGAAAAAGTCAATGCTCAACAGGCAAAAATAGAAAGGACTAAAATTAAGAGTACTTAAAATTTAAAAACTTAAATGAAATTACTGCTGAGAGTTTTCCCAAAGTTTTCTAACTTGATTAAGCACAGGTAGATTTCACAGTTCAAAAGGCATATCTTTAATACAAATGCTACATGCCTTCCAGCTTTCAAGTACCAGGCTCCAACATACATGCAACTAAACAAAACTGAACATGGACAGAGAGCAGAACTCCTTAAGTCTTTAGAAAAGGCTGATTTTTTTTGTGCCTGAAATATTGCACAGCCTTCCACCTCATGCATAAAAGCTTCAGGAAAATCAACTAACTGAAGTACAGCAGAAGTCTTTAGTATCCAAAAACCAAGGCTCAAGTATTATGAAATTTTGTCCACAGGAGCACTGCAAGCTAAGCACATAGGTTTTGCTTGAAGTGTTACAGCATTTAAGCTATGCACTCTAAGAGAATCTTATATAAAACCCCATAGAACTATGCCATAGGATACATTCCTGAACATTTTGCACTCTGGATATAGGTCCTTATCTGTCAAGTTTAATTCAATATTTACTTCATTATCTATTTTAACACCCTGGTGGCTCTTACAGCATTTCCAAATTACTCACTTAACATAACCAACTGAAAGTACTGTTCAGGCTGTCTGGTTATTTGCATGCCATGCTAAGTTTTCTATACAACAGAAGTATTAGTGGACTTTTTCACCAGCATTTTTTGCATCCCTCAACGCAGCAATGAAAGAACTACAAGGAAAAAAAAAAATCAGTAAAATTCTGGTTGGAACATACCTCTGGAGGTCATCTGGTCACACCCACAGATAAGGGTAGGGGGATTTTCAAGTTTTGGAAACGGAAGATATATATGGATGACAAAAGGGCTGTAAAATACCAGTAGCAAGAATATTTGACAAGCTTCTTCACAACACAACTTCAACTGGGTCTTGAAGGAGTCTCAAGGTACACTAGCAGGTAAGTTGATGGTAAAACAAGTAGATCATGTAAAGAAATTCCTCCCACTGTTTGTGGAGCAATGTACCCATATTAGCTTCACTTGTGTGAAGCCTAATTGTAGGCAGGATTATATTTAAGCTTCCCTACAGAAGAAGAAGGAATACACATGTATATAACACATGTAAACAGGTTTCCTGATACTTTAGATTGACATTAGCAAAAGCTCTGATAACCCAGGACAGTCAGGCAACATGCAAATTTAAGAGCCCTATAGAATAAAACAGTTGAACCATAATGAAAAGTGGGAAAGCAGGAGAAGGAAGCAAGAGATCACCGAAATGTGTGTCCATGAAACAGGCTCAGATTTTTCACCAAATGTAACTTAATGTGTAATATAAAAAAAAAAATCAGAAGTCTGATTGTGGAACAAAAGCAAAGTGTTTAGTGAATTTCTCTTTGGTGATACACCAATGCCACTGATTTCTAAGTGTTTTAAGGTAAATATATTTTGCAAATTCCTGGCTTGTTATTTTGCTTTTTATCTCCCACGTCATTTGCCAGCCATTTCTCATGTTCTCGCCTATCCATACCGGTAAGCATAAATATATCTGTTTAAACAAAAGCTTACTTAACATTGCTTCCTACCTTCTCTTGAAGAATAACACAGCTAACAGTACAGCGTACGCCATTACAAAACCACCTACGTCGTTACAAATCGCACTGAAAGATACCACATTGAAAGGAAAAAGATAAGTAGTTTCTGCCTTCCTTTATTTTCTACAGCAAAAGTGAAAAGCCTTTCTAGCAAATAATCCCTTCACAGGATTAGTATGTCTATGACAAACCTGAGTCAGTTAGAGGGAAATCATATTTCAAAGTATGTAGTAAAAGTAACTGGCTGGGTCATTACTGCATTAAAGCCAACCTAAAGAAATCTCCAGTTTACAGAAAGTAAAAACATAGGAGGCTTGAATTTTGACTGCTAGATATCAGCACACAGTTCCTTCATGAGATTAATGTTACTTAAGTTACACATGTGTCCACCAGAAACACAACTCCAGCTATCCTTGACAGGAATTTAAATCTTGCTCATTCTACAGAAAAGATAGATTCCTCCCCATATGCCTGTAAAATCCAGCAAACATCAATCCAATATGAACAACAGCACCAACATTTTTTCCTCCCTGGATTTTCTGCAGCCTAAATATATTCATACAGGATCACTTCACACTATGTACACAACCCAGACTAGTACAGTTCGGACACCAATAAGGTTGACAGTATCTTTTCAAAAATCATAGGCATCAGATTCCTTGAAGGGTTCCTATCTTCAAACTTTATTCAAAGTATCTTAGCTTCCTTACTTTCCAAACATATTAACAATAATGTGATTGGGAACAGTCAGCATTGATTTATGAGGGGGAAAATCATGCTTAACAAACTGATAGCCATCTACAGTGAAATGACTGGCTCAGTGGATGAGGGGAGAACAGTAGTTGCCCTCTTGACTTTATCAAGTCTTCCAGTCTCCTATAAAATCCTCACACTGATGAAATGCAGACTAGGTAAATGGTCAGTGAGATGGACTAAAAAACTGGCTGAACTGCCAGGCTCAAAGGGTTATGATGAGCAGCATGATCACAGCAGGTCACCAGTGGTTTACCCTATGGTCAATCTTCACTAATGGTCTAGACAATGCAACAGAGTGCACCTTCAGCTACTTTGCAGGCAATACAAATCTGGGAAAGTGGTTGATATTACTAATTGATTGTGCTGCCATTCAGAGGGACCTCACCAGGCTAGAGAAATGGGCCGAGAAGCAGCTACTGGAGTTCAAAGGGAAGTGTAAGCTCTTGCATCTGGGGAGGACTAGCTTCTTGCGCTAGTACACGCTGGGGACCAACCAGCTGGAAAGCAGCTCTGCAGAGAACCACCTTGGGATCCTAATGGAAAACATGCTGAACACAAAACAGCAAGTCATCCTTGCAAATAAGGCCAACAGCATCCTGGACTGCATTAGGAAGAGCACTGTCAATAGGCTAAGGGAGATGATCCTTCCCCTCAGCACTGGTCAGGCCACATCTAGAGTACTGGGTCCAGTTCTGGGCTCCCCAGTTACATAAAAGTCAGGGACTTACTAGAGCAAGTCCAGCAAAAGGCCATGAAAACAATTAAGGAAATGAAGCATCTTTCATATGAGAGTGAGCTGGGACTGTTCAGCCTGGAGACAAGGTTCATGTCGGGTTATCTTATGTGTATAAATACCTAATGGGGTAAGTAAAGACTGAGCCAGACTCTTCTCAGTGGTATCCAGTGATAGGGCAAGAGGCAAAGGGCACAAACTGAAACACAGGAAATTCAATTTAAACATAAGAAGAAAACCCCCCACTTCAAGAATAATCAGAAACTGGCACAGGCTGCCCAGAAAGATCCTGGAGTCTCTAGTCTTGGAGATATTTGAAACCCATCTGAACACAGTCCTGGGCAACTCGTACTAGCTGTATGTACTTTGAGAGCAGGAAAGTTGGACCAGAAGATGTCCAGATATCTCTTCCAACATCAGCCATTCTGTAATTCTATCCTATGTTCACCTTCTGGATTAAAAAAAAAAACCAAACAAACAAAACAACAAAAACAACCCCATCACTTTGGAAATAAAAATGCCATCCACTGAAGATTCCAGAGTGCTTTTCCCATTAAAGTTGTGGATCTCATTCTGCAATAGACTAACCTACACAGTAGTGATTTGGGTATTTATTTAATCCAATAAAGTGAATAAGAGGTAAGGGGTAAGGAAGAATGGCAGTATTCACGGACATGTGGTGCTACTGGGTAGAGACAATATTGCCTACAACACTATGTGACATTTTGTAGTTCTGTTTTGCTGTAAAGTATCTTTGGGGACCAGCTACTAATGCAATCCACTGTTTTCTTGTAACTGTAGAAAATATAGACCAGTGAACTCATGATACATTAGGTCCACTCTTACAACAAAATTGTTATGGTTTAGGTTCTTTTCAGGACTCAGTTTCACAGGTTTGTAATTCAGATCTATGAATTTCAGACTTCACTGCATGAGAATAAAAATTAACACATGAAAACACTGTAAAGTTACTTAGAAGTACTACAGAAAGGTTTTATCACTATTGAACTAGACTATGAAGTAACCAGACTAGCATGTCACAGATCTGTTTTATGTATCTGTCCTTGCTTGAGTCAGTATTCAAATGCAGGAAGGGCAAATGCATCAAACTGTTAATCTGGTTAATCAGCCACTCTTCCACATGGAAGTCCTTGCCTACCCTCCAATTTTTTTTATTAGCGTTAGTGATGCTTTCTTCCTCCCAGACTCCAAAAGGCTCTTTGTACCAAATCCCTGCAGCAACACTTGGTGAACAGGCCTAGACCGGAGTAACTGCTTCCTTGACATGTTTTTATTTAGGAGTTACTTTCATTAACCAAATCACTACTCTTAAGTGAGCAAAACTGCTTTTTTCATTCATTAAGCAAAACAATTCCTCAAGTATACTGAAAATAAAAACACTTACCATATGCTTCACAACCAGCTAACTGCTCAGAAGAAAAATCCAGACAATTAGCAATGGTAGTCATAGCGGACATCTATGCCCCTCAGCAGCAGTTTTCCTTTTGTAAGGCCTGTTCCTTCTACCCACACTGATAGCTGTGATCTACCCTGTAAAGAAGCATGCATTGGCAATTTAGTCATCTTGCTTGAACTGAACTGTTTCTATAAGCTGTAATAGGTTTATTTTCTTCCTTCAAATTTGCACACAAGCTGTAACAGTACACAGCTGGGTCAACATAGCCAAGAACATACTTTGACCCATTGATTATAAGAACAGCTGCCAAGTTCAGTGCATATGTATACAACAAACAATTTAACTAAATGTGGCAAATTGTTCTTTCAGCTTCATACTTTAGGTTAAAATAATTGTGCCCTAAAACCCCAACTATTGAAAGCTCCTACTATTTCTATGCTGGATTACAATTCTGCAGTAACAGATCTACAAATCTGTGTCAAAACTTTTGTAACTGCATACATTAAGCTCTCAATAATGCAAAAAAAAAAAAAAATTCCATGGTTTAATAAAAGCATTTTCAAAGGTTCTACAAAAAGCCCTGAACTTTTCCATGAATGCAAGAGTTTTAGTTAAGTATCATAGAAGTTTACCTACACCTATAAATATAATGACCACTTGGGGGGTGGGTGGAGATTAAAAAAATAAAAAACAAACAAACAATAATCAAGTGGACTATCTGCTCTAGCAATTGCTATGTTTTAGACTGTTTCGACTGTCAAACCTGCCTTTTGCATGTTATGAACTCTGAACTGTTAGGTAGCTTTCATAATTTAGAATGAAATCATGTACCACACTTCCATTCATGGATAATATTTGATTATAGGGACTCATGGGATAATGGTGGCAGTAATACCCTCTTATTGTGAGACTTCATTTCACATATAAAGCCATCAAGCCCTTATGATTAAAATACCTCATTTCTTAGAGCAACACAGGGAAAATACTACGGCTTTTGTCAAAATGCAACTAAGTTTTTATTTCAGATGCATCCTGCTGTGCTGAAATTAAGCTCATTTGAATAGGTACTCAAACCTATAACAGCAAGTTAGAATCTGATCTTTTTCAAAGAAGCAAGTTACAGTAAAAAGCTGACATGAAACTAAATTCTGGACAATTTCTAAAAAGTTAAGAGTCATTGCAGGAGCTGTACAATAAATAGAATATGAGGAAAATACTTGTTTTGAATCCATTGTTATGCTAGAGATTAACTAATACATGAAGATGAGCAACTACCAGTTATACAACAGTTATCCAACTCAAAATTAAGTGGTATAGCTTTTCAGAATGAGAAGTACTACATAAAGCAACATGCAAACTCACAGAACTACAAGTATCAGTCAGTAAATACAACACACTGGCATCCAAGAATCTCCTCATATATCTGTTTATGAACAGGTTGTATGAAGCTAGAGTGGCTGAAAGTTTTCCAACATAATTAGTTTCTTACTCAAAAAAGTAGATGCCTCAGTATTTGACAATAATATTTTGATTTTGATGAGCTTCCCCAATTCAGAGGGAGATCCCAGTAGAAATCTGCCTAGTTCCCTGCCAGCAGCTGTGGAACACAGGTGTCGTGGTCTAACCCCAGTCAGAAGCCAAGCACCACACAGATGCTCCCTTGCTCCCTGTCCCCCTCCCCCTGCTCCCAGTGGGATGGGGAGGAGAATCGGGAAAGAAGGCAGAACTCGTGGGTTGAGATAAGAACAGTTTAATAACTACAGTAAAATATAAAATTCACAATAATAATAATGAAATATACTACTACTAATAATAATAATGAAAAGGAATATAAAAAAAAAAAGGAAGGGGGGGGGGGGAAGGGAAAAAACCCAGTGATGCACAATGCAATAGCTCACCACCCGCTGACCGATGCCAGAGCCGCAATCCACCCCTCCCGGCCAACTCCCCCCTGTTTATGTACTTGGCATGACGTTCCATGGTAGGGAATACCCCTTTGGCTAGTTCAGGTCAGCTGCCTCTGCTATGCTCCCTCCCAGCTTCTTGCACACCTGCTTGCTGGCAGAGCACGGGAAACTGAAAAGTCCTTGGCTTAAGATAAGCACTACTTAGCAACAACTAAAACATCAGTGTGTTATCAACATCATTCTCACACTAAATCCAAAATCCAGCACTGTACCAGCTACTAAGAAGAGAGTTAACTCTGTCCCAGCCGAAACCAGGACAACAGGTTTCCAGCCACTCCAGCCAACACAAAAGCTTGCATTCCTCCCATCCCTCTGGTTAAGACGCTCCAGATGAACATTTAGACTCCTAACCATACATAGCTGAGAACCTGGTAACCTGCGAGCTGGCTTTTTAGGGCTTCTAGGTTATGATTATTTAGGGCTTCTTGGTATCATTCTGTTTTGCAAGTCCCCATACAGTTCACTGCTCTGACCATGGGAGGGGGAAAGAAGAGTTTTGATTCCTCTTGCTCTCCTAGCTTTCCCTTCATATAAAGTATTAACAGAATATCCTTTTCAAGGACAACATGAATTTAGCCCTTTGTTTTGAACTGGAAATACTTAAAATACTTTAGTCATATAATACGTTAGATTTCAGCACAAACTATTTTGAAAAAATGATATAACTTATAATCACAGCTTTCTTGGTCACACCCCAATATTGAAATTCTGTAAAGATTTACAGTATTGTAACTTATATCAACATATGCTCTGTTCCTTTGTGCTCTGAAGATAAACAACTTTAGAGATACCGCTTCCTTTCTGAACATTAAAGGCTGTGTAAGACTTTACTATAGAAGAAATTGAGGTGTACTGTACCTTGACACCGAGGTGTGGTACTGCACTTAACTCAGTACAGTGATGTTATTCAGGAACTAGGAAGTGCATGGCTGCTACAATGTGCAGCTAATTAATACTGCTGGAATTAAGCTAAGAAAAAGCTACAGAACAGCCATGTCAGGTGTATTGCATATCAGATTACAAAATAATCAACACTCCTAGTACAACTCACACCAATAAATCTCATGGTAAATACAGATTTCCTACAATAATATCCTAATTCTAATAAAAATTTCCTAACATAAGTACCGTTATTGCTAGAGTCAAAATTCTAAATAGTCACGTTGATACAGCGAGAGCAAAACGCAATGCCTTAATGCCTCTAGCTAAAGACAATTCTGAAGATTTCTTCCTTGCAAAGGAATCTGATTCATTAAAACATATATGTAAAGTTACCTGTTGGTTTAAATAATTTTAATGAATTCGTACAAGTATATTGTGAAACATCATTTATATGGCTTTATATGGCATGAAAAAATGGCTCACGAAGTATTTGGAAGTTCTTCATGCTCCAAACTTAAGGACTATTAGTCAGCTACAATGACTACTTCTAGTAGCTGTCAGCGAGTAAAACCTCAAATTATGTCCCACTCTAAGTAGGAGGAAAATAGTTGGGTTTGATCTGATTAACGTTGGATCTTAAAGACAAGCAGCAAATAATTGAAAATTAGTATCTCCATGTTACTCTTTTCAAATATTCGCCTGTCTCTTAACAGATACTCCTATTTGAGAAAGGGATACTTGATATCCTTAACCCCCCGATACACATCCTAAGCAGCATATTAAGCTAAAACTGTCTTGAAGCCTGCCATGCTTCTGGAACAGGTGGGCATACCTACCATCTTCTGCAGTTTCCCGGTATTCTATTGAAGAAATAAACGCCAAACTTAAGCAGACTGATTCACTTTGAAGACTACCAAGTTCTTTCAAACAATAACAAAGTCAATAGCAAAGACAAGTACCATAGTTGGGCAGGCTATCTACAGGTCTCTGGAAGTTCTCAACCTTTTAAGAAGTGTATCATGCAGACAGGACTTTCTCAAGAGTGTAGACATTTAAGTTCCAGGAAGGCGGCTAAGTTCAGCAGACTTGAACAGTGGCAAGAGCAGCTGGTGCAGAGACTCCTTCATAGGCTGAGTGTCACATGTGAAGTACCTTCTCATCCACTCCAATTCACACTACTCTTGTATAATAATGGTGGCATCACCAGTTTCTGTCAGTCCATGCATTACAGAGTGAGTTTAGTTGCTCAGATGGCATATGCCGTGCTCTGCATAAACTACATTTCAGCATACTGTTCAGTCTGAAACAAATCTTTAAATCCTTCCTGCATTTCAGGCAGATCTCTATCTAAAGGAACTCCTCATTTGGGCTCCCAACACCAGATGCAGAATATCGCATTAAATAGGCTGATTAAAAAATATGCACACAATTTGATTTTCTACATCTTAGGAATATGATACTCAAACTGAAGTGATATTGATACGAATGTTTCTGCAGTGCTTCTGACTTAATTTAATCATGGAGTGACATACAGAACTCCTGGCTCACCTGTCTGGATGCCTGTACTAAATAATTAAGTTACTGTATATAACTAAGCTTTCTATGTACAACTTCAACAGGCCAGGATTAGACACTAGGTATTTATATATCTTTACAAACCACAGAGCTATTACATACCATCTAATATTATAATCTGAAGCCTGAAAAACAGTTATTTCCATGGGCTAAAAATACCTTGCTTATCCAGCCCCATGAATAGCCTAGCAGTTAGGTCAAGCTATTTAATTGTTTGAATTAACTTCTAGGACTTACACAAGTAACTGATATTCTGTTCCTGTCAAACCCTCCCCACAGACTGTGCTTAAAGAGGTATTACTGCACTACCACTTTTCATCTATGGTACACCTTTTTGAAAAATTCCGTGGGCTCCAATAACAACTGTATTTCTACACAGTCACACATGAAAAAAGTCAGTACAAGCAGAATCCAGTATCATTAAAGATCCCTTTCAGGAAATGTATTGCGAGAAAACTATTTTCCAACTTTTAAATTATTTTCTTTGTGGAGCAATGTGTTACGTAAGAGACAAAGGTAAAAATGCAAACGTATTGGGTTTATGTAGCAAGGTTTTGGTAGCCAGGGGGCTGCAGGGGTGGTTTCTGTGAGCAGACACCAGAGGCTGCCCCCACATCAGACAGAGCCGGTTCCAGCCAGCTCCAAAATGACATACCACTGGCCAAAGTGGAGCCCATCAGCAACGCTGGTGGAACCTCTGTGATAATGTATTTAAGAAAAGGTAAAAATTGCTGTGCAGCAGCTGTGAGAGAGAAGTGAGAAAGTGTGAGAGAAACAATCCTGCAGACACCAAGGTCTGTGAAGAAAGATAGGGAGGAGATGTTCCAGGAACTGTGAGCAGAGATTCACCTACAGCTCATGGAAGACCACGATGAAGCAGGTTGTCCCCCCGCAGGCCACAGAGGACCATGTCAGAACATAAATCCACACTGCAGCTCATGGAAGACCCCACACCACAGCAGGTGGACGTGCCCTGAAGGAAGCTGCAGCCCATGGAGAGCCCATGTTCTACCTCAGGAGGCAAAAGAGTCAGGAGTGAAGTTGAGCCTGGGAAGATTGGGGGTCAGGGGGAGGATGTTTTTAGTTTTGTATTCATTTCTCACTATCTTACTCCGTTATTAATTGGCAATAAAATAATTTTCCCCAAGCCAAGTCTGTTTTCCCCATGACACTAATTGGTGAGTGATCTCCCTATCCTTATCCCAACCCATGAGGTTTTCATCTTATTGTCTCCTCCATCTTGCTGAGAAGGAGGAGTGAGAGAGCAGCTTGGTGGGCATCTGGCAGCCAGACAAGGTTAACCCATGACAGCAAAGCACAAAGTCAGCCTTTTAAAAAGTAATCTCAGAAAGATCTGACAATAGAACTAGGGTTTTCCTGCTCCTATTTTATCAGGGACACATCCATTAATGTGTCTGGATGACCATAAAGGAGTATACACCTGCATGGATGTCAACTCTACAGAAGGACTGTTTGATTATGCTTTCACACTGAATGTGGTCACAGCTATGTTCTACCAAAGATATATCAAACCCTAGAAGCCCTCTTGGCCTCATTCTAAAGAAAGCTGTTCCAAATGAGAAAATTGCTTTCAAGCTCTTTTCAGTTGAGTTGGGTAACACATCCTTCCCCTTTGGAGGCATGTTTGATGGCCTAGGGTGACAAACAACATTTATAGAGACAACTTGGAAAAAAATTAGTTTATGCGAACCAAAATATATAAATTTTTCATACAGCTTTTAATTTCATGTTCAACATGATCACTTAATACTGTTAGTTTTAGAAATCAGATAAGCTTAGTATTCAATTTAAGATGATTTTTCTCTTTAGAAAGTGTCAGATTTCTAATACTTCCTTTTCCTTCTTCACCCCCAGTATTGGGGGAACTCAGAAACTATTCCATCCCACAAACAGTTTTGGTTTTGACAAGTCAACAGACAGTTGACATATCAAAGAAAACTGCTAATTAACATAAGGAACTGGTGTAACAGCATTTAAATGGTTTTAGCTTGTCTTTCAGGTAAAAGCTAAGCACCTATTTGAGATGAATTCAGAGACACAGCATGGTTAAGGGACACAAGTCCAATTTGCTACAGGTTTCAGTAGCACCCAAACTAGCTGATCATAAAAGTCTCAGCACCAAATGGAAACTGATATGACTGTCTGTGCATCCAGGTTTTGACTCTAAAATGTCAATTGTTATTTCCATTTGAAAGAATCCTAACAACAGTTCTATTACTGTAAGTGAATTCTTCTCATGATTAAAATAATTTCATGGCTTGTCTTAAGAATGATGCATTGAAAAGGGCTGTGCAGAAAAATATCATTAGAAATACCCAAAGCAAAATAAACTGGTTCTCAGAGGTCACACATTCAGGGACTGGATGCAATCTGATAGTGTCAATAAAACTAATTAGTCTAGCAAAAGCACAGCACAAATTCTGTTTAAGTGCTTCTAGTCCTGTGTTAGCTTGTATGAAGCTAGGTCAGTTCTCTGCGTGTATCTGAATGCTAACATAAGGCTAGAAGGTGCTTACTACCATTAGTCTCAAAAGCATGTGTATTTTCATTCAATCATCTCAATTCAATAAATCTTTATTCTTGTTTTCATACCTTCTGGGTAAACCATTACACTACATATAAAAGAGTTTCTCTCAATCCATCCCTTTTCACAAAATATGAATAGACCAGAACAAAACCCTGAATGCAAGCCAGTTCCCACCATTTCTGATGTTAGCTCAGGTCTTTTCAGGGGAATAGTTTAATAGAAGCTGGAGAATATCGGTTTACTTCAGCACACAGTATCTTCTGTCCTGGAATCTCTGTATTCATTAGCACTCCACCTTTGCAACATATTACATAGCTACTTAAAGTAATCTGAATCCAACAATTCACAATGCATTGAAAGCAGCAAATTCTTTTCAGCCTCAGCTTTCCAGTACACACTCTCTCATTTAATAGGAGCCTGCAAAATATTATTACTGTCCGGTCTTTTAAAGTGAAACAACTATAGGAAATTACAGCAGTTACAACTACCCTAATTTAAAACAACAAGTATGAAATTTTAGGGGAGAGAAAAATCTGAGAGCAACAACTATGTTAAAGCCTAAGTTCTAAAAATAATACTTAAAAAAACCCCAAAAACCTGAGCTACTGAGAACTATTTAAAATACTAAGCATTACAATCCAGTATGTACACATTAATGGACATTATTGGTGCTCGTAGTCACTGATACCCTTAAGCTTCAGCCATTTGTATATTTCTACATTTCTGGTCAAAAAATCCTAATCAGTTTTACATGACATTTAGGATGTGTTTACATCACTTTAACACATTGACAGGATGCCAAGGTTATTTATTTTAGATAAAACCATTTCCATTAGGCCTTCAGAAAATGTCCCCCCCCCCCCTTAGTTCTCACTAAGTAAACTAGCTTTTTTGGGGCATGCCTTAGTTCACAGGTCAAGATACACTGTGTCATCCTAGGAAATGCTTAACTAACAGTTCCAGGCAGCAGCTCAATGTATTGTCTAATTTTAGATCTACTTCTAAGGCCCCAAAGTCTCCCTGATACACTGTGAAGTAAGACTAAGCACAGAGCACCAAATGTAACGGCATTAGAGTAAATACTAGGGTGTTTACTTTTAAGTAACAAAGTCCTGTGTGATTTTAATCCTAAATGGCTTTAGGTCCAAAATTCTGTGGTGGAGTTGGAACTGAGCTCTATATTCTTCTACAGCATTATTCTAATCAAAACTGTCATCTAACTTGATCTTACAGGATCCTTGAACGGGCAGTTTAGGGTAGTTGATTAACATGCACTCCTTACTCCATCAGAAAAACTGAGCATTACATTCATATGCATTTGTTTATAATTATCTATAAAGTTTTTCTAAACAAACCTACCAAATTCTAGATAAATCAATGTACATGTACACAGCATATTCTGTTTCCCTTATGTTCTGGTTTAGCATCTTGGCCAAATTCTTCACTGAAGACATACAAGCATTATCCTGAAATATGTAAAACACAATCTATAGTGCAAAAAAGCCCTATCCTAAAAGGCATGGCGACATTAGGGAAGAGCAAGAACTTAAAATTTCAGTGCCTGTGTACAGTCTGCACATGGCCAATGCACACTACATAAAATGTATATGTACCTATATAATAGAACTCAGCATATGTATGAACACCATACTGAATCACTTTGATGTTGGTAAATCTAACAATGTGGCTGAGAAGACAAGACATTACTACTTAGTTTGTCTGCCTAGACTTCACAGCAACAGGTAATAGGCCCCTGCCAAAGCAGAATTTGTATATTTTTGAACATGGCACAAGGAAAAAATATCTTCTGGGGAAATGCAAAATAAACTATGTTCTGAGGAAATACAAAATAAACAATAAATAACCTGATTATTAGGATACTGCAGAAAAGCATTTACCATTAATTTGACAAGATGTGATTATATTCAGTGTACAGCAAATGAACTATAAAATGTATTATAGTTATACGGTACAGGTTCAGTCTATTTTAGTTTTTCTCAGCAATACTGCAAGGATTGTGCCTATTTCAGTAAAACACCCATTTCAGTTATTTCAAGAGTCTGAGCTAACAAAGTAAGCTAACTCAAATGATACCTCCTCATTTTAGTAGAGATTGGTTAGAATTTTCTTGTTGCAGAGAATTGAGGTGTATATTGAAGGAATATACACCTTCCCCTCTCCCCAAATCCTTGAAATCTAGTATAAGCAGCAGTTTTTCTTTTTCACCAAGTTATGGCAACACCTTATGTCACATCTGAATCATTCTCCACATCACTTATGGCTCAGGATAAACTCATCAACTTTCACATGGGAAAACTGAAAGAAGAACTGCTACACCATTCATCCAGAACACCATTCATTCACTGCTCCTCCCAAATATACTTTTACCTAACCACTCCAATAGAGCAAAGTGATCCAACAACTGAGAAATATTTTGAGAATCCCTAGACACAGATCATTTTCTGACCAATACTGGCAAGTTTCCTCATGGTTTTATCTCAAGCAGGACACAGCCCTTGCATGGACTACTAAAGCAGATTTGTTCTTCCAGATTGCAGATTATTAAGTCTAAATCTTCATGATGCATCTAAGTTTTCATCTGTACAGTGGATAGTGATATTAATATTTGTACATTATTCCTAATAGTTATTCAATAAGCTAATCTTGATGATTAATTCCTCGATATCTAAATGCTGTTTTGACACTTACAGCACTACAGAGTCACTAGTGCCAAATGCAAACAGGATTTTATGAAAGGACTCCCTGAAGCACTAGAACGCTAGGTCTATATAAATATTATTCACATACTTTTATGAAGTATTTGGTGTGTTTCACAGACTTTCTGGCAAGAGCTACAAACCTCTGCTTCCCCATGTCTGTTGCCATGAAACACAGTGCCCAGTTTTCAAGCTTTTATAGCACAGTTGTAAGCACTACCTTCATACAAAAACAGCTTGGCACATTTTGTATGCCATACTAGTTAGACTTGTAAGCAATCACATTTCTACAGAAAGAGAACATGTGTTCAATATCCAAATAAGTATACACAAAATGTGTATGTCTGTAAAAACACTTTCTAATTTTAAGTCTATCAAGCACAAGAAATTAAAATGAAAATTTTACAAAAATTTGGCTTCATCTTAACTGAGATAATGTATTTATGTGATAGTCTTGAGGCATTTGTGACTATATCAATTGATCCTTCACTGCTCTGTCTAAAGATTAATCTTCCCCTCCTGACATTATCCTTTCTCCTAACTAGCAATAGTACAAATTACTTAAAGATGGTATATTTTTCAAGCAAGGCATTTAATAGAAACACTATCTGATAGCTGGCTACTCAAACAGCTAAAATCCAGTAAATATGAAGACCTATCAGGTAAAGTAGTTATTTTGCTCACTTATTTCTATACACTATCTATTAGTATCTCCTCTCAAACAATATGCTACCACAACTAAGCCAAGATCACCAATTAGCTATTTTTAATTTGTTTACACACAGACTTGCCAGTATTTCTTTTTAGCTAGTATGCTAGTTTATTAGTTTTAAGTAATTGACATTATAAACTGACTTTAATCTCTGATACATCAGCATATGTGTGTAAACATAGAGATACAAGTAATAATAAACTTGAGGGTCTACACAAGCAAGAAAACATATGGAAATCTAAAAAGCCTAACTTCTTACCAGAACTATGATTACCTAGTGTGTGATATGCTCTGAATATTGAATTTTATCTATTTGTTAGCTAATATTGCTAAGTATCTCTCAAGAACACCAATTACACAATTTGCCAGGTAGATACACCATCTTGGTTTATTTTTTCCTGAAAAAGACAGTTTCTGAAGTTTATTGTGCAAAGATATAAATTGCTAACTTACCACAATACAAGGAATACTTTCGGAGAGAAAGATGCAAGTGTACTATTGAATGCAAATCTAAGGTCTAAGTGTAATCCAAGTTTCATAAATTTGTAAATAGAGAAATACAGAATGTAACAATTGCTAAGGAAACTGATTTTTAAACATATCCATGGGGCATTGATCCCATTGATCCTATGGCACACCACACACTGGACTAGGTGCAAGGTCACTAAAGTACTGCACACCCTTCATCAACACTCAGTTCAGGCTCATTCTAGTACGATCCTGTGAAGTATTTCCACTTTAAGTGCAGTGTGGATAACAGGTCCATAGGATCATGTATTTTATTCTACAGATCCATCTTGTCTAGCTGCATTACTTGTTAATGGAAACACAGCCAAAGCCTCTCTATAAATTATTTTTTAGGTACCATTAATAGAGGGATCTTAAATTTGTGTTGATATTCACTAGAGCTATAAAGAAACATTGCTGGTCTTAGTACTTACTTTACAGGTGAAATAGGAACAGCTGCCTCAACTTTCTTTTCTAATGGAGTCTGCTAATAAGGTTTTAATAAAGATGTTCGCACACTTCCTGCCTCTCACTCCATGACTGGAGTACTATGGTTCTCTATCTTCTTGTAGATGTATAGAAAAAGCAGGCCCTTTTTGTGCTCAATTATGCCATTTAACTAAATATACATTAATGGCAGAATATTTGTGCCTTTGAAATGCAGTCATATGCTACTACTGATACAATTAATTCATCATGCTCAGCATTAAGTATTAAAGATGGAAAGGCAAGACCATACTAAAAGGGAAGGGTAGGGACAAGACAAATGAGAAATTGACACAATTGATCAAAAATGGATACAGATACATTCACCTACTTCCATTTAAAAGATGTACTAAAAGTAAAAAGTTATTAGCAAGAAAATTAGTAGCTTACACATGAATCCTTAAAAATAGAAAGTTCAGTTTGAGACCAAATAAAACTGGAAAACAGTTAGATATTCTAATTTGCAGGAACTTCAGCAACTGGTTGTTTTTTTTTTTTTTAAACTATAATATTCAATTTCTTTTAATGTGAAAACCCAGAAGAAAGTTCTCTGAAGAAATCCCTGACTCAACTCTCATCCAGTTACTGCTGGTAGCTCTTCTCCTTGAAACCTTTCACTAAGGAGAGGGGCCTGGGAGTCCTTGTTGGTGAAACATGAGTCGCAAGTACTTCAGCCTTATCCCTGTGTACTATCACTCAATGATGCACACCACTCAGCAGCAGCTGTATTTCCCATGCAGCACCCGCCTTTCTTGTTGTCCCTTTCAAGTCTCAATTTCAGTTGAACTATGGCTTTCTTAACATCATGCTTACGTGGCCAGTATTTCCAAATTCCTCCTCTGCAGCATGTCCCTCCTACTTCCTCCAGTATACTTTTTGCACTGGAATTTGTCGTAAGTTCCTGTTTAGCCAAACCAGTCTCCCAATATATCTGTTTTCATGATCATCAGGATGGCCTGTTCCTGCACTTACACAGTTCTTAATTTGTCAGCTTTTCCCAATGCCTTTGGGCTTCAGAGTTACCTCCCATGGTACCCCACCTACCAGTTTCCTGAATAAGCTGAAGGTTGCTGGCCTGAAGTACAGCTTATAGAGTAATGCAAATTCCAGGATCAGGATTTCAGATAAGTCTAAAATATAAGTCTAAGCATTAATTTGAGCACATATAGTAAAGACCTGTATTTACAAATTTGGTAATGGAACTAAGCTCCTGAATCATCAGTCTCATTTTCAAGGTGCTGAGCTGGATGACCCCCTGAAGTATCTCATCTGATTTCTCAAGGACAAAAAAAAACTTCACCAAAACCCAAGCTATTCTAAGCTGATAGCCTCTTCTATATCCAGACTTAGGCATACCAAGCAAGCGAGCATTTGAACTGCACTGTAGCTTAACTCATACTTCTGTGGATAGAAGCTTTGGATGAATTCTCTCATAGGATGTAGCACCTCAACATAGAACTTACATGTCCACAACGTCTGGGGGTTCAGCTTCAGCAGTGAAGTCTGGGAACCCATTTAAGGCATTTATAATCCCATAAAGGACACAAACATTTAAAAAAAAAAAAAAAAAAAAATCAATCTAAAGCAACCAGCATGCTGGGAAGAAAGCTGCCCAGAAGCAGCCAACTGTGAGAAGAGTTGCACTTTATGCCCAGAAAAGGATGATTTTTAGCCAGCTTTGAACAGAACCATAATTGTGGGAAATTTACTTGCCCCCTCTGAAATGAGTAGGTATGCCTCAGTATAAGTTATTTCTGCAGAATTTTTTATAACACATATGCACATAGTAAGCATAAGTACATAGCATAATGAGAATGCCCACGGCACTACATTTAAAGGCATTTTAAATTCAGAGATACAGCTTTGCTATGCCAGACATCTAAAGAAAACCCATTATAGTACAATTAAGATCTGATCAGCAGCTTGCATATATGTGGGAGACTGTCATTTCAGAAAATAGGTATTTTAAAAGGCTATAGTCACTTTACAGCATGTGCCATAGGAAATGAAGGCTAAATAAATGAAGTTATCCCAAGGAAGTAATCCTTGTGAATTGGCAGAGACGGGAAGAAGAAAGTAAAAATAAAAAAATCCATCCCATTATTTCTTTACAGGCCCAGAAACAAATGCCTGAAGGAGTATAGGCAAGAAAAGTAGCTTAACAAAGCTCACTAGAATGAAAGGAGATGGTTGACTGATGAAGATGTCGCATTCTCACTCTGAGGGGCAGGTTCAAAAAAATTTAATCAAGACAATCACCCAAGAAAGTACTTTGTAGAATCCCAACCATACAGGAACAGCCTGTGAACTGAAGAAGCTGTATCTAGAAAGACACATCCACAAGAGGGCTATGAAACAATCACTTACTAGTTTTATGGATTCTCCTTCATTAACAAGGAGACAGGTATGTCAAGCTCTTTGACTAAGCTCACCTACAACCTATCAGTCTTCTGAACTTTCCCGGAAGTAACTTCCCATGAACCTTGTCCCCTTGCCAAGAAAAACAGCTGAAGAGAAATACAGTTACAAAATTAAGTGCATTAACTTTTCTAAATAGTATTGGTACTTTTGTTTATTTTCTCCCCTTTGTTCTTCTAAAGAACTCATCTTCACCCTTACCATATCCACTCTGGGGAATCAGTTTTCAGGCTCATGCATAGCTTTGCTTAGTGTTGATTTAAGATCAGGTTCTCCATTTTGCACAGTGCCAAAGGCACTTGGTCCTTAGAAAAAGTTGAACATTCCTCTAAGAAGAAAAGTATCAAGGATTTATTTAAAGAAAATGTTTTTCTTTCACATATATATGCAGTTCAAAGTTACTTAACCTCAAGAAATTCCCTACAAGCACTGCATTTCTGAACTGTAAGTCATGGATAACTTTTCTTAATTTGGAAAAAAAAAAAAAAAAAAAAGAAAAGCTAAGGTACTTGCCCTGTCCTTTTGCTATCTGAATGCTTCCAATACATATTTTCATATATTGGGGAAACTGAAATACTCAAAAGTGCTACAGAACAGCTGGAAAAAAATTGAGACTTTTTTTGCAATTAAAGATGTCTGAAGGCAAGAAAATGAACATTTAGTTTTCACTAACTCAGTTTGATAACCTAATTCTTAGATATTAGTTATTTGATATCCCGTCTATCCCTAACTCTTCCTACATTTACTATCATCATGAGAAGTTCACTTTTTTTTCTGTAGAGAATCCACAAATCAAAATATGTGCAAAGCACAAAGTATTTAAACATGAGGAAATGGATAGGTAGCAAAAGTAAAGCAAGGTAACAAAAAGGTGTGATCAGAGCATTTGCTGGGAAATAAATGGCATTGTGTTTAGCAGTTGAGCTGAGAACACATTATTTGTAGACTGCATGGCTACATTTTAGAGAGAATACTTTAGTTTGTTTGGAAGCCTTTAAAAGAAAGTGTGGTATCTGGAACTGGAAATCTATCATAGTGATTGGTGAGCTTCTGACATAAAAGGTGTTTTGACCAATAACACAAGGTATAACCTGCATCCATTGAACTTCAGAGATGCCAGCACTGTGGCAAGAATATAGAGTAGTTAAAGTTTAGAAAATTATGGATGCAAGCAGTTAACCAATTTATTCCTGCATATCGTATCAGGATACAAACTTAGATGAGCTTAGAAGATGCAATCATAGCAAGTTAGCAAAGATCAGAACTCTGATTTGTCCCTATCATTTCAGAACATGCCATCAGTTTCTGTATTATACTTATGTTCACTACCCACAACCCCATGCTGTGGCACACGTGGACTGACTCAACATAATTAACCATATATCACATTTTATTTATGAACACTTACATTAAATACAATTGTTACTGCTTTCCAGTATTGCAACAACAAAACTATGAGAACAAGAAATGCCAGCCTCAGTTTAAAAGTACAGTATTTATTCAAATGCACTACACTTATCTGTGCTGATAGATAGATGCTACGGACAGAAGACAAAGATGACATTCACTGAGAGAAAAAACATCCTGTAGAGCTCCTGGTCAAATAAATTTCTGTGGATCTTTAGCTTCAGCTCATTGAATTGTCTTTTAAATTGTCCTGGAACAAACAAAGTATTCAACCCGCTAATACCTGCTTGCTTATTATAACTCTTAACAACAGTACTATGACAGTCCTCATGCTGTTGCCATTGTGCATATTTAAAGCAGTCCACTTCCACAGAACTTCCATTTGCATTACTGTAATCCACTGCATAATCATGATGATTCAACTCAGACATTAGTCTGCAGTTTACAGTCCCCCTTTCACTATTCCTTAAACACACTCATGTAGATCAGCAACAAGATATGCCTTTTCACACCAGCAGCAGTTTCTTTTTGATTCTGCATACACATTTAAGTAAGTGCCACTTGTCTCACAGCAATACACAAAACCAAGTTATAGAAGCAGCAGAAACAAGAGTCTTCTGTGATTAGCCAGCTCTGCCAGCCTTATTTTAAATCTCAAGAGATAAAATACTCAGTGGAGAACAGTTAGCAATACATGTAATTTAGCCATTTAAAAAACTGATAGTTTACATAACAGAAGTGCTTCCTTGAAATACATCATTTAACCTAATGCATCAATATTATGGCGATCCTTGTAATTCTCCTATTTTGAATGAAGCATTCAATTGTAATGAAAATATCAATACCTTGAAATGAGAACACTCCAGCACAGAAATGTCGCAGTCTGCTTGCCAGATACTGTATAGGGTTATAATACAGCACATGCTCGTACCCCTCCAGTGTTGCCCTTTCTTCTCTGATCTGCATGGTAGCCTTTACTACCACATAAGGCATTTACAACATGTGTGTTGCATTCATGCACAATGAAGAAGCATAATCAAATCTGTTACTTGTTGGGAAGCATCAAACCTTTACCTCCTTGCAAGTCTGACAGGATGGCTGCTGAGCTCACTGCTCCCACCTTACCCTTCAGCTGGGCTCCGTTATTTCCCAGGGGACACATTCAGAAAACTGACAATACAAGAACAGTAGCAGGTTAGCAAGAGCTGGTTTGGGGGAGGGGAAATTCCAAACCAAGAAAAGCCTTGCAAAACAGGTTAATAGCTTTCCAAGCTTACATGTAGACTAAACAAGGACAAGCCTAATAAAATGAATTGCTTCACAATAGCAAGCTTTGTGTTTATGTTCTGAAAATACTATGAGCTGTATCTGCTTAAAACAATATTGAATGGTCAGGTGGTTTCCAGTTCTAAGGCATGTTAGCATAATCAGCCTTAAATTAAAACAGATGGGAATGACAGATATTTTAAGGTTATTAAAGACCTCTAGAGGATAGAGTTAAATAAGGTTACCTAATCCATCTTAGAAGGGTATTATGAATTGCATCACTTAAACAAGAATAGCATTCTTGCATCTATTTTAGATTTTACAAGACTAAATAAAATTACCAACACAATGTAACTAATGGTATGCACATGACATGTATCTACTAGCCTCAGTTTTTGGAAAAAAAAGAGAACGTGTTTCCTGATGTTAACAGGCATTCATACAGATCTTTTAACAATAAAGATGATCAGTCTCCTGATGTTGCAGTACATAATGAATGCTCACCAATGAGCACTATATATCAGCATATTGTAAATCAGCTTATCTGTTTAGAGAGAATGCCACTAAAAACCTTAAGTATTCTGGTGTAGACTTCTCAGCGGTTCCTCTAAACCAAACCCCCAAAAACCCAAGTCCTTCAGAGCTTGCAACACATCGCTATCGGGCACCTGTGCAAAGTGTAATCCAAATTTAAGTTAATAATCTCATCTACACACATGCAACAGTTATTAGCTCACCTTTTAAGGGCTTGTTCTTGCCATAGTAGCTATGATACTGTGGCATATAGCTACGTGGCATATGATACTGTGGCAGAGAGCTATGATACAGCCATGATAGCCATTGGTTGAGGTACACAAGTGGAGTAGGAAACAGGACTCAAGGCTCCACTGCTGTACTGTGATACCCTGTTTCCTGCCTCTGAAACATTTTTCAGCTCAGTAAAGACTTCTCAACAAGCACCCAAAACAGCTCACAGCTTGCTACAGCATGGAATCACAAATGAAGTGGGAAACACGGTTAAGAGCCTCCTCACATCAGAGGGAAAAAAACCTCAACTCACACGCACTAGGTAAATTCTTAGCACCAGGCTATCTTGCAAAGGCATCATTATGCACCTTTCCCTGTGGAAGACAACTGAATGTTTAGAAACTCAACCAGGTAGCGTTAAACATGCTTTCAGAGCAGAGGTGCCAGAACCAGCTTCCAGGCAGAGAAACAATTTATGAATCCTGTTTGGGTTTTGGTGTGAATTGGTGCTAACATGCTGAGCCTTGCCAAAGCTACAATTCTTTCTCAGTATGTACAAAAGCCATATTATATCCTTTTTTAACCCTTCCCCCCTCCACTTTATAATCCCCAGACTAACAAATCCCAGTTCCCAAGGTTAACTGAAGATCAAGTAACAGCTGAGCTCTGGCGCCCAGAATCACTTTTCTGAATTTAGATGCCTATACTCAAATAAATCCTGTTTTGCAACCAGCTTGGAAATTACTTCCAAGGATTCCCAACATCAAGGTGAAAGCTACATGGACAATTTACTCCAGTGAGAGCACCTAGTATCTAAAGTTCTGTGCTTGTAAACATCAGTTTTGAAAGTTAGACTGAGGCTCTTCAAAATTCTTCAACATCTCCATTTTTTAAAGTAAATGATCCAATACCTATCTGTAGTGTACAACTTACAAATAACTTTGACATCTTTACTACATTTGCTGTACTAGAAAATGCAAAGTGACCAGGGATCAATTTGTTTACTTCCTTGCGTTTTTAAGATTAAACAAAGCAATTTATTCAACTACAAGTTACATTCAACTATTTAAAGCAATCTACATAATTGAAGTTTTCCTTGTGCATTTAGGTATAACAAAGCTGTGTTAGGGCAACCATCACCTATTTAAAACTTTGGCTACATTTGCCCAACTGCAGGGCACTGACAATAGCTGGGTGCATTCTAACCATCCAGCAGGATTAAAAGTAATTGAACTGAAATCTAACAGCAGTACTATTCACTAAGACTAAATTCAATCAGTGCTCAGAGGGAAGGGGGATTAGAATTAGCATTCTAAATCTGTGTTTGGTAGATTACATATACACTTTCTTTTCTATTCAGTAGAGAAAGTTGCAGTGCAGAATATGAAGTAGAATCTTCCCCAGTGCTAAAACACATAATGCCAAAGCAAGTACATTAAGTGAAATTAAAATGCATAGCTCAGATAACATCAACATTTATAGAACCAGAAGAAAAAGTTAGACTCACAGGTTCATTAGAGATCAAACATCAAGACAAAAGACAACCTTTATCTACAAAAGCCCTACCATAAGCTTCACTATAGAAAGAGCTAGTATATTCATCTCAGTACACTGCTACTTTCCGTTACTCTAGTTAAAGAAGTTTTTCAAGCAGTTTCACATATGCTAGAAGTTTTGGCACAGGTATTCTCTAGGCATGACAGATATATACCAGTTTGCAAATAGCCTAAGCTGACTGTTAAGTGACTTCTGACAAGCTATTCCAGTTTTCCTCATGAAGTTCCCTTAAACAAGAACCATATCTTTTCTTAAACCTGCCTTTTAAAAAAGGAATCTAAAAGGTTCCACATAAAGCTTTTTTTTTTTTTTTTTTTTTTTTTTTTTTTTTTTAAGAGCAATAGCTTGGAGGACAGCATGAAGAAGTGAAGAAGACCCTGTAATCATAACAGATTCTGGAAGCATGCAGGAAACATCTCTCAAGTCAAAACAAACGCATCGCAGAAACACGGAAGACCATGTGCCACAATTAAGTTTTCTTGCATTATTAAATCAAAATCTCAACATTAAAACCAAAGATCAGCTATTTCCCTTTGCCAAATAGGTCAAGTTAATAAGTGGAGTGCAATAACCCAGAAAGTCTTTGCATCACCTTTACAGAGCACTTTGGTTCATGTTTTCAGTGTAGCCATAAAACTAGAAACTCCTTTTTAGGATAGAAACCAAGAGTGTCAAGTGTCATATAATTTTAGCAGCTTTGGCTGTTAAAAAGAAAAATTGCTTCCAGTTAAAGCAAGATTAATCATAAGTTAGCAGGTTGCCGTGTTGAAACAATCATTGATCAAGTAAATGTTACAAATATTTAACAGAATAAAAATGAGGTCATTTTACCCATTCCACTATTTTTGGGGGGGTCTACTCTTTTCTCCTTCAAAAACACTACATGCTACTTGAAGGGCACTTGAAAAATACCAGGTAGTGTGTTAACAGGCTAAAAGCTAGTGGCACCAACATGCTGCTGCTATCTGAAGCATCAGTCCTACAGCAGAGTCAATTCTACATAGGAACTAGCCCTCTTTGTAGATCTGAAGCACTACCAGAGCTAGGAGGGAAAGAGGCAGCTGGGCTTCAAGAAAGCATAGACAGATTTGTCTGCACTGCATTTGTAGTGGAGAATTAGTTGCCTCCTTTCTCTGCTGTAGCCTTCTCTTGCAAGCTCAGTCCCACAAACAAATTCATTTTCCCATACCCTTAGGCTACTAAATACTGAACTGTGTAGTTCTTAAATGGCAAGCTCTTCTAAACAGTTCTCACTTATTTTCATAGCACCTACCATTCAAAAAATTAAATAGCTACTGGAACTAGCACTCTACTACTAAATACAGTGTTTCTGTACATTATCCATAGGACCCAGCCTCGTAGTACACAATATATATATAGCAGCCAGATTTCAACACTGCTGGAATACAAAGCCTTGAGCAGAGGTCTGTGTTAGTATCCTACGTGTCAAAACAAAAAATGTCAGAAAAAAACAGCAGCTACTTCAATGAATGAATAAAAAGTACAAGTTTGAGATTAAAGAAAAAAACGTGAGGTGCTCACATCCTCAGAGGACTGCTTTTTTCTCCAATCTGAATGATTCTCATTAGAACATTCAAGTACAACATGTGGGCCTATGCAAGGCTACACTGTAGAAAGCAAAGTTGACAAAGATTTTAATCTCCATTAAAAAAGCCTAAGAGCACAACATCCGTTTATTTAATCTAATATGCCAGGGTTTTACAAAGTCACAATAAAGAGGGCTGTCAGAGTCTACCAGCAAATTTGGAAGGCTGCTAGGGAATTAAGATAGCATTAAATATATTCAAGTTTATATTGGCAATAGCACACTGGTTTGAATAACATTATTGTGCAAGCTTCCGGTTGTTCACAATATCCCACCACTTACTACTAGTCACAGATGAGTACTGTAAGGCACAAGGCAAGCAGTCGTCTAGGGCAGAAAAAGCACTAATATCTTCACTGCCTACTTCAAATTTGACAGAGCCTTGGAAGGACTTGCAAGCTGTTGTTGTCTCTGAGAGGAAAACGAGAAAGAAGTCTGGAACAGAAAGTTACACAAGAGTAAAACTGTGTCCTGCCTCAGAAGCATCTTTACCTCTTAACTCACATGGCAGAAGCACCAGACCTGACACTTGCTCTCCTCCCAGCTTTGCTTCTGCTACCTCAGTTTTCTCTTATCACTAAGAAGCTTTGGGGTCACTCTAGATAAAAATGCCCTGTAGTTAACAAGGAACGTAACTGCAGAGTGGGTAACTACAGGAACAGCAGATAGACTACTTGCAGCACTTCATCCCAGTTAAGAATACCTTGGCAGTAAGTCAGCTGAGGCTTGCAGCCAGTTGTGTTGGAATACCATTTATACTACAAAAGACACTTGGCATTTCTTTCGCCCAAAACTGTATTTCCTAACTTAAGAGCAGGAACATTGTTCCATCTCTTCTCTCCCCAACAAAGTCTTAAATGGGAAGTTCCTAGGAGACAGGTGATGTTCAAAAGAAGGGATTAATGAAAGCGGTATATTAGAAAGAGTTATTTTTAATATTTAGTTAGGTTATTAAACAGAAGTGGACTACCTGAGGCTACCAGGACTGCAAAGTCTGCTTTTGTCTCCACCTGTCAGCAGATACTATGGCAGATTCCAAGACAACAGTAACTTCTTATCCAATCGCATCTAATTTGGAATTATTTTACCATTGTAGTTTTAATCCTTGCTGTCTCCAATCCTCACTGTGGATTGTACCAAGACAATTGTAACTCCAAGACTGTACCCCCAAGAAGTGCAAAGCAGGCAGCTAACAAACTTTGTTACAGCAGTATGACTGAATCAATATGCCCAGTGAAGAGTTAGAGAATCTTCAGTTAAGCCACATGCACCCAGAAATATCTAAAAATACCTACTCTAAGTGCTACTACAGAGGCTTTTCACTTATCAGTTGGTTTTTGAAAGGTCACTTTTACATTCCTTGCAGTAGATGCAGTTGTAACTATAGTTTAGTTTGGCATCTAGTTAGTATTTGATTGGCTTGATATTTTTTACACATACTCTACACTTCAAAGACTGCACCAAAACAGTTCCCTGTTTCCTCAGAAATGAGAATATTAAAGATGTAAGACTTTCTCCAGAAATTCAAGTTCTGTACCTCTGCCAAAGTTGATACAGTTTCCATGAAAAGCAAACTCTCCTCTAGCCTTGTGCCAATAAAACTGTGCAAACAACTCCAGCTCATTCTCCACTCCACTAGGATTTAGCTACTTCATAATAAATGGGCTACACTCTAACTCTTGTGCCTTGCCCAGCAGCACTAGGTAGAGGAGTTATGCCGAGATCAATCCGGATGGCTAACTTCTACCTTAATTTATGAGTCAAGCATAGCTCACATTTTCACTAACTTGCCACAGTAAAAGAGTTAGTGCTCTGCTAGTTTTCCCTCAATTTTGTTATAATCACCACAAATGCATAAAACATTCTCTCAACTACTCAATAGCCACAGACACTAAGAGCACTTTACTAGCAATAATCAGCTAGTTTTTAAAACACGTTTGCCACAATATACAGCTAGTTCACAGTGGCAAAACTAAACTCTGTCTACAGATGCTTTATCCAGGGTCAAGTCAACTGTAGTTCTTACTACAACTGTGACTATTTCTTGACAGATTACAGTGATTTTATCTGTACTAGGTTCTTATTAGCGTGAAGCCTAGTCTTGTTCTGTGCAACATCTTTTTTCTTCAGTATTTGGATTACTGTATTTTGGTAAGCATCCAATTAGCGGTATCTTATTGGACTCTGCTGTCTTTAATCCAATATTATGACAGCAATAAAAGGCTTGGAAAAAGTCTAGAAGAAATACTGAAGCAGCTCTTGTCCTCACTAGTAAGCATACAAGCCACACTTGTTTCTTAAAAAAAAAAAAAACACCAAAAAACCATCTTGGCTATGTTCTCAACCCAGCTCAAAGCTTCTATCACTAATTCAATTCAGCACTGAAACGAAAACTCACAGAAATAATTTCTCAATGATTGACTTCAATAAAGCATTTGAAAGTCAAGTAGGTGACAAATTACCAGGGCAAGCAAATTAAAAACTTAATATGGTATACATTTAACTTCATTCATAAGGCTTTTCTCCTTCTAAGGAAAAATAAGACTCTATTCAAGCTCATCAGCAACGTAATTAGGAAGGTGTGGTAAAAAACCAAAGTAAAAAATCACACAGCTGCATAACTTGAAAAATCAGGAAACAGGAGGAAACTGGGCAGAAACAAGCTTGCCTCATTCACACCACAGAACTCACTTTTAGCAACAGCAAAAGTTACATTTTTAATCACACCTACCAGTCAGTCACAAGATCCAGAGTTTTTATGGTTTTAAAACAAGCTTTCATAGCTATTAGTGCTCTGGAACTTGTGCACTGTTGGGCAGATATTACAGTGAACAGTTGAACTCATTTCCACAAGGAACAAATATTGCCAAGTTAAATGCTCTGCTTTATGGCAGACTAGAAGAGGTGCTCTATTTTAACACTGCAGCAACACCCACTAAGTTCTCACTGAGAAATTCAGTTTCTTTAGGGGTTAAGATGTTTGACCTTTCCTTAAAGATACCAAAAGCTCACTTCCCTCATTTTGCAGAAAAGATACAGTTAGATTATAGAAATTGGTGTGGCTCTTCATCTCAAACAATAGCTGTATGCTATCTTTCTAATATTCAAGTTTCTCGTAATCTTAGCCCCTCATATCACTACTAGATTCAAACTTTTAAGAAAAGGATAAAAGGTTAGACAATTAATGCCTTCTAACAGAAACCAATGTTTTAGCCTTGGCACATGACTCCTAAAGAAACAGTCAAAAAGTTGACAAAAGGAATCAAGCTATAAAGTAAAGCAGTGTTGGAACCTTTCTATGAAGTAAGATAAAATACTCTCCAAAACAAGCTTTTACTGTCTGTCCTGATTGCTTCCTTATAGCTATTATCATACCTAGTAAAACAAAAGCTTAGTAACTGTCATCAAAGAGCTACTCATTCCACTCTGAAGTTCTCAGGCCTATATTAGAAGTTTTTAAGGGGGAGGTGTGAAACATTAAGAATTAATCATTAGCACCCCAAGAAGAGCTTGAGAAGAGCTCTCTCCCAACAAGAGAATAAACAGTTGCATCACTTCTTGTGCTTTTTGTAACTACAATTGTTCTGCAACTGCACACATAGAAAAAAAACAACAAAAAGCCCTACATAACTATTTTGCATTCAAGCAGTTCCTCAATGTCTTCAACAATTTGAACATTAAGATTGGGAACCAAAAATGAAACAAACATGAAAAATAGCTGTCCATCCAAGCCAATAGTTTGATTTCTACTTATAATTTTAAATTAGATCAGAGTCACAGTCACAGGGCTGTAAGATTAAGGTAGCTATAAGAAGCATCTGTTCAACAACCATAAACTTTTTTTTACCAGAAATAGTTGGTCTGCCTTTTCATATTAAAAAGAAAAGGGGGGGGAGGGGGAAAAAAGCCAACCCAAACTATTTTTAAGTAAAAACACTACAGACTCCCATACCTTTTACTGCCATACCATACTAAACATAAAACACCCTACACAATTAAAACCACATCACATACCAGCAAAAGCTCCCTGAGGCTCGGGCGGCCGTGAGGAGGCCCACCAGAAGACGAGCAGGCGAGCGAGCGGGCGGGCGGGCAAGCAAGCACCCTTTGCCATAATGGCGGAGTAGGCAGCAGCGACAGGCGGCGGCAGCATGGCACAGCAACAGCCACCACGCGCTTCGTAATGGCCGTTTACAGCAGCGCGTAATCTCGCGAGAAGATAGCCGCGGAGGCGAGGGGGGCGGGAGGCCGGCTATAAAAGGGCAGGCGACGGTTTGCATGCCTGCTCCTGTGAGGGCGGTAGTTGCGTGGCTTGCGGGTCTGTGTGCTGTGGCCGGTGGGGCTCTCAGAAACTTAGGGGAAGAGTCAAGTCCCACACAGAGGTATTTGTTACAGGAAAGGGGCTGGGAGCAGGTGGTGAGGCTGCTGTTTGGGGCTGAGCACAGCACTGTGTCAATGGCTTTGCTGAGGGTTGCAGCCTGTTAAGAGGGAGGCTTGTTGCAGGGGGGTGGGGTGGGTGATTGTGGGAGGGAGTGAGGGTGTGACATGGAGCTGGAAGCATGTGATGCCGTTTGCAACTTGGATGCCTTGTATATGGTAACTGTCTGGGTGGCTCAGGGCCTTCTGGAAAGTGCCTTAAGGCATGAAAAGCCTTCAGAGAAAGTGGTAGGTGACTTTAAGAGTGGTGCTGGCAGAAAGAGTGTGCAATAGGGGTGGTGTGCATGAGCAAAGGCCCTTGTGTTGGGAGCTGTTGGTGTGGGCTTGTGGCTCTATGAAAAGCTATCCTCAGTAGTGGTGGGTGGGGTGGGCACCTGTGCTTGATCCTGCTTGCTGGGGGTGGTGGGGGAGTGTGAGGGTCTTGCCTGGCTAAATGAAGTACCTTCAGAAGGTCTTGTAATAACGCAAAAAGGCAACTTGTGGAGGGGAGCTATGCCTAGGCTTGATGGGTGCCTTAGAGCTCTGCCTCTGTTTGCTGGGGAAGTGGCAGAGTTGTATTTGGGTGAGCTTATAGTCATGACAGGAGGGTGCAGGGTTGCTTGTGAAGCCTGAAGTTGGGCTTATGGAAGGGACCAGGTCGGTGGTGGTATGAGGAGAGGTTCCTTTATGAAGGGGCAGATGCATGTGGGCATCTCCTGTATGCTGGGAAGGTGGTGGGGTAGTGGGAGTGATGTTCACAAACAGTATGCCTTGTGTTTGGGAGGTGTCTTGGCAGCTATGATCCTTGCAAAAAGGGCCCTGCGGTAGGTGGAGCCTTTCTCAGGAGTGGTAATCAACTTTGAGAGTGGTGCTGGCAGAAACAGTGTGATGCAGGGCCTGTGTTCTTGAGCTAAGGCCCTCTTGTTTGGAGGCATTGGTGTGGGTATGTGTTAAGGGAGGAGGGAGCCCTAAGGGTGGAAGGTGTTACCTCAGGTGGAGACCTGTGTATGGCCTGAGTTTGCTGTGGGGGTGGCAGGAGGGTGTGATGGTCTTCACAATTAAAGTAAACTGTGGAGTTATAGAAATAAGAAAAGGGAATGGAGAAAGGGAGCCTTGTCCGGGAGTGGTGGGTGTGTGAGGGTGATACAAGAGGCGGAAATGTGCAGTGGTGACAATACCTTGCAAAGTGTTGGGGTTGTAGAAAGGAAGGTGGGGAAAATCTCTGTGAGCTGTGGTGCACACCTGTGCACAGCTTCCATGTGCTGTGGAAGGTGCAGGGTTATGCAATGGCATTCTAAATTAAGTGTCTCAGGTCTGGTGAAGCATGTAGTCTGGTGAAGAGGAACTTGTGGGGGAGCTATGCCTTGCTGGTCAGAAGCAGATGCCTGATATGCAGTTTGTTTGCTGTGGAGGTGGCAGGAGTGTCTAAATCCCCTTTTGTCCAAAAGGGCTCATGGCCTTTTTAAAAGGAACCCTCCTGGGTAGGGTGTAGCCTTCCCCAGGGAGGGACAGTGCCTGTGTGCAACTTTTGTATGCTGTGAGGATGACATGAAAAGGAGGAGTGTGGGGTGGCAATGACCTTTAAGAGCTTGAAAGCCTTGTCTTTGAGGGGAGCTTACAGTCTAGGGAAAAGTGATGTGCAGTGGGGGTGGGGGAGAAGCCTTCTTAAGGATTGGCAGATGCTTGTGTGGGTGTCACAGGTGGAAAGAGTGTATGGTGGAATTCATAGAGTAAGGGACTAGTTTTTGGGCAGACTTGCACTCTTGTGAGAAGTGAACTGCTAGTGAGGAGTGCAGCCTTGCCCAAGAGTGGCACGTGCTTGTGAGCAGTTTCCAGTTGCTGTGGGACCAGTAGGAGTGTGGCTGCAGTAGTGTTCAGAGGCTAAGTGTCTCCTGTTTGAAGCAGACTTGTGGGTTTGTGGAGAAAGTACCAACTGGAGGATGGCAGGAAATCTTTGCAGAAGAAAGGTGCACACTGATATATACCTTCCATTGGGGGTAGGGAGGGTGGAGTAGAGGGTATGTTGGTGTTTCCAAGTGAAGTTACTCAAGTTTGAGAGGCATTTGGATGGGCTTAGTCTCCCAAGATAGGAACTGCTTGGGGAACAGGGAGAGCCTTGCCCAGGAATGGCAGATGCTTGTGTGGCTTCCATGTGCTGTGAGGGTGATGGGGTCAGCAGGAGCATGAAATTGCATTTGCAGGCTGAATGTCTCATGTTTGGGTGGCCTCATGTCAGCAGAAGAGACCTATTGCAGGGGTTGGAGCGTTAGCTGGGGTGGGGGCAGAAGCCTGTGTGCTGCTGCCATTTGTGGAAGTGGCAGGAGTTTGGCTGCAATGATGTTTGTGAACTAAATAGTGTTTGTATGGGCTTGTATTGTGAAAGTGTCTACTGCAGAAAAGATTAGCCTCCCCAAGGAGGGGCAGATGCCTGTGTGAGGTTTACATGGTCTGTGAGGGCAGCACAGCTGGCAGGAATGTGCAGTGGTGATGGTGTTTACTAGCAAAGTGCCTTGTATGAGAGGCATTTGGGTGGGCTTGCAGTCTCTGGAAAAGGGATATGTAGTGGGGGGAGGGGGAGATATGCCCAGAAGGAGCAGATGCCTTTGAGGGTGGCAAGGTGAAGCATGCTGCAATAGCATGGGTTCATGGGCTGAGGTATTCAGGCAGGCTTGCAGTCTTGTGAGAAGGGAGTTGTTGGGGGGAGGGCAGGCTTCTGTAAGACTCACATGTGCATGTGTGCAGCTTCCATATGGTCTGAGGGTGGTGGGGGTGGCAGGAGAGTGCCGTGATGATATTCATGAGCTGAGTGCCTCACGTTTGGGTGGGCTTCTCTTCCAAGAGAGGACCTGTTATAGGGGGGTCCTTACCCATGAACTAAGTGCCTTATGTTTAAGCAGACTTGTAGTCTTGTGAAAAGTGGCCCTTTGGAGGGCCCTAGGTGAGGCAGAAGCCTGTATGTAGCTTCCACGTTCTGTGAAGATGACACAGGTGGCAGGAATGTATGGCAGCACTGGCACTGAGGAGCGGGGTGGTGTTTGTGTGAGCTCATACTTACAACAGTGGACTCTGTCAAGGGCCAAATCTTTCCCCAGGAACAGTAGATCTCTGAGGGAGAGGAAGGAATCCAGAGCATGCACTGGCAATGGTGTTCATAAGCGAAGTGCTTCATGTCCAATTGTGTTTGAAGTTTTTTGTGAGAAGGGGACCATTGGAGGAGAGTTGTCCAGGTGAGAATGCCAGTGCACAGCTTCCACTTGCTGTGGCGGCAACAGTGTTTGTAAGCCTGAATGTTTTCTGTTTGAGCAGACTTGTAGTCCTATGAAAAGGGGCCCTCAGGTGGGGGTAGCCTCCTCAAGGAAGGGCTGGGGATGTGTTGGGAGGAGCCTTGTCTATGGGTGGCAGGGGATTGCAAGGTGAGATATAGGGGCCAAGAGCTTGCTGTGGTGATGGCATCATGAGCAAAGTGAATCCTGTTTGGGCAGGCTTGTAGCTATGGAAAAAGGTATGCTCTGTGAGGTAAGGAGAAAGCCTTGTCCTGGAGTGACCACTGCCTTTGGGTAACTTCCATTTGCTGTGTGGACCTTGTAGGCAGCAGGAATGTGATGAGTGCAGTGATTTATGTTTGGGGGGGTTCGTCTTGAAAAAAGGCCATTCCAGTGTGCTGATTTTGGCTGGGGTTAATTTTCTTCATAGTAGCTAGTATGGGGCTATGTTTTGGATTTGTGCTGAAAAGTGTTGGTAATACAGAGATGTTTTAGTTATTGCTGAGCAGTGCTTACACAGAGTCAAGGCCTTTTCTGCTCCTCACACCACCCCACCAGCGAGTAGGCTGGGGGTGCACAAGAAGTTGGGAGGGGACACAGCTGGGACAGCTGACCCCAACTGACCAAAGGGATATTCTGTACCATATGATGTCATGCTCAGCATATAAAGCTGGAGGAAGAAGAAAGGGGGTATATTCGGAGTGATGGCATTTGTCTTCCCAAGTAAACGTTATGTGTGATGGAGCCCTGCTTTCCTGGAGATGGCTGAACACCTGCCTGCTGATGGGAAGTGGTGAATGAATTCCTTGGTTTGCTTTGCTTGCGTGTGGCTTTTGCTTTCCCTATTAAACTGTCTTTATCTCAACCCATGAGTTTTCTCACTTTTACCCTTCTGATTCTGTTCCCTATCCCACCAGGGGGGAGTGAGTGAGCAGCTGTGTGGTGCTTTGTTGCTGGCTGGGGTTAAACCATGACATCCAGCAAGTGGGGATGGGTGGTGGATGGACCCTTGCCTGTAAGTGGCAGATGCCTGCAATGATGGCATAAGCTGCAGGAAGGATGACTTGAACTTGTGTGCTTGACCTTCTTACTAAGGGGTAGTTAACTCCCCACCTGCCTTTCCCACATCTTAGGTTTATTTACAGGAAGAAGTAAACAACAGTTAACATCCCGTGTTATCTTACCCTCTATAGGCTTTTTCACCGCTGCTTCTCTTAGCTGCATCTTAGACTGAGGCAGCTTTCTCTGGAGTCTTCCACCCACTTGAGTGCCCCTTTAAAACAAGTTCACAGCAAACTATCATAGCCCACCTCAGGCTTTAGCTTCTACTCTGACTATTCTCTTCTGACTCCCTGCTTTGGAACACCTGTTTTCAGGACTATTACAATTTGATTTGTCATTTCTCTTTCCCATCCTTCTCTACTTTATTACTGCCTAGCAGAGGCACAAGCTCCACTTTGCCCAGCCATCTTGCATCCCCTCTCAGCACCTACCTGTTTCCAGTCTCTTCAACTCAGCAGGGATTTCTGTTCGCTGTTGCCTTTATGCCACATCCAGATGGAACCAGGAGGATGAACTTGAGCAGTTAGGCTTTTGCAAGCTGATTCTCTGAAGCTGCAAGTCCTTGTAGTGCCTGGAAGGCTCTACTGGTGTACTGTGGCTGGCTGTAATTCCCAGTTTAGGAATCCCTGACTTTGTTCTGTCTAATGCTGGTGGTCTTTTTAGAATTTGGACTGAGGTTAGTCTGGGTTATAATTTAACTTGATTGGTATGAAACTAATTTCATTCCAAATATTGCCCACTGTGCCAAGCACACTGTTATACTTGGGATATTCACAGTCAGGGCAAAGGTGACTGATTAATGTCTAAATTTTTGTTTGTAGAGGGAAGAGGTGGTGGGCAAAAGTTGAAATGAAGAGAAGGGGAAAAATCTGACAAGTGCAGTACTCTAACACCTAAATCCTCTTTACTTGAGATGTAAGTTACAGGTTCATCCTTCTGAAAATCTACGAACAACAATAGCACTGGAGGAATTGTTACAAAGTATCTTTGTGCTGAAAGCTGCAACTCATAATTGTATGAATTTATTGGTTTTGAAAGATACTGTGTATGCTGTTATAACAGTTAACTTAATGTAAAACAATATTATCTTTTAAGGTATTTTTCATGGCTGTTTAGATTTCTTAGACATAATTACAGAAGCATGCTGCAGCAACAGGTAAGGATGTAATCTGTCTACTGTTACCATCACTGATTTTTAAGAAATGAGTTTCAGTGTTCTTGTCTTAACAGTACTATTTTGAAGACTTCTCTCAGGTATGCTGGGTTTGTAGATCTAGATTCTGAATTGCAGACACTGACCCAGTTTATTGAAGAATTGTCCTGTGAGGTGCTAAGCTTGATTCTGTCTGGTGTTGTGCACTCTGGACTGCTGTGATGTTGGCGTGTACTGCTAAATTTCTCTTTTGCCAAAACCAGGTTTAGCTTTAAATGCCTTAAGGTAGTACTTCTGGGAGCTGTAATCGCTATGGTAATTTTGCTCATGCAGTAGGCCTGTGAGTACACCTACACTCACATCTACTCAGGCAACTTTAGTGGCTGCAGATACAGTTCATGATACAGCAATCAGTAGGAAGATATGCAGTGGTTTTTAACTGAGAAATTTTTTTATGGGAACAGATTGCTTTCCTCATCCAGAGTTATATCTGAAAAGGAGCAGAGTGAACAATCTGTTGCCGTCATTACAGTCTTGAGGGTTTCACTGAGTCAGGTAGAAAGCTGTGAGCCAGCTGTTGAGGTCTACCTTTGCCTGTTAGGAAGACAGCAGTCTGTGAATGACTCAGTTGGAACCACAGTGAAGAGGAGCTTATGAAAAGGAGATATTGCTGCCATCAGCAGTCCTGTCTCGGTGAACAGTTCAGAAGTAAGGTAAATGTGTAGTGCTGGAGATGCCCAAATGCCTTCTTAATCTGTTCCTAAATAGCAATCAATGACTTGCAACAAATACCCCTTCTCCCTGCCCCAGCACAAAAATGTAGAAGCTTTTACCTTTTCACTGTGGCAAGGATGAAGCATAAAGTGCAGAGGACACCTTTTAAACTTCTTTGAGGCAATTTAGAAATCTGCCATCTTTTAAAGGTGTCTTTCCTTCTCAAAGTAGCACACTTTCTTGTGCTACCATTTGCTTTGTATGAAAGTAGGCTCTATTTTGTCTCTCTAAAGCTGTTTTGGTTTTGTTGATAGCAAATAAGATTAAAAGAATCCTTTCTGAGTTGGGTAATGTAGACTTTGAGATTCTTTGCATATGCAGTAATACAGCTTCCATAGAAAGCTGCATTTGGGCATCTTCTATTTTAACTGAAAAGTCTCCTGTGTTCTGTCCTGCTTAATCTTTTAGCAGCATTTGGATGAAAAGGATGATTGCCCTCAAATGTATCATGTATTACTTTCAGCATGACCTTTTCATACCACAATTAGTGACTCACCTAAAGAGCAACAACTGATTGTATTGCACTGTCACAAATTTTTTGCTAGCCTGACCTTTCAGTGGGTACAGGATTTCAGGAGCCAATAGAATCAACAAATGAGAGACTAAATTTGGTGTTCATAGTTACAAGTGTTTGTGCTTGATTAAAAATCTTTACATTGCAATTAAATAATATTTTTGTACAAGTTTCATAACAAAGGAAAGATGCAGTGATGTGTTATAATTACAGATAAAATCTGTAGACCGTATTTAGTTACACGTTTAGAAAGCAATGAACCCTTTGCCTAGAATTCTAGATTACTTTTCTTGCCTTTGCTAGTAACTGCCACCTAGTGTGAGCAGTAATAGGAGAGATACCAAAAGTACACAAGGGGGAAAAGGTGAGTAAAGCACACACTGATTTAACCTTTATGTTGCTGTCCCTTTTCTTTACCAGAACTCCTTTAGTTGTACATTGCCTTTGAAAGACAGAGTAACCTCTAAAACAGACATAATGTTTGATTAACAGTTGGGAGTGCTGTGTTTTGCTGAGGTATATGTAAAAATGTGGTACTTGGCAACAAGGTTCAGGGATTTTTAGACTAAAAACATGAGTGACTGGTGGTGATGTATTTGAAGACAATTGACCTTCTCACTGTGAAAGATAAAGGTGACTTTCCTATAAGTGCTTGTCTGAATAAACCCTTTCTATTGATGATGGATTAATCTTGAATGGTGGCTTGCAAATGTCCCACTAAAGAATAATAGGACACTTTTAGTTCTTTTTGTGATGAGTTACATTATAATTTTACCTCTTGTCCATTGTGACTCAATTTAGCAGCTTCATTTGCTTCCTTTAGAAAACCTAGCAGGGCTTCCATGTTTGACTCCCTTGATTCTATGAAGCATGCCCTTAGGCATGACTCACAATATCATTTGAGAACAATATCCTGAATTATCTAATACACAGCTGGGCATATTATCCTCAAATATTTTCCAGAATGATTGTTGGCACAGAACAAAACCAGATTAAGTGTTGTTCACAATGGGTTGCTTCAAAGCTGGTTTGACTTTTTTGAAGTGTTTTGTCTTCTTTTTAAAGTCAAGTCATCTACTCAATGAGAACGGAGATAAATGTCACTAAATAAAACAGTTCTTAAGACTTGCTTCTGGATGTAGTTGAATACCCTGCAACTTAGAGCAAGTATGTAAAGTTCTGGTAGGGTGAGATACCCTGTAATTTGTATCTTTATGCACGAGCAATCTGTTTCCATGAAACTTTTCTTGGGCAAGATTTGATCTGACATCAAGCACTCTGAAATTCTAAATGAAATGTAATCATCTTCAAAGATAGAAGTAGCAGGCAAAATATGACAATTCAGTAAATTTATGTTCATATGTTTTGGATAGGAAAATATTTTTTATTTTTTTGCACAACACTTAGTTTGGTAGATGCCATTTTAGTGCCTAAATTGAAGTGCCTTAAGAGTAATGGAAAGCAAAAGCTTTTTAGTAAGCTTTAGCGCTAAAATCTGGAGTACTGTAAATAGTTTGGGTAATGGGAAAATATGAAAGCTCCGTATTTTGCTCACAGCAAAAAGTGAAAGATCTTGTTAGCTTTTACCAGGCTTTATCTAAGCACAATGTTTGCTTGCACTCCCTGCATAACATTACACTTACGTAAATCTAGTGATGTAATAGTCTGTGGGCTGTATCTCAGGCTGCCAAGGCAATTCACCTGGCCTGCACCCTGCTTTTGACCATCCAAGAATTTCTTGGCCTGGCAAAGGAATGAGCCACAGGCCAAATCAATATTCTGATGGTAGCTACTTATTTTCAACTGCCATTTTGAGAGAGCGTTGGTCTTCTCCCTGCCAAAGACCAAAAGGAAGTTGGGAAGAGTTTTGTCATCTGTGCGGTAAGTGCATTGCTCCTGAAAAGTATTATGCCTACTGTACCTACCTAGTAGTTTGTGTCATGATGGGAGACAAACTGAGGTATATTACTCTGATCTCCATAAATGGCAAATTTAGCAGGAAGGTGGGTGCTCTGGTAGAATTCTTTTATCACATTAGAACTGTGTTCACAATAAGGGAAGGTACCTACACAGTACTCTTGGGGTGGGGAGTTTATACACACCTGACAGTGAAATAACTGACATTAAAAACTTCCTGTTTAGACTAGAGTGTTATTCTGAACCAGATTTTTAATCTGCTTCTAACCCAACAGAAATCCATTTGAGTATCAGTGTCTGAATTGCACCATAAATTAGAAGCATTATTCTTAATCAGGATTACAAAAAGAGAGATGCCAGGGAAAGGACTGTTACACTAATGAAGATGAGAAGAAGCTTTAAGGCTGAGGAAGCTGCCACTGCCTTTCACCTAAATCCATGAGCCTAACATGTTCTATTGGACATATCTAGAGGCTGAAAGCCAGACAGCAGGGAGCACTAAACCACAGGGGTGGTAGTGAAATTTAGCCTGGGTGACATTGTTTACATATTGGAGTAACTGGAGAAACAGTGCATTGAAAAACAAACTTCATCTGGTACCCTGTAGCAGCGTTTTTCCTCATGGCATGGAAGCCTGTGTTTAAAATATGGAGCAGGTGGAGGGTTTTGTGAGAATTTTCAGCAGAAAATGCTAACTTTAAAAAATTGAAAGGACTTTTCCAACAATTTTTTTCTTCAGGAAGTGTTTGAGTGGCAAGGAAGAAAGTGAGAGCGCCAAAATAGCACTGTGGTCAGAAAATAATGGCTGATAAGGATATTAATCTAACTTCAGGCTGTGTCCCAGGTTCTGGGATGTTCAGGGTCAAGTCACTTCTGCTGGAATTGTTTAGTAATTTGTACAGGGAAGAATAGTTCCAAGAGAAGACATGGGGAGAAACCCTAGCCAAGCGTGGTGCACAGGATCATCCTCCTTTGTGGAAGGCGCAGGTTGCTGTCCTAGGTGATGCAAAAATTGAAGGAAGGCTGCTTCTCTCTCCATTTCTTCTGGTTTAAACCCTCTTTCCCCAAAAGACTGAAAGTCTGATTTATGCTTGTGCTTAATGAGAAGTTTTGGAATATGAAATACATAGACATGACCTTGAGATTTAACGTTTCACAGCATCCCCTGTTACTGTGAGGATTAGCATGAAAAATTACTTCTACTGAAATCCTTTGCAGTATTCTTTTTAAGCAGAAATTTGTCAATTTTCCAGACATACTTTTCATATCCACCTGGCTTGTAATATTGTACTTGATAACACATACTGAAACATTTGTCAGGCTTATTAGGATCTTGGTTGGTTTCAAACCAATACAACTAAATATTTATAAACCTTCTTGCAGATAAAAAGTAAATGGTGCAATATGTGCACCATAATACCATAGCTGCATTGTTGGTTATCAGTGCTTTCTGTGCTTGGAAGTGTGTGCATTTCTTGAACATGCTGTAATTCATCGCTATTCTATATTGGTGCAAATTCCTGAAATTCAAGCAAGCATGCTTTTTAAACAGGATCCTTGGCAACAAGAAGAAAGGAAAAAAAAAAAATCCAAAGGGCTTATTTTTCTAAAGATTGACAGAGGCTACAAGTTGAGAGGTGAATCAAATAAGCTGGATAATGTCCAGAAAGTGAGGGTAAGAAAAAAGGAAAGAATCTTAGGCTCGGGCAGCAGAATGATAGAGTAATTTTCTAGGGCTTAATAGTGTGACACCAGTGAGCCTTTTAGTCCTATCTGCCAGTGTATTTATTTTCTTTCTAACTTAAGTTCAGTTTGCTTTATTTTTAGTGCTGTCCCCAGCAAAAGAATGAGTCACCTCTTGCAAGTAGATCCATGTTCCAGAACAATGCAAGTTTTTATACATGAACTGAACAGTTTTCAAAGTCAGGAGAATGCAAAACAAACAAGTTCTTCAGAATATACTTGAACTGCTGTTGATCACTAAATAGTTGCAGCCAGATCCTTTGCTGATGCAAATAAGTATAACCTCCATTGATTCCAGTCAGCCTTTACAATAAGATATTGGGTAGGGAGCTGTTACCATCCTATTTTCAGGTTTTGTTGTAAAGGAGTCTTGCAGTATTTTCTCTTGAGTGGCTGTCATATCATTGCTTGCAACAGCCTTTAGATGCTGAATAAATGAAATTGTTTTAATTTTCTTCTGCTCAGTAAGTATTGTCAGCCTGGTCAATACTGCCAGTCATTTGAAATGAGGTTCTTCATTTGCTGGAGCATCCATGAAGTTCTAGATCACCAGAGCCTCAGGGAAAGCTCTGTTCCCTGTGTTTTTATTCCCAGGTTCAGCATACAGAGTCAGTAGCTAATATCAGCTCAGAAAAGATGGAACAAGAGATGTCCCAGCTCTAGGACTGAAGAGAAAACAAATGATAGATTTCTTATGCTCATGTTGGCTGCTTAGTCCTGTGTAGTAGACTGGCCAGAGTTAAAAACTTGCTCTTGACAAAGAAGGGACTATACTATGGTTGCCTGTGAAGGAGTTACTTTATCACTTTCTTCAGAAGGAATAAAAACATTTGGAAGTAAGGAAAAGTTTGTAGTAATGTTGTTACTTATAGTGAAAAACCAGGTGTCTAAAGTTCATTAATTTTTTTGGCTGTGCCAATATAGAGAATTCAGTCACATGATCATATCCTACTTTTCCCATATGTGCATCATTCAGGATATCTAATGAGTATAAGAAGAGTGTCAAAATTAAAGGTATCGCTCATAATTTATTTGAATACATTTGCAACCTAAAAATTTTCTAATGTTTTATTTTCATCTACATAAAAGTAATAAAAATCCAAGAGTCTTCTAATTCTGTAATGTTGATCTACATATACTAATTTTATGGGTTTACTATATATAGTGTCATTTTTCCTGTATTTTAGCTGAAAGCTAAAATGATGAGAAAAATGACAGTGGAGGAAACCTTCTTGCCCCCTCACCTTTTTCTAGTGCAAAAGCTTTTAAAGCAAGAAAATGACTACTTATTTTCTTTTAGTGATGTTAACTTGTATGTTCTTAAACATTGAATTTCTTTATTGATGGGTTTGAACACCTCTATGTGGTGGACACTATAAGGCAAAGAGTGTTATTGAGTTCAGGCATTTGTACTCACAGCAATGTCCACTGATCAGAACCTGTTCTAGGCAAAGTAGTCTTGGACCCAGCACTTCTGTCAGAGTAGTCAACAGAAGCCCTCATTTCAGCACCTCTTAACATCTTTGGCTAATGAAACTCCAGCACTATATAACTTACTCCTCTTCTAGTCCGTATAGAGCTCTGTGAAGCAGAGAATACCATACTCTAGGTCACATGTCTAATTCTTACCCACTGACAGGCACTGGAAGGAGTATTTATTTTTCTACTCTAGGCCACTGGAACAGTACAATACAAATGGGTTACAGAAAAATGTCAGGCTCCTTTGGAGCAGATGTTCACCCTTGATTTCAAAGGAACCATTTTACCTTGTTCATGCTGGAATATGACTAACTACATTTAAAGTCTGAATTTGAATATACAGAGAAAGCCTGCCTCTCTGCACCAATTCATTTTAGTCTGCTGCACTATTGCATAGTCTACACTAACTCTGCTTAAATGCATGCTTGTTGACATAGGGTGTTTCAGTTTCCCATTAGTGCTGTGTAAAGATCTGCGGTTAAGGCTCATGGCTTTCTAACAGTATTGTCATTGAATGTTTTCCAGTATCATCTATAATGTAAAGGGAAGCCTGAAATTGGCTTTCATTGTAAGTGGTACATTTGGTGATTTTCTTTAATCAGACTCAGATGTGACCAAGTGAAAACCCATTGAAAGGAAGGTAGGTTGGGCTGAGCTCTTTGAAATGGATGATGTGAAGTCTCATTGATTCTTTGTAGAATCATAAAATAGTTGAGGATGGAGGAAGGGATCTCTGGAGACTGTTGAGTCAACCCTCTGCACAAAGGAGGGTCACCTAGAGCAGGTTGGTATGGACCATGTCCAGTCTGGTCTTGAATATCTCCAAATATGAAGACTTTACAACCTCTGAGCAACCTGTTCCAGTGTTTCATCACCCTAAGAGTAAAAAATTTTTTTGTTTAAACAATTTCTAGTATTTCAGTTTGTGTCCATTACCTCATCCTTTAACTGGGAACCACTGAGAAGAATCTGGCTCAGACTCTTTACACCCTCCCATCAAATACTTATACACATAGAGATCCTGATTGTTCTCTTCTCCAGGCTGCACAATTATAGTGCTTTCAGCCTCTCATATGAAAAGCACTCCAATCTCTTAATTGCTTTCACTGATCTTGCTCTAGTATGTCTATATCTGTCTCATACCCAGGGAGCCCAGAATTGTACACAGTGGTCCAGCTGTGGTCTCAGCAGTACTGAGTGTAGGGAAAGAACCATATCCATCAGCCTGCTGGCTAATGCAACCCAGGATGTTGGCTTTTTTGCTGCATAGGTGCATTTCTGGTTTGTGCTCAACTTGTTTTTCATGAGGACCTCCAGGTTTTTCCCTGCCATGCCACCTCCCATCCGAATGGACCCCTGTGTGTTTGGGTACATGGGGTTATTCCTCCTCAGGTGCAGGATTTTTGCACTTCCCTTGGAACATACTGGTTTGTCAGGATTAGCCTTAAAAGGTACATCTGCTGAAAACCTCTGTTTTTCTTTGAATTTACATTAGACTTCATTGGCAAAATGGCTTGTATTTGGGCAAGACTATGAGAATCAGAAAAATAGATCACGGCCTTGCCAACTCTAGATACCACAACCTTAAATCAAAGCTTGTGGGTAATTACAGATGTAAAATGTGTTTATATGGACTTATAAGCAGTCACTTTGGTCCTAATTTTGCCATGCATTTGCCTATTACTTCCTAGAAAATGCAGTTTTCATGTGAGGGCTGGTAGTTTTGTACTGCGTCTCTTCCAGATTTTATTTTCTGAAACTTTGTATGTGCAGTGCTATAAGTGGGTGGCATTGGTGGCATGTACTGTTGGATTCTTGCCTTGACCCTGACAAAATCCATTCAAACAATGATCTTTGACTGCTTCTTTCCAACCTACGTGATGGGCTTTTGGCTTCTGCAAAGGTTATATTTATCCAAACACCACCCTTAAAATTCCCTCTCCAAAAAACCAAATGTCCTTTTTAGGATATCTAAAATCAGTTTCTCATGTAGGGTGTCTGTTTCCAAACAGACAAAGCTTTGAACAACTAGAAATACATTGGTTGGGTATGCCCTAAGTACTCTTTCCTGTTATGCTTGATTGCAGAGGTTAGATTCCAGTGTTACATAGCATATGGAATTGAGGAACTTTATAAAAATTTCCTCAAACTTTTGTGTAATCATGTTTTCTTTCCAAGCTGCTAGTGGAATGAGGTATGTTGTATTTAGACTTTTTCCTTTGGAACAGCCTGTTGTTTTCATGCAGCTGTTGATCATGAGGTTAGACTGTGCTTCCAGTCTGAATTATTAGTTGGAATGTCACTGTTCTCCTATCTTCACTTGCCATATTTCTACTTAGGCCTGCTGAAAATTGTTCTTGTGTACATGCATCTATAGAGGTTTTTCCCTTTTACTAATGCTTGGTACAGGGTAGTGTTTCATTTGCCTAATATAAAAAAATCAGAAGTTGCTTTATAGTCAAAAGTGAAAGCATACTTTGCTGTATGTCATTGCAAGAGCATCTATAGTATCAAAATGAAACCTAAGAGTTTAAAAGCCAGCTAGTTAAGCAGGTTGCATTTGCCACAACATATGTATTTGTTGCAATGACAAATTTGCCCAGGAATCTTGAGTAGGTGGAGAAGACTTAATATGGCTGCATTGCTATTAAGAAATGAGATGGCTGTTCTTATCTAGGGCCCTAAATCCTTTTCAATGGGTTACACATTGACAGAAGCATGAAAAGTTTGGTTAAGTAGCTATTCCTGTGGAGAAACTTGCTGACCAATAAAAAAATGCAGCCCCACTTACTGCAGTCCAAAAAAATCTGTAAAACACTGTACAAGCTGAAAACATTGTCTCATAACCTCTGTGAAAGCATCTTTTCTAGACATTCTGAAGTAAAAAATACCAATGGTACCAAGAAAATTGAAATGTTCAAGCAGTGGTTTAGATGCAAAGGAAAAAGCTTTTGCATTTAACAAGCTAATGGGCTATATTTACTTTAGTTGTAAGCCCATTTACAGAATAAGACTTACTGTGGTGATTTACCAAAGCAGACTAACTTAAAGGTGCTATGCTTTGAAGCTAGGGGTATGTATTTCCATCCCTCTTGATGATCTGATTGTAGAAGGGTTTGTTACAGCACAACAAGGTTGACAGTAAATAGACGTGATGGCAGGGGTCTCTTTTAAGCATGTCTCAGGGGCTTGCCAAAGATGACTGCATGCATTCCCCACCACACTTGCGGGTACTAGAAAGGTTCACTGCTCCTGGTGCTTGGCAGGCCAGCGCAGTGAGGCAGAACTGAACGCCTGCAGGGCCTCTTTGATAGAGTTGTACACTCTGCAGTGTCCTGAACCTTCTTTCCATTAGGCATGCTCAGTTGCCCCTTAGCAAAGCAGCCTATCTTCCACTCTCTTTCCAAAGGATTCTGCTTTGGTCTGTGTAAGGGATACAAACATAACAGCTTACACAAGAAGTAAAAAAGTATGTCAGAAGCAAAAGAATCCTCATAAAATGTCAAACCCTGGAAGAAGATTACATCTGGATGTGTACATTGCAGTAAAAAATGAGTTGTATCCAACAGTGTCTTTAGTGCCTAGCTTGTTTGCTTGTCTCTTACTGAACCTGAATAGCCACTGCATTGCATTAGCTTTCCCATTCAATATCATTTGACTTGATCTAAGTGAACACTTCTGCCAGAATTTATGTGCATTCCTTCAACTAGCATTTGAAAGTAATTTCATATGGATGAGTGATTTAAGTTGATAGCTTAATGACTTCCCATGATTAATGAATTTATTATGCAATGAAATAAGGGATATAATGTGAATACTTAAGTGTCACAGTCAAATTCTATTTTTGCTCAGTTCCACCTACAAAAGCAGGCTTTGTACTAGAGTACTGAATAACAAGTGTGTGCAGGGGAATGCCCAGGGCTGCCCTGCATTCTGTGCGGTGTCATTGCTATTTTCTATTTCACAGCTATAAAGTCTGCTTTTTATCTTGGCGAATAAACATTTGGTTGGCTTTCATTACTTATGTTTATCACAGCCCTTATGCTTTTGCATAAATCATTAAGATTAATTTTTAATGTAACCTAGATAAACAGAATCTCATTGTACATTGTAAGAAATTTCAAGTTAACTTCCGTTTCATGAATACCTGTATGCATAAGCTACACGAATATAACATTGAGCTTGTCACACTCATTGCTTTCATGTTTTCAAAGACAAGTTTGGAAAGGTATGCATGAGAAACCTACTGCTGAGACCTGGAGAAGCAAGTTTCCCATAGCATTCCTAGAATAACAGAGGAAGAAATATGCAAATCACTTCAAACCCAGACACTTTGGGCACAGCTTACAAATTAGTCTTTTCGGCATAAATCCTAGTTCAATAGCTTAATTATTCAACTGTAGTTTTGCACTCCTGCTACAAAAGGAAGGAATTTCAAGCACATTGTTTGTGAGCTGCTTACAAGCCCTCCCCTATGAACCTTGGACCTTTTTCTTAACGGCAGCAAAGCAGGCTGAGAACATACCACAGAGCAGTATACTGGAATAGTTTTTAAATGTTAATGAATAATATGATCACTTTATTAGAGAACCCTTCTGTGATGTGTTTCCAGGCACTGTACAGGAATGTATTTGTGCACACAATGTTTTATTTGCTTAAGAGAACAAATCACTTTTTTGATATCCTTTGACCTTCTTTTTTCCCCTTTTCAACTTTTAAAGTTGTTGATGTAAAACTTCTGTGAAACAGGCCAGGGTAACTAGCAGAGAACAGTGTTCTAATGTCTACTATAAGTATTTTTAAAGAGCCATTATCTATTCTGTACCCAAATGATTAAGGAGATCCTTTCTGTGCAGTAGCATTAATCACTCCTTCAGTTATGTCCCTGAACTGCTTTCAGAGTTCTGATATCTCCAATTTCTTCATCTCATTATGTGTGACAGGAATGAAAAGTGGCTGTAATTATATAAAGTGGGCATTACTTCCCATTTTAGTTCATGGGATATATAAAAACACAATTCTATTTGTGTCTGGCATTAAAAATCTGGGTAACATTCTCACTTACGGAGAGGATACAACAAAATTGATGGGAATAATTCAGGTGTTTTTCCTTAAAACAGGTTGGCAACTTGAAAAAATGTACTGTAAGTTAAAACTGCTCATCCAAGCAGCTGTAAATTGCATGACTAGCACTTACTCAGTAAATGACTTCCTGTGGACCTCACTGACCTTGTCAATATTGTGAGGAGCATGGCTTCAGAGGGAGAGAAATTGCTTTTGAATAGTTGCTCTGAGAATGTACAAACAGGCATCTCTGTAACAGGAGGCATGAGATAATTTAAAAACATATGAGAAGTTTTAAAATGTAGGAAAAACATGCAAAAGTTTTCTGTATATTTGGTGTTCCTGATTCACAGCTTTCTTGCTTGTCTCACTGTTTTGTGTTTAAGGATATAGCTTCAAGAATCATTCTTTTTTTAAAACAATCTCAGCTTGTTTGGAGGGAAGGTCGTTAGCTGTCATATTTATGTAAGAGCTTCCAGTTGTCAACTTAATTGGACTAACATGTAAAAGTAAAGGCTTTCGTACTCCAAAGTCTTACTCTTGATGTAAGGTCCATTAAAGCCAGGTTCAGGTTTTCGGGAAATCCAAATCGTGTGTGTAATGGTTGTAATCAGCAATACTGGTGAAATGTGCTGCTCTGCAGCAACTTTTTTGTACTTGTTTAACTTATAGTAAAAATTACCTATTGAAAAGACATTATTTCAAGACATAACACTCATTATAGTTTTAAAACCCTAGATTCTGTGAAATTTATCCTTTTTTTGCTGATAACTGTTTGTAGCAAAAATCATCCAGGTGACTTAACAGACAATTAAAAGATTTGAACCCCTTTATTTTTAAGATTGTAAATAGTTTGCCTGCCTCCCTCATTTTTTTATTTTTTGCAGTTCACCTCTGACTTGATCTGCAAGGTAGACGCGTTAGAACTGTACTGTGAACTGTCTTGCTTCTTGATAGAAGTGATTTTATTTGCAATTTGAAGGATTTGTTGCCTCTTCCCTATTGTTTCGTGAATATCTACAGTAATGGCCTTGGTAGCAGAAATGATTCGGAGGTTAAACAATGTAGCTCAAAGAAGCATCATTTGCTTCAGACAGTTTTGGTATGTGCTTAGATATGTCCAACTATTCCAAGTTAGGTAAACCAGTGCAGTGCTCTTGCACACCTTGAAGTGTTCTTGGACTCAAGGACTATAGAACTTGCCCTCTGAATCTTTTGCAGATTTTTTGGAATTTCAAATTTGAATCTTTCAACCAGCACTAACACTATGGTAATGCCCAGAGTTTAAGTTTGTCATGTGCTATATAAATTCAGATACTGTCTGTGCTAAAGGACTTAAAACTTCATTCACACAATACCCAACTGCCTGTAACAGCCATTTCAATGGAACAAGAGAGAATGGAGAAAATAGCCATACGATAATCTGCTTAGGGAAGCTGTTAAGGCTACAGATTTCATGGTCAGTTCATTTTCAATACAGGTGGTGAAAATCTCATAGGACAAACTGATCTGAAAAACTAGTGAGATTCTAGGCTGTTGATTCCTGATTGCATGCACAAATGCAGCTGATAATATGCAGTATATTTTATCTACAGATGCCCAAGTTTTCTCTAAAAATGAAAAACAAGTTTCACCTCCACCTGTAGGATAGGGAAAATGATAAAAGGATAGTAAAACAGCTTGCCCAGGCTTAAACTGTAGGGGAACATCAAAGGATAGAATTCCTTCTGATTTGCATACTGACTATTTGCAACACACTTTGCTCTTACCCTCAGCTGCAATTAAACTAATAACATGGATCCCCTACTGACATTATTTGGGACAAAAGTATTAAATCAAAATTATTCACCACTGCTCCCTTCAATCCATGGTTTCTTAAATACAGAAACCTGTCTTGAAATCTAAGTCCAAAAATGTTCCACTACCTATACTGCAAATTCAAAACAACTTATCATTACCATGTGTGAATCAATTTCATAACTTGCTTTGAAGAGCAGTGTAAAAGTCTAGATTCCAATACCAGTGTTCCTATATTGGAGACTTTCCTGTTTGGTGTTCAGACCTGCCTGCTTCTACAAATAAGCACGAGAGTTCAGAAAGGAAAAACAGGTCAAAGGCATTTTAGTAAGGCATATATCCTCATGGCAGTAAGCAAAGTAAGCGGATAGAAGAGATGCTTAACTGAATCAGGAGAGAAATTCTCAGATACTTTGTCAGTTGCCAAAAAAGTCTCAAGTGCTTGCAGCTTTCTGGTTTTTGCATAATTTTAATGAATCAGCCACCAGAAAATCATATGACATAGTTTGTGGGCCGTCTTGGGGAAGGTTAAGGCTTGTATCTTAGGAGTAACAAGCCATGTTTGTCAAGTACCTCACCACTGTCATCATGATGCAGCTCTGAATTTTGCAGGAATTACTCTGTTACAAAGCTGTTAAAATGCAGTTGGGTCCATATGTTACTCCTTATGTTATTTAGACAAAATTCTGGTAAATTCAGTAGCAGTAGCAGCAGGCTTGTAAGTAGTGATCACAGTACACATACCAGATTCTGTAAGGCTGTGGGCTTGGCTTTTTCTTAGCTGCAGCTGAATAAAATGATTCATTTTATGTGCATTAAATGTTCCATTACTAAGGATATGAATGTGGAATTTATTTGTAATTCTAAATTTAGTTCAACAAGTTGAGTTGTGCCAGCCATGTAGCTCTGATCCTGAACCAGTTGCAGGATCAGTCTTTAGGTTAAACGTTTTCCTTAACGAACTTTGTACTTCATGGGCTACTTCATGGGTTTGTGTCTATTGCTGAATAGATCCTAACTGGTTCGTTTGTATTTTGCAGAAAGCTAATGCTGACATCTGGTGGTGGCTTTTTGCATGTGCAAAAAGCTGACAAATTTGGCTTGATGAGTAAGTGCGACTGCTAACCTGATACTTCGATGCTACCTTTTCAAAATCTACTGAAATGTGACATTTCCTGTTATAAACAGCTTTATTGTGGAGGAAAAAAATAGTACCAATAACAATTCTATGCTTTTCAAATGATTTTACTTTCTTATGTAGAAAAGACAAACTTGTGATTTAATGCATTTCCCCTAACTTTCTTATAATTAAAGTACCTAAAATATAACATTTCTCATAGTTCTGTTATTAGGTCAATTGCTAAATAATGCAGTGCAAAAACACTTAAAAAATATTCTGGATACATTATTTGTAACAATCTATTTTTATTTCAACTATTAGCCATTTCAAAGCAGTGACTAATAGTCACAGGTCTCAAAAGCTAAAGGAATTTCAATGAACCTATTCAGTATTATGTATGCATTCGGCCACGTAGTACTATATATGATGAAATCTGCTGGTTTTGCTACCTCCTAAGGTTTCTCCAAATGAAAACTTCAGGTTTTGTTTCAGTGCTTTTAATGGAAGGGTTTTTTCAATACTGTTAACATAAGAATTCAGATCAGAAGAGATGCATAGTATCTACTGTCTGTTTACAAAGTACAGTAAGGGAGATCACTTCCAAAGTAGATACTTCAGTTGTATAGGTTGGGGGATACACAACTGTTTTGAGACACTTTGGCTGATTCTGTATACGCATGCATCTGTTTTCATTATAGGTACAGATATTAGGCAGATAGATGAAAGGTGCTGAACTTCACTTGAAGATAAATGAGTTTGACTTATGCTCATGTTTATGTAGATAGGTGACCCTCATTTTACAGAGGGTTTCCCAGTGTGGTCAGGAGCAGCCTGGCACAAAGAACATTTTACAACACCTAGCTTGTGTGGTGTAATTAAAAGGGAAAGTCAATGTGAGGGTCACTTTCAGGCAACCCAGCATATGTGCTTTACTTCCCCAATACGCATTATACCTTATGCTTGACATAAGCCATCCATGCTGAAGTAGGTTACTTAGATATACTGAAGCTTCATTTCTCACCTAAATTCCTGGATGTCCAAATAGTTGGAGCTATTAGCTAAACAGATGCCTACAATGGCAGAATTATAACTGTGGACTCAATCTTTGGACAATTAATAAGAAATTCCTGACTGGTTTTGCTTATTGGATTGGCCACTATTAGAGCAAAGATGTAAAATGCTCCTACTGCCTAAGATAAAACCTTTAGAAACTCGGCATATGTTGTAAATACAAACTGCCAATAATCTTGTATGCAATTAGTGTCTCAGAATCCCATTTTCACATATGGACATGATCAGAACCAGTATAAAAGTGGGAGCCCAGCATTGGAAAGAAATTGCATAAAGGTGAAGGTACAGAAAAAAGCAGTATTCCGAAGGGGGGCAGGGGCGGGCCAAGGAAGCTAGAATACAGGTCTGGTGTTTTGGCTAAATGCCTGTTCTGGGGTTGCTTTCCTTATCTTCAGTACGTACAGTGTTATGTAAGAGCAATGAGCTGCAGCCTGGTGAAACCCACCATGTTCTCAAATCTTTCACCATGCAAGACACATGCAGAAATTGCTACTTCAGAGGCTTCTAGACAGTCCAGGAAGCATTGCTTGTGAACTTCCACTTTTTTCACTGTGATATTGCTTCTACAGACTGCAATGTTATAACACTAATATGACCATTTTTCCCAGAACTCTTTAATGCTGCTCTTATAATTTCCTATTGCTGTCTGTTTCCTTATCTTTGCTTTCTCCTTAAGTGACTTCCAAATGAGTGGCCCTGCTTTCATCATCAAATAGCCAGAAGACAGAATTGAAACACTAACAAAAAAATAACAAACTAAATCTGTGGATTGAGAACTCTTTTCAGGTTATCTTCACATCCAGGAAAATATCAGAGTGCTAGTTTTTACTTGTTTTATATTGATTAAATGACAAGAAGTCTGTAAGCTTGTCTTTAGAAGACAAGTTTAGACTGAGCATAATGTGAGTAACATGAATACAACCAATAGGCTAACACATTTACATTTTCCTTTCTGGAGAAATAGCAGTACAGAGATGGTTACGCAAATGTCAAAAATATTAACATTTCCATTCTCAGTCATGTTAAAATATGTTGAGATGGAAATGAGAACCCACAGAAAGATTTCTGCATCTGAAGAGAACAGAAAACTAGCTAAGGCTACTGGTAAGGATTTGATACAGAAATGGTTACTTTGTCTTGTAGTATGCAGCCTGACCTTTTGTCCTAATTTTTTTTGAGAGGTTTCTGGTGTAGACCCAAGATTATGTGATTGTATATATTGAATTTTTTCCACATGAACTTGGAGAGATATCGACATGTTCCTTAAAAATCCAACTCTAAAATGGGTTACCCCTGTTCCAGACCACAGTCATATTTTAGCTCTGCCTGAGGTCTGTGATATCAAGAAGAAACAGTAATACAAGTATCAGTTCGTAATAAAATGAAATTCCTAAAGAGTTGATGGAAATTATGTCCTTGGAGGCCAAATTTTTACCCACTGAATTTTTATTCAAACTCAGAACTCTTTTTTGGGTTTATATTTTATGTAGCAAAATGGCAGTACTTCACATCTGGCTGACACGAAGAGAACAGTTTTCAAATTGGATTGCCCCCTTGTCATATACAGACACCATCAGTATAAAGTTAGTAACTCTGAATACATGCACAGACATATTTGGCTAGATATTTACATGTATTTCTAAAATCTGACATTCTTCTGTAAAAAATAGCTTTAGTTTTAGCTCAGAATTTATATTTTTTGAAAAAGTAATACCTTAATCTTTGTTCTGTTGAGCAACTCAGCAATTCAGATTTCATCCAGTTTTGAGATCTGTTGTGTATAAGCATGTAGTGTAATATCTGTAAACCATAAGAAGGATATCCTACACAGGAGTCAATATCTTGTTCTGTGTGACATTTTTCTAAAATAGTTTTGTGTGGTTCAAAATAACTTTCAACATAAGATATACCTGTGCAATCAGTACTGCAGCTGAGTGGAAGCTTTTTACAAATCAAATGATTTTCAAACATATCTTTAAACACTTGCAAACAGACTGGTTTTGTAGTAAATCAGGGGCTGATTTAATGATTCTTACTGTATCACACATTTGTGAACAGTTGAAAATATTTACTATGTGAGACTTCAGCTGCTTTGAGCAAAGATAGTACAACACACTGCCACACAGACTAGTTTCCAGCACAGGTATTAAGTGACTTAAAGCTTAATCTTTAAACAAAAACCCCAAACTTAATTCTCTTGCTTACAAATGTTTCTACCAGTGAGCTTTAATATTTACTGGAAGGCATGTAAGGCAATCACTGAGAGCTAAGGAATCTGAGGCCTCCTTTCTTCAATTTTTGGGTCTTAACATCTGTATACTGAATTGATTTCAGGGTATGGGATCTTCTCATTTCACTTCGGAGAGGAATGTTTTAGTTTTAACTGAACATTAGGGCTTTTCCCTTCGTCTTGAAGCACTGTAGATTTGTTACTCCTGATGTTCAGACAGGATGCACTGCTTTCATTATGTTAAGTGTGCTCAGGTATCAGGCTGGGGTATACCATTCATGTGCTCCAAGCTATGCTGTGTGGTAAGATGGTTGGCTTTTTTGCCTTTCTTTGCCCTGTACACGTTATAGACAGTCCCATAACAAATTTTCTTATTGCAGGAAGTTACTGCTGTCAATGTACTCACTCCTGTACTTTTCCTCTGTAATATTGTGTTTGTTTTTCAATTTGTACTACAGGTTTTAAGCTCATTACACTGTGGGTAGTGTTTCGTGGTCTGTGACAGTGGCCTGTGCAGATGTTCTGCAGATCCTCCTCATCTAGACTATTTTTGAACTGTCTGTAAAAGCAGGAAGCAGGTCTCAATGACATGGACTGTCACTTCCAGTTTTATTTGGCTGTGTTGCTTGGCAGGGTTCTCTGCAGAATGTAAAATCATCTCTTGCAGAATCTTTCTAGCTGTCAGTATCTTTTTAAATTAACAATGATCAGCAATCAGTTGCATAATAAAAAGTTTTGAATGGATATTAACAACTCACTAGACACATTTAAATAGTCCCTGTGGCGTCCTTCATTGTCAAGTCATCTTGCATCTTCCCTGTGTTACTAGCAGTGAATGATAAATCCTTCTGGTAAATTAGGTCAGAATTCAGCCAATGTAACCTACTGTGGGGCAAGATGGCAGTCTTAGATGGGATTTTTCTATATGCTCCATTCTGATCCCTGGTCCTTATTCTTCCTAGGTTTCTGTCTGCCTGGGGTGAAGTCTCATTACTGCAGCAAGGACCTGTATTTTAAGTGTATAATTTCTGTATCTCATTTTCCATTGTTTGCATAGATGCCCAACACACTGGAAGATTTCTTTTTGCCTTCTCTGCCCATTTATATTATCCTCAAGTACCACCTGATACTTGAGAATATAGAAACCCAACTGATAACCAGTTTCCAATGCTACAGGCATGCTGTTTTAGTTGTGCTGAAGAGAGTTGTGACCCATACTTCCTTAACATTGTTCTGCAGTTTTAACTTTCCCTAATGCAAATCAGTCTGAATGTCATACTATTATTCTGTTAAATTCCCCACTGGGTCAAAATTATAGCCAAGTACCTGGGGCATAAGGTAATTAAATCCCCTTATCAGTATGGCTAATGGACAACAGCATAGCTATTACCATGCATGGGATCATATCATTTGTGTGCAAATGCCTATTTGTATTTGTGAACAAATGTTTCCAAATGTATTTTGTATGCTCAAAGCATTAAGCTGTAGGCAAAAAGAAGCTGGCCCCAGGGAATGCATTTTGCGCAATGTAGAAAATATTGTAATAGTCTCTAATTTCAAGACATTGAGTCAGGCCCAGTGCTTTACATTTTGTTTATAAAATATTTTCTTGGATTTCAGCTTTTTGTAGATATAATTGCTGTCCAAAATAGTCATATTTCCAATACTTACATAAAACTTGCCTTACAAATTAAATGAAATTGGAAATGTGTATCAGCTGTTAAAACTAGTATTTTTTTAGCTAGTTACAGTAAGACATACTTCTCTATTTTTTGTGCCTTTGTTCTGGCTAGGAGAAGGAATTGAAAGATATTGTTCCACACTTTATTTATAGATAAAATCTTTCACAGTCTTAGTCTTTGAATAGCAACAGATGTTTAAGCTCTGCAGATGACTTTAGTAACAATCTAATGCACTGGTGTTGGGATTCAGGCCTCAGATTTTAATCTAACAAGATTATAGTTAAAGCCTGATAGTTTTGATAGCAGTTATAATTGACCTTTCTCGTTTTTCTTCTTTGTAAATGTTTTCCTAACTTTCACTGTTCCTTTTGTAAAGAATGCAGGCTACATAATGGCACTGTTGATGATGGGCCTAAAAGAGCTGTTGATTAGATTCAAATGGCTGTTGTGTTCACTCTAATTCAGAATGAAAAATTGAAATTTAAAACACCTGTAGAACAGAAGTTTGTTTCAAGAACATTGAATTGTGTTACTTCATCCTATGCTTGTATTCAGCTTCATCATTTTTGTTATATTTGTTACATCTAAAATATATGGGTCATGTTTATCATTACTAAATTAAACTACTTCTAGCACGTCAAAATTAAATGAGAAAGTTGAAATGATTTGGTATTTCTTCCTCAAAAGCTTTGTCCAAGTAGTTGTTCCCCTGAAACGTCTGGTTTTCTAAAGACTGTTACACTTTCTTTGGCTATTCTGCTAAGCAAGCCAAAAGGTATAGCTACTGAAAGCAACAAAATACAATTTTAGTTAATCTAAGACAAGGTAAAAATCCTGTTGGGAGCAATGCATAACCAGCCTTGGATCCTTCACAATAAAACAAAGCATTGCCAAAAATCCCACATAATTAGGCAGAATATACAGAAGCAGGATCATTTGTCTGAGATGCACTGGCACCACGTAAGCAGTGATATTTCTGGAAGACTCACAATGAGTATTCACTGCATTTAAAAGCATGTTCATTATTTGTCTGGTACCTAGTAAGTGAAGTTAGATGCAGCAACTTGTGCATATGGCTGTTGTGATATACCTTAGAAACTTTTAATACCTGGCAGCTGATGGGGTCTCCTTTCATACCACTGAAATTTGGTAGGGTTGAATATATATTTAGTTTGTTGAGGAAAAAATAACCTGAAGAATAACTTACTGCCACTGTTTCCGTAGTTTCATGAGACAATAGAGAATAAGTGTGGACAAGAAATGTACCAGGGGCCATTGTAAAGTAATTCTGGATTTGAAGTCAGTTGTCAGCACAGTCAAATATTTCTTGGGGGTGAGGAAGGAAAAAGGGTGGACTATGTGGGTGTGTTTGCATGTTTATTCACTTCTGTGCATCTTACCTTCTGTGAGCTCAAAGTGAATCTGAGCATTTAGGGCTTTCAGGTCACAGTGACTACTGAGGAAAAGATGCAATGCAAAAAGATACTGGATATGACTGAATAGAGATTTTAGTAAATGGAAAGATCAAATGCAGCTGTGATTCTTTTAAGTACAGCTTACCTTTAGAAGCTAGAGATTACATTGCCTTCAAAGGCATAGTCTTTAGTGGGAAAATATTTCTAAGAGTGGTAGACTTGTACTAGTGTTTGCTATCTGTGTTGCAAGCATGAGTGTAAATCAAATGTTGGCATTTCTACATGGGAAATCTGCATTGGGATATAGATTTTTTGTTGGAAATATACTGTGAAAACAAACATGAAAATGTGCCAGAAAAAGGGGAAACAACAAAAAAAGGAAGGGATTCTGAAACCAGACAAATACTGTGGGGAAATGCTGGGAAAAATAAACAACTGCAAATCAAAAATGTTTAACATGCATGCTTAACTGCGAAAGCTGGATAAGAACAAGATTTTAAGAAGGCTGTCACCTTTTGGGGAGAGTTCTTTGAGGTAGAAATTGCCAAAAAAATATTTCCACAGCACAAGAATACCCAAGTCCTAAATTCCAGCCTCTTTACTACTTCAGTATGTAAAAAGCTAAAACATTTAACAGCAAAATACATATATGCATAAATCCAGTGGTGCAAACATGAAACATTGTGATACCTCTTTAAAAAAAAGTTGAAATAATGAAGCATTTTGACCTTCTTTAACTCTAAAAGATTAACTTGAAAGTGACTGACTGCTCATTACTCTAGCTCCAGGGTTCTCTCTTTGGGGTCAGAATTCCCTGGATGGAAAGTAAAGGCATTAACATAGCACATGTACTGGTAGCAATGCATCCTTTTTCTTGCTGGAGCAGTGGAAGATGCAGAGAAAAGGGTTGCAAAGGCTGCCTTTAACTGTCCCAATATAGAGAGAAGAGGTAGTTTTGAAGAGGAATCCATCCTAGAGTTGAATTATTAGTTCTCTAAATTGCCTCCTGGCTAGGCTAAGTAAAGCAACCTAATTGTACTGAAATGAGCTTTTGCAAATGCTCTTACTGTGCCAGAATTTTTCAGATAATGTGACTTGTTCTGCAGTTGCAGAACATCTTTACAGTCAGTGCAACACATCAGGAAAGTGTACACCACAGTGTCAAAGCTGGTGAGCAAATGCTGTAGAGTTTATCTGTGCACGTCCACTGGCATTTTGCATGTTATTTCCAGGTGTTGTGGTTTAACCCCAGCCAGCAGCTAAGCACCAGGCAGCTGCTTCCCCCTCCCAGTGGGATGGGGAGGAGGGGAAAAAAAAAAAAGGTAAAACTTGTGGGTTGAGATAAGAACACTTGAATAACTAAAATAAAATACACTACTAACTAAGAATAATATAATAATTGTAATGAAAAGGAATATAACAAAAAAAAGAATAAAGCCCAAGAAAAGACAAGTGAGACACAATGCAATTGCTCACCACCTGCTGACTGATGCCTCAGCAGCAATCTGGCCCCCTGGCCAACTCCCTCCTGTTTATATACTGGGCATGATGTCACATGGTATGGAGTATCCCTTTGGCCAGTTTGCGTCGGCTGTCCTGGCTACACTCCCTCCCAGCTTCTTGCACACCTGCTTGCTGGCAGAGCATGGGAAACTGAAAAGTCCTTAGCTTAGGATAAGTGCTACTTAGCAACAACTAAAACGTCAGCCTGTTATCAACATTATTCTCACACTAAATCCAAAACACAGCACTGTACCAGCTACTAAGAAGAAAATTAACTCTGTCCTAGCTGAAACCAGGACACCAGGCAACAAACAGTTTAGCCAGAGCCACTGCTCATGGCTGGCTACTAGATAGCTTAAATCCCAAACAATGGCTGGAGTTCTCAGCTACCTTCCCAGGTCATGTTTTCAGCTAGGAATAAACAAAGAAATACATGGAAGCAAATTCTCCAGTCTTTGAGCACCCAGAGGTTTGGGAGAATGCTAATGAACATAGTGTGCCTTACCATTGATCTGCATGTCAGTCCTCAGATACCCTTTTCCACTTTTGTGTCCACAAAAAGCTAATGTTATTGTTCAATTTTTACAACCTGTAAATTAGTAGTGATGAGTGAGCAGCCTTAAAGGAACTAGTGCACCCAAAAGGCACCTGACCTGTTAGATTCTTCAGCAGCACAATTAAACTTAGCTGAATTCATGTAATCACAACACAGAAGCAGCATCTGTTCTCCTGTCTCAAGAGATAGATACAAGCAAACTCTGTCTGCCACACTGTCCTCCCTTCTAGTTGCCTTGATGTTGCAGGATGTCCTTTGTCAAGACTTGCCTCAGATCCTAACTGTTCAGCTCTGCTCTTTCCTGCTTGCTTTCTCTTGGTAGCTAGGCTCACTTCCAGACATCTCTAAATACTGTTTGCATGAAGCCATTCATTGCTGCATGGGATGTCTGAATCCAACCACAACATATGGCGCTTTCACCATTTGAGTGGCTGATAGTCATGGGAAGTGTCTGCCTGTCTTCTGTCATTTTGGGTCTTCCCCCTGATATTTGCAGTCTGACTTATATTTTACAAAAACACTAAGTCCAATTAGCCATGTGCTAAGTTAATACAGTTGTTTGTATCTGAAGACCAGATTAAGATCGGTAGACTTCCTTTTTGCTTTTTTCTAGGCTAAGTTTTGGTGGCGTGTTTGCTCTGGGAGTGTTCTATGAGATACCCCACTTATGTCCCCACCCTTCTGTGCTTACAGCCTGGATAAGCTTAAACTAAGTCTGTGCAGCAACTGGTTATTCTGCTGTTAAATATATATCTGAAATGGCTACATCTCCAGAATTTTGCCTGACTGCCTTTTGTCACCATTCAGAACCAACTCACTCAAACTGCTTTCCTCGACCACAATGTGGGAGCATTGCCTAGTTTTTGCGCTGTTTTTTTCCTAAATTATTCTCTGGACATGTGGATTGCTTGACTTCCCCCTCCATTATGGGTTTGCCATGTTCTTTCCAGCACTTGAAAATATAAGTATAGTTTAAAGTAAGCTCCAGTGGAGTTATGGCAGCTTGAGAGCCTGATGTGATTTCACACCACTGAAATAAGCACAGATGTGTCCACTTTGTCTTCTGCCTCAGAAATACCATACTGGCTGAATCTGCACTGGTTGTATTTGCCCTAGAGTCTACCTTGCACAATAGTATCTGCTGGTTCTTGTAAATCATGCTGCAAAATATCTACACGAGCTTTGTTGCTTTAAAATTTTCTGTAATAAAATAAATGTTCTTACCTCCAGTGCAAGTGCTCCACAGAAGTGGAGCTTTTGAGCATCCTTGTGCTGTTGTCTCCCTGAGCCACTGATCCTATTCTAAGGCTAGAGTGTTAGAAAGGCATTACTGATAAAATTAGCAGCTTCATCAGCATCAAATGGTTTTTATCCATTGTGCCTGAAACTACTCCAGCTTCCTAATAGTCCCCTATGTGTATAGGGAAGAGAGGATTGAGAGGAAATAAATTGTGAGGTGAGATCCAAGAGCACACTTTATCTGTAGTATGAGTATGGTGTAGGGGGAGATAAGAAGCAAGATACCTGACAGTATTGTTATGCTGGAATAATGATCTGCAAAGGTTGTTAATTATTATGCTTCTTTACCATCAATGTAAATGTACATCTCTTCTGTTCCAAAGCAGCAGAGTTATAAAACACAAAGGGAAAATCCTCTTCAGAGTAACTTAATGTGAGTTCAGGTGGCTGTGCTTATAATCAAATGACCTTATCCAGTGCAGAAGCACACAGGGCAGCATGGAACAGAAATTTGCTCTTCCCATAGCAAGATGAAAAGGAGGATCAAGGTTTAACTGTGAAATGGAATGAAACAGGCTTTAGAGCCTTCCAGCTCCAAAGGAGCTTGGTTCTGGTCTCAGTTTCAGTGTCCCAACTCCAAGAATAAATATTAATTTATATGAGGCAGTTGCTGAAAGAATTTAGAGAGCCTGAGTAGGAAGTAAGGGCCCTAACGTCTTTGGTAGTCAGCCTACCTCCCTGGGCTCCATAGCAAATTTGTCAGTAGTCCCAGATTTAATGGGATGTAGGGTAGAAACCAGCACAGTCTCCCTCCCTCCCCAGAGCTCCTGGTGGGCAGGTGGTTAACACATTGCTGCAGGCTGTAATTTCAAACACTTTGAATGAAGCGTTAGAGCCCAAGTTTACTCTTTTCCGGGTGAGTCTGCAGCTACCCACTCTCCACTCAAGAGGGACAGCACGACTACCTAAAAATGTAAGGTGAACTCAGTGGTGTCAGTGTGTCCTAAGTATGACTGGATGAGCCCTGCAGAGAATTCACCAATGCCAATGTAGTCGAAGCAGTAGCACCTTTGGTCACGTCTGGAAGCTCGTACTGAGGAAGTCCCCTCCAGCAAACTGATGGTCAGGTCCCTGGGAAAGCAGGGACATGTGAATTCACAAACAATATGAAAAGGACGCACATCTAAAAGCTGTACCTAAAACTTTTACTTGGACTTTTAAAAACAATTTCTTATTTTTAATACAATAGAAAATATTTTATTATTGCTCTTAAAAATGTAATATACTACTCTCTCACATAAGCAAATTCCCTTTTAAAAAGGGATAATTTGTGTGGCTCTGTAGGAACCTATTGGTGCTTTGTTTCTACACTAAGAGAGTAATATCCCCATGTCAGTAATCTGTCAGTCAGAATATCCGCTTTTGGGATATGTGCTCGAGGATTTTCAGAGTCATTGGAATTAGCTAGGAATAAATTGTAATTGAGTTATAAGTAGGATTGTGTGATGCTGCTCATCTGTGACACATCTGTGTGCTTAAATCGGTTTCTGCCAGCAAATCACGAGTGCCAGCCCAACTCTGAGCTTAGGAGCGATCTCCACCCTCGGCACCTCTGAAACATTTCAGGTCGGGGAAATGCGGTGCGGAAGGGCGAGCAGCGTCTGCCGCGGCTCGGGGGATGCGCGTCCCGCTCGCCCCGCCGGCTGGCGGGGGCACCCGCCGCCTCCCCGCCGCAGCAGCCGGCTCCGCCGCTCGTCCCGGCTTCCCGGGCGCGGCGCGCCCGTCCCCGCTTTCGGTTTCACTTCTCCCGTCTCTGGGCGGCGTGTTTCCGCTTGCTTTTCGTGTGCTGAGAAACTTGTGCGGTGCCCGAATGCCTCCAGACTGAAGGAGATAAAGCCCGCAGCGGTAAGTGGATGCCATTCTTCACTTCTTAGTAATGAACGCGAATATCAGAGGTACAAAGCCAAAGTACTGCTCAGGAGTTTGGGCGATTTCCTTCATCTTGGATTTCTCTTAACTTGCAAGTTAGCAAAGTCGGTGCCACTGCTGTTTGCTTAATGAGTGTGTTTTCGTGCTTGTGCCCGGATGTGGTGTCCCCAGCTGGCAGGAGGTATTTTTTGTGTTTTAAAAAAAAGAGAAGGCAATATAGGTGAAGTGGGAATGTCCCTCCCTGGCAGATGCTGGAGGCTCCGCTGCTAAATTCACCAGTTTTTTAAAGTTCTAGCTCATAACGTTAAGACTGTCATTCTTTCTTTTGTCCCTTAAGTATTGTTCTGTAACACTGTCCCTTCAGTCTGATAATGGGTGTGTGCTTTCTTCACTGAATCCCCAACCAAAGCATAAAACACCTAAAGCTGACTCCAGACTTTCTGCAATGAAAAAAACAGAAAAAGGCAGCCCTTCAGGCCTCACTGGAAGTCAGCCCAAGAACTCAATTTTTGTTTGTGCAGTACGTTTCCTGTGCCTTCCAAACTTAAAGATGGGCTGGCAACAACTGCTGAGGAGCCTAGCAGCTATCTGATCTCCCCAAAACAAACCCTCAGAAGGATGCAGGCCGGAGGTAAAGCTTTTGCTACAGACAAGCTCCGCCTTTGTTTTCCTTAGCTCTTTCAGCAGCTGGGGTGCAGAGGAATTAGGCAGAACAAGTGGTCCTTTATTTTCCTCAGCTACAGGAACACGGGTGCTGTGTTCAGTGGCAGCTGTAGCCGGTCAGGCTGTCTGCAGGACCATCAGGTTCAGTTATTTGCTGTCCCCTTCCCTTCCCTGTTTGCCAGTGGCAGGTTAGTGGAGACCCAGGCTGTGTGAGCTGCAGGAGATGGGTCAGGCCCACATGCAGTGCCCAGCAGGGAATTGGTTTTTCGTTCAGGTTTATTTTAAATTGTCTTTTGCAGTCCTTTGTGTATGCCTTTGCAATGCTGTAGGTCCCTCTTTCCCTTGCTTGTATCCCCACTCCCATTGGATTTTACTGATGTCTCTCCCTAGATGGCCAGGTTGCTCCCACAGAGGCACTCACAGGGTTCCCCTGTGGCTACTATAATGTGGCTTTTTGTCACTGGAGCAGTCCTAATGAGTGCTCTCTGAAAAGGCACGTCACCTATGGAGCCAAACGCTGCTGGGGTCTGACCTGCTAAACTCCTGTTTGCCTGCAGGTTGCAGTGTCAGTCCTCAGAGTGTTTTGTTATGGTAGTGAAAACTCTTCTCTTTAAAAAAATCAGTTCTGAAGGCTTTTTCTTTTTCTATACAAATGTGCTGGTTTAATTTCGTGTTTCATTTCTTGTTTCATTGTTTGCTATTGAGCAATAATCTAATGTGCTCAAAGCTAGATCATGTTAATCAAACACAGGTTCCAAGCAAAGGAAAATGTGAGCTGCAGAACTAAGAAAGCTATATTCCTGGGAGTTAGTCTTTTGACAAGCTCTTCTAGATTCCTGTTAAGTCTAGTAAGGTTAAATTCCCTTCTATAGCCTGTTCTGTAGCGGGACACCGATAGTCTTCTCTACCTGGGAGCCCATCATGCTGAGACTTAACTCACTGGTAAACTGAGGTTGGCAGGTAGGTTCCAAATTTGTTGGCAGAAGGCCATACAGCTATGTGTATATGGAGATTGTGGAGACACTTAAAGCTTCAGGGGTGAAAGTATAAGCTTTATAATTTTTAAAAAAGAAAAAACTGAAGTGGAGGAACCTAAGCTTACTGTTCTCTACTAAAGCATGGAAAAATATTCTAGCAAGCACTCCCAAAGTATTTGTTCTCCTTCTACTAAAGATTAATTCCGTAGAGAATGATATGGAAGATACACTGGACTCTTCTCTTGATTAGCAGAAATGCTATTTAATTAGACAAGCTCTATGACTCAGCAGGCTAGTCAAACCCTTCTGAGCTCTTACAGCTCTATTCCAGTCAGAATTTGTGTGGAATTAATTTTCTTCCTTATCCAGTAAAGCCATATTACAAAATCACCAGGTGAATTTAAATCTTATGGATACTAAATTGAAACTGAATAAAATATGAAAAAGTCTGAGATTCATCAGGAATGTAATATCTAAACAGGCAGAGCCATTGAAGATGAGAGCACCAGTGGACAGGTCGATATCCTAATGGAAATGCTCAAAAGATATGGAGTGGGGTATATAAATTCTTAAATGTGTAAGTTTCCTGGAAGTATTTGGATAAATGTATTGAATCTATGGACAGCATTTTCTCTACACCTTGGCTCTTCTCCATTTCTTTCTCTGATTAGATTGGTACTGATTTATTTTGGCTGCTTTTACTTTCTCATACACCTTTCTATAGCCTGGTATGCCTTCTTTCGCTATGAGATGGAAAGACGGTTAGAATTTTGTGTGTGGCTGGCTCGTAAAACAAAAACTGGCAAGAACTGTAAAATAAAGAAGTGGTATATTAGGCATTCTTACTGCATGTAACTATAAATATTTTAAGTGTAGTTAAGCTCAGAGCATAGTGATTAACATTGAGGGGCCTGTGTATAATTTGTCATATTTATTGTATTTTATGCATGTTAAAGCAATGCAAAATTAATCAGAAAAGGGAAAATGGTTGGAAATTTGCATTGATAATAGATAAAGTGTTGGTAGCTTTTTGAACATAATTATTTTTACATAAGACAATACTATTGTTTTTAAAGAAAAATCTTAATTTAGAGAGATTATTAGACGTATCTTTTCTGCAGAAATGAATGCTACTTTATGGGTGAAAAATACTGAGTGTTTGCTCAGTATAAAACTGCATGTTTTTTGAGCCTGGCTTGCTTAGCCTTCAGTTTAAGATATAAGTTGTGTCAAAATGTTTGTAATTTGTACTGTGTTCATTTTGCCTTTGCAGATAAAACAATGGGAAGTCCTACTCTTTGGTGGAGCAGCTTATCTGTCAGACTGGTGTCTGCCTGCTTGCTGTGTGCATCAGTTGGAAAGCAATGTCAGATCCGAAATGAAGTGGCTGATTGCAGTCACCTAAAGCTGACTCAAATTCCTTCTGACCTCCCAAACAATATAACGGGTTTGGACATTTCTCATAATCAGCTAAGACAGCTAGGTCCTGCAAATCTGACCAAGTACAGCCAGCTCATTTACTTGAACGCAGGCTACAACAGCATCTCTAAACTGCAGCCAGAACTGTGCCAATATGTGCCCCTGTTGCAGATTCTGAAGTTGGAACATAATGAATTGTATAAGTTCCCTGACAGAGTCTTTGCTTCCTGCACCAACCTGACTGAGCTCAATCTAGGTTACAACAGAATAGATACAAAAAATGATCCTTTCAAACCCCTGGAGGTAAGCTTTATAAATGTACCTTTTCATGTAAATAAAGTATAAATGGGGAATTTACTGTGTTTTCCAGTGTGTGTACAGAATCTGAGTTGCCTGGGGTCTAAAAATGGTAGCTAGCCTAAATTCTCAAGGTCAAGGTGTAATTACTCAGACCATGAAGGCCAGTGCTTAGGCTGAATGTAGTGTCCCCCAGGACTTTGGGAATTGAGAGAGAGTAAAAACCTTTTTACTCTACCTTTGTTTTTTCCTGGTAGTTTACATGTAGTTAAATACTCTTCTCTGTAGCATCTGTGAGGTTGGGGGACCAGCACAGGAGGCAAGAAAAGACTATTCCATTGTCTTTGCACCAGGCAGGGAATCATGCAAAAGGAAGGGCCTAAGGACAAAAGAAAAGAGACAATGTGTGGGTACTAATTGTTGTACAATGTTGTAATGAATGCGCATGTTGTTTTGAACAAGTCTAACTTTTCTGCTAAACTCAGTATTCCAGTTCAGTTACATAAAATGTACTTGCTTGCATCGTAGGACTGCTGACTCTCAACTAAGTACAAATGAGTACAAGCCAGCTTCGGTGCTGGGAACAGAACTGAAGTTCCGGCCTTCCTTGCTTTGCTGCTGCCCTGTTACTGATGGAGGCCAGGCTTGGGGCACCTCAATGCGCATTCTGTGGAGTCACCTTTAGGGTAGCATCTCCTCCTCTGCAGGTGCAGGAGGAGTCTGAGCACCTGGGCATGAGCTGGAGTATTACAAGGCATACAGCACTGATCGTTGTAAGCTGCTACTGCACTCCTCTTCACCTTCCTCACTTCGATTTATGGGGGTGGACCACAGTGAAGAGAGTGGAACGCAAGGTTTAATACTGCAGTAGTTGTAACTGCAGCCACCTGTAGGCTTTTGCTTTTATCACTTTATCTGGAGCAGGAAAGCTTTCAGTGAATTAAGGAATTTTAGATAAAGTAATTCTTTGGTTTGCAGTAGATATTTTAGCAGATTAAGACCATGAACACAATGAAAGTTACAGGTGTGGAAGATACAGAAGGCTTCTTCCTGCAGGAGCTTGAAAGCTGCCATTTCTCTATTACAAATTTATTTTAATTGTAGTATTGCAACTAATTTCTAATCAATTAGACTCTAATGCAATATTTCAAAATGGGTTTGTATTCTATAAAATAAAAAGAATTTTATACTTTTCTGTTTGCATGTTCTCCCCAGAACTTGAATATTTTGGACCTATCTCACAATTTTTTGAAGTCAGCAAATTTAGGATCGCAGCAACAGTTGAAGAACCTTCGTGAGCTCATGTTGGATAGCAATCAAATCACTGAGTTAAAAAAGGAAGACTTCAGTTTTCTTAGCAACACGTCATTGAATAGTCTTGATTTGTCATCAAATCCACTGAAAGAGGTAGGAAGCATTTCAACAGAAATTCAACAGGTGTAAGTATAAAATGGAACTATCCTGATTTATCCTTTATGATTTTATGGCATTTACATTACATTTTTGATCCACTGAGGTCCGAGATAAAACCATTCTGTTGTATATAGCATTACTCCTGACCTCCAGTAGTGATACACGTAATTATTTTTCTCCTGAGAGAACTGAGATCAACAAGAGCTGGTTCCATGTAGATCAGAGGTCTCAAGCAAGAGCTAGATCGAGTAGCTCTGTGAACCCTTACCAGGTATTTTCTATGCAGGATTTTTTTTGTACGTGCTGAAGGTGAACAGCTGACATACTTTCTAAATGGGGAAAAAGTGCGATATTATGCAAGGCTAGTTATACAATCTAGGTCTCACTTCCTAGTTAATCAAAGAGAACATTCATTTGTGCCTGTGGGGAAGCCCAGAGCAATAATCATTGCAGAAATGTATACTCTCTTAAAAAACCAAGTGGGTGTTTTTTCTGCCACCTACCTCACTGTTCTCAGTGTTACAATATGATTCTTTGAAGAGTGATGGTAAGTGTTGCAGTTCTAAACTGGTTGACCGTCAGCATATGAATACAGAATTTGCATTGAATTTCCTTGGGTTTTTTCCCAGTTGATTGATCTGTAAAGAACATGTACATTGAAATTACAAGAATATTTTAAAGTGGCATAAGCTTGTACCACTGCTGAGAGGCAATCCCACCGTCCTCTTTCCCTTGGCCGGTTCATCCATCCCTCTTTCTGGTGCAAGCTTTAATGAGGCTATGCACTGGATCACCGAGGAAATTCTACAGATGTTTTGGCTTGGTTAGCTTGTAGTCAGGCTGGTTCCCTATCTGTTTCTCCATGTGACTGCATGTATGGCCGTATTGGCACAAGGGTACAGCGTGTGGATAAGTAGATGGGACTGCTCCTTTCTTGGGCAGTGCTACTTTATGCTAGTTTAAGCTGCTCTGATTTTACAGTACTGCTATCTGAAAAGCAGCCTTATGCATTTGAATCATTCTGACAAATGGAGTATTTAATCATTCAGCTGGTATCTGAATCAAGCTGAGGGGCCAGCACTATGATGGAGGTTTGTGAATTATATTGTTGAAACAAGTGTGTAGTATCACATTTCATGAGTGTAGCTTCTGCTCACACAGAGAAACCGGGTTTCTTCTTGGCTGTCTGAAGGCCTAAATAACTTTTTTACAGTATATCTGGTTTTGCACTAGTATATTGGTATCCCTAGCACATACCAATAACAGAAAGCTGAAGAAAGAGATTATCTCAATTTCTAAGATACTTCTAGTGAAAGAGTTTTAGCAGCTGGATACAAAATTGTAATTAACTTGCATCTCACTAAGCAACTTTCTGTCTTCTTCTAAAAGAGTACTACTCAGAATTGTGATAATCATGTTACAAATTTTAGAACTATTATCACAAGAAGTATAAACTCCAAGAAGTGTTTGTCTGAACTTGGCTGTGGAAAAATCTGAGTGTAGGAGTTATAGTCTGCTTCAAAATCTCGTTTGAAAACCTTTCCAAATTTTGGCTTTATGGGTCAACTTTCTTACGTAATCCCCTTGTTTAGGTCAAAACTCTTCTCTTTTCCTTTCAGTTTCACATAGGATGTTTACATGCAATTGGAAATCTGTTTGGCCTCATACTGAATGATGTTGAACTTGGTGAAAATCATACAAAGAAACTTTGTACAGAATTATCAAACACAGCGATTCAGAACCTCTCACTGAGCCATGTGAAGCTTTCATCCATTGGCAAGTCAACTTTCCAGGGACTGCAAGGAACAAATCTTACAGTTTTAAACCTTTCCCAAAATTCTCTGTCTGTGATAGAAGATGACTCATTTCAGTGGCTTTCAAGTTTACAATACTTAAACCTGAAGCATAATAACATTCATGTATCTTCACATTTATTTTATGGATTATCCAGCCTCAAACATCTGAATCTGGTAAATTCACTTACTGGGAAAATTGAAGATTTTTCCTTTCATTGGTTATACCACCTGGAGTACCTTATAATGGATAACAACAATTTTCCAGGAATTACTGCCAATATGTTCACAGGTCTGAACAACCTGAAATACCTGAGTCTCTGTAACTGCAACATAAACTTACAAAGAATAACTAATAAAACATTTTCATCACTTGCTAATTCCAGTTTGGAGGTTCTCAACCTCACAAAAACAAGAATCTCTACAATAGAAAGTGGGGCATTTTCCTCCTTGGGACACCTGAAAATTCTTGATCTTGGTCTCAATGAAATTAGTCAAGAGCTCACAGGTCATGAGTTTAAAGGTCTCAATAATATACAAGATATTTATCTTTCCTATAATAAAAACTTGACTTTGCGAAGTGAATCATTCATTTTTGTCCCAAGCCTTAGAAAACTGATGCTGAGGAAGGTAGGTTGCAGTAATCTGGCGCTTTCTCCTTCGCCTTTTCATCCTCTACAAAATCTGACTGTCCTGGACATCAGCAATAACAACATAGCAAACATAAAAGAAGACTTGTTTGATGGACTTCACAAACTTGACATTCTGGACTTGCAGCACAACAATTTAGCCCGACTTTGGAAACATGCAAATCCAGGTGGCCCTGTTCTTTTTTTAAAAGATCTTCCCAACTTGCATATTCTTAATTTAAAATCAAATGGGCTTGATGAGATTCCAGTTCAGGTTTTCAAGGGTCTGTTTCAATTAAAAAACTTGGACTTAGGATCGAATAATTTGAATTTGCTTCCAGCAACTCTGTTTGATGACCAAGCCTCTCTGAATTCATTGAATCTTCAGAAAAATCTGATAACCTCAGTTGAAGAAAAAGTGTTTGGCCCAGCTTTCAAGAGCTTGAGAATACTAGAGATGGATTCCAATCCATTTGATTGCACCTGTGAAAGCATTGCTTGGTTTGCTGATTGGCTTAATGTGACCCAAGCATATATACCTGGATTGCGGTCCCAGTACGTTTGCAACACGCCACCTAAATATCACGGTAGTCTGGTGTTGCATTTTGATAGCTCAGCCTGCAAAGACAGTGCTCCATTTAAACTTCTGTTTGTGATCACTACCACTGTTGTGATGCTACTCATTTTTATTGTTCTTCTCGTCCATTTTGAAGGGTGGAGAGTAGCTTTCTACTGGAATATTTTAGTAAATCGAATACTCGGTTTTAAAGAACTTGACAGACAACAGGAAGAGTTTGATTATGATGCCTACATTATTCGTGCGAGACAGGACAAGAATTGGGTGTATAAGAATTTAACCCCTCTGGAAGAAAATAACCACTTTCAAATCAGGTTTTGTTTAGAAGAACGGGACTTTGAAGCAGGCATATCTGAATTTGAAGCCACAATTAACAGTATAAAAATGAGCAGGAAGATTATTTTTGTTGTGACTGAACACCTCTTACAGGATCCCTGGTGCAAAAAGTGAGTAGGATATAATATTTTATATGTAAGGGGGAAAATTTCTTAACAGATTTTTTTAACAAGGTAATCTTTTTTGCTGTGTAATTTAATCAAAAATACCATTTAATAAAAAATACCATGCAAATTCTACTTCAATATATTTACTTACTATAGCATAACTTCAGAATAATATCTAAGTTAATAAATTTAATTGCTCCACATGTACACTAGTGGAAATTTAAATCTCCAAGTCATTACTTTTTTTTTTTCAAAAAGTCAAGCTGTCACCTGTGCAGTTTGCTTTCCTTAAAATTACATGTTTGAAAAAGAGCAATAATGGGTGAGATCACTAGCATCCAAAGATGATTTTTATTTGCCTTTAAATGAGTCTTTCACTTTTCTTACGTAGTGATCTTGAAAAGAAAGGAACTTTGCTAAACAAGGCTATATGAAGACAGTAGCCTTAGGTTACATTTTTAGAGGATGATTTTTTTCTTTAGTTAGAAGGTAACTAATTTAAGATAAGTAATGACAATTTTATATCATAGAATAGACATTAAGACCCCTGTTTGAGTCCAGTCCTTGAGTTTGCAATGTGCTATTATGTGAGCTATTAAAAGAACTGTTTGTCATTTTTTTCCCTCCACATGAAAGAAAATATGTATTTTTGTCTTATTTTTGCTTCAGTTTTAAGGTGTATCATGCTCTTCAGCAAGCTATTGAACAAAGCCGGGACTCCATCATATTGATCTTTCTTCATGATATTCAAGATTACAAGTTGTATCATGCACTTCACCTGAGAAGAGGAATGTTCAGATCTCGCTGCATCTTGAACTGGCCAGCCCAGAAAGAACGAGTCAGTGCATTTCATCAGCAATTAGTGATGGCGCTTAAATCTAATAGTAAAGCGCACTGAATTTTGAAAATACAGATTTTAATTATGGGGTCATTTTATTGCGTATTTTCTATCATTGGAAAACTAACAGGTCTTCAGGAAGACCTGAAAAAGTTTGTCGTGCTGGAAAGATACGTAAAAGTCAGTATAATTTAAATTTACTTGTCTATATTCATGTGTTTGCTGATATTTTAATTCACCTGCACTGAAGTGACATGTTAAAATGGATCATCATTGATAGTCATTTCAGTCTGTGTATCAAAAATGTGGTAGAAATTCTGAAAAGCAGTGAGAATGACTGATGTTCTAGGAAAAATGTCCATCTGATACAGTGCAGAAAAGACATAGACTCTCTACTTCAAAGGGATATGCAAAAGAGAATGCAATAATGATAAAATAGCAAATTCTGGGTAGAAGGTAGAGTGGACACTACTGCTTGCTTTCATAACACAAGGGGAGATTCAGTGAAATGAAAATTGGAAAGCTTTCCATGTGAAGCACGGTAAGTAACATGGAAAATTATTTCTGTAGTTGAAACCAAGAAACACAGCAGAGTTTCAAAGTGAGTTTTAAAACCTTTGTTTTAAGAGAAAGCCACAGAAAGAAATTTGGCCCTGTGAGCAGCCTGTTCAGAACATGCAGTGGAGGATTGCTTATGCCTTCTGGGTGGGGCTAGTACTGGTGACTATCAAAAACAGCTTTTCAGACTAATGAGTCAACTGATTTAATCAATGTGGTATGATTAAAAAAAAATCTTTACTCTTCCCTACTGAAATTCAGAGAGCTGGCCGAAGGACATTTATACTGAGAGATGTCACCTTAATTGTTTGAATGCGCATAAAACTATATGTGGGCCTTTAAATAGAACCTGAAATCAGTGTGAAACGGCCAAGGCACAGCTGGTGCACCTGTATAAAATGAGTAAAGGCATAGATATTTCTGTAGCATAACTAGAAGACAGCTTTGTGGGGGAGGTGGTGCTACTGTAATTTCATTACTGAAAACTTTGTTACTGGTGAAACAACAATAAAAAATAACCCCCAAAAGAAATAGTTTTAAACCGTATCAGAAATATTACTGTGACTACAGTTACAGGTAGAGTGGGAGAAAAACTTCAAAAGTAGATTAATTTCAATTTTTTTGTTTCCTTTTTCTTTATGACTGTATATAGTTTTGCCTTTGATAACTAAAAATAAAATTGTAAAGAAATCAGATAGAATTCTGTAGTTTAATTTCTTATATATTAATCTAGTTTGTTTCTTCCTTAACATACTTTACAGAAACATGGGCTAGTTGGCAATTGCCAGAGCATTAAGTTTCAAACATATGGGCTAGTAGCTTGATCTGGAGAGAGCTGAGAACCAGCAAAGTGTGCTCTGAAAGGATGTTTATAATGTTTGAGACTGGTTGCAATTTTATGGAGTGTTTGAGCACAATTTATTGTAAATTAGACACTAGACAGTCATTTGTATGTTTTTGTTAATATTTAATTGCTGCTCCAAGGACCTTATAAAACTTTGTCAATTTTTAGTAGGTGTGTGATCCTTCAGTAGCTCAGGGGTATTTTTAAATTGCTTTTTTCCCCCTAGCGTTTCCCTCATCCATTTCAATGCCACCATTACTCCAAGAAGGCTGTTTTACTGCTTTAGAAAACAGCTTTCAGATAGTTCAATACTTAACATTTTAAGCAGCTTTTCTCATGATTTGTTACATGCATAGATGAAAAGCATTTGTTTTCAAGAGGTTTGTATGTCCCATGATGATAAAAAAAAATGTAAATGAGAAAAATAATTAATGAAATAGATTTTGCATGCACCGGAAGAGTGAAGGAAGTGTAGACTGTCTTCACTTGCTCAGGAAGTCCTGAGTGAAAACAAAAAAGGCTTTGTTTACAGTTGAAGTGATAGATGATGATTCCCTAATTACAGTAATAGGACTGTCCCCATTGTGATGCTTTCATCTCCCCTTTCTGACCTTTTCAGGCGAAGTGACAAATTCTTTCTTCATGCTTAGGCCATGAAAGTTGAGGAGGCAAGTTGGTAAGGATGGGGTGCTAGGTATGCACCATGTCAGTCGTTCTTTCTCTTATTTAAAGACTAACATGTGAAAGGGTTCCTATGTCTCCTAAATCTGTAATGACACATAGTAGCAGAATTTCTCATTCCACATCAATATAAATTGTTTAGAAAATGTTAGCAGTTCACATGGATATTAAAAATGACATAAAGAATGCAGAGAATGCATGGAGAAATGCTGAGGTCAAATGTGAAACAAGAGGTCAGACTAGATGATCAAATGGGCCTTTTCTGGCCCCTAAACCCTGACAAATGACAGCGTGTCTAAATTCTATAAAGATTTTTCTTGTTACTAGAAAAGCCCCTAAAGTCGGTCTCAGAACAGTGAAAAAATGTGTTATAGACACTTAGTTTTGTAATATAGCTAAGAATACAAACTAAAAATACTTGCTGATGAGTGAAAATCATTTTAAATGATAAAAATATGATGATGCATTCTAAACAGTTATTTTAGTACCTACATTCATTTTAAAATAATTTACAACAGAAAAAGACATTATAAAGGCTTACAATGAGAATTAGACTAATGTTTAAAAAAAAAAAAGCACAAAAGCAAGAAGCACAGGGCCAATGGTAATCATCAATTATACTTGATATAAAATTTTTGTATAAATTTTCCCTGTTTGTCTGGAAGTTACCTGCTTCTGCTCTGCTCCTATACATTTGTTTGACAATATTATTGGGAGTAAATCAATGGGCTTACCATGGCAGAGAGTTGTAAGTGTTTTCAGGATTAACGGTCTATATCTGAGCTGGGTAGTTTCTTTGCAGTGGGCATCATCAAACTGTATTATGCTGATTCGCTGAGGGGTTGGATACCAAATAAATGAAAAACAGTTCCAGACTTGTAGTGTCAAAGATGTTACCTAGGACTAAAGAGGAATCATCTGTATTGAAAGCAGAATATCTAAAGGACTTCAGCGAGGCATGATGCTCAAGTCTGTAGATTTGGGGTGGAACCTGACTGTTTCGGTGGTTCTTGAATGACAGGGAGTAATGAACAAGTTACAGACAGTGATGTTCATAATAGGATCTATTCCAGGTGTTCATGCAGGGTTGTTTTGGGGCTGCAGCTGAGATAAATGTACTACACATCAATGTGCTCAATTATGCTACTTCCACTGTGGCTCAGTCAAGGCTTTTTGGCATGGTGAGGAATAAACGCAGACTGTGCTGCTGTTAGGTTTATGTGGACCTATTCCATAAGGTTTGGTCAGAACATATTTATTTCAGTTGGTAAGAAAAAAGGCCAAGAATATCCCAATTTCAAATCTCAGTCCTCTACTTGGTGTCGTGTGTGCTCCAGTCTGCCAGCTCATTGCACTCCTTGATGTGCTAGGAAGACAAGGCAGGGATAGAATTCCCCTTTGTACCCTTGGTTGTTGTCTACCAGCAGCTGCCAGCTTTAAGTTGATAGTGCAACTAGTTGCTTGATGTATGATCCTGGGCTCGTACATATAAAGCAACTGTGCTCTCCTTCAGCCTGTGCTGTTCTTTTGGACGCTGCCAAGGGCCATGCTACCTACCATATTCTGAGCTGACACAGTGTTTGCCCTGTCCATAATACCAGCCATTACAGTGTCCCCAAACTGCTGCTGGCACGATCATGCTTCTTTCCATCCAGCCAGCCAGCCCTGTCTTGCAAAGCTAGGGCAGTATTTGCCCCAGCCCTGACTCGTGTGCCTCCAGCTACCTGGCTTGTGCCACTGCTGCTGGTATTTGTAGGAAAAGAGAGAAAGGTCTTTGATCCTGACACCCTCTACTGCCCTCCAAGCTGCCTGGGATTGTTGGTAGCATCTTTTCACATGGGCTGTTGCTCCTCCGCAGCTGCCTTCTGCAGTTGCCTGACACGGTGTAAAAAGGCGTACTGGATTGGGTCAATCTCGCTCCCCATTTCTGTTAAACCCTTTCTGCGCACAAATGCGTGCACTGTGCAAAGGAAGGGTGCGAAGCGGAGCCCTGCGACCCTGGCAGATGGAGTTGGTTTCTGCCCCTTAATATGAGGTGGGATTGTAATTAAAGGGAGAATGCCACGCTTTATTTCCTTCGCTCAGGGGCTGCAACAGGTTACTGCCCTGCGCTTCTATATGACTCTCAGGTGCGCAGGCTGATGGCGGCTCACAGGCTTTTTTGTCTGCGCGGTGCACCCCGCCGAGGGCGGTGCGTGCCTCGGCGGGGTTTGTTGCTAGCAACGCCCGCCGGGCCGGGCGGGCAGGAGGCGGCAAGCAGCTCCCGCCGGGAGGGGCTCCCGCCGCCCCCGCCCGGTCTTGCGGGGGCGGGAAGGGGCTCCCGCCCCGCCGCCATGAAGGTGGCGGCGCTGGACCTGGGCGCCCTCCTCACCAAACTTCGCCGCACCCCCGCGGCGCCCGGCCCCCGCGCCCCGCCGCCCCCCCCAGCCCGCGCCCCCCGCCCGGCGAGGGCTGCGCTCCGGGCAGGGCGGTGCCGCTGGGGGGAGCGGGCGGCCGCCCCCCGCGCCCGGCACCCGCCGCGGCGGACAAGGAGCCCGGGGGGCGGGCGGGCGTCAAGGCCCTGCTCGTCACCCTGCCCGACATCGGGGAGGAGGTGGCGGCGGAGAGCGACGGCGAGGAGACATCCTGCAGCCCGCGGCGCCCCGCGTGAGTGCGCGCCCCCTGAAACCTGGGGGTGGTGGGGTGTCCCCTTCTCCTCCTGTGGGGGTGTCCGTGTTCCCCCCCCCCCCGCCTTTTCTGCCTGTGCGTGTCCTGAGAGGTCCTGAACATCTCCCTGCGCTGGAGTTTCCTTCCCCCAGGGGTATGCTAGAGGTAGGAAAGAGCGCCTCCAAGAGCGAAAGTGATGGTTTGCACCGGGGCTGTTTTCGGCGCCTGTGAGAAGCGAAGAGCTGGACTATGCTCGGGGTCCCGGCTGAAAGGCGGGCGGCTGTACGCCGGGGGAACGGAGGTCAGCGCCCGGCCCCGCACGGGCGGAAGAAAGATGCCCCGTCCCCGAGGGGAACAACGTAGGAGAGGCTGAGCAGCGAGAGCAGCCGAAGTCCAGAGGGAGCGCAGGGGGTGCTGAGCTTGAGCAGGGATCGTAAAGATAACGCATGCAGGTGTGTGAGTTGTAGTAAAGTCTGTCCCGAAGTTGCAGCTGTGCATCAAAGCAGACATTTCAGTCACTGCCTTGTAAAAATCTGACGTGTCAATAAGGGGTGGGAAACTTTGTTTGGATACTTCTGTGTTTAATCGTTAAGCTACACCTTGAAAGTATTTAGGTTTTGCTGAGGATAAAAGAAGCCTGTTAAGTATGTGTGCTGTAGGATTCAGCTGGTGATATTTTGCTAAGCAAAGGTATAGTGAAGCAGAAAGTGGTTTCTTAGAATATGTAAAGCACAAGAGCTTACTAAAGTGAGTAATAGTTGTATTACTGTATTGGTGGAATATTTTGTACTCTTACCCCAAAAAAAGGCTACCGCATATATTACGTGAACATGTATAATTGCTGCCTCTAGTACTAAACTGTGCTAGTTGATATTACTGACAATCAGAAAAACATTAATATTTTGTCAGGTGTTCATAGGAATGAATATATTCTGGAAAGTTAAGTTTTTAGCTCTTTAGGACTGAAATATCTTTAGTAAACTGTTAAACTTTCAGATGGATTTTAGAACCTCTGCATCTAGTTTGGTTTCCGTGTAGCATAATATTTAAATGATAGTCCTCTGGCTTTCTGAATGAGTCTCTAGCTCTTCCCTGGCAGAGAAATTGTGCTTATTCCCCAGTGTCCAGGGTCATTAGAGTAGGTATGTTAGAAGGTAGGCACCTATTTAGTCCTTTTGGAATCCGTTTATGGGCCTGATGTCTGTCAATGTGAGTGATCTGTTTTTGAATGGGCTAGTAGTGTTGGCTTCTGTGAGCTTTAGTAGCAGCAATGTCTTGAAAGTCACTGCTCTGTTTTGGGGGGGGGGGGGGGGGGAAGTGTTTTTCTTTTATGCCTGTTTAAACTGATCTACTGATTTCAAGGAGTGTCTCTAGTTCTTGTGTTGCAAGGTATAGTAATCATTCATTCATCTTCTAATTTATCTACCTCTTCTATGATTTTGGAAACCGTAAGCACATCATCTTTTAGCCTTCTCCAGGAGTCCCAGCCTTTTTAGCCTTCCTTCTGAAGGCAGCTCTCTATTCCCTTAATCATGTTTGTAGCCCTTCTTTTACTCCAGTATGTCTTTCTTGAGATGCAGGGACGAGAACTGCGCACAGTATTCTGTTTGTGGACCCAGTAAGGTTTTACACAGCAGCTAAGTGATGCTTTCCGTTTCTGTCTCAGTATCCTGATGTGGACCAGCATTTTGTTGGTGGCTTTGGTTGTCACTGTATATTGAGTCCATGGTGACTCCAGGATTGCTTTCTGAACTGTAGTTGCCAGTCCCAATGTCAGCATCATGTAAAGGTGCTTTAGATTGGTTTTTTTCCTGCATAACTACTGACAATACATATTTGTAAATACATACTTTTATCTAGATATTTATAAGTTTATTTTAGCAAATAGTAAATTAATTGAAATATTATAATTGCCAGATAAGTAAGCTATATAACACTGTGAAAATAATACAAGTAGGAACACAAACCCTCCCTGATGTACTTCTTTTATTTCCCCCTGCTGCCATCTAATGTGTTTGGTTTTGTTTCGGAATAAATTGTAAGCTCTTTCAGGCTTAAACTTTTCCTGCATTTGTGTAGAATAGTAGCCTTTCTGGCACAGGGAGGTTAATCTGATTTGAAGTGTATTGACAGAGTTCTGTTTAGAAGGTATTTAATGCTTTATATATGCAATACCAGAACCAAATCAGTGTTGTTTGCCTATAATTTCCCACTACTTGTTTCTTTTTTTAGTACCAAGAATAAAGCCAAGTATAATGCTGTGTGAGCCAGTATTCCTGTTGAAGTGCTGATGACTTTTATCATCTAAAAAAAAATAAAAGGATGAGATTCACTCTGAAGACAAACTAATTGATTGTATTGGGATGGAGAATAAACCCTATTACATTAAAACTGGTTGTGTGCAGCAAAATGCTTATTTCAGCTTGCTATTGAAACGCTTCTAACTGATATCCCCTAATTATCCCCTGTTATACTTTCGTATGCATGGTGGCATTTCAAATATTTTATTCATAGCAGTCAAGCTTATTCTGATAAGGTATTGTCTGTCTTCAAAAAACCAAAACCAAACCAGAAAGATGTAGAAGAAGCAATAAGATACATCACTTCGACAAGGAAAGTCTATACCTCCACATTAGCATTTTTTAATTAGATGGTTCCACTTAAGCTTTTAGAAGAAGCATCTTAATTAAATATTGAAAACTTCAGTATTCCTTGCCTAGAGTTCAGATTTGAATTTGTGAGTTACAGAATATGATGTTATTGATAGTTACACATAGGAACCTTTTGCTTACCCAAACGAAGTTCCTTTATGACAAGTTTTATTGCTGTTTAAAATGTTTTAGAAGGCATTATCAATGGCCAGTGTACTTTCATTAATAGCAATTTAACTAGGAGTAATTGGCTAATAAATGAAAGGATCCATTTTATGTCTTAGTACTTTTTTCTCAGGTGCTGACAAGTTGATAGCAATCAAAATAGAGAGAGCGCAAAATAGTGAAAATCCGGCACTGCTTTCTTCCTGTCTTTCCCAGGTACTCTGAATTTTCCCGAGCTCCGCAATTACCAACAACTGGTCCTGATACTGTGTAGGGCTAAACTATAGCAGTACTTTGTAAGATCTTGCATTTACTGTTTATTTACATAGTGATTTCATATCCTTCTAATCAAATTGAAGGAGCAGTAATGAATAAATCTATTTTGCTAAATGGAGGAAAAAAATCCACTTTTATTACTGTTGTTTGAAAAAACATATTCTGCTATATAAGATCATGAAATTCCTTGGGAGGATAACAAGATGCCTTATGCTACACTTGCCATAATATGCTGGTGACACCAAGATACATAGATTCCTTTTTTAAGAAACATTATTATTGCTATCCTAACATGTTGCAATAACTAGAGGAGATAACAGCCCTTAGCTGATCTAAAGATAAATTGGGCGAAGCTTAAGTTATGTTGTTTAAGAGTGGGTAGTATTTTGTAGAAATTAATTGCACTGCTCCCCATTTTTGGGATAGTTCTAACACATGGAAAACCTGCTTGTGAACTTGGTAGGAGAAGGGTAGCTTTATCTGTGATGTAAAAATGTCACTATCTTCTGCCAGCTTTTATTTCACCGTAGGTCAAACTTTGGCCTTCAAAATGATTAACTTTGAAAATGTGGGTATAAGTAACTTGATGAGCTGCAGAAGAGGATGGAAACTCGGATTCCCTATCTCCTGTTTTAACCACTAAAAGCAATAGATCTCTTTCACGCTGTAATGCATACTAACCTAGATAGAGCATTGCAGTGTTACTTAGCTGCGTATTTCCATTGTTGTAGTGATCTAAAAGAGTAAATGTAGTAATGTGGTGGTTTGCCATGGTCTATTTTTTTCATTGCAAATAAGCATAAAAGAGCTTAGAAGTAGATTTTAATTTTACATGGTACTATGGAAGTCAATATTCCTCTAGATGGACGGAACTAAAAATAATTCCTAACATTTTAGAACATTATATATAACATTAGGTTTTTGGTAAAGTCTTATGAAGTTTCCAGCAAGTAGCTAATCAGCTAGAGAATAAATGTCAAAAAAAAAAAAAAAGCTAAAACCAAAGAATCCCAATTTTCCTCCAAGTGCTTTTATTGCTTTCAGATGCTAAGAACTTGTTCTTGTGTACATTTAATATTAGTCTGTGTCGTTTATAGGAAACTTAAGGTGGTATGTTTACAACCAGGCATTTTATTTCTGATCCAGCGCTCAGTGAGCGGGATCACTAGTGTTAGCCATGGAAAGGAGAAGAGGAAGGGCCCTGGGCCCATGTTGTTACACTTAACTGCGATTGTGAATTCCTCTAAGATCTTGTGAGTTGGGGGGCAAAATGCGTTCTACTTTATAATGTCTATAACGGTTTTTTTAATTGCTCATCAATGTAGAGTTCAGTGTGCAATTGTTTGTGGGGTTACATTTTTAGTCTAGCTTTGGCTTATAGTGGCACCAGATCAATATCCCCCCCCCAGTATTTCTGATAAGATAGAAGATTCTTGGATCCTACAGTAGTTTGTTGGAAGTTCATGGTCTTTTCCATGGTGAGGCCACTCCTGTCAGCTTGATCAAGTTCTAAAGGAGTTCAAAATTTCTTGTCTTCACAAAATACTGAACTTGGGACTGAATGAGTCAGTCTTGTCTAGCTGTTGCCATAATCTTGTTGGAAAATTTCTGAAGTGGTGTGAATGTGTACTTGTGCATGTGCACACATGCACGCTATATGGATCATAGGGGTGGAGATTTCTGTGCTGTTTTGACTCCTTCGCTTGAAAACACATCTTCGTAATGTACACAAGTTGGCACACGGATTATTTTTACCAGATAATTTCTTCTGAAGGGGAAGTCTTAAGTAACCAATACAGGAAGCAATTGCTAAAAATCTCCCCCCCCCCCCCCTTACCCTTGTATTTTTTACAAAAGCACTTTGTAAATAGTTCTTAAAAGTTCTGGAACTATGCGAGGATTAACATGTAAAGCTTCTTAGCATTTTTGCTGAATATATATATACACACACACTTTATACTCCATTTAGAGAGTTGGAATGTTTTTGGTACATTCTTTTATTCTATAATCTGTAAGGGATAAATCCTAAATAGTATGCTTTGAACAATGGCATTAGTTATGTTGCAATCAGACAGTTTAACAATCTCTGAGAATATCATTACAGTGTTTTCTTCCAAACAGAAATCTTCATAGTGAGGCAAAATGAAACACAACGTTCAGTTGTATGGTCAGGAAATAACTGTCCATTGGTAAATAAAACAGAAGCACATATAAAAATGTTTCACATTTTTAGTCAATTAAAAATATGGGATTACGTATGTCAAGGTTGAACAAGTTCTGTCTTAAATCATCAGTGTGGCTACAATAACCTATACTTGTCACTCGCTAAAAGGTGTCCCAACTACCTAAGCAGTGCAGAAGTAAAACATTAAATAGCGCATAGCTGCTGAGATGCACTACAAGCAAGCCATGTGTATGGTTTTAGAGAATACGTGTTTGGAGTTCAACATATATTTACAAAGTATGTCTGATTTGTAACCAAGGAAGACACATTCCAATAACAATATTTAACGTGACCAATTGCCCAAAGTCATACTGATTGACTATTTTAATATTTTTAATGACATGACCGTGTTCCAGCTCTTTACAAAGAGCATATTGGGAACTTTTCTACACCAAAATGTAATAAACAATCCATAGGGATTTACGGGTTGTTATGCTACATGACTTAATATAGAAGAACTAAAACATGACACAAGGAACCCAAACCTTTTGTCTTGCTTTCTATTTTACAACGTATTTCTAGTTGCTTTCATGTTCTGTCCATTGTTTCCCTCTCCTTTTCATGTTATTCCCCCTCTTCCTCCTGCTTATTGCCTTTCGCAACACTTTCTGAATGAGTGATAGTTTTTATATCCTTACTCTTCCCTTTCCTGACTAGGTGTGCTGAACTCCTAGTAGTCTTCAAAATACGTCCTCTCTTGGCTATGTAGATTCCTCTGGATAGATTGGTTACTGTCTTTCTATCCGCTATCTAAAAAGCATCATCTTATCTCAACAGTCACCAGAGGTTTTAATGAATTGTTTAACCCTTGAATTTAATTTTGTTTCTTTATTATCTTTCTATGACCTGAAATTAAAGTGTACATCATAGTGTACATAATTTTTTTCTTCCTATATTAAAAATAAATGCCTTTGTCTGTTGACCTGTGTATGGACACACAGCTCAAACGCTGCTGTGCATGTTTGTTCAGTTCATAGGTACTAATGCGAGGTGAGAGCTGGTTAGCTGCTGGGTGATGTAGTGGCATCGTGTCCCACAGGCTGCAGCCAGCAAGGAATAGAGGATTAGCACAGTGACTCGAAGGCTCTTAATAATCAGAAAGCGGCAGTGTGCATGAGGGTTTTCTCATGGATGTGCAGCAGGAGATTACCTAACAACACTGTCCATCATCAGTGTGTAATCCCTCTGCTCTGGCTGATACACCTCTATTTCAGCATATTTACATACTGAGCACTTGTGCTTTAAAATGTGTAAAATATGCTCTTTAATGCTTCCTAATATGAAAGAAAGACATTGGAATAAGGATGTGCTGCTCTGGGAACATATTGCAAGATTGATTAGTACTTGAGATAAGCACTGGAAGAGATGTGTACAAAGTACTGGCAGCATTTCAATTGTATCCTTATTTTTGTTGCTCATGGCTACAGAATTTGAGAGAGAGAGGCTTCTGCCGTGTAATATTTTGGCAGAGTATTGGAGCACTTGCTGATGTTTGACACTGAATGTTAATGGCAACCTAGCAGATGAAATAGTGTTGAACATTATCTGGTAGTTTAAGTGAACAAAAGTGAAAGTACATTTTTCATTGTGTAAAGAGCAGACTAGACGTGGTGGTTATCTGTTTTAACATTATAAACTCAATGTCTTGACCTCACTGCAAAATTCTGTAAGGTATTTAAAACAGAGACTATTAAACAACTTCATTGCTTAAAATGAAAGCTATTTATATTATAAGCAGACAGATCATGTTACTTGATGTGGCTGGTATAGTGATCTTTAAACTTTGTGAAATCTGGAAATTTCAACATAAAAGGTATTCTTTTATGAAAGGCAAAGCAAGCCTTAAATAGTTTATAATCTCTTTTTTTTTTTTTTTTCTTTTTTGGGGGGGGCGGGAGGAAAGGGGTTGAGGTTGTGGGATAAAGGGTCGTTTCTTTGTTTTTCAGTAGTGCCTTTCTTCCAATCCAACACCATGGAATTCACGTATAGCAAGGATAGAGGAAAATTTTCAGGTCCTCAAGTCTGTTGGGCTACAGAAGCTTTTGGAGACATGATGTGACATCTTGACATCTCAAGCCAGGGGTGTCTGTGGTCCCAGAGGAAGGAGAAAGGTACTTAGTATACCTAAGCATATACAGACCAAGGTCTCCTCACACTGGTTCACTCTGTACTGTAGAGCTGTTGCCATACAACATTTCAAAGACTTTTTTTTGCTTTTGAAAATTCAGTGTTCAGAGAAGAAGTTCTGCACCTGTTCTGAATGATTTATTGTATGTCCAATTTTCTTCAGAGATTAGTGAACAGAATGGAAAAAAATGTTCTGATCTCTTTGATGTTATGCTGATGAAAGAAATCTGTTGTAAAAAGGTATTAACTGAACTTCCAAATGTACATCAGTAACAAGAATATACAGGGAAAGTCTTGTGGGCCACTTCCAAGTGTTTTGTTAGGGTGCTACTCCCTCCCTGTCTGTTCACAGACACTTGATCCTGCAGCGGTAAATGCCTCCTATCAGATCCAAAGAAATAAAACACCTTCTCTAAGACACTAATTAGCATTCTTTATTATTGCAGTTAATTAAGATGATAGTGTTTTTCTTAATGTTAATTCATAATTTATATTAAAAAGTCAGATTTACTTCTATAAATAGAAGAGGTACTTAACATGCATATCTTGCTCTCAGAAATTGTTTATATTTCCTAGAACCAAGTATTATACTTGTGTTTACATTGTCACAGTGAACCAAGATTAGAAATAGATTTAAAAATATATATAATACTCAGCAAGCTAATGCCATCTTAAAGGCTTTATAATTTTGAAATGCATTCAAAATTTGCAGAAGACTAAAATGACTATATACAAATAACCCTATCCTGAAAATTGGAACAGTTTGTTGTTAGTCTGTGTTGTAAAGATAGGAGCAGAACTCAACACACATAATGGTTGCAAAAGCCTTAAATCTGTTTCAGGATTCAATATGAAAATGCCTAATAATAGGCATTCCACTTAAGTGTATGTAGTACAAATATCCACGTAAGATGCCATGTTGTATGTACACGTATTATTATTGTATTAAAAATTATGGCCTGCTTTTCCCTTATTCCACCTCTTTAGCAGTAGCCCTGAAGACGCAGGAGGATACTATATGTGTGCTGCTCTGTGTGTTGTCAGTGGTTTAAAAAAAATTTACGTTCACTTATTTCTTACTTTTCTTCACTCCAGATGCAATAACAAGTGGAGACCTTAACCCTAAGGAGAAGCAGCTTTTGGGTAAAAGGTGTGATTTTGAGTGCAGCTAGCGAACGCTGTGTGCAGAAGGCTGCCACAGAGGACTAACAAGCTGCAGATGGTGATGAGGGCAAGCACCGAGGAACCTCTGTGCTCTGGGATTCAGGTTCTGAGAGAACCTGCTGCTACCTGGAAGCAAAGAGGAGTTCTGAGCTGCAGTGGCCCCTTCTCTTAACATACTGCTGGCCAAGACTTTTTTTTTTTTTTGTCTAGCCATTGTGCAATTGTTCCCCAAAACTGAGATATAAGATCAAATCATAGTCTTCCTGGAGGCCATTTGTCTACCTAGACCATAGTCATTGCAGTGTTATCATGAGATAATGAGGATGTATATTGATCAGCTGCGTCGCACTGATGAGTGACGATATTCCTTTGGCAAAGTCTTTCAAGATTACCTCCTCTCTGGAGCTGAAGGCAGAGTATTCCAAAGCTATCTTCTTTTTGAGCCAAGTGTGGCTTCTATGATTATTTAGGAAAAGATTTTTAGCTACATATGAAGAAAATTTACATTGTGGCAAATTATGTTAATTTGGTCAGATCAAAAAGATTATCACCGGAAAACTCACTAACAGTTCAACTGTATGAATGCTCCCAGGGTAGTCTAATCATCAAAGCATCAATAACCCATATATAGCTTCAAAGATAGTACGTGCCGTTTCTGAAAAAGGAAGGGCCCAGTTGGGTGGTAGGATTAAATGTTAACAGTAGAAAAACTCTGATAAAGGTTTGTATTTTCAAGCTTCAGATAAAGTCAATACTTCATTCAACGATGACCAAGATGACTGAAAGCACTGAAATGCTTTTTACAATGCTCATTAATAGATACGAGAGCAAAATGAAAATCATCTCTGGGTCTGCAGTGACACTTATTAACAAAGACGTGCTATCGTTTTTTGCGGTGTATCTTTGCTAGCTGTCAAGCCTCTGACATGTTCAGTAATGATAATGATAAAGTTGTTGTGTTGCTAGAAGCTTAGAAGGTAAATGTTTGCTATACCACCTTCCAAGGCAGACTTTTTTTTTCTTCTCCTCATTAAGCCATGTCATTTCTAAGCAAACAGGCCAAACGGGCATTATAGCTGTCTTAGAACTTTCATCTAGCGTTCTGCAGAAAATTATTTTATTAAATTTCTCATGATTCTGCTTCCTTTACTGTGCACCTACTGGGATTACCTCAGCTAAACTATTCTGGGGGTGACTTTTCAAGATATGCCACAATTGTCCTAACTTTGAGAAAGCTGAGGAATAGGGATTGTAAGCCGGAACAGGCATTGTTGTCATCTACCTTGATTTCCTTTGTATTGCCGCAATAAGTAATTAAAGGCTGAGCCAAACTGACTGCTTTCAACAGCTGTAAACGTCACTGCATCTGTCTCATAAAAGGTCCAAACTGCTGAAGGAAGAATTTGGTGTTGCTGTATTAACCACATGTAAGTATGCTCAGCCCTGAGCACTGTTGTTACAGCAGAGTCTTCAGATACACCTCCGCTAGGAGCTGCCGACGATGTTCAATACTGTCTGTCATACTTGGCAGTTTGTGGTCACTGAAGTTGTTACAAGAGGGTAAAAGGGCTCTTATCTTCTTAAAGGTCCTCTGAGTCTGTTTAAAAAAATCTGTTTTGTCAAGCAATACAGGGAGGGTGTACCATGGTTGACTGCAGTCAAGTTTGACAGATGACTACCTGACTTAGAGGGAAAAGAATGTGTGTATTTCCTATGAACTTTGTGCTTTCTGTGGTATAAATGCTCAACTACAATGCTGCATTGCATGCCTGGAATATTGTTCATCATTGATGCAGAAAGTAGTCATGTCATGTCTGTTTCTTCCTTGTTCCGCAGATGGAGCAGCATTAGCTGGGGAACATGTGGAAGGGCTTTTTTGTGCAGTGACGATAACTCAGTGTTGTTTGTGATGAAGTTTGTATGTTCTGCTCTGTGAACAAGATAGTGACCAGCAGTGGTCTGTTGACTTCCATGAAAATGCTCCTGAAAGGTGGGCACTGTGTTGGGACTAACCCTTTACAGAGGAATACTTAAGCAGGCTGGATTTGTGGAGTAACATCTTCTGGTCATTATATTACTTCAAAGAAGAATAAGAAATAGGCTCCCATGGTTATTGTCCCAAACCAGTGTAGGAAAGGATGGTGTGATTTCAAAATCAATTTCTTCCCACAGATGTATACATTTATGCTAGAGAGAGCTTAAATTTTGATTTTTTTTTTTTAATAGTCTCACTCATATCAAAGTTTTCTATAAATCTGTCATACAAATAATAGTTATCTCTTGGTTTTACAAACTAAGTGTGTGAGGGAACAACCAGCAGAAAGTGAGAATATGAATGAAATGAATAATGTCAGGTTATAAGATAAAGCATGTCGTGTTATGAGAGTATGATGTATTTAGTATATTTACATTTGTTATAAATCATGCTTCCAAAATAGTAAAGAACATGTAAAGAAGATGGGAGACCTGAGAAAATGAATTCTCTTAGACAACAAGGCAGCAGCTTTATTAGAGATTAGGATATTATACATTGTTGGCAAAGGAGCAATGTGTAATAAATATTTTTATCAGAGGCTGTGGCTACAAAATAGACTTTTTACCCATCTGTTAGAGAGGTCTCATAAGCATGTATGATAGATAGTAAAGTTAGTATTTTTCTCTGTTCTTTGACTTTTCTGAACTCCTCTGGTTGAATGCCTTTTGGCATCTCCTTTTATAACACCCTCCAGTTCCAAATTAGAGTGGTGGAAGTAGTAGTAGTAATAATAATAATATACTCCTCCTCAGTTCGTTATCCATAAAATTATCATTGTCTTGGTTGGAAGGGAGGAAGAAAGGGCTTGGTTTAGAGAAATGCAGTTGGTATTGTGCGTTTTTGGGGTTTTTTTTTGTTTGTTTATAATTTGGTGGTAGGGTGTGGGGGGTGACCAGTGACTATTTCTTGTGATTGCAATGACAAACAAGCCTTCCAAAAAGCAAAAAGGTTACACAAAATCTAACTCTTGGTCTCAGTCTTTACACTGAGCAAATGTAGAAAAAGCTGGGAGGTGAGCTTAAGAACGGATAAACAAAAGTAATGTATTTAGGGGAATAATAATCAAAACCTACCTTACATTACGCTGACCTCAAAACTGGCAGTTACGACTCAGGAATGAGATCTTGGCAGTGTCTTTGACAGCTCTGTGAATGATTGCCTTTGTGAACGGTGGTATCCAGAAAAAGCAATAAAATTTTGTTCCTCATCAGGAACAGAGTGGAAAGGACCATTTCACCGCAGTGTACTACATCTTGTGTGCTGCGTGCAGTTCTGGTTTCACATCTCAAGAAAGGCAGCTGGGATGTGTTGGCAGGGAGAATAACTACCAGCCTTCAGAAGAGAGATTATGAAGTCAGACTCTCCAGTTTTGAGAGGAGGAGGCTCAGGATGTGGTTGCTACAGATGTGATGCTTACAGAACTGTGGATGTAGTGTGATGGACAACCAGGATGAGAACCTGTTACTCATGAGATGCTGCAATACTAGAACTAGAGGGCATGCATGGAAAACCAGTAGATTAGTCTGAACAATTTAGGGGAAAAGATACACTTCTCTATTTTCTTTTTTTTTTTTTTTTTTTTTTTTTTAACAGAGTGGGCAGTAACTTCTGGAACTTGTTACAACAGGAGGTTGTAGAGGCAAATAGTATCAGCAGGTATGGAAAGGTGTTCAAGAAAATGCTGGACAAGAAGTCCTAAATGGATGTGAAAGGACTGGGCAGGGATGTACTTTTTTAACGTCTGTTAACACACGATAGTGGATACTGCTGGAGGAGGAGGAAATATGCTATAGATGATGGCCAGATTTATGTGCTTCCCATAAACAGTATGTCCTGTTGCTGCTGTCACACAAAATACTGGAGTAAACACACTATCACTTTGATCCAGTAGGACATTTCTTACATTCTTGCATTACTTAGGTAACAATTACAGCTAGGAGTGACCAAAATAAAAGGCTTTGTATGTGCGTGTGAGTACACAGAGTTGGTGGAAGGAGCTCCCAAGGCTAAAACATATGTTCCAAGGCCAAAATCTGTAAAACATGAGGTAAACTTTCGTAAAACATGAGATGTTTTACATCCCCTTCTCTTGAGAGGGGAGAGATGAGGTGAGTTGCACGCAACACTTGAAGGATGCCATGCTGCAGGGCTTCTGGACCTTCTTCTGGAGAGGAAAAGTGAGAGCTTTCAAAGTCTGTTGTTTATTTCCATTTCAACTTTTCTTCACAACTTTGGAGGAAACCTTTCCATCTAGTATTTCTGATTTTCATCCTCTTTAATTACATTTCAAATTAGATGTGAAAATAATCTGCTACTGATGACATGATACGTCCTATCTCCCTCCAGAACTCTGACCTCACGTACCACCTTCAAGCTCTTTGTCTTTAAAATCCCATGCAAGGTAATGGCTTGTGCATCTTATGTCAGGTCTCCTCTTTTGTATCCTCGTCTTTCCCCCTTCCCCCAATTAATCTGAAAACATTTCTCCTTCCATATTCATTATTTCTCTTGCCTTTGTGTTCTCCTAAGCCTGGAACTTCTCTCTTAAATTGCTGTTATGCCTTCATATCAAGCCCTTCATGTGTGATGGGATATACTTTTCCTGACTTGTAATGGGAAAGGAAACCTGAAGCTCTAATATTTTTTTTTTTTCCTTTTAATTTAAGCTTTTTGTCCATACAGACTCACTTTTTCTTCTTGTTTAGTCTACTTTTCCTTGTATCTGATGCCTTCCTCTTCTTAATGTAGACCAAAGAGCTCTCTTACCTCTGTACTGCATTCTGAGGTTGATGGTATAAACAATTCTGTAGCACAGTTTGACCTTTAAATGCAACTGTGAAACTTCTGTGCTTAGGTGGCTTATTATATTTATCCCTTTTTGATCTAAGCAACTAGACAAATTTTGTGTGTTGCTTCAGGAAAGAGGGGGGGGAAATCAAATGTTTCTTGCAATGAATATATAAATGTAAGATGGACCAAATTTAAGACTGTTTTACTGCTCACAAGGCTCTATCCCCCCCATGTCCCTTTACAATAAACAAATACAAAACAAAGATCTTAAAATTCAACTGAAGGCACGTGCTGCTTCATTTGCTCAGGCCTTCTCTCTTCCTGTTTTGTGTTCTTATTTTGCTCTATTTCAGTCAAGATTCTTTTTTCACATCATTCAAACTCACAAGCAGCCTTATATTTTCTTTTATTTTGTCACAGCTTTGTTTGAGACTATTATTTTCTCTCCTGTAAGGAAATGTAATGACTTGGAGCAGTCTGAAATAAACAGCATGCCCAACAGTTTGACTGAGGTTAATTCAGCCTAGCGTAGGATTATTTTTGCACATTGACTCTGAGTCAATGAATGTTATTTTAAAGGAAGCTATGAATGCTGCTTTTAAAGGAAACCAATTACATGCAGTAGAACCAGTTTAAACACACTTTATTGTTATGTTATGTGCCTATTTATTGATAAACTGTTATTGGAAATGGCTGTCCCACAAGCTTTTGGGATTTAGGGACAAGATCACAGGGTTTCATTCTTCTTTTTCTTTCATTTGTCTGCACTGTGGATGTGCTTCTTTTCACTTTTTTTCAGCTGGAAAAGGCTATCCCACTGCCATGTTTGGGCTAATGTGTTCCCCTTCTGATACCTTTTGTTGAGCTGAAGTAACAGCCAGTGCTGCCTTCAACGTTTTGTGCTTCTGGAGGTAACACAAAACTGGAGTTCTGCCACTGCGGAAATGCTTTTTTTTTTAGGCTTGGAAATATAAGTTGTAAGGCATATTGAAGGGAGAGGAAGCTGAGGTGACCACAGCAGTCAGCTGGGGCACAGAGAATTACTATGGATGGCAGTCTTCCTCGTGGTAGTGATTCTGTAGGATAATTAGTTATGTAACATCCATAATCGTTACCCTCGACACAAGGATTAAAAAAATAAGTGACTGATAACTTTGTATCTGCATTTTTGCTTGCCATCCTCTGCTGCTTGCATATGTGAACAAGAGAAGTCTGCAAATACGCATTGTCCCTGGACTGATAATGTAAATCTCTGCTGCAAAGCTTGCCTGGTTGGACTTTATGTAGGGGTGTATGGTCTTGGCCCTTTGTTAGGCAGTGTGTTGCCTTCCTTCTAATTTATTCTAGCAGATTAGAAAATAGGAGAAAAAGTAGTAAAATACTCTCTTCAAGAGTATTTATGTACATGTGTGGGTAGGTCTTTAGGACAGAAGTGACCAAAAGCTAGATTGATAGCAAAATCCCTTTAGAGCCTGCATAGCACTACAGCATTCAGTTCCCTTAGCTCAAAACAGGGTTTCAGGATACGTAGTTTGAAATAAGATATAGAAAAACTTCAGGAGGTTTCAGAGAAATAATTTGATTCATGTTCTGAATATTCTTGGAAGCACAGTTGTCGTTCTCAGGGATTTACAGTGTCCTGTTCGTAACAGTTGCATTCCACGAACACATATATATATGTGCAGGGATTTAGAGTTAAAATTGTGTTTTCTTAACCTGGACATAACTTGCTATTCTCAATCTTCAGCTGCTTGTTGGATATGTGTAGCTCGACAAAGAACTATGCTTTTTCCTCTGTGTGTGTGAGATTTCGGACAAACCTGCTCTTATAGAAGAATGATTGCTAAGGACAAGGAAAGGTGTTACAACACACGTAAAAGTAAAATATTTCTTAATGTTTTACTGGATCAGAAGAATGTGAAACTTTTTTTTTTTAAAGCTATGTTTGGTGAGTATTCTTTAAATGTCAGAGGAAAAATGCATAGTCATTTTCCATACACCTTTCTTAGCGAGTAGTATTTTGTTTGGTTATGAAACTTTAAATACCATTTGAATGCCGCTGTTTGTTTTCCTATAACAAGAGGTTTCATACGCTATACTTGTTCAGTCTTAATTTTCAGCATTTTTAATGTTGCCTTTCTTCTTCTTTCCCAGTAAGAACACTTTTATTTTTTTCTTTCTTCTTCTTTCCCAGTAAGAACACTTTTATTTTCTTCTTGCTTACAAGCAGATGTACTTCCTCCTCTGAGAGGGGCTTTCAGCAAAATACGTAGACACTGGAATTTATGTACTGGAGCTAGAGATGAATGGTCTAGTGTAAATCTGCAGCTGACAGCCTATGCTCTGCCCTGTCACCCGTGCTCCAGGAGATTGATGATTTGCACAGGGATAGTTCGGAGGAGAACTCAATTAATTAACAAGGAAAATTCTTTATTCCATTGTGCAGCACCACATGACTTTTTTTATAATCTATAAAGGTGAGGGAAATCCTCTCTGGGCAGAAAGACCCTAAACTGAGCCTTTTTTGGCTGCGTGTTCAGAGGCGAGAGGTGGGGGAGATGCGCACCCCTCCCGGTCAGGCTGAGGCTTAATTTTGCCGGCGCCCTTTTGGGTCGGGAGTCCTGGGGCCGGGGGGGCAGCCCTTGCCCCCGGGGCGTGGCGGGGGACACCCGCTGCTGAGCCACGCCGGTGCTGCCCGCCCGCGCGGCGAGGGCAGGGCGGGGGAGGCGAGGCGGGGCGGGCGCCGCCGGGCCGCCGCCGCCGCCGCCTCCTCCTCCTCCTCGCCGCCCTGGAGCGGCCGGGGGCGGTGCGAGGGGCCGCCTGAGAGCCCCCCCCCGCGCCCCCCATGCGCAGGGCGCGGGGCGCCGGCCCGCCGGGCGGCTGCTGCAGCGGCCGGGGGCTGCTCGTCGTGGGGTGAGTGTGGGCGGCGGGGGGGGGGCGGGTGCTGCGCCCCGGTTCTTGCCTGGTTGCGGGGAGCTGCAGCCTGCCGCGGGGAGGTGGCCGGGGCCGGCTTGGTAACCCTCCCGGGTCGGCTGAAGCACTGGCGCGGGTGTAGGGGGACGACGTTGTTATTCCTTACCGTCATCATTGCATGCCTGCAATTGCAGAGACTTCGGTTAGGGCTGGAGAGCAGTCGGGAGCTGGCTGCTGCAGTCCCTGGCGTTCGCTTGCCAGCGCTGGGGAAGTGTGCTGTGAATGTGCTGGGAGGGGTTTTTCCTTTCGTTTTATTTTATTGCAATCGTTTCCTGGCTTGTCTTCTAACGGCGTGTGGTCCAAGGAGTCAGGAGGAGTAGTACCACTGCATGCAGTGGAATGATGTGGTAGAAACACTTTTTTTTGCTCCATCTCACATCATGTATTATGCCATTGGGTATAATGTGTATGCTTTGTTTCACAGAGAAAGTCCATGAAACTTTATTGGTGGTATTTCTGCGTTTTTTTGTGTTTGTAGGTTCAGGTTTCCTTCAAAGCCACCCTCCCCCCCCCCCCCCCCCCCCCCCCCCCCCCCCCCCCCCACCTGCGGTTCTTTGAAAAGTCAGAAAGCCTTGTAGATATAGGAGATCCAATCAGTGTAGTCAGTTCAGATTGCCGAAAGTCTGTTAAGTAAAAGCAGCAGCTGGAATACGAGAGGAAAGGGTTCTTGCACAGGCAAATCACTGCAATAGGAAACAGAGGGCAGCAGTAAATGGTTTCCTCCTCCAGTGGTGTTTCACAGGGATCTCTCCTGGGCAGTTCAAACTAGTTGACTAGGTAAAGGGGTGACCAGTGAAGTGAGAAGGCTTGGTGGTGATATTAAGCTGTGGAAAAATACTAAGGACAAGGGTCAGCTATGAAGAAAACTGAGAAAGACCTTACAAGATTGCCTGGGCAATAGAATGGCAAATGAAATGGCAGAGAGGGACGTACATGAACAGAGGGAACCAGCTTTCCATGTAGAAGATGAGCTGTGAGCTCACCATTATTGCCTGGGAGGTAGATCTTGGTGTTACGACAAAATGAAGCTTTCACTGGACTGGACTGTGCCACTTTTCATAGGGCCTCTTGGTGCTGACAGTGGCCAAAAGCAGATGCCTAGGAAAGAGGGAGGAGGATTAGAGCAAGCGCATAGAGATGCTTTCCACTGCTGTTGTCTCAGCCTCCAAGAATTTGCCATTCAGGGTCTTCCCTGATGAGAAGTTTAAACTTGTGGTAGGTTTTTGGTGGCTTTATTAGCCAAGGCATAAGGAGTAGCATGTGTGATGTGGTCCGTTCGAGTGGGGAGTTAGATTTTGACATATGCATCTTTGTAATCTGTGTAAAGGCAAGAAAGTATAGGAAGAAGGCAGAGCAATCCTAACTGTTGCAGGGTGAATGTACAGTTCTTGGCTAAAGAAATCAAGGAAACTCTTAAACTGTCAGCTGTTTCCTTACAGTTACTCATTCACAAATGTACTTTGATGCAATCATGTTGCTATTCATGGTTGTGACCTGAGGATTTTATGAGATGAAAATAGGAACTTCCACAGATGAAGTAATCTGTTGCTCTAAAAGTGTTTCTGAGGAAAATTTGACACATCCGAATATATTCTAAAGAGATTTTGAAGTTTGAGCATGCGTTCAGGTATTTGGAGAACCAAAAAAGGCAAGTTCTAGCATCTCTTATGCTGGAAAGGCATAATATTAGAAAGTTTGTGGCTTGGTTTTTAATAGAGTATTAAGGAGTCTTTGGTACTGGAGGAACTGGTGCTTTGTGGCCTGTAAATGTATTGAGAACGTGCCCATGTTTCCTGATGTACTAGTATCTCGGTTCACTTAGAACAGCCAAGTTGAGAGTTCATTGCTTTAGTAAAGACCACTGTTTGCTTGGCAGCATATCTGTAACTTTTTCTTATGCAGAGAGATGCCTGAGAAAATGGGCTCTATGTTAATGATTGAACAGAAACACATAGCTAAAAAACTGTGTGGACAATTACTGGTTTGTGCCTTTGCTCTGTTCCTGCAATAGTGAGGTGCTGCCGCGTTTGTGTGCACTTCGTGCAAATTTTAAAGTCCAAAACTGAAGGAGAATGCCTGTGGAGTAAAATAAGTCTCAAATTATATGTACATTTTTCTGAAAAATATTTCTGTAAATAAGGTAAATAAAAACTATTTTAAAATAGTTTGCTTCAAGCAAATGTTTGTGTTGATGGATAGGATTGAAAAATTCAAGAGAGTTGCTGTCATCTTTCTTCTTTTTTCTCCAGTGGAAGTGTGAGTTAACCTTACTTAATATTATGGAATGATGCGTTTCTGTATTTATAGGAAGGGACTATCCAGAGGTTCCACAAATCAGTGTCTTTCTGGAAAAAGTGGGGAGTATCTTCCAGCAGTTTTTGAGAGAAATGTGCAGGAAGCCATCGACAATTATACTTGGTATGCATTCATTTCTGAAATAGTACTTCATTAACAGACTATTGGCTTAAATAGTTATTTAAAGATTGGTATTCATTTTCACTAGTCATGCTTCTAGTGATTCTCATGGATGATAACTAAGTAAGAAATTTAGAGATTATTTGAATTTGCAGGCAAAACAACACTTTAATCAGCTGAGATGCTGTGTTCAGGCTTCTATATATGTCAGTTTATCATTACAGGACTGAGAAAATGTGTTTATCTTTGCTTTCTGTAATTTACATACTACTTTTGTATGTTATTTGTTGCTTAGAATATATTGTTGTGTTTTCTACTTCTGCCAGCTGAGTAATTCCTTTCTATGTATAGAAATGCACAGATTACACATAACGCAGGATATAAATTGATCTAAACCGTTGTTGAGAAGGTTTGAACTTTACTTCTGGTTTCTGTTATGGGTTTGCCTATTTTTAAAGCATAGTGAAGGGCACCGATTAGGCCTGGAAGGGAAGTCAGACTTCATGGTTAAACACAAATAATGCTTACCAGCGTTGCAGGTCAGTTAACTTTTCAAGAATGTTTCATTGCTATTGGCACTGGTTAGGATTTGCCTGGCCTGCATGTCTGACTGCCCTTGCTTTCACTGCATCCCAGGGTGGGTGGTAGCTGGCAGGGACCAGCTAGAGCTTTCTGAGAGCTGGAATCCCAGAGCTCAAGATTTAAAGTGCACCAGGTCTAACAGCATAAAAGACGTTGTGTACAGATATGTGACTCAATGCTATTTGAAACATTTGTAGAGATGTTATGCTCAGTTTTGCATAATTTTCTTGTGATAGCTTCTAATAGACTTAGAGAAAACAAAATAATTGTTAGAGGTGGAAATGCTTGGGGGGGGTGTATATATGTGTGGATATATTCTAGAGTGCCCTTACAGTTGCAATGATAAACATACATATCAAAGCGTAATGCTGTAGAAGGAATTGCCTTTAAGGCAGTAAATGGTACAAATAGGAGCATGCACTCATTGCGCTCTACTTAAAAACATACATTTGCAACTCTTCACTGCAACAGTACGTCCTGAAAATCTTGCATCCAACAGGAATATGTTTCACTGTCTATTTATATGATCAGTTGTATTATTTTTAAAATGTTTATACAGAAAACAATTGTGTTCTTCATTTTAATCTGTCGTCTTTTCACAGTGAAACGCTTTCATCACTTTCATCTAGTGGTTGTACAACACCCACGGAGTTGAATAATTCTTGGTCTGGCATAAACAGCTATACTACTGGTTTGTCTACTGAAAGAAGTTCAGTTTACTCCTGGAGGGACGATGTATGTCGCAGAAACTTTTACAGTACACTTTATCTAAATATTGTAGAATAGACTAATTTTTACAGAAAATGGACATGCAGCACATGTCCTGTAGGAGAAGTTAATTACTTGCATTCATTATAGCCTAATGAGTAAGTATATTAATTGAATATTTAAAAAATAGTTCCTGTTTGCAAGTTGATATCAGTGCAGCTGATATGTAACAAAGAAAAATGGAACAAAAATATGAAATATTGAAATTTGGGGAAAACAAACCTGTTTTACCAAAGAAGGTAGGCTTAGGTTTCTGAGTCCAAGAGAATGGTAAAATACGTGTTTTCAAATGCTGCATAATGCAGGCAGTGTCTAAACTGAACTATTCTCAATGTTTTGATTCATAAAGTATATTCATGAGCATGTGTGTAAATGTCCCAGTCTGAGTAAATATTTAGCTCTTACCTAAGCTCAGTTCTGTTTCGTAGATGATGCTGACCTCTGAGGCATGCCTGGTGCAGGCCGGCAGCATTGAATAAATCCAAAAGTATTGTGGTCACTGCCACTCGTTTTAAAAAGCCGTCCATGGCTGCCAGTGGTAGTTCTGCCATACCTTTTGCATAATGTACTGACCCCACCGGTCGCTGTCAGCCCTCCAGGAGAAAGCCTGACCCTGGATCATACAGTCACCTGGGTGAGAGTTATTTTCCCATTCCGTTTCAGTGTGATCCCTTCTGTAGCCTGAAGTGGTTGGGGCACTCAGCTGGAAGTGAACAGATATGGTTTGGGCCCTGAGTATTATCATTTTTTTTCTGTGTTTCAAAGTGTCTAATGTAAGTGGCCAAATATCATTGTGAACAGTGCCCCAGCCGAGGAACCCTCAGCCAAGTGCTCGTTTCCACCTCACTGGATAACGTCAGGCTCTTCCCTGCTACTTTCATATGCCCATGCGCTCACCCGTTTCTGGTTGCACTGAGTTGTAGCTTCAGTGAAGAGGTGTGGAAGGCCATTTCTCAGTCTGGTGGTTAGGAAACAGCCGTCAGTGTATGTCATGCAGGAGGAAGGTGCCCCTTCTTTGCCCTCTTAGCTGTTTTACTCAGAAAGGAAGAGCGCTGCTCAAAAGAGTAGGGAGCTTTGGTGCTGTGGGTCCCAGAGATGCAGTGTGCATGCTTCACTTCACGTTGGAGCAGGGAGCGAGCTGGGAGTCCAGACACCTTATAACTGGTCTTTTCTGTTGGCTAATCCTAGGCAGCTGTCTGTTATCCATTAACTTCGTAGAAACATAGGCTTCTAGTTTCTTTTTGCTAAATTGCCTTGCTCAGGCGAGCTACGTGGGATTTTTTTTGTTGCACTGTGGTATATAAATTGTGTGTCCAAAGCAGGTAGTCTGAAGATCCATTCTGAGATGCTCAGCCAAATGGTCAAAGCTGTCCTGTTCTTCAAATATTGTGGGTTTTTGAGTATCTATGCATATTTGCTAACAATTATTAATTTTATAATATGTAGGAATTTGATAAAGCGAACACACAGAGAGTGCAGCAGTTATTTTGGGAGATTGATGAAATGCTGTTTGAAGGAAAAGTTACCTCCCAAACTCAGAGCCTGCAGGCAGAATGTGCAGACTGGGTTGAACAATTTCCTCATCTAAGGTAAGGAAATTTCTTGCTGGTGGTAGTTTTAACCAGTTATCACTCTAATTTGAATTTTTGGGGTACACTCATATGAACTGCTCCTGATGTATGGCATCAGTAACACTTTTGCATTCAAATCTGGATCTCTGGGACTGAGCTGTGCCATAGTTACGCAGTAAGTCTGGGTGGTGGTGCACTAGCAGCTAATGCTCTTCATTTTGCTTAATACAATGATTGCAGGCAAAGATACTTTAGCAGGATGTAATGAGAAAATAATAATGCACCATTTTCATAATGACTTTTTCCTAAATAAAGAATACATCTTGTAAAGAAATATTTGTTTTTACTGTAAGTGAAAACATACTGTGAAATTCCAAGAAATTCAGTGTTAATTCTGTTGTTGATTCTTCTAAAAAGACATGAAAAATGAAGGCGACCACATGCTTTACATATACTGCACAGCTGTAATGTCTTTCTAGGCTATGTAAATCAATGTAAAACAATGTGTGATATTAACCTAGTAGTAACTAGTTGAACAGATATGAGGATGCATATATGATTAATGAGAATTGTTTTGCATAGATGTGCAAAATGTCTAGGTAGCCTGATGCCTGCTTCTTATAACACAGGGGACAGCAGTCAGCGTTGCACTGTGTTGTACTGTCCTGCGTTCGTAAATGATGGCATGTCATTCTTTGTGAGATGTGGTAACTAAGCTATTCTAAATAGACCTGCATGTGTCTATCTTCTAGTCAATAGTTTGTTAACACCATTAAAAAGAATGCTGTCAATAACTGTGGTATGCTTTCAGTGCTTTTAGATAATTTGCAGAGGCTTGTTACTAGTAAATATAAACTAAAATCAACTAACAAAGCTTGTCACACTCTGTCAGGAACAAGAGAGAATTGTTAAATAAATCTGAGGCAATTTTCACTAGCATTAAGCCATGCTTTGCCTTGTTTAGATACTGTAAAAAATAATAGAACATGCATAAAATGGAGACAGGTTTTTGTGCTGTGTAATTCATTCAAAATATTAAGTCATTTCACTATATTTTTAGAGTATTTTCACTAGGTGTAATATTTTTTAAGTGATTCCCTGTACTTACAATTTTCTGATTCAAATCTAATGCTGGTGATACCAACCAAGTCCGAGAGGTTGAAAGTGAACTGAAGAAATCTGGGAGCTCTGTGTCATTTGGTATTAAGGGATGTGGTACCTCTTGTGGTTTAAAAAGGAAGAAAAAAAGTTATTTTCATTATTAAGCTTAAACCTTAAAACTCAGTTTGTGTTGACTAGTTACTCAAAAGAATAGCTTCTGGGATGCTAGATTTATTTCTGAGAGTTGTGCTTCAAATTGCTCACTGGCTGTTGTTGTGGTTTAACCCCAGTCAGCAGCCAAGCACCACGCAGCCGCTCCCTCACTCCCCGTCCGTCCCGCCCCCAGTGGGATGGGGAGGAGAATCGGGAAAGAAGGCAGAACTTGTGGGTTGAGATAAGAACAGTTCAATAACTAAAGTAAAATATAATATTAACAACAATAATAATGAAATATAATAATAATAGTAATGAAAAGGAATATAACAAAAAAAAGGGGGGGGGGGGAGGGAAAAAAACCCCAGTGATGCACAATGCAGTAGCTCACCACCTGCTGACCGATGCCCGAGGCGCGATCTGCCCCTCCTGGCCAACTCCCCCCCGTTTATATACTGGGCATGACGTTCCATGGTAGGGAATACCCCTTTGGCTAGTTCGGGTCAGCTGCCCCGGCTATGCTCCCTCCCGGCTTCTTGCACACCTGCTTGCTGGCAGAGCATGGGAAACTGAAAAGTCCTTGGCTTAAGATAAGTGCTACTAAACACACTGATGTTTTAGTTGTTGCTGTCAACATTATTCTCACACTAAATCCAAAACACAGCACTGTACCAGCTACTAAGAAGAGAGTTAACTCTGTCCCAGCTGAAACCAGGACAGCTGTCCTTTTTTTTTTTTTTTTTTTTTGATTTGTAAAACAGCTATGTCGATATATGAATACTTAGCTCAGCATGTGGGAATAAATGTACTTGAGAACTGTCATCAAAAAGAGAAAGAACAGATCTATTTAAAGAGAAAGCTTTTTGTTCTTGGCTTACAAAATAAAAAGTAAAAAAGGCTATTGCTTAGAGCTTCATGTGGCATGAAGTGCTGTTCTGTAAAAGGTAATCTCAAGAAAATGTGTTCAGGTGAGTCTGAACATTACCAGTTGCATCTGTAGTGCAAGCAGCAAATTATTTCGAGATCCCTTGAGAATTCTAGTGAAAAACAGTTCAGTGAGCAGTGATTATTACTTACCTATACTGTGTTCAGAAATTATTTTATAATTTTGTGTACATTTAAATAGAGTTGCTTTTACCTTTTCTGTCTGCCTCTGTACATTATGCACGTTGGAGTTTGTGCATTTTCTGAACATTAATTCTAGCCTTAACTATCCATGTAAACATTTTGGATTAGGACTTCTGCTCACATTGATGGATACTGGAGTTGGATAAGTGAAGTCATAGCAGATGTTATTTGTCTTCTGCATCCATTTTTAAACATTTCTTACGGAGTTTTGATAAGAAAGGAAGTGTATTTACTTTATCTGCCTTTAGAACGATCTAACAAGTTTGACTGCTCTTAAAAATTATAAGCTAGAATCTCATCTTGTGTAAATCAGCTTAACTTTAATGACTTAACTACTAGGCAATGTTAACATATTACACAAGACCCTGGCCCCTCCATAAATTACTTTTTCAAAGCAAATGTAAGGTGTGCGTTCGCATTGCCTACTGTTTGCAGGTATTTGTATTCTTGATGTTTGCATATGGAGTGGATTTCCATCTAAGATATTGCTCACTTTCTCCTTTTTATTCAGGGTTCTAGGAAGGCAGCTCCTATTGCCGAAGGATGAAGGTTTTCAGCATTTTCAGAGCAGAAGTGATACCTGTGTGGATACTAAGTGTTTACTTGGCCTCCGTGAATGTACTAGTAATATAAAAGAGTATGTTAATTTTTTTTAAGTTTTCTTTTTGGTCTTCCCTCTTCAGAAATACGTACAAATATTACTTTTGTATTACTGAAACATTTCAGTATAAATAAATATGCACTTTCGTCTTTCTTTGAATATTTAATTCTCACTTTGTTGATATGTTTTCAGGCTCTGCATTTCAGGCTCTAAAATGATCCCAACAGCATCTCCAATACATAAATCACTAGATTCAAGTTCCACTAGGATTTCTGCTTCTGACTCATCCATGTATTCATTCCTGGAAGAAGAAATCTATGATGTGGATGGAAAAATAGAAGAATATCTTGCCTTTGACAACAAGGAGCTGTAAATAACACATATATGTATTTTTGAAGAATATAATGAAAAATTATCAGTGAACCCAGTCAGGGTTCATAAACTGTGTTTCTCTTCTGTGAAATACAGTTCCTTCTGTCCCTGTGTTTGGTAGCACAGTGGTCAGAGCACTCACTGGGCATGTGGAAGATTAGGTATGTTGTCTTTCTAGTGGTTCAAAACTCATATCTTCCATGTCAGAGGAATGTGTCTTAACCACTAGTTGTTTTGAGGTGTTTTGTGCATGGAGATTCAATATAATGAATATTTAATTTTGAGACAGGAAGTAGAATGAAGGAATCCCTTCTCCCCAAGTGAGTGCCTTGACCACCAGGTTGTTTAGGGTCATTACACTGTACAAGCTCTCATCGTCTGCCCTAATGCATCTTAAATTCTTTCTGTGCAGCATATAACAGCTTTGTGAGGAGAGGTGCAGGATGCAACCTGCATTTAGAGCACTCTTGTGAGTGACAGGAGTCACACAACCATCTTCTTGACAGTGCAACCTGGATTTCCTGTGAGCCAGTTGAATGTTCCAGCAACTAGGCTACTGGGTGGATGAAAGACCATAATGTGCTGTTTTCTAAAAGGCCTCTATGAGGGGGAAACTTCAGCAGGACTAGTGGGGCACAAAGCATAGCTTTTTGTGCTAAAGCTTGATGCACTTACAGGAAAAAGACATGGCTGTTCTGAAAAACTGAGGGACCAGACTGAGACCCTTTCAGTCCTGCTTTTGAAAGAGAGGGCCTGGGTGGCTGCCTTTTTGGAAAGGGATTCTTCTCTCTTCGTTTTGCTAAGTAAGCAAACTTAATTTGGGAGAGAGACTTGACTGAAGGTGCGTTTCTCTCCTTTGTGCCTCCTTGATATGTTGTTTCTTGTTTCCTTCAATTCTGAAATATCTTGTTCTCCATAACTAAAACATTAGGCGTTAAAAAGCCTGATATGAAAATAGCTTGGTCATTTTGTGAGTTGGACCATTCAGCCAAGTCTCGGTTATAGTTAAGAAGTTTGCAGTCCAGTTTGAGGAAGAAGTGCCTGAGAAGAGAAAGAGAGATAGTAGAAACCAGTATGAATTTGGGATCATCCGTGTAATCTCAAAAAAATTTGCATTTCCTTAGAAAGAAAGAGGATGGCATTAAAAAAAGAAAAAGGTTAAAACTTTCTTCCTGAGAGGTGTATTAGAAGACCAAGTTAGGAAATGTTGCTACGTTGTGCTTCCCTAGGGAGAGAGGGAGGGGGAAAAAAAGGAAAAAATTAAAAATGTCACTGTCCACACAGTAGTGGAAGGGAAGGAGGTGAGTGCAAGGCTATGGGCTCCGCTATTCTTGTCAGGCTGCAGAAATCCTTTAAAGTTGTTTGTCTTTGATCAGTGGTGGCGTGTTGCAGATGCGTGCACGTACACAAGACGTGATAAAAAGGAAATGTTCTATGTGATAGTCCTCCTGCCAAATGCAACAGACAATAGTTCTCTTATGTTATGGTAAAAAGCATAGGGTTTAGTCTCAAATGATTAAGCGCCACATATAAGAGCTGCAGATCTTTCTGTTGTAATGCCCTGACTGGATTTTATAGTTTTTTGCCTGCAAGCAGAAGAAAAAGAAATCATTATATGTATTCAATAGGTTCTGTTCCCATAGGTATTCTGTACGTTTGAATTTGAATTTTTTTGTGATCTACATCTGACTGGCTTGTCTTCCATATGTATGTTTCTATTCATTCGGTGTATTAGAAGGAGGGTGAAAAAAAAGTCAAAACCTATGGGAATTCATTTGAATTTGCTTCCTTTATTAGTGATGATGAGAGTTGGGAACAAAAGAAAATGCGTCTTGCTGAGAAGAGGAGTAAGCGTGGCATTCCCCCTGTTTCTCCCAATGCCTGTATCAAAGATGCTGTAGCTTCTGAAGTATTTGATCGTATCTGGAGCAATGTAATTGGAATATTGGAGGAACTGATTCAAAAAAATTGGGAAACTAGTATCACAGGTATTTGGTATTTTCATATATGGTATTTACCGAATCTAACTCAGAAAAGTGATTCCCCCTCCTTAAATAAAGCTTGGGAAATCTGGTCAAGATAACCATGTTGGTAGTACAGCAGTATAAGATATGTAATGCCTTGCAACAGGCGTGCACACACATGCACCTAAAATAAAAACATTCCTACTAATTTTCAGGGAGTTCTGTATGAGAGGTGTTTAAAAAAAAAAAAAAAAAAGACTGAAAGAACTTCATTGCAGGAGAGCATGTTTTTAAAAAAAAAAGATCTTAATCACTGGCTCGGGATGCAAATTGATGCTGTTAGCAGGGGATCACTGACAACGTGGTCTGAATCTGGAACCTAGGAATCAAAGTATCCTAGTCTTCATTGTTTGAGCTTTGTTAATAAAAAGAACCTTTAGGTAGTCAGATTGTTAAAGCGAGATAGACAGTCTTGCTGACAGTGCAGGAGTTTGAGTTTAATATAGGATGAAGAAATGGTGATGCATGTAATTTTATTGTATTTTATGTTTTCGTATTCTAACAGACTGTAGTGAGGAAAAGCAAAAGCTAGGAAAATTAACTAGAAGTGAAATTCTATTTAGTGTGCATGTGTCGTCTTTGGAGGCTGAGGGAAATTTCAGTTCTTCTTTCAATGTATTTTACGACAGTAACAGAAGAATACCTGGGGGTGGGTTTTGGAAATTACCTCAAATGTAAGGTACGCTCAACCTCAAGTGTAAGTCTACAACAAAGTAAGAAATGGCAAAATTTCTCCGAATACTTGCAGTATCAGAACTTAACATTTCAGGTGTTACTGAAATATAAAAGGGCTTTTCACACCAGAGGTGGATTGTTTAGCTCAATATTATAGTTTAGGGAGGATAGCTTAGCAGTTTTATGATAGATGTGCTCTTTTATCTTTATGAAAGGTATAAACTTATGACAAATAGATAGCTAACCAAAGTCATTCAACTAGGAATATAAAAGAATTTGGGTTTATAATAGAAATAAGATGGTAGTATATACCCAAAATGAAACAGTGTGTAGCTGCTGTCAGACAAGGATAGGATCGATAGACTTTTTTAAATATATATATTTTTTTTTCTACTTTAAAAAAAATCTTTGGGAATTTTTGAATAACATTCTAAGAGTCTTAGCAGTATTTTCTTAAACACCCTCCTCCAACACTACCTGTATAGACCAACTTGTTTGTCAGTGTCAGAGAAAGCATAAACAAATGGGAATGCTTTCAGAAAAACATCATTTATGGTAGATTTTTAAATATCATGGAAACTTAAAACTATATGAAAGTCTTTATTTACTGTGAAGTGTAATATTGTTTGAATCCAACAAATGATGACTGGTAAACATAAAAAAAATACCTCTTATTCCCTCTACTTTTTTTTTGCTGTTGTGCAGAGTGTGACAAACAGGTGAAAAAACTGAAAGCTGTTACAGCAAAACTGCCACATTTGCCAGTCGTTCGTATTACAGCAGATGCTGGGAGCGTTCCTCTTTCCAGAGGCTCTGAAGCACGAAGTGTATCTTTTGGGTCTCATTTTGTTTCCTCACAGGTAAAAATAACTTTCTGTCAAACGGTGTTCTTTTTTCTGCTAACCTTGGACAGAGTCCTGGTTGAAGCTAGAAAAGGCTCTTTTTTTTTTTCCTTTTTTTAAACCAATTAGGTATACTTAAAATGAGTCATCTCATGTAAAATGAAGGTTCATTAAATGCACATTTCTTGTTTACTATCACTTGTTCTTTGGTGGCTCTTAAAGGTGCCGTTTACCACTAAGATATTGCTGAAGTTGTTTTACAGAAAAACCTACCTGTTAGACAGTTTTCTGTCCTTAGAAAATAATTCTGCTTTAATTGTGGTCCAGTCATTTCCTCTTGGTAGAATTAAGAAAACAAATCAGGCTCTTCCCTGGACTGCAGGGATGTGAAGTTCCAACTTGAAGTGGTTTACTCGCAACCCTGTGAGTTTCAGACTCTCATTCCTTTTCATTTCCTTTGCCCCTTGTAAAAGGGGACTCTGCAGTACATCCACCAGCGCGCTGGCACTAGGTCTTACCTGTCTTTGTGGAAGCTCATGTTTGTATTGATAAAATGCCCTTTTTTTCCCGCTTGCTGCCGCCTCCTTCTGTCCCCTGGCTCCTGTTTTGCACGTTTTTTTTTCTTTTCCAGCCACTGCTTCTGTTTGTGGGTTTTTTTTCCTGTCTCTCTCTCTATTCAGTTCAGGTGATTTCATTCTCTTCCATCTGCTCTTTTTCCATGCTTGTTAGGTAGTGAGATAAGAAACACAGAAGAGAGAGCACAGCAGTCTTGGTGCTCCCTGTTGGTGCGCTTGGTGCTGTAGTGGTCCCAGCAGCCAGAAGAAGTAAAATACTTAGATAATAATGCCCAGGCTCTGTGCCCCTGGGCTGGACTGTGCTGAGGTGTCCTGGTTTCAGCTAGGACAGAGTTAATTTTCTTCCTAGTAGCTGGTATAGTGCTGTGTTTTGGATTTAGTAGGAAAATAATGTTGATAACACACTGATGTTTTTAGTTGTTGCTAAGTAGCGTTTATACTAAGTCAAGGATTTTTCAGCTTCTCATGCCCAGCCAGCAAGAAGGCTGGAGGGGCACAAGAAGCTGGGAGGGGACACAGCCAGGACAGCTGACCCAAACTGGCCAAAGAGCTATTCCATACCATATGATGTCATGCCCAGTATATAAACTGGGGGAGCTGGCTGGGAGGGGTGGATCGCTGCTCGGGAAGTAACTGGGCATCGGTCAACGAGTGGTGAGCAATTGCATTGTGCACCACTTGCTTTGTATAGTTTAATTCTTTTAGTATTACTATTGTCATATTATTATTATCATTGTTTTTCCTTCCTTTCTGTCCTATTAAACTGTCTTTATCTCAACTCACGAGGTGTTTTTTCTGATTCTCTCCCCCATCCCAGGGGTGGGGGGGAAGTGACCAAGCAGCTGCGTGGTGCTTAGCTGCCGGCTGGGGTTAAACCACGACATGAGGGAAAACAGAAACTTCACAGAATTGAACTCCGGCTTCAACTGAAACTTATATTGCAAATTGAGTTGCAATTCAGTAACTAAATTACCCAAGTTCTGTTTGTAAGAATCTGTTTAAAATAAGCAAAACAACGTATTTGCCCCATCTACTACTGAGAATTCTACTGAGCCATCTTAACAGAAACTTTTCTAAGAAACAAGTAAAATAACTCCTAACTACGTGCTTTTTGAGGTCTTCCTTCAAAAAAAGTAAAGGTTAATGCATACTTGTTTCTCTTACTAGGTTCACCGTTTCTCCAGCAACTTCTGTAGTGATTTGAATGGTGTGATGACAGTTCAAGCAAAACCACTCCAACAGAGGCATGTTGCCACAGTAGAAAAAATACAGTAGGTGTTGGTATTGACATTTTCAAAATGTGGCATAATTCATATTATGTAAAAGATGTTTTGCAATTATAAAAAGGCAATAAGAAGGCAGTCATCTCCTTTGTGTGTATCACTGATGTGATAATGACTTGTAGAGGTTGCAATGATACTCTGTTAAGAAATCCTTTTTTTTTCTTTTTTTTTTTCCTTCATCCTCATTCCCTATCTCATTCTCCTTCCTTTTTCCGTAGGAATGAGCAAGAAGACAAACAGCATAGCATTGGCTCCAGTGCTCCAAATTCAGTGCACGCTAGGTTGGGGAGAATTGCTGATAACAGTGTTCTCTCATCATCTCGGGTACTGCTGGCATCTTCTAGGAAGCTACCAAGCCATTGTAGGTTACCTTCTCTCACTTCTGACCAACTCTCCTCAAAAGCTCCTAATATGTACAATGATGAAATCCTTAGGGGGACTAAATTGTGAGTTTTTTCATTTTTTTTTCTTTGCTTTCCTCAGAACTTTACTGAAATATCACCAGTGAAGGATTTTGCAAAAAAACTTGAGAAATAACCTGAGATTTATTATTGATTCTGGAATTCAGAGAGAAAAAGAAAGCAAGCAGAACCGTGTTTTTTGAGGAGAGGCATTTGTTTTATTTTTTTGTTGCTATATTAGGTGCTGTTACTTTCTGTAGCTGAACTCTATAAAGAAATGTGCTGCCTAATAATTTCATATTACTACAGTGAAAGAAGTCTTTAATATGAATTTTCCTAAAAGAGGAACCCTTAAAATTCTGTAGGGGTTCCAGCTCGGATCGTTTATCTTCTGCTCGTGCACCTACAACCTGGAACAAGTTACCACCAATAAACTCGGAGGCTGTTGAACAATATCTTTCAGTACCTCGATTGCAACAGAGCTCTGTAAGTTGTGTTCATTTTTGTACTGGTGAAGAATTTCAAGCTATTTGGAAATAAATTGCTCTGTGTCACTGGCTGAAATGAGCAATTTTACAGTTTGTGTTGGTTCGTATTCAATACATGGTCTTAACATGCTAATGTGTGTTACATTGGGGTACTGTTAGAATGCAAGAAAAGCCAGTTTAAAACCTCAGGTCACAAACAGATCATGGTGGAAAGACTTTTCTCTGACAACAGAAAAATCTGGTTTTAAAAAAAAAAAAAAAAAAAAAAAAGAGAAAACCAACCAACCAGATAGTAACCTTGCACTTACATGCATCTGGATTTAAATAGCTCTTTTCAGTGTTTTATTCACTAATGCTAGGTTATAAGTAGAAAATTATGCTGACTGAAGTAGAAAATGATACTGACTTAAAAAAAAGATAAATCTTATTGACACTGGCCTATTTTTGAAGGATAGAGAAGTAATAAATTGCCAGAATGAAAGTAAATTGGCATGTTGATATTATTTTGCTTCTGAATAATATTTTTGAGACACATGTAAAGTCTTATTATTTATTATTATTATTTTAATTAATATAAGCCTTTGGGGATTATAGTCTAATATTAGGAAATAGTCTCAAATCTGTGTGAAAAACATGAGTACCCTATAATTGCCTTAAGTAGGTGCTTTTGGTTAGTGAAAACATGTTTTTCTTTTCTCCTTCTCTTGTGGCTTTTTTGTATGGCGACAGGAAAATTATGATTTTAACCAATTCAGTTGCTGCATTCTCTTAATGGTCTTTTTAATTCTCTCAGCATCGAGGACGATATGCTCGTAGCAGAGTGTCAAGTGCAGTGCCTGGCAGTACAGAGCAACAGCCACTCAGAGAAAGAACTGTTATTATTGATCAATTTTCAAGGCCCAACACGACTCATACATTCAGGGTATGTCACAATGTAAGTAGAGACATGGAAAAGTGAAGAAGCTTCCATTCATGCCCACCGTTGGTCTACAGAAGGTCTCATTTACTGGGTCTCTCCTGATTTCTGATGTACAGGGATTCCTGCTACCTGTAGAGAGGAGGATGTTAAAAGGCTTTGGGAAGGTGTGGGACCTTGAAAAGCAGGACTAGTGTTTGAGGAAGTGATTTTTTTCAAGTCTAATGCATCAAACAGTTCCTTTGAGGGTGTCTACGCACTAGAAGTGTGCAGTTTTAGTACTGCTTGGAGCTTTGCAGCTTGGTAGGACTCATTCTGCTAGACTAGATCGTAAAAACTGTAATCAAACCATTTCAGTAGATAAGCATACCATACTAGTGAATAATATGTCTTTCCTTTTTACAGACAGACACACCTCAGAAGAGATCACTGACTCCCATGGATTTTGCTCACCACAGAGGGACAGGTCAAAGATTTTTAATAGGTAGGCAAAGTAAGAATCACTTGGAAGGCAAAAGGCCAACAAAACCTATTAACCCATAGTACAGTTGAGAAGTGCTCAGGGAGAGCCATCTCGGCATAAAAGAAGAACAGGTGTGCTTGGCAGGATCTTTTGAGTTTGATTTTGAAGTTTCTTCTCACTTGCTCTGAGATAGCCCTAACTCCGTTAGGAATCCTGCAAAGCTTCTTTTCATTGTTATGACGTGGAAGGAAAAGGATTCCCCCTCATCTTAATTTTTTTTTTTTAAAGATTTCAGCATATTTACAATTATGGCAAGAGTATGTGGTGTACAGGCTAGATGTTTTGCAGCTGCTAGACTAGCAACACACATACATGTTTGAACTGTTTCATGACATAAATTTTGTTTTAGCCCCCATATAAATTCACCAAATTAGTAAACTTTTTATGTGGGGAAAAATAAAATTGAAAATGTGCATTTTTTTAACATAAGTATAAAGCTCTCTCAAATAAATAAAAAAATCAATATTGATTTGCAACTATGTCTTCCATTTGTAACACCGAAAAAGAGAGCAGCCCTACGTGGCTTATTTAGTTCCATTGTTACAATAAAGCTGACTAGCTAGTTCCTGAGGTATTTGAGTGCTTGTACGTAACCTTTATTTGTTTGGAAATTCCTTGAGTTTAAATAATTATATGATTGGCATAATTATATAAAAGATGATGTAAGAATAAGGGCAGGTTAGCAAACATTGATCTGAGCAGGCTGATGGAAGTAACTGGTACATAATCTTGCAGTCAGTGTCTTTCAGATTCTACCACAATTAACAAACAATGTTTTATCTTTTCTAGGCTCCCAGCATTACTACAGATCCTTTCAGAGAAATCCTCCAACCTCAAGGAAGAGATTTCAGATTGCTTCTTAACCCAGCTTAGCAAGAGACAGAAACCCCCTGCACTGACTGGAAGCCTGCAGTGCTAAATTTGCCAACTAGTATCTTGTGTAACAAAGAACATGTGCAGTATGTTGGTTTCTGCTGAGCCTTGCAATCCTCAGGATGCCTGCATTGCCTTCTTTTAAAGTTGTCTGACCAGAGGTTAGAGTAAAAATTACAGCAAAATGAAATAAATGGTTGAGGTGTCTGCTCTGTTTGCAGCATCAAGATGTTGCTGCTGCTGCACTTTCTTCTCAGGCATTCCTCCTTTTTCTGTCTTTCCTTAGGGAATTGTTATTCTACCTGTCGAAGCAAGTAAGTTATGTTTAGGCCACGAAGTCCTGTTCCCACTGTTTCGTGTTTCGTCAGTGTTAAAGATGTTCTAGTCTATCCAAACATCAGTCATATATAAAATTTATACTTTTAAACAGGAGTTTGTGGTATCTCCTCTTTAACTGCTCTTTTAACATTTCTCCATTTTTCAGTCTGCCTGCTTATTGCAGTTGCTCTCCTGTAAATATTGTCTGTCCCTACTTTTTCTTCTTCCTTTAATTCTTTTGAGATGGAATTCATTCATTGCTTCTACTTAGGCTGTTCTAATCATCAGTAACTATGGGAACTGCTGGGATAAACCTTGTTTACAGCAAGTAATGTTTTCCCTGCCAGGCCAAACATGGTTGTAGATGCTGAGCAATTGAACCTGCATGCTGACAAGTCGGTAAGACCGTTCCCACTTCTTGAGATTTCTTATAAAATATTGCCTGTTATTGTACAAATTAATCATATTTTGAAATACTGAGCCTTCAAATTTTTAACATGAAAATAAGTAGTTAACTGATGAAAGCATTATTTCATACCTCTTTGTGTAGACCCAAATGGGAAGATCAAAGAGGAGACTGGGATTGCATTCTGCCCAAAGATCCCAGTCCCGATCAGGTCCCTGGCTATTAGTACTGTGTGCACTCACAGTCAGGTGTTCCTCCTTCCATCAGAGCGCCAGCCAGTTTAAGTAGATGTGTTTGAAGAGCTGTTGAAGGGGAAAGGGAGGAGGAGAAAAACTTAATTATTTGCCCAAATTGTGCAGTTAAGAGCAGAATCAGTTTCTTCTACTTGGGAGCTAATACCAGTTCTCATCACTTCTTTTTATGAATGTTCAAGGATTGGTAATCCAAGGCAAAGCATTTGTAATGTATATTTTATATCTGTACTGTTAATCAGATTTCTAGTTTTTGTAAATGGTCATCAAGCACTGCATTCTTTTGAGTAAATGAACGCATTTTTAAATTACTTTCCTGGCTTAATATTTTTCTTCTTTCGGCTACACTAAGTTTACTCACTGGTGATATTATGGTATAGTATCTGAGAAAGCAGAATGCTTTTGCTTTGGATTTGCAGGTTGATTTCATACAGTTGCAGGTCAGTTTGATGCAGTTTCTTCAGAAATCTCAGGTCAAAGATGACATAATGTTCAAAATTCACGTTTAAGTCTTCTTCAGCAGTGTGTCCAAAATATATTTTTGCTCTCCTGAGTGCTCCCTCCTGTACTATATAGACATTGACAAGAATGCAGAGAAACGATGGCAAAATGTGTCCCTTAACATCTTGTGGCACTTCATGGCAACCCAGATCTTACATTGTGAACTAAATGAAAAGATGAATATCCACCAGTTTGGCTCTGTAACGGCAGAAGTGGGAACCATGGGGTGAAGAGTGGTTCATCATCTGGCACTTTGTGAAGGAGAGAAGATTGCTGACCTCTGCGAAGCGATGGAGCTCAGACACTGGATTTCTGAATGGAGAGAAAAGCAGAGCAACAAGCATCTGCTTCTGCTGCTTAAAAGGAAAGAAAAGATCTGCTAATTACTAGAGCAGCAATGGAACGCTCTCAGGTGGCAGAGGAGAGGAAAGAGGGATGTTTGCTGGCTACCAGAAGTATTTTAACACTTTTCCCTTTTGGTCAGTTTTCGGGCACCTGACAGAATCACGGGTCATCTTACATCCTGGTAATCATCGTATCATAGAATACCAGGTTGGAAGGGACCTCAAGGATCATCTGGTCCAACCTTTCTTGGCAAAAGCGTAGTCTAGACAAGATGGCCCAGCACCCTGTCCAGCCGAATCTTAAAAGTGTCCAATGTTGGGGAATCCACCACTTCCCTGGGGAGATTATTCCAACGGCTGATTATTCTCGTTGTGAAAAGTTTTCGTCTTGTGTCCAATTGGAATCTCCCCAGGAGTAACTTGTACCCATTATGCCTCGTCTTTTCCATGTGACTCCTTGTAAAAAGGGAACCTCCATCTTCTTTGTAGCCACCCTTTTCTCAAGGCTGAACAAACCCAGTTCTCTCAGCCTTTCCTCATATGGCAGGCTTCCCAGTCCTTTGATCATCTTTGTGGCCCTTCTCTGGACCCTCTCCAGCCTGTCCACATCTTTCTTGTATAGCGGGGACCAAAACTGAACACAGTATTCCAGGTGTGGCCTGACCAGCGCTGAGTAGAGTGGGATGATGACTTCTCTCTCTCTGCTGGTGATGCCCTTGTTGATGCAACCCAGCATCCTGTTGGCTTGCTTTGCTGCAGCAGCGCACTGTTCATTCATATTGAGCTTGTTGTCCACCAGGGTCCCTTTCCGCAGAGCTGCTCCCCAGCCGGGTACATCCCAGCCTGTGCTGCACTCCTGGATTGTTGTTATGGTTTAGGCCCAGTTGGCAACAAAGCGCCATACAGCTGCTTGTTAACTCTTTCCCTCTGGCAGGATGGGGAGGAGAAAATACAACAAAAGGCTCGAGGGTCGAGACAAGGACAGGGAGATCACCCACCAGTTATGGTCACAGGCAAAACAGACTCGATCTGGGGAAAAATAAACCAATTTAATTTGTTACCAATCAAAGCAGAGTAGGATGATGAGAAATAGAACCGTGTCTTAAAAACACACCTTCCCCTCACCCCTCCCTTCTTCCCAAGCTTAACTTTACTCCCGATTCCTCTACCTCCTTCCCCCCCAGCGGCACAGGGGGACGGGAATGGGGATTGCGGTCAGTTCATCACACATTGTTTCTGCTGCTCCTTCCTCCTTGGGGGGAGGACTCCTCACGCTCTTCCCCTGCTCCAGTGTGGGGTCCCTCTCACGGGGGTCAGCCCTCCGTGAGTTTCTCCAACTCAAGTCCTTTCCACGCACTGCAGTCCTCCGCAAACTGCTCCAGCATGGGCTCTCCCACAGAGTCATGGCCTTCTCCGGGCCCAGCCACCTGCTCGGGTGTGGGGTCCTCCACGGGCTGCAGGGGAATCTCTGCTCCACTGTTAACCCTTCATGGGCTGCAGGGGGACAGCCTGCCCTCTCACCGCGGGCTGCAGGGGAATCTCTGCTCCAGCGCACCTCGTCCCTCTCCTTCACTGACCTTGGTGTGTGCATGGTTGTTTCTCTCACATACCATTCCTCTCTTTGCTGTAGCTCATCTTCTTTCTCCTCCTCCTCTCTACCTCAGCACTCTTTTCCCCTTCTGAAATATGCTATTGCAGAGGTGCTACCACTGTCGCTGATGGGCTCAGCCGTGGCCAGAGGCAGGTCCGAGTTGGAGCTGGGGAAGCTTCTAGCAGCTTCTTACAGGAGCCACCCCTGTAGCTCCTCCCCCACTACACAAACCTAACACAATTATGTTTTCCCAGGTGCAAGACCTTACACTTGTCCTTGTTGAACTTCACAAGGTTCTTGTTAGCCCACTCTTCCAGCCCATCTAGGTCTTCCTGCAGGGTGGCTCTCCTTTCCGAAGTGTCCACTTCCCCACTCAGTTTGGTATCATTGGCAAACTTCATCAGGGTACACTTGATGCCATCATCCAGATCACTTATGAAGATACTAAACAGCGTTGGGCCCAATATTGATCCCTGGGGGACCCCACTTGTGACAGGCTGCCCGTTTGAAAAGGAGCTGTTTACCCCCACCCTCTGGGTGCGGCCTGTCAGCCAGTTCCCCACCCACTGCACAGCCCACTTGTCTAGACCGTAACCCATCAGTTTCTCTAGGAGGAGGCTGTGGGAGACCGTATGGAAAGCCTTGGAGAAATCCAGGTGGGCAATGACCACCGCTCGCCCCACATCAACCGAGCAGGTTACTTTGTCGTAGAAGGCGATCAGGTTTGTCAAGCATGATTTGCCCTTGCTGAATCCATGCTGGCTTTTCCCAGTCACGTGCTTCATTTGCCTTGTGATAGCCCCCAGGAGGATTTGTTCCATAACTTTCCCAGGGACTGAAGTGAGACTGATGGGCCTATGATTTCCTGGATCCTCCTTTAAGCCCTTCTTGTAGATGGGGGTGATAGTAGCCTTCTTCCAGTCTTCTGGGACATGCCCCGATCTCCACAACTTCTCAAAGATTATGGATAGCGGCCTCACAATGACATCAGCCAGCTCTCTTAACACCCTCGGGTGGCTAATGTCAGGGCCCATCGATTTGTAGGGGTCAAGCTCCTGTAATAGTTCACATACCAACTCGTCCTTCCCTGACGGTGGGTCTGTTGTTTGCATCAACCTGGATTTTTGTTCCCAAGGCCTGGGGCCCAACAGTGCTGGTAAAGACAGAGGTGAAGGAAGTGTTGAGAACCTCTGCCTTTTCAGCACTGTTGGTGACTAATTCACCTCTCCTGTTTAACAGTGGGCCAATATATTCCTTCTGTTTCTGCTTGTTGTTTATGTACCTGAAGAACCCTTTCTTGTAATTTTTGACATCTCTGGCCAATTTCAATTCAAGCTGAGCTTTTGCTTTTCTGACTGCATCTGTGCACGCCTTGGCAATGCCCTTGTAGTTCTCAACGGGTACTCGTCCGCTTTTCCATCTCTGGTACCCTTCTCTTTTGGTTTTGAGCAGACTGAGAAGCTCACAGTTAAGCCAAGGAGGTCTCTTGCTCCACCTGCTTCCCTTACCTTTAAAGGTGATGAACTGTTTTTGTGCTTCCAGGAGAGCATTCTTGAAAAACTCCCAGCACTCGCTAGCTCCTTTATCCTCCATGGAAGCTTCTCACAGAGTCCCTCCCAATGGAGCTCTGAGCGAGCTGAAGTTTGCTCTTCTAAAATCTAAAACCTTTGTCGTAGTACTAACCTTCAGCGTGCTCAGCAGGATCCCAAGCTCCACAATACTGTGATCACTGCAGCCAAGGTTATCACTAACCGAGATATTACAAAGCAGGTTTTCTTGGTTTGTGAGTAGCAAGTCCAGCAGTGCCTCATTCCTGGTGGGCACATCTAACATTTGTATGAGGAAGCAGTCCTCTGTGCATTCCAGGAACTTGATGGATGACATGTAAGCTGCTGTATTGTTCTTCCAACAAATGTCTGCGTAGTTGAAGTCACCCATAAGAACTAGGTTCTGCTGACGCGAAGCTTGCTTAAGTGACCCAAATATTGCTTCGTTGGCCTTATTGTCTTGGTTTGGAGGTCGGTAGCAGATGCGTACTGTAAGATCCCCCTTGGAGATGACCCCTCTGATCCTGACCCAGAGGCATTTGATAGGGCTTCCATGATCACCGTAGCTGACTTCTATACATTCAAGGTTCTCCTTAACATAGAACGTGACTCCTCCTCCTCTTCTTCCCTGCCTGTCTTTATGAAACAGCCTGTAGCCATCCATCACAATCCTCCAGTCATGTGAGTTGTCCCACCATGTTTCAGTTATTCCTATGATAACATAACTTTCTGACTGGGCACAGAGCTCTAGCTCCTCCCGTTTGTTCCCCAGGCTGCATGCACTGGTATACATACACTTGAGGTGGTTGGTCTTCTGGTTCTCATCTTGGGAGGCAGCTAAGGAATATTTGTCGCTGCTCTGGTTGGCCTGGCTTAATTAATGTGTTGGATAGAGTTCTTCAGTCTTGATTTTTATTTTTCTCGCGATCGTGGGACTAATAAGTCTCACTTTCCATACTACCTGCACACCTAAGTATTTACGAAGCCTACTTGTGCACAGGAATAGTGTTGAAGTGAATGTCTTTGTAAATCTGGACCTCTAGGACCATGATACAACAGCAGCTGCTATGAACTGGGCCCTGTACTTACTTGGACGTAATCCTGAAGCCCAGGACAAGGTGTTTGGTATGTTTTCCATTCCTCCTTTATCAAGGTTGAAGAAGTGGAGGTAGGAACGTGTATTGTGGCCATTCTGGAGCTTTAAATAGCTAGAGGTGTTTGGGATGTGTGCTGGAAGGTCTGCAGGAGAGAGTACTGAGAAGGTTTCTTAAGGGCAGGGGTTTTCTTTTTTTTACTGTGAAGCAGTTTATAGAAAGTCACTTATTTACAGTTGTTTTGACCCTTCTCCTCCCTTTCCCTTTTCTCCTCAGGAGGATATCAAGTACCAAAAGGCACAAACATTCTTGTCATAACTTATGCCCTGCACAGAGACCCCAAGATCTTCCCCGACCCAGAGGAGTTCAGGCCTGAGCGATTCTTCCCTGAAAATTTTAAGGGAAGGCACCCATATGCTTTCCAGATACCTAACGTTGTTGATTGCATGTATGCATCACTTTGTAGCTGACATGTCTGGTCTCACTAGGGGGCGATGTGGAGGAAATTTCACCCCCATTTTCCCCTTCAGTCTTGCAATGGTTTCACGGTAGGCTTTTCAGCTGGGTGTAGGTGTCAAGGTGTTGGCAGCGGGGGTGCTGCTGGGGTGGCCTCTGTGCGAAAAGGCCAGAGAAGAGAATGGAGCCGGTTCCTGCCAGCTTCATGATGGACTCACTGCAGGACATAGCTGAGCCCAGCAGCCAAGCTGGTGGCACCTCTGTGAAAATGTATTTAAGAAAGGGTACAAAAAATGCTGGACAGACAGAGGAGGAAGGGGAATAATGAGAGAGCGAAACAGCAGTGCAAACACCAAGGTCAGTGAAGGAGGAGGAGGAGGTGCTCGAGGCACCAGAGCAGAGATTCCCCAGCAGCCTGTGGAGAAACCATGCTGGAGCAGGTTTATCCTCAAGGGTTGCAGCTCATGGAGGGGACCCATGCTGGAGCAGGAGAAAAGTGCGAGGAGGTGGAGGAAGCGGCAGAGAGGAACTTTTTTGTCTTTGTTTCTCACTTCCCAATTCTCTATTTTTAATTGGCAATAAATTAGATTAAATTTCCCCAAGTTGAGTCTGTTTTGCCCATGATGGTAACTAGTAAGCAATCTTCCAGCCTTTATATTGACACGTGAGCTTTTTCATCCTGTTTTCTCTCCCTGTCCTGTTGAGGAAGGGGAGTGAATGAGCGAATGGGTGGGTGTCTGGCTGCTGGCCAAGGCTAACCCACCACAGCTTCTAACAGGCTGTACAGCTATGACTGTGTTACATGCAGGCACATCAAATGTGGACAGTGAATTTCCTAGCCCAAATGTCAGACACCAAATCTTCCATGTTGCAAGAGTGCAGGTGGGCAGATTTGCAGTATTGTGTGTTTCTGTGACCCACCATCACAAGTTCTTCCAGATCTTAAACTGCTCCTTTTATTCATGCTCCATGACCTCTGGCTTGCTTCATGTAATGTGTAGCATGCTGCTAAAAGCTTTCTTTAAACTTGCTAGAGTTTAGCAAGGAGGAGGCCCTGTAGGATCTAGCTGAACCACAGAACAGTGGGCAGAATCTCCACCGGTGACCTTGGGGCAGGTTGTGGCCATCCAACTTGGGAGTATGCTTTTTCCTTGACACAGATGAGTAAACATAGGTGTGATGCCTTGGTGGCTACTTAGCGTTAATGTCTATTAGTTATGACAACATCACTGGTACATTATCAGAATTCTTTTACAACAGTAGGCTGTGTTCTGGGGGATGGGTGGTGGCCTGCTTTCTTGCAAGATGTGTTGTTATCCTGGCATGGAAGATTTTGGTTTCTTAGAGAGGAGGCAAACTTTTGTATCCTGTTGGGGATAATTCATTCATGCAAAACTTCACGTAGTGAAGGAGCGCACATGATGGCTACAGAACACAGCAGTTGTTGCTGTACAGTGAACACCAGGTTGCAGAAACCATAGCAAGGTATGCTTGATTGAGGTAAGCATCACAGCAATCAGTCTGTCCGAAAAACATAGTTGTGGTCTCTGTCTCTCAAATGCTGTTAATCTCCTTTACCTGTGTGAAGAAAGATAATCTACAGAAGGATTTGCAGCTGGAGTCTTCCTCAAGCTTTGGGCTTTGAAGCCTAGGGTTTTGAGCTTTGAAGCCTAGGGTTTTGGGCTACAGTGGCATGAAGTTCAGCATCAGGCCCCAAAATTCCTGTCTGAGGATTGGGGGAGATCTCTGAGCTATTCAGCACTGACGGTGTCTTTTCAAATGGAGACATGATGTGTTATCTTTTCTTTGTGCAGGTGATGACTGTTGTGGACTACAAATTGACTTTTTTTTTTCAGTGCAAGTAACTCTCTACATAAAGTTTAATCATGTTGTAATCGTGTATGTTGAGAAAGAAGGAAGCTCTTCCTAAGAAAAACCCTTCCTAATTGCAAATTAATTGTAGTGATTGCTAAGTTAGCAACCGGTTATTCTTGCTTACTGTGGATGCTGTGTGTTTTGCAAGGGATGGCAAAAATGTTAGGTATGTCTTGGCTGGGGCAAAGGACTAATGTAAAGAGCACACCACAGTTTTTCAGGATGTGTTGTATACTTCTCTTTTATCCTTCTGTTGTATCAGATCCATTTTAGCCTTGCTTTGCTTTGGGTTTTTATTTTCTTGCTGGTAATGATGATTTTATCGATTTCCTTATCAAAGAATCCAGACCTGCATTCTAGGGATGAGCAGAAGCCTGCATTGCCGTTGTGCCTGTGGGCTGACATAGCTGCCTGACAGGATGCATGCCTTCTGTCAGCATGGGCAGATAGGCTTCTACTTAGGTGAGATGCTGAGTAAAAGCAGATTTGCACCGTTACACTCATTTATAAAAGCAAAGATTCACTAACCAGTGGAGTGCCTGCTGAAATCCAACACTGAGCAAATAGCTCTCCTGGTGAAAAAGGAATGCTGCTCACAATCTGGTAGAAAACTCCTCTCCTACAGAACATTCTCCAAGGTTCGTAATGATTGCAAGTCTCAGTGACATAATTAGGCCTCAGAGATGCCAGATCTCTCATTTTTTCTTTCTTGGGTATATCTTTTACATCTCATTGCAGTGTAGCTGCTGCCTTTTGTTAGCAGCATCACCATTGCCAGCTGCTGGCAGGATTTTGCAATGTTTGTGCTGCTGTATTCCCTACTGCTTTCCCTGTGGCTCTTCACCCTGTCCCTGCTGTTTCACTGTTTTTCAGGTTTTTTTCCTGCAGAAGGAGTTATCAGCAGTTAGAAACACAGATTTTGACTCAGAATCACAATTAACCACTTCATCTAATTATTTGCTCCATGAAGGCAACAAACTGCAAGGTTTTGTATAAAGAAGAGAATAAACTTACCCAGCTGGTCTCCGTGTTACAAAGACAAAAGGTGAGCCTCTTAATCCTGCACACTTGCTTCCTTCCTGGGATGTCACCTGAACAAAAGAGGGGGCTGATGGCTATGTAGCTTGCCTTATGTGTTTGCAAGACAGGGTATGTATCTGCCACTTTCTGTCACAAACCATTACAAATAACAGCACGAGTAGCAAAGTTCATTTCCAGCTGTTTACTGTGCAGAAAAATGCAACAGTCAGCATTTATGATAAAGTGTTTGCTGGGAGATTGCAGGAATAACGTGCCAAAATTTACTCCCCTCTGCTGCCAAGGGTCATCAGCCCTTCCTTAGCTTCTGATGTTCTGAGCTTTCTCTATTTGTGTTTCTTATCTTAGTTGCTTTGTTTTTGCTGTTTGTTGGTTTACTAAAAATGCCAGTGCAGCCAGTGCAGTCAATTTTGGTACAAAACAGACAGGAGAAACATGACTATGGCTATAAGAAGCTTTTGTGGTATATTCAGGGGGTGAAGTTTTGCAAATTGGGTGTGAGCCATGCTGCCTTTTCACTGAACTTCTGTTTGACCACAAGGTTTCTGAGCATTGGAGGCTTTGAGGAGCAGGTGCCCAGCAGCCGTGCAGCAGTTAGAAGAGACCCTGGATCCTCCTGAGGCAGGAAAGGCAGCAGGGTATATGGTGGGTATGGCACCACTTCTACCCAAGCACTTTGCAAGTTGTGACCCAGGTGCTGGTGCTGCCAGTCGTGTTACTGGCACCCTTTAGCCTGTGACTGAGCGTTCAACAGCGAGATCAGTAAAGGCTGTTTGAGCCGAGAAGCATCAGTGTGCTTTGCAGTGCTGCTCTTGCTTGTGGGTCTGTATGGGCTCTGGTTTGTGTAACCCCTGGAAGCCATCAACCCAACTGAAGAAAGGTACTCCCCATCTGAAGCACTTGAAACCCTTCAGGCATCATGTTGGAGAGCAGTGGAGCAGTTCTGTATGACAAAATGGTGTTCCCTGAGCACCTGAAAACAGATGGAGAAAGACGATGTTGAGAAAATCCATCCTTCCCAAATCAGCAAAAAGGTGGTTTTTCTCTTGACAACGGTTTCTGTCTTTTCCTTCTGAGGTATTGCACGGGCCTGCGAAGAACTTCCTCGCTCTTCACTTGAGCCAGAGGAGCCAAGCGAGGGCAGGGAAATGGCACCGTTCCCTGTGGCTGCTCTGCCATCACGAGGTGCTTGCAGGCAGCCTCTCCACATGTGTGGCTTTTACAGCTTTGTTTATTTTCCTGGCAGGAAGCTGCGCCTCGGGGCCCGTGTGACAGCTCCGCCTCCCGCTGTCCTGGCCCCGGTCCCGGCACACTCGACTTGCTGCAGCGGGCAGCGCTGGGTACGGGCAGAGCCGGGTACAGGCGGTGCTGGTTACCCAGTAGGGATCAAGGCTCTGAGCAAGAGGGTGGGAGGTGGTGATGGAGGTCGTGCAGGGAGCTGCAGGGGGACCCCAGTTGCTGCACTTGGAGGCTGGGGTCATCGCTCTGCTGTTGACGGTTGTGGCTGTGTGCTCCCTGCCCTCCTTGATGGATTACTGGAGGCGATGGAGGGTGATGAAGCCGATCCCGGGTATCAGCCCCTGCTATCCTGTGCTGGGAAATGCTCTACTCTTGGAGCGGGAGGGAGAAGGTAAGGGCAGCTCACGCCATAGCCCAGCTGTGAGGTCTCTGCACTGTGTGGGGCTTTACTGGAGGAGCCAGTGCTGGTGAGGTGCTCGGGCGGTCGAGCTGTGGCTGGCTGGGGTGGGTGGTAGGATGTGCCGTCGCCTTTAGGTCTTTCTGGAGCTGTGAGCAACCTGCAGAGGGGAACTGTGTGAGAAGTGGGCAGTGGAGGGGAAAGGAGAGGAACTGCATAAATGGGGGTTATTACCAGTCGAAGATTAGCTGGAGGTTCAATCTGACAGTGGCTTCCAGATGCTGATGCTGGACTCGGACCCGTTTCCAGTTGTTGGTGAGGTGGAGCATGAACACCGTGGAATGTGTTTTTGCAACAGAGAGGCACGCTGGGTGTTCTCGCAGGAAGTGCTGTTTCACAATGTGGAGCACTGTGTTCCATGGCTATTAGCTGCGATCCAAACAAAGCTTTTAGCTTGTGAAGGAGAAGTACTTCTTTTAAGCAATTATCTTCCCCCAAGTGAGCATGTGCAAGGGACTTTAGCATGCTGAGTTGCTGGGTCATTTTCAGAATTACCTGTGCCTTAGATTTATGTGCTAGATGCAAAAGAACTTGCTGAGTGTTTGCAGTACATCCCTCAAAAGCAAACCTTTCTGTTCTCGCATGGTTCAATGGTACCTTCTTTTTGCCAGGTGCTTGAAAGAGCACTAATGCGCTACATGTTCCTTTTCCGTTTGGTACTCCGTTTTGCACAAGTGCATATTTCTTGAGGAGTCTGTGGTATGGAAGCGGCTCTGGCTGTGCTGTCAGTGGACCAGCAGACTCTTCTGGGTGTGTTTGTGATGCCTGCATATGCCAGTCTGCTCTGTGCACATGTGTTCCAGGCTGCGCTGCCGGGTATGCTGCCAGAAGAGAGAGCGACTGGGTCATGGGAGCGTGGTGAAGCCAAGGACGAGTACAGCATGGGTGCGCACATAGCCCAGTGCTGACACGTGCTGAGACACGGTGCCTCTGTTCACGAGGGCACACGCTCGCATCTTTCCTCTGTATTCAACCCCATATCTAAATTCAGATATGAGAGATCTTTCTTTGGTGGAAGCGAGGGCAGGCAGCTTTCCCTGAAGCTGACTTTGGGGAAGCAGTAGCAGGATCATAGTCGGGATGTGTATATGAGCCTGACTGAGATACAAATCTTTTTTTCTTTTTTTTTCTTCTTCTTTTTAGACCTTCTTAAAAAACAAAAAAAAATTGATATTATTGATATCGGTAGACAAATGCTGGAAAATTGTGATATTTTAATCATGGTGATGTTATGAAAAAAAATTTAAAAAACAGTAAAATAATCTGACACACTTAAGCCTTTTGGATGAGGTGTCATTAGAACTTTGCCTAAGATTAGGGAATGCTGTATTTGGGTATCTATTAGGAAAATAGGGTTTTTTTTTCTTTTTTTTTCCTTTGATTTGGAGACCTTTTAATTTTCAACTCTGCAGAGGCCTTGGAGGGAGTAATTTATTGTTTAATCTGGTTTCTGAAAGGGCAAAGGCATGCTTAATCCTTGAACATCCTGATAGTGGCCACCTCCTCTAGAATTGCAGAATGAACCTGATTGCCCTCTGTGATGATAGCTTGATCTGTGAGCAAGGGAAGAGCAGTAGATGGTGTTTAATTTGATTTGGCAAGGCCTTTGATACCATCTCCCATGCTTTCTGTATTGGTAAACTGACAAGATGTGGACTGGATAAGTGGATAATAATGTGAGTGGAGAATTAGCTGCATTGCTGAGCTCACTGGTATGAAGTCTGACTGGCAGCTGGACAAAGTGGTATCTCTCAGGTGGTCCATGGCATAAATGATCCTATGAGTCTTTGTGCCCTTAGAGATGGGGACATCTGAATTGCCAAATCCACAGTGGCGCCGTAAGTGGTTACTTACCCTTCAGTAAGGTTTCTAAAAGGACAAGAGTGCTTAAATCAAGCTGCCTTATCTACAGCTAGGAAGGGTTTCTCTAGAATAGAGTGCCTTCAAGAGTGCAGCCATAAAGAAATGCTCCTGCACTACAGCTAGTAGGTAGGTGCAAAATATGCGGCTTGGTCATAATAGCAAGATAAAACTACAACAAAAACATTATTACAGGGCACATGGTGAAAAAGAGTTCATTACACAAGTCTCGCTTATTCAGCAAAACTCCCTTGTTTAAAAATTCTAGTCTGCTTTTTTCATTCCAGGTTTTTTTAAACAACTACAAGTTTACGTTGAAGAGTTCAGGAGTCTGCCATTGTTCAAACTTTGGATAGGACCGTTGCCTGTCATGATTTTGTATCACCCTGACAGTGTGGAGGTGAGTGTGCTTGTCTCCTGTCTATTCTACTGTCATGCAAAGCAGTGTCCAACCTGTTAGTTTCTATTCTCTCAATGTAATTTTTGCGAAAAAGGGCTTGGACTGATTTTACTTGAGATTGTCCTCTGACCCAGTGCTAAAGAAAGGCTGAAAGCAGGAGAATATAAAAAGCCTAGTCTTGGAGAAAAATAAATACTGAAGATGGCCAGCAAATGAAAGCACTGGCTCAGTATGTTTTATACAAAGAAGCATCTCCTTTAGCTTTGTTTTCACATGTGTGAAGGCTTCTGCTCCCAAGGTCAGAACGGACAAGCAGATAGCAGGGAAGATGGGACCACTGAAATAGGGATAGAACATTATGAAATGCAGGTTGCAATGCTTGTGTCTGTTTAACTGACTTCTGCATTAGGACTTGGTGGGTCTGTCTTGATGCCCTGAAATGTGGTCATTAATTTTCCTACTGACAGTGATTGTCCTTGAACTGAGAAGAGAGAGTTGTTTCTTTGATGGAGTGTTTATTGAAGAGATGGTACTTCTTGTGAGTTTGATTAAGGCTGGAAGCTGTTGGGTTTTCTCTGAGCTCTGCCTGTGACTTTGTAACACAATTTTTTTTTTTTCAGGAAGATAAGGGGAGTGGGAGTGGTAGTTTTTTGAGTATTTCATTGTTTCTCAGGATTGGGATATTTACTAAAAGACTTGAGAGTGTGAACTCAATGTTTCCCCTGTGTACCAGCTTGTACTGAAATATTGTGCATTTTACTGAGGCTCGGGGCATCTTTGTGGAGGAACTGAGGTTGTGTGAAGTAGTCTCAGCTGAAGAAATCTCTCTTCATCTAACAAGTGATGTTTTTTCCTCTCCTTTCATTTTTCTGACAGGTTATTCTGAGCAGTTCGAAACATATAGAAAAATCGTACCTGTACAAATTCCTGCAGCCGTGGCTGGGCACTGGACTTCTGACGAGGTATAGTGAAATGCAGATGCATTGCTGTCTTTTTGAAATTTGCAGGGTATATGATAGAAAGAGGGCTTGGTGGCAGGAATGCTGTGTGTATCTCTGGACAGAGATGTAGATGATAGCTGTAGAAGTCTTATTCCTTGTGATGGTCTTCGTTGCTCTTTAGAAGCTAATGTGTGATAAAAATCTTTTGGCATTATCTGTTTCTTGGCAAATTTGGCCATTGTTACTTTTTTGCCCATTGTTACTTTTTTGCGCAGAGGCTTGAAATGAATGTGAGTTTTGGGAAGTTGTGTCCTATGGCAAGTGGTGTCTTTTGGTCTGCAACGCTACGTGCTGGATGTTTTGAATGTTGTGATGTGTGTCGAGTGGTCGGACTGTGGCAGAACTGCGACTGTGTGCATTGCTTATCTCACCTGGTGACGCTGCAAACCAGTAGGATGGGCCTGAGGTTGGTGATGCTTTGTGGTAGGATGGGAGAGTATCTAAACCCTGTCCTTCATTTCCCTCATGAAGTGGAGGATTGTAAGAAGCGAGCCTGGGTAAAAGTGCAAGTCAGGAGCAGAGAGAAGGAGGAGCAGTGATTTAAGGGCTTGGTGTCCTCTGGTCTTGGGAGGGTCAAGGAAGATTTGGTCTGGATGATGCAGATATTCAAGGGTCAGAGCAAGGTGAATGTAGAGTGGCTCTGGTGCCTTTGTGCCTCTTCTGTGTTGTGCGGGAAGGTCAAGGTCCCCCTGTTAGCAGAGGAGCTTTGTTGCCTGTTTGGAGCCCTCAGAAGTGAACTCCTTGTGCTTTGTGGTGGGACCATGGTGTTGTAAAAGCCAGCTGTGATCATGTGGCATGGGAGGCGCAAGTTTATGGGAGAGGATGAGGAATGCCTTTTATCCTGAGTTTCGTTCATGCCCTTAAGAAGGCAGTAATCAGTGGCAAAGTGTGGAGAGTTGAGGTCCATGGGCGTCAGGCATGGTGTATCTTCACTGTTAGTCGTCTTCCTTACTGGTTGTTTTGTCTCCAGTACACTTTTAGAGGTGTTTTGACTGTGCTTGCAAAAACATAATGGAGGAGAATGTTCCAGTCTTTGCTGATTAAGGGCAGTAGTGGTAGACAGCAAGCAGATAAGCTGGCCTGAGGAGTGCCCCAATAGAAGGTTAACAGGAGAAGTGGTGTGATGGTTTACCCTGTAAGCAGAGCTGCTAGTTGTGTGCCTGTGGGACATGCAATTCAGAAAAAGCTAACAAGAACCCCCAGGAAGCTGGTGTCACCCGCTGTGGCTCCATGCTCTTTCACTGACATGTGAGAGGTGGTTACCTGTTTCCAGTGAAGTGCTTTGTAGCCACACCTTGAGGCAGTAATTTGTGTAATGTCCGTGGACCCTAGTTGCCTGCAATCCTCATTTCCTAGTCAGCGGATAAAGGCAAGCGTGGGTGGTGATTCACAGAGACAATATGACGACTTGAGGCCTTCATGCTGAATAGCTGGTTTGTCCTATAGATGGCTTTTGCTCAATCCCTCTGAGCCTGTGCACTGAGCAACCACGAGGCTGTATTGCCTGAAAGCTTGTTGGCATCTGCTTTTCTTGAGAGTAGCTCTAGAAATGACGGCTTGTGCTTTGGAGAGAGCTGCAGCAAGAAATATTTCCATTTTGCCCCTTCTGGGGAGGCCTATGGACAGCTTGAAAAGTCATCTACATCATGTCCATCTGTGAAGGTGTTCCAGGCTTCAGTTTTTACTGTGTACTTCCTGTGATGGTGAGGGTTTTATTTTTGACTTGGAGTTTTTAACCCTTCCTTCTCCCTGTTAATTTTGCAGTACTGGAGACAAGTGGCGGTCACGGAGGAAGATGATAACTCCCACATTCCACTTCGCAATCTTAACTGACTTTCTAGAGGTTATGAATGAACAAGGAGGTATTTTGTTGGAGAAACTTGAGAAGCATGTTGACAAGGAGCCATTTGATGTCTTTCTAGACATAGCTTTGTGTGCCCTTGATATCATCTGTGGTAAGTCCTCTTCAGTTATTGTGGTGGGGCTGTGAGTGACGCAGAGGCTCATGAGTACAGCTGTGCTGTGTTGTGTGAGGAGACAGTTGAAGAGGAATGTCCCTGCATATTGTATGAATGCATTTCCATCCTCCCAAGGCCATCCTTTCTCCTAAGGTGTCTTGTGTGCATCTGAGCAGGTGAGTTTGTGGGACAGGTAGGGCAGAGGTAGCAGTCTGAAGCGAGGTTGTGTTGAGGAGCAGGGTTCCTGGGCATGAAAATGTAAGCAAGCTCATCACCTGGAAAGGGATGTGTGTATTTACCTGTTGAAGGGACAGTGTGGTGACAGGCAGAGGCTGGGAGCAGCAGTAACCTTTTGTGTACAGGGACTCTGCATTTTACTTTGCACTCGTGAACCGTTGATGATTTCCTCCTCCTAGAAACAGCAATGGGCAAGAATGTGAGTGCTCAGGAGAATAAAGACTCCGAGTATGTTCGTGCTGTCTACAGGTAAATGGACATTTTCCTTGGCTACTTTGTAGTTGGGCTGGAGTTGATGCTGCTGGTGTCAGGAGTTCATCTGCTGTGAGCCAGGAGGGAGGGCCAGGGGGTCGCAGATGGAGGTAGAAAGCCAAGAAGGCAGGAAAAACTCCTGCAGATTTTGATGCTTTTTCTGCTGTGAGTATACGCAATGGGAGGCTGAGGCTTTGAAGAGGTGTTAACTGCCATTCAGTTAATCCATTGGTACAGGAGGTTAAAAAAAAAATGGAGCTGCAACATTTCATATCAGCATGACTTGCAGAATTGGGAGGGTGCTGTTTTAGACAGCATGTTAAAGCTGAGGCACTGCTACTCTGCAGTTCATGGCAGTATTTACACCGTTCAAATTGTATGTGACTGTCCAGTGGATTAGGAAAGACATGGTTTATATTCCTACCACACTGGTGCGTCAGCCTAGATGAAATGTAGCTACTTGTTGCCTCTCACCCCTAGCCTTTGATGGGGCTTGTTGAGACAGGTGTGTTACAAAAAAGGCGTGGAATTAGAGGGTTTGATGGTCATCGGTTCCTTGGCCTTTCCCAAATGGTATCGCAAGTGGGCTGGCCTGAAGTTGGTCTGAATGTAATAATTACTCCTCAAAGTCTCTTTCTGCAGCCAAAAGCGTGCGCAAGAGCTGAATAGCAATGACAGTCAGCCCTTCCAGATGTATTCCGGTTGTGTTTGAGCATACCTGAGCTCTCATAATCTTTATTTCAAATACTTTTCATGTGCTGTCTGGCATATATGGTATCTGGACAGTCAAACAGGAATGTAATCCTTTTAGATGGCTGTTTGAGGTCATGGAGCAGATATTTTGGAGCCCTGACATGAGTAGTCTTTTCGGGTTGTACATGTCTTTTCAGCATGGTCAGTGCTTTACTGATGTGGAGTGGGACTGGACTGGATGACTTAATATATCTGTTTCAAGAGGACTCCCACTAAATGAGAGTATGCTCTCCTCAGAGATCAGTGCTTAAACATATAAATCATGGTGATGCTGGGATGGTGGGACAGGTTACAGAAATTTTGAGATGGTTTAAAATCAGGAAACAAATATGAACAGCCTTCCTTTCAGATGAATGGGTTTAAACCCACACAATATGTTAAGTTCCATTTCATTGGGGGAGGTAGAACTTTTTTTTGGTTCTTGAAAGTGTGCTGTAAATTTATTTTTTGTCAAGCAATGTTACATGATGTAATTGTTGTGCCCCTAGGATGAGTGATCTAATCCACGAGCGACAGAAGAGCCCTTGGCTGTGGCCTGATCTTGTATATATGCTGTTCAAGGAAGGAAGAGAGCATGAGAGGAACCTCAAGATCCTTCACAATTTTACAGATGCAGTATAGATTCTTCTTTTAATTATTTTTTTTAATGGTACATTCTATTTGTTGGAGCGAAGTCTTGCACTCAGTAGACAGCTTCCAAATGGGGGTGAGGTTCAGCCCCCTTGATATGCATCTACTAAGAGGAGAACTATCTCTCTGTTGGGATGCTGAGGAATTCCCTGAAAAGAAGCCAGCAGCTGACTTTTCTGCCAGGAGCTCTGTCATATTTAAGCACGGGAGTATACTACTCCAAGGGAGTAACAAGACTTACAGGTCCTTGACAACCGAAACAAACAACAGGAGTTCACTGAACTCTTGTTCTGCCCCAGATGCTCCACATCTGAATCACCTGCAACAGCTCACAGCCAAGTTTATAGCAGTAAACATAGGGGTCTCTGCTTGGTAATATCACTTGCTCCAGCCGTCAGAAATGGAAGCCTGTATTCATTTTTCCCTATTCGGAGCAGAACTGCTGAGATGAGCAAACACATGCAGGTCCCCACATCAGCAGTAAGACACTTTGACACAGAAACCATTAAGCATATATCACTGACTTGACATAAAAACGCAGTGTTCTCTCACCATGTTAGACTGCAAGTAACACGCCTTTCTCTCACCAAATAGCCTCTGTGCTGTTCTTGCCAATGGTTGCCCTCCCAAACCTACTGTTAAGATGTTACCAGGGAGGCTGCTTTCCCTGAAATAGGTGTACGTACCCCACAATGTCATTGTATCAATGTCCACAACAAAGGAAATAATCTCTGAACTTTCACTACATATAATAAGCCACAATGACTCTGCATCGTTTTTCAGTAGTTCATGTTTTGCTTCCTTTTATTGGGAATTGCAGCAGTGAGGCATGAGAGAGGCTCTTAAAGGGACCTAAGGTAACACTTGCTCTCTACCCGAGCTGGGCTGCTGCACTGCTGCACTGGATATAAGAAGCCAAATCTTAGAAGATGACAAAGGAACAGTAAATAATAATATCACCCAGTGTAGGTGCTGACAGAATGCACTGAGACAAAAGGTGGTTCAATATGTGTTTTTATATATGTTCAGTGAGGGAAACAATGTGTGTGTGTGTATAACTGCATTTCTTTTTTCTCGTTCAGTGCTTCCTCTGAACAGAATTACATACTCTACAGCCTTTATTTTAAATTATTTTATTGAGAGCAATACCAGTTTATTGAAGAGTTCTGTTTTGCTGTTATGACAACAGTGGTGACAGCAGGAAATCTCTGTCTGTTGCTGGGGCTGTGCTTTGACCTAAAAAAGGGAAGTTCAATCATTGCTCTCATACTGAAGAAAATTTGGGAAGCGTTAGTGTAGTGGTTCCAGCTGTGCTATGTGTAGTCCTGATGCAGGATGTGGGGTGCCCTGGCTTCTCTTCAATCTCCTGGATTGCCCAGAGGCTGGAGATGTGATCCTTTCCTTAGTTATTGGATAGGGTAGAGAATATCTTCTTGGTGATCAGTCTGTTCAAATTGTGGTGATGCTGTTTGATTTCCTTTCGCTATTGTCGGCATTCACGATTGGCTTGTTCCAGATATTCTGGATGTGTTTACACTTCTTGATGATCAACAAGTTGTTTGCATAGTTTGGCTATCTATTTTCTTGATCACACAAAGGCTATTCAAGGTTCATTCTATTGCTTGGGACAAGAGGGGTAGGTCATATTTCACCTACTAACACAAAAAGTCAGTTAAAGTTCATGAGCTAATGCTGACAGTTATGCTAACTAGCTCATGTAGACTGCTACAGATGGATGTTGTTTTAATAAGCTGGGACAAACCTGTGTGATGTAGACTGTGCGCATGTGCTGCATGCATCATATCTAATATAATGGTTCTAATCTCAGGTCATTGCAGAAAAAGCTGCAGAACTTGAAAACACCAAGCAAACAAAATGTGATACTGATGGCAACTATGAAGAAAGTGGCTCCAAAAAGAGAAAAGCTTTCCTGGACATGCTGCTGAGTGCAACAGATGATGAAGGGAACAAATTGAGCTACAGGGACATTCGTGAGGAAGTGGATACTTTCATGTTTGAGGTACCCAAGGAACCGATTGGGTTTTTTGTTTTGTTTTGGTTTGATTTGTTTTTTTTTCCAGAACCTGAGATTCACCATTTGCAGGTAGTGACTCTTCCTTTTCTTAGTTCAGGAGGTTGCTTTTAGTATGAAGTTATTTTAGCCCTGGAAGCCTAAGAAGAAATCTCTGTAGGATAGAAACTACTGAAGGATAGAAACATTTGATCCAGAATTGTATGCCCTGGCAAAATGTTGGGCAATACACGTGGTAGGCCCTGCCTATGTAAGCAGGCTCTACTCATGAAAGCAGGTGAGTAATAAGAGCTTAATGGCTGATGTGGGCCATGGGCTCTCAGTTCCTGTTGCAAACCTCATTAATGCTATAGAGAGCTCTAAACGGTTTCAGTGTTTTGCCTTGCATTTTGTCACCTCTCCTCACATTTTGTCCCTTGCCACGTTGGCTGTAACCTCCTGGTTCTGTCAACAACTGTGCATTGGTACTGTCTTGTCATGTCTGGTTCCCTGTCCGATGAAGAATCTAAACAAGACTTTCACAAGTTTTCCACACACCTCCATTAGGTGGACCTGAATTCTCTCTCAGAAGAGCTTAATTCAGTCATATTACTGCTGTTTTAACCTAGAGAAACTCTCTTCCCGTCTTAGCATTCTTGTACTACTCCATAGCTGGATTTTGAAGAGGTGCAGCATCCTGAACTTCACAACAAGTGCACCTTTTTAGTACCAAAATCCTTTGTTGGTCAACTTTTCCCTTTTTTGTTCCCCTCTTTTTTTCTTTCCTTTTTTTTTTTGGTTCCCCTTCCATTTGTTTCCTTTCCTTTCCAAGTTTTTGTGTAGTGCTGAGAACTGTAGTAGCTGATCCCATTGTCACAGGAAACCAAGAAGTATTCCCTCCTATGGCCACTGTACTGTGTCTCATTAGACTCTTTTTTGGATATTTTTGTACCCTTTTTTGGATAGTTTTGTAAAGGCTACAGATTGTGTCCATTGTAACTCTCCTGTGGTAGTTGTTGGCCCTCCAGATGTTACGTTGTTGACTGGACAGTAACCAAAAAGATGAATATACATCTGTTTCATTGTGTAGATACTGGTAGTTCATGCAGCTTCTGGGAGGCAGAGGAGAGGGATGTTTGCTTGGGTTATTTCAACACTTTTCCCTTTTGGTCAGTTTTCAGGCACCTGACAGAATCATGGGTCATCTTATATCCTGATAATCAGCATGTTGGATAGAGTTCTTCACTCTTGATTTTTGTTTTTCTCGTGGTCATGGGACTAATAAGTCTCTCTTTCCGTACTACCTGCGCACCTAAGTATTTACGAAGCCTACTTGTGCACAGGAATAGTGTTGAAGTGAATGTCTTTGTAAATCTGGACCTCTAGGGCCATGATACAACAGCAGCTGCTATGAACTGGGCCCTGTACTTACTTGGACATAATCCTGAAGCCCAGAAGAAGGTTCACAGAGAACTGGATGAGGTGTTTGGTACGTTTCCATTCCCCCTTCATTGCAGTTGTGGTGGTGGTTGCATTTGTGAGTCGGGGTGTGGTACATTATAAGCCTAGATGTAGAACGGGAGGTAGAAACATGCCTTGTGGCCCTTCTGGAGCTTTCAGTAGCTAGAGGTAACTGGGACAGGTGCTGGAAGGTCTGTAGGAGAGTACGGCCAACCTTACATCTTTGGGGAAAAGCATGCATGTATGTGTAGCACCTTCTCCTATGTGGTCTTGATGCATGATGAGAGTTCCTGGAGAGAGCTGGGATGAGTTTGATTAACCAAAAATGGGGAGTTTTGGTCTTGCTCATCCCCCTATTTGTTTTTGGACAGGCAACACTGAACGTCCTGTTACAGTGGACGATTTGAAGAAGCTTCGATACCTCGAGTGTGTTGTGAAAGAAGCCCTTCGGCTCTTCCCTTCAGTTCCGCTGTTTGCCCGTGCCTTGAGAGAGGATTGCTGTATTAGTAAGTAGTGTCCTGTGTTTGCCACTTCCTATCCTGCTAGCATCTCCTCAGTGGAGGTGTTTCCCAAGTAAAGGGCAGCGTTGTTTTGTTTTTTATGGTGCTGTTGTGTATAGAAAGTCACTTATTTGCTGCTGTTTTGACCCTTCTTCTCCCTTTCCCTTTTCTCTTTAGGAGGATATCAGGTACCAAAAGGCACAAACGTTCTTGTCATAACTTATGCCCTGCATAGAGACCCTGAGATCTTCCCTGACCCGGAGGAGTTCAGGCCTGAGCGATTCTTCCCTGAAAATTGTAAGGGAAGGCACCCGTATGCTTACGTGCCCTTCTCAGCTGGTCCCAGGAACTGCATAGGTTGGTAGCTGAGGAGGAAGCCCTTGTAGAGTGACAGTGCTGCTTTTGGTGTGGTAACTGTGGCAGCAGTGAGTGTACGAGAAATTTAAGTCTTGATGTGCCTGCTGGTCGTGTTCCCCCCTCTCGCCCCCCCCCATCACCCTTGAATTCTGGGCGCTGTCTCCCCTGCAAGCCTGGTGCTTGAGCTGCCACATTTTGTTTCTTCCCAAGGGTTTCCTTTCTTCCCAGGGGCCAATGTCTATCGTGCTGGTGTTTCCTCCTCACTGCCTGTGCAGCCTGGCAGCATGTTAATGGGCTCCTGTGTTAGGACAGGATTGCTTCCAAATTTCTGATCCTCAGTGTCAGCAAGACAGAGCGAGAGAAGACAAATGTCCTGCACTTGTTTTGCTCTGGAAACATCTCATCTGTCTATCTCATGATCTCGGCTGGGTGTCCCAAATATGCAGTCTGCAATTGATGTATTCTTTCCCTCTTTCTGACACCGTTGTTGCTCTGGTGTTTTTGCTGTCATCCCAGAACTTGTTAGCTCAAGTGCCGCTGAGACACTTAGAATTTATCAGTGCTCAAAGTAGAGGCATTGTTGTCTGTATTGTAGAACACATGAAAAGACTGTTCCCTGCACTGATCTTAAGTGCAGATGGGGAACATTCAGCAATTGTCATGCCATTTACAAGAATGGGAAATACAAGTTCTTCTGGATTTTTGGTTTTGTTTGTTTTCTTTTTGGGGGGTGGGGTTGGTTTTTTTGTTTGTTTGTTATTAATTTGTCTCATTGGGAATAGGTGCCCTTCGCATAAGAACAGCAGACTGGGTCTTCCCATGTTCCAAAGAGGAATCTAATTTAATATTACATGTCTAGCTAGTTCCTGGGTGTACAGGAACATGTGCAGGAGAGGTGGTTCATTAGTATCATTGCAGAAATACATCACTGTGTACATGTGTACAGACATCCATCTGTGCGTCTTATATAGAGGGGAGCACAGAAAAAGTTTTGAGCACTGGGTTTTGTGTCCTGTTCCCATTTTCAGTTTAGTTTGAGTGAACTGCCTGGATTATGACACTTGGTTTGGTTTCCCTCATATTTCTCTGTTCTCCTCTTTCCTCTTCCACCTTTCTCTGAAAGGTAAATTGAACTTTGCCCTCTGTGCTAGCAAATCATCAGTGTGTGTGATGCTTAGTGTTCTTTGAAGGAAGGTCTGTCTGTCATTCTGTTGCAGTTGTATCTCCTTTGCTCCTCTTTACATATATTGAATAGTGGGATTTGTCTCTCCTCGCAGTCCCTGTGCTGCATCTTCTGCTCTGGTCTGTCATCCATTCCCCCTGCCTAGTCCATCCAAGAGACATGACAAGGCTGTGTTTTGTATTAGTTCCATGTGAAGTGTTGACTGTTTCCTCTTCACTGTTTGAGTTCTGCGTACCATGGGAAGGAGGACGTGCTGTGGATTGTTCCAGGAAGGCCAGAGTTGTCATGCAGAGAAAAGTTTCAGTAGTATCTGTATGACCTCGATTTTGGCCTAAAGCCAGTTCTGTTCTCGAGGCAGATGCACAGTCCTTACTGTCCTGTGTTCCTAGGGGTATCACTGTGAGCATGCAAATGCAGCAACTGTTGATGCAACCTGACAATAATATCTTTTTTTGCTGCCCTGTAATTCGTAGGTCAGCGCTTTGCACAAATGGAGGAGAAAGCTCTTCTAGCCCTCATCCTGCGGCGCTTTTGGGTGGACTCGTGTCAAAAGCCAGAAGAGCTTGGTATAACTGGAGAACTGATTCTTCGTCCAAATAAAGGCATCTGGATTAAGCTGAAGAGGAGGCCAAACGCTGGATCAGAATGAAAGGAAATTCAAGATTTTATTTCTCCAAAAACTTCCAAGCTATTTAGGCTAAGATATGGTTTTTAAATCAGATATTTTGATGGCTGTTCAGCAATTTGTTGAAACTAAAGTCATTACTGATTGTTTCACTAAAGAAGATGTTGTAATAGCCCTAAATTGCTCTACTTTTCTAGTACATGTGAACTTCATGTTCATCTTTGAAGTGCAAGTCTTTAAACATCAAATTTTAGTGCCTTATCTACTCAGATGAAACTATTCTACTGCAACAGTGCAAAAAACCATAAATTATGATAGTAACAAAAATAATGCCTGTGATGGAGTGATCTGGTTATATTCCATAGCATTTGTGAGGTAAATGGTAGTCTCAAATCTTTTTATAGTTTTCAGGTTTCCTTAGTTCTGAAAGGTACAAGTGATCAATTCTTCCACTTGGCACAATTTTTTTTCTGTTTTGGTGATGACTGCACCTCTGAAGACAAAGCAAAAATCTCTGATAATTTCTCTCCTCCTTTGTATAAATTTACAGTAGTTCTTAAGTAGTGAGTGCTCTGAATTATTTTTTAGCAAAGTGTACCATAAGCATTAATCTGTATAATCATACCATGAACTAGATAGTGTGCAAATTACACAAAGGATTTCATAATGACGGAAACACTGTATTATTACAAATTTTGAGAATAAACTTCTACTATGCCTCAATATGGAATGAAATTATATCTGTAAAAATTACATGCCTGGGTGCAGGTAAATTACTGATGGATAATTATTTCTTATCATCAGTTCCTCTGGGGTGATCAATCAACCAGATTTTACTGTGTTAGTCGAAGCTGAAACAATGAGCCAGTCTGCTCTTGCCTTCTAGGCTCCTGGAGGCAACATAGAGAATTTCTTGCTAATTGATGTTAAAGAGGAATTACAGTGATGGAATGAAGCGCCTGTGAAAGTTTCTGACTGCTTGTACCTTCAGGACAGGTCAAAATCTGCAACAAGCCACACAGCTGGAGAACAGACTCTCCACAACTTCTGTAAGCACTGAAGAAAAAGCTGGTGCTGGACCAAGCTGAGGTCCTCTAGCTGGTCTGCCCTTTACTTCTGCCTTGTGCTGCGGCACTTCTTTTGGCTGGTGTGTGTTACCCCAGCATGACGTCTGGCCCTGTACAAAGAAGGGTGCACACCGATAACCACACCTCTGTCTTTATCTGCTGATGCAGCAGTTGCTCTTGCCACCGTGGCTGGCGGTGGGGTTTTTAGGTGTGCTATCGCCTTTAGGTTGTTCTGGGGCTGCGGGCGACCTGCAGAGGGGAACTGGATGAGAAGCTGGAGGTCAGAGCTGGTACGGCTAATATGGACTGGTCCACCTCTAATGATTAATGTGTTACAGGATAAGAAAGGAATAATTTGTCCTTATTGGTTTTGTTGGCCTTTACAGATTCTTTTCTTTTGCCTGTTTCCTTGTGCCCTTTTAACAACACTTAGTGGTTTAATACCTGGGATACTGCTGTGCTTTGCAGAACATCAGAATAGAGTGAAAAATAATTCCTATGTTTTCCAAGTAAATTAGAGGTTTCCTTGAACCTGCTGAATTCTTTATATTCTGATAAACCTAGGTTTTACCATTTTCTGAGGATCCTATAAAAAGAAAGGATTTAACTGCTTAGTTTACATAAATGAAATCACAGACCTTGACAAATAGCTTATTGTAATTGCTACCTTTCTTTTGTCATTAAGAAAACAAAAGTCATGTAACAGTAATAATACGGTTACATTCTTCAGCCTTCATTTTCAAAGACAGGTTTCATTGCTAGATAATAACAAAAATTTAAGTTAACAGGGCTGATTGTAAAAATTGTTTTCTTTATAATGAGATAACTTTCGAGACTACCTTCTTACGTTAATACACATAAAACAAATGATGTGTTTTCCAAAGAGACTCTAAGTTAAGGAATTATTTAATGCTTTTGGGTACTTGGTAATGTGAGCTTTGCAGGTATACAAGATTTGCATCCAGAATATGTTTTCTCAGGACGTTCAGTATGTAGTTGAAACCTGGAGAGGTACCTCATGTGTTTTGTTAAACTATGTCCTTAAATTGAGGACTTTCAAGACAAATGAAAACTAATATTAATTCCATTTCTTCTGGGGGATCTATTTTGTGGAAACAGTTTTTAAAATTGACTGAACTATAACAATTCTCTCCATAAGGAGATAATTTTTGTGACATCTGTCTACAACAACCGGTATTTTTGCTTGCACTTTGTTTTTGTACCATACTCTTCTCATATAATGGGATCTCAAGTAAACTGTAATTTCTTTATAATCTCTGATGTGAACAAGAAAAATAATTGAGACAAAAACTGGATAAAACTAACGAGAAACTCATTATTAAAAGTGCATGGGCTCAAATGCTGGCACAGGGTTTCCAAAGTGGAAAACCCCTATTTAATGATGCACATAGCATCTTTGCCAAGACAAGCACTGATGTAATCCCATAGTCTTTGTGTTCAGAGCTGTTCTGAAAAGGCAGTGACCTCTTGTCTTTTGTTGTGAAAACTGGTTCTGAAGCAATCTGAGGCTGCTAAGGAAATAAATATTGAGGAAATCAATATTGAACGAACAAGAACTTTCTGCCTGCAGGGTAGATGTTAAATACCTTGCGTTGTGTAGAGTGTGTGCTTTTATTAACCTGAGTCATGTGGTGTGTAGTTGTTGGTTGTGGTCAGCAACAACCCTTTGGGTTTGTTTTTTTATTTTTCTTTTTTTTTTAACCCTGTAGGACTTAGGAATGCAGTGCAGCCTTGCCAGGTTTCCTGATAAAGTAGTGGGACAATAAAATGTTGTGTAATAAAAACTGCACATGCGTAGTAGCTGTTTGTGATTTTGTCCTGATGGCTAAGTATCTGCTGATGGTATGAAGGTAGCGGCTGAACTCTAAACCCAAATATTACTCCTGAGTAACGGTTCATATAGAGTAATCTCAATGATGCTAATCATGGGGTGGTGCTGCCTCTATTTCTAAAATAGGACTGCCTTTCTGTAAGAAGTTGATAGCCTTGTCTCATGTAAAGATCCCTTTTGTATGGTGACAGAAAGGACACAACTTTTTACTGGGATGATAGAAATAGAGTGTGTAAGTGTTTCTGGATCATGGTTTACAGCTGTTATGAAGAAAACTGACAACAAACCCTCTGTGTGACCTCTTGGGTGACGCTGCTTGAAAGCGCCTCCAGGGCTGCCTCAGAGGCACTAGAGGTTTCCAGCCACCTTGACACAAACTGCTTTTTGGGCTCTGAAAGCTGCATGTTTGGGACACATGCAGGAGGTGGACTAGTGGTGCTCAGTAGACATCTACCTGCCTTCCTGAATTTAATCCTCATGCTGCAAAAGGCAAGCACTCATGTATAGATGTTAGTACACTGCTGCATACAGATCCTCTTGCCATGCATGATCTAACATGTCATCTGACTGATACTCCTCTTCCAGCAGGTAAAAGACTCAAAGAGCCTTTGGAGAATCCTACCCCACTTTCCTTCTTAAAAGCAGTATCGGTGTCACCTCCTGGCAAACCTCCCATTATAGTACTACCTCAGTTCATAGTCAGGTCATATTTAGAATATGATCTTCATAGTTTGCATGGATTGAAAGCTAAATTAACTCACTTTCTAAAAAAAAAAATGCAAAATCTGAGATTCTTCTGAAAATGGGAGTTCTCTGCTAAGTATAACTCCACCTTTTGCTCAGCAAATGGGCTTTTCTGATCCCTGCCTGGAGTGTAGCTTGTGGAGATGGAAAGTGTTCATTGAAAATGCACATTATTTTGAGCGAAGAGAGGCAGTCAGTTAGCAAAAAACTGTATGCCCAAACCTCCAGACCTGGTTCCAGGCTAGTAGTTCAGGGACACATATAACTTGATCAAGAGTTACTGTTTGACAATTTACAGGGCCTGGTCAAGACACTGGAACCCTTCAGTACATTGAAACATTCCGTCTTCTCTAATGTCTAACAATAACCAGCATCAGGTGTTTTAGCTGCAAGAAGCAAGGCTTTGGACAGTTATGTGATTCTCCATTTATAAGAAAAAATCAAACCTATTTATAAGAAAAAAAATCAAAGAATGCCTCTTACAAAACAAATCCAGTAGTGATTTATTGTTTAATATTTGCAACTGTCTTCTATTTTTTCTATAAATTTTCTATAAATCCTATAAATTTTTCTATTTGGACTGCATTGATTTCTTATTTGACATCTGATGTGCAGTTATTTCTGGGCTGTATTTCTAGGAAGACTATTGTTGACATGTAATTGCAGGATATGGAACTACTATACTGCTTTTATTTCAGTACAATATGCAATCCAGCACTTTCCACAAATCAGTGAATAAGTTATTCCAGCCACTTTTTGCGGCCATTTTGGGTGGAATCACGTCAAATATGAGAAGACTTTGGCCTAGTGAGAGAGCAGATTCTTCACTGCTCTCAGTAATGTCATCTGGACTCAGATGAAAAGGCTCCAGGTAGTTCACTGTACGAAGGAAAGATCAAGATTTAATTTTTAGAACTTGTTTTAGCAGCATTTGGTATTTTACTCGGTCCTTTGTCATATACATAATGATAACCATGCAGAATTAAAGAATACACAGAGAATACTTTGGAATATTTGGGTTTTTTTTCTACGGGAGCATTCAGAACCAGCTTCATGATATTATTATAGCATCCTCATTCAGATGGAAGGATGTCCATAAAGCCATATTGAAATGAGAACTTGTGTTGTTCCTCTCTTACTGGTACCTTCCTTCCCTCGTTCCCTCTGAGATGCTCTTCCTCTTGTTCCATGTCACAACTGGCGAGTGTCTCATCGCAGAGGGTAGATCCTCTCCCATGTTGAAGCTACTTTTTGAATAGCATTACCATAAGAAACGTGGGATTTTGTTTTGGCAGGTAGAATTAGACCTAAATCAGACTAGAGTGTTGTCCAGTCATTCATTTCCTGAGGTGAAACAATTCAGTAATTCCTGCTACCTTTGTGGATGAATGAGATTTTGCATAAATCACAGCGGAAATCAGCAGAAAGCAGTATCAAACTAGTAGGCAATTGCACTGCCAGGGACATTTTATCTTAAAGAACTTGCTGACAGCTTAGGCTGGAGCAGGTTTTGTTTTTTTTAAATACCAAGTCAAAATGAAACAGTCAAAACAGAAGTAGGCACTCCATATTGTTTCAGATGATTCATCTAAATTTTGTACTTGTATTATCAAAAAATGTTTCCGTTTTATCAAAATGTTTTAATGAGCTCTTCTTTTAACCCTGCCATCTGAATTACTAAATCTTAATTCCAATATCCCGATGTAGTTGCTGGAATATTATTGATAGCTAAATGAATACAGTGAGGGAATTCAAACAACAGTAACCTTACATGTGGAGCCTTTATGAGCCTGAAGAGTGTTAGATGAATTTGGTATTCTATGCACTTTGAATTTCTAGCTCTTCTCCTAGTTTAAATCATGTAATCTCTTTGGATTTCAGTGAAGCTCAGTGCACTGATACCAGCTGAGAATTTGTCTCAGTATATTTTATGATTTGTCCTATAATAAATATGTCCTATAATACAATAAACAGTAATTCATTCAGGGACATAGAGTTCATAACACATTCTTTTCTCTGCACAGAAGTACAGCTGTTGATTTGAGCAACAGTGCGGCGGTGTAAACGGGAGCATTTGTCATGTAAGTAGCAGGCCCACTGAAAGAAAATGCATTCATTTTCCAAAGTGAGCGTGCTCATTATGATTCTCTTTGAATAGCATTGCTGCCTTATTTCTCAGCTTCACCATCAAATCCGATTGATGCCCATATAGATGTAGTTAAAATGATGTATGCTTTTGGAAGGAGTGGGATATCTAAATTTGAGGACTGCTTCTTTAAGCAAGTTTTGTCTTTTTTTTTCCCACTAGTTTGCTTATGAAAAAAACAGCTGTCAACAAAAGATTCCTTTTCCTGAGACAAATTTCTAAAATAGAGATAATGGATTATAGAAATGAAATCTTACAGAAGCTGCTGATGAATGAGTATGACTGCATGTTGTATGATGAGACACATGATCTTGGTGAAATTTATGATGAATCTGCCTGTTTTCTCTGCCGATTTGAACTGTATACCTTATTTTTCCACAAGTGTGGGGTTGGAGTTTTTTTGTTTGTTTGTTTTGATTTGTTTCACTTTTTTAATAAGACGGTAATGAACTGGAATAACACTGCCCAATATCTGAGCTGGAAAGCCCAGATGAGAAATGAAAAGTGAAGAAATAAAAAGTCCTTGGAGAGAAGTTCTAATCCTTTGTGCCACCAGGTGAAATGCACACACACACACACAAAAGGAAAAATAATTATTTTAATTGAATACTAGTGCAGACTGAGCAACACAAAAACGTATAAGTTTAACTTGTTTTGTTTATAAATATTCAGATACATGGTAGGTTTTGTGATTACTTTCAGGATTATGAAAATCCTGTAATTTGAAGTAAAAAGGTGATAATTTTTCCAGAGGTGTAAAAGATTATCATCATTTTATAGCTGAGAAAAGAGAGACTAAGTGACATACCTGTGGTTACACAGGAAGGCTTCAGTGGTGTTGGCTGGAGATGGTGTAGTATACTTTCCCAGAGCTGTACTCCCATGATACTTCTACACCCTGTGGCCAATGGAAAACCTCTTCTGAGCTGAAGGTCAGAGCCGTACAGGCATCTCAGTCTTAAAACACTTCGTATTACAGGAATAAACTATCAGTGTGTTTTGCAGTAAAGCCTTCTAGCACTCTCCCTTCTCACTGTTGCACTCTTAAAACAGAAGAGAACACATAAAAATGAAAGCTGCTGTACTGAAAACATTTGAGTCCTCTCCTACAAACACGTCAGGGCAAAGCGAATTGATACACAGGAGAGTATGAAGACTTCCTTTGAGACAGTTCTTCCTCTGTAAGAGGAGTTGGAGACCTTGCTGGCCCATGAGTCGTGGAGAAGTCATTTCAATCATCAGGATGCTCAAAAGGGTCGTAGTTGGGTGAAATGTTTTGATCTAGATATTTTTTGAGTAGAGCATATGTATCTGTCTTTCGAGCATATTCAGTCTAAAAGAAAAGAGGAAAAAGAGTGGTGAGGAGGGAAGAGCTGTCCCATTGGCAATTTCACTGTGAAATGAAACACCATTTTTTTTAAGATTTGAAAGATTTTTTTTGGTTTGAAATTTATTTTGCTTTGGTTACACATGTTAAAAAGAATTGTAGAAATCAAAACAAGTGATTCAGATCAGCTATAAACTAAGTTTGACTTCTTGTTGTTGCATTTACATTTCATACATCTGCAAACAGGTTTGGTTTTTTTTTTTCTGGCTTCCGGCAAACTGAAGACGCTCTTAGTTGCATCTAACAACAAAATAGCAGTGTAGAAAGGGCCACAGTAAACTACTTGGAAGATATAGATAGGATAATTTCTGCAGAGTATTGAAAAGGAGGAATAAGAACGTGAATGCATATTAAAGAAAACAGAGCAGAGAATACATAGCTGAAGAATATAGCTGTCTCTATTTGCCAAGGGAATGCCTCAAGAAAATGGTGTAATAGTAAGAAAACATAGGTGACGATTCTGTCCTCAGTTACAGTAGTTTCTTAATGGTGTCATTTACTTGGGTCTGAGTCACCAGTCTTACTGATTTCATGTGGATTTTCCCCCCGACCTCAGCTCAGGATTTGCTCTTCAGACAAATCTCATTCCTTGTTGTCCTGGTTTCGTCTAGGACAGAGTTAATTTTCTTCCTAGTAGCTGGTATAGTGCTGTGTTTTGGATTTAGTAGGAAAAGAATGTTGATAACACACTGATGTTTTTAGTTGTTGCTAAGTAGTGTTTATACTAAGTCAAGGATTTTTCAGCTTCTCGTGCCCAGCCAGCAAGAAGGCTGGAGGGGCATAAGAAGCTGGGAGGGGACACCGCCAGGACAGCTGACCCAAACTGGCCAAAGGGATATTCCATACCATATGACATCATGCCCAGTATATAAACTGGGGGAGCTGGCTGGGAGGGGGATCGCGGCTCGGGAACTAACTGGGCATCGGTCAACGAGTGGTGAGCAATTGCATTGTGCACCACTTGCTTTGTATAGTTTAATTCTTTTAGTATTACTATTGTCATATTATTATTATCAATATCATTGTTTTTCCTTCCTTTCTGTCCTATTAAACTGTCTTTATCTCAACTCACGAGGTTTTTTTTTCCTGATTCTCTCCCCCATCCCAGGGGTGGGGGGGCAGTGAGCGAGCGGCTGCGTGGTGCTTAGCTGCCAGCTGGGGTTAAACCACGACACTTGTTTATGTAGATTCTTGTGCTAGTAGCAGATACTCTGACTGTTCTGAACCAGGGATTTGCCTTTTATTTTAAAATGTCACCAAGAGGCAGATGTTCAGCTGGTGTAAAACCTGGACATCGATTTCAGTGCGGTCTGGATGATATACGCTCTGAAAATGTGGCCCAAGGTCAGTAACAATGTTGACAGAAAGAGTACCCATTCAAAGTAAATATTAAAGATAAGTTAGTATTGCAGGCACAGTAATATTTAACACAAACTGTTGACTTTTTTTTTTTTTTTTTTAGTAGAGCATAAACCTTATCCATTCATCCAGACCTACTGTATGTTCAGGTATGTAATCATTATTGCAACTGATATGCAGTGAAAGGTTTTCATAGCAACAAGACAGTGTATGTTGATCTATTTATGGATTGTGATGTGTGGTTAATTCATTTGATTCTTTCACAGCTTAAGTTGTAGCATGTGGGGAAAAAAAAGATATGTTTTAAAATTCATATAACATATACCAGAAGGAGTGAGTGCGAGTCATTTGTTTGCTATGTTGATAATAGTATCCACTTAACTACCAGGACAGAGTCAGGATTAATAATGACATTTTGATGGAATATTGTTCCCAGTCTAAGCAAGAATAAGTATTCTGCTGTAAAACAAAGCAGAAATTCTCTAAGTGCTTATAAGCTTTATTGCTTCTTGCAAACATAAGTAAAGGACAAACCTTTGTTGCTCTTTTATGCTGCTTTATATATGCCATAACTGCATATCACAGCTGTAATTTGTAATTCTCAATGTCATTTTGAATTAATGGTGTAACAGTACAAGTGTAAATCAGTGATATGCCTTGCGGTACTTTATAAAACTAATTATACACCCTTTATTAAACATATCCTAAAGAATGATTTTGTGTTTTTTAGGATGATTTGGATTTATCAGACTTTTTATTTCATTTTCTTACTTGCTTCCGTTTACAGTGGTAAGTGAACATATAATTCCTAAGATAGGCACACAGAGTAACACAGCTCTTCTAGAAGGGGAGATGATCAGTAACTGCGGTCTGGTCCTGAGAGAGCTGTCTTGATTCTGCTGGGTTGCGCTCAGTTAAGTTTGGGTAGCTCACATAACTCTATTGCCTGACTTGGAACTTTCTAATGGGGCTTTACCGACATTGTCCTGCCACCCCCTCATGCTGTCACCTTGCCCAGCACGCACGGGACCATGCTACGGGCAGTTTTCTCTATCGGACTGAGGCTGCATCCAGCTCGTAACTGTGAAATCAGTGTGATATTCAGTGTCCTACACCCAACAGCAGTGCTAGCAGCTTTAGCAGCAGCTTAGGAAGGGAGCCCTTTGCCTTTGATGGAGAGTCCAGGAGGTGGAGTGACGCCCCGTGCTTCTCAGTTGACTTTGCTCTAACCTGGTTCCCCCCAGCACAAATTAGAGCTCTCTGAAGTTTGCAGTAGTGTGTGCTGGCTGCCGGAGGCTCAGTCTGGCGGTGCTGGGGTAAGCTGGCTGCCTCTTCCCGGCTGCGGAGAAGCCTCAACCCTTTTCCCAGATGCTGCCCTCAGGGTAGGAGGCAGGACTGATGGGGCCACGGTGCAGGAGCCACTCAGCCCAGCAGCCTCACTGGGGGACAGCAGCTGAGCTTCAGAGCCAACACCCTTTTTAATTTTTTTTAAATAAACAAACCCCACCAACCTTCAGTCTTATTCACACATTGCCTGTGCTTGAAATTACTGATGTAAAAAGCATCTATGTAACACCTACATACCATCATGCTTGAAAGACTATTGCAAGAAGTGTGAATAGCTCCAGAACCAATTGTTTTATCGTAAATTATTTTTTAGAATTCTCTTGATACGCTGGAAAATTAGTGATTGTGTACGTTTTTCAATGTCAGCCCTTGTTAATGATTTACCTTGTTCAGTTAGTAAAAGTCAAACTACAAAAATTGCATTGCATTTCCCTGAAGTTCCCTGTGCTGATAAATTATAACTAAGGCCTAACACATGTTTATGTTCAGTAATGTATTAACTGTTTTCTCGGAGGACAATTAGGTAACTCAGCTTTTTAGCAAAACCTGTTTCATAAAGGTAGTATTATTTAAGGAAATGTTTTACATGGACTGAAATCTCACCAAAACTAAAATCTTGGAACATTTCTGGGGCCCGGGAAACATATTTTTATTAAAGTATTCAGAACTGGCATAGTTTTACATGGTACATAGTTTTACAGCATAAATCAATTTTTTTTGGTGTTAATTTGCATTAGAAGAAGGTAAATAAGATCCAAAATGTCTGATACAGCCAGTAATTGCAATATTCTTTTCTTTTGACTTTGGAGTTTGCTTAGAGTGTTCTAAGTTATAGAAAATGCTTTTCTGTTAATGACAAAGTTGGGCAAAGAAACTCTACTGAGAAGAATAAATACCAATTTTTAGAGAAAGATCTTGAAAGTATATATATCAGAAAATGTGGATGTTTATAAAGTACAAATTTTGTATTAACAAGAAATTAACCTTTAAAAGATATTAACATATCTTGCACATATGTCTAATAATTCCTTACTTTTTCCTTTTTCTGGGGGTAAATGATATATTTTACCCATGTGCAGGAAACATAATTACCTAAGCATAGTTTATGATCACATTAATAAGTAAAATCAACTTGTAATATTTTAAAACTGTAAAATCCAGTAGGATAGTACCATTTGTTCTCATTTTAAATAGCTTTTGATACAGTACGATATCTCTATAGTAACCGATTAAGCAGCTAGATAAAATGTTTTCAGTTGGGTTTCCTCCCATTCTGGAAAAATGCAGTATTTTCTCTTTACCTTTTAGCTAAGAAAAGCTTTTGTAGATACAGGAATAAAAATCGGCATATTTGCCAATTTGCCACCCCTTTGGAGGGCAAAATACAAGAAGAGAGTGGGCTCCTCTGCAAAGCCAGCCCTCTTGTGTGTTTTAACATGGAGATCTTACAAATGGGAGATCTTACAAATGGGAGATCTTCTCCCATTTTGAAAGATGGGAACAGCTTGCTGCTTAGGTATCTTCATTACATGGCTATGCAGCGTGAGTGGGTTTCATTACAGAGTTCAATATGGGATTGATGATGAATTCCTGCAGACGCGAGGGGGTAGTTGAGCTCATTTTTATTCTGGACAGTACCTGAGACGCTACTTCTGTAACAGGCAGAAGTTATATTTACATTTTTCTTGTAATCGTTGTTATTGAACATTGTCTTTGCAATTTTCTTCATTGTAAACCAAGTCAATGGGGGTTCAAGGTGGAGTGTGAGGGAGCAGAAGGTTTATAAAATGCTGGGAGCCATTGAAGCTATGCACAGTGGCACCGCTTGTGACTCTGGCCTCAGAGCATCCCTAAACAAAACAGGACTGTCTTCACATACAACTTTCTAACTCTTTTTGGTCTCTGCACTTCCTTCTCCTGGTTTTCCTCTTAATGGTGCTCTGTACTTGTGTCAGAAGATGCTTCTGGTGCTCCTGAGATCTGCCATGAGAAGGTCCCTTCCCTCTCTGCCGTGCAGATCTGCCTTGTGGCCCATCCTGCTGCTCGGGCTTCTGCATCGGCTCAAGCTGCCCTGCTCCAGCATCGAGTATGAGGCAGGGGATGGGGGCAGATACCCCAGAGAGTTTAATTTCTGCTGGAGAGCAAAGACAAGACTCTCAGAGGAACTGTGCTACTCATCCCCCCCACCCTCTTCTGCCAAAGGACTGTCTTAAAAGCAAGGTCAATGACAAAGAGGAGCAGTGGCTTCATCCTCTCCTGGTGAACTGTGCACGCTCCTATCTTTAATAATTTATGCATTTTGTTATTCCATATCAGAATGTGTGACTCAGATCTATGAAAATACATACTTCCAAGGAGGAGACCTCGCTACGTTTTTTACACCGAGTGCCAATTACTGCCAAGTAGTGTGTACTTACCATCCTACCTGTCTACTCTTCACCTATTTGCCTGCAACATGGACTAAAGATCCTGCAAAAAGGTAAAATGTTCATGTTTGTGTGGCTTTTCTGGTCTCCTGTGATAATTTGAGGAACTCGGTAACATTTTGACAGAACACAGGCACACAGGGAAAGCTACAGATTTGCCACGGAAAACAATGTCATGTATCTTTAAAACTGGTAATCTAAAAGAGTATTTGCTTAAATTTGAAAGATTAAATTTGGCAATGCCCAATCTTTCACGCTCGCATACCAACCCTTTCAAGGAAACAGAACTGACTGTGCAGTCCCTCCTCTGTGCCACATATTTATTGTTGAGGGACAATATGAACAATTTCACATCTCCAGTGGTCCCCTCTGCTGTCCCCCCACCCTCTCCCTTTAGCATATTTTTCTCACAATTAAGAGATTATAGCCTGAGAGGATGAGGTTGTCCTCCCTCTCTACGCCCAGTGCATTTCTGTCCTCCAAACCCTAGGCTTTGCCTCTCGCTTTAATGAGACCTCTTGGAGCTCCCACATAAACCAAGTAATCTCATCTGCCACCAGTGCCAACAAAGCAGATGCAGCTTTACCCTATCTTTCTCCAAATTGCACTTGTTGTCTAAATTTTAATGTTGAGGGCTATTGGACAGCCTGCATTTCACCTGAGAAATAGTTATGAAAGTCTGTGTCGTACTGCAAAAGCTGTGAATTGCTGCATTTTAAAACACAGGTTTTCCTGCTACTTAAAAGACAGCGATACAGAAATGCTGCCGAAAGTGGATATGGAAGGAGCTATCTCTGGACATTCCTTAAAACAGTGTAACATCCAAATTAGTGGTAAGATATAGTTATTCACATGTACGCATTTTATGCTCTGTATCATGTAGCAGATGTTAGAAAATTAGTATTTCGAAAACAGGAATAGAATCGGGGAAGCAGCCAAGCAGTGATTTGTATGTTCTTTGCCAGATCTCTTTCAAACACAGCTTACAAAATCTTCCACTGGTTTCACCCTTCAGCCCCAACTATCCACCACCGAGGCTCCCCGGATGAGGTAACAGGGAAATTATGCTCCTGCAGTCACTGTTTCATTTGCTAGAGGCAGATGGGAGCACGTGCTTTAGCTGGTAGCTCCAGTTCTAAACATTAATTTACTACTACAATTCCACTCCAGCAAGCTGCTCATACGGCGTGTGTGGCCCTGCTTTATAACTTTGTAGAGCAGATGCCCAGCAAAGCAAAAGTGCATAGTCACAAACTGTTGTTGCTACCCTTCATGATTCTGTGTTATAATTTATTAGCAGCTCCATCTTTTAGTGTATGTGTGCTGCACACAGAGTCTTAGTGTCAGCATGCCATACCTGCGAGTTATCAGCAGGCATATTTAAAGCCTGTTAAATGTGTTGTTTTAAATATGTTTTAAGCTTGTACCATCGTAATGATGTCATTAAAAGGAGATCAGCTTTAAGCATAGCATGGTACTGCAGAAAAACAGAATAAGGACAAATATATTTATTCACTTCCTGACTTTGAGGTCAAATAGTGTCTTATGGATGTCAGGCTAATTCTTTAGTTTTATTGGTATAGCACCTCAGTATGCCAGGGCTAAATGAGTCTTACTTTATGCAAATTCTCCGTTGCAGCTATTGACAAATCAGTTGTGCTTGCCTTTGCTTGCCACTTGCCTTTCAGAGCAGTCAGGACTTTTAAAAGCGCTTTCCTGCCAACATCCTGTCACATTTATATTTCTGAGTAGCTTTGGCCCAGCAAAATAGATTTCAGTGGAATGTTATTCTTTATGCTATATAGGCTAATTGATATCACTGGAGTTACTCTAGAATCAGACTAATGTCACTAAAATGAAAATCTACCCATATATGTTTAAAAACCCCACCAATGGTTGGCTGACTCGTGTTCTGTGAAGAGACCCTACTGACCATGAGGCAAAACCGGCATCCTGCATGGGGGAAAGTTATTTCAAACCCTACAGTCCCAATTCTCCCTCTGTGGAGTGTAAATTAAATCTTCTGACTCAAATGGGAGATATCTGTTGCTTCTGAGGACAGAATTTGCCTTTTAAGCTGCTCTATGAATTTGGAAATGGGAAAGTATTTTTTAATATTAATCCTGAGTTCTTGCTTTGATTAATATCATCACGGTCTCAGCCACAGTGGTTAGAGCTCCTCTCTCATGTAGGCAGAGGCGCTGTGAAAGTCTGCCAGTTTTTTCCTCTGCCATGTGGTACTGTACTATACCTACACTTCTAATGTTGTTACTGGAAGTACATGTGAAGTATGATGTAACTGCAGTAAGCATGAGATGTGGAATCTGGACTATGAGGGCCGTGTCATATGAACTGCTATCTTTTGGGCAGTTTGAGGTGTGGGGTGGGGAAAAGCACAGAAGCATGTTTTCAGAACTTGGTCTCTCTTTTTTCACAGCTTGCAGCCCGGATGTCCATATCGGACTGGATATGGAAGGGAAAATTTACGATGTTACTATGGCTGACAGCTATCAACAGTGTCAAAAAAGATGTACCAATGACAACCATTGTCTTTTTTTTACGTATGCCTCAGAAACATTTCACAATGCAAGCTTTCGGTAAATACAGGTTTGATCCCTTTCCTTGGACAGCGCTGTGCTTTAGTAGAGTAAATCTCAGAGCAGTCTAAGGTACAAGAATTTATTCAAGGAAATAATTTTTCCTTGACTTGTCATCCTTGCAATGAACTTACAGATAGGAAAATGTCTGTAGTAAATTAGCTTTCATTTGTCCATTGGTGAGAGAGACAAACTTGATTATCATAGCACTGAAAAAAATTAAAATCATCTAGAGATATTGAAATGCAAATTATATTGGTAGGTGTGCAGCATTATTGCTCTGTTAAATCTTGCTCTGCTTATTGCTCTGAAAATAGCATCATCAGAGCACCCAGGGAAATTTCTATCAGGCCTATTTTTGAGCTGTTAATCTGCTCGATTTTACAAGTTAAACATTGTTCCACTAGCTCTGTTCCTCATTTGAAGATTGTTCTGGAGATTGGAGATTGCTCTGGGCCATGGCCAGAACATGCACCATGGTAGGAATTATGGGGCCAGGAGGATGGTGTAGACCAAGGAGGATGGCCTGTTGTCTTACCACTTTCTTTATTCTTTGTCACTCAGTAAAAAATGCTTCTTGAAACATACCAGTGTAGGAACTCCAACCAGCATAAAGGTGCTTGATGAGGTTGTGTCTGGATTCTCTTTAAAGCCATGCCAGCTTTCTGAAATAGGTAACTATTTAAAATCTCTGATTCAGTTTAGTTTTAAGGGTTATGGATGACGAGGTGCAGTCTATCTTCGACATGTATAAATGTTTCATTATGTAAAATAATTCTAATATAAACTTATTCTTGCAAATATAGTTAGCACTCTCAGGCACAAAGGAAGTTCAGATCTTTTTAGTTTTTCCATTTTATCATTTGTCTTACAAAAACAGTAGCCTGCTTTGAAGATCTAAAGAAATCTTCCATAAGGTTAGCTTGATGAAATTGCATGTAATCTTTGTACCATGGATACAAAAATGAAAGATAAAATCCCATCAAAGTCAAAGATCAGGAGGAATATAGAGCTTTCTAAATTCTGTTTGTATACCGTGTATACACTTACAAATTTTTAATGAAGACCTGCAGCTTTCTCATACAACTGGCTAATATGAAGGGAAGTATTCTGTGTTTTGCGGGTGGTTTGTGATGAAAGCAGTGTCTGTGCTTGTTCCTGCAATCATTACTCAGGCAAAACTCTCAAGAGTACAAGATCAAACAGTGTGTATTATACCTTCTTATTCTCCATTGAAACATCTTTCACTTTTTTTTTTCTTTTCTTTTTTTAAATCTACCTCCACCTTGTCTTACTGTGTGGTATTTTCCTTTCTTAATGGTGATGATGTTCTACTTCCATATAGCCTTATTTTAGCTCACAGATAATCTAGTTTTCCTATAGAAATAACATTTTGTAGAGACTCTGTGTCTTTTTTTATATATCAATAAGTTTTCTTCAGACTCTGCTAGTCCTAGAGTAGGAATAATCTTTGGAAACTATTGAAAAAGTAGTTTGTTCAGATCTTAACAATGAAGACACTTAAAGAAAAATGAAGTGTGAAAAATAAAAAAAGGAAGAAAAAATTTTGTAAAGAGAAGACAACAATTTAGCTATTCCCTCACTATGTGTATGAGAGAGAATGGAGGGAAGATTTTTTTTTTTCCAAACTCTTACATTAAGATATACTAGAAAGACACATATTCATGATTAGAAGAAAAATCACAGTACTCAGGAGGGTCCCGCTCACAGACTTTGAGAAGAATCGGGGGACTGTAGCATATGCACAAACAATATGATTTTAAGTTAAAAAGAAAAAATCAAAAGCCATTTGAGACTTTATCAAAGACATTTATGGTTTATGACAGTGATGACATGGCAGTAATAATCCATCACAAATTAAATCAGAATTTCTGAAAGCATGTGAAGGTCAATCTTGTTCCTACCTGTCTTTCCTTGCTTTCTGTGTCTTGCGAGAAAGGCAAGAGGAGAGAGAAAGGAGGAACAAATCATGGGATCATAGAAGCCTAGACAGTACTATTGGATCAAGAGGTCATCTAAGGAGGTCATCTGTCCTAATCCAAGACAGATCAGCCATACCTGTCCAGACAAAGATTTGTCAAAAGTAGTCATAAAATCTCAGTACCATCTTCTGCCTTATTGTGTTGTAAATATCTGAAATAGGTTTATTTGAATATTTGTCCTAGTTTTTTTCTGACTGTTTTTAGGCTGACTAGTCCTACATTGTATATGTTCCACTGTCATCATTTTAAAAATAGATGCTTCCCCTTTCAAAGCTTTTGGAATCACAGCAACCCTCTGTGAACACCAAAAGCTAAATTGTACCAAGAAACTTTGAGATTGCATCAGTCAGCTTCTAAGACCACTGAAATCATCAATATTATGGGATTTCTTTGTTTCCTGTTCTACCATGCCCTCTTTGCTCTGCTCAGTAATGCTAATGTTGTTGACCATCTAACTGCAGTTTGTTTTCATGAAGAAGAGAGGAAAAAAAAAAAAGGTTAGTTCTTTAGCCTTCCTTGTGTCCTTTGCCATTAGCTTTCCTTCTCCCCTGAGCAGAACCTGAGCTCCTTTCTTAATGCTAATTGAATGGTACTGCATGTTTTTCTTTCAAGAGTTTGTTCCTTCCCATTTGGCCTTTCATTTTGTGCCTTTGCCTTTCTGATTTTGTCCTTACGCACACATGCTATTACACATCCATAACAATTTGTCTGTATTTCTGCCCTTTGCAAAGTACCTTCCTTGAGGTCATTGAATATTGAACAAATGATCACTGAACATGATCATTGAGATCATGGGTTAGCTTCCCTAAACTTCCAGATCCACATTTGTGCTTTAAATATAATTTCCTTCAGAAACTATCCATTTTCCTGAACTCTATTTCCCCTTAACATGGGATCTTACCTACTAATTGTCAGAGTTAATTGACCTTCATTTTGTAGTCTCCTGATGGTTTTTTTTGCTGTTCTTATTGTGTAATTACTCTCCAGTATTGTTGTCCTTTCATGCTTAAGTTTTTTGAAAACCTCATCAAATTGACAGGAGTCACATTAAGCTCTACCTCTCCCTTTTACTGTTTTTCCCTTTCTCTAGTAAGATGTTCCCAGTATGTTTCTATACTCATTGGGTAGTGTTGACTTGGCTGCTGTACTTTCTGAACAGCTGAAGTTCTCAGCTGCCACCAAGTCCTGTGTTTTGGATCATTTCACTGTTTTTACTCTCTCTACAGCTTGATAGTTTCAAGAAGCATCCTCCACGCTGGTGCTTCCTTTTTCCCTCTTTTTATTGTTGCACGGTGATTTCAACTAGGACTTCAAGTATATCTTTGGAGAAGGCAACTCATTCTTCTCTTTCTAAACATGCTAGTACTTCCTGTAACATCTATATCCATAGTCTGGTTGCGTGAATTATCCTGCCAAGCCTCTGTTACGTTATTTTGGTCATGTCAGAGGGCAGACTGTACATTACTCCTGCTTATTCTGCCTACTTTTCAAATAGCATTTAATAAAGTGTTAAGAGGATCATCCCATTATTTTTCTTCTAATCTTCCCATGATCCTCTTAGATGTACCCATTACCTTAATTATTTTAGGCTTTGCCTAGATTACCATGATTTATTCCTACCTGTGGATTTGTACACTGATCTCCACTGTTCCTAATTTAAAGCCTTCCCTATTAGATTAGCAAATCTGTATTCTAACATGTCATTTCTCTTCTCTAGATGAACCTTATCCCTGCTCAGTAGTCCTCTCCATAAGTTTACACACTGAAAAATGTTCTTGAGAAATAGTTTTTGGTTAAAAAGTGGTGTTATCTTTCCAGTTTATCAGTCACAAAGGAAGGAAAATGTGAATAAGGATAGAAATGAATAATCTGTAAGCCTTAATATTCTGATGACATAATAAAATCTTTGGAATTTTGATATTTTGTTCTTGTTTTATACAGATTGTCAAATGGACATTTTTGAAGATCAAGAATTTTCAGGAACGAATATTACAAGTTTTTTCACTCCCGATATCTCTGTCTGCCAAACTATTTGTACATATTTTCCAAAGTGCTTGTTCTTTACATTCTTTACCAGGGAGTGGCAACTAGAATCCCAAAGGTGAATATGACAACTAACTTTAATGCTCTAACTAGATTCTTTTTAAAAAGCACACAGTCTTTTTTTAACCACTATTTTCTTATACTTATGGAAATTTTTGTTAAAAGGTTATTTTCGGTAAAGCACAGCTTTTTATGTTTTGTATTCATAAGTTTATAATTTCCTGTGGGCACTTCATCTGTTCTCCAGCGTGATCAGGGGTTTTGTATTGCAGATGCATATCTGGTGTTAATCTGAAAAGAGCTATACACATCAAAAAGACAGTGAGCCTCCAGATTGCTTTAATCACTTAGAGCTGAATTTTATGAAATTATCAAAAGAGTCATCTGGTTTCCTAGCAGTATTAAGTTATTTACTTGAAAAGATTTTTGATAAAGTTAACAGGTTTAAAAATGTTTCTATTGAGCTTCCTTCTTTCATACTTAGTAGTGCAAATAGTTAAAAATCTACATTCCACACAAAACAGAAGAATAAAGTTTCAAAGGAATTTCAGGGAGAAGCAAAGCTGATATGGCATATATCATCTAAAGTCACCTCTTCTACATATGTATAAATACTGTACAACCTTTAGTAGTATAGTCATATGCCCTTTCACAAAACCACAAAAGCCCCCTCAATTTAGTGTGAACTAGTGAATTTAGTGAATGTATTTTCATATGAAATACTCTTACAGATAGAGACTTGGGAGAAAAAACACATTTAAGAAAGAACCTTCCCTTACCAGAACCTAAACAATCAATTTTGGGATGTGAGAACAGATTTAGTTATTGTAAAAAATTTTTCATTTTAGAAATCTTTGCCTTCTAAAGACATCAACAAGTGGGATACCAGAGGCACTTATATCACGAGAAAATGCTGTATCAGGCTTTGGTCTCCTAAATTGCAGAAGATCTTTTCCTGGTAAACAAATTACAATAAAAATACTGATTTTGAATTAATCAAATTAATAGACTTTCTGATGCTTGGAATGCACTCATTCTTACAGCTTGCAATTCTCGCACTTACACGCATATGAATTTTTTGGGAGATGAACTCAATGTCACTTATACTAAAGGACACAGAGCCTGTCAGCAGGTTTGCACAGATGTGATCCGCTGCCAGTTTTTTACCTACTTTCCCCTCCAAGATTCGTGCAATGAGGAAAGGTGAGACATATTTTTTAAAATGTTCAAAGATTGCTGAAATAATCATTTCACAGACTTGATGAGAGGATAATGTATGTGTTCTGCATAAAAAAAGTACAAACTGAATCTTTGCATTAATTCATTGGCAGAAAGTGTGAGTGTCACCTAAGAATGTCCTCGAATGGATCTCCAGTGGAAATAGTACATGGGCCAGGAAGGATCTCTGGATACTCTCTAAGATTATGTAAAAAAAAAGCCAGTACTGGTAAGTAAAACTTCTTTCATGTAGAAGAGACAGTGCTTAACTGATTTCAGTACAGGAAGCCCAAACCTCATTTTTTAATTTATTTATTTTTTTAACTGGTTGCATTGAATTGGTTCCATTGTCCCAATGGGATGCCTTGTGAAGTTAAAGAGTGTTCTGAAAAAGTGAAGTTGGCCAGGTCTGCACATTGTAAACATCAACAGTAGCACTGCGAACTTGGTTTTAATAGACTTTATGATCATAAATCATAGAGGGATTAGAATGTGTCATGTATCACCTTCTTTGCAATAGATCAGCCCCTATTCAGGGATCAGCAGTAGTCTCATCTTCATTTTTCATTGGTGAGTGCAAATTATCTTTAAGCACAGTTTTAAATTATTTGTATAGTGTGTATGCAGCATTCTGCAAGAACTATTAGGATCGTTGGAGGGACAGACTCTTCCCCTGGTGAATGGCCGTGGCAAGTCAGCTTGCACGTGAAGTTGTCTCGTCAGAGACACCTCTGCGGGGGCTCTATCATCAGCAACCGGTGGATTCTCACAGCTGCTCACTGCGTCATGAGGTGAGGCCTAAATGTAAATGTACAAATGAAACCAAAAATTTCATCCAGCCTGTGAGATAAGTTGACATCTACCTTTCAGAAAAATAAAAATGAGGGCTAGAATAAAATAAACTCTTTTAATGTAACCAAAAGGTGAACTTCTAAGGTAGACTATTCATATCCTTAACGTAGCTGGAACTCCATACTTTGTCCCTTTGTAACATAGTATTGTACTACTGTTGCTAAATTATTTTAATGCATCTAGAAGATGAAATTCTAAAGCAGACACCAGATACCTACAGAAACTTAGATATTCTCATGTGATATAAGCTTTTTCGTACTGTAATACCATATAATCTATCAAGGAAAATCTGTTTCTAGGTTATTCCATTTCATAAATTTCAAATTACTTATCTCAGAGATTTCTCCGTGGCACTGAGGAAACGGTACTAATCTGATAACTTCAGCAGCAGGGTGCTCAGCAAGTTAACTTATTTGACCAGGACACAAAGTAAATCTCTGTGAGGGTCCAATTAGGCTGCTTCTGGTACCTGAGCTACTTGTCTCTGCATTACATGAAACATCCAGATCCCAGTTGTCCTGGTTTTCGTTTAACAGTTGTTTTTTTTTTTCCAAATTCTATCAATCAGTCAATTAATACCCTATTTTTAATGCAGATTTCAGCTGTAAGAACAAAATTTAAAGCAGCCAATACCCAAGACATTGCTAATTTGCACTGACGTATATAGTCTGTATTGTTAATCAAATTACCACCAGATTTGGGTCGTGAAATTACTTGTGTTGTGAAGAGCTGATTTAATTGTCATGCAGATGATTCATTTCCTTTGTTAGATTGTCATCACCTGTAAAGCAGGTTATCCTGTCATTTACACAGTGAAAAGTGTAAGGCCGTAATGCAGTCTGATGGGAGGAAAGGGACAGGTAACAGATAAAATGCTTCAAAGAAGAGGATGTTGACCTGGCAACATTGTCCAAAATCAGGCATTTTTACTCACGCAGTGCAGTATTTACCCATTATTGTTTTTGCATGGAATAGTATTGCCAATATTTTGCCTTTAGTGGCAAACTTTATAAAAGTGGTTAAACTCTCTAAAGAACCCTATATAAAAAATATCATTCTCTACCTTCTATCCGTGTAGAAGTTACCAGTATTGCAAAAGGAGAAGATATACTTGCAAAATAAAAATAAAAAAATAGACTTTGTTAATTGGAAATTATTAAGCCTAACTTGTATTTATGAATTCATATATAAAATCTTCAAAATTTTTGTGAAGTTTATTTAAGACAAGTTTTGCATCTTCTTCATTGCATGTACCAAAATTTCTAGGTTGCCTTAATGGTAGAATATCACAATGAAATATCCCTTAAACTTACTCAAAGTAAAGTTGAAATCATAAAGATTAACTGGAACTTTTCATATAGGTCTATGATATTACACTTTTAAATCCATATTTACATGGCTAGTGTCATTTTCCTAACAAATAAATGTCAGAATAGACTCTACTTGAGTTTACATTCCCAACCCTATTTTCATTACTAGAAAAGCTGTTGTGTTGGAATGAATGGAAAGAATCTCATTTACTGCTTCAGGGCTTGCATTAGGCCCTTGAAAATTAAAAAAAAAAAAAAAAAAAAAAGAAGAAGAAGAGAAAAAAGAGAAAATAAAAGAAGGCAGAAGGGGAAAGAGGATGAAGAAGGATCAGGACAATGAGAGTCTGAACATAAACGAGAGACAAAACTGATTTGGGGATGAAAATACAAATAGGGAAAGGAACAAAAAGAAGGAGAAGTGGAGGGAATGGACAAAACCAACCTTTTTTTAGTTTTGAGAGTGTGAAAATAAAAAATTGAAAGAATGACCTCAGTGCTGTTCACTGTACATCTAGGGGTAATGGAAGACGTTGGCATCTGCACACAAACTCTAAATCAGTGCAAATCTTTTGCCACAGACTGACTGTTTGTCTTTTTCCCTCAGTCTTGAGAATCCCAACATTTGGCGTGTTTATGCTGGTATTTTAAAACAATCAGAAATAAATGAGGATACGCCCTTCTTCAAAGTGGAAGAGATTATTGTTCACCCTCAGTATAAATACGCACAGACTGGATATGACATTGCTTTAATGAAACTTGATAAGCCTATGAATTTTACTGGTATGTAGTGTATTTCAGAGGAATTCTGAAAATGTGCAGGATGACACAGGGCTGGCATTGGTATGGCAGTGCATGACACCTGGGCTGGCTTCCTTTAATATGCAGTTACTGGGGTTTGAGGAGCATCTCATTCTGTTGGCTTTGAAAAGAAAATGGGTGGCTTTTATTTATGTGACTGGAACGATATACAGTGTAAGGGACAAAGCATAACATGGAGGCTATCATCAGGGGTCGTGTAGGTGTCCACAAAACCTTAATGTTGCAGTTGTCTCTGCTGGTCAAACTAATATTTTTAATCATATTTTAGATCTTCAACTACCTATTTGCCTGCCATCAAAAGAAGATGCTAACATACTTTATACCGACTGTTGGGTAATTGGATGGGGTTACAGAAAAGAAAAAGGTACAGATAAATATTTAAACAGTGAGTTCTTGTATTTGCAGAACTCATGTGGTTACCCCCCCCCCTTTTTTTTTTCCAGAGAAAACCCCCTTCTTTTTAAAAAGAAAGTTCTACTATGTTCTTGGCTGCCATTATTGCTATCTGGCCAGCACTGTAATATAATTCTTAATCAGAATCTACTTCTTTTAAGAAATCATAAAACATATATGAAAGATGTATGAAATTATCATTAAATAACTCCATGCTCTGACACAAAGATTAGATTTTATAAATTGTTTGACTCAATATTTTGAATTATGTAAGAACGCAACCTTAAATATATCTTGTACAGCCCTCATATACCTTTCCTTAGATTCTAGCTTAATCTACTTGCAAAACCCAGTATATAGCCAACAGACTTATCACTGAACTGTGAGGTTTTGAATTACAGTCTGCACATAAACCATGCTTTTTGTGTGTGTGTGATTGTATTCATATGACTTTAGAAATCGAGGATTGACGTATGTTGCTTTTATGATTCTGAAGGTTGTTGTGTTTTGGTAGTAGATGGGATTTGAACTCCTCTGATTTTATATGGAGGTAGGCCAAACAGCTGTTAATTATGCAAGTTGGATTTTACATGTATTTATTTATTTATATTTTTATATGTGTAATATTTATGTGTGTGTATATATACACACACCCCTATTTAAACAGTGTCCTTTCCTTTATACACCTTCCTATTTGAAGGTTAGAGTTCTATGTGAAATCTAACAAATTGAGGCAGATATTGTATAAGCTAATTTCTTCTGTTAATTTCTAAGAAAAGGCTGCTCTCAAATACTCTTATTTACTCTATGTGCAAATTTCTCCATCCTGTAAACTACTAGGGCATGGAGCAGCACAGATTTGGCAACTGGGAGATTCCAAACCTATTGTAACACATTACTAAGAAATAATTGTTAAAAACAGAAATCAATGCTCTTAATGAGAGGACAGGTTCCAAGGCCCAATGTCCTGAAAGGCGTACTCATGTGAGGATTCATTGCAAATCACTAGGGAGTTTTGAAGCTTGCCCAGTCATGAGACATAAAATGGCATTATAAAAACATTCAAATTAGCAGACAATTCACATTGTTTACTAACACAAAAAAAGGAGAATCAGTGTCATGAACATCTAACAACACTCTAAAAGCAGTGGCCTCCAACTTTGTAATATCACTGTATGGGGATTTCTAGAATTTTAAGTTCTGTTTTGCTAGAAGCAAACATTTCTTTGTTCATACCGCCCATTACGTAGGTCGTGTAGAAGATATTCTTCAGAAGGCTACTGTTCCCCTCATGTCAAAAGAAGAATGCCAGGCAAGGTACCGGAAGAGAAGAATAGGTGACAAAGTGATCTGTGCTGGCTATGATGAAGGTGGAAGGGATGCTTGTAAGGTAATGAAAAGAAGTAGTATATAGTCATATATTCCAGCCATTTGTTCAAATATATAATTGAATGCTGTAGTTATTTTTTAATTGCCATTAGAAAAATATGGTTATCAATAGAGCTGTTCTTGATTAACTTGTCACTTTTGCATGTCAAAAGCACTGAAAATCAAGGTACACGCAAAACATTTCTTATGTGACATTGAAATCTTTAAGGATAGATTCCACGGATAAGAAACTCTGAGTGTGTATATATATATCTCATCCATTTAAGGAATAAACCAGTATTCCTTCGGAGCATCAGAAATCCAAAGAGAGCAAGTATAGTATCTCAAAACATTTCTCCAATAAAAGCAGATTTCCTATGTCATGTTTTTATTTCTTGACATGAAAGCTTATTTTAAAGCATCCACTGTGTACAAACCAGAAGGGAGGGTGCTAGCAATGCTATTAAAATGCATGGGGAATTGAAGGCTAAAGACAACCTGAGCAGACTGGTCTGTTCATTATTAGAATTGAAAATGTCACAACAGCGTAAGTTCAGTGAGCCAAATTCTCTGCTTGAGTGTAAACTCATGCACTTCCATTAATTTAAACATTCTGAGTTAATTTATGCAAGAATAAAATAGTCCAATCAGTAAGATTTAAATTCTCCACCAAATACAGTATTTTCACTTTAAGCACTTAACAGTTAACATGTTTCTGTTAAAACATTACTGTTACTATGATCGGCATTGAATAATTAGGAATAAAAATACTCAGAGCTGGGAAGTAATTTTTTCTCTATGCCAATTAAGCTTTCTTTATCTGATACAGTGTAGCAGAACATAGAGATGCTATTTTATAAAAATAACACGCTTGCTATTGTCTCAACAACTCATAACAGCTACACTATAGAACCTTATGTTCAGAAAGATCAGTTAGGAATAGGAGAAGAAAACAGAGAGGTGTTTTATCCTGAGGTGGAGAGAGTCACTCAAACAAGATAAGCCACGTAAAGAACTGAGGTTTACGTACTAAAATCAAGGTCATAAGAGAAAACATTGGCAAATTTACTGTTTTTCTCACTTGCACATGTAGTCTTCATTGAGTTTTAAATCAGTGTATGTAGATAAATTAAAAAAAATAAAAGAAAAAGCCAGTAGTTTTGAGCCTTCATGGGAAATGGAAATTATTTGCAATGACTGGAAAGTATTTAGAAGTCAATTTACTAGAAAAACAGAAAACCTGCTTCAGTACTCTGTTAATTAGCCTTAAGCGAAAGTGATTGAAATCTAGGCAGTTACGCTGGTGTTAACACTGAGTGATGCTGATTTTAATCAAGGCTTTCTTTGAGAGAGAAATACTGAGGAGAGCTCTTCCTTGCGTGCTCTGTCTTTTTGTCCTGTGACACAGGGAGATTCAGGAGGGCCGCTGTCATGCAAGCACGAGGAGGTCTGGTATCTGGTGGGCATCACCAGCTGGGGCGAAGGGTGCGCTCGCCCCAGGCAGCCGGGTGTCTACACAAAAGTTGCTGAGTATTCAGACTGGATTCTAGAAAAAACTACGTAGCATGAGAGTTACCTACTGGCTCAAAGTGATGTCGTGGAGTAATAACCCTAGGAGCAATGTGATGAAGTGTATTAGCGTTTTTAAAATAGTGTTTCTTGTTAGCCTGGAATGTAAAAGACTTGATTAAAAAAGTAGAAAAGCAGGAATGAATGAACTTGGCCATTACTGAATAAAAAGATGTAATAAAAATAAACTCTGTGGTCACTGATTTGGCAGAAAAAAAGAGTATGTCTGAACCATTGATTTCTTCTGTTCTTGCTAGCATAAAATAGGAGTGGATGAGGTTGCAGGGCGTGTATGCACCTGGGATCTGGGAACTGCTTCTGACTTCCGAGGTTTGGACACAGCAATGGAGAATTCCCTCCCTTGTCCAAATTTGGCTGAAATGGGCCAACCAGTTACAAACTTACTAACGGGCTTGGGGAAGGGAAGCTGAGGCAGGGAGAAGCCTATACAGTTGTATAAACCTTGTTTCCTTAGGGAATTAGCCAAAAAACTGGCACTACTAACCGAGAAAACAGAACGAGAGGCCTTGGCCAGCCCTTCAGTAACAATTTTGCAAGTATGGTAACAGCGCTGTCTTTCACTTACATTATTCTAATTTCTGTGGAAGGTTTTGTGATAAGAACGATAATGTGGGTCTAATTCCCTTGAAGCAGAATATCCAGAAAGTCAATAAAAGAATCATCCCCTTTAGAGACATCATATGTCATTGTTCTTTAGCACAATATATTTTTATTTTCCAGATCCCTAGCTCTCCTTGACTAAAGAAACAGCTTTCTCCTTTTTCTTTTTCTCCTTTTTTGCTTTTGTCCTTTCTCCTTATTTTGTGTCAGGTAGCAAATATGTTTCATGGCCAAAATTAGCACTAGTGTGAGAAACAGCAGTCAAAAATGTATTACTTTCCCATACTAAGAGGCAACTTTTCACAATGAATCAGAAAGGAAGGCACAGAACTTAGCATTGTCTTTGCCAAACTTCATGAACTTGTTTCCTAATCATCTACATTACCTTAATTGCTGAAAATATGTTCTAGAGCACTACTCATAATTGCCACACACCCACACTGGGTATGTTGTGGAGGTAAATAGCAGGAGTGGCTTTACAAGTAAATGGGGTTGTGAAAATTAGAAATTAAACATGTCAAATTTATGAGAGAAAACAATCAAGCTGCTGAAAATTACTTCTGCGTTTAATTTTTTGATGCTTTATTTGCAAATAACACTGAGGAAAAACGTAATCCCGCAACTATAAGCTTACAAACAGTTGTATCTGTGCCTAAGTGGCCAAAGAGCCCCTGGGGTCAGAGTGCTTCTCTGGGTGTGCAGTGCTAAGCTGACCACAGTCAACACACCTGAAATTCCAAAGCTGTATTCAAAGGCTGGGGGTTTGGTTTTGTTTGTTTGTTTTTAAAGAATCAAAATTCAAGGCAGGGATGAAAACAGTCCCAATGTAAGAGGAGGAGAGAGGGAATGGTGCTGCTGCTGGCACTTCTCAGGAAAGAAGGGCGCTGCCTTCCCCCCACCCCGCAGTGGGCTCCCGGGGACAGAGGCTTGCATCGCTGGTGGTGCACAGTGCTGAAGGTCTCCCGCTTTGGGAATCCCCATGCAGGCTGTAGATGTTCAGGGAGCCAACAGGCAAAGTCTGGCATGCGGTGGGGGGATTGGGTAAAGGGGGAGAGGGAAGGCATGTCACTGTGCTGGGACTTTTTGCCAACACTGCAGAAACAGAATAGGAGAAATAGGTGGGGCCTGATGTCCTTTTCGTGCTCTGTTTAATCCACAACTGGTTTAAAATATCACCAAACCTCAGACATGCTGTCAAAAACCTAGAGACTTAAATAAGGGACTGAGAAAGAGTAGGAAAAAATAGAAAACACAGCAAAAAAAGAAAGATTCCTGACATTCAAATGTGGTTCTGTCCTCATGGGGAAGGAATGAAGACAGCTGGAAAAGAGCTGCTGAAGAAACAAAGGAATTGCTTCACTATGAAAACAGAGACTGAAACTCGCTAAAGAAGAATCATCAGGAGACCATCTGAAATACCTGTCTGCCAATACTCAAGCTGTGTATTTGCTAAAGAGCATATGCAATGTCAAACTGATAACCTTTAATGCTTTCTCATAATAATGCTGTCATCAGCTTCTTTTTCAAATGCACACAAAATGCATGTGCTTTTTTTGTTTCTGTTTTTGTTTTGTTTTGTTTTGTTTTCTGCTACAACTTTGCAGGTTGTGGCTACTGGAGTAATGAAGAGGAATGGCAGCTCAGCAGTGCTCTGTAGACCTCTGGAGCTCCGTGTTTTGTTTCTGAGAGGTATACCTGGTGACAGCCATATGCCAAAGGAAACTTAGCTGTTCCTGTGGAAAGGATAAGGGATCTCAGTGACCGCATACATCCTTCATGAGCAGCTGTTGACCAGATAAAATATCTTATTCCAATATATTTTCACCTAGAGCAGATACTCTTCAGTGAAGTTTTGCATTAGTTGTCTGTTCATCCATAACAAATTCCTGATAGCTAAAAGTGTTTAACAGGAATAGATATTATGCAGAGAATGCAGGAGTTCATGGTAGCTATATGAAGTCCTTATGACTTCATTTAAGAACAACTACATGAGGGAATGTCTGATCTTTCTGTGGACTTATACATCAGCATAATATGTAATTCACTGAGACCTTTAGACTCAGATAGAAACACATTGGTGTTATTAAGTGTTATGTTACTTAGGCTTTCTGGTATCAATAAGTAGTTTGCACTAAATAAGAGGCAGTTTATGACCTTTATTTATTCTCCCTTCTCCTCTATCTCTCTGGGGAAAAATAACTTTTAAAAACCAACAACCACAAAACCTATCTCAATCTAATTAAAGAAAAGCCTGGCCTTGTACTTTAAATCTGCCTCTGTTTATGTTGGTATGGAACATAAACATCAGTGCTTTAGCTGTTATTTTGATTAATGGCAAGTGTCTCTGGTGGTGTCTTATATTCAGCTCTTTAGTTACACTGAAAATCAGTAAAGCTCATAATCTTACTTACACTAGATGGGTAGAAATCTTGCAAGGGGCAAGCACTGCTGCTGGTGTATTGAATGGCAGTGTTTGTCCTGAGTTTTTGTACAAATAAGGTCCCTTATCCCAGAAATTTACAGTCTCATTCAGGCACAGATGAAACACTTTATATGTGCTGTGATAGTCTGGAGAGCAATTAGTTTGTCATAAAATAAGGCATACTGTGGTGCTGCTCAAGTGGACTCTTTAGCTTGTAATAGCCTTTTCTGTAGTAATTTTAATAGAATCGTAAACCAAACAAAATCAGCTTCCCATTAAACCAGTGTTGCATCGTGTTTCCTGTCACTGCTGATGCTTTGCCTAATGTCTGAGGCTGAAGTATGTCTTCTTGAAAGTGATCTGAGCTGGGAATAAGATGATATGAAGCCTCTCATTTCTTCTGCCCAGGAGAATTAAAAATTCCTACAGTGAAGATGTACAGAGGTCACCAAGTATGCCCATTTCCTCTGCTTCCCCAGAAGAGGGAAAGGGAACAATTTGGTATAAACTTTTAGTATAAGTTTTATTTGTTCTGTGAAAAATTATTATTCTGCTGTGATGAAAAATGCATCTCAGATGCTGAAAAATAAGGAACTGGATGGAATGAAAATAATTCATGGTGGCAGTCTTCATAGTAGGAGAACTCAGTTAAATTAAAATGTGGATTTTTGTTCTCTGCCTGATTTCCAGTATATATGGAGGATTCTTTGGAAAATTATTGCTGGCTCATTTTGTTTATGAAATATCTGCATTATAATATATTAAAAATGCATTTCCACTTCAAATAGAGGGCAACATTAATTTGCCTCTTTGAACAATAATAGCAGATATGAAATATTACATATTTATAGTCAAGCATTTCCTGGAATAGTAAATTAATTGTTTTTCCTGTGGTCTTTGTGTTGTAAATCATGTTATAGATATTTATAATTGTATTAGAGTTACTACGGAGTGTTGTATGTTACAAGAAATTTTTTCATGAGTGTTATGCAGTGGAGATGTAAAACAATAGTTTTGCATCTTCTTAATGTTTCTTAATTTTCATAGGATCCTAGAAAAGAGATCTGGAGAAGGTCTTTAGAGATTAACTAGTGCATCATCCTGCCCTCATGCACAATCAAGAACCCCTGTATCATTCATGACTAGAGTTTCTCTAGTCTCTAGCAACAGAGGTTCTACAGTCACCTTGCATAAGCTATTCCAGTGCTCAACAATCTTTACCACTACAAAGTTTTTCCTTGTCACTGAATTAAATAATCTTTCCTGCAGTTAAATTTTAGTACTTCTTGTGCTACCTGCCATGGAAATGGAAAACGGGGAGAGGGGAGGTTGCGTTGTTGTTGTTGTTGTTGTTTTCATTTTCTGTAGTCACCTTTCATAGATTTGAAACTCTTTTCACATCACAGTGTGAGGTTAGCCAATGTTGAGTCAGTTCCCACACTTTTTTAGCTGGTTTGTTTGTAAAGACCAGAAAGGAGGGACGATGACACTGAAGGAAGAGGACTGTATGCACAGGGCATGCAAGAAAAGATTAAAAGGAGCTGATAGGAATTAAAGCTGAAGTGAAGTTATTGAGAGAAGAGCTGGAACAAACAAAACAAGAATGAGTGCAAGCTGAACAAAGAGCAGCCCAAACGGTAGGTACTCATCTGGGCGCCTGGAACTGCAAACAAGATGGAACACTTAGACATCCTTTCCAGGTCCATGCAACTGTACCCCAGGACCTGAAGATTGATGAGGTATGGTGCAGAAATGGACTTATTAGCTCTTTGTATGCTAGGAAGTTGTAGAGTCATCTGAAGTGCAGTGCTGCCCTAAGATGACTGTGCTGCTCTCAGACCTGAGCTTATTGCCACACACCTCTGCTATGATTAGCTGCTCTGCATGGATGTACCAGTCTGAATTGTCAGCCTCATGTCTGTACTTCCATTCCTTTTTCCACTGATTTTACCATCTGGTAGATTTTGTCTCCCAATTACCTCTTTGTTCATTTTTGCCCTCAAAGGTCACGTACAGTGATGTGAAGAATGATATGATTTTAATTATCGTTAATTATCAGATTTCTCCAGGAGGTCTGGAGAAATCACTGTTCTGGGGTGTTAATGGGTGATGCAGCCTCCTTGAGGTTTATTGCATTGCATGTCCCTAGTACAGCATCACTTTTTCAATCGTTCCTGTTGGTTGAGTGCTGCTTATGGAAAGGTGCTTCTTATGGAAACACCATCTATAGCACTCCTGAAGCTTTTATGTTTCTGTGCTGTGAGTGATTCCCTTGTCCTGTGCATGGTTCACCATTTAAGAACTTTAAGCATGAGTGTTTTGCTTTTGAACACATTGAGTAGGGGACAAGACATACTTAACAGATCACCCAATGTGGCTGGGGAAGGAGAGAGGAGCAGTGACGTCCCATGGGGGTCAGGGGGGAAGGTGTAGAAGGGGAAAGACAAAGGTATGTCAGCTTTAGAGCTGCTTCTCTCTTCTGGGCTTCCTGGGATTTGGCTGTTTTGACAGATGACTTGATGCCATAAACTTCACTGAATGCAGCTAATTTTCTGAACTCTCTTGTTGGAAGAACTGTGGTGAACAGTTAATAAAATATTTACACGATTCATATTGGATGAGTCCACATAATCTAAAACTTTGGACTTCAAAGAGTCCAAAACTTTAAGATGGGCAGAATGGGCTGGTGGGAGCACTGAAATAACTGTAAACATGAAAAAGAAATGGAATAAAGAGGTTGTATATTTCTTTCCAGTAAAGGTATTCTGCTTATCTACAGAAAGGTTTGTATGGCTCTCAGTAAGCCTTTGATTTATTTAACATTCACTGCATGTTCAGCTAAAATTTCAGGGGAAAAGAGAAGCATTTTCATGTATTCTAAACCAACTTTCAATAGTTTTGTCACTAGGTGGCACTTTTGCTCTAATTTGTCTGGTGTTTCATACCTATGGTGAGAAAATGAACTTGTTCTAGTATAGCTTTGATTAGAGTAAGTATGATTAGTGGATCTAAAAAGGATATTTTCATTCCTATAACTGATAAATAATAGTAAATAATTAAATTAGTATCTTCATTTGTAGAACTCGGAGAGTTCAAAGACAGTGGATAAGTTTAGCTCCACTTTTCTGCATGGCACAGGGACATTAAGAGACAGTAGGACGTGAAGGCTGACAAAATCAAGCTAAGCAAGTGCTATTTGCCCACAGCTCCCTGCCTATGGAACCCCATAGTATTTCACATTTTAATAAATAGGCATCAAAACCATTGAAAGCCACAGCCCAGGCCCTGAGTACATCTGCTCACTCAGAGGGGCTTGGCTCAAGGCCAGCTTGGGCACAGTGCAGTTGCCTGGCCCTGAATCAGGGAGCTGGGGAAGACAGAGTTGGGGGAAACCTCAGCTTGGGGAGCTATGTGTGAGCCTGGCCCTCACACGCTACTGTGCATTATAATCTCAAAGCAAACTTAGGCTGTACTTTAATAATATATGACTGGTTCTTACCACCAAAAATATACCTAGCTGTTAAAAATTCCTTTGTCATGTTTTCATGTCTGGAAAAATCTATAGTGAGATTGTCTGAAATGGATAAATTGCTCAGGATTGGGCAGAGATGAAAATCTGAATTGTTAGTCTCCAGCATTTGCTCTGGACACAACCAAAGGAGACCATGCAGAACGATGTCCCAGGTACTACAGGTTCACGAGAATCAGAAGGGTAAATAATATCTTGCTGTTCTACTACAACTCTACTGTTTCAAAGCAGTCGTTGATCTTAGTAAAACTTGCACCAGTCAGGCAGGAGGAGAGAGATGTTCTTTATGTGCATCAGTGAACAAACTAAAGTTTTAGAGATATTTGTGGATTAAAGAAGAACTTATGGCCTTAAGTTACAGCAAGAAGGATGCTGAGAAAAACTGTCTGGGGTAAAGATAGTGAAGCAGTGGGTAGAGGGCAGTCAAGGATATTGTGGACTTCCATCACTGGAAGTATATAGGGCTAGTTTACACCGTAGTGTAACTGGCCCTGCCTTGCACAGGGGAGGTGGACTGGACAACCTTCCAGCTGTTGCCTGTGATCACCAACAGCAATACAAAATCAAGGGTTTGTTTTTTTTTCTATAATACCTGTGGCTTTTTGAACTTGAAATAACATCAGAAGAATATTTGTTTGTTTGTTTTTCTTACCCATTCTTTAGCTGGTTCAGTCCTTTCATTCTCCTGCAAAAACCAGAATTTTTTATTACGGACTTATTTTCCTTCCCTGCAGTTTTGTTTGTTTAGAAAGCTCAAGTCCATTTAAAATCATAGTAAAGTGAAAGGAATAAAGAAAAATGAGAAGATAAAATAGGCCTAAACATGACTAATATAAAGACAGGAGTTAGTTGTACTAGCCCAGTAGATGTGATTTTTGCCATTACCAGGAGAAAGCACCAGGCTTTGCACTGACCTGGCAGTGCAGGGACCCAGCACTTCTCTGTGCCTTGGCCTGAGCTGGTTGTAGCCTGGTTTACCAGCTGCGCAGTGGTCAGTGGCTGCTGCCTGACCTCTTTTAGCCTGAGGCCTGGGAACACCCTGTGTGGTAAGGCCAGACAGCCCCAGGGAACCACCGTGCAACAAACAACAGCCCCCTGGGGTAACAGGGCTGGGGGGCATCTTTCAAACTTCAGCTGGGAAGCAATGAGAAAGCAGCAGACTGTGACAAAAAGCATAAAAAGATAACTTCAAGTGTATCTTTGGGATCCCCACCATGAACATCATACTCTTCCTAGTGAAGGACTGAGGATGCTGATGGTTGCTGTACACACAACACCCCTCCCCCTCCCCTTCCCCCAAGAGCCTTTCAAGGAAGCCTGAAACCATTGAGCTTAGGACCCAAGAGGTCGTGGGAAGGGCAAGCACACACCAGAGAAAAGGGGTACATAGTAGAAAGGGCTATTTTCTTTCTATAGCAATTTTTCTTGTATTCATTATTCATTAATAAATGAAGCTTTTCTGTGTTAATTGGACAACATGGATTATTAAGCTGTTAAAACATTAGCTGGACTGGCAATACATTTTGAATGTGCATATGTGGTGCTTTTCCTTTTGCCCACAAGAAGATTTTTTCAGTGTGACATAAAGTAAATGGAGATTTACCTTGGGTTATGGAGGCATGCAAGGAAAAAGTAGAAAACCATCTCAAGGTGGTAGCAGAACTTCAGTTTGGAGTATTGTCATCCATTGATTGAAATACAAGAAAACCACTCCTTTTGCAACTCTTTCTGTTGCTTCTGAACTCTTATATTACTCTGCATAATACAATGGAAACTCATCTCAGTTAACCTCCAGGCGCTACCTAATGAAAAAACATTGATAAAATAAATAACTCATAGCATCCTCATAAATACAGTTGATATCGACATATAAAGATTTTGTACTCGGTTGTCGTTGATTATTTTTTAATTTTCTACAGAATGTTCTGTATTTGATATTGCTTTTAAAGCTGCAGCTGATAGATTCATAGGGCTGGGTAGGAAGGTCACCTTTATACGTAGAAAGTACATTTCTGTCTCTTGTGGTTGCAGGGAAAAAAGCTGAAAAACATGACCTATGGCCATCCTAGAAGCTTACAAGCTACCATTAGTATTTGTAAGCAGTTTTTCTGAACAAAAATTCTCCTGATATTAAAGTTTTTTTCATTATTTTCAGAGATCTGACTCACAGCTGTCATGTGTGTGGCACTGACAATACTATGTAAACCTTCAGGCAAGATGAAGGGTAAATCTCCTGAACTAAAAATGTAGGCCAAATGTTCCACCAGAACTTAAATTCAGCAAAATCTGACCTGGACTTCTTGCATTCCCTTTTACCTATAGCACAGACTTTTGTAAATGATCTAAGTCACTGACATTGGTTCCTCAAAGGTCAATGCACACTACTGAAATACTCCAAACCTGAGAGCAGCCTCGGTAGACAGGCCACAGATGATACGCCAGGACTTGGTGTTACTTTTCCATTCTAGAAGTGAACTCTCTGTATCAACACTATCCAGACCTACAGATACAGATAAAATTACCCTGGAAGAAGTACACTTGGAAAAGAGATGGGTAGGGTAATCTTGCAATTAAAACTGGGATTTGAAAGAGCTGATTATTTGGAGCATGTCACTTATTCTTTCTTTGCTTCAAGACTGCCACTTATGATGCTTTTCTACACTTCTTTGCTCTGGCCTGACTGGGGGAAGTCTCCGAAGTAAATTAATAATAATACTGTTTTATCATTAGGAAATTATAGTAATGTTTTCAGCTGCTCTTTCTGTGCTTTGATTGATGGAGAGGCTCCCAATTGCGGTGTTTCATGGGTGCACTTACAACACTGTGATGACCATCTACAATACTTTAGGGCAGATAAGATTATAGAGAGATAACTCATGTTTCCTAAATGCATTGTCTGAACACAAGGGATACCCACGGCGAAATGACTCACACCTGCCTGGTAAATGAGACACTTATTTTTCAATGAATTGCTTTCAGAACCTTATTACTTGCAGTTTTATGTGGCATCAAAGCAGCCTATTTTTTGGTGTATGTTTTGATGCAGTGCAAAAGGTTACTTTATAACACATCTAACATATGACATTTGATTTATTCAACCAAAAATCTAGATTATACCCTATGAACTTAATGGAAAGGATTTAGTATGCCATTAAGAATGTAATTTCTCAGTAGTACTAAGTGTTACAGGATAACCAGTCATTATGAATGGACTAAGCTTAACTGTTGGACTTGACCTCATATGGGCGACATTCCCCCATATCTGAAGAAACCTATATCTGGACCTGACTTGGGTACTCCGTGAGTAGACTTCACTTCACTAACTCTTATCACCTTGATTCTTGTTTTGTTCATCTCTAGTTACAGCATTGCAAAATGTTTTAAGGCCAGCTGGATGGGCAGTGAAGGGCTTTTGATGAGGTAAAAATGATGTTTCAAATAGAGGTGCAATTATATTTCCTTAAGATAGATTACAGGAATAAAAGAAACAAGTAAATTTTCTAGACCGCCATAAAATAGATGATTCTATAGTGAAATGAATTATTTCTATGTAGATGAGAGGGAAGTGACAGATGAACTTAGAGGATAAATGAACAAGTTTTTCATGTGCATATGTTGGTTTCTTTTTCAGAAAATAAAATAACTAGTCCATATATTTTTATTTATATTTTTTTTTAGGAAATAGGATAAGAATGTACAGTAAACTATCAATATTAAAATCAACTGCTGGCACTTTACTGAAGTATAATGTTGAGATGGATAGTGGACTTGTGTTTCAGATGCTATGATCAGTTTTGTAAATAATAGGTCTGCTGTTTTGTTCAGTGTTGGTTATGCATCTTCTTCGTAATGTACAGTCAACAGACATTTTTGACTGGGTGGGATCATTCCATTTTGCATTTCATTGACATTTAGTGTATGAAACATTCCCTATGAATCAAAGGCTTTTCTAAGCATGGTAGAGACAGCAAAAGGGGATATGGCAATTTGTAGAATGAATGCATAGCCCAGACAGCTTTTTAACAGCTATGGACCTATTTTGCTTTGAGACACTCTCTATTAAATTTATAAGCACATGTATAAGAAGTACAAATAAAAAAAATCTCTAAGTAAAGACTAAGTACCCTGAGAGATGTTAGTCAAATTAGCGTACCTGGTAACTCTTCTAGGTATGGCATTGTAAGAGCTTTTGCTGTTGTGTTCTGCAGTTATGCTGGTAAGGCAGAAAGTAAACAAACAAAGCAAAGTGGATTTTGGGATGTTCTTTATTTTTAGACTGCAAATATTTCTAATGAAGATTATGACATTTTCATTAAGTATATTAAGGAAGTATTCATTTGTTATAAAGTTGGTTTTCTTAACATTTGAGCTCAGTTTTATTTTAATGAGTTTTAATTTTTCAGGCCACTGGACAAATCAAGCCATTGAAAAAACATCATCATATTTTCTGACTAAATTAATTATTTTTGAAAATTTTGATGGCATTTATTCATTTCTCGTGATTAAATGCAAATTTACTTGTACAAAGACTCTAAGTAAAAAGAAATTGGAGTATTTTGATTCATAAATGTGAATTTTTTTTTATTTTGTCCATTTTACTCTAGTTCTTTTTGCTGAAGCAGTTGGATGTATTTGACCCTCCCATTCCTTAAAAAAAAAAAAAGGAAAAAAAAAGGAGCACCTGACTGTGTACTTTCTAGTGTAGGAAATATTTGACATTTTGAAAATGCCATCCAAATCTTGTTTCAAATCCACCTTGGCAAATTTCCATTATTACTCGAATGTTTATTTTTCTGGTTGTATCGGTAAGTCTCAGGTGAGCACATCTGGCATACATATGAGCCCTCTAAGGGGTAACAAGAAACCCTGAATTTTCGATCACAACATGGCTGTTACAAATGCCAAAAATTTCTGAATGCCATACCGTGAAGCAGCTACCCATCAATGGGGGTAGGCTTCTCGCTTGCTGGTTATCTCACAGCCTGCTTGAAAGCAGCTCTCACCCAAGGCACGAAAGGTGCAGATGGTGATGCTATTGACAGTTGACTTCTAGAAAAAGAAAAAAACCCCCACACCTGGGTGACGTATGTGGTAGTCAGATTCTCAGTGTGTCCGTCAGGTCTCAGCTTTGACTACACAGCCTTTATTTGTTAAATAGAATTCTTAAGCCATTGTGGTCTCTGATAAACTCCTCCTTCACTCTATATTGCATGCAGTTGTAAGAATACAAGCCTAGATAAACACATTAAATAACCTTTCAATCTTCTATGCTTTTATTTATCATCACTTTGTCTCCTGGTACCAGCACCCTCACCTCAAAGACCATTTTTTGTGTTATCAGAAAAGTTCTGTATACCAGAAAGGCTAAGTTGCTTTTCCCCTACCGTATGAGTTTACAGAGAAAGTAAACAGCATAGCAAAAATCTTTGTGTGAGAGGATTAAATAAGTATCTGCTGGAATAATTATTTGTTATAGACAAAACAGGAGGTCGGCAGACCTCTTTGACATCAGGGAAAGAGTTAGAAGAAACTGGAGAATGTGCTGGTGCTAAGCGGTACACGTAGAAAGACTGGCCCTTCCAGTGTAATTTTAAACCATAGCAAAAATTAAAATTTATGGCTCAAGGGAAGACTGATGAAAGGGCTTACGCAAAAAAATTACTGATGAGAAAATAGAACGGGGATAGACTGGGAGAGCTAAATATACTTTGGCAGTTGAAGCATGCAAACATACAATAAGGCAAGCAAGAGGAGAAAATGAAGTACTGCTGACTTTTGGACTTTTAACTATTCCATAAGCATGAGAAAAAGCAATACTTTAAAAAGAGAGGAAATACAAAGGCCTGATTCTGTCCATCAGCACTATAAGGTAATATATATAAATATATAATACAGAGAGACAATGAAAGTAGCAGTACAATTTATACTTTGCTGATGGATATTCAAAGTTCAAGGAAGCACAATAAGGAGCACTGTGGTTTGTGATTACTCTGGCACTTTTTTGAAATGTACAGATGCCATCTTGAACTGTCCCAGCTATATTTCAGCCCAGGCAACATTTACATTCTCCTCAGCTACCCTTTACTCGCAGTTTCTTTTGAAGAATTTTCCTTTTCTTTCCTGTCTGAAAAACAGCCTTGAGATGTTGCAAGAATGAAATGGATGTCGTGGCCTCTTGACCCCGAGGGTCAGAGCATTTCAGATGTAGCTGAGATGACCCATACACATTAAGCAAAAAATTCCAGCCGGAGTGAACTCAGAGGTAAAGTCTTATGACTATAAATGTAGCTGATGCTGAGTTGAACAGCTTGGGACTCACTACAAGGAAAGGGAAATTCTGGCCCTATTCAAGTCGGCGAGTAGTACACCTCTCCCTTTAAAGAGGCCAGAGCATCTCTCTGCAGGATATCATCATATCTTCTCTACACTGTACCTTCAGGGCTGCAAAGTGGCGTCAACAGAATGATTTGTAAAAGCTCTGCTGTATCACAGGAGAGGGTTGTGGGCTGTGTCCCTGTAAGTGATCCCTGAGCCAGGTCTGTGTGAGCTGGCCTGTCTGGGTGGTGCCATGGGCTGTCCAGTGTGCTGCAAAGGCCCTGCCTGTGGTCCACGAGCAATTTAGTGCTCTTCCAGAGTAAATTAGCTCTGCTGAATAGCAAGGCTAATTAGCCTGGATTCAGCATAGTCCTGATGCAACAGATTTCTTGCTCTTTTTGTTTTGTTTTGGTGCTTATTCAGAGCTTAGGTGCTTATTCATGGTGCTAAGTTGCGCCATTCAGGCATGCCTACAAAGCAGAACCGTCCCCACTGCCTACACAAGTAACCAGGAGCTGCGCTTGGTAAGTGTTTCTCTTCATTCCTCAGTGGTTTTATCAGTTGTCTTTCTCAGCACATGAACTTTCATCATTACTTATTCAGCAGAGCTTCTGTCTTTCATCTGACCTTGTCTGTGTTGGCTGAGGACGTTGGATGTTCATTTAGCTGAATGAGCACTTGTTAGCTGTGACAGTACATTTAAGTGCAAGAAACATTTTGAAGAATTCAGAGAAGCATGAATTAAATCTGTTCCTGGGTGATATAGCATATGTCCTCAGATACACATTTTTTATATCATCTGTTCTTGATAGCCTAACTTGCCTTTGGAAATTAAGAAATCCATATCAATGGCCAAGTACCTGACTACAGAGGAACTAGCTCTGTGTCACCAGGATAGATTAATAGTACTCTATAGTAAGCTTTAAAAGTCTGTGCTAGAGTAAACACTTCACTAGATACGGCATAACTTTTATCTAAAGGGTATTAGCTCAAAGTCTCCACATCTCCCCAAGGTATTTTATATGTCTGATCTGGGACAGCCATCTTCTCTGAAAACCTAACTTCAGAGATTCTCCTTTGTAGGTGGGATGACTGTTAAAAATGTTAATGCATCATTAAAAGTAATGATGCAGATGTCAAGACTACCTCGTCTTCAAAAGCATGAAGAAACATTGAGTAAGACAAACAGACAGTCCTTGGACTTGAGACTAGAACCAGGTCTTGAGTAGGTAGGAGGGGAATGGTTGGTCCTCAGGTCTTACCCTGAGACAGGCTGAACCTGGACTGTGCTTCCCGAATGTGGGAGCTTGGAAATGCTTGTGGGTCGGCTCTGACGTAATGTTTACTTTACAGGCTTATACCTTACCTATTCTTATGCCTAAAGAAGTGTGTGCACTAAAGAGAAACAAACAAAAAAATAATTATGAGACTTGTGATAATTTCATGAGTTTTAGCAGCACTGAAATTAGTTTTAGAACATAAGATCGTGAAACATGGATGTTTTTGAGGCTTTTTGGTGAATTCATTTCACTACACATGCTTAAAGACAATTAATAACAAAATTCAGAAATTAACATTTATAGTATTGGAAGGAAATCCTAAAGATTTATTTGGTCACAAAACTATGTGAGTTATCAGGTGATTAATTTTTAAACTTCACCGGAACAGTGGCTTAGTCTGGAAAAACTCATCACACAGGTGTTCTCATTCTATATTCTTAAAAACTACATTTTGAATAGTGTTTTTAGCACTGCTGTAACGTCTTGTTTAAAACTATTTTCCTTTGATAGTAAAACGACCTGAAGCATAAATTATTGGGCTTTAAACTATTTGAATCTAGGGATCTTTCTTAAATATATTATACATTAACACCAGACTGAGTTTTAAATACCTACCAATTTTGGATGGCTTATTTATGCCTGTTTACTTTTTGAGAGTTTTTCAAAGGCTTTTTGAAGCTTTTGGGGGTCCTTATTACTTTTCACAGCAAATGATTATAAATACTTGAGTAAATGTAAAAACAGCCATGTGACTTATGATACAAGTTGTAACTTCAAGGTATGCTACATCTTACAGATGTCTAGTTTTCTCAGTGAAAGTACTTCCCCCCCCCCTTTTTTTTTCTCAGGGTCACACTCTTAACATCACCTATCCCCTTCTCTGTCTCATTTATTCCCCCCATCCTCCCCAGAAGCCAACCAGTTCTGTCTGCATATTTCAGCTTTGGAAACTCCTTCATCATTTTAAACAAAAACTGTTTCTTGTCAAAAAATCCCCATCTTTTCTTAGTCCTCCAAAGCCGGTTTTATGTTCTAAGAAAGCTCCACCACTGTAGTGCTAAAAAAGAAAATCCTTTTGAATAACTTCTCTCCCTGAAGAATTGCAGAGGCAATCACATGAACATTGGAAAAAAGATTGTCACCTCTCTCTCCTGATTTCCCCTCCTTCTCTGCACAATCCTGTGGCTTGCAGCATATCTGACATCCTGGTGACATTTGTACAGGCACACAGGACCCAGCAGCATAAGCACTGAGTTACCTTTCCTTCTCTAGCGTCAGCATAATAATAAGAGATATGAATGATAATACAGGAACTATCAGATGCCAGTACTGGACATCAAAGTGATTCCAAAGGATGTATTTGGTTTGCTTTGTTATCTTTATAGAAATCTACATGCACCAAAAAATACATAAAATCCAAACCCAAGGTTTTTCAGAACAAGCAATGGATTATATGTGTGTTGGTTGGTGTTCTTTCTGTCACATAAGACCCGTGGTCAGAGAGCAGCTATAAGAAGCACTGAAAAAGAGGTCCTATATGGATATGGGTTTTTGGTTTTGTGTTTGCTCATGTGAATGTCTGTTTCTGTAAATCAAGTCAGAGTTCTTGCTTCTGCCAACCATGAGTTAAGCGTCCTACTTTTTTCCAAAGTCTTTCTGATCACATGAGATAGGAACCCAGATGGCATTTCTTACTGCGATAATTTAATTCTAACTACTTAGATATCTGTCTCCCTTACAAATCTCTGGGAATTATAGATTATGCAATTAGTCTATTTGAATATTCCCCAGCTACACAGTACAAAAATCTGTCCTTCCACTAATGAATTCACATTTTATTTGCTAAATGTGGGATCATATCTCAATTAAGCTTGTTTACTTAGAAAGGAGTACTTGTATTCAGCCAGCTATCTAGCTGCATACACATCCAGGAAAACACAGACTTTCTTTCCTTTTTACTGTCTATTGCTCCCTGGGTTCCTAGATTTCTTTCTTTGATAGTGGAAGAGGCAGACAGTTACAAATTTAAAATATCAGAGTTGTTTGTTCCTTTCTTAATCAAATCTTAATTGACAATGATAGGGATAAAATATATGAAGAACTGTCTTTTTTCAGCCTTTCTCGATTTCTTTGATGTTTCTGGAGTCTGTTTTAGCTTGAAAGCACCAAATTTCCTGAAGATACTCTTGGGGATGTAGGAAGTCCTTGACTACCTAGGGTAGAAAATTTAAGCTTGGATAAGTATGATTTTCGAGGCTACCACTTAAAATGATGTACTTTTTCATAATCCTACAGAACGGCAGATTAGGACAGGCTGAAAATAGGAGAAGTGATTCTTTCATTTCTTAGCACAAGGGAAAAATAACACCAAAATACTGAGGTTGGCTTTAAAATCAAATACTACTGTTTTCTTCATTTTGAATTTGGTTAATTTGCACTCTTTTTTATATTTGTGTTTATGTGTTTACCTGGCAACTCTAAATGCTAGGCAGTACTTGTGCATTGTTTTTATGGAAGCAGTTCTCACACCAGGACTCAGCTTTCAGAGGAACACCAAATATTAAGACACCTGCGATTCAGGCTGTGAGAACTGCCAATAGCAGATCACAGTTGTGGTGGGATGTATCCTGTGCACTTATTAACAGACAGCTTTTTGGCTATAATTAAGATTAAAATTTATATAAAAAATCCTGACAAATCAGGCCCTGATTCTGCAGTCTCAAATTCAGTTGGATTTAATTTCTGTGGCTGGAACTGAGTGTTTCGGTTAAGTATTAGTAATCTAAACCCCTTAATCAATCCACCTTTATTGCCCTGATCAGTAAATAGCTTCTTGAAAGTGTAACAGGCATAAGAAAGATGTATTCTTTTGCAATTGTTCACTGAGAAACAAAGCTTTCCTACCATTTAGCACAATAACAAAGGTCACTGGAGTGTTTGTGAAAGAGGTTGATGAGTTGCAAAGACAACTGATGATTAATTAAAATTCTGAGCGCCCAATAAAATGCCTTACAGGAAAACAAACATCTTACTGAGAAGCTCAGACTGTGAGACTTTGCACGTACAAGAATACTGCCCAAATGCACATACACAGGGATGGATGGAACTGATTTCCCATTACTTACACCTTGATAAACAAAAATGGAGTGCTTTACAAGCGTCTCTATCCTGATTGAAGCTGAGGGCTCCTCAGCAAGGCTTAGGTTTAACAACAAGTCTAGGCACATGCAAGAAGACTTACATGTGCTTGAGGAACTTATATCAAAGAACTGTGAAAAATTCACACTTAAAGAGCCTGCCTGTGGAGACATACTCCCATTAGAAATTCCCTGGGCACAAACTGGGCTTGCTGCTGCTTCTTGTAGTGGTGGTGATGGGTAACAGTCTTGTGATCAGAGCACCCATCTGGAAAACTGGAAATGGGATCTGTGTCCTCCTAGTCAGAAGGTGTTCAAAATCATGTGTCCTATTTCTGTGAGCAACATCCTAAACATGTCATGGGAGAAATGCTCTCTCTTGCTCGTTGCACCTGGTCACTATGAAGCAAAGAGTGTGAAGGAGAAGAGATGAGAAGTTTCTCTCCCTAGGCCAGTGGGAAGTAGAAAGAAATTTTTGGTTCATGCCCCTATCTCTTGTTTACATGTTGTACACAACGACGGGATAATGTAGAAGAGGTGAGATTTGTAAGATGATCTGATAGACATCATTGGATGAACAGATGTACCTGAAAAATCTGGACAGACTTTCAGGTACATAAGCCCTTTGTCAAATCTGACACAGAGAGACCAAATACCAAGCTAAGTAGGACCAAGTGTCCTGGTTATAACCAAACTGTGTTAAATATATATACAATTTAAGGTAGGAGGAGGAACTTAGGATCGAGAGAGAAGGGGGTGGGTTAGTAGAAGTGAAAGAAAATGTGATGGGCATAAAATATACTTTTCCTTCTAGTTCATGCTATTTAGTTAGAAATTTTTGCTCCTAGACTTGTCTCTAAAAAGTTCTGGTAAATGTCTGTGGAGGTCCAGTTCTGCGGCTCTGGTTCAAGGTCCTGCTCTGGCTGTGCGGTCCTATCTCCATGATGGAGCCTGTGTTGTGAGTGGCATCAAGGGATAGTGCTGAGATGGAAACAAGAAGACAGAAGTGGGGAAAAAAAAGGTAGCAGGGGGTCTGGTTGGGTTAGGAGTTGTGTAAGTGAGGAACTGAGATCTGAGAGGTCAGAGCTGGGGTGACTATGGTCTGAAGATTGTTCTTCTGGTAACTGGCTGTTACTTCGGTTGCTTCACTGGGCTGAAACTCTGTTATTTATAGTACTTAGTCGCTGTGTAAAACAGATGTATCTTATTACCCTGGGAATCACTCAGGAATCAAAGACGTGCATGTTTCTCATGAAATGTGGGGGTTATGTCAGGTCTTTGGAACTGAGGGAAAAAATACTCGTTTTTTATTTTTGGAAAGTTAATCATGCATTAGGGTGACAACAGAACTGCTTTCAGTAAAGCTGTATGAATAATTGGTTTTATCCCTTGGCAGTTGAACCAAACTTAAAAGAATATTCAGGTCAAACTTCAGTGCAAATTTAACAAGTTTCTTTGGTAAATCAAATATGCTTCATTTTCATGCTGCCCATTTTTAACCAAATATGGAAAAAAGCCAGCTGGATCTAAAAAGATAAGTCACTGAGGGAAGCTGCTGACCTTTCACAGAACAGGGAGGAGCAGAGACCCAACCTTCTTGGAAGGGCTCCTGTATCATTAAACATCATCAGAGTAGAGCTGTCTCTATCACCTCAAGCATATGCTACATGATATAAATAAGGGCATTGCAGGGAGGAGTTAGAAAACCTGATTAAGGCTCTTGCCTGTGGCCTGACCTGCTATGCTTTTTATGTTCTTATCTCTGAGTTTGAATAGACAATAACACTGCACTCGCATCTTGCATCATTATCCCCAATTGGCTTTTGTGCAAGGGTCCTGTTCCAGTGAATGAAGCTTAGAGAGATATTAAATATAAGCACGGGAGGAGTTTAGGGGAAGAATTTTTTCTGTCTTATGGTGTTTCTAGCTTATGGTGTTCCTGCTTGCTTTTTGGTTCAGCTTTAATAAAGTTTTAAGCGTTTCTACAGGCATTTAAACTCCTAAATCTGTAGAATTTATAATTTCTTCTAATGAAACTGAGGAAATCTTGTTCTTACAGTCTCAAAGAATTTTTTTTTTATGTTTTCCTGAAGTGAAAGAAACATGGCATTATTTTTCACAAGCATGTAATGGTTATAGATGCATTCACCGTAAAATGCGATCTATTTTATTCAAATCTGTTTTATTTCAAATCTATTTTATGACCAATTTCAATTCCCTGGGAATCGTGCATTCAGTATAATATCAAGTTTTGTAATTTGTGAAGTCTTTAGTTACTATTTGAACAGAAAGCAAGCATTTCATTTTGTATTAAGAATTTTCACTTACTTTGTGGAAAAAAATCCAGTGTCCTGTTAATCCTGGAAGTCCTGTTTCTGTTCACAGTCTGGTGAAACAGCTTCAGATTTATTTCATACCTCACAGGCACAGCTGAATTGTTAAGACCAGAGGACCTACCGTCTTATTCAATTGGACTCAGCCTGTCTCAACTGCTATAGCAGGGATGTGAAGTGGCTGCCACTTGGACTGGTTGTGTTGGGACTGAGCAAGTAACACATTTTCTCAAGCAACTGCAGTAGTTTGGATAATGAACTGCTCCATTTTTGAGAATCAGCAAGGAAGGGTTTTAAACACTAGTTTTACAGTAGAGCTTTTTTTGAGAGGAAAGGTGAATGTGAAAACTTACGTTGACTCCTTTCTTGAATTTTAGATGGAGCTCCAGATTCTGTGTCATATTGCCTCTTTCGTTTTTCTCACAACAAAGCACAAGAGAGGAAAAAGTGAATCCCACAGCTTTTACTTTAGCAGTCTTGAGGAGCCGTGGCCTGGAGATTTTAGGAAAAGTAAATTCTAAGACTCTCAGTCACTCAGCCTAGCAAATCTAAAGTTGCCTGGACTAACCTCACACTTTTCAGTCTAGTTGCTTTCAGGACTGACCGCACAGTTGAGTTTCAAAGGGAGTGTAGCTTAGACCTTTGTAAGCAGCATAGCTCACAGCACAAAGATCTCTGAACTTTTCCTTGTTGCATTAAACGCTCCTTCTCACCTCCTCTCCAAGGCTCTGGATTCAGCAGCTTTCTGCTCTATTTTATTCCCTGTTACTTCTCTCTCTGCTTTGTAACAGAGAGGAGAAAGTCCTAACCTGAGGACACCTTTGTGCTACTATGTGGTGTTAATAAAATGTATGTTAAATATTGTGAAATTGCATATTAAGTATGTCTGGATTGCTGGTCACGGACTGGAAATAATATTACACAAAAGGTAGTAAAGGAAGTATATTTGTACACAGTTTGAAGTATTAGGAAGTACTTAAGCTGTGGGGGTCATTGACTTGAAGATATTGAACCATGAACATTTACAGGATTTCTTCTGTGACAAGGGAGAAGATAGTCACGCTAGAGGTGAAATCCTACCTTCTACTGGAGCCAGGATTTTGACTCAGGGCTTTACCTGGGGAAACAGAGCTCTCTTTGTTGCGGCTACTCTAACACCAGGTTAAGTAAGTGGTGCTCTGGCTTCCAGCTGGGTAGAGAGAGGTGAGGATCAAAGGAAACAGAAGGATTTGCAACAAAGATGGACAGGGTCTAGCAGATAAAGCTGACACAAAGCCAGGATCAAGAGGAACCTTAAGCTTGGGGTTTTGAATTTCTTGTTTTATCTGACTACTTTTAAGCCTTGCATGGTCTAAAACCATCTTTAGTTGACTTCCTGGAAAAAGAAGCTTCTTGGTTTGATCCCTAGGTGGTCAGAGTGCTACTTGCTGGATATTAGAGAGGAAAGCAAAGGTGACATTTTGCTGTGAAGATCAAAGCATGTTCAGTATATAATCCAACACTGACAAAAGCTGGCAGAATGCACCACTTTCCAGCCAGGACTTTTCTGTCCCTGCATCAGAGAGAAAAAAAATGAAAAATTTTATGGTACTGCCTCTTTTCCATACATGAGAATTGTCTGAAACCTTCCCCATGAAGAAGCATCATGCTGTTTTCTCAGTTATAGGCACAATGCATGAAGGATTTAACAATGACACATTTAGCCCTCTAGGTCTTTTCTGGTATGAATGCTCTAAAATTCATAAAGTGCTGGGGAAGACTTCGGCTTAGTGCTAATTTGAAACATCAATAGATGAAATATTCAAAATGTGTGTAACACTTAAGACTAAGTGTTGACTTGAATGATTAAAAAACCTAAAGCAACTGTAATTAAAGTTTAATAATTCATACACTGCAATATAAAATGGCAAGTTGTTTCATTTTGTAATTTTCCACTAAATTAATTGTGGTAAGAAATAGCAGTTCCCAAAAAAGTAAGTACATGAAATCTCAGCCGGCACCGATACATGCACTTGTAATTCACCTCAAGTAATTAAGAATATTTATGCAAGAGTAGGACAGTGAGGAATCAATTTAAGTAAAGCACTCTGTTGAATAACTATGTGCTTAAGGTTAAGCAGGTATCTAAATGTTTGCTGCATCCAGACCAAAGGACATGAGATATTTGATGCTGATCTTCAGTGTAGAATCGAAGAAAGTAACCTTTGTTTCAGGAAGAAAAAGAGGGGGGATTTTTGTACACCCCTCCCTTTCCCCAGCAGATTTTATTCAGTGCAAGTCAGTTTGCAGTGCAGGCTGTTCCCTGCAGGTTTTGTGGAATTGCGATGCTCATGCTCTGTATCTTGATTAAAAAGTGGCAGGGCCACCCAAAGTTTAAATCAGGGCAGAAACTGATCAGCGATAGTTCTGAAAGAGTAGAAGATAAAGGAAAAGAGAAAGGACTGGGAAGAGGAAGAGACAAATATAAAAAGAGTGAAGAGAATAGACAAAAATGAGGGGTGGGGTGGGTTTTGTAAATAGTTATTTGGGAAATAGAAAGATACTTTGTAAAAGATTCCAAGAGAAAATACTATTTCTTTAAACCTGTTTTGGGGTTGTTTTTTTAAGATAAATCTTGCTACAATTTTCAGTCAGTGCTTGAATGGACATAATCAATGGGAAATTTTTTTTTGAAGGTGGATAACAGATATTACTGCCACAGATGTTTATCTTATTTTCTGGGGAATTAGAAACGAGCATGACTAAGAATTTAGACGTTAGATATATATAATTGCATGGCTCTGACCACAAAGAGGAAATTTTATTCTATGTTCAGAGGAATATTTTTATGCAGTAAGATACGGATAATGCAAAAAAAGAGATTAATAGCCTTTAATCCTGATGAATGAATAAATGAGGTTATGTCTTGCAAGGCGAAGAATGACAACAGAGTACATCCACTGTATTTCTTGAGTGGATGGAGACACTTCAGTCCTTGGTAACACTGCATTGTTTGTTTTTCCTTTGTTTTTGCATTAAATGTTAAAAAGGCAACGGAATACTAAAGAGCTTTGTAATGAAAAAAAGGACTAATTCCTATGAGAAAAATGAGAGAAATTACATTTTAGTGTATTACACTGGGTAAATGATCAGTAAAACAGGGCTGTAATCACTGACTGAGACCTCTGCGTGGAAGTGCAATGAAAGTCAACATTATAATGACGGGAAACGCAGCTGATTATTCCCTTGCATTTCCCTTCTCGAACGTAGGGCTGGGTTATCCTAGAGGCTGAGGGAAAAAGTCACTTGCAGAATGAGTCATCGAAGAGTCATTTAGATGTTTCGAGTAAATATCATATTCTGATCTGTTCAGAGGTTTGCAAAGTAAATAAAACCCTGACAAACAGGAGGTTGTAAAGCCTCTGATGGTGCCAATGGAGTCAATCAAATTCTTAAGACAAATCCCCCATTTTGAGCTGGAAATACCCACTACAAAATGGATCTTTTCCATAGCTCAGTTTCCTCAGTGGAAAATTATGGAGAGTAGCATATGCATATGTGTAAGAGGTCTGTGTGTGTGTGTGAAGCAGTTCGTTTTCTCGCACATGATTAGCACAGGTCTTAATTGCCACGTGTTTCCCAGAGCTGGCAGACAAGGTGGTTTAGTTCATTGTGCATCTGTCTGAAAAATGTTGCCAGGCAGTTGATCTTGTCATTAGAGCTCAACTTTCCATTTTACTCATACATATTTATAGTTTTTTTGCCTTTTAAATGCTGTTGGAGGAGATATTATACATTGTGGGTAGCACTGCAGTTGTAACTCCAAATTCTGAATATTTCTTATGGAGGTATTTTTAAAGTATGCACCATTTACTTATTTTCTGTGATTTTAAAAAATAATGTATTAATTGACATTCAAGAATAAGCACATCCTTATTCTTATGAAAGGCTTCCTAAGTTTCCATGTATCTTCATGCAACGTGTGTTTTGAGGCATGCCTACATATAGATATATGTAAATAAATATATATTCATTAGTTTTTATGTATATGTTTAGGTAATGCTTTTTATTATTTTATCTAGGAGATTTATATATAATGAACTACGTGGAATGTTCAATTTCTCCTCTGAAGCAGATCAAAAGAGGATCAATTTAGGTACAAGTGGCCCAGTGGGAACAAGGAGATAAGGTGCACTAACTCTTCCAGGCAATATCACAGAGAACAGAATTAACATGGGCAGTTAAACTTGATTTTTCACTTGTTTCATTGATCTAACAGGTAAAAAATAATACACAGCTGTCATTTTCTAATTTAGATCTGAATTGTTACATAGGTATGAATTGTATAAAGAAGATAAATCAGGTGACCCTAGCCTCCTTTTTATTCTAGTAAAAAATACAAGAAAAGATCAATGCAGTAAAAAAATGACAATTTAAAACAAATAAATACACAATTTAATTACAGTTTAGAATTCATTGCCCCAACTGAACTAGAAAGAAGTTAATATAAAGCAAACATATGAATTTTGACTACCTCATCAGTCAAGTTTGCTTAGGAGACAGGTATTTTACATGGGATGTCTCCATTTGATACACTGTCTCCAGCAAAGAGCAGGATCTGGATTTTTAGATGAAGGAAACAGAAACCCAATAGTGAACATTTATTCCTATTCAAAGTGACTTGGTTGGCTCATGCCCTGAAGAGCCATGGTTTGTGCTAGATAACAATAATTGGTTTTAACAGGTCATTCTTTTTTTTTTTTTTTTTTTATTTTCTTGTAAGACAAAAGCATCCAGTATATCCCACTTTGACAGCAGACCTTAAAACAAAGTGTGGCCAAATTATGTTTTATGCTTTGAAAATCTAGTTTATGGGATACAAGGAAAAGATTTTTTTCTCTTAAATGAAAATGTGTATCAGACAGTAACTACTCATAGCTCTCGGCATACAGAAATTGGCCCAACCATCAGAAATGTGAGTCATGGAGAGATTGAGTGTTTCACTGTACTATCATGCCATTGGTTACAGCATTCAACTTTTATGTTCAGATGCCAATATGAAACAGCTATATGTTTTGAGAAATTGCTAATATTGGGTGTATCTTGGTCTCGGTTTGCTAGCAAAAATGCAGGAGAGTGAGAATGACAGCTGGGTAGGAGATTGTTACAGCCAAAATAACTTACTTGCAAATTTCTTTGGGCTTTTGATCTGTAGGAAAGCCCCTCTCTAGAGCAGAAGCAATTTCAAATACATTAACACCAACAGAGATTCAAAATGAGCAGTACTGAGACTCTAATCTGTGAATTCAAAGCACAAGTATGTTTATGTGGAAATTCTGGCCCCAGATGGTAGAAAAAAAAAGAAACACTGAAATAATTACAAGAATATTTCATTTGTAATACAGATATGTTTATCAATATGTAAAATGTATTGCAAATAGAGTCTTGGAGAGAGCTCTCAGACTTAAGAAACATGGCTATTTATTTTCTGTTAAGAATTACAGGGACACCCCTCTGCCAAACCCCACAGCCTTTGCTCTAAGAAGCTTGAGAGTTTGCCAGAACAGCAAAATATTATTTTTATTTTTAGTTCTGAACATACATACAGGATACATATTCATAATTAACAGTAGCAAAATCCAATATGACTTACAGATATGTGGCATTCTGTTTTTGACCTCTACTGTTGATACTTTTCCTCTCAAAATGAAAATGTTATGTTCACTTCAATACAGAATGTCTTTTATGCTTTGATGCTTCAGATGTGGAGCTGAAATTGTAGCTGTCTCCTCCCCTTCCCCTCCCATCCTCCGTTTTCCTCTCCTGCTCATCCCCCTGGAAAGAAAAATGAGGCAGAAACCTTGGTTTGGGCCATTTTGGTCAGAATGGTTATATCATATCACCATACACCTTACCACCAGGGTTAGATGTCAAACCCAGAGCAAACCGTAGGATTTTCTCTGTTAACTTAATTATTTTTTGGAATAGGCTCTGTAATTGGTATTTATCAGCGCTTCTCATTTCTGTTCATGTTCGAACTAGCACTAGCCCTTACCCGCACTCTTTGCTGGTGCAGGCATGCATGTGTACCTCCGTGGCTCCTTCCCCATAGCCTGATCAGCTATGGGAAAAGTATGGATCATTTACCATTTTACCATTATTACATTTGAATAATTCCTATCCAGGTGCTTTAATGTACTTGATGGAGTTCTTTTTTAACAGAAACTGAAACATACCATCTGGTAGGGCTGTGGAGAAGGTTGTCCAGGACCCTTCAGCAGTTTGACATCTGAAAATATTATTTTCTTTTAGTCATCTGCCAGGTATGGATTTTCACAGCACTCAGCATTTGCAATCAGAAAGCTAAAGTTGGCCATTGTCATTTCAACTATGATTAACGTAGAGTTTTAGAATCATAATGTAAAATACAGTTGAAAGTTCATTTAGACCACCACAAATAGCTTTTTTAATAGAAAACATATTGAAAGTAGTTTTTTTCAGAACTGAACAAATAAACCAAGGGAACTCTGGTACAGTGACCAAGAGCTTAAACTGATATGTTTGATACGTGTGAATGATGCAAAGTTGCCTTACAAGTACAACTAAGGGAGCTTGACCTAAAAAGTCAGTTATTGTCTAGTGCTGAGACGTACTTCAGTTTTTTTTATAGGGACCCAAACCAAATTCTCATATGCTTTTATCAAAGAAAGAGCAGAATTATTTCTGATATGCTGCTGAGCCTTTATTAAGTTTAAAATACTTGCACAGTATGCAACTTCTGCAGTCCTTTTTTCCAAAAGAACAAGCACCACATGCAAGATGAAATATTAATTGATTTTTTTTTTCCTTTTATACATTTTAGTAATGCAAGTCACTCTTGAGGAAAAAGCTTAGCTATGATGGCACATCATCCACAGACTCTGAATGAGCAGAATATAATGAATGATTAAATATGAGGGCTCACTACTATGGAGGAAAATTCAGCAAACCAAATGTTAAAAATGATCCTCTTATTTTTGCAGATTCTAATTAATAAATGAAAGCTGTAAGTCAAATATTTCTCCAGCACAAAAAGCCCTTTGCAGTTCTTGGTAGACAGGAGAAAAACAGAAGGCATGGTTTCAAATTTATTTGAAGTCTACACACCTCCGGGCAATGTGATAGTAGCGTTTGTACCCCCATCTATCTTGAAGCTGATCTAACTATCTGCTGACAACCTGAGGAACACAAAAGCCTGTCACCAAAGGTCTTTAAAATCCAAACAGACTTGGTGATGAGTTTGTTACTGGTGTAGCAGGGAGGCATGCACAGAAGAAACACTTGAGTATACCAGCAGTTTCAAAAGAAAACACAGCTTATAGTGCTGCTGAAGAAAACTGCCCAGTGACATCACTGCAAGGCTGGGTGTAAGGATATTTTATGGGGAGGCTAGACAAAACAGTTCATGTACCTCATAGCTGAGGACACCTAGAACAGAGCTCCAGGAGTCACACCCCTCCCCTCCATTGTAAATTGCTAGCAATTAGACTGCTTTATTCAGAATCAATATTTTTTTATTAAAAATGAATATATAATGGCTTCCAATGCTACTGTGTGATTTTTCTGCATTAATTAAATTGCAGAAAGACATATAATATATGATAAAATTTCCACTGTCATTCAAATATATCCTCTTTACTACTGTACCAAGAATGACCAAGGATTTTAATTACAATGGCTCTATCACTTTTTGTTTTCTCTGAATTACAGTTATTAAGGTCAGATATCTTCTACTCAGTGACAGATATTTTTGTGTTTAGACTAGGCTAAGATATTTTAGATTGTTTTCTGAAGACAATGTTTGGCATTTTTTACATTGTAACATCTAGTTTGACTCTTCAGTCCTCATTCATAATCAGCAACACTGTCTCTACAGTCCCAGAAATATTTTCTACTTGAAAGTACCTAGTTTTTTTTCTTTTGGCTATCTGTCTACAACTGCTTACTCAAATCAGTGTGGCTGAGGTCATCTTACATTTCTTGTCTAAGGCTGTCAACTCTATTTTCAGCCTTGTCAAGTTCAGCCTTTGCTTTTTCTCTCTGTGCTAAGGGGACATTTAGTGTAAGCGTGCTTCTGTTGGCATTTCTTTTTCTGTCCTCCTTCTGACATATTGCTTTTTGTGCCATTTATTGCTCTGTGACCATTCTTGGTTTATTTTAAAACACAGGCTATTTTCTTTTTCTTCTTCACTGTGTCTCTTACAACCTCTAATGCAACCTTAAAACCCCTTACAGCAAAGAAGATAGTTATGGTATTTGGTTTGCTGTTCTTGTTTCATATGACCTGAACTCAGAAATCTGATCAGAGTATCTTGAAAAGAAAATTCTGTAATTCTGGCTTAGGAGGTGGGAAAAGTTCTGTAACATCTCTGAATGCTTGTTTAATCTCTGATTAGTCTTATATTTTGAACAACAACAAAAAAATCACTGAGAAAAAAAAAATCCTGTTCTGTTAAGCATTATAGCTAGGATACTTAAAAACTCTCTAAGAAAAAAATAACCAAACCAACACTTTGTGCATCACTATGTATACACACATAACTTGTCAGGTTTATGATCAAAATGCTTGTATTACGCCATTTGTGCCGCTTAGCTGCAGACAGACTGAACACACTATCTATAGCACACTGGAAGTGAGTTATTGCAATTTTTTCCTGTACTGTGGATCCAAAATAAGGTTGGGCCCAGGTACCCCATATGACTGCAATGACTGGCACCCAGTCTTGTGTGGTGCTTGGCTACTGCTCGGGTAACCCTTAAGGAGACAAGGTGGTTGCAGCTGTTCAAGCCATGTGACAAGTGACTGGTCGGAGAGTATTTTGTTTACACCTTGCTTCAGGGAATTTTTCAGGCACATCTTCCAGGATGCTATTTCACCCTGAAAATTTCAAATGGTGCATTCAACACATAAGTACTTAGCATTTGGTAGAGCTTATTAACCCCCTCATGATAGATTTCAATAACAGTTATGTCCTTGTTGTCACAGAGTGAATTGTACGTGTTGCTACATCTTTCTTTTTCACTTTGTTTTCATAAAATAGTATTCTGAAACTTCATGACTGACCTTGAAGATATGATTTTGCACTGAAGTATTTTTTTCCTCCTCCAGGGAGCTTTTGTCTCTACCTCGACAGACCATTCAAGAGGTGAAAACGTGGAGGTGTTTCAGCTGCTCCCTCCCTGGTTTGCACTGCCAGCAAGGTCAGGTACCACTTACTGCTGATGCTGTTCCTATGCAAGACCATGAAATGGAGGAGGGACACCCAGGCAGCAGTGAGCTTTAGGAGTTTGAAGGCACTGTCCAGGCCCTGACTGCACCAAGGGGCTTTGCCCCCATTTCACCCTCCAAGGAGCCTCATCCACCGTCTCTGTGCCCCAGGGCGGCTGCCGGCCTGGCCCAGCCCACTCCCTTGTGGGAATAATGTGATTTCCTACAGTTTTGGGAGACTGCCCAAAGCGGGGATGAAAAGCAGAAATGCACTGAGAAGGATGCAAGGCAAGAGGGCTGCACTGTTCCCAAAGGAAAGCAAGACGCATGCAATGCCTTGATCAGGTGAACAGACTGCAAATCCCTGCAGAGCAGGAGAGTGAAGGCTGGCGGGGAAGGGATGGCTTTGAAACGAGTCTGGATTTTGCCGCTGGTGCCTCTTGGGTGCTGTCTCCTGGTGGCAGGCAGCCCCGTGAGGCAGGCGAGCTGCTGCACCAGCACAGCAGGCAGCTCCGGGCTTCTCCGAGTGGGCTCAGGGCAACCCGAGGCAGAGCCAGATGCCACTGAGAGCTACAAAATGAAAAAATTCAGGTGTTTTGCTCAGTTGTGCCTCTCTAATGGGGGCTTAGGCTGTCGGGGTAGGGAAGGGAAGGCTGTGTGTGCAAACCAGAGCGCTCTCGTGAGGGTCAGCTTTGTGCTCTTTCCTTCACAACTGGCACCAAGGCAGGCTAGTGGGGTGGCACTCTGAGAGACACGAGCCTTATCCCTAATTCCTCCTTTGCTCGAGAGAACTGACGTCTACTGTCTCGCTTTCCTGAAATGGTATTTTGAATGTTCAGGTTGAAAGAGCTGGAGAGAAGAAAGGAGCCTGTGCGAGACTGTACCCTTGTGAGTCACCCAGACGGGGGAAGATGTGGGAACCTTGGGGGGCACGTGACAGAAACCTGTGCCTGTGACAGAGGCTGCTTCGGTGTTTTGCATCAGTCAAGAGCTTGAATGTAACTGATCAGCTATCCAGGCAGCAAAGCCTGAAGTTTAGGATTGCCTTCTCCCAGCTGAGTGCCCTAAAAACTAGAATGTTGGGTCAGATTCACATTTTCTTTTCCAAATAACCTTTCCGGGTTCTTTTTGGTGTGGTACAATGGCCTTAATGGGAGAGAAAAACCTCCTTTACTTGAATAATCTGTAGGGATTTGCTCATTTTCCTGAGAGGAGGCTGCTCACTGGTTTGAGGGGGATCAAGGTTCCTGCCCAGGGCTAGGGGGCCACCTGTGCCCACGTTGGTCCTTTCACCTCCCAGGGCAGCAGGATCCCCTGGCCGCTGTTCCAGGGTGCTACAGGTGCCCCGAGTTGGCTGTCCAGTCATTATGTGATAGGGATTTGGTTTTGCGTCTCACGTTTTTGAATGAATTGGAGGCTTCTACAGTATGTTGCAAGTTGTGAAGTTCACCTGTGCTGTCTTGACTGTCTCCTGAGAGACATTCCCGGTCCCCTGGGACTTGTGTTGTAGGGAAGACTGGCTTTTTAACTCTATCCATGTTTATTTTTGTAACTAATACTGCTGAGAGACTGTTCCTTAGCCCTGAGGGTAAGCGGCACTCTTTTCCTTCTCTGCTTCAAAACAGGATAGCCAAGTCCAAATTGCCTGTTGGTAACAACAACCAGATGTGCTGTCCCTTGAACTGTGTCCAAGCATTGTCTGTGAGCATTGTCATGGGCCAAAATTATGCTAAAGAGTATGCTAATGATTAAATAATATGGATAATTGTGGCCCAATGTCTTGATGCTGTTTAATATACTGGTACGGAGGTACTCGTATCGGTGTGACTGAGGGGCTGAACTACTTTACCAGTATTTAATTTCTCCTGCTGATGTGCTCTGTATGATGAAGACCATCACGGCAATTGTGATGACTTTTGGAAAAAAACAACAACACAGGTAATTTGAAATCAAAATATATTAAAGTGATATGCTTTGGGGTGGAGAATAGACAAATCCCACCTTGGAAGAGCTGGAAGCACATCTATCATTTTAGGAGGAGTTCCTGAAACTGCCTGAGGGCAAGGAAAGTTTAAAACATGTTGCACCTAAGTTAATGCAAAACTGGACCTAATGGTTCTACATCTCTTTGTTCGCTTACTTTTAAATGAATTTAACTGTGGAAGTTTTAGGATACAAGTTCATTTCCACTTAGTTCGTCCCATAACTTAGTTGAATTTGTAACTTAATTATAGTCATATATGTGTTCACTCACTGATCAACAGCTCTTGATACTCTTTTGTCATAAAATAAAGCATTTTGGGGCTCACTACCTGTAGTTAAACTGCTGTAGATAGAATCAATGATATTTTACCTTTTTAGAAGACAGATTTATAAGAGCCAGAAGACCATGAAGTAACACATCAACAAAACTAAATGGAAATTGTAGAAATTTGTTTCAGAAATTCAGTGGTGACTGTCAACCTGCATAAAGCTTTTGAAACTCCGTCCTCTTGGTAATTTCCTATTTTAACTAAAGAATGAGCAGTGCAGGCACTGCTGATTCATTCTGAAATTATTTGCTGCTTGCTGAACTGAAACGGGATTTAAAGGCAAGAAATTGGACCTGAAACGTGTCCTTGTTTTTGATGTGAGCTCTATGATGCTGTGTCTGAAGCACAGCTCAAAGATTGCCACCTGGTTAATTTAAAGCAACATTGAATTTATTTAAATTAGTAAACAAATTCTCTAAGATATTCTTGTAAATGTCACATCAGCTGGTTATGTTGTTTATAATAATCACTTTGCTACACCATTGTAAACAGCTTCCTTTCCATCTGTTTATATATACATCCACAAATTGATCTAGAGGGTAAAATTACACAGTCCAGTGCTCGCTTGTTTCTGTGGAGACATATTGATTTTTTGTATATTCACTGGAAAGCACCGAGCCCACCTGTGGCATTTAAAGTACCTAATGAATGTAGTGCTAATGACTGAAATGCTACTCACTTACTTAGGCTTCTGCCAGACACAGAGCCTGAGATCTTCAAAATTTGGAGTAATTTCTGTCAGACAGGGCTCACAATGGCCTTTTTCTGTTGATCTGCTATTTTTGTCATCGTTTAGACATCTGTGTGTTGCTCAGGTGTGTGAAAAGAGGTCTCCAAAATAAGAGGGCATGGATCATCCATGAGAAGAATGTGCAGCTGTCTCAAACCGTGTTCCTGGAGCAGATGGATTAAGAACCAATTTATGGATGCTGATTTGTTTCATACCTTTGTCAAACGGAATATTCTGGAGCCTGAGCAAATTTTGTGTAGGTAATCCTGAACTTTATAGATAGAGGTGAGATGAGTTTTCGCACATCTTTCAGTATAATTAAGAATCAAATACACAGTTCATCATTCACAGATATCCTGGGGATTCATAGTTCTCCCTGGAATTTGCTGGTTTCCCAAGCACATTTCTGCCATAATTCTGTTCTGGGAGTGTAATCTTTATTGTCAGTATGTAATGAAATGTGTTAATAACCCAAATCTGCAGTGACAAGTTAGAATCATTTCTTGGAGACAATTGTGGCCAAGTCAGATACCTTTCCTCCTTTCAAAAAAATGACCAAAGAGACCTGATGTAATAAATACACTTTTTTTGAGGGGATGGGAGGTATGCCCCTCCTGCAAATGAATAAACATCTGGTTTAGAACATTTATAGATTTGATTTTCCATACTGTCATCATATTCTTTCTCCCCTCCCATTTCATTCTGCAGTTCTGGAAGATCTGCCAGTAGTTCCCCAGTCATTACCTTAGAACTTCCACTAGTGAGAGCCTGCTGAATGGATGGGCTTCCACAAGCCTGTCCTTGTGGGTTTGCCTTGAGACGGAAGGAGTTCTCACCCTGTTCTCTCAGCCCTGCTTGTCCTGCATCTGCAGTATCTCCCCAGGGACTCTGGCAGTCATTTTGCAGGTGTACAAAGTCAGCAATTCGGCAATTGACCTTTCTTTCTAAACCAAGGCAATCATTATTTCACAGGAGATAAGAATGCATGCACAGATCCACATGTTCACAATGTTATGTCACTCCCATATTTCTACTTGTACAAAGCTCAGAACTTTGCTATTGTTTTGAGCTGTTTATTTCCAGGAATGCAAGCCAAAATTGTACAAGAGCTGATTGTTACTGTACATGACATGTTTTTATACCTGGAAAAATGTGTTTAGTGGATGGTTTTTAAACCTCTTGCAGAGCCCTTCCATGTCCAGAACACAGTCCTGTTTCTCAGATACCTCTCAGCTATATGAACTGGCGACAAGCACTATTAAATTGGAACATCAGTGCCTTTTCTTCCTGCTGGCAAAGGCTCAACATGCTGATAAAAACGAGCCAGACTACTTTATCCCTAGAAGGGAGAAAGTGCTAAATTAAATATCTTCCATTTCTGAAAGGACAAAGTATTTCCCATGTTGCTCTATGGGGAAACCAGTCCATTGGTGTTTGCTGGACGATCTTCAACAGTAACTTTAGATATCAGTTAAAAATAACATATTTCGTACGGTCAGGAGAATCAGGCGAAGGAAAAATAATTTAAGCATATTCCAAGACTGATTTCTCAATCCATTTAATTACTTTTTCATAAAATTCAGAACATTTTTAAACTTATTGCATTTTAGGTGTGTTCTGCCAGTATTTATTAGTGAAAAAAAATTAACAAAATACATAGAGATGGTAATATTTGTCAGTATCTTTGCAGTATCAAGAAACAATTTGATCACCTTCATATTTTCAATGTTTTGGTTTTTTTTAAGTTAGTGTCATAACAGAATTTCCTGGCTAATAACCAGAACTAAGTCCTGTATTATAACCTGTGTTGTATCTTCACTACAGATTTTTTTAATCTGGGTACAGAATGAGGCACAATGGAGACTGATTATTAAACTGATTAACTCTGTTCCCTATACTCTGAAATCAAACATCCATCAGAGTATCATGAATAGCTTTGATGTTGGATCAAATTAAATCTACTGGTGGGGTGATGCTTCTGTTTCTCAGGCTTACTCCCACTCATGTTATCTCTGTTTTTGTTGTCTGAAGGCTGGATCATTGGCTAAGTGCAGTAAATTAAAATTGCAGTGGTACATTTGTAAAGTGAATTAAGTCGGTCAGGATAATGAAACTACTGTTCTACATGATATTCTACATCCACACCTTCAACTGAATGATATTGCTGATTTTTTACCTTAGATGGTAATCTCATGTGTGATATGTAATCTCATAACCTAGGGTGGTATAAAGTAATCTGGAGTTTAGATGTGAGAAATGCGTTCTTATTACTATCAAAAACTTGAAAAAGACCATTTTGCATCATGACCTAACTTCACCTTTTTGTTTGAAATTTCTTTTAGCACAGGGTTTTGTTCAGAACGCTTTAATGGCTGAAAGATGTAATAGCGAGATTAACAGCTCTCACCAATTGCTTTTCTTCTCTCCAAAATATGGATTACAGAGATTAACAGTCCTTCAAGGGACACCATAAGTAAATGATTAGTCTCATAAATTGCTCCTAGCTCAGCTCCGTCACAATTTAACTTCCATGAATGCTTTGCACTGTGAACTGATCACTTCGTTTTCTAGTACTGAGAGCAGTGCTTACTGAAACATGCAACTAGTTAGCCCAAAAATGGCACTGGCAATTTGCAATGATAAATTTGTAGAATTAAATAATTCATTGTCAAGGGATTACCAAAACACCTGAACATAAAACATCTATCATTTGAAAAGCTGAATAAAGGTCAAAACCTAGTATTTTTCTAGGTAAATTAATAGTTTATATTCCAATGCTGTGCTCAGGTTGTTGACATTATTAACATGTTACACTTACACACAGTGCTATTACCTGTTGCCTTAGTAACCATATATATTGCACTGGTAACATAGCAACATAAGTGAACATGCATGACTTTGAAGAACCTAAAACAAATATATAAATAAGTGGAGGGAGTCAGGTCTGAAGGAAAGACATCTTTTGTGCATCAACAAGAACTGAATTTTGGGCTTCCAGGAACTATTTCAGGAAAAATAGAACATTTTCTTCTCCATGTAAATGCCCCCTAAATTGATTTCATAGCTGGAATTACAAATTTTTAATGCAATTATTTTCCTCATTCATCACCTGCCTCCCTTCTAGGATGAAAGTGCATCACCAAAAGGTAAAATTTCCTGATTGCTTTTTAAAGAAACAGTATGGAAAAATAATTGGAACAAAATAGGCAAGCTATATTTTGAGCAGTTTTATCTATGGTTTTTGGTTTCCTAATAGTCAAACCGCAGTATCAGGATGGTGGAAGAGAACCACGTCAAAGGGGAACAGTCCGTAGAAGGCTGGCTTTACAAAACCTTGGATAACTTAAGTCAGTTTTAGGTACTGGTGATAACATAGCAAGACAGAATAAATTGCTATCTACAGAATATGAACTTGTATTTCTACAATACTGTGCACTTGAGCTTTGTGGTGTGATTTACGAACAGTGCATGACTTAAGCATGGACAGATCTCTGTGAGCTGTTTGTTATTTTAAAGACTTGGGACTAGAGTCAGGAAATCATCTCTATTTAGGACCATGCAAATTAAATTTTGCAAATTCAGTATTACTCAAGCATATGCTTAAAGCTAAATGCATTCTTAAATGCTGATCAGAGTAGAGATGAACTTAAGAATACGGGGACATCACTTCATGAACCAGGGCCAAAGACAAGAGAACTTAAGTGCGAGTCCTCTGCTCTTCTGTACAACTGTTCTCACTGGTGTCATTAACGCTTTATGCCACAAGCTCACATGTCCTGTCCATGTGAGGCTGTCTAAATGAGGAAGATTAGAAGACTTGAAATAACATGCAAAAGCCTAAGGAATGGTAAAATAACTGTGCTAGCCCACTGCTTATGCAAATTTTCATTGCTCAGTATTTTAGTGATTTAATTTCTGTACGTGTAAACCACACTGGCTTTCTTTTGTTCCTCATGAGATCACTGTTATGGAGCTGTTCTTTATTAAACTCCAGTAGATTTCCATCTGTGTAAAATTACACATTCAAGTAGGTGTGAATTCCAAAGGAAATGACTTACTTTTACTGCAGTCCCCTTTTGACACAATGTTCTCATTTAATTCTCTTCACTTTCTATTTTAATTCTTGACGCTAAGTGGGGTTGTACGTGTGGTAGAGACAATATGTGAAACTTGTTATTTGGGTAGCTGTGAAAAGTACCTATGTAGCTACAACCAATTTTTACTTTACTAGAAAAAGAGTGTGTATAACTACAAAGCCCTGGTCACACCCAGAGTCCCTTTGTCATGATGCGTACCCAGCTGAAAGGACTTTTCGTACAAATTTTATTTCAGTATTAATTTTCTCAATTCTTTAATTTTTTTTGTTGAATCTTTGTTTCATACATACAAGAATATTGGCTCTTAGATATCATAGAAACTCCTCAGCTTCTCCTCCTATATTAGGTTTGTGGTTGCTATGGCTTCCTGTGACTGCGGCCATAGTAGCCAGAGAAATAAAAGACAAACAGTTTGTGGTATAGAGACACATTCTCACTGCATGCCCCATTTTTATAAATTAATGCTGATAATCAAACTTTGGAGTCTTTGCTCAGCTCTCTCCCCTGACTTCAGCTGGCATGCCATGTTTTCTCAACATGTACAATTCAGTGCAGCTCTGTTGATTGGGGAAATATTGACCTCAGTGGGGGCAGACTCTGGAGCCTGGAACATGCCAGTGCCACAGTGAATTCAAGGAGAGCTGCTTTTGCATCCACTCCTGAGAAGGAGAAATTAGTTTCTGAGCTTTGCAGAACACTGCAGAAGCTTGCATTGCTCAGCCATGTTTCCTTAAAAGTTCTGTTATTTAAGAAATTGCCATTGCCATTGGTAAGAATGGTAAGAAAAGGATGTTTTGATCATAATGAATCTTAGCCCAGTTTGGAAGACCTTATAGCCCATCCTGGCTTGTAAAAGCTAATGATGAGTTATCCTCTGGGACAGGATCCATTACCTGTGCCGACTTCACAAGATGAGGTGAAGCCACCTGGCTCTTAGAGATATGTTAATGTTTAAACTGCTACTCAGGAACCTTTTTCTCACACCGAAGATCATCGGTCAGGGGGTTAGTACTGAATACCCCATTTTTAGAAAAGTAGGCAAGAGATATGACATAGCTGCATAACACCAGTGGCATCATCCATTACAAGGTTACTCTCACGTCCTCCTGTATTGTATGGCGATTGACAAGGAAGAGAAATAACAAAGTTAGAGCAATGCAAACTGGGTTTTTTCCTTTCCTCAGTATCCTTCAAGCCACGTCTTCTGTCACTTTTTGAAATGAGCATGATTCCGGCCTATACATCTTTCAGATTCACAAAATGGTGCAAGCATAGGGAGTAAAAGCAAAACTTTTAGGCTGTAGGTTGTAAAGGTATAGGATGGTGCAAACAGCTATTTCACTGAAGCTCATCTTAAATGTCTAAAAACCTGACCTTCTGTTATGTGTTTGTCCTGCTAGGAGTGTCCTACTGCTTTATGACACCCTCAGTGTCTCCTCTAAACAATCATCTGTTTTTAAAAAAGGCGAGATTTCTATAGCTTTCTCAACATGTCTTACCTCAGCTCAGCACTACAGCCTAGCTGCTAGAGAGGAACTTTCCTATCAGTCCCACAGTCTGAAGGAAGAAGAATTTCAGCCCTGCTAGTCTTAGTAGTGCAGCCTCAGGCCAAGGAGAATTCAGCTGCTTTTTGGCAGCTACGTGTCTGTCCCTTAGATAAATCTAGAATCGGGGTATGGCTGACCTCAGGGACTTCCAGCACAACCCTTAAGCAAAGCTATTTTATTTTAGCTACATGAGGAGAGAACAGTTCCCGTTAAATCACATAGGCCCAGCCTGTCAAATCTCCTGTACCATGCATATGCAGAGATGTTAAGAAAACTAACCCATGTACAATATGTTGATTGGGATTTTTTCACAAATAAGATGAAACTGAAAAGAGTTTTCAGCAGAGTTTCAGAATTAAAGATTGTATTACTACAGGTTTCTGCTCGTTTGAGTATTTGCTATTCTATTCAGAGACAAGGGTTTAACAGCTGTACATAGCTGAGTTTTACTGACTGTCATAGCGGTATTCAACTAAAGGAAGGAAACAAAGTGGGAAATTTTCACAAGATGATAGCTAGCAGCTCTGAGCCGCAGTTACAGCATCAGTGAAAGATAAATAGTGGTGTCATGAATGGTAAATTCATTAAATGATACATGGTTATATAGGACTTGAAAGAGGTGGGTTCAGTTCATCCTTTCTATGTGACCTTGGGCAAGGTATTCACACTGTCACATAGTAGACAAAGTCAGATTTACCTGCCTACCTCTTTCCATTTAATAAGCTAGGAGTTGCTTTCCAAACAAGTTGTCTAATTAGGGTGGGTAAACCTTTATGTGGAGTGAAGAATGAATTCCTTCTTTCAGTCAGCCTGGCTGTTTCTAGGCTTATCTCTTGATGTGCACAGTGCTGCATCCTGCAGTACTGATGCTCTGAATGTCTCACCCTCATCTCTTCTGATCTCTTTGGAGAGAGACCAGCCATATCCGAATTGTACCTAGATTTTCTTTCAGTAAAACAAAGAGTGATAGGCATGCCAGGGCCTTCTCTGGAAGTATGAAGGTCATGGGGAGTGGAGGTTCTTCCTCCTGGCTATATGGTCTCCCTGGGGTTATTTTTATACATTTTCTTAACAGAGTTTGCTTCTTTCTCATTGCTTCCCAGCTGAAGTTTGAAAGATGTCCCCCAGCCTCCCCCAGCCCTGTTACCCCAGGGGGCTGTTGTTTGTTGCACGGTGGTTCCCTGGGGCTGTCCGGCCTTACCACACAGGGTGTTGCCAGGCCTCAGGCTAAAAGAGGTCAGGCAGCAGCCACTGACCACTGCGCAGCTGGTAAACCAGGCTACGACCAGCTCAGGCCAAGGCACAGAGAAGTGCTGGGTCCCTGCACTGCCAGGTCAGTGCAAAGCCTGGTGCTTTCTCCTGGTAATGGCAAAAATCACATTTACTGGTCTATGTGGTCCTGATGCAAAGCTGGGAGTCCTGCTAAGGTGTCAGCTCTAATCAGCAATTGGAAAACATTCTCGACTGTTGTAGGTTACCCATAGCCTCTCTGCTATCCTTCCCTCTACTGGATAGCTCTGTTACAGTGATAAGTAGCAAAGACATATGAAAACTAAATGGACATGTCTTGAGTTATTTGCTATAAATTAAAAGGTAAATGTTAAAAGATTTAAATTTTTTAAAATTGCATTTAGCTGATCTTTGCTAACAATTCATACGAGCATATCTACCAAAGTCTGCTGTAACTAGCTGCAATTTATTTACTAGATACATTGGATCATTTCTGATATACTGAATATTAAACATCAAGTACTATTTCAGCAGAAACCGGACTTTTCTTGCCAAATAATGTTCTACCAAGGAACATATGACAATTTAAGATGTTACGGGTCTAATGGATATCACTATAATAATGTGTGTCCACCTCCATAACTAATTAGATGACCCTGAATTAGTAAGATTGCTAGGGATTGGGTTATATTATTGTATTTCTTAGTGTATGATTTCTATAAACTCGTTTGCATTTGTAAGGGCTCTTGTGGATATCAAAGCCTTTAAAATGGCAAAATAAATCTAAAATTTGACTGCAAGATGACTTGCTCTTTTTTTTTAGCCTGTAACTCAGTTAACATAAGGGAATGGTCCTTATCATTACTAAATTGACTCTTTTTTCAAGCTATATTACATCTCCAATTTTCATTTATTTATAAAGAGAAGCCAAGGGAAGTCTTGTTGTAAGGCAGAGCTTCCAGCTTGTGCCCAGGCAATCCACTGACTCACAGCCATGACAGCTAAAGCAGAAGGTCAGATCCAATGCTGCAAGCGATTAGAATCAGAATTTATGAATATTGTGATCTGTGTGTATATCTCACTGAAAGCTGGGATCTTAGCCTGTGCGTTTGCTACCCTCGACCTTAGAGATCCCAAATGTCTAGGCACCATTTGAACTAATTTCTCCAGATGAATTTAATTTTCGCACTCTGTCTGAGTGTTTGTGTGGCTCTTAGTCACACGCCAAAGCCCTACACTTAACACTGTTGCAGTTCACCCAGAAGTGAAAATGAACGATTTCATACTTAAAAGATACAAATGATGTAATCAGTTTCACGATAAAGAAAAGCTTCCGGCTGTGTTTTATATTATTATTATAAATGGAAAATGTAATTGAACCTAAAATAGACAGTACAGCCCTTCAGACATCTTGCTGTACTCTACCACTGAAACACTTAGCGTTAATAACATTTGATTAGGGAAACAGTATTGGGTTTGACATGCTACTTACAGTGTTAGAAGGAGCTCCCTGGAACATACCTAAGGAAACAGGATATTGCCAATCTCTTTTAACTCCATTTAATAAAAGAAAATTGTCTAGTCTTTCAGGCACCAGAGATGCATCAATACAGATGCCACTACAGAATAAGCTGTCACTGATTATCGCTACCTTTAATCTATTTTATTAATGCAATCATTAGTTATTTTCATGTCAGCTGAGACAGAACTATGGCAACCTTTATTATTTGACTTTGATCAGGAGAGTGTTCATGTCCCAGAAATCGATGAGTAATGAGATGATCTTCTAAAAATCTTCTAAGAGCAACGATGCATGTCGAATTCTTAATAGGCACTTGTAACATCTGGAAAAAAAAGCAAATAGAAAAGGAAGTAAAATACACAGAGAAGTTTGGAAGAAGATGTCATTTCCCACTGTAGTTTATGTTCTTTGCTATAAATGTTCATGTACTTCAAATATTATTCTATGAACTTGTAGTAAGCCCAAATACACCATGACTCGTGAATCCCTCAGTCTAAACACTATGCAGTCTCTATTGGAGCAAGTTAGTAAAAGAGCTGGTACCTGAGGAATTGGAGCAGAGAATGCGTGAAAGAGCAGAAAACATAGCTATGTGTTTCCAAACTGTTTGCATATCTTTACTACTAGCTGTTCTCATGAAAAATAGAATAAATGGTCTCCCAAGTAACATTACGTACAAAGATTGTTGCTTCTTAGCGCATCATGACTGTGTGTGATGACCTTTACAGATGTACTGCTCTTGCAGTGGTTAGAATTTTTGTGTGCTGTTGAGATATTTTCTCTTTGAAGACATGCTTGGAATGACACAGAAAGGCACAAACTCTGTCTACAAATATATAGCTTGAGAGACAAAAACCAGATGACTGTATAGGTTGTAACACATGAGAAAAAATGGTAATATACAAGAAAAAGAATTTGTATCAGTTGTTCATCTATAGCATGCTTTATTAATTCGTTATAGGTATGTTAGAGTTATCTTCAACTGATCCATGGCTGATGCATAGATATTTCCTTTAAAATGAGCAGGAATGGGCCTCCTGAGGAGACATAAAGGAGAACAAAAGTGAACTAAAGGTTTTCCTAAAAATTCTCGGGATGTCCGTAGGAATAATGGAAGTAATGTGTTAGTATTGCAGTAACAGCAAATGTGACAAAAGAAGTGGAGGCCTATCATTGGATGCGTCATGAAGGATTATGGTGGGTTTTTTTTATGAAGGAAAACAGCTTTGAAAGCATAAATAGCTTTTTCTGCATTTTTGATGCTCTAATCCTGTGACAAGAGATGCCAGTGTCAGAAGGACTGAGAGTTTTAATCCACAGGATTTAAAGTGTTATCAGTTAAGTTTTATAAACTCTACACTGGCTTTTAGCAATGCCCTGAAGTGCAGTGTATGAGAGTGGCTGGAGGTGCTCACAAGGTTACCTTTCCTTGTTTACCCCAGCTTTCAGGACTGCGGAAATTTATAACCCTCATGATGGCAGCTTGCTCATATTCCGTCTCCACCATCTGGTTTATATCTGGGGAGGCTGCTTTATAGAGTTCCACTTCTCCTGGACACTTTAAGGAGAAACGTGATCAAAAGGCAATCGGAAGAAGTCACTGACCCTTGAATTGTTCTGAATTATTCTGAACTCGGGAACCAGAACTCTTCCCTTGCTTTTGCATTGATGAGTGTAATTTCCCGAGCTTTCCATCTTCTCCATTGCTTACGTACATGAATTACTTCTTTACCTTCTTCTCCAGGAGAAAAAAAAAGTGAATTAGTAAGAAGCTTCCCTAAAACTTGTATACAAATTAAAATTTGTAGGCATATCCACTGCATGGAATGCTCTGCATTTCCACTTTCTAGAAAAAAAAAAAGCCTTTTCTTCACTGTGCTTAACCTGCTTTGGCAAAAGACAGCTAACCAAGCAAACAAAAAAACAGTGCTCTCTACACTACAAGAGTCAAATTACTGTCTCAATCTCAGAATCATAAGATTTTTTTATACAAAAATAGTCTTTTTTTCTTTTTTGGTTCTTTGTAGGCAGAGGTGAAAACTGATCCACGCATATGTTGAAGTGTTAATACTATTTATGTGTTACTCTTTCAAATACCAAGTGCAAAAGCTTTAGTCTTCAAAACACTTCAAATTACTTCAGGTAATTGCTTTTTTTGTTCTAAGCAAGCATCAGAACATTAACAAATTAGTAGGCTTTTTCATGTATTTTCACATCAAACTGCCAATTTTATTAATTTTCACATTTCACCGACTGGTACCTCTGGGCAGTAAAATGGCACAAATTTATTTTTACCTGTTTATGGGATACTATTAACAAAGCCGTTCTGTTTCATGGGTCCCTTACTATTAACTCAAATAAGGCAAGGTAGAAAAATTTCACCTTGTTTGACAGGTTACTCTTTCTTGTATGCATTTTCATTCATACTGGAAGAAGTAGAAGTCTAAGGGGTGTGAACTTTGGAAGAGCAAATATAACTAATATTTACATATTCTAAATGTAAGTGAGTTATACCTGTTTGTCTGATGAAGGTTTCTAACAGAGGATTAGGGATCTCTTATTGCAGAGTTAAATACAACTTCAAGATTTTCTTAGGACATATACCCAAGGCTACTGCTGTCTGGCACGCAGATGAAGTCATACCTGTACTGAGGAGCCAGAGAAAGCTGGATATGTTTCCAGTGACACTGTGCCATTGGCTACTGAAATTCGTATTTCTGCACCACATGGGCCCAAGCAGACCTTTGACATTGCACAACCTGAGTGAAAGGTGATAGTATTGTGCTTTGCCCAGCAATTCATCACATGCTTAATAGTGAATCTGAGATTAATCCTTTAGTTCCTCCTTGCTCTGCAGAGGAGTTTCTCCAGCGCTATCAGCAGTAACTGGCGATTGAACTGTTGGCTCAGCTGTGCCCTGCCCGGTCCATAGGCAGTGAAGAAGACAGGCTCACAGGTAATGCCTGTGCCTTGCCTCACTCCTCGCTCAGGCTGGCCATGCTATGAAGAAATCAAGAGCTGGCTTGGGCCTCTTATTCCTCTACAGGGAAGTGCCTGGTCTTGCCTAGAAGCAAGTAGAATAAAACACTTTAAATGCATGTCACAGACAAGGCTGGAAAAAAGGGTAGAAGAGTCAATGCTGCTATAATTATTCTAGTAATACTGCCAGCGGTGGAGGCAGGCACAGACATTGAAAGTGCAATTATGGCCGTGACTGCGGTGATAACAAAGGCAGTGCAACAGCAGGCACACACTTGTCTTTTTCCTTACTTTAAACTGAGCCATCAAAAGAAAGAAATAGCAATGTTTTTAAGGAGAAGAAAAGTATTTTGATTTGAATCACACATCCCCTTGCCTCCTTCCCCTTCCTTAAAATACACCACTGGGCAGAAAATGATGTTAACACTAGAGAGGCTCAGTCCTCTTAGGTAACGCTGCCCATATAGAAAATTCCATAGAAATCAATAGCATGAGGAAACACGGAAAACTTTATTTAGTTAATCCAATTGTATCTTTTGTTTTTAAGGAGTTTACCATGCTCAGTCAATTCACTGCCTTGATTTGAGTGAGACAGACACATGGAATGAGGCAGTCTTTGGCCATTAATGTGTTGGGTTTGTGTTTATGGCTAGCTCACTTCGGGATTTTTCTTTTAACCACTTTCTCTAGCTGCCCTGTTTACTGTTTTAGATTGAACTGTAAGATCCTGAAATGGTTATTCCCTCAAGGGCAAACAAACCTTGGGAAGAGGAATACTTAAAGTCCAAAAGCTCAAAGGAGGAATAGGAAAATATGCAAATACTTCCTATATTCATCTTATGGAATTACTCAGAATGAGAACTGATGTCAAAACATGCCATAATCAGCCTCAGCAGCTTACCACAGGCCTGCTTCTGCCTTAAGTTGAACATTAAAAGCAAGAACACTCTTTTCACTGGGCACTGTTTGTATAGTCGAAACTCTTTAGTAAGGGATTGGTGCTTTGAAGCAGCTACTTTTATATTTGGGAAGGAGACTAAAACAGAGAATTTGATTTTTCTAGAAAATGAGTTTTAAGAGCTGGCAGATCATTTTCCCCATAATTTTTTTTTTTTTTTTTAGCTGAAGAACTGCTTTCTGTGTACGTGAAAGAGGTAACAGTGTGATTGATTTTTGTTAACTATGGAAGAACTCGCAGCTTCCTGAAGGAGACAAGAGAGAAGTTACAGCTGAGCATCTGTTATAAATAGCAGCTGAAAAGCAAGGCCCTGGCAAGCTACAGAGAAGAAGGAGAAATGTAGCAGCCTATCTGGGGCAGCACATGGTCATTGTGAATGCAGCTGGTAGAAAAATGTAAGTGAGATTGATTATTTTTAAGTAGTTTGACATGTAAGTTTAATCAGAGACGTTTGAGACTGCTTGATTAAATATCTTAGCACCTTGTAGGAAAGAGTTCAACGTGACTTGTTGGCTTGGATGATTAAGACTGTAGCTGTGGTAATGATGGGCCCCCAGATCGCTATCTCTCTCTGTGGATCTTGCTAAGTCTGATCTCTCCAGCAGATCTCTAACATAACTTTGTGGTGTGTGGCTAAAACCTAGAGTGTCCAAGAATCCTGCGACCTTGGAGTTCGTCCTTCTTGGGACGCCTGCAAGTCTTCATGAGCATGACCAGCTTTTGAGAAGCGGACGGTTCTAACTGAAATTTCATTGCAAATATAGTCTGAATGGCTTTTAGGATTTTCTTTCTCTGTCAAAGGAAACTTACAGGTAAACAGAAATTCAGAATACTAAAGGATATGTTTTTCAGTAGTTAAGACTATTGATCATATGAATATTTATTTCCATTTTGGAACATAAATCTTGATTAACTTTTAGGATTTCTGTGCAAGTGGACTAATTTTTATAATTCTGTTGTTTAATGTTAAATTCAATAAGGACACCTATGTCATAGTTTTTAAGGGATATCCGAGAAATAACGTGCAGTATAGGTAAGAGTAGGATAAGCCAATTTTAATTCCTGACATTTTTTAAACTAATAAAATATTTTAAATCTTGCATTTTTCTCCCAGAGGTTTTTGTCTAAGTTGCCTGTGATTTTTATATAACAGGGAAATCTAATTTAAAAATCACTTCATAAGAAAAGCGGGAGAAAAATATGTCATTCTTATTCTGTTTGAAATTCTCTTTATTTTTAATAGCACAAAAGATAAATTGGCAGAGATAGGAGGAAAAGAAATTATATACAGAAATTTTTAAAGAAAAAGTAATGCAAATAAGGTGAAAAGTTAGAAATCTATTGTTAGAGACTCCCTCCATGAGAGTCGTACGTGATAGAAACACAAACCTCTTCCAGTAACAGAGAATAATCAAGTAAGGATTATCCTTACTGGCATCATCCAGTGACCAGGTAGATCAATGTAACTGTGGTTAATTCACTAAAGTCAATTAGAAGTAGTAAATGTTTAAGTGTTACAATTCATCAGCATTAATCATATGATAATTTGAAATTGATTGCAAAACCAGCAGCTTTGACAAATTGTCATCCTTTGTGTCAAATAGTAACGTTTCCCTGGCACTGCAGTACTTCAACTAGTGTTGTACTTTTTTAATGCATAAAAAAATACCCAGAAAATTTTATTTTAAGATCAATGTTTTTATTTACAGCATGTATTCTACTGAAGGCACTCTGCTGCACCTCTTCTTATCAACATTACAGCTAGCCCTGGGCCACAATAGATTGAAGGTAACACAGGCACTTTCAAAGCAGAACTTCAGACACGAGAGAGACCTGGTATTCGATCTGCTCAGTCTCTCCTCTGCTTGTTCCTCTTTTTTAGAACCTTGTCATGCAATCCTGATGTGCAACTTCATTCTTCTTCTCTTCAGATATCTCAACATGAAATCTGTAGTATGAAATTCCAGAGATCGACATCTGGGTCCAAAGTCCCATACTTCCAAAAAAGGTGCCTGAATTCTGGAAATTCCAGAATTCAGCGGGCTAAGGTGACATAAGCACAGTTAGGACTCCAAAAGTATGTGTGAAGAGGGCGATGAGGTGTGGGAGAGGGAGAAAGACAATTAGCTATGGATGGTACCCAAAGCTGGAGCTTAGCTGTGAGGATTTAGGGGCTAGATAATCATCCTGCCTCCCTGGAGGAGGTAAGCGGTGGCCCAGAGTTTTGCAGAACTAGCTGGAGAAGTCTGTGTAGGCAGAAACTGGTCCCAGGAGATAAGTTCAGCCACTCCTTCATTTCAGGGTGTGCGGAAGAAGGATCAGCCTAATGTGGGATTAAATGGTTAAGTTGTTCATGTTGCATGAATGAGTGGTAAGTGACTGATAGAATTATTTTGAGAATATTGATTAAAAAGGACTTTTCTGTGATCAAAAACCAAGCATATACCTTGAACAAAATATCTGGTTGTTCTAAAGGAAAATGAAAAGCACTTGCTGTAATCAACAGAGGGTAGATGCTTGTTGATGTCCTTTTTTGTAACGTGGGCAGGTTTGATCCATCAGCAGAATCCCTCTGAATGGACACTCTTACAGAGGCTCTTGCTGCACAGAGATGGGATTCTGGTATTTTTTGCCTGTCTTTCTGCTCATTCAACCACATTTTGAGACTTCACAGAGAACATTGCATGGCAAAGGAAAAATACAGCTGTGAACATTCACTCTCTTTCCTTGATCTGGTTTTATATGGGTTAAGTGAGGGTTAGGACTTACGCTGCATCTGGAGCAGGCCAGAAGGAGTTCACCTTGGTAGTAAATCTTGCAGAAGTAGGTGATTCCAGTAGCTTTCTATAAATAACTTTGTGTTACATGCTAGGCAGGGTGACTGTCACACACGTTTGTGAGAAGCATACCTTTTGCTCTCTTAAATGAATGAAATCTATGGAGAGGGGCACTTATCTGAGTTCCTGTAAAGAAAGCAGAGAGGAAGGCATGTTCTTAAATTCGCAAAAAAAAATCTTAATCCAGTAATGAATCAAATCTTCTTCTGAGGGGATCAGTCAAGATCTTCAGGCACAGATTTTAGCTAAGGGCCAGATCTGAATGTAGATTTATGTGACTGTGCATGGGGACAAGAGGAAATAATTTCCAAATGCACTTTTTAGCTTGATTTAATTACTCACTTGTCTTTATCGCAGGGGTGCTGCTCTGAAAGCAGACCGTGAATGCCATAGGGAAGGAATAAGAAGGGGTGAAGCCTACAGCTTTTGCTCTGTTCAACTAAGGTTGCCCTGCGTAGCCACTGCTGCTATACGCCAAATAAACAGTATGCTTCTAAAAGCGAGGAATAATGACAAGGAGCTTTATCAGTCAGCTTTATCTGAGTCACAGGGCTTCCCATGGTTTTCTTAGGGTAACATAGCTTATGCAAATCATAAGACCACAGGACTACATATAGAACATAGTTATTAGCCTTGCTGTGTTTGCAGCTTTTCTGGAACTTTCCTTGCATGCTGTGTGCTAGGCAAGCTTTGGGGCATATTCTATAGGGGAATATCTTTTCCCTTTGATTTCTTGCACAAGGAACTACTCTAACGACTTGGATGCCGCAGCAGTAGTGAAATGGGTCTGCTGCCAACCCATGCTGTGCAAATGAAGTAAATTTTCTCTCTCAAAGACTGCCTGCATGCCCACTGAAGGTGCTCAGGCTGTATGTTGAAGGGGTGATTTTAGCTTAAGGGTACAGACCAAGAGGGCAAAGTAAGAGCTGATGATGTATTTCTTTCCCTACTTTCATTTTTTACCCCCCCCAAACACTTCTTTCACAGTCTTCTCTGTGCCCTAATGGTCTTTCTGCATCTCTGCTAAACAGATGAGTGGATGTTAAAGAAACTTATAAGTATTTCCAGATGGCAGAAGGGAGTAAAAAGGAAAGGTGTGGGTAAAGTATAACTTATGCAGAAATCTCTAAATAATATCTACAGAGAACTAAATTAAGACTTTCATGGACATAAAATTTTACTGTACAAAAAGTAATAAGAGAGAGTTCTGAGCATGCCATGCTGTGGATCAAAAATATTCTGGTGTTATTGGTTATTTAAAAAACCACTTTAGGAGAAATATGCGTAAAAGCCCACTACCTTAAAGGGTTTGCGTCTTGAGTAGTATTTGTGCTTATAACTTGTGTTGACTAAAAGTTGTATTGTAGATGCTGCCCTGAATATTTTCATTGTGCATGTTCCCAGCAAGAGAGGGGTATTGCTTTTCATCAAGGCTGATTGCTGACCCCTGATGACGTTTGTGACTACCATCTGCAGTCTGCCTAAAGCAGGAAGTTCCCTGTAACATTTTAGGTACTGAAATGATTGTTTGTTTTTAGAATACTATTCCTGACTCCAAAGGAGTGGTTATTTCTCTTCTTTTAAATAGAACTCGTGTTATTAATCCAATCCATCTCCTTCTACCTCCTTTTTTTCTCACTCTCCTACACCTCCTTTCTTGCTGGCTGCAGAACTGCAGAAGGCTGAATTCTGCCTGTGCTTTCTTGGCGCAGTGTTGCTGGTTTCCATAGAAAGGGATCTGGTCCAACCTTTACTGGAAAAGGGAGCCTAGATGAGATTATCTAGCACTCTGTCCAGTTGTGTCTTGAAAACCTCCAGTGATGGGGACTCCACCACGTCCCTGGGGAGGTTGTTCCAGTGATCAATTGTTCTCACTGTGAAAAATTTCTTTCTTATATCAAGATGAAACCTCTCCCGATGCAACTTGCACCCATTGCCCCTTGTCCTCTCCATGTGGCTCTGTCCTCTTTGTAGCCACACTTTAAGTACTGGAATATTGTGATGAGATCCTCCCTGAGCTTTCTCTTCTCTGGGGAGGAAAGGCCTAACTCCTTCAGTCTTTCCTCACAGGGCAGGTTTTCCAGCCCTTTGATTATCTTCATGGCCCTTCTGTAGACCCTCTCTAGTCTCTCTGTGTCTTTTTTGAATTGTGGGGACCAGAACTGGACACAGTACTCCAGGTGTGGCCTGACAAGTGCTGAGTAGAGTGAAATGATCACGTCTCTATCTCTGCTAGTAATGCCCCTGCGGATGCAGCCCAGGATCCGATTTGCCTTCATTGCTGCGGCGGTGCACTGCTGACCCATGTTCAGCTTGTTGTCCATCAGGACCCCTGGGTCCCTTTTAGCAAGGCTGCTCCCCAGCCACGCAGATCTGAGCCTGTATTGGGCTCTTTGGTTATTTTGTCCCAGGTGCACTTTTCTTTGTTAAACTTCATACTGTTCTTGCTAGCCCACTCTTCCAGCCTGTCCAGGTCTCTGTAAGAGATGCACATCCTACATGCATTGCACAAATATACTAGCATTTGTTTGAGCATGCTGGAGGCAATCTGTTCTGTTTGTTTGGGAGAAGATAAACTTCCTTTACCACTTGAAAATTCATGGGAAAAGAGTTTTGTGATTTGTAGGTTTTATGCACCAATGGCAAACAATTTATTAGATTGTTGCAGAGTTAATTTATATACCTTTTCTGGTCACTAGATGGAAGTAGGCAACCATAATGAGGGCAGCTTTCCCTGTGTTTTGTACTGTGAAGCCATGATTCTGTGCTGATTTGGAGCAGGGAGTGTATTTTATCATCAAAAATACTATTCTGGTACCAGGTTTCTTGAGGATAGGATGATTTCTGCACTTGCCAATCCATAGCTTTATATCAAAGCAAACTTTTTCACTGGAATCTGTTTTAAATGAAAAATATAGTTTGGGTATAATTTAATCTGATGTACATTTTATTATCAGTAATCCACTTCTGAATTTAGACAAGCATCAACATTATGTAGAACATGCATATATGTGTGTGTGTGCAGAAACTGCTTTACCACATGACCTAAGAGAAAAAGAAGAACTTAAAAAACACTAATTCAATGTCTACTGTACCCTGGAACCAAATGCATAATGTGTTATGTACCCCCTTGTACTGGCAATTATGAAATGCAAAGTTGTATGTTTTACAGTGTGTTTGTGTATTCCCTGTGTGCTGCATCTACATCACCATACACGAAATAAAAATATAAACAGCCTTTTCAGTACCGGTTTTCAGACATTGCTCACTTACAGTCACTTACAGTTATGGGATCTTTTCAGTAAGATCCCACTTCATCTTTACAGCTTAAGTTGCTGCTTCTTGTTGTTTAGTTTCTAAAAGAGGTTTAATTTCTAGGGACAGTTTGCAAACACTCAGAGATGGAACACTTCTGTTCCTTCAGGTACTGAAGACAGCTACAAAGCTGTCCTTTAGCCTCAGACTCCGCTGTGCAAATGTGTATAGCTCTGATAATGAAGGAAGGCTTGGTGTTGAAGTTGGTCTTTTGTTACCTGTCAGACAGAGGAGAGCTACAGGGCTGCATCCTAAGCTTCTTGGGAGACACTAGAATTTACTTTTCTAATTTTGTAGATGAAACTAGTTTGTAGGCCTCTCTTCTTTAGCTGAAATGATGAGTTACTAAACATCCTGACCTTTCAGAAATAGTGGTGAATGCACCCAGGTGGTCCAGGTACGTATGATTACCATATGCTTACTATAAATGGAGTTAAGCAGGACTGTGCATTGGCTGTAGGATTATTTAGAATGGGGTTTGATGTACTGATCAGCAGTGCTTTTAAATACAACACTGACATCTTCATGTGGTGCCATACACACCACTGGCTCCCATCTGGGGAGGTGCCCCCCTGAAGAGTTAAATCTGGCTGGTACTGCTAGAGCTGGTGGCAAGAACTTAAGGGAAATGTGTTGGCAAATGGGAGAGGGGAGGAGACAGTGGCATATAAAAAGGACTACTGTACTAGTTGAAACTACACATCAGCTTAGCTAGGTAGCTTGTCTCTGCTCTGTATGTGTAGGTGTATGTGTAATAATAGATACTTTGGACAAGGTTACAACAGTAGGACTAAGATACACATATAAATCCTCTTGAATGTGATCCATCCTCTGACAATTTGTTGGGGGTTGTGATTGAGAGGTTGTGTCCACAAGTGTGTTTAGTTCTTAGTGGATTTCTCTTCCATTAATTTAAGCATTGGGTTTTAGGTTGTTTTGTTTTGTTTTGTTTTTTTTTTTAAACTGCTTTTTGCCTTCGCGGCATCCTGTGGCAATGAGGCTCATGGTTCATTTATTGCTGTATGGAGAAATACTGCTTTCTTCTGATTATCCTCCAGTTCTCACATTGTAAGAAACAGTAAATTTTTCCCCATTCACCTCCGTCATCCCATTCATTATTCATGTGCCTCAGTCATATTGTTCTCACGGCTTGTGCATGGTTATGGGGATCGAGGACTAGAGATGACTGGAATGTGGGAAATGTGGAGAGATGGAGAAAGCATCGTCAGAAGCATCGTCAGCGGGGTTCACTCATAAATTTTGGAAAAGGGATTTAATTGAAATCACTCTGATTAGCCACTTGAGAGGTGTTGGCCATTGTAGATGCTTGTGCTCTGTATTCTGAAGGACATTAAGTTGCTTTCTGACTTCTCATGGGGTATGAAGTACTCTGCAGTCAGGCTGAATCAGTCTCTGTAGAGATTAATGATATGGTGCTGCTCGAATTGTTGACAAACTTTTTTACTGAGACCGAGCCCTAATCTTTATAGTGGTCTTGCAAGGTACTGCAGCAGAGCAGAACGGTGTGCACAGTGCACACAGTTTTTCTGAACTGTAATAGAGAGGGTTTGCCTGCTCTTCCACCTACACGTGTGTCGTGGTTTAAACCCAGCCAGCAACAAAGCACCATGCAGCCGCTCGCTCACTCCTCCCCGCCGGTGGGATGGGGAGGAGAAAAATACAACAAAAAGCTCATGGGTCAAGACAAGGACAGGGAGGGATCACTCACCAATTATGGTCACAGGCAAAACAGACTCGATTTTGGGGAAAAATAAACCAATGTAATTTGTTACCAACCAAATCAGAGTAGGAGGATGAGAAATAGAACCATATCTTAAAAACACGCCTTCCCCCCATCCCTCCTTTCTTCCCGGGCTCAGCTTTGCTCCCGATTCCTCTACCTCCTCCCCCCGCAGCGGCGCAGGGCGACGGAAATGGGGGTTAGGGTCAGTTCATCCCACATTGTCTCTGCCTCTGCTTCCTCCTCAGGGGAAGGACTCCTGACACTCTTTCCCTGCTCCAGTGTGGGGTCCCTCTCACGGGGGTCAGCCCTCCATGAGTTTCTCCAGCTCAAGTGCTTTCCACGCACTGCAGTCCTCCGCAAACTGCTCCAGCGTGGGCTTTCCCACAGAGTCGTGGGCTCTCCCACAGTCACGGCCTTTTCCGGGCCCAGCCACCCACTCCAGTGTGGGGTCCTCCATGGGCTGCAGGGGAATCTCTGCTCTGGCGCACCTCCTCCCTTGCCTTCTTCACTGACCTCAGTGTCTGCATGGTTGTTTCTCTCACATCCCACTCCTCTCCTCACTGGAGCTCCTCTTCTTCTTCTCCCATCTTCTTCTTCTTCCTCTCCTCCTCTTTTTTTACTGTAGCTCTTCTCCTTCTTCTTCCTCTTCTTCTTCTTCCTTCTCCACCTTACTCTCTCCCTCAGGAGTCTTCTTCCCCTTCTTAAATATGCTATAACAGACGCGCTACCACCACTGCTGATGGGCTCGGCCTTGGCCAGCGGCAGGTCCGAGTTTGGAGCCGGGGAAGCTTCCAGCAGCTTCTCACAGGAGCCACCCCTGTAGCTCCTGCCCCGCTACACAAACCCAACACAACATGCTGCTCTGCTCAAAGCCTAACGCGGTCTCACAAAGCTACAGATGTTTCTTACCAAATTTTCCATCTGCAATGCTAGCAACATGAACTCAAGTGGCAGTGAATGAGACTTAGGGCCTCCTTCTGCTCCCTTGTTGCCAGGATATCTAAAGAATTTATCTCAGCAGCTAGCAGCTATCTGCTTAGGGTCTTGTGAGGAGCACTGGAGGTTGCAAATTTTTTCTCTTTGGCTTTCTCCTTGAATTTTTTAGCCATTTAGACTTTCCTGGACTTTTGTTTGCTGGCCCAACAGAACCATTTGGACTGGGTGCTACATTGCTTTTCTTTCTGTATAAGATGCATGTTTTTTAGTTTGGTCTAGACCTGTGCTTCCATTCTGACACACACAAGTGTATGCTTTAGCCCCAAGCTACAGATTTCTATTTGGCTAAGGAGGACTGTGGAATCTCAGGTGTCCTGGTTCAACCTGAGTTTCTTGAATAACTTTTACTCAAGTCGTTGTTATAAAAAAATAGTTTACTCCTTCCTTTTCTCCTCCAGCTTTTGTTTGACTTCTCTCTCTGACTTCTGTTTTTCCTGTTTTGTTCTGTCTGCACCCTTGCCTTTGCCTTCCCTCATCCTCGTGTAAGTGGGGTAGGATATTTCCACCCACACAGCTGAGCACACACACACAGGGAGCATGTCTCTTCAGCCTGGTGTTGCAGAAACTCCTGTTTGATAGGAGCAACACTGGGCTACAGCAAAACTGCGTTCATTCTGCTAGGAGGGCCATTGCATAGTACGAGCTGTGAGAGGAATGAAGAACATACTTGGTGCAAAAGAGAGTCTCAGAGAATTTGGCTTTCAGATGTTTTACCAATTACGATGTATGTACAAGACTTCTTTCACAATGCTGAAACAATACACATATCACTGAAACACTATGTATTTGTCTAGCTTTTGTGAACTGGAGTACAAGATTATTTCAGATTTAAAAAAAAAAAAGGTTTTCTTGCAAGTAAGTGGAAGGACAGGACACTTCCAATAGGACTTTATTTGCTGGGGAGAATGTAGCACTACAAATTGTCAACAGCTACAGTGATGATGACTATATAAATGTAAATGAGCTCATCATTAATTGCTATAAGCTTTGTGTTTAAGTTTTTAATGACAAAAATGGCCCATATATGAGAGTACAAGAAGAATGGATTCCATAATTACTCTCATTAACCCGGTCCCTCTCTGCAGAGCTATCTGAGGGCTTCACTGGTGGGTGTTCTCAGGGAAAAATCCTGCAAAAAGCTGCTAGAACCTGTGAAGTCTATCTAGTGCATTATGCATGCTTACAGACTTTCTGCCAGAAAGTATTTTTATTGCTACCTATGGTGTCTAGACTAATTCAAGAAAGGACTCCAAAGAGGAAAGCCTTTGGAGGCTTTACTTGGTAGGGCTTAAACATCAGCAGAAGTCAGCTAGTGTGCATCTTCATTGATTTCAATGACCCTGGGCAGTACTGTAGCAAGTCTAGCCTTTCTCATTTAAAAACAGCATAGGATTAGAGAAGCAGTGTAAATAACATATCTATATGCTATTATGACCTCTTTAAAATTCTGCCCTTGCAATTTGGGTGCAGACTCAAATGCCCTTTTTAGTTTCAGTATTAAAATAGTAGAAGCATTTTGTTTCTTTAAGTAACATAGAAGTCATGCTTATAGCATTGGTGCTACTGGCCCACTGTTAGTCCCTGTGTCTGCTGCTTGCTTCTGTGAGTGTGTGCGTATGTGTGTGTGTCCATCCGTGAGTTAGGAACTGTTATGTCACATAGTGTAACACAGATTGTGTGAATATATTCAGTTTTCAACTTAAGTTTGTCCTCTTAAATACCGCCCTTTCATTCTCTATTATTAAACAAATTAACCAGCTGAGTGGATCAAAAACCTTTCTGACCTGCTTTTCTTGCAAGAACAGCCTCTAGACCTGCCCTGTGGGCAGATTCCAAACTTTTTCACTGTTCAGCAGTTTTGTACTGAGGGCAGTGTGTATGACAGCCATGGCTTCGGGTTCGATTTAGCCCCTCCAAGGGGCAGGTCGGGAGCGGTTATTCTCCTGTGCTGCTGTTGCACTTCTCATGATCTGCTGAAATCTATGGCAGCAAGTTTTGCAGTCACTTTTCTTTTCAGAATGTTTTGTTTCTTGTTGTTCAGGATTTCTTCGAAGTTGGACTTGTCAGACAACTTCTCTTTTAAATATGCTCTTACAATGTTTTGAAACTGAGAATTGACTTTGTCTGGCTAAAATAATTTACTGCAATCTTTAGCACCTTCTGCAACTGTTGTTGGGGTGTGATTAGCTGCTGTCATGTCTCCTTCCTTATATTCTTGAAATCTGTGACAAAATATTTGCAAGCTTTCTGCTATTCCATCTTTCAAATCTGTAAGAAAAATATTGAGTAGAGTAAAGCCAGGATAGACCTTAAGACTCCCTCTGAAAAGCTTAACCCATTCTGACAGTAAATTGTGGTCCTGTAAAATTTTTTTGTTCAGTTGTGCACTTACCCTATGATGCTTTTTGTTCACTGTATTTTCGAAGTTATTTAAGAAACTGTAATCTGGAATTATGTAAAAACATAGCTAATACCAGCATGTATGCCATGCATTCCTTCGTTCTTACCCAACAGGTCACTCACTGTATTTGCCTGAATATTCAGCTTTTTATCCAAAGTTTTAGGTTAAGGACTGAAAAATTAACAAATAGTTTCATGAAAAATTTTCACACATTGTAATTTTTTTTAATGAATGTCGATTTTTCTCTGTTTTATTACAAATGAAGCATATCTTTAAAAAGTCAGAATGTGTCACTGTTTTTTTTCTTTCTGTTGTCTGTAATTGTGATTTTTTCCCCCGCCTTTCCTTTTCTCCATTCCTGTCCCCTAGTTTGTTACATGAAGTGTGTCTCATATGAAGGAAGACCAGGGAAAAAGTTGGAGAGAGAGAGGAAATTTTAAAAATGGAAAGAAATAATCTTGCTTTCTGTCAAAACAGTATGTGAAGAAAAAAAATAAGTGAAAAACTTCCACTTGAAAATGTTTTAAATTAAACATTTCTCTTTTTAGTTGATCTTTCTGCCTTACTAGGCCAATACTGCTTTACTGGAGCATTTCTCACTTGCCAAGACCCAGCACTTTCCATGCAAATTAGCTCAATCCCAACCTCTTCTCCTGCTGCTTTTCTTTGTATCTCAGTAGTTATTCCCAGTCATCCCTGGCTGACAGTTTGCCTACATATTAGGATTTCAGTTTCACCTGTGCTTCTTAAAGCATTAAAGGGCTCTTTGCCCTGTTCAGACCACTTTGCAACTTCTGTGTATAGTGCTGTGTCTATTTTTTATGTCAGATTTAGAATTTTTGAGAATATTTTGTTACCCATTCTTCTGGTTTGCTGTTTCTTAAATGTTATAGAAATTCTCTTAGATGTTAAGACATTTTTGAGGTGATGCATTAAATGTCAGCACCTGCAATTATTTCATTTTTATTTTCTAATTGCCTGATGCTTTTACCAAACAGCCATATTCTGCCCTTATACTAGCAGCTGTGCTGTTAACCTTATTCTTCTTTGGATAGATTTTAGTTTTGCTTTTTGTATTTTCTGTAAAATTCCACTTACTGTTTATCTTCTGATATTTATGTGTGGATATTTCTGCTCCTTTGAGGGCACATGTGCTTCCTTTAGGGCCCAATTAACATTTTTCATTGAACTATAGGTTAGCCTATGAATATTGCCATATCTAGATTTTTTTATACCATTTTATTTTCCTTTTTTTTTTAACATATCCGAAAGCATGAGAGACCTGTTTGGTCTCTAAAACAGAAGTCTGATACTCTAAATTCAAAATGCAAACTTCTTTAGTGATAGTACACTCTACATACCTAAAGTAGTATCTCTCTAGTGTCTGCATTAGACCTCAGATCTCTTGAACTCCAATTCCTGGATTTTCTGCTGAAACAGTAAATGAGCTAAGGCAGATTTTTTTTGTGTGTGTGCCTCAGTTCCTCTATGTGTAAAATCTGGGAAAAACAGCTGCTGTTTGCATTTGTATCCAAGATCTGCAGAAAATATTCTAAACTAAATATTCTAAACTAAAATAATTATTTTGACTGTAGGAAACCAATTTTATTGTTCACGTTTTTTGTGAGTTCTTACCTTCCACAATAAGCATTTCCTCTCTGGAATGCATGATCCCTAGTGCCCCTTTCACTGATATTTAACAGTTTCTTCCCTTTCATTGCCATTCTGGGTTTGAAACACCTTGTATGTATTAAGCCCTTGAGCATGATCAGCCTGCAAAACCAGTACATCTTTCTCACTTATTTTCCATTTTATTTCTTCTATGTATCTAATCTACCTTCAAAAATGCTGACAATCAAAAATGCTGTTGCATTTTTTTCAGCTCTCGTTAGCATTCCTTGTAACGTAAGACTGACTGGAGAGGAGGAAAGGAGATGCATGAGATGGGGTAGGAAGAAATTGTATTCATACTAGCATGAGTTTCGCAACTGCCATTTTTGTTTCTTCCTTTCTCCATGTAGCCAGTGACTCTTTCATTATAATCAAGTCTGGGTCTTTTTTATGGCCCTGTGAAACAGATGGAGAAGTTAGGTGTCATCTGTCTGTATAAGAGCTGTCCCCAACACGGAAGAGGGAGAAGACTGAAAAAAAACGCTGGACAAATGATGTTTTTGCTCACCAAATGGCGGTTCTTGTCTATCGGCAGTTTAATTCAGAATTATAACACATCATGAGGGTATGTATCTATAGGACCTAGGAAATTCTGCAATTATGAGATGTATTTTTTGTCAGTAAAATGTGAGCCACAGAACATTTAGCTTGTTAAACGTTTAAGGACACTTTACATATAGCTAAGGGGAGGACCAGGCCTCAAGGAGAAAATAGATAAAATTAGAAAGACAATACAATTTAAAATATTAATAAGCAATAAAGGAGGAGAGGTAAACAAAGAGTATGCAATAGATAAGCCAGCAGTGTTTACAGCTAGTGCACCTGTGACCTACCTCAGATCTCCACCATTTTCATCCTTGGCAACCAACTGTCAAATAATCCACTGCTTCCACTGAGAAATGTCTGATCTCATGTTTATTGGCGTGCAGAGGAGAGATCTCCACACTCATTTGTAAATGTTTCATCTTATTTATTTATAAATCTTTGAAGTGCATGCAGTAAGAAGAATATATTTCTACATGGGAAGGAAAATGGAATATTTATACAGGATGGTATCTGCATTTGAAAAGAAAAATCTGAAGCATCTATCCGTTAAAGCATAGATTTCATAAATAAATGTACAGAGCATACTATCAGTGCGTATTGAGGTGAGTGGGGAGTTCTTGAGAAAGTAATTACTTTGCCATATCCTATGGAGTGTTATCCAATTTACTAGCATTAATAATTCTCCTTATGAGTCATTTTATACTTATGACATCTCAGCTATTCATATCACATAAAAACTCTGCATAAAAAGGAAGAAGAGAAAAGATTACTCTGCTGGTTCAATGAAACAAATGCCAGTTAGAGAACTTTTGTCTCAACACCATAATCAATGTTAAAATCAATATTAGCTCATTTCTTTCTTTGATCTTAAAAAAAATAATTACAGAAATAGTAATAAAAACTCAAAGTGAATAATGTCATTCTCTGTCACATTATTCTTAATTTTTCAATGGGAAAATATGTTCCAATTAATTTTAGGTTGTATTTTTGAGAAGGATACTTTTTTTCACCTGTTCTGTCTGAGTCTGTGTGCATGTGTGTCACCAAATGCAACGAAAAGAACTTATCAACACCAATGAGATGCAGATAAGCAGGCACTCCTTTTATTCAGCGCTGGGAACATGGGGGATAGCTCCGCCAAACCGTGTTCCCCTCACATCAAAATCCATCACTTTTTATACATGAGATGTTAACATATTTAATCATTCAATACATATTCATTGTTATTCTGTTAAATGATTGTTTAAAATTCCCTCGCCTACCACGTAAATTACTACACATGCCCACTGTGATTTTTGAGACCTTTACTTCCTTAACCTTTTGGGTCAGTGGGTTTCTTGAGTTGGTGGTCTATGAGTCGGTGGTCGTGATCTCCCCCTGCCGGAATTACCTTTCCCTTAAGTTCACTTAAACTTGGCAACACTAAGCGGTCCTTCATGGATCATTAACAAGGCAGACTATCATTCACTTTGGTTTCTACTCTGAGACAGCTTCACAATGCCATATGTTGGTAGGGTCACTGATGCTTCAAGTCTCGCATCATTCCTACCTTAATAGCCCTGTTGTTTCTAGTATTCCATTGTTTTAGGCACTTCACAACCCCTTCTCTGATACGTAATATGCTCACTATGAAATTCAACTTCTACTATGATTATTTTATTAGTTATATATATATACACCTTATCAATATTCTTACCCTAAAACAATCATTAGTCAATTTCATTTAACGCTACTGATTGGAATCCTTGATATTTAAATCAAGATGGGAAGGGTAAGGGGATTTCCAAACAGCATAGCTGGTCTCCCTGACAATCTCCTTAGTTTCTTAAAACAAAACAAAAAGCCAATTGCTTCAAACTTAACAAATCTATGCTTTATAACTCTTCTATATATGTAGAATCAAATTTTGATTATTTTATCATTATTTTATCAGATTAATTTGCAACACGCGCATGTGCCTGTGTAGGCGCAGAGGAGATGGGAAATGCATCTTTTGGCCCCAGGGATTAAGCCTCTCTCCAGAGTCTTGCTGTTGTCAGTGTTTGGGAGGGGAAAAAAGGCACAGCAGACGGAATTTCGGACACGGTCAGCCTGTTGTCTTGTGCAATTCTTGTGCTTTGCAGAACTGGTCATTGAGATTTAGCATCAAACATAAATTTCTGAGGCTTCTTCCTTATCACAAATGATTCACACAGTGATGTAGTGGAATACAAATTAGATTTCCTTTGAATAAACAATTCAAATCTGGCTTGGAACAATGTTTTTTAACTTCATTTTCAGAGGCAGCCTCTCGAATGCAAGTTGATAACCTTTATGAGTTTGTAAGTGCATCAGCTGTGTCTAATTTGTAGTTAAAGTATTTTAAGACTTTTCCCATAACACGTGGATATGTGAGCATGGATTTACAAAAGCATTTTGAGACAGTTTTGTTAGACAGCTATGCAATAACTAAGGCTTCAGAAGATCATCTATAAGCCAAACCACTGTATTTTTGAAAACTTTTACTATTTACTTTCTTTTCCCATTTCTAGCCACATATAGTGATGGGTTATTTTCTTTTTTGGCTTTTTGGCATATATCTGTAGACTTGAAGTCCAAGTATAAAAGACAATCACTGCCCCAAAGTCAATAAAACAAGAAAGAGAAGCATTTTATAGTGAAAATTCATGCATTTAGGAATTAATAGCAATAATTTTTGATGTAGTTTTGGGACTAAAGATTGAAAGTGTCAGTGGGAGCTTTGACTATATTAGACAATCCCAGGATAAACATAAGTCATGACTATAATGAAGCTCTGTAAAGCCGAAAATGAGCCTATATATATGAGATAAGATATTTCTAGTAGGAAGAAGTGCTGACCACTTTTTTCTCCAGAGGTCTGCTAGTACTGGGGCTGCAGGGAACCAAGCTCCTATCACATTTTCCTTGCCTACCAGCCAATAGTAACTGCAACACTCCACTGATGCTTTGCCCTGTTTCTTTACCACCACATCAGCTCAATATTACATTTATCACTGTCGTGGTTTAACCCCAGCCAGCAACTAGGCACCACGCAGCCGCTTCCCCCCCCCCCCGCCCCGCAGTGGGGTGGGGAGGAGGAAAGAAAAAAAAAAAGTAAAACTCGTGGGTTGAGATAGGAACAGTTTAATAACTAAAGTAAAAATAAAATACACTACTAACTAAGCATAATAATAATTGTGATGAAAAGGAATACAACAAAAAAAAGAAATACCCAAGAAACGACAAGTGATGCACAATGCAGTTGCTCACCACCCGCTGACCAATGCCCAAGCAGTGATCCACCCCTCCCGGCCAACTCCCCCCTGTTTATATACTAGGCATGACATTCCATGGTATGGAATACCCCTTTGGCTAGTTCAGGTCAGCTGCCCCGGCTATGCTCCCTCCCAGCTTCTTGCACACCTGCTTGCTGGCAGAGCATGGGAAACTGAAAAGCCCTTGGCTTAAGATAAGCGCTACTTAGCAACAACTAAAACATCAGTGTGTTATCAACATCATTCTCACACTAAATCCAAAACCCAGCACTGTACCAGCTACTAAGAAGAGAGTTAACTCTGTCCCAGCCGAAACCAGGACAATCATGAACATTCCTTATTTTGGCAAGCATAACGTGACAAGTATAGTGATGATCAGATAGTACATGGATGTCTCCAGCAGCATGAGACTGAGCCATGACGCCCCTTTATATACATTTAACAATTCCTTAGGCACTGTATTTTGTATTGTGTTGTATGGCAAACACTCTGAAAATCACTTTTTGAAAATCTTTTTTGCTTGGTCAGTCCTTTATCTGTACACTAAATATACATGCAAACTGCAGTCATTAACAGCACTGTATTCAGTTCATGTTACGAATCCTTTAAGCCACTATCTGATACTTCTTGATCTGCACATTCTCAGCACTGAGTGCACAGGGGTTCTCCCCAGACCTTTATAGACACCCAACTCATTAATCTGTTATTTAGCTACTTATTAGTCACAGTCTCAAATACCACATTACTTCTGATGGACAAGTGAAATGCTTAGGCTTTCAATTTTTCATGCTTGTATGGTAATACTTTAGCCTGTAATGGCAATTACCAGTGTCAGTGTCTATGATAGCAGTAAAACTATGTTGGACTACTATTTGTAGTTCTGGTCACCCATGTACATGACCTTTATTTGGAACAATGTGGGAAAGAGTTAGTTTCTAAGACCATAAAGAACATAGTAAGTTTACCCCATAAAAACAGACCAAAAAAGTCTTCACCTTTTTGTTACTCAGAAGCAATCGGGAAAGGGCCAATAATTATTGTATCTGTCTTGCTTACACAGTGTACAAACACAGTGTGTGCATTTTTAAAAACTCCATAGCTGGATATCAATAGGGGCAGAAAATTAAATAGTCTGGGAGTGTTTGACTATGACCTAATTCAGCTGTAGAAAATCAATTTCTTGGTTAAGTAATGTTTGCTAGCATGACCAATAAAACTCATAAAAGAAAAAAGATTGAAATTTCTTGTCTTTGTAAAGCTGTACTAAGATAAGAAAAATCAACATTTATTTAAATTAAAATAAACTTGGCTATATTTAAAATATATTTTTTTTAAAAGTGAAAAATATTGAATATTTCCAGCATGTATTTTCCCATAGTTATTAACAATTAAACAAAACAAAATTAAATACAACTTATTTTATACCCTTAATCCACATCCAATGGAAGCTCTGGTGGTGTATCAAGAATGAAAAATTACTGTTCTCCCACACAGGAGTTTGAGTCAAGTTTTGCATTCTTCTTTAACTTTTAAAGTAGTTTTGTATTTTTATGTTTCACTGAAAGAGCAACCAGGCTGCTTATGGATATGCCTGAAATGTGGGACCCAGGACCTGAGTGCATGCCTTGGCCACATCCCAATCCTACATCGGGATGAAGGCCTATCACTTACCAGTGATATTCCATGTCCTGTTTTATGTGGAAACGAAAACCAGGTCAAAATGTACTCTGAGAAAGGCTCCAGTAAGGATTTCGTCGCTTACTGTGGTGCAGGCTCCAAGCCAATACCTGTGCATCTTATGTCTGGCAACGGAATTGTCACTGCAAGAATTTCATGTGCGGCTGCTTCTGTCTGACCTGGGCTAGATGAAAAGCTAAAGAGGGAGACAGGATCTACAGGAAGAGCTTTCAGAAAAACCTCAGCTTGAAAGCTGAGGTGCTGTATATTCATATCTGTGTTCAAACAGTGGCAGGAATGTATCTTGGGCTGATTTATAGGAGGTGGTACAGGCAGACATGCCAGATGGTTGGAATCTGAGGGCTGATGGTCTGTTATCAGTGAGGCCTGAATTCTGCTTAATCTTCCACTTACTTTCTACAGCCGAGCTGAAATTCGTCGGATGACTGATCTCAGGTTATGTTAAAATGTTTGGATATTGACTGTGGCAGTGCAGGAGCGGATACCTTGCTCTTTCAGCCATCTCTGCTTTGGGGGTTGGAACCTTCAGAAAAGGGCTAGGACCAGAAACCAAAGGCAGCACCTACTTTAGCTGTTCTGTCTGAATGGGTCTTCATCCTCAAGTCAATGCTGACAGACAGGTTTCCTGGCAGCCTGATGTTGAAGACATGGAGGATACTGAGGTCATTCCTCTTGAATGCGCAAATTCCAGATCTCTCCCTCTCGCCCCCTTATTTTCTCTTCACACAGTTTTCAGCTAAAAACTACTAAAATCCCAGGCATTAAACATTTTAGCAAATTTTAATTTTTTTTAATGGTTTTAAATGGACATATATGTAGTTTTGTCTTTAATCCTTGTTCCATATCCTTGACAACTGGCTTATTTAATTTCTATAATGTACATATCTAGTCACATATGACAAGAAGATGAATCCAATATCTGAATTTTGGTTTGTTTGTTCTTCTAACTTAGGCTTAGCTGTCTTGTATATCTTTCCTCCTGGTGAACAGGCTTATGCAAGCTGTCATCCTCTAAACTCATCTGACTGTCCTTAAAATGTTTACATTGAAAAACACTCACGGAGCCTCTCTGTGCTGAAATCATAACCTTAAACGTTCCTGAGAATTTTCTGCCTTGTGTAGGGCTGCAGGAGCTCATGGGCACCCTCCACAAGTGGTGGATTCCCAAGAGGCAAGAGAGATGAGAGTGCATTGAACCTGTTCTGCAGATAGAAGAACCCCTCTTCTCTTTTTTTGTAGCTGAGCCACTCAGGACCTGAGGCAATTCAAGCAGAGATCTGTTGGACTCAAGTGGTGATACCAAACTAGGTTCTAGAGTCTTCACTCTGAAAAGTCTTTTCTCCTCTGCAGACTTTCTCCAACTTTCTTTTACATTTTCACTTAATCCTCTTCCACCAAATGACCTTTCTCTTGTCTTCCTTTTTTCCTTGGCTCCATCCCCTTTCCCTCAACAGACCTAGTCTTATTAGCTAATAAATTCCTGACACAGATCCATAAATTTAAATACCAATCTTTTGCATGAACAGCTAGGTTCTCCCTGGAACTAATTTGAAGTTTAGCAACCATTATTCTTTTCAGTCTGTTCCTGTGTTACAACCTTGTACCTCAGATTTTCCCAGGTTACGGAGCTCTGGTATCACCATCAGAGGTTGTAATACCTTCTGGGCCTCTGCTCGTCAGACAACTGATTAATTGAACCAAGCAGTTTCTGCATTCCCCCGGGCACAGGAACCAGTGGTTGTTCCTGATAATTGTATGAATGGCAGAAGCCCATTTTGAACCTCATGTAATCCTCATAACAGCTGGGCACAATGTAACTCTTAATTTCTTCTCCCTGATGTACTGTAGTTAATTAGAATGTGTGCCCTTGATTGGAGCCATGGCTTTTACATTTTAATACAAATTCACTCAGTCGTAGTCATCAGCATGTGCAGCTGACAACTTTGAAATGTCAGTGGAACTCTTAACTTCCTTGTATGGACTTTTTTTTTAACTTTTTTTTTTTCTTTTTCATTTAAATGCACCACAGTGAATACTGATCCTTTTTTAAAAAGTGTGGCATAATTCCATAATGCAGTTTATTACACAGGTAGCTCTATCTCTGTCTTTTTCCAGGGTTTTAATGTTTGACTTTGCAACCTTAGAATTTTTAATGTTTATATGTAATGCAACTACAGTTTTTATATGGTGGTTATATTAACATGATGCTAAGATTGTACTCACAAGCAATAAGATGAAGAAAACCAAGACCTGAGTTGGTATATGAACTGCATTTCAATCGTATTACACATATGCATTAAGATTCAGTCTTTTATTGCTCAGTGTAATATTGTTAAGGAGACATAATATGACCAACGTAGTCAAATATCTTTTGGAACACTATTCAATTTACTAACAATTTATTTCTGATATAGGTGCAGCAGGTCAAGAATAGTTTTCAGGATGTTGAATACGAAATGAAGAATGGGTCTCTCCTCATTTGTGCTGTAAGTCAAAGTCTAGGTGCGGATTAGAAACGAACTAAACTATAATATATTATCCAGGATCTTATATTGTGTTTTGGAGCTATCTGTGTGCTGCCGCTTATTCTCTTGTATTGGGCCCATGTATATATACCATACAAGTTATGCTACCCACTGCAAGTGTAAAATAATTCTGCTCTCTTTCAAAACTTCTATGAAGTGGATGTCTTAAGTTGAAATGCAAAGAGATCTTTTATGCTTTGTCCCTTTTTCCAAAAATATCTGTATTTAGAAGATCTGTATTTGCTTTTTTGATTATATTCGAATAGCATAGTATTTTTTCAGTGGAAAAATAAATAAGGGAAAGATATTGTGACTAGTGATCTCTCAAATGTGGTCATTGAACAAGGGAACTTGAAGTTTCTGTGCTTTTAGTGATATTCCATTTATACAAAGATCGCATCTATCACCTCTTTGATCCTGTTCTAAACATCTTCTGTGATGGGAGATTGCATGTGGAATTTAACTGTTTGGTACTTTTAGTGATGCCTATGTCATTCTTCTAACACAAGGTCTGTTTTGCTTGGAAAATGCTTGATTCAGAAAAAGCTTTTGAGGACCTTGGTGCCTACTGTTGTTTTTTAGTTTCTGACTACAAAAATTGCCATATGGTTCCATTGTGCATGTGCAGGTGATTAATCAGTAGACCTAGCTTGCATTTATGGATGTTTATATCTTACATCTTTCACTTCGTAAAATGTGAAATTACTTGATCACACATAGAGAATCCATAAAAACTTGTCTTCCTTACAGTTGTCTTTGTCCTTGTCCTAAGGAAACAAAACCTTTGTTTCCTTTGGACCTCGTCTTTTATGATGCATCATGTGGGCTGGTCAGAAAGGTGAGCACAGTGAACCATGGGAGAGAAGAACAAGCGACCTGAATTACAGTGTTCATTAAACCAGTCAGTACACAGATACAGCTATGCTGTGGTTCACATGCTTCTGATCAAATCACATCTGATTTTAGATGAAGTCTTAATAATTTTCTTTCTTAACCACAATTGACTAGCGGGATTCAGTCCGGCAAAGTCCCTGGTGTTTGTTTTATTGTTTCCTTGCAGGCTGATATCTTAATATAGATTTTGTAGGAAAACAATCCCATCTTGCCACAGTTGTATTTAACTTTATGAAAGAATTGTAAAGTTAATGGATCAACAATTTGATCCATCTTTTTTATAAAGCCAAGGTTGTGGAGAATTCCTCTACAATGGAAAGTTCATATTTCTTTTTTAATTAATCCAAAGGGAGTGTATAGGTATGATATTGGAATACATTAATGCAGTGTTGGATGACTTGATATTCACTACATATTAACATTGCAAAAAATGAAAATGTAACTTCAAGACTGGTTTAAGAAAATAAGGTCAAATAATAGCTAGAAAGTTTAGCCGAGCTACTGGGTAGGATAAAAGATACTTTTTAATTTTCAAAGGCAATATAGCCAGGGTAAAGGTGGAACAGTTTTCAAGCCACAGAAAATATCTGTCATATAAATAGGAGTTAAATTTCACAGAAATTACTTACAGCAGGTCTTTAAAATGCTTACTTTTTTTTTTCTTTGAAAAGTATGATGATTATACTAGCCTCTTTTTGAGTAAATGTACTGAAAGCCATGTTTATGTCATTCCTGCTAAGTCTTTGAGCACAGTGTTACTTAATGGATAAGTACGTCTGATGCTTGGAGCCTGCCTCTTGGCACAGGCATGCAGGTGTAATGTAGGTTAGACGAATACAATCTTCAGGCAATAGCTAAGCAAATCTGTTTCAGTTCTAATTTCACTGGTGAATATAGTACTCAGTGAGACTGAAGAACATTTGTAATATCTGATATTTTAGCTTCTTTTTAGAAGAATGAAACCCAAACCATTGTTAGCTACAAGAACTATTGGCACACTAAAGAGGAGCCACCTGGACTAAGCTGGTGGGAAATCTGAGGACAAACGAGTGGGTAAAAGAATTCACGTGGTTGTCTCACATAACTGTGGTTGGGTGCCTGTTGTTTGGTGTCTGGCACATTGTAGTAAAGTCTCTCCCCTCATAGAAAATTAATTTCTTTCAGAGAGTGCGCACAGGAGCAAGGGACATGCTTTTCGTTAAAGGCACATCTCCTCCAGCTTTGTTGTTAGGACACTCCCTCTAAATGTGTGAGGTCTGGGCTCAGATTTCTCCACCTGAGGAGACTCAAACCACTGTCTCTCTCTGCAGAACATCCGATGCTATTTGAAACTGGAGCAACCGGAGTAACTTACTGCTTCCCCTGCTAAAGCAGACACACACTACAAAGATTTCAATGGGCTCAGAAGAGAGTCAGAGTAAGCCTAGTTTAAAGCAGTAGGGAAGCCTGAAACCTCATGCCTGCTTCACAGACTGTCATTGTATTTTATGCAATGATATTTCATTGTCAGTTCACAGTTAATAGACACTGAAGATAAAGCTCTGGATACCACAGGCAAGGCTGACACCGTCCCTTTTTTTTCCCCCTTTTCCCCGTGCCCTACCTTGTAAATAAGAACATCTGAAATTTCCCATTTTATGGCCCTATTCAACAAGCTCGTAATTCTGTCAGACTTCAACTGCATAGATTGAATTTCTTCACACAGTCAGCCTTTTGTGCAGGGGATAGACATTTAGCTCTTCCTGTGCAAACGTTTCAAAAGTTGGCTTTCAAATTACCATGGTTTGTACATGGTCTGCAGTGGGTTTAATAACTGATACCTCTGAACAGCCGTTCCTTGGTGTCTGTGCTGGTTCCTCATCATCCTGAGTGCCTCTCGAACATCAGACATGGGCCAGCTTTGAAGAGTGACTGAACATGCTTCAGTCCAAGGGCTGCACTGCAGTGGGACCACATAGTAGGACAGAAAACTGGGGCCCAGAGAGAGCAGAGAGAGAAACTGCCTGACTGCAGTTCAGAGGGGACAAAAGCTACACTGGTGTGAAGATCTGTGGAAGGGACATGGGCAAGAAATTTGTCAGCGGAAAACACAGTGAAAAAGGAGAAATCACTCCTGTGGTCTCGGGTTGCCTGTGTAGGGAAGAAGAATGTGTTATGGCCATGTATGTGAGGGTGTAGGGAAATGCTAACCTAAAAAGTTCCTGACTAGAGCTAAGCGTTAGGAACAGCCATAAGTGGGAGGCTGGGACTGGCTGGAGAAATGTGTCACAGATGGGGACTGGGAAGATTTTGCTTCAGTTTGAGGTAGAAAACCAAGTCATAGGCCTAGGGCAACTGAGACTGGATGAAAGGAGATGAGATGAACCCTGGAGAGAAAGGAAATCTGGCTTCAAGCAAGAAAATGCTTGAATTAGGAGGCAGCCATGTGAACAGGCAGGGAATGAGAAAGATACGCCAGAAATACATGAAAGAATTGGAGCTGGGAAATTCCCTCTTGTGTTTTCATCCACGTCCTTCAGGAAGGGATGAGGCAAGCCAGGAGAGATTGGGAACAGTTATTTCCCTTCTCCCTTGATGTCATGGCTAGAAGATGCCAACTGTTTATTTCTACCTCCTTTTCTCTTTCCTTCTCTCCTCTCCCTTCCAGCAGAGTAAGTCATAGATCAGCCTCCTTTTAGCTTTTCTAGATTTGGTGATGCCTGTAAGGAGTTGTTATTTCCTGCTTGAACAGGGCCTTACCTTTTTTGTAAGCCCAGTACCGTCATAGACGGCAAGTCTGACTGGTGTGCCAGGATTATGCCTATATTTCATAAAGATAAAGTATGAAGCTCTTAAATAAAACCCCTTGTAGGGGTGAAATATAACTTCTTTTCATATATATATATCAGGTACCTGTTCCCTCATGAATAACTTCCCCCTCATCTTAAGCCAAATTATCTGAATTTTGCCACCGCAGGCAAAGGCCTCATCAAAGCAGTCTCTCTCACCTGCAGTTTTACAAATTGATCATGGAGAAGACTATGGAGAGGACAAAGTGGACAAATCTAGCAGGAGATTAGCCGGAGGCTTATGACAAAGCTGACAAACATGGACTTTTCAAAGAGCAGTGAGACCTAGGCTAGCCAGCATTGCTGAGGATCACGGATGTCCAGTCTTTCTCATTCAGCTCATTCTTTACAGTGCATATACCTGTTAAACATACCTACATGGGAAAGGAGAACCAGGGTTTGCCTTTCTGTTGCAAAGATCATCCCACATTACAGTTTTTTAAGCTTACTTGTATTTCACACACTGATAACATTTTGTAAAACTCAGCAAGCCAGTTAAATTTTAAATTAATTTCTTCAGCTATAGCATACACATAAAATTTTTGGGGGTGATGAATGTGTTCCTGTGTGGCAATAGCTATATTCTTGTTGCTTTACCCATATAGTTGTCAGTTGCAGTCCACAATATGAAATTGCGATTCCCCCCCTGCCAGCCGCTAAAAACCCCAAACTAATTGCTTAATTGGTTTCAGTGAATCATAGTATCATAGATTCATAGAATACCAGGTTGGAAGAGACCTCAAAGATCACCAACCTTTCTTGGCAAAAGCATGGTCTAGACAAGATGGCCCAGCACCCCGTCCAGCCGAATCTTAAAAATGTCCAATGTTGGGGAATCCACCACTTCCCTGGGGAGATTATTCCAATGGCTGATTGTTCTCGTTGTGAAAAGTTTTCGTCTTGTGTCCAATCGGAATCTCTCCAGGAGTAACTTGTACCCATTATGCCTCGTCTTTTCCATGTGACTCCTTGTAAAAAGGGAACCTCCATCTTCTTTGTAGCCACCCTTTAAATACTGGAACATGGTGGTAAGGTCTCCCCTAAGCCTTCTTTTCTCAAGGCTGAACAAACCCAGTTCTCTCAGCCCTTCCTCATATGGCAGGCTTCCCAGTCCTTTGATCATCTTTGAGGCCCTTCTCTGGACCCTCTCCAGCCTGTCCACATCTTTCTTGTAGAGCAGGGACCAAAACTGAACACAGTATTCTAGGTGTGGCCTGACCAGCGCTGAGTAGAGTGGGATGATGACTTCTTTCTCTCTGCTGGTGATGCCCTTGTTGATGCAACCCAGAATCCTGTTGGCTTTCTTTGCCGCAGCAGCACACTGTTCACTCATATTGAGCTTGTTGTCCACCAGGACCCCCAGGTCCCTTTCCACAGAGCTGCTCCCCAGCCGGGTAGATCCCAGCCTCTGCTGCACTCCTGGATTATGTTTTCCCAGGTGCAAGACCTTACACTTGTCCTTGTTGAACTTCACAAGGTTCTTGTTAGCCCACTCTTCCAGCCTATCCAGGTCTTCCTGCAGGGTGGCTCTCCCTTCTGAAGTGTCCACTTCCCCGCTCAGTTTGGTATCATCGGCAAACTTCATCAGGGTACACTTGATGCCATCATCCAGATCACTTCTGAAGATACTGAAACAGCGTTGGGCCCAATATCGATCCCTGGGGGACCCCACTTGTGACAGGCTGCCCGTTTGAAAAGGAGCTGTTTACCCCCACCCTCTGGGTGCGGCCTGTCAGCCAGTTCCCCACCCACTGCACAGCCCACTTGTCTAGACCGTAACCCATCAGTTTCTCTAGGAGGAGGCTGTGGGAGACCGTATGGAAAGCCTTGGAGAAATCCAGGTAGACAATGACCACCGCTCGCCCCACATCAACCGAGCAGGTTACTTTGTCGTAGAAGGCGATCAGGTTTGTCAAGCGTGATTGCCCTTGCTGAATCCATGCTGGCTTTTCCCAGTCACGTGCTTCATTTGACTTGTGATAGCCCCCAGGAGGATTTGTTCCATAACTTTCCCAGGGACTGAAGTGAGACTGATGGGCCTATGATTTCCTGGATCCTCCTTTAAGCCCTTCTTGTAGATGGGGGTGATAGTAGCCTTCTTCCAGTCTTCTGGGACATGCCCCGATCTCCACAACTTCTCAAAGATGAAGCATTGTGTTAGCTGAAATCGTCACTGACAACGATTTATTGCCAAAGCTGATTATTTTGCATGTGAAAATTTGTTTTCCCAACACCCTAAAATTTTCTTTAAAGTCAATGTTTTGGGAAAATATTCCTGTCATGCAATTAATTTTAATGTGAATACCACAGCAAGCAAATTTAAAAAATGTGAACACAACCATACTTGAAAATACTGTAAGTGATTAATAGGGTGAATGATATGACTAGACAAATTTCAAAGGAAAAATTAGCATCATTGCTGTAAATAAAGTGCCCTGGACACAGTATTCAATCTCCAACTGCAACATGTCTATGTTACACTGTGGTTTTGATATTGTAATTGTACATCAACAAACACTTAGTAAGTCTGCTCATTATCTTTGTACTATATTATTGCTCAGTGGTCAAAACACTTTATAAAGTGCACTTATATATATGCCTTTATATTTTCCAGATGTCTTTGCATCAGACTTTCTTTAATTATGTAAGTAATGTTTGAAGTTGCTCCTAGCCTCTGGGACATGAGTCAACATCTTGCCTCTAGTTAAGGAGGACAAAAAAAAAAAAAAGGTAAAATATTCTAGTTCTAATTTCTCTTTCCTAACCCTAGAGATAATTTTTTTTCTTGCTGAATTGCATAACAAATCCCATGTTACCACAACAAAGCGATGGAAACTTACTTCTCTCTCTCTATAAATATGACATATACGTATATATTTTTTTAGTCAGCCTCACTCCCTATCACAATTCAGACAAGAGTAATGCCAGTGCTTTAGATCCCTTCTTTGATGTGCAATATAGGATTGTGTTGAGCAGAGTTCAAGACATATTTGCCATTCTTGAAATACCTCACTGGATAACTGTTCTGATTTTGTAGCATTGATTTTGCGTTAGCTCTCTATCTGTCTAGCTGCACATATCAAGAAGTTGAATTTTGCAAGCAAGTTTTCATGATTTTTTTAAATCAATATTTGAAAAACCTCTACTGCTACCTCATAAGATGACATTCACCTTAAGTAACTTTAAAAATGAAAAGCTGGTTTCACACCTTAACTTAATGGACAGCTGATAACACCTGGACAAGATGAGATGAATTTTACTCTGGAGGTGCCTGTCTTCCCTTATGGTTGCAGAGGGAGTCCTAACAAGTAGATTAGCTTTATGTAAACCAAAACTTTTTGATAGCTAAAGTTTGGTGAACAAACTCATGTTTCTTCCCTTCCATGTCATTCACTTATTGCTTTTGTAGTTTTAGTAAAAATAGACTTTTCTTCTGAGCTGATGCTGTTAATCTGAGCCCTGTCAAGTTAATGCAAATGTCCCTTAAGCTCTGAAATTTGGGCCACTCATTGCTCATACTGTGTCTTCTACTTTCCTTCCTTTATTTTGTTCAGCTTAGTTTTTCTCTTTGTAAAATGAATGCAGGTACCTTTTTGTTAAACCAGCAGCTAATATTAATTTTATGAGAAACTATATCCAAATAGTAAGTTCTTAATATTTCTTACTGGAGGATCACACACAAAAAACCCCAGACTATTGTTCCCAAGTCACCATTTGGTATTTCTGTGCTTTGCAGCTCTTCAAATAAGCTGGCAGTTAAACTCTTGCTAAAAGTCCTACTTTGTGTCTTTGTACTTACTTCTTTTTGTCTGATATTTCAATAGGTTTTTATAGGAATTTGTGAGTGGACACAATTAGCAGCTGTACTTTTTTAGTGACAAATGATATTTTCATTCAAATCCATTGCTAAGAGGTACTTTTAGGATGTATATGTAATAATTTGAGGAGTTCACAGCTGTTAAGGCAATCTAGTTACTTCAGTGTTGTGATGTAATTTTATTTTTCTCCTGTTAAGCTTCTGTTGTATGATGATAATTGGAAGTAAATTCATATGAAAAATAAAGTATTTTAGAATCAAAGACTTTTGTAATCAATATCCTCCTGTACAATATATAAAACTATACATTTTCTACTTACAGAGTTTGGGTTTTAACTGAAGCAGAAATCAATATGCACCAAGCTTTGCATGGTAAATTATTGTGTCTCAGAAAAGTTGTATCTTGGAAGAATTATAAAATAAAAACATTAAAATTTGTTGCTTCTGAACAGCAGTCATTTTGCTGGTTCACAGAGTCATCTCAGGCCCAGTTTTGTATTTATTTAAGCTCTCAATAGCTATTTAAAATTATTAAAAGGACATTTCATTATCCTTGTTGGTTTGGTATTGTTTAAACTTTTAATTAAATTAAATGGCTTCATTACTGTATACACTGTTATTCAAGTTTTTGCTTGCTAACTTCGGAACAGCTATCTTTAGATCAAAGCAGAGAGTGAAGACTTAGGAAGCTTATATATAAAGAAATTAAAATCTGGTGATCAAAATTCCTCTACTTCATATAAATAAATCAAGGAAGTTTGATATTTCCTCTGAAAAAAGACAATACCTGGATACAAAAAGATCATATTAGATTAATTGATAAAGTACATAGCTATTATAGCTGGTTTTTAATTAATTAGTCCTGGATGTATTTAAATGGAAAACACTGAATTAGTCTGATTCCTCTGAGTGCGGAACTGTCATAAGAAGTGATGGTTTCCTGAGACATTTTAGTGCTGCTCCTTATATTTGAGGAGACCAATGATCATTAATTAGATGACCACAATTTTTTTAAAGGAACAGAATTTTTCTAGAAGGCTGGAGTCATCACCCGAGGTCTAAGTACATGACTTTTTGAACCTTGCATTTAGCAATACTGGTATCTTTACTGTCACCTCCATTCTCTGTCTCCTTCCTTTCCTTTGAAGAAAAGCTGAACTGTAGACAAATTAGTTAAGTGAACACTACACATTCTGCTTTCCTGACAGAAAATTGAGTTGAGTGAGATTAATTGAAATATAAAAATAACCACATAAAATATAGGCTCAATCTCATGTTTGGTATGCTGAGTTGCATTTTAAGAATAAAAATTTGTCAGAACCATAGCTGTTACCTAACAAGAAAAGTTTGAGGTGTTTCAATATTTTTCAGCTAAATTTTAGACAAAATTAGAAGCCTGTGTTCTACAGAAACATTCTCTGTAGAGAAATGAATGTAAGAAAATGGTTTGAATATTTTATAGACACCCCTTCGCCCCATACCTGTTTTAAATTCTACACATTTCAGGAACCTGCTGTAGTGTTTATATGTATTTTGGCCCAAGGGTCTATATCAGAGTCTTTTTATTATGATCTAGGAGGAAAAAAACATGACCAAGGTGAGCTTTTGTTTATGTGTGACTGTTTTTCAGTCTTTGTATTGGGTTTGTGTGGCAAGGTTTTGATAGCGGCGGGGCTACAGGGGTGGCTTTTGTGAGAAGCTGCTAGAAGCTTCCCCTATGTCCAATAAAGTTAATGCCAGTGGGTTCCAAGACGGACCCGCTGCTGGCCAAGGCCGAGCCAGTCAGCAACATGGTAGCGCCTCTGGGATAACATATTTAAGAAAGGGAAAAGAAGTTACAGGGGGGTTGCAGTTGCAGCCAGAGAGAGCGGAGTGAGAAGATGTGAGAGGAACAACTCGCAGACACCAAGGTCAGGGAAGAAGGAGGGAGAGGAGGTGCTCCAGGCACTGGAGCAGAGAGATTCCCCTGCAGCCCATGGTGAAGACCATGGTGAGGCAGGCTGTCCCCCTGCAGCCCATGGAGGTCCACGGTGGAGCAGATATCCACCTGCAGCCCGTGGAGGACCCCACGCCAGAGCAGGGGGATGCCCGAAGGACGCTGTGACCCCGTGGGAAGCCCGTGCTGGAGCAGGCTCCTGGCAGGACCTGTGGACCCGTGGCCCCGTGGAGAGAGGAGCCCACGCTGAAGCAGGTTTGCTGGCAGGACTTGTGACCCCACGGGGGACCCACGCTGGAGCAGTCTGTTCCTGAAGGACTGCACCCTGTGGAAGGGACCCATGCTGGAGCAGTTCATGAAGAACTGTAGCCCATGGGAAGGACTCACGTTGGAGAAGTTTGTGAAGGACTGTCTCCCGTGGGAGGGACCCCACGCTGGAGCAGGGAAGAGTGTGAGGAGTCCTCCCCCTGAGGAGGAAGGAGCGGCAGAAACAACGTGTGATGAACTGACCCAAACCCCCATTCCCCGTCCCCCTGCACCGCTCGGGCAGGGAGGAGGTAGAGAAAATCAGGAGTAAAGTTAAGCCAGGAAGAAGGGAGGGGTGGGGGGAAGGTGTTTTAAGCTTTGGTTTTATTTCTCATTATCCTGCTCTGATTTGACTAGCAATAAATTAAACTAATTTTTCCCCAAGTCGAGTCTGTTTTGCCCGTGACGGTAATTGGTGAGTGATCTCCCTGTCCTTATCTCGACCCATGAGCCTTTCGTTTTATTTTCTCCCCCTGTCTAGCTGAGGAGGGGGAGTGATAGAGCGGCTTTGGTGGGCACCTGGCATCCAGCCAGGGTCAACCCACCACAGTCTTGCAACAGGGTCTCCCAATATCATTATGTCAAATTAATGGATATTATTGGTGCTTAAGAATGACTTCACTGCTCTGCTGACAGTACCATCCTGACACATGTAGAGATATTCTCTGTCCTCTTGCATCCAATCTACTCTCTTCAGCAGATGCAGATAAAAGTGTCTGAAATGAAGAAATTGTTCCTATCTTCATAAATGTCTAAGTTAGGAACTGACCTTCCTGATTCTCTGGTCTGACCTTCTTTACAGCAAGAATCATAAAATTTCATCCACTAACACCTTTCTCAGAGCAATCCTGAGCCTTACAACAACAGTTAGCAGATATCCAGATATTCAGGCAAGTAACAAATCCTCCCTGGGCTGTCATGAAAATTACATCCTTTACTTTTCGTCTAGCTGTATGAGGTATAACCCATCATTTCAGGAGCTCCTGTACAGTATGCAAAGAAGATATTAGTGTAATTCTCAAACTGACATATTGAGCAAAAATCTAGAATGTTCAAAGTTAATAATAGAAAGATGCTGATATTTTTTTGGGGAAAAAAAATTCCCTGAAGATTGTGATACAATTAAATGAAATTAAAGTGAGCATATAGGGCAGATGACTGAACTATAAATTGTTTATCTTAAGCAATGCTACAAAGTGTTTCCCTAAAAGTAATCTAAACCTCACCCGAAGAGCTAGACATCAGCGTTGCTGGCCAATGTAATTGTAGCAAAAAAGCTAAAATCATTGCTTTAGGTGTAGCTAATAGAGGAATGTTTTATTTTACCCAAGTCCTTTGGTTTTGATGTGTGATATATCCAAGCGTGAAACATGCAATTTAGTTAAATTTATTAACTTCAGGATCACACAAGCTTTGGTTGTGCCGCCTTCTGCTTATGTCATGTCACATTCTCTCTCCTCTGATTGCTGCAATATGAACACAAGAATATACTGCAGAAAATGAAAGACTCCATTGTCTCTAATTGTTGGTGCCCATAAAAAAACTGAAATGGGAACATAAGTTACCTGATAGTAACTACCAAACAGCCATGGATTTGTAAGTAAGTACCAAAGTACATGTGAAATAAGAAATACAGATGTAAATGATAATGTATTTTGTTACCAATTCTTGCTCTTCATTTTTTATTCCTTAAATCTTTGCTGAATGCTTAAGCATAGAAAGGAAGGCTGATGCTTAATTTAATCAAGACCACCTTGCAATAGTTAAGTCATTGAATGTGACAGAGATAAATGTCCTAAACCCCCTAATTTTTTCTTGATAATTTTCTTAATGTAGCTGTCAAGAGGACTACTTGGCTACTTGTATTTCAGCTGATATAAGTTGCATCTCCTATTCTGTTTCATCCCCCAAACAGCCCAGAAAATCAACACTCCAAATGCACAGTATGATAAATGGTATGGGTTAGACAGTAGAAACAGCAAAGATTCTGAAAACTTCAGTAAAAGAAGGAAAATGATAATGCACTGCAAAGTACAGAATTAATTGAATTGGGTGGGAGGAAGAGGGGTAACAGTTCTTAGCTAAATTTAAAAGAAACATTTTATTGTGGGAATTGAGATTTTGTTTATAAATTTCTGAAGTCCTTCTTTCTATGTAATTTATCCTGCTAGTCAAATTTGTGAATTCGTCAGGTCAGATAATACTGACCTGCTCACAAATAATTTTCTTAATGAAGTTATCTTAAAAGGAGAGAAGTAAATCTCTTGTTTCTGTAAAGCTATGATATTTCAAACAACTTTAATAGACTTTTGACATAGCATAAATTTGGGAAAGACACATAATCACTTGATAAACTTTCGAAGTTTAAAACTACTTGAGCAATTAATACATCCTCTTGTTATGAGTGAATCACAATTTCAAACATTTCATAATTATTCATGAGAATAGAAATGCAGAAAGAATAAGCTGATTAATCTTTGCTACTTTGGAGAAAGAGAAATCTAAAATTAATATATAATCTGTTTAGGTTTTCTTTTTCCTTGCTTCTACTCTAATGAAAAGAAGGTCAATATCATTTTGCCATCTGAGGAGCAAACCAGCAATGTAACCAGCATTCTATCTGAATGATTTCAGGATGTGTCTGAAGGAGAATGATTGTTACAGATATCACTGTTTTTTATAAAAGTATGCTAGTTGTTTTGGCAGATTCCAAGACGTTTTGGGCAATGAGTCTAAAGGCTCCTGTCAGAGACTAAAGCATTTTGTGTATGTGTAATGGGTACAAGCTCTGCTTAGCAACAGCCAAAATGCTGTTGTGTTATCAACACTGTTTTAGTCAGAAATCCAAAACACAGCACCACACAGGATACTATGAAGAAAATTAACTCCGTCTGAGCCAGACCCAGTACAGTATATTTTTGTTTTAACATTACTGTGAGGTGAGAACCTCAGTTTACTTTTGATCTTTAATGCTATGAAAGAAAAAGACTTCTGGAAGTAAGAAGCCATGGTTTTGGGAACTGAGCTTCTTCAACATTCAGGTTCTGTTTGTTCCTTGCTTTGTGTCAGTCTCATATGAATGGTCACAAGAAATTAAATTACTTCTTTATAGGTGAAAGTAGGATATTGAACTTCAGTTCTCAGTTCTGTGCTTAAAAATGAGTGAAACTTTGGGCAGATTATTATTAGAGAAAGCGCTGAAAATGCTGGGAGAAGAGTCCTGCATGACTAAACTACAGAGCGTATGTGCAGGTTCTCACCTGTGTCCATGCAGTGTCAACTAGCTAGCTTGAATAGTTTTCCATAGGCTGGCTAAACTCACCCTGAAGAGAATCAAGAGTGTGTGTCTGGTTTGTTCCACTGTCTCTCTTGTCAGATCAGAAACCTCCAACGAGGGATTGTTATGAACAGAAGGCTGGAGGCCCTAAACCATCTCAGCTACTCCCGTGATCATCATCTCAAAATATTTTTGTGTGTACCAGCTTTACGACTGGTTAAAGCAAAATAGAAATTACAGTGAAAATATATTGTCAAACAGAATGGTGCATTGTCAGGAAAGAGAGGAGATTTAATTTCAGACATGTTGTTAGACAGTACTTGGCAAAAACCTGGTCCTTCTGGTTTCTCTGTGTGTCTCTGTCTCCAGAAACAGACACGAGCCCAGGAAATGCTATACATTGAAGCTGATTGGAAAATAAGTTCTTTCAAGTTGGTGCATGGTGACTTGGAAAAGAAACCCTGAATACATAGAAATAATTATCAAGGATATTGTGGTCAGAAGTTGTTTATTTTTCTACACCCACTACTATTCCTTATACATTTCTGTAAAGTTTTTGGTTCTTCTAATGTGACAATAACTATAGTAAAGAAATACTATAGTGTTTCTATAATAATCTGGATGGTAGATCATAAAGTGCAGCTTTTGATGAAATTATATAACTGATCTACATCTGTAGGTACTGTATGAATGCAATCAGATTGATTCACCCGGTGTTCACAATGCAAAGTAAAAATTTCAGTAATTGCTTTTAGAAAATTCAAAGGTTTTCTTTAATTATTATTTTTCAACAGCAAGGTACAGCATAAGCAAGTACGGCTTTGAAGGTCACTTAGGTAAGTAGTTTGCACTGACACTGGAGCATAAAGGTACTGCTAACCAGAAAACGTTTCTCTAAAAGCTGTTGTTCATGAGATTAAAATAACCAAAAGGTTAATATAAAAAAATAACAATTTATGTTGTTCAGACTATGATTAACTTTTCTTTCATTTCTGAGTTGCATGAAAGACTAGTATAAGGCTTAGTAGTTCAAGGTATTTATTATGTTTAGAAAGAGAGTCTTCAGGAAATAAGTTTTTCTTTTTCTCACCAGAGAAGCCATAAATAGTTCACCTGCTTCCCTCAAACAAATGAGTCTGTCCCGGTTTTGGCTGGGATAGAGTTAATTTTCTTCCTAGTAGCTGGTATAGTGTTATGTTTTGGATTTAGTATGAGAATAATGCTGATAACACACTGATGTTTTCAGTTGTTGCTAAGTAGTGTTTATACTAAAAGTCAAGGATTTTTCAGCTTCTCATGCCCAGGCAGCAAGAAGGCTGGAGGGGCACAAGAAGCTGGGAGGGGACACAGCCAGGACAGCTGACCCAAACTGGCCAAAGGAATATTCCATACCATATGACATCATGCCCAGTATATAAACTGGGGGGAGTTGGCCAGGAGGGGCGGATTGCTGCTCAGGAACTAACTGGGCATCAGTCGGCGAGTGGTGAGCAATTGCATTGTGCATCACTTGCTTTGTATATTCTAATTCTTTTAGTATTATTATTGTCATTTTATTATTATTACTATTATTATTATTATTTTCTTCCTTTCTGTCATATTAAACTGTCTTTATCTCAACCCATGAGTTTTACTTTTTTCCGATTCTCTCCCCCATCCCAGTGGGTGGGGGGAGTGAGGGAGTGGCTGCATGGTGCTTAGTTGCTGAGTGGAGTTAAACCACGACAGAGTCTCTCAGGAATGACCCAAATCTTTTGGTTCAGAATGTAATAAAAAGTGTTCTTTTTCAGACAGAAAGGTCCCCAGGGGCTGCAGAAGTCTTCCGAACAAATCCTAGGGATTTACCTCTCTGAGGGTTTTGTACCTATTAATGGCCAAACAGAGGCTCGTTGTCTCAATTTCTTTTCACTCCTCTGCCTCTGTACTGTCCTGCTATTTAAAGTCTGTTTCCTCAGTGTGTGCCCTCCAGCAGCAGAACCACAGAGAGATTATGGAAGCCTGTGTGCTTCCTGGCGAAGAAGTTGTCCTCAGGCATTTCGTAGAGCCGAGAGCGCTTTATTCCCAGCGAACACTGTTAACAATGGATTTTTTGCTGCTTTGAGGATCACTCAATACATAGTTCCTTTCAGATTTTGGGAGATTTTTCTCAAGTTACTATTTCTTTTGTTGATTCAAAACAGACTGTTCTGCACTTCTGTTCCTGCTCAAAGGAGAGTTTTGTGTATTTTTATCCACGGCAGAATCCAACCTTTATAAGACAAACAGATTGCTATGATACTTCATAGTTATTGTTGTTTAGCTGACTAGATATTGGAATGTTTGTTGAATTAACAAATTTATTGTAAACTAGATCATATCTCTATTATTTAAAATACAACAAAGCATTGAATTTATCAGCATGAGTTTGATCCACTGTTTACCACTGTTGTAAAACAGCTGAATTTCAGAGAGGTTGCTGTGCAAAGTTTAACTTCTACAGTATGAAATTAGGCTTCAATACTTAAACTGGCACTTCTGCTCAGACTGTTTCCTTGTATTCTCATGGCTTCATATGCCTTCTCATTTCTTTGGTTAACTAAAATTATAATGTACACAGTAGAAGTTAGCAATTGAAATTCAAATTGCAAATCTTTCCTTCTCCAAGCATTTTCCCTTAACCCTACATAATTTCCTAGCACAAAACTTTTACTATATTTTCCCCATTAGTCCCCTTTTAGCACTGAGTATTCTTTCCTTCCCTGAGGAAAGATCCTGTCCTTCTTTGTGACCCTTGAAGGCTCTGAGCACCATATATCTGTCGTTTCTTTATTTTGTGGACAGGAATGGAGGTAGCTGGAAACTAGAGAAAAATCTGTGCTGAACACAGCTCTGTGGTCGCTATCTGCAAAATCAGCATGCAAACTGGGACTTTAGTGGTCAGTTTGTGATTACTTTCTTTGCGAGAAGACATCGAGGATTCAGAATATCAGAGAAGTGTTTGGAAGAGGAACGTGCATGTTTTGGGAAATGTAGGTAGCTAGTTAATGATAACAAAACTTGGATATCTCCTCAAAGGCACAGCCCATGAAGGTGCCTCCCTAAGGAAGTAGTTTTCAGGAGTCAACATGAAACAAAAGAGTGGGGCAGTAGGGGAAGCCCAGACTACAAGATACTCAAGATCATGGTGGCAGTCTTAAATGAATGATTTTTATTGCTTAACTGAATTTGGCAAAGGCAAAGAGGTGCAAGCTATACCTGTTGTTACAAACTTGGACAGATAACTAGATAGGTACTGACCATTTGCTGGGTTTCTCTTCACTCCCTGCAGTGTTCAAACACAAGAAATAGAAAGGCTCATACCCTTCTGTTCCTTTATGTTTCATTTTATAAGGATGCAGTTTTATAGTGTCAAGCTAATCTATGTGCAGAGCAGTTAAACCAGTGACTCTGGGATGCCAGCTGTGACATCTACTAAGCATGCTCTTGCAAACTTCATAGCCCTTCTCACTGACATGGTGGTATAGTCTCCTTCTGTATTTCAATGAAGTGGTTTTGCTGTGAGGGTGAAGTGGATGGTGTTCATGAGCCAAGTGACTCATGCTTGGAAGGCTTTCAGGCAGGCTCGTAGGCTTGCGAGAAGGGACCCATCCTATGTGTGGCTCCTGTTTGCTCTTTGCCTGGGCCTGATGACTGCCACCACCTGAAGCTGCAAGAACATGTCCTGCAATCAGCTATTTGGCAGTTCACAGCGTGGTTCACGGGGTAGGGAACATGCACGGGACTGAGGATGCTGCTGGGGCATCTGTTTGCTCTTGGCAACTCCTGCACCAGCCAGGGTTGATGCATGTCTTGATGTTATATTCACTAACTAGGAAGAACCTGTTGGGGATGCGTTAATCAATGGTAGCCTTGGCTGTATTGACCATGAAATAGTGGAGTCCAAGATCCTGAGGGGAATGACGAAGGAGGGTAGCAGAGTACAGACCCTGGATTTCAGGAGAACAGACTTTAGCTTATTTAGGGTAGGTGAGATCCCATGGGAGGCACCTCTGAAGGGCAAAGGAGTTAGGGAAAGGTGGCAGACCTCTAAGAGCATCTTCCTTCAAGCTCAAGAACGGTTCAATCCTGATACTCAAGCAAACAAGTCAGATTTTTCAGGCAACCTGTGTGACTAAGCAGCAATACAAAGGAGGTAGGGAGATGCTACAGAGGAGGAATTCGCCAGCCTTGCCTATATAGGGATGTAAGGGTTGATGCTAGGAAAGCCAAGGGTAGATAATGCCCGATCAGCCTGGTTGCCTTCTAGGTTGAAATGACTGGCTTCATGAATGAGGAGAAAGCAATGAATGTCATTTATCTTGACTTCACCAAGGCTTTTGATACTGTCTTCTGCAATATTCTTGTATGTGAGTTAGGATATTATGGTCTAGATGGGTGGACAACCAGATAGACAAAAACTGGATGATTGAACTCAGAACGTGGTGGTTAATGGGTTGCACTCTACCTGAAGGTGGTGTACTGAATGGGTCTATACTATCATCTGTTCTGTCTAACATCTCTATTGATGAATGGAGGAGGTGGTGGATGGAGTGCACACTCATGAAGTCCACAGATAGCACTGAAATGAGGCCAACAGTTGATATGGTCACAGGCAGGGCTACCATCCAGAAGGACCCAAACAAGCTAGAAGAATAGGCCAACAGTAGTCTCATGAAATTCAACAAGGACAGATGCAAAAGTCCAGTGTCTGGGAAGGAAGAGCCCCTTGCAGTGGTACAACTTGAGGACTACCACACTGGAGAGCTGCTGTGTGCAAAAGGCACAGGGGTCCTTCATGGGCAGTGAGCTGAATGTCAGCCTGCAGTGTGCACTGGCTGCAGAGAAGGCCAACAACCTCCCAGGCTGTATAAGCAGGAGCATGGCGAGTAACCGGAGGGAAGAGATTATCCTCTTTTACATGGTGCTCGTTAGAAGCACACATTTAGCATACTGCATCCAGTTGTGGGCCTTCCAATACGAAAGAGACATGTAAAATGGGAGTGAGTTCAGCAGGGGGCCACTGGGATGGTTGGGGATTGGAGCATTTCCCCTATGAAGAGAGGCTGAGTGATGGGGACTTGCTCAGTTCAGAGAAGAGATGGCTTTGGGGGTACCTAACAGCAGCGCCCTAGTACCCATGGAGAGGTTATCAAGAAGATGGTGTCAGGATCTTCACTGTGGGAGGATGAGAGGCAACAGACAAAAAGTAAAACAAGAGAGAAGAAACTTTTTCACCATGAGGATAGTCAGGCAGTTGAGCAGGGTGCCCAGAGGGTTTGTGCTGTCCCCATTCTTGGAGGTTTTCAAGACCAGGCTGGACAAGGCCCTGAGCATGCTAACTCGATCTCATAGCTGGCCCTGCCTTGAGCAAGTTGTTGAACTATAGACCTCCTGAGGTCCCTTCCAACCTGTAATATCCCATGATTATACGGTTTTCCTTTAAATCAGATCAGGACAAACGAAGAGCAGAGAAATATTGAAGGACATATTCCTGTCTTGAAGGACAAGAAATGTCTTAATGACATTTTTAATATCGCATAAAATCTCATACAAGTCCTGAATTTTAAAACAGGAAGATGGAGGCACTCATCTCTGTAGCAGAGATGATGTTGTAGGACACCTTTATGAACTAGAAGATCATTTAAGATTTAAAATTTTACAAAAAAATTGGTAAAAATTATTATAGGCCAAAGCACTGTCTACCACCTTGAATTCAGTGATTTTTTTTCTGAGACTGTCCGTATCAAAAGCTCATTCTTCCAGTCTTTCATTAAAAAAAAAAAAAAATTCTCATCAGACATTTTTATATTTTTCCTGATGTTTTTGTGGTAGAAATGTTGAAATACCTAGTCAAGGCTTAATTATCAATACTCTCTCCATTTATAGGAGGGAACATAAATTTTGAACAACAATGAGCTGTACCATACGCTGTTTTCAGCTGCTTTGCTAGTGCAGATGTGGTCTTGACTATTTTTCTTGCCTGTGATATCAGATCACAGCAGCTTTTAAGCAGCTGCCTGATCCTTGGTGGTATGTGCAGTTTCACCTGATTGTTCTTTTGAAAGCTGGAACCAATAGGTGGCTGGGTAAATGGTAGATCAGCTTGGATGCTGCAGTACTATCTCAGATTCTGCCTGGCATAAACCTGGCACGCTGGGTGAAGCTTTCATCAGATGCTGCGTTAATTTAGCTTTTATTAGTGAATGTTGGTGTGCATCTGGCTGAATATCTTGTATAAATACTTACCGTATGCTGCTCTCTATGTAATAGAATACAGTTGTTATCAGGATGAATATTCCATCATTTTACTGGAAAAGTAGTGATTTTTTTAAGTGTTGAAAAACCTCAAGCAATCCTGTTGTATAAAAGATAACGTTATCTGATGGTTTTGCTTGTTCCTTGAATGTTACAAACCTCGGGGTTTTTCTATTTAATTCATAATAGAATGAGATAGTAAAAAAGATATAAAGGAGCCATATCTGTACCCTCTGATGGACTTGTTTAACTTCAAATAAACTGAGAATATGGACCAATACTCTACAGAATGGTGCAGATGTTTATGAATGTGGATGGATTTATACTTATACATAGCTTGATGCAGCTTTATAAATCTTTCATGTTGGGGACTGTATAATATCTTGATTATGAGACAAAAATAGGAATTGAATTCATGCTTATGCTTTATCTGGTATCATAATGCCACTGCCATAATCACCACGGGTTCCCAGATTATTACCTAGTTTAGGTATTAAAGCTAAGGTTTTGGGTTATTTAAAGTTTTTAATATTTTCTAAAATGTAGTACCAAAAAGAAGACTTGAGAGAATAGGAAGAAATAATTTATTTGCCCAACTGATTTTCTGTAGTGAATTAAGTGGTCTGGAAGTGTATGTACCTTAATGAACCCTGTCAAAGGGTGGTTGCTGCCACAAAGATTGTAAATTGAATGTGAATAAAACCACTTTATCTTCAAGTGTCTAAAAATGTCCAGACAATTTGGTTATTTTGGTTATAGTCTTGTGGAATAATTATATAATATGTTGGACTTTAATCTTTCCTAAAAAGTGGAATGCCAAGGTGAAGATTTCATCTGTGAGGACACACAAATGTCACTTTAAAAAATACGTGACACATTGTAAATTCTAGGTAGCAACTAGAACTGGCAGGAATTCTTAGGGTGAAAACTTGAAAGCAGATTTCTTAAAAAAAAGATCACTTTTATGGAAACAAAATAGTTGGTTCAGTGTTCTTTGTCTTTCAACCTCTCCCATGTTTTTTATTTTACAATGGGAGGAGAAGAAGAGAAAAGGTGCTTGCATGTGTGTCTGAGTGTGTAAGAATGAGAGGAAAGAGAGGCTGTTTTCAGAACAAATTTTGAGTTTTTTTACCATTACTGCAAACAGAAGTGCCTTAAAAACTTTTTTTTTTAACAGAAGTGCAAAGACTTTCATTTTTAAATAACTGAGCATCATTTCATTTTCAATCAACAATACCTGCCTTGCTCTTACAGTACTTACATCTTAGACATGAAAGGCTATTAGGGCATACACAGTCAAGAGTACAAGAAGTCCTGGTTTACGTAAGCTGAAAATGGTGCACCTCTGCAGAGAAGTGCAAGGAAGGGTTATTTTATGCTGTGCAGCTACGCTAACAAGGGAAAATATTCCTCCTGGAGATGAGCATAAATACCAACACATGCTGTGTGACTATTGAATGACTTGAAAAATCCTTTTGCTTCAAATGCAGCACCTTTGCTGAAGTCAATGGGATTGCACTGATCTATGAGTGAAGAATTTGCATATGACATCCCTTGTCCCATACACGTTATTCACCATTTTGCAGAGATCTGAGTCTCTTTTAACCTAAACAGTGGCTGATTTTCTGTGAAAATGTAAAAGGAAAACTTGGTAATGCTTTTCCTTGCCTCCCTTCTGCCCCGCTCCCCTCGATGATGAAAGAGTGCCTGAGGAACAGAGTTTGAAGGGCTAGAAAACAGGAAAGGGAGTCTGATTTGTCTCAGGTTGGACTTCTCTTGACTCAGGTGCTCTGGACTGTGTCATGGAGGTGAAATCACTGAGGACAACGTGGCTGACATCCTCAGATGCGATCTTCTTAATGCCTTACAACCTTTAGCTTAAAACATCTTTAGAGTTCCACTTTACTTCTAAAAAATAATTAATTTGATAAATAGGCCATATTACTTGTTGTCCAAACTGTAATTAATGGTGTTCACCATTCTGTTTGGAGACCTCTGTAAAAAGATGAAAAAGAGTAGACTTTTACACCAAAATTCCTTTTAAATGCAAATTGTTTAATAAGAGACTACTGTAATTTCATTTAAAAGTAAAGTTCTGATATACACTGGGGGATATGGATTCAAGCCATATTACTGTATATTGACTAACTGCCTCAGGAGACAGATTTGTTGTGACAAATTTGGGAGTGCTTTGATCACCTCTCTCTAGGCTCCCTTATATTTAGTACCTGTTGTTTAAGAACGTGGATAGGAAGGTATCACTGGTCTTATCAGCAAACCCATGGAGGAATAACCAGTATAAAAGGTTTTAGGGGTAAAGTGCAGTCAGGCCCCTGCCAATTCTCCCAGTCTATGAGCAAGTACCAGCAGTGTTGCTCAATATCCCACTTACTGCATGGCTGTGAGTAATTTGTGCTGCATCTTTAGGACAGCCCTTCTTGCCCCCTCCTCCTCCTCCATTTAATGTTTTAGGAAGTACTGTTCTTGTCTTCTCACCTCTGTTCCACAAGCAACTGAAACAAATGGACCTATATAGAAGGTATTTAAGTATAGGATTTCAGCACAAAAATTCTGAATTACAAGAACAGTGGGTTTACATTCTTTACTAGCCTCTTCCAGGCTTCTCCTGACAGACTTGTCCATCAAATTAAAAGAAAATTCAGACAGATCCTTTTCTAATAGAATTTAGAGATTATCTCTTTTTTAAAAAATGTTGTTTCAAGATGTTGTTTTTAAGATGCTCTAGAGCATCACTTTAGAAATGGAGTTGATGATTGAAGGTTTTTTTTTTATGCACTGGACTTCTCTACGCATCTGTGCAAAAATGTTGCAGTGTGAATTGTGTCAAGGAACTGTAATAGGTGACCAAACGTCCATCTGATTTTCTATAATTATCACCATTATATTTGAGCCTTGGAGGGAGGGTAGGCTTCATTACTTTGGAGCTCTTCTCCAATACTGTTTTCTAGAATCTGATGGCTTAGCATGATGTCATGCCTGAGCTAAATAGCCTGGCTTTTCTGCAGTTGCATGTGTCAGTTCATTCAGGATTCTGAGGTGGATTTTCTGATGTTTTTTCTTTCTTGTGTGACAGTTCTGAGACGAACAACTTGTATGGAATAGCTAAATATTCCCAAGGGTGAAAGCCAGCACCTACTAGTCTTTCCATGTGCATCAAGTATTCTGTTTCTTTTCTATAAGCTGTTAATACAAGTACCAGAAGATGGAAACAGAGACACAGAGCTATGCTGAAAATAAAATAATAATAATAAAACTTATGGAGGCAAATATTTTTGAAGTGCAACTCTGAATAAACAGTTATGTTCTTAAAGCTGTATCTTTGTTTACACTAATTACAATGTAAATTGATCTGCCTTTTTCACTACTTAGGTCAGAAAATGTCTACTTCATGCATAGAGTTATAGGACTTCTAAGACCAGAGGTACAGCTGTATAAATACGTACATGTGTCCTATCTCCTGTAAAAGGGGGGCTTTTGCTATATCTGAAGCTCTGTGATATATAGTTCTATGTACAATCAAATCATAACACACTTCACTACAAGAAAGATGTGAGAAGTGACATAATTTAACTGCTCTCATTCACTCTTTGCTATGCTAAGTGGTTTTAATTTCAGTTTTCTTAACTAGAGTGAAATACAGCCTACAAGAATACCATACAGTTTAAACTTCAGAGATACTGTAATGACTTTGAACAAGAAGGTCTCATTTAAAAACTATATTTTAATCTAAATAGTCTTCTCTTGCCTTGGCTTGTATGCTGTGGTTTAATGGGTCTGAATTTTAACACTGCACAAGTGTTTTATATAAAAAGAGAGCCCTAAACAGTAAAAGTTTACTGGGCTTTAGATTGTCTGGTGTTTTCTGATAGAATTAGTAATTACTGTAGAGATCTTACCAGCTCTTTTACTACATTTAGCATAAGACAAGAATATAAATAAATGATTTAACTAGAATTACTTGTATGTTTTCCAGGCAAATCTGAAATAGAAACATTACCCATGGCCAGACTCACTACCTTTTTGGCATGTCAGAATTCTCTGGTAATTAGATTTTTTAAAAAGTAGTCAATTTTTCTGTTATTGCCTTTTAAAGAATTCAAGAGTCCAATGACAAAATAAATGCAGGAGATACTCACTCAAAGTAGGTGGAGGATGTTCCATGAGCCAGCTTTGTAACTGGAAGCAGGATACTGTCACTCGGCTGTATGGCTTTTGCACTCAAATTTGGATCTTGCCTTTGCTCTGTGAAGTCATATTGGTTTGCCTAGAGCTCATCAGATTAGTTTCAAGTGAATTGCTAAGTCTAATCCTACTCTTATATGTAATTAATGATTAAGATGTGGATTGAATCTACTTGCTGACAGGCTGTTTTCTGTCTTTAGTCTCTAGGCATGCAACTATATCTGTTTCTACTAGAGGATGCGTTGTTTCGTGCAGTGAAACTTTTTGATTCTGTATCCAGTGAGACTAGGAAGGAGTGTGCATATGAGCTACCCAGACCAAGGCTGTTACAGAGAAGTAAGTAACCTTTCCTTTAGAGAACAGCTGGTCTGGGTACTATTCTGTTTCTGATAGTCAAGCAGAAATTCCCCACTGGAACCAAAAGACTTAATGAAAGGTTAATGAATGCTAGAATTTTTCTGTGAAAAGTTCTGGTGCTGAGAAAATGGCAGTTTCTAAGAGAAGGTCATGATATTGAAAATTTCTCAGTAAATGCTCTTCATTGATACTTTTAGACATACTTCCCACACTTATTTTGCAGCTGGTCCATGATGGTTTTTTTTAAATGCATCTGAAATTTTGATAGCTTTTTCTTATTGCATTTAACTTTAACAGAGGAGTTATAGGAGTGCTTCTGGTCTACACTGAAGGTATACGGAGTGGCAGATGTTTTGAGACTACAGGAATTTGTTCTGCTGTTTAGATGGAGGAGAAGCAAGAAGGAAGATTGTACTGTTTTCCCAAAGTCAGAGGTAAAAAGCAACAAATAAAAATTCCCCATCATTCATTGCGATCCATTTTGTAAATATCATTCTTATTCAGGTTTGTCCACCAATTTTTCTCTCTGTTCCACCTGCTGTGTTTCTTCCTTGTGTTTTTTTTTCTCTATACCATTACCTGCTCACCTTTTTCTGTTTTCACAAGCCTGTGGTGATACAGCTGACAAAGACACCGAGCTCCAATAGATGGGAAAGCTTCAGGATCCACAGCTTAGACAGTTTTTTAAACTGTTTTCACCACTTGGCATAGTAGTGAGAGAGACCTGTTTCCGTGGTGTGTGACATGTATCTCCATCAATAGGGAAGAAAGAGAAGATGGCTTTTTCATGGATCAGTAGGTCAGCTTCCCAGTATGCTAACTTGGGTTCTCCAAGAGGCACCCGAAAGAAATTTTTTATTTTGTCTGTGTTTCTTTCATAGAAAAGGTATCTTATGCTCTTTACAGACAACATTATGTGGTAATATTTAGATTCGTAAGAATTTAACTTCAACTTTTGAAAGAGCAGCAGATGGAACAAAGCTAGGAGATGGGAAACAGTGTTATTCAGAAGGTCAACAGAGAGCAGTCTCACAGTGTGTGGAGTGCAAGTGTCTGCAGGAGTAGCCAGCTTGAGACAGTAGGTATGCTCATCTAGAAATGTCAAGGACATGAAATTATCTAGCTTCAATTTTTTTTCCTCAGTTAAATTATTTTTTCTTACACTCTCTAAAAATAGCCAAATTTATTTCTGTAGAAATAATAACTGAGCCAAGAATAGAGATCTGGGAAACAACTGAGCTTGGTGCTCTGCACTGTGAGACAAAAGTTGATCCTTCTCCTGGTCTTCTCTTCCACAATCCACACACACCTCACCATCACAACATCAAGCCTGGTTGTACCAGCATATTTAACTCAAAACGAGAATATCTGTTGCTTGATACTTCTGTCATCAAGTTCAGCCACATCATACACTCTGGAGCTCAGGTGGATGCTTCACTTTTAGTGTACAGTTTGATAACCTTGTTCCTGTGGATGCTTTGCTCTGTTCATCTCTCCAGAAGTGCTAATTAAAAGAAAAATATTCCAGCTCTTGGTGATAAACTGTAAAATAACTTCTGTTATTTTTGGTACTTCTGTTATCTTATTTTGTAACATAACCAGGCTTCAATTCCTCTAGTCTTGGATTAGCAAGAGACAGCAACAACCCCTTTTATGTTTAAAAAAGATGAACAAATTTAAGTTTGGTTTCTCACAATGCATTATTTGACATTTGTGGTCACTCTTTTTTCTTCCCCCCCCTCTAGAAACCATGTAGGGAATACAGTTTTGAAAAAGAACTAGTTCTAAGAGGCTGTGGGCTGGAATCACTGAAGTCAGCATGATACAAAGCTTGTGCAGACATCATTCAGATGGACATGGTAGATTCAGAAGTGCCCCACTCCTAAATGACTAAGTTCCCTACTGCCTGTTGAACTACTTACCTCGAATATTTATGTTGCATATAAGTTTATTAGAAATACAAATGCTGAAGCTAAAGAAAAACATGGTAATGGTGCCTTGACCATGCAGTAAAAAACTTAATAATTCCTTATAGTTAAAAAAATGTATTCTTTTCAAAACAGATGTTCCTACACTAGTTCAAGTTGCTGGATGCAGGTGTGAGTTATGGAAGCCCAGTAGGTCAGACTCAGGCTGGTTTGAATTTACTGAGTCTCTCAGCTGCCAGCGTATTCAGTTCTAGCATGTGTTTTAACAGTGGCATTTGTTGCACAAGAGAGCAAGCTGGTCTGCACATACATAGTGGCTCTTTGCGCAGGTATTACATACCCTTTGTGATCTGGGCTTCTGTAAATCCAAGAACTCCCATTCAAAGCAAAAAGTGATGTGTAGTAAATAAAAGCAATTTTTTTCCCGGACAAATCAGTTGAGTTAGCTGGTCCGATTAAGTTATATTTTCTCTGGGTGACTCCAAAGGCTCTTGATACTGCACAGGAAAGAGTCGCATGTTTATAAAGGTGAACAACATCTTCAGAATGGCCATTTGTATTACTCATTTCCAAATGAGTAAATGTTAGAAGGAAGGTGAATATTATTTTCTCCTGGTTTCTTTTAGATCTCAGGTGGAGTAAATGAATCTTAATTTGAAACAAATTTAAAAAGAAAAAAAAATCATTCTTGCCTGATGGAGACAGGCTGTTATTTCAGCATAATAAAGAGAGTTCAAGTGCAGTGATATGCAGCACTTGATCTAGAGGAGGTACTAACACACCCAGGAGCTTTTCTGTATGCAGAGGCAGTACTGATTTCTAGCTCCATACTTAGGCACAGTGGAAATATATAGCGTATTCAATTATGCTTAAAAGGAGAGGGGTGCAGAGCTGAAGCTCTGCTTCCTGTTATCCATGTGAACAAAGGTGGAATTTGTCCTTTATGAATGATAAAGAAGCTTCTTCTCCTATTTGTTCCTTGCAGTCTAGATCACTGCCTGTATAATTTTTTGAAAGCAACTACATGTATTCTTAGCTATGTGAATCTATTCATAGGAGAAGGGTCAGTGGCTTTTTGCTAGTATTTTGCCCCCGGTAATTCTTTTAATCTGTTGTTTGAGATTCCTTCCTGATAGCATTGGATTCTTGCTAGCATTTTAAAATGATACATTTATATGGTTCAGTTGGGAAAACAATCGTCAGTTCAAATTCTCATTCCCTCTTTGGTATGACAGCCTGCTATTAGTAGACTTAAATATCTGCATCTAGACATTTGTATGTTGGAAAAAATTGCCTACTTTAATTTACCTCTTAGAAACACCAACAATGGTATGCCAGAAATGGGGAGGAATAAGAAAATAATTCACAAAAGAAAATGACATGAGTGTCCTCTTTGTGTTGATATACTGAATGAATAAGGGTTGCATTTCACTTGATTAACTTATACTCGTGTGAATGAGAACGAAGTCTCTACTTAGAATTGTTTCTACTTTAAGCCTGTAGTGTTTCTGCCATGTGTGAAACAGCACAACATTTTAATTAAGCTATTCACAGAATGTCAATTAAAAAGTGTCTTTGAACAGGTAATAGCTGTCCAAAATAAAAAAAGAACAATTCTGGGGACACTACAAAAAACTTTAGCACTGAAAGAGAAAAATTTAAGTCAATTGTAAGTCTGAACCTTAAGTAGATATAAACTGGAATAAGCCCTTAAGAATTCTGAAACAGGTGAGAGAGATTGACTGGCATATTTTTATTATTTACAGTGGCTCATGATGGTCTATTAATGTCAATAGAAGATCTGACATTGGCTTCCCTGGGGCCAGGATTTCAACCCAGATATGGGAGTTGGAGATCATAAATTAGAAGTAAGGAAAGCTAGTATATATTTTCATTTAAAAGGACAGGTTATTTTCTGTGTATGTTTTCCAGCCTTGCAACTAAGTCATATCAGCAAGACTGAAATGGGCAACCCTCATCAACCTGTACTTTGGGAAGACATTCTGTGAAATCCACTGTATAAGAACAGGCAAAAATAAAAACTTCTTCTGAGAGCTGTATGTAGGCACCTCTTTTTACTCATAGCATCTGATCGATGCTAATGATTGGGATCTGTGGATTTATCCATGATACTTCAATAGTACAAAACCCCCTACACATTGTACTTAGTAGCAACTCATAGGAAAAATACTCTGATGCTGTTCCTGCCAAGCGGCTTATATGTCCTTTTTAGGTTTGGGTTCAGTGAGAACAGCAACTAAATCTGTTATTACACCATTTCCTCAACAGATCTCAAAATGCTTTAAGAAAGAGATTGATAATATTTTCCAGGTGGGAAAGCTGAGGCAGAAACCAGTGAAATGACTTCCAAAGCACATTCAGCTGACAAATAAGAGAGTTGGAAATTTAGGCTTGGCGTATAGCATCTGAATCTGACAATTATTCCCAGCTATTTCTAATAAAACATTTGTTTCTGTCTGGTTTTTGGCTTTGTGGTTTTTGTTTGTTTGTTTTGGTTTTTTTGTGGTCAATATCTTCTGGCACCTCATAAATGTTGACAGATTATTAACTTTGCAGGTTCTATGAGAATATGAATTTCTCTACTTCTTATTTTACCGAGAAGATCAGATGTTGAAAAGCACTTAGGTACTTAATTCCCAGAAAATTGACTAAGAGATTTAACCAAGCTTCCACAATAAGGCTATGTCTAAGCCAGCCGTTGAATCTACCTCTCCTGAGCCCAGTACAGTGCCCTGGCGCCAAACAGAGATGCAACATGATATGACATGTTATATCTTCACGATACAACATTGTGAAAGGGAGAATCAGAATAATTTCTTAGTTCATGCCTGACTAGAATTCATGCAGCTGACATTTATTATTGGTAATTCAAAGCAACCTACATTCACAATTCAAAAGCTGTTTTGTGCATTTTAAGCGAAGACTTTTCAGCCAGCACTTTTGGATTCCGTGGTCTGAACTATCCTTTCAGTTTCTGTGTAACTGCAGAGCATAAGAATAATCCAATCGTTTTGACCTTTACATGACATATAGTGAGATGTTATTTAAAGATTAGTGTAATATCATTGTTTATTTTTTACTGAATAATTAAGTAAAAATCTCATTCTAAATCCCTTGAGGCTTCAGAGGTCAGGCTTCTGCTTTTTGGCCCCAGGTTCTATGGCTAAAAGGACACAATTCACATATAGTCCTTTAAGAAAAAAGAGGTTTTTCTGTGTTTTTTTCTTTTTTTTTTTGCTAAGTCTCAGGGACTGATTAATCTCTATCATATTTTTTTACAGTGCTTTCAGTCCAAACCTTTTGCCAAGTTAACCCCTCTTACTCTACCGTGAGAGCCAAATTCGGCTTCAAACTTCATAAACCTTCATAAATGGTCTGAAAATAAATACAAAATCTCATTTTGTTCTTTTAATGCTTCTGAAGAATTCCTGAAGCAAGCTTAAGGCAATTTTTTTTTTTTGAACAGGCCCTCTCCACTTCATCTTTCTGAGGCGGCTCAGAGTGTGCTGGAGAATGGTAGCTGTTACATCAAATAAAATGCTGTAAGTCTCTCACCACTTTATAGAGTTTTCAGACAATAAAGACAGCAAACTAAAGCCTGTTACACTAAGCCACTCTCCTTATTTCAAATTGAATGCTTCTTCATTTGAAGACACAAATACAGCATTGAAAGCCCAAACTTCAAATTTAAGATAGTATTATTTAGTGTAACAACATACACATTTCACATGAAGTGACCTATCATGAAAATATCATAATGCAATTAGCAGCTGTAGCAAGAAACCCATGAGGTTAGACAAACAAGGCAACCAGATGGTGCTCACAACTCTGCATATTCAATCAACATTTTTCATATTGTATCATAAACTTTATTCTCTGGTGCAAAGAATTGAAACTTGACCAGCTTATGTGTTAGGAGCTACTGTTGTATCTCAAATGCACTCTCATTAAACAAACTCACAATATCACATACCTACTCAAATGTAAAGTGCAAGAGATGAACCATCATTAAGAAAACAGAATGAAAGAGTAAATAGTTCTTTCTTTTTCATTAGGTGTGGGAAATCAATAGTCACTGCTAAACAGTGGCCTAAAATCTCTGCTGTACCCACCTGCAATATGGTCTGTGGATGTGAAATGTCTGTTGGTGCAGATATTCAAAGGGTTGCTTTCTTTCACCAGCTCAGATGCTCATAAATTTAAAAGCAGTCAATGCGTAGCATCCTCTCTTGCTCTTACCATGCATTTTCCATCCTTATATCACTGTTCCTTCTGTGATAATGATGCTTTGCAATGCTTCACCATGTCACCAGTAGTGTTATTTGCAGTCTGGAATAACATGTTTTGTTTGATTAATACAATTTAATTCAACTAGATGTATTGAGTAATTATAGTCTGTATATGGAAATTACCAAAATGTTTCATTTTAAAATTCTCTGTCATTATTTTTCTGTAGACATTATATGACAAACATGTTTCTTGCCCTAAAAGGCAGGGTACTGGTGGGTAGGGCCTCAGATGAACCCTGCTTAGGATAATCTAAGGCTAGACTGGGCCCCTTATTATAGCTACTTCTGAACAGCGAACAAGGGGCTGTTGGTTTCTTTTATGCTTAAGCAAGGGCTATGAGAGCCAATCAGACTTTTAGCCACTGCTTCTTTTCATAAAAGAAAAAAAAAGACAGGAATTCATAAATGTGTAAGTATGCATATGTAAATACTAAGTTCAAAAGTCCAGTACTGAATTGAAACTCCTATGGCTGATTGATTCATCTTTAAAGATGACATTTGGGTACAAGTACCAGAGAGGTCTGAATGTGAGATTAAAATATCCAAAGTCTGCAGTGCTTCCTTTTGTACCAAATGTAAGTACAAGTGTACTTTCAGAGTGTATAAGTCTGATCAACTGCATATACTGCTTGTACAGGCTGCCAATGACTCGTTTTGTCATGCTTAAGGTGCAATTAAAAATCCAAACTTGAGCTATTATACTATATAATATTGAAAGAAGAAATGCAAAGGAGTCACTAAGCATATAGGGAAGTGATTGAGGGTGATCCATTTGATAAGTCCTTCCAAAAAGCTTTGGAAAAGACTATTTACCAACAGCTTTTAAAGACATTAAAACTGTCAAGAAATAGCAGGGTTGGATTTCTCTCTGGCTACCAATTGGTAAGAAACAAAGACAAGGATTGAATGGTTAGTTTCCACAATGGCGGGATTTTACCAGTGAAATGCCACAAGGATCTGAGCTGGGGTCTGTATTATGCAATAATTTTGATGTCATCTATTACATCATTTCAGGTAGGGTTACATAATTTCTGAATAACAGCAAGTTGCTCAGGGTGTAAGCAGTTGCTGTTGCAAAAAGCTCATGTCAGTCAAATGACAAGTTGTTGGAGGTTTTGAACATGGTGACCTTTTGGATTTAAGTGTATGAACTGGGAGCTCTTTGTACATACAGGCAAACTATCACTGGAATTCCACTACCAAGTGAAGTGTTAACTTAGCTTAAGGATAAATCACAGTTCTTAGGGGATAAATCAGAGGTTTGTAGACTACTGTGGAAGGGCTCTTAGTAAGCAGTCCTGGAGAATTAATTTCTGGACACAGTTTAGTTCCCTTTCTTATCCAGTCTGTACCTATAATGTCCTATCATGATTGTATTGCCAAAGGAATGTGTATTCCTGGCTAGATGGAGGGGAAATCTTTTGATAGAAAAGAGAGGGAAAAACCCCTGTCAATCCATTACTGTACCTGCAGCTATGAAATACATATATGTGTGGGCATTCTGTTTGATTTAAATCAGTTAAAAAGGACTTACTTAAGCAAAAAATTTGAATTAAGATCTTTTTAAAAAGTGGTATAACTGCAGATATGATGTTATAGTAAAGGTATTATGCAGAGAATTAAGCTGGCTTTGAATGTCTGCCTGATTCTTATCACAGCATCTATAAATTATTTGAAAGGCAGCTGGCAATTTTGAAGGTCTATTGATGAGCCATAGAATGGCGGGAAGGAACAAAAAGGAATATAAAGAATAAATTTTGCAAAGATAGTTTCATTTGAATATGAATTATTTAAAAGATGCTTGTTTCTAAACATTTTTAATTTTATTTTTGTCCTCTTTTCTCCCTTGGAAATGTAAACCATATAAAAGCACAGTGATTTCCTGCTGCCAAAATTTATCTTTTTGACAGTAACTATGCTGCTTAGCTGAAGAATTAGAGGGAACAAAGTTTTCTTTGGAAGTAGTGCACAGCAGAGCATGGTGTGTATTCAAATTTTTACTCTTCCTGATGTGATTTGGTGATATTGTTAGAAAGGTAAACTGTTGACATAGCGCTGTGAAGGAAATTAACTGGAGTGGAGCCGTAATTCCTGAAAGTGGAAATAAAAAAAAAATCATGAGCTGTTGTGTGTAGTTAGGATCGTATAATCGCAGTAGGGGAGAATTTAAACTTGACAAGTCTATCTTATGAAAATCCATTTAAAATTCTTAACATAATTTAATTTCTGTGTTCTGTCTGTAATGACACTGCCAAAATCCAAATAATATGATGCAACACACTACTGGTGTTTTGGGGTGATCTTCGTAGCACTGGAGATTTGGAATAAGACTACCTTACTTCAAAGAATACTTTATAAGAAAATTTATTTCAGGAAATGATAATCTTATTTATTTATAAATAATAAGGGTGTCAGAGGGAGGGGAATATACTCTGACCAGCCATTACAATACACATACCAAACCCCTGATAAGGAAGATACATGTGTTCTATTGGACCATATTTCATAATAATAAACCTTTGTGTGCTTCTGATTTCCTGCACTAATTTATGAGATGTCATCAGGCAGTAGAGCAATTCTTTTTATTTTCATAATGGTTTTGTGTTCGTATATTAAAAAACCCAGAGAGGTGTGCAAGGAAGCACCTAAAATAATCTGTGCTCTGTGGGGCACACTCAGTAGAAGAGAAATATTCTGACTGAAGGGGAGGAAATTTTGTGTATGTATTATGCAAACTCATCTTCATTTAAGATGTTTCACAAAACTTTCAGTGAGACATATGAAGTAGAAGGCTTGCCTGAGCAAGGAAAGGGTTTGAGAGAAAGTAGTTGTCACTGCAAGACAGCTGCAAACTGAGACTTGAATATTCGAGATTTCTACCAACCTCATTGGGAGGTCAGTGTATGACAACTGACTGCTTCATTAGCTCATGGTTTGGCTTGGCAAGAAGGAAGTTCAACTTAGTTTAATACCTGTTTAGTCTACTACTGAGAATGTACAGTAGTGTCTAAATTCAACGCATGAGTAATTCTGGTCCTGGCTGGAGGTAGAACATTATCTATGTAGTTACTGCGTGATGTCAGAATGGCAGGTGGAGACTACAAAGCCTGTTTCAAAAAATACCACAGGAAGCACTGGAAGGAACTTGACTGTTCTCTTCCAGACCCACAGAGATTTTAAGTGGTATTGGGATTTTTTTTATGGAGAGGACAATTAGATACAGGATTAAAAAAAAAAAAAAAATTCCAAAGTGGTAGGTCTCACATGAATGTATTGTTATCAAAACCTAAGGTTTTCTGACTTGTCCAGTTTTGTTGTTGTTGTTGTTGTTGTTGTTGTCTCAATTTCAGAAGGGAAATAGGAAAAGCAATACCAGTAAGATAAACTCTCACAATTACTTTGGGCTTGATCATGTTGCTCCATGATCATGATGGATCCTGGAGGAGAACAAACTTGTCTCTTCACTTGCATACCTTATGACCTTAGCAGAGGCCATTTACTAGATTACTGTCACTTGCAGGTAAATAGGCCAGGTGTAAAGTCAGTATAAGATGGTGTTGCAGGAGTGCTACTGTTTGCCCTATTCCAGAAATTAGTCTATTGGGCTGCATTATACGTTGCAATCAGTTCGATTTCAAGGTCTGAATCTGGACCTGATTTTGAGACTTAAACCATCTATGGAGAAGCAGATCTAACACCCATAACTAAGGCAGTATTTACTAGTTTTCTAGTTTGGTAATATTAACAAGCTTTTTCTAGCTCTTATTTCTGTTCAGTTTCTGAAGAGTTAAACCTGAATTTTCCTTCAGATTCATCTGAATGTAATCTTGCCACTTACTTGGCTGACTCTTGGTAATTTCTTTATTGATTAGTTGTTAGTTTGATGTGCTTCTTTCTATTGTTTATAACAGAAACTAGTTATTCCTGAAATTTCTCCAATGCTGCTGTTAGTTTAACATCCCTTGGGCAAACCTTTCTCACTGGAGTTATCAAATGCAACCAAGTATGGTCCTGGTACTGCAATCAGGGTATTACATTGACAATCAGCTGAAGTCTTGATTACTGCTTCTATTATAAAAAAGAAGTGTGGAAGAAACTGCAGTATCAAATTTTATATTTGAGAGTTATTATGGATTTAGAATAAACCATACAGGCAGAAACTGGAATATGGCCATTTCAGTTTCTTTTCTTACAGATTGTGAACAAAGAATGGAATGGAGCATTAAAACAGCAATCCAGGGCAAAAAAAATTTTCACTCATTAACTGGTGGCTGGATTAGAACACTTCCCTTAGAGTGACATGACTTTTTGATTTGAGGACTGCAACCACTGGAAAAATCATTGATCTATTTCAATGTTTTGGTGTAAAAGCTTTGGTGTAACAAAAAAATACTAGTTTTAATATTAGAAGCTTCCACTTATACTTACTTCGTAAAAGGAAGAGTCTTTCATCTGTCTAGTAGTTCTTAAATTATTGAGTGAAAGACATCTGCCTAGACTGATGTTAAATTCTTTTAGAACTAAGAATCTGTATAGCATAATTAGTTTTCAATCCTTTGCTTACAGGTAGAACAAATTTGTTTAAGTAAGTCTTACAAGATTTCTCATATTAAGCTCTTATTACATCTGTGAAGTATTAGTGATCTGTGAAAATATAGACTGAAGTCAACAAAATAGAAGAACTTGTATAAAACCAGTAGGGAAGAGAATCTACAAACAGTGCACCAAAATGGATTCTGTCTTTAGAGGTGGCATAAACCTGTATTTTCTCTTTCAAAATGACATTTCAACATTTAATTTATTCACTTTATGCCTAAAGAGAATCAGCCCCCCTACAAACAGTGCACCAAAATGGATTCTGTCTTTAGAGGTGGCATAAACTTGTATTTTCTCTTTCAAAATGACATTTCAACATTTAATTTATTCACTTTATGCCTAAATGCATAGCCAAGACTGTAGAATTTCTAGAAGAGCTTGTGCTATCCTTGTTCTGATCACAAGGCCTTGAGGAAAAGGCCTACTTAGAAATTGTGCAATGGCCATGGAAAAAGAGTATTTTTAACAGTTTAGAAATAGATCAAATTCTGCATTCCATGCAACCGACTGTTCTCACTCTCCAAGTGATTGAATGTCCACCCACGCCTCTCTTGGAAAGAAGGTGACATTGTTGATTCACAAAGAATTCATGTTTTGAGCTGTAGGCTGTACTGATAATTTGACAGCACCCACAACACCAGACCTTATTCTTACACCTAAAGCCACTTGGAAGTTTCAAAATGGAGTGCTGTTGTCGAGGTATGTACTTCTACACTTCTGTTTTGTATTTGTGCCATTACTGTGACTACTTTTTTATGAAATACCTGTCACTTGTTGACCAGCAGGCTCTTACCCTCTATCTCTCTCTTTATTTCTTCCCACTCCCCCAACAAACAAGTGTAGCAAACATAATACTTGATCTTCTTGCCATCACTGGGATATAAAGAGAATTGCTAACTGAATTCATAAATAAAAAGTAGTCTCCAGTTGGCAGCTTTGCCATTGCTGTCTAATTGCAATGAGAATGTAGACCCAAATTACACTTAAGACTTAACAGATTATATTTAGAGCATGAATTGTAGGCTTTAATGAGATGGGATAATGGATGGTAATCAGGTTAGAAGAGGACTGAAATGGCTTTAAGAGCTTTTGCAAATTAGAAACTTTGAACTATCCTATGTGAAGCTGCTCACAGTTGCTTTACTGCAACTATGCTTAATAGCACATTTGGTGCCATTAAGGCCCTGCTATTAACCTTTGATACCATTCCTGACATGGTCCTTTATCTCATTGGCCTTCTAAAGCAGGAAACTGCATGGGCAATTTCAAAGCTGTCTTCTTTGTGTCCAGTAGACCCTAAGTGTGGGGACTACCCTGGCAAGTCTCACAGTTTCAGCATGTCATTCTAGCTGCTTAACCTACCTAACACAGGTTGAGGTTCTCACTTCAGGTTCTCGTAGACCATTTCTAGTTTAGGTGTGACATACCACACCATGTTGATACATACTCCTATCCTCTGTCATTCTGAAATAGCATCTTTATTCCTCACTCTTGAGAAAATGTTTAACTGAAAGCTTGTTTGTCTGTGCCTGCAGAATTACCCCATTCCTGTTCACCTAGAACCCTGCAAAGCAAAGGTGGTCTGCTAAAATGATAACATTACCTCTTTTTATGCACCCATATTTATGTGACATCTGTCATCTACTCTGTGAACTGCTCTGGCATTGGTGACTTCAATAGGCATGTTTGCACGGTCACATACCAACATTTTGGTAACTCCCAGTCTGCAGGGCATAAGCCAGCTTTTGCTGAACGCCTGCCTTATATCCATGCTGTTATGTCTTCTTGAGAGGCAGTACATGTTTGTACAGTTTTTTATAGTAAAGATGCACAAAGCCAGTACTGATGTTTTGCCCAGCTGCCCATGAGCCAATGTGTAGGAAGGTCCGTGTCACGTACCCTACTGTGGCAAAGGCAATTCTGAAACAACTGCCTTGAATATAGATAGTACACAACTAAAACAAAGGATTAGAGGATGAAACTGAAATATTACTAGCATTTCCACTGACCAAAGTAACATCTGTACAACTGTTTTTAGTGTACATGTATGTAGGCACGTCCTTAGTACTTTGAAAGATTGTAAGGTCGCTATCTAACCAGTAAAAACATTTTCAACATTACAAAAAATACTTAAAATCGAATGCTGATTTATTTTTGCTGCCAGGCACGTAATTCAATAGACATGTACAGACAGTAGGTGTCAAGGAGTTTACATTTGGCAAACTGACCTGCAGCTGCTCAGGGAGATGAGAGCCTAATGCACATATGGCATTATACAAGTTTACTAGCAAATGTGTTACCCTTGTATGTCAATAGCTCAGCTGTGCTCCTTTTTCTTACGGGAAGAAAGTAAGGGGCAACCCTTTAGCATGCCCTGTTGGAAGGAGCAGAGCGGGTTCGTGAAACGTCAGAAAGCCGTGTGTTGGGGACCCTTAACATAATCCTTGAGAGCAGAACAAAACAGTCAGTGTGATCTCCACAAATACTGGCTACAATAGGAGATTTCTAATTACTTATTACTTTTTTAACTTTGGACCCTATCTCCTAATTTTTTTTTCCAGTCATCTCTGAAAATTGAAATTTCAGTTCACTCTGTGCATTTCCTCCATGTATATGGATTTACAGCTTGCCTTTTACAGTGTTCAATAGGTGAGCTATTCAAGGACAGTTATTTAGCAAAATACACTTCTTACTGTTGTATGGATCAGATCTTTCAAAACAAAAACCGCTGCAAAACAGGTGTATGAATGTTCAAAGTTCCTTCTTCCTGTACTAGCACAACTTAACAGTTAGCCAACTAAAAGACAACAAAAAATAAAAGACTATAGCCTGTACACACCACTAATTTCTTGATAAGTATTGTTTTCTAAATTATTCACACATTTTTTAATCCTCTCCTTCTGTGTTTTGAGGGCTTCTCTAACACTTTCTATGTACAATTCTTTTGCAGTGTAGACTGTGTTGTAAAGGATGATGACAATTAGTAAAAAGGCAGCAACAACTAGACCAAAAAATCTGAGGCACATCCTGTAGTGAGTTAGAAAACCACAAATACAGTGGCGTAGTCATATCTTCAGCCCATGTGAATATCAAAGGATGGGCACCTCTAGATGAGGTGAACATATGCATGTCTTCAGCTGATAGTGCCTGCTACACAATTAAGTTTAGTATCCTAGTAACATCTGCCCGTGCCTCCTCCAGCAGTGATGTGCAGTGAACTTTTAAAGGGCAGACTTCAGCACGCTGAATAAAAAGCAGCAGGCAGAAGGGCAAAGTCAAAAATTTAGAAAAAAAGGCTGCAGGCTGTTTCGTGGGGTCTTTAAAAGTGCATTTTATTAAAGGAGCAGAAGACTTGTGTGCCTTCTAAGCATTTAAGAAGTAGTGGAGTGTTTACATTAAAGAGGACAAGACTTCATTAGAGCCAAAAACATTTGCTAAAATAGCAGATCATGCCTGAACACAACAGGTTTGACTGGAGCAGGGACCACAGTTCAGAAAGAAATTACAAGGGCAAAACGAGGATCAAAGAGAAAAAGCTGAAGGACATAACTAGACACAAGCTGTTCTGATACTGTCTGGTAGGACTGGTTTGCATATTTAAAGGCCAATCAAAGCATTGTTTTGTATGCATCTGATTAAATGCTAAGATCTTTAACATATGAAAATCTTTGGGCTGATGTAATTTCACTCCAGTACAACCCCTCACCCAAATGCTAGTCGAATCCAGGTATGAACTACAAGCAGACTTTGACTGGATGTTGCCAAAGTCCTGGACGTAAGAAATTTCTGGCATTCCTGTAGGAAATCCTGTGTTTCTCACCACTCTCCTGTGTTTTCAGTGAGTAGCTATAGTATGTCCCTGCAGCTCTCAACTGTGAGAGAGGTACAAAATGCCTCCCCAGCAGGGTTGGAGCTGATGTTTTTGTAGTGGATCCCACTATGAAAAGAAATATCCAGTGACAAATGCTTGGGCCTCACTAAAATTGCCCGGTGATCTCGCAAATCACACAGGTAGATTCTGCAGAAAGTGCCTATGGTTGGGGAGATTTGCATGTCTGCAGAATCTAAATGAAATACTTCAAGCTCTAACAACCTTGTATTGAATATACCTGGACTTGTTATTTTCTGACGAATTTGTATGAATCAGCCTGGGTGGCGATTTTTTCTGCACTTGTGCAGAAAAGTTGAATATTGATTCGATACATATCTTTATTAAATATTTTCCTGCCTAAATTTTTTAACTAAACAGTTCATCAATTGTCAGCTGAAACACTACAAACCTTTAAAAACTTCTCTGCAAGACTACGCTTCATATGTCACTGAAAATCACATTTGCATCTGAATTATTTTGCTTCTCATAAGGCATGAAGTCTGATGGGGACTCATGTCTTGTTAATTAAACATGCTAATTATTTTGTAGCTTGATTATGTATCATCAGCTAATTTAAAGGGAGAATTACTCTTTCAAAATACAAACAGTGAGGACACAGAAAAGCACAGGTACTTGATTTAAAATGTCCAGAAAAAGGATGTATTTGTGACCTGTAATAGTGGTAAAATTGGAATGATTTAAATCAACCTTAAAATCAAAAAGCTTCAAAGAAATTTACAATGCAGTATAAAAATAATTGTAGAAAATTTATAAAGATTGTTTTTATCTAAAGCTATGAGAAGCAAATATATTTTAATGGAACTCTTCAATTACAGAGAGAGCATTTTTTCTTGAATACATTTTATATAAATTTATATTGCTATAACAGTCATTAAAAGTATACCTATTCAATGCTCTGGGTGTCTTAGAACAGTAATATTATAAGAAACAAAATAAAACACCTTAGCAAGAATAAAAGTTTCAACAGCAGCTTAGTTGGATTTCTATGTGTAGAAGCTGTTTTTTAATCCTCCCATTACTCTGGGATGCCTACATGTTTGTAATGCAATAGCAAATTTGTTTGTTTCAAATTTGTTCCATGGGTGGGTATGTGACCTAAGCCTTGATCTATTGTAGTGAAGTTAAACGAGAAGGCTTTTCTTTTGACTGGCAAGGCAATGCAAGCCTGCTGCCATCATCCTGTATATGTCCTGCAACACCATTGACTTAGCAGCTTTTACAGGAAAACACATAAATGAAACAGAAGGTAACTGGTGTCACAGTCCTCATTTTCCTGCAGTATGGCACCGTGTTGGCCATATCATGGTTCATGTGTTCATGACCTGTATTCCTCTTGCTCTACAATGAGTTTTGATTTTCAACTCTGACTACACAGAATCACTCATTATGATCATACAGAAAAAAAAAGTTTTTGACTAGACACATATACTATTGAATTCTGTGATATATTTAGTAAATGAAAGTTATTTAAACAGAAGAAGGATATTTTATCAATAGGTCAATTAAAATCTATTTGTGTGGTGAGCAACCTTCCGCAGCCCCTCTAGCAAAGATATTTCACACTGAACTTGATTTTTTCCCCAGCTTTAAAGGTCACCTAGAACAGAGTATAACAGCACTTAGATAAGTATAACAGAAGAAGATTAAATTGATGCCTCCAATTCCACTTGCTAGAAACAGAAGTTGTAAAATTTCTAATCTCTAGTGAGGTAGGTTTATTTTGGCTGAATAAAACAGCTGTTGAACCTGAGTTGTTATAATCACAGAACTGTAGAATTGGATTTTAAAAAATTTTATTTCCAGTTTATAGTATTAAAATGTATCTTATCATAATGTATATCATTTCATCAGCTTAAGGTTGAAATCTGCATCATGTAAGATTTACATGTTATATATATTATTTCATTAATTACTATATTTATACGTGTTATACATAAATTATACATTAATATATAAATATAAGATTTATATAGAATTTGCTTAATATAAGATCACAAACCATGTAAGAATGACTATTGTCTACTGTGTCATACCTTAGGAAGGACTTCAAGCATGTAACCCTATGCAGTCATTGATTCTCAGGCAGTCTCCTGTGACTCAGTAATTTAGCCTTGCCTGATATTTATCTGGCTTTCATATAAAATGTGTGCACCATATGCATCTTACTGACATAGAGATTTTTAACATCAAATCATTAGAACGTACCATGTTAAGTGTGAGTGCGTGTGTGCAAGAGAGAGAGAGAATAGAGAAAAGGAAATATTAAAATCACAAATTATGAGCATTTACGTGTTAATAGGTGTTTGACAAAATAGCTACATATGAAGGTGAGAATCAACATCCTCAACTTCCTTATATTCAAGCGAAGTTTGATAAGCAAGCAGAGACAAAAAAATTAATTCTGTTTTAGTTAGTTGTTTATTTCAGTCTGTATCCGCACATGTTTCTTAGTAGCTGGTCTAACAAGTCACTTCCGAAACTGGCTGTTATTAAGTTAAATCCCCTTGTGAATTCCACAAGCAGGTGGAATCACTTAAAGAGGATTTCCCAGAGAGTAGTCTGTTTATAGTGGCAGAGACTAAACTAAAAGATTTTGGACAATGTTATACGTTCCTCCAGCATATAAAATCATAGGAAGCAGTGAATGTCACTCTCAGAATTTGTTCAACTCGTATTTGTCCTAGAGAGGTGCATCGCTGTGACAGTAACAAGGTATTAATAAGGATGCATGATTCTGATAGAATTGCAGCATTCATAATGAACCGAGGGGCTGCCTCCCACACAGAGCGTCACTAACAGGATCAGGATTTACAAAAGAAAAGGAAGGAGAGGTTCTGCCCCACAACAACCTGTCTATCCATACAACTAAACAGTGAAGGGCGATAAGACAGAGGTGCGTCTGAGCCAAAGGAGAATAGTGAACCAGCCAATTCATTCACAAAGATGTTAACTTTTTAAAACTTCTGAACTGTAGCAAGAAGAGACTATACCAAGTCAAAACAACCTGAGGAAAAATGCTTTCCAAACTCTGAGGATGTCTGATACCCTGCAGCACCTCTTTTCAAATACTTCAGGCTAACTTTCATCTATTGATAAACACTGAAAACATTGAGATGTGAAATTCAGACAAATAATGTATTTTACTAAAAATTGAAAGACTAACTTGTACATATGGCTGGTGTTATAGACCTCAAAAGATGGATTTTTAGCATCCCTTAATTTTAAGAAATTAGGAGTCAATCCTTCTGTGCAAAATGTTTAATACCTGGCAGCCACACTAGGAGCTTAACACTTACAAACTCATGATTGTCAAAGAACTGCCTGCACTGAGGGATGGTCTGTGGCTGTATGTTAAAGAAGTCAAAGGAATCATTGCCTAGGGCCTTTCATGGATTTATCGTCTAACTAATAACCTTAGATAGATTTGGGAGACTTGTTGAGAATATTTTAGTCAAAGAGTTTTATCCTTTGAGAGAGGTTGTTGGTATTCCCCATTGTAATGCAGGAATTCTTGTCTCCAATTGGCAAAACTTTTCAAAACAAACTATGTAATTGGGTCACAGCGTCTAATATTACCAATTGACTACTTGTACAGCAAGTAAGTTCCACTTTGTCATGCACCTAGTCTGTGTAAAACAAATTACTCAGGCATACTCTGTTAAGTTTTAAAATACCGGTCAAGAGAAGACTTTTCTATTTTAGAGCTTTCTTGCCTACTATGTATAGAGACAAGTACTAAAAAATAAAACAGCAGCTCCCAAACCTACAAGAATGCACGTATGTTCTGGGTTGGCTTTCATGAACTGATCAGGCCTTTGTATCTGCTCATTAGGCACTTCAGCCTAAGGACATTTTAAATTCAAGCCACAATATGGAGTAGTTAATGCACAGCCAAACTGAGACTTCAAATCTTTTGAAAAGATCACACAGGGATTTTTATATCCTCATCAATATTTTAAATGCTATGTATTCATTTTAGGAAATTATTATAATTTTCTTTTCTGAATGCAAATGTGCTTCTAAAACAATGTGATATGATATTCTCTTGGCTTTGTATATGTGTCTGTATGCATATATTTTTTTCCCAATCTTCCCTTCACCTGCAGTTCTTAGTTGCATATTTACTGTGGTCAAGCCATTTCATCTTCAGCAAATCTCATCTGACCACGTGTGAAAAGGTCATGCTAGTGAGAAAATGTGATTAGGACACATGATAATTCTCTGGCTGTAAATCCTCTTGAAACTAATGGGAGAGGGAACTCACTGGAGTATGACACAGCAATCAAAAAGCACCAAACAACATCCTGCTGGACCATACTCTACGAATATTTGGTTCAAGCTCTGTTCAAGACTAAATAGCTACAGACAGTAGAGAATGGGAGAGAGCTTCTGCTTTAGCCATTATCTGAAGTGCCACAGTCCACATGTTCAAAATTAGTAGAATTTTAAGTGCCAGCCACCCTAATTTGTAACTCTTCTTAGATTATGCATGTCTATTCCATCCATGAAAACTATGTTTAGGGAACATTATTTGGGTTGTAAAGCCAAGTACTTGAAAACTAAGACATATTAGATTTTTGATTGTGCTTTTAACTTTAATTCTGCCTCTTTGTTTGTCCACTGAGTGCAATGAATGACCCAAGATCCTGTGGTAAAATAAGTAATCATATAATTATAAACTACTTGTGCCATGAGCAAGAATAGCTGGGGGTGCTGAGACAAATACAAACCTGGTGTTTCTTAAATACGGAGAGGGTAAGGGCAAATTAAATAACTTTCTTTATTGTAATACTATTGTACATGTTAGTTTCTTGACCATCTTTTAAAAAGTAAAATCAAACTATCTTTTCTGTGATAACACGTGTGTATATGATCCATGGAACCTGCCCTGCTAAGATAATGCCTTTTTGCTGAGATTTTAAACCCAGTTCTTAATAGAGCATCGCGGCTTACTGGCTGCCAGCTACAAGATAAAGTTGGACAGAAATTTTTCTGAGGCATGTTATTGGACATGCTCCCAGGCAACTGGATTCAGGTGGCCCATCTTGAGCAGGGGGGTTGGACCAGATGATCTCCAGAGGTCCCTTCCAATCTCAGCCATTCTGTGGTTCTGTTAAGATTAATCGTGTATTTTATATGCTTTATGAGAATGTGCCAAATCTACTGAAAAATTATTGCTTGTTCATGTAGAGTCCCAGCCGGTCTCAGATTTACTTCCCTTGTTAAAGAAATCAGTCTGAGATACTAAAAATATCTGCTAGGTTTCTCTTCTTTCTCTTTCTTTTTTTTTTGGATAATAGCTTTCATGTTTCTGTGGAGTCCTGGAATGACTGGAGTGCCAGGCCAAGAACAGGAGGGGAAAGAAAAATTAATGCTTACCTAACATAAATGTGAACAACACAGTTAATTTTTTAGGATGAATTTTACAAGTTCCATCTCCTTAGAGGAGTATTTCTGGTTTTGTTTTTTTGTGTGTTTCCAGTTAAATCACTCTCTAAAGGTCTCAGGATGGCCTGATCTGATTATAACAAACTCCAGCAATCTTTTAATTTTTTTTGGGGGGGGGACTTGTTTTGATTCATTGAGTTTTCATCTTTCTGCTGTTTCAAAATTACTGTGAATGAATATAGTAAATAGGAAGCAAAGCAATTTTCATAATAAAGGACTTTGCTAGGATTATTTTTATTGCAACCTTACATTCAAAAGAATGTGTGCTTTATTTCTTCCTAAATTTCAGAGATTCTTTTTTGAAATGTCATAAAAGTTAAGTTGTGTTATGGCAACATAACAGTAGCTAAAGGCATTCTTAAAGACTGTAAAGATTTAAATATACAAAACACAGGCTTCCTACAGCTGAAATGAGAATAATTAATTCAAAAGAGTGAAAAATACACCTTTCAGTTTTCATGAATTAAAAATATAAATGAAAAATATGGTACCAAGAGTAGTCATAATGTTTACCCACTAAAATATCAAATTTTCCAATGAATTGCCCCACAATTTGTTTTTATTTGTCACAACTGTTACATTGTGTGTCTTAAAGAAAGAATGAGCACACATGGGGAGAAGTTTATAAAGTTTTTTAAAAACTTTATAAAGAAGAATTATCATGTAAAACTCTCTCTCTTAGCTTGTTACCAGGTCTTGTTAGATATATTTGCCTTCTATAGAGAAAGTATGTATATGCTGGAGCTGCATCCTGGCTTGTGTACTAGTCATATAGGCTTTTAAACAAGTAGCAGTGAGCCAGGGAGAGAAATGCATCTTCTAGTACTTCCCGAAAGCTAACAAAAATCTGGAGGTGCTATGTATCTGTGCTGATGGGGGAGAGGGACAGAGGGAATGGGAGAGTAAAACAGCGAAGTGATTGCTGAAATTTCTAGGTGCTAAGATCATAAGAAATTCTGTAATGAATTAGGCTACAAGGTCATGCAGCAAATTTCATGTTTTGCAGTGGACAGACAGCAACAGACACACAAGAGAAGAGCATCAGAACAGAAGTGCCCGGATTCCAATAATTCACATTTTAGGAACTTCCTGAAATGGAGGTTGTAGCCACATCTTGGAATTTAATATATTTTTAGACTTATTTATGCTCTCTCCTTCAAAGCATCCTGGTTCAAAGAATTCCACAATTTAATTGTGCTATGCAAACAGAGAAGTTTTGCCCCTTTTAAACTGTGTGCATAATGATTTTGTCTGGTGTCTTCTACTCCTGTGTTACAAGAACAGTAACTAATATTTTTCCTTTGCCCTTTATCCATACCATTCTTGATTTAATAGATCTCCTAATTAGTTGCTTTTACAGGGAATACCCAGCCAGCTGCTTCTCTGGCACATTAAAGGGATTTTCAGCTTTGATTGTTGCAGTGTCAAGAGAGCGAGAGAGTCCTTTAGGTAGGCAGGTCCTAGACTATTTTAAGATCTACACGACAGTGCTTTGGGGAATGTTCCTAAATTATGATGATCCAGCAAAATTATCATTAACTTGACATCTTGTATGCCTGAAATAGAATCAGACCTTTTATATTTGTTGGTGTTGAACAATGCTTTAACTGGCCAGGGGGACTGCTGCTCAAAATGACATCCACATTTAGTTTAGTAAGCAAAACTGTTGTTACTTGTGAAATGTTTTGTGCACTGGCACATGTGTTTGAAGGCAGATCGGCACCTGCCAGTGATGCACACTTGGCTGGGGCTGTAATGTGCTCTTCACTTCTGTGACTTCCAGGGATGAAGAGGACAGAGAGGACATGTTCCCAGGGAGTGTTTCTGTCACGGATACAGATGCCTTTTTTGTCCCTTAACTTTTGACTACCTCTGTGCTGGTAGTCACTTGGTTGGGGATCAGAGGTTGACCACCTCCTCATGTCTGGTCTTAGTGCAGAGCGGGAACATGAGCTGCAACTGGGAAAAGGTATCTGAATTTGAGTTAACCTTTAAGCAAATCCTTGTGAAGGCAGGTGTCACGGTCTGTTTGGGTCTCTCAAATTTACAGGACAATGTACTCTGTAAATTAAACTTTATTTTATGGGCTCTTTAGGAAAAGATACAAGCAACAAACAAGGGCTAACACATGAATTCACTAATTAGTCAATTAATTTGTGAAGTTTCTAACCCATAAGTTCTCTAATTCGTAACTCACAACTCGTAATTTGTAACTTGTGCACCTGTGAGCAAAATACTTACCGAGCCGATGGTGAGAGCACTCATCCTTCGTCCTCCGTCATGGTGTGAGCATCCCCTATATCACACCGAGAAGCACAAAAGCCTCAGCAGTCCCGCTGCTGTTGGATCCACCTCAAAACCCTTTTTTTGAGTAAACTGATATATTTCTACATCCCAGCTTGGAAGGTTGGTCTATACCATTTCCGTGAGTTAGTGGATTCTGAAGAAACTGCCAATCAATGTGCAAGGATGATGGCTGCAGGAGACTGCAAGCTGCAGGTGGTAATGGCTGCATAAGGACGTCTAGCCCTTTCTGGCCACCATGTCCTGCCTATGTGCGGCCCTCACTTTCACCTAATGGTGCTGTTCCCAGCATACCTCAGATCTTAGCATGAGCTGTGTGTTAGCCAAAATCCGAGCAGGAGTTGAGTACACAGTCATAGCGGGATATGAAAGGTAGCATGTTTTCTCCGCCCAGGGTTTTTGTGAATGCAATCGGACACAGCAGGGTATGTGCTTAAAACCAGCTCTGCCTTTGGAGAATTGGGTAAAAACCCACAGCTTGTCAGGTGGAGACAGAGAAGCTTTTGATTTGGAAACTGAGGAAAGTAGATCATGTGTAGATTGCTGATGAAAGATCAGTGTCTACAGGCCATTGGTTAAGGTAGTTCTAAGTTGTTTGTTTGTTTGTTTGTTTTTTAGGGGTTTTTTTTTGTTAGTTTTTAAAGAAGGAAAAATAGCATTTCAGGTCTTGGCTGCTTAAGATAGGTCATAAATCATTAAAAATTCTTTTGATGTTAATGTATTTTTTGATTTGTGAATGAAGAAAATCCTTGTTGGCTTTTAACAGCATTAAATATTTCAGAAAACAAACCAAATAAAACAAATATTTGGGTTTTTTCAGTTTCTTGTTTTTTTCAATTGCGTTTGCATCCTGAAATTTTTGCTTGGGTAGGTAAAGATGATGTTAAGGATTATAAAATTGTTGTTGGAGGTGTTGCCACATTCAGTAAGCAATTGTGGTCTAGCTAATAAGAGTAGAAAACATTTGTAGCAACCTTGATATTATTGCAGAAAGAATTGCATATAAAAAATGCTGCCATTACAACCAGTCTCTCTCATTGTATATATATGGACTTGAACTTCATATGTTGATGACTGAGTATTCTCTGATCTGCCTTTCTGTTGCCATATCTGTGCTGTTTGTGCTTTTGATTAATGGAAAAAAACAGTGGAGCCATATAAAAAATGGTTTCTATTCTTTGTTTGCTTTACCTGTATTAGTCTTAGTGGTGGTGAATCACAGCTTTTTTTCTTTAATGACAATTTCTTGAGGGCTTTGTTATCTCTGTTAAGAATTGTGTGTCTCATAAAACATTGTCAGAATGTATTTGCTTGTGTAAAGTACCTATTCTGGTAGTCTGTGAGCACTGTGCATGGATTAAGAACAACAAAAGGAGGAGAGGAGAATAATTAAAAGCTATATTGGATATAATGAGGCCTTGTTAGCTTAAAGGGAACTGGGAAAAAATTTTAGCTCTGTCTGAACACCTGTGTTTGTATGTACAAACACACACAACCAAAGACTGCCTTCTCTAAAGTAATGGGATTAGACTCCTGTGTTTATATGGGCCACTAAACCTTCATGTTACCCAATGAATTTTAAAAGGAGTGATAAAACAGAAGACATCTTATTAAAGAGAGGTCTTGGTAGCAGTAAAACTATGATCCCTTTTTTTAGGATTTTCATTGTTCGGCAAGAGAAATCCTGATAATTGGACATGAAATTTCCACAACCCCTGCAATTTCAGGGGCAGATATTTAGGCTCTTTGAAAACCTTGCCTGACTAGCCTCTATCTGTGACTAGTCTCTGTGATGTACCCGGTTCAGGAAGCCCTTCCGTTGACACTGCTCTGGCTGAGAAAAAACTCACTCACTTAAGAAAGCGCAGTCCCCAACCTGGCTAATGATCTGATTCAGTGAAACAGCCATGAAGGGGTTGCTGAGTGCTGGGAGTACACCAGTGGCAAGCACAGGACTGTCTTTGCTACAGTGTGCTGATCACTGGAAGAAAATATATCTGCAGGTGTATAATAACCACTGCTGCTCCCACTGAAATAAGCACACCTAACGGTGGCAGTGTGAGCAGGGCTGGTGTCCAAACAAATGCAAAATAATCATTTAAAAGCATTCATTAATACGAAATAATTCCTTCCAAATTATATATTGTCCACACATTTCCAAGGGATTTGTAAGTAAGTAACTACTTAACTTTATCGCTACAAAAGGATAGTGTCAATCTACGAGAGGGATTTGAAGTAGAAACAGAACAGAAGTAATTTTATAATGCCTATAAAACAAACCAACAAAGCCAATGGAAATGAAACTCTGTTCTTTCTTCTGAGACACTAGTATTTTCCAGGGCAAACCAATTTTTCAAAATACAGGAAATGAAACTGGGACTTTATAATGGAAAGTGATTACAGTTTTAGTTCTGGGTAGCATGAAATCTGCTTCTTTTACTGCTATGGATCAGAACTTGCTACCTGGAAAATAAAAAAAACCCAGCAACAACAAACAAAAAAGTAAACCTCAAACCAAGTAAGCTGTTTAAAGGCAGTCTGTCTCATATCTTGGCTAATATTCCAAGAATATTCTGCAGATATCCAGCACTACTGAGAACTTAGAAGATGCGTGAATTGAACATGAGATTATGAGAACCAGCTGCTGAAGAGGTTTGAGCAAGATGCTTGCAATCAGTGGGGAGTTCTGGAAAAATGGGAGACTGACACTTGCTTTCTAAAGCTACAGGAAATTGTCTGGCACTGGGCACTTCAGGAAACAAAAAAACCATGAAAAGCCCTCCCCAGATCTGGAGGAGGCACATGTCAACATATAGTTACAGCTCGGTCAGAAACTAGGATTGGACACCCTTGCTGGAGCCATTCTGCCTCTCACCTACCTACCGTGGTAGGCTCTCCGTTGGGGTGACGGCGCGTGATCAGCAACTGGGGATATTATCAGGTGAGAGGGGCAGATAGGAAAAAACACCCCATGTTCTCTTCTACAGAAACTGTCTTTGCTGCAGATCCATCCCCAGCTGGAAATCCCATTTGCTGGAGATCTTGCAGACCACAGAGCTGTGATTCTGCAGATGTCAGAGGGAATACCCTAGGGAGAGAGGACAGTAATGAAGATTTGAAGTCTCTTTGTGAGCGGTTGCAGTGTCTCATGGAGCCTAGGCGTTTGACTTCTGTGACTTATTTTCTTCATCTAGAATGCCTGGTGACTGGGCTAAGTTTCCATGAATTCTCAGATAACAATAAAGGTCACTTTGTAATCAAATGACATTAGTTATAATATAAGTTGCAGGATTTTTTAAAAAAGAGAAAGTTGTTTTCTGATAACCTTACAATAAGTGAATAATTTTTATAACCTCAAAAATTAGAATCTATGTCCAAAATTTTGTGGCATTTCTGAATGTGAGACCATTCAGTACAATACCTCTAGATGTTCAAAATGTAATAATTGGGTGCTAACTACAGAATGAATATAGAGATATTTTAATCTGAAAAAAAGGGATACTACCATAAAAATATCTTTATAAATATTCTTGTATTTTAGTTTAGAAGATCCAGTTTAAATCAAGATTTTCATTGTTAAAATGCCAAAATATACCTGGTAACAGTAATCATAGAAAGAATATTATGTTACTCTATTATCTAAATCACACTTGGCTGTTGCAGGTGAATAAGGCCACTGACTTTCAGATTGTACATAATCTTCAGGACATCTTTCCAGTAAGTTTACTTTGTTTAAAGCAGTCCACAACCCTGCAAATATAAATCTTCTAAGCAATGATGGATTAGATCTGGTAGGAAACTTTCCGTACCAGTATCCTCTGTGAGCATCAATGAGCAGCTGAATATTGACAAAACAGCCTCTCAGAGAAAAAAGTATTTTGTTTTTATAATCATCGAGAAGTATGGCTTTTTTGGGAGAAGGAAGAGGAATAACCCATTTATGCTTTAAGTGTTCCAGGAATTTAGGAGGTGTCTTTCTAATGTATTTTTATATATATATATTGTTCATTACAATAATATGTCTATATCTAGATACTTCATAATAGTAATTATAATAATATGTGCTACAAACTGAAGCTGAGAGGCCCTGTCAGATAAGTTCCTCTTTCACTAATTTTGTAGGGCTGAAAGATTGTTTACTGAATTTTGGATTAAGAATATCTTTGAAATGTTTACTGCTTACTAAAATTTGATACCATGTCAGCATACATAATAGCTGGATGTGTGTTACTGCCTGACTGTCTTGTCAGTTTTGCTTACACCTTTTAAGAGGCTCATTAATGCTCACTGATTTCAGTGGGAAAAGTGAATGCAGGGAACCTGGCAGAACCGAGCTGTTGCTCCAAAGGGCAAGGTCAGTGTTATAGTCATGGACCTACTCTAGAGTAGCTGCTCTAAAATATTCAGCAGCTGAGAGACTTAGATAATCCACAGATAAGATTAGATCCGTAAACCCAGTGATTTTTAAATAAAAAATATAGAGTATCCCTTCATTTACTAATTTTTTTTCTTTTTTTTTTTCTCCCTACAATGCTTCCAGGTAATTTATCAAAACGGAGTTGTCAGATAAAAACTAGTATTATTTTGGCTGTGGATGATGGTTAATGCATGGAGGAGCAGGGAAAGGGTAAAAACAAGTTAGAAAGGACCTTGGAGAAAGTAGGGGTAATAGACCACCTAATACGCTATACAAAAATGCTCTCCACTATGCAAACATTTCTTTGTGAGGTAGCAAATGATCTTTTTGCCTTGAGTGGAATTGTTCACATGCGCATAACAGTGCACTAATGTGAGTATGGATATGTACAATCTGTCAGTCGTTTGGGTTTGAAAACAAGATGAGCGTTGGGGTTTTTAAAATTTTATTTTAGTTTATCCTGGCCCACTCATGTCCTCTGATACCATTGTGCTAGAAGCTTTATTCATGGGCAGCTAAAGGATTACCCAGTCCAAGGATTCTTTTGTCAATGGTAGAAGACAATTATTAATGCATATTAACAGCAAGACAGCTATGATTATGGCATTAACTAGATATGCTTGTAGGTGACAAGGCACATAGGAATTTTAAGAGAAAAGAAAATAGAGATGTTGTGGATGCCCACAGATAGTTTTGTCCTTGCATGGCAATTGCAATGGGAGCACAGAAGTGTCTGTGGGGAACATTCAGGCTCGCATTTTTAACGAATGAGAGCCCAAACCTTGATACACAATGAGGAGTAGTAAGCTAGGTAGAAAGACAAGCTACAAAAGTGAGATGAAGCTGTTTGAACCGATTGCAGTGGAAGGTACTGAGGTCCCAGGCTAAATCTGGCCTGGGTAATTGTTCACTTTGCCCTTCCCTTGAAACAGTCCACTTCCATGAAGAAGGTCTTTCTGACAGAAGTATAACCATGTTCATTTTCCCAATGGTTGTTCTTTGTGGCCTATTTATAATATATATATTTTTAGCTGTGGCAGTGCTATGTATTCCATGTGTTTACAGTTATAAATGTATGTGTGGTTCTCTTGCATAAATGAAAACTATAATGTCCGTTGAAGCCGTTTTCTTACATGTCTTTAAATCAGGAAGTCACCAAGGATAAGAAGTCACTGGAACACTTAAGTTATTCAAGTCTAGTCTAACTTAGTATTTATAATATATCACATTTATCAATAGGGCTAAGCGATAAGATCTGGCAAAACTAAAGGTTATTCAAAAGGATTCATTTCCATCAATAGCTCCATGAGTACTGGAATTTATAACACCTCATTTCCTGAGCTCTTGTATGTCATGACGGGACTGTTTACTGGGGCTGGAACATCATAACATGCGTCTGCCTGCTTCATACATCTGTTCTTTCCCAAGCTGGTTTTGTGATGTCTCATAGAGATGAGCTAACACAGTAGCCTTTCCCTTAACTTGAGGAAGGGGCACTAATTTGGAACCCTATTCTCCAGTCTGCTAGTTGTTAATGAAACTGTAGGAATAGTTTGGTTTTAATTTGATTTGAAAGTGGCCACTAGATCCAGAATTTATTATGGGATACTGAAGGACAGGCAGGCAGACAGTGCAACTGGGAAACAAGGCTGAAAAGATAACTAGTCCTTAACTCACTGTAAAGGGATTCTGTCTACCCAGACACTCTTTGATAGCTTCACAGATAAAATGCAGAAACCTTTCCCATGTCTCAGTATGGAAGAGATGCCTGATAATGGATAATTCAACTTTTAAAAATGCATTTTAAACAGTTTCTTTTTCTGCATACTTCTTCAAAATATAAGTTATAGTTAAGCTTTTACTATCAATGTGTTCAATTCTGAATTGCCTTTGGGAAGTCCTCAGAGAAGGTTACTGCTTTTGCCTTAGTGGTGAGATGGAAAATAAAAAAGCCCTCAACTGTCAATGTGGCATTCACATCCAGCAAATTCCCTAAGACGTTGCTGATGATAACTTTGGTTTTTTCCACTGGAATGCAGGAGCTTCTAAGATGTTTGTGTTTAATGGCAGTTTAAAAGGACTATCTTCACTCAGTTTCTACCCATTGTTTGTGACCATGGGGGACTTAAATCAATACCCAAGATGTTTCCTTACAAATTTCCTCTGATGCAGCAGGAACCACATTTGATTACCCAAAACCTGTTTTGAGATAAAGCTCTTGATATGCAGAGCTGCAAACTTTTCCTCCTGATCTAGAAAAAACACATCTTTGAATGGCATGTTTTCTGAACAATGCATTACCTAGTTTAGCATGTAGCCTTTCTTGGGAAGGAATAATTTACTCATCAACACCAATGGAAAAGATATTAGCTGTGGACTGTTTTGCTTATAAAAGAAGTCACTGAGTCACGATCCAAGTCTGATTTGTAGCTGCTATGAGTAATAATACTTTCATCAAAGTAAATGTTGCTACAGCAGTTTGGAAACTGCATATAATATTAGTTAATCAGGACATGATAGTGTCTGTTACATAGTCAAGGTCATGCTAATGCAGAGAGGTAAGTGGCTCCTGATTTAATGCAATAGTAATTGAAATAAATAGACAAGAAACACAAGTAAAAGAAAAGGATACATGCATGTTGGTTGCTTGGGTTCTCTTTTTTTAAATGACTGACTAAGGTGGAAGGATCAGCCTCAATTCAGTTAGTTCTTCAACATATACAACGCTTCTTATGTGAGTAGTTTTCTTTCACTGAAGTCTGGGGTTTTGAGCATTCTTTATTTTTTGCATTTGAAGTCTGCTATTAGGTTTCAGACCCTAAAGGGGAATGAATTCACTCATTTCCTAACCTAGTTAGAGGGCTGGAAACAGTGTTTAAAACGGGATTTTAAAATAAATAGCTGTAATTCATGCACTTCCTAATATGTGAAATTCATAAATTGGGACATCTAGTACTTATAAAATGACATAAAAATAGAGATATTTTATGAGATAAATGAATACAAACCTAACTCTGTAGAAATATACTGCATCAGGGGACCTTTTTTGGAGTTTCATTAGAAAAATGTTGACTATTTTGTTATTAAAAGCCAGTTCCCCCTAAAATAAAAAAGACCTAATTTTTTAAAGACGTAGTCCTAATGACATGCACTTTTTCATGATTACTGGATTAAAAAAAAATAACTGAAACAGCTGACTGTATGCCTATATACTGCTGAATGACTACCAAAAAAAGAAAGCAAAAGCTTTTTTTGTGACTTATCTTATTACAGAGGCATTTCTTGCATCATGTAGACATTTTTTTTCTTCTTGTATTGCAGAAGTCTCGTGCATAGAAAGCATGATATTTGCTTTCTTGTTTCTTCTATGATTTTATTTTTACATGTAGGGTCATTCAGACTATCATTATGAATACAAAGTCTTCTGAGCTCTTTGAAAAGGACAAGAATGGAGGGATATGCCAAAAATAATGAATGTCAAATGTTTCCTGTAGCTAAAATAATTCTTGGTTCCTCTGCAGTTTACAGTTGTTGTTTTGCAGAACTCATCCAGTTCATAAACTTTCCCATGTCCAAAAATTCATATCGAATCAGGAAGATTTCATCTAAGTTTTATATATGTATGCATATGTATTATATACCTATATCATAGCTTTGATATTATTTTTCCTGCGTCTAGATTTCTCCAAATAAATAACAGATTATGAAATACCAAATATTTTCATTTGGAGGAAAGGAAATACTCACTAAGAATATTGTTCCATCAGTCTTGACTCCAGCAATTACTCAATCAAGACTTAAACAGTCAGGTGACATAAGTGAATAAGAGTGTACAAGCGCTAACAGGTATCATATAACAGTATATGTTCAGGCAGAATTCTAGATAAACCTATTCCACCTTGGAGTATCTTACATCTTATACATCAAATTACATTATCTGCCAAATATGAAATACCAAGAATCACAAGAAACATCAGTGCTTAGTTCCAGGAGATGTCATGGGATGTTATGAAAAACACATGCTTTGAATAGCCATTTCCAATGTATTCTCATAATTCCCTCTTGAACCGCAGTGTGAGATCTATTCTGAATAAGATGAACAGAAGTTTAGTTCTCACTCAGAGTTTACCCAGTGCTCCTGATAAATGAAAAAGCCTTCAGCGAGCACGCAATGAAATATTCCCTTATTTGCACCTGAGGCCAAGTAGATCTTAAAGGTGGAACATGATGATACATCTGGAAGAAAGAATGTATCCCCTTTCTTTCTCCATCTCACCTCACTTTATCCCAGCCAAAGCTTGTCCCTCCATCCAGAGGACAATATAATATGGTGACATTGTCTCAAGACGTCATGCCCTTTTTTCATACTTTAAGGAGTTGACATTATTTCTTACTTCTCTGTGAATCATCTACGAGAAAGTACTTTCATTGGCTAAATAGGCAATAATTATTTAAATCTTTTGATTCTAATAGAAATGTATATTTTGGATATTTCTTGCAAAGGAAAAAAACAAAGCAAAACAAAGGAGAGTGCTATGCCTTTATAGGAGTTGCCCTTTCAAATACAGTGGAAAGAGAAGGTGAATTCTATGAAACTGAAAGAGCAAATATAAGAAATGATAGAAAGAACAAAACTAGAGAGAGCTCACAGTGGATCCAATTGAGTTGAAACCATTTGTAAGAAATTGAGACTTATATAAACAAAATATGAACTCAATGCTAAAAAACAAAAGCAAACATATCACATTACAAAGCATCATGGATACATGGTACAAAGGAATCATGGTATGTCTTAATAGAAAAATGGACTTAATGTTCTTAAACATTAAAAAGCCTCTGACTGAGGGAAGGGGTGAGAACAATTATTCACAAGTGCTTTGGAGCACTTCGATGTGCTCACCCAATTAGCTGAAAATTTATTCTAACCTAATAAGAGGTCCTTCATTATTTGGTGTTTCTGGTTTTTAAGATGTCATGTGTCCAACTGTATTCTTATTATGATACTCCCTACATCTGCCATCTGTCCTGAATCCCCACCCTTTCTTCCCTCCATGCTACCTTCAGCAAAATTAATTGACTTAGAAAAAAAGAGGTCTCTTTTTCCAGTGTACTAACTTGCCTGGCCTGCTCGGACCTGCTTGCTCAACTAAAAAGGTGAATCTTTTGACCTGTGCTTTGAACTAAATGTGAGAAAGTAATTATAGTTACTCAGTCTTAGATAGCTGAGTAGGATTAAAAAAAAAAAGAAAAAAAAAGTTTCTTACTAAAGTGTACAACAAAGAACTGCTCTTTTCGGAGGGCTAATTAACCAAATGCAGCCTTGCCCTGGGCTGTGTTGTGTTGCTTTTCCATGTCTATTGCTTCTGGTTCTAGTTACCACAGCTTTAGTTGCTGGAGGAACTTTGTCCCATGCTCTGCTGTGTGGACTACCAACTCTCTTCATTGTCTAATAATGAAGAGCCATGAATGCTGGTTGGCACTCTTTTTTATATACATATTGTACTTTACTGGAGTTTGCTAAAGAAATAAAACTTGTGTGTCTTCCTCCTTTGGTGGATTTGGCCCCTCACCCATTCTGTTTTATTGGATTCACATGGGAGTTCCACATTTTGTAACTAAATACAAGATTTGAACTGCATATTTATAGGCTTTGTTATATATAAATAAGTCTGGATAACATAACCCACATTTCACTTTCTTTGGCAAAATCTCTGTTACAGTTGATATTTTGTGATGCCATTTTGATGTAGCTTACTCCTTTTTATCCTTCTCCTCCTTTTCTGGGGTCATTTCTCCCTTTCTCATGCATAAGTGCACACTCCCACGGAAGATCACTCCTGCATCAAGAAAGCAGAAAACTGCTCTGACTCATCTTGCTTACTGGCCTCAGTGCTTATATCAGGTGAAAGCAGAAGAAGGAAGAGGAGGAGGTCTTCAAATTAGTCTAGCAATAACATAATTTTAGCTGAAAGAAAGAGTTGAAAAATGGTCAAATAAAAGCTGGAGAAACCCCTTTGACTATAGTAATAGTTGTTTTTTTCTTTTATTCTTTTTTTTATTTTATTTTATTTTATGAAGGAACTGTAATCTAAACTCCAGAGACTTTCTCTGAAGGGATGGCCTGCATTCAATTGCAGGATAGCATAAAAAATTCTGGAAATAACTTCATAAAATTCTTAAAAATGTAAGCAAAAAATTAGCCCTGTGTGCAGTCCACCGTATACAAACTACAACTGAAATTCTGTGATTTTCTCTCTGAATGTGAGTAGCTTGTTCCTAGCAAATTTTCTACTTTCACATGCAATATATTTTTATAATACAATAGGTTGTAGGAAAACAGTGATGGCTGAGCATTAATTATTTTAGTCTCTGCCCATGCTATGAACATACTAAAAGTCACGTAACCCTGCAACCAAACATAAGCTGTTAAAGCATGATGAGAAAATATTCATAAAAAGCATGGCCATCATCTTTCCCTAACCCAGAAATATCATTCTTATGTTCTAAAGCTTTGGGTTTTCCTTAAGAAAATAAGGAAATTTCCCTTTGACATAGGAATATTTCTAGGGAATATAGGGTATTCTTGTGTTCAGCAAGTGCCTCGAGCAGAATGGCTAGTAACCGTAACACAGTTCTTAGGTGTGCCTTAATTTTTATTTGGTTTTGTGGTAGGCCAGAAGCTGGACATATATTAATTCCTTAACTGACCTTCTAATTAGCAGTGATCTCAGTGAACTCAAATTGTTTCAGGGCAGCTGAAAGTAGAATTTGTTGTCAGTCTGTGCAAGTGCCTGTGCGTTACCCATTTTTGTCTGTGCAGAGAAGGAGGAGACTTCTCTTGTCCAAAAGCCAAAGAGATTGTGCTCAATAGGGATGGGTACGTATGTGTTTGACTGACAACAAGGACTATCAGGGCATGGGATGAAGGCAGCTTAGGTCTTTCTGCTCTCCTGCAGAATATTGTCTTCTTTTATATCAGACCATCCCGTTCCATTACCTTGGCAGCACGAAACTACTGTTCCTCGATTTGCAGAGCTTGGACTAGCTAGGTGACAAAAAATAGTTTTTGCTAAAGCATTCCCTAAATGTAGAAGAATCTTGTGCTATACAAGTTATTTCCACATTAACGAACAATCAGACTTAGCTGATGTGTTGCCACTCATTTAGAGATGGCTGAACGAGTTTGAAGAAAATTATTAAGCTGGACATATTTGTTCTATGCCTCATTTAAAACAAAATTAGAAATTCCTTTGAAATGTAATAGAATTGTGTTGGTTTGCTTCATTATCCTGTGGTGATACTGAAACCTTGCATTTCAAAGTAGTCAAAGGTAAAAATGTTAAAAGCTGCAAAAGGGTCTTTGTCATGTCCTTTCCAGCTTGAACCTATGCAAGGATTAATAGGAACCTCTTTTAAATGTCTACTCTTCTGAGACGTGGAAGTATGACTATTAAGTGTACTTCTGATGGGGCACAGTATATTTTAATAAAACTGCTTACCATTCTGAATTTTCTCAAATATTACAACTATTACTGCATCAAATTCTTCAGTCCATAATGGCTTATATTAAGAATGTGAGTAAAAACTCTCTGGCTTATAGCAGTGTGTTCTTTCTTATCTAAATAGATTTGAATAGCTGCTATGCATATCACTGACTCATCCCACTTCGCTAAAAGCTCGATTACACGGAGCACCTCTGGGAATAAGGACTTTTATCATAAATGAAAGAAGGCATAAGTCAGAGAGTGCTCATCAAAGTTATACTGGGTCAGAACATGCTGCTCCCTTAAAAGCTCATATTCCGCCCCTTACATATTGTCCTTATTGTCACTCAGTTGAGTATTGCTACTGACACTGCAGTGATGGTTGCCTTAAAATTTTCATGCCAAATCAAATATTAAAAAAGATAATTCCTTTAATTTGCTGTATAAAAAAGAAGAGGATATTCTTAAAGTTTTGTTTTGAAAATACTAAAAATAGAGAAGAAGCATATTAAGTTTCCATAGTAATTCACATACCAATTCTTACAACTGATTAATGGAAATAATTCATTCAAAGACATTCTCAATGGCCAGACTCCAAAACCTTCTCCTGCAATTCAATAGTGTCAGCAGCATATACTGAGCATTCCACATCCACTCCTTTTACAGTTTCTCTATAAAAATACACATAACTTTAATTTTCCTGCCCTGTTTTGACAAAAGCTACAAAGCTGTCTGTTTCTGAGAGTAATTTACAAACTGCGTTATTGCGCTATCTCGGTATTAGCAATGTATGTATGTGGCCAGCTGCTGGAGGAAAATAGCCTGTGTCCAGCCATTATCTATTTATATTGAGAAAGGACTCCAGGATATGTCGAGTAGTGACCTTTGTTGCCAGCAAACTGCAAGGATAAATTCTTCAGAATTAATGTTTTTCACGCTGGAAATTCTGCCTACATGGAAATACTTTGTATTTCAGACATTTTTCCACTTTATTATGAAAGTTTCATACTTAAAATAGTTACGATTTTTTTTGGACAGAACCTGAAGATCACAACATCTGCATTAATTGTTGCTAAGCAGTAAAATGATATGCAAGAGGCATAGAGTTAGCAACAAATGTGTTCTCAGATTCCTTTTAGAGTTTGCGCAGGAACCTGTTCTAAGATTAAATGTTTTAAATTTGCATTTAATGTCTTTTCCCTGGCTGACCTTTCTGTCTTATATGTAACCACTAGTCTTCCACTGGTGCCACTGAACAGTGAGCTTACACTTCAACTATCACCTCTCTGGATGACCTTTTCATTTTTTTTGCTTTTGTTTAAATTACAGGTGAAAATGAAGTATATTTAATGACTCCATCTCAAATGGCTTCTGCCATTTTACAGGAAAAATGGCATTGCAGTGCGCTTGAGAAGCATTCCTTTTGTTCATTGAGAACTTTTAAAGTTGGTAATTAACTGGAGGCTAATCTCTTCAACCTTGTATTTGCAAATCTTATCCTGATTAAATGGATGGTAGTTTCTAGTGCCACTGTCAATTGAGATGTTGCAGTGCTTGAAGAACAGTAGTATAAACTCATCTACATTCTAACATTAAGTCAAAGACCAGAAACCCCTATTTTTCTTCTGTAGTGGAGGAAACAGTTAATAGTAAGAATTTGCTTAATGAGGTTATCTTTATTAAAGTCATCTTTATTAAATTTTTTCAAGATCATGATTTCTTCAGAGACTAAGCAAACTCATTCATTGTGTTGGAGGTGTTTTGACACAGCCCATTGCTTAGCAGAGGAAATAAAGAGTTCACAATCTAACCCTCAGTGACATATATAATCAGGCTGCAGGGTCTGATTGAACCTGCAGGACTTACTTGTGATAGGTCACATAAAGTACAGTTTTTTATTCCTGTCAGTGGGTAAGTACAGAAGTACTTCTAGAAAGGGGAATTAGGCATGCAAATTTGATTTTTTTTTTTTTACATGTACAATTATGGTCCCTGTTACAATGTGCCAAAAGTAGATTAAAATTAATTTATTTTTAAATATTTAGCTGTAATATTGCTCTGTGTAATTTGATTTGGTGTTTATTTCTATAAGCAGATACTTAATACTTTGCTGGTTAAAGCATTTATAGAAATTGCAGAAGGCTGGTTTTACTTTCATTTTGTAGCAGCTGGTGCTAAATTGAATATATCAAGCTTATTTAGACAGGAAAATTTACCAATAGTGAATATTTCTAGTTTTTGCCCTAAATATAGAGATATCTTTCAAGTAACTGATTGAAACTTGGGAATTTTACCTCCTTTTATGTAAAACAAAAGCAGAGATATCTTTTCTTTGGAGATTTTGAGGGAAAGTGGCAGAATCTGAACATTTCCAGTTATGTTGCCCCTAAAGGCACACCTTCTGGGACAGGAGTGATACAATGCTCAGTGAGGCTCAGATACACAGTGATATTTTTCAAAACTTGCAGTGACTTTTAAGGGATATTCACATTGTCTTAAACTAACACCTGAAGTTATGGGTGGTACTATTGCTCAGATACAGCATTTCACTGGCTGTTAGAGGGAGGGGTTTTCTTTAAGCGCATTATCCTATGTGTAGGTATAACAGGAATATAAATGTGAATATTTCCTTTTTTTTTTTCCCATGAAAAGAAATAGGAAAAAGAGCTTTCAGAAAACTTTGCTTATTTAATTTTTTTCTGCTAGTGGCCTGAGTGACCATGTATAATAGCAATTCTGATATTCAGCTTTTATTTCCTCTGTGCATCACTTGTTTCATTAAGCATGGGATATGTTCATCCTGGAAAGATATATTCAGCCTCAGGCAAAACTTCTATGTTGCTATTTTGACACAGAGGTCTTATTAGCTATTTTAAGAAAATGCTGTGTTCAAAAGCTGAACTTGATGGTTTCCTCAGAGCTATGTTTCTAATCAGTGGACAAATCAATGGTGTATTTTATCTTTTTTCCATGTTCAGATACTAGCCAGAGGGTGACCTTAGGCAAGTAGATGTGTTAGAAGGCTGAGTATGGTTCTAGATGTTACACTTTTTGTTATTTTTATACCATACATCATAAGTCTACAGCTATTAGCTTATCAGTAAATTGTCGTAAAAACTGTAAAATCTGTGAAATCAGTAATTTGCTCTGTGTTCAGAGGTGCGGCTTTCATCTTGGAACAATCCAACCCATCACTGCATACCTGACTAGCTGAGTTTTATAGAGATGCTGTTATTTATGTATGAAAACATAACGTATTGACAGCTAGAGAAGACATTGTTTGGAGACAGTTATGTTGTTTAATGTAGTCATGTATGCTTTCATTTATTTTTATTTTATTTACTCAGAACGTGACAGTGGAACTGCACTAATTCAACATTCCCTATATTCAGCCATATCTATAGTATAGACATACACTGATATATTTACTGATATGGATATTTAAATATAGAGACACTGAAAAATATATCAATAATACAATCCATTGCACAATATAACATGTAATAAACTACATGTTTGATCAACAATAAAATATATTCTTTCTTCCAAGCATGTTTATTGCCCAGGTATAAGTAGAGAAGGCCAGTTAGGAAATATTTTGTTGTTCTTGTGTTCCTGATTGGCTCCTAATCATTTTCTGCCACTTCAAGATTATCACTGACATCTTAAAAATATATACTTGGTGATTGTAGAGTCCATTCAGTTCTCTGTAACCTGCTTCCTTCTTTTTCAAAGACAAGTTGTAAACCAGCATGTTGGGTATGAAAGGTTCTCCACAACAAAACTAATTTCCAGCAAAGGTGCTTCAGAGTTGCCTCAATTTCTTCACATTTTAAAACACACTGAAGTTTGCATGAAGTTCCTTTGTTTGTCCAGACCTCGATCAGTATCAAGAATTACTCTGTACCTGTGTTCCTGCAGTCAGTGCTTGACAACTGACTTGGGGAGAAGCTGGAAAGATGGGTCATTGTCTTTTACAGAGAGGGAAGTAAAGTTTCTTCTTAAATTTGTAGAGTAGTCAGCCAAGTCAATGGCCATTCCAAAAATATCATACTGATTTTAACTGAAACAAAAGTCTTTCCTGTTTCTGAGACAAAGTGCATAAGGAGGGAGCTCACTTGTTCTTCTAACTTGCAGACAAACGTTTTATTCCAAATATTTTGAAATTTTCTGTTGACATAGCCCACGTTATCTTTTTTTTGTGTGTTTGTATTATAATAACAGTGAAAGAATATACCCATTGGCACTTCAACTGCTTACATAATCTGTTATTTCAGCAGGATCATTGTGCAAGCATGTTTGTTGGTTGCCAACCTTACAAGTTAACTTTTCCTGTACTTCTTCAGCAAGATATGTTTTCAGGAGAAAGAACTAAATCTTGTTATCAAATTATTTGGAAAAATATTTCATTGAGATTTGTTTGGAACAATCAGTTTTTGTAACAATAAGTTGTTATCATGCAGGGAAATATTTATTTCTGTTCAGACAGATAACAGAAAAACAAAATAGACTTTGATGACAAAAATTAACAGGGTACAATTTCTTACCCATGGTAATATAAAATACAGCAAAAATCAAATAATGACTTTTCTTTTTCTTTAACTTTACAGATGTGCTCAGAAGTATAAACACTACTCTACTGTTGAATATTTCTGGTGTATACTTTATTACAGTTTTTCCTTTTCTTTTTCTTTTTTTTTTTTCAGCCAGGTGTACTGTAGATTCTCAAAAGAAAGTGAGTAAAAATTGTTTTCTGTAGCACACTTCTAGAAGCCAAGAAGCAACATTAAATTTAAAGAAGAAAAAAGCTTACTGAAGTTTAAGGAAGAAAGGGATAGCAAAGCAGTTTTCCTCATGACTTCAGCTGGAAATGGTTGAGAAGCCAGTTTCCATGAACGCTATTAATTTCATTGTGCACATGGTGGTTCGAAGTTTGGATTTCAGGAGTTCAAAGAAGGACAAAGAATTACACAGACTTTGTAGATCTGGTCTTTTGTCAGATAGTGCCCTAATGAAAAAGCAAATACATTGTGACAGAGGGCAGTAAATAGAACAAAAAAACTCATAAATATAGCTTGGAAGACTTCAAAATATGTTATTTTACACTAAGTTGAAGCTCAAGAGTTGCCATTTCCCCCAATGTTTGGTTGTTCAGATTTTAAAAACTGATAAATTGCAATTTAGTAACTAATTAAGTCACTCTGTCTGCTCCAGTTTGAACACTGAAATGGTGAAATTGCAAATAATAAACTTCATTCAGCTTTCATCACACAGCACAGCTCTCTGGACAGACTCCATGGTCTTTCTGACAGGCCCCCCGCTCAGGATCTTTGCTTAATGAGTTCTGTGTAATATTTAGATATTATGATACTATTTTTCCTGTGGTCTTGATTCAGGCAAGTCTCCTGAACAGTAGCAATACTCAACTGAGTGACTGGAATCAATTAAAAATTTATCTGAAGAAGTTTGCAAGACACAGGCACAGGCAGCAAAGGCGTTTACTTGCAGGCTTGTGGGGACTGATAAGGTAAAGACTTTATCTTGGTAGACTATCGGTTTGTTTTCATGGCTTCCATCTGGGAGGATAATGGGGCCTGTCTGCAACACTCACTCAGAGCTGTTGATCTGAAGATCACAAAATATTTTTCTTTTGAATCTTGCCTCTCTATCCACTACTCACTAACATTAATGTAAATAGATATCGTCCAAACTATCAAAAGGGTTGCCTTATGCATGCATTTCCATATATGTTGTATATTCATGAGAAACCAAAGTGGCACAGCACTTAATATCAATATTTCTAAAACACAGATGCAACAATAAAAAGTTAATTTTATCTAAAGCTTCATTCATTTTGGACTAAAACTACTGATATACCTACTAAGAAAGTATTCTATGTTCTCCCACTTTCCCATGTGTCCTGGTTTTGGCTGGGACAGAGTTAACTTTCTTTTTAGTAGCTGGTACAGTGCTGTGTTTTGGATTTAGTGTGAGAATGATGTTGATAACACTCTGATGTTTTAGTTGTTGCTAAGTAGCGCTTATCTTAAACCAAGGACTTTTCAGTTTCCCATGCTCTGCCAGCAAGCAGGTGTGCAAGAAGCTGGGAGGGAGCATAGCCGGGGCAGCTGACCTGAACTAGCCAAAGGGGTATTCCATACCATGGAACGTCATGCCCAGTATATAAACAGGGGGGAGTTGGCCGGGAGGGGTGGATTGCGGCTCGGGAACTAACTGGGCATCGGTCAGCGGGTGGTGAGCAATTGCATTGTGCATCGCTGTTTCCCCCCCCCTTCCTTTTTTTTGTTATATTCCTTTTCATTACTATTATTATTATATTTCATTATTACTATTGTTAGTATTATATTTTACTTTAGTTATTAAACTGTTCTTATCTCAACCCACGAGTTCTACTTTTTTTCTTTCCCTTTCCTCCTCGTCACCCCACTGGGAGGGGGAGGGGGAAACGGCTGTGTGGTGCTTAGTTGCTGACTGGGGTTAAACCACGACACCATGATTTTTTCAGTATATAAATGTAGCTCAAACATCTTCATTACAAAAATTTGCAGTTACACTTACTTTTTAAGTTTACCAGTGTCAAGATATTTCTTTCCTGAACAGCAGAGCTAAAAATAAAAAGATATGTGACACTGTTCCCCAAGCTGAAACTGAAAAATGTGAGAAATTTACATTTAAAATTTTCTGCATCTGTTGAAGACATTATTAAGACAAAGTGGTGCCCTAACCAATGATACTAGAGGCTGTGTTGACATCTGATATAATTGTTTGCTTTAATTAGGGAATATGTAGTATATCAATACCACAATTAAAGCATTAATGACAGTTCCTCCCTTCCCATTTTTGACAGACAAGAATATGGTGGGAATGTCCTCTGAAAAAATTAATAAATGCTCTAACAGGTAAAATCTGAAAGTTGGATATTTCTGTCAATAAAGTCAAGTTACTAAAAATTAGTAATTATCAATATGTTTAAAATCATCATTTAGCTGTAAATAAATTAAGAAATCAATTATCAGGAGATAGTGTTAAATCAAGATTACCTTAAATAATTTAGAGTCATTAAGTAGGGAAAGACACTGATGAGTATCTCCAAGGAGCAGATCATCAGCTGGTGATAATTAGCATGTCTATGGAAATGTAGGCTGACATCTCCCACCTATATCACATTATTAAAGGAAGTTTTGCCCGTAGCTACAGTTGTCCATTATCTTTATGGTTCTCACAGGAAGGAGCATCCGTGAGCAGGCTGCATACCTCTAATCTTTCAGTTGTTCCTTTCCCTGCAATTTAAAGGGTATAGAGATACTATGCAAATAACAACCCACCAATTTCTAGAAATACTATTTCTGTGTAAGTAATACCTAATGTTAATACCGTAAATTTCCAGTGTTGTTGAACTTCAGATATGCTTGCATGTTAATGATACTGTTATGAGCATTATAGCTTATTCTTTTTCAAAGTGCATATTTTATAAACTGAATGTATATGTATCATTGTAGACACAGTGATAAAAAGCCTTTGTCAAAGATAGAAGTGACTCTAAATTTTGTCATGTTAGACTTTTGGGTAATGAAATTAAGGGGAAAAGGGAACAATTTTATAAACTCAGCAGGAACCGAGATTTATATTTCCTTGCACCTGGAATGTAGCTCATTTTGTTGCTGGCCAGAGGTACGACCAAAAACCTAGATTTAAAACAAAATCCATTTCATCCAAGATACATCAATTTTAGGGTAGCTTGCTTTAGCGATACTTTTTATGTATCTAAATGAGGAGTTAGTTACCAACCTGAGCAATGTCTAAAGGCCAAACTTCTAATGGTATTTAAACAGTTACTTGAAATGCTTGGATGCACTTAGTAAACAACAGGGGTATAAACACCTGCTGGTTTAAGTGGTCACACGAGACAGGGTGTGAACATTTCTGTGACCCTACCTCCTGACAGCTTTGAAAATCCAGCCACAGATCTTTTGATTTGAGTAGATGATTTCCATAAAACTAAGCCATTTTAGAAGAAATAGACCACATGCATATCTTTCTGTTTATAATAAAATTTAAAGGGGGGTTACTTTTATACCTGAGGGGTGTTCCGAGCTTTAGTATGTCAGTATTGTATTTTAATGTGCTTGGGGGAAAAAAGGCTAGAGAGGAGTATAATTATTTTGACTATCCAAATGTTTGGAGCTCCGTATCAGTGAAAAGGTTTGCTTACCCACAAATATGCCTATGAAATATGAATTTTTGCTTCAGCAAGCAATCTTGAAGAATGCACATAAAAAGCTGAAGTGCTCAGGCAGTGATATAGAGATGCATCAAGACTGTTTGAGGCACTATGTCTCCAGGGCACTAGGGGAAATACACATCTTGTTACATCTGTGCTGAAGATACAGCATCTGCCCCCCACATGACAGCAATCCCTTTGCAATAACTTCATTACTGCCTTTGTGCTGTCCTCACACATTAAAAAGTCATTAGATAAAGCTCTTAAAAAAGTGTGAGATTGAATACAGTAATAACCTATGTCAGGTTTTCATTTTTTCTTTTATGCTTCTAGGGTTTAATTTAATCTTTAGCTATGAGCAACTAGGAGATTATCCCATAATTGCCCAATATCAGTTGAGTAGCTCTGTGTAGTCTTTTGAAGCAGCTGGGTATCTAAAAGGCCTGACTCTGCTTTTGCCTAATATATATGTCAGCATGAAGCCATCTGATGGACTTCATTTTTCCCTGTTCATTTTCATAAAATTACACAAATTAAAATCATGTTAAAGGGGCAGAAACAATAGGAAAAGACTCTTAAATATTTCTCTAACAAATGTGTTTGCATAGAATCATAGAATCGTTTAGGTTGGAAAAGACCTTTAAGATCATCAAGTCTAACCGTTAACCTAGCACTGCCAAGTCCACCACTAAACCATGTCCCTAAACACCACATCTACACATCTTTTAAATACCTCCAGGCATGGTGACTCAACCACTTCCCTGGGCAGCCTTTTCCAATGCTTGACAACACTTTCGGTGAAGAAATTTTTCCAAATATCCAATCTAAACATCCCCTGGCGCAACTTGAGGCCATTTCCTCTTGTCCTATTACTTGGTAGAAGAGACTAACACCCACCTTACTACAACCTCCTTTCAGGTAGTTGTAGAGAGCGATAAGGTCTCCCCTGAGCCTCCTTTTCTCCAGACTAAACAACCCCAGTTCCCTCAGCTGCTCCTCATAAGGCTTGTGCTCTAGACCCTTCACCAGCTTTGTTGCCCTGCTTTGGACACGCTCCAGCACCTCAATGTCTTTGTTGTAATGAGGTGCCCAAAACTGAACATAGCATTCAAGGTGCGGCATATGATCAAAACTCCTGTTGAATGGAGCACACTGAATATGAAGCAGAATTGTTTATGCAACTCCCACATCATGTGCAGCAGGAGGTAGATGATACCTAACAAATGAGGCTGCAGAAATAACTGATGTAGCAGTTCTTTGGCTAAGAAAACATTTAAAAATCAATATTTGGTTGGCCTGAAATATTTTTTTCCTGCCAAAACAGTGTAAATAAGACATAAATTTCATGGAATTTACACTGGAAAAGCTTTTCCTTGCCTCATTATCCCTTGGAAAGCTTTAGTGGGGGTGTTTTGACTGTAGTAGTGGGACATGGAAACACCAGGAAGAGGAAGCAGCTGCTGCCAAATCCACAGCAGGACACATCCTGTAAGGATGGAGCGGTCCCTCTGCAAAGGTGCTGTGTGCTGTGGGCATAGCTATCAGTCTCTGCTATTTCACATGGGTGAAATGCAATGTTCCAAAGAGGCACAAGTATATACGTGATCATGGGAAAGGGTGTAGTCCTGACCTTAGCATGTGCAAATTTCAAATACCTGCTCTGTACAGGCTAACGTTAGAGCTCATAAAAAAATCAGTAAGCTATGCAGTGAAAAACAGCATTCTGCCTGTTCTTTCTGAGGATGTTGGGTTTGTGTAGTGGGGGAGGGGCTACAGGGGTGGCTCCTGTGAGAAGCTGCTAGAAGCTTCCCCAGCTCCAACTCGGACCTGCCTCTGGCCAAGGCTGGGCCCATCAGCAATGGTGGTAGCACCTCTGTGATAGCATATTTAAGAAGGGGAAAGACTGCTGAGAAAAGAGGGTGGAGGAAGAAGAAGATGGAGGAGGAGGAGGAGGAAGAAGAAGAAGAAGAAGAAGAGCTACAGTGAGGAGAGGACTGGGATGTGAGAGAAACAACCATGCAGACACTGAGGTCAGTGAAGAAGGCGAGGGAGGAGGTGTGCCAGAGCAGAGATTCCCCTGCAGCCCATGGAGGACCCCACGCCAGAGCAGGTGGCTGGGCCCGGAAAAGGCCGTGACTCTGTGGGAGAGCCCACGACTCTGTGGGAAAGCCCATGCTGGAGCAGCTCATGGAGGACTGCAGTGTGTGGAAAGGACTTGCGCTGGAGAAACTCGTGGAGGGCTGACCCCCGTGACAGGAACCCCACGCTGGAGCAGGGGAAGAGTGTGAGGAGTCCTCCCCCTGAGGAGGAAGCAGTGGCAGAAACAATGTGTGATGAACTGACTGCAGCCCCCATTCCCATCCACCTGCACTGCTGGCAAGGAGGAGGTAGAGGAATCGGGAGCAAAGCTGAGCCCGGGAAGAAAGGAGGGATGGGGGGAAGGTGTGTTTTTAAGATATGATTCTATTTCTCATTATCCTACTCTGATTTGATTGGTAACAAATTACATTGGTTTATTTTTCCCCAAAATCGAGTCTGTTTTGCCTGTGACCATAAGTGGTGAGTGATCCCTCCCTGTCCTTGTCTCAACCCACGAGCTTTTTGTTGTATTTTCTCCTCCCCATCCCGCCGGGGGAGGGGAGGGTGAGCGAGCAGCTGCGTGGTGCTTTGTTGCTGGCTGGGCCTAAACCATGACACTAGGTCTATTTATTCCTAGCCTGTTGCACCTAACATTCCTAGGAGTATCTCTCTATCAGTAAATAAAACACAGAAAGAAGCTATCACCATACTACTTAGGAACACAGAAGAAAGGAACATGTCACAGGGACTTCTATCTTTACTGAGAATGGCCAACATTAACAATTTTCCAGGTTCTCACATGTTGCTTGCGTAACAGTGACACACTTTGGAGGAGGGGTGGGGAAAGCCCGCAGGAACTAAATGCTACCTAGCTTCCTTCAGCTGTTTGGATGTGCCTACTGATTACATTTTTGAGACTATATCCTCCCCTCAGGAAGAAAGACCGAGGAAAGCAGACCAATGCGGCAACAGGGAGGACTTCTGATCAGCTGGAGGGGCAAGAGGTGCAGCAGGCAGTGACCATGTTCAGTGCAGCAGCCTTATCACCAGAGTTCTTTCCTAGAATAATAGCCTCACCTACAAATAGGTAGCTGTTTTCAGACCAACATATTTTTGCATGTCTAAGACAAAGACAAATGATACTAAATCAGAAGAGTAAACAATGCTGAATCAGAAGAGTTAAAACTTAAATTGTTTTTACAAGGTTTGATGACATGTTGAACTTAGTTATTATTAAAATCCATGCATAATTTCTCCAGTCCTCATTTAATGAAAAATAAAAGTATTGTAAAGTCATTGCAGCCGCTGTAGGCAATTTAAAACCATGACTTTGCCAATAGAATTACTTTTCTTTTCCCTTGTCATTGTAATTTGACTTTAAATTGCATTTTAGTGGCTATTACTCTAGGTTAAACTTTTTGCTTTTCTATTTAGAATTTTCTATTCTGAAGGAAAAAATTAAATTCCTGCTTACCCCTTCTTTAACAAAACGAATGTGATAATTTTTTTTTTTTTTTTTTTTTAAGGTTTCTTCATAATGAAAGCCATAGCATCCAGACTGTGCCTCTGTGGTCCGTCTGGTGGGTAGTAAAAAACCAAATCCTTTCAATAAATGTTCTGATAACTTGTGGAGCATTAAGCATGCTCATAACTAAAACTTGCTTTTCTTAATGTATGAATGTCCACATGTATCTACTCCTTGTCGGTTACTACAATATAAAGTAGGATTGGGTTAATACTTGGATATAACTGGAATATTGCAAGGAAGAGAGAAATTCAGATTTTGACTGATGACTAGATATTGGCAGAGTAAATGACAGTGCAATGACTTGCAGCATTAATTTGAAAAAAGAGGTGCTTCCAAGAAGAAAGAAAAGAATTGCTTTGCTTTTGTAGTAACTGTAAGGGTTTTTACTAGGCAGGCTCTTAGCTCCCTTGTTGGTCACTATTGGAGCAGTCTGAACAGTCTGACCCAGTGTGGTTGCAACCTCTTAGGGTGCTAGACCTGAGATTTTTCTAACACGTTGAATTAGGAGACTTGTCCTGGTACCTAGCTCATATCTATCTGCTTATCGATCTGTACCTCCATCTCTTCAGGCTTTTACAGTATTTGTACCCTGGTTGTATTTTAGGCTGCACTTACTTGGGCTCCCCATGCTATGAACAAACGTATTTACTGAAAAGTAATCTCTCTAACAACATTGCATTACTTGGATGAAATTGTTATTTTTAGATATATAAAGACTCGTGACTCATAAGCAAGTTTCTTTTTGAGCATGTTTATGCTGGAGTGTAAACACTCTGTGACTCCTCTTTGACAGTGAAACATTACTTGTTAGAACTTAATTTCACGTGTTTCAAAGCATGACTTCGAGGAAACAGAACATGTTTATGTTAAATGTATAACACAATGTAGTAACATTCATAGCATTCACTAACGTTTAGTTCATAAAAATTTGTTACAGCCATACTGTAATAATTGGTGGGAAAGTGGGGCCTTTAGAGGGACCAAAATGAGCCAGCATGGCTAAACAATTGAGTAACAGAATTAAAAAGGAACCCCTCAAAAAGCTAAAGTTATGTCCAAACGAAGAAAGCAGAAAATATCATGAACCATGACAGATTAATTGTCAATATATAAGGCATGCCAAAAGAAGTTTGAGGAGTCACTTATGAAAAGCATAAAAAACTAGTAATAAATCCCTTTTACAGATGCAGCAGAAGCAAGATGCTTTCGAGAAGGCCTTTAGGGACCAAAAGAGGAGTTCAGAGAAGATACAGCTATAACAAGAAAATTAGGTAATTTTTTGGCATCCATCTGTGGAGAAGCTTGAGTTTGCTGGAACTCCTCCCCACGGGCGGATGTGCCTCAAACCGAAGTGCAGGTAGAACAAACTGAACAACAGAGCAAATCGGCAATAGGAACAGGAACAAACTGGCAGGTTGAGGTGGTGCCCACTTAAGAATTCTACAGGATGGAGCAGTCGAACCACTCATTCTGATATGCAATCTCTCTTAAATTTCCTTCAGTACCAAAAAACTTGAAATTGGGCTACCTGACACCGATTTTTAAGCAGGGTTCCAGAGATCTGGAGAAACATGGAAAAATCTGGGGAACTTCTGACTGATTAAGTGAAAGGCAAAAGCATTGCAGATATGACCAAAAATATGAATAGAAATATATGCTTGAAACATGCAGATGCTTTTCTCGGTGACTTGGGAAAAGCAGTCATGCAATTTTTAAATTCAAAATTAAGCACTAAATCTACTTTTAAAACTTACTCCCCTAATGAAGGATTTTTTCGGTCCTGCAGCTAGTTTAATCATGAGAATATTTATGACACTTAGATATTTTACAGATGCTGAGGTATGACATATCTATAAAACCAAAAAGTATCCAAGATTCTTTTTTCTAAAAGAAACCTTATTGCATCACTTCTCTGATTCCTGTTCCATTCATATTCAGCACTGAACATCTGTCTTTGATGAAGAAATGGAATATGTTTGCTTTGTATATAAAGATATGTAGAATGTGTAGACATACAAACATGGAAAGAGCAGAACTAATTCTGCAGTGGTTGCATTATAACTGTTAAAATAAAACCAACTTCTTTTTCCTTTGTGAGTTCTTTGGCTTCTGTTTTCATGGAACTGACCGTATAAACATTAGCATATTTGTGACTCGCTGCAAGGTTTTCTTTAAAATAGCCTGAAATAATTATTGTTCTAATAATGTTCATACTGGTATTTTAAGATTCATTGACTTTATGGCTTCTGACAGGGTAGCTTATCTAGTAGCTGTAGTAAGTGAGGGCAACTGAAACATATTTCATCCTTCACAAGTTTCCTCCAAAGGATCATCTTGGAATTTCTGCTAAAGGAGAGGTAAGAAGATGAGAAAAGCTGTTCATATAATCCAGAAGCAAATTGAAGAGGAGGTAAGACAATTACTTGGATTTATTTCTTATCCTGGCCTCCTGCTATAGTGATTTATTTATATTATTCCAAAATATGGAAGCCTCAGTTAGAAGATATACCTTCTACTAACTAGTGGTCCAAAACTGCATAAATATTTCTTTCCCTGAAAAACTCTTAAGTATACCTATGATAAGAGTTTAATCAGGCATCCTGATTCAGGGTAATGGAGATATTTGGGTCAGCATTAGGTAACCTCAACTTAACATTAAAGTTAAGCATAACTTTATGCTGCATAGTAAATCAGTCCTTGGGCTTCACTGTTTCAAGTAATATTTCGTAACTCAGTGTACATAATTTTTCACTGAATACTTGGTTATAAAACAAAGTTAAAAAACAAGCAGTCATTCTGCAATCAATATTTGCCTTAAAAGAATAGGTAAATAATTCTGTAACTGCAGAAGCCTCTCTTAATCTAGCTAATCTGGCATGCAAAGCTTCAAAAATACAATCTGTACATTCTTGATTACTTTGCAAAGTAAAGGGAGAAATAAGTATAATTACCTTCTAGAACTGTCTTAATTTTTCAACCTACCACTGAGATGCCTATATTAGCTTCTGTGCTTGTAGATATAAACCATATTGCATTCAAGACAACATCATCCTAACTGAAAAGTTGTGATCTATGAAGTCTGTTTTCTAGACTACCAAGCACTTGATCAGGTTCAAAAAAATCAATTGGTTGCAGCATTCTGCCTGGCTTGGGATTTTTTTTTTCAGTCTGAGAAACGGATGAGTGGTCCATTGACTCTGCAAAAACAATTCAGCTTCAGAAGCCAGTTTCAACTACTGTAGCTGAAAGGTGCTGAGCTGCAAACAGATAGAAGCAGAAGTAATGTGTTGGCATGATAGTTGAGATAATACATACTCATTTATTTAACTTAATTCCTACTTCTGTTAAAAGTTTACATCTGATCTAGAAACTGAAGTTTGTTAAAAAAGCAGAGGAATTTTTGTAGCAAGATACTTGTCCATATAATCATTGCTTCCTTAGCTGCTGGGGCTGCACACCAGTGCCTAAACATTGCTTGATGGAATAGGGCAAGGGAAGGGTTTGTAACTGACATTTTGATCAGTGAATAGATAGTTCAGGCCAGTACACTCGAAAGACTGCTTCCAACGTGATCCCATACTGCTGGAGAGGACTCCCCTTGACCTAGTGATGTTCCAGCTGTACCTGAGATGACATTCTCTACCCTGCATCTTCATCTGTGGATTCATTGCTGTAGATAAAAATAACTGATCTTCTTATTATGCTGCAAGGTTCATTTTTACAGATCTTCAAAGGATAAGGCCCTAAAGGAGTATATAAGAAGAGAAAACTTCCTTTCTCTCCCTCTTTTTTGAAAATTTGACTATAGATGGTGTATGAGATATTATACAATTAAATTTATTATATTTCACAGATTTATACCTTCTTCTGTCATATTTATTTAAACTTGGCATTATTTATAAACATAAACGAAAATATCAGGATCAAATTTATGCATGTACTTAGCCTAGCCTGAGCAGACGATCAGTTTATATTTAAAAGTATATAGACATAGGTCTCAAGGTACTAAATGTGAACTGAACGCAACAAAAATAGCGAGGGTTCCCTGACTTTTCAGGGAGGTCATACAGCAAGAGACAAATCAGCTACTACTGCCAGCAAGGAAATTTCCCAACCATAAATTTGCCATATGTTCAAATTGGGCTGTTCTCTGTTTGTAGGGTCTGACATGTTGGATAAACCAGTGCTGATAGAGACACCTTTAAAAAGATCCCAAACTTGTTTTGAAGTTGAGAATTTGTTTATTTTAACAAAGGAATAGATATATAACACCTTAGGACACTGGGAGATTTATTAGGGAGCAACTATTTTGTGTTCATGCATATAATTGATACTATAATCATCAGGAACAAGGCTGAAGAACAAAATTATCTATAGATGACCCTAACCCTTATTGTGAAATTTCAGCTGAAGTTCTGAGGTTAAGCTTGTATATGTGTCAGCCTAAGCATAAACCCACAAAAGCATGTTGTCTCACAGAGGGAACTGTACTCCAGATCCATGACACATTGAGATGTACAGCTAGACCCCTTGACCAGCAATGAGATTATATTCTTGTCTAATCTGCCGAATGACCGCATTTAATGTCATTGCATGGGTTATTTGGTTTGCTGCTCGTAATCACTGATCTAAATGGGCTTTAGTAAAACTCTTCACCTCTCTGATCCATAAATTTCTCTGAGTTGTTAAACTTAGCTGGTTAGGCTGCAATGATACACAGCTTGCTTTTGAATACCAGTGTGAGTGCCATTGCAATATTAGAAAGTATTGACAGTGAGATGTCGAACAGACCTTGCTATCTTTAAAGTATTGCTTGACAGTAGAAGAAAAAGAGCAAAGAGCATTGCAGGTGCCATCATGTTTGCCCATATAGTTTGGAAATTTTATCTGGAACTATAGCCAGAAGCGCCTTTCAGAATGTTGCTGTCCTGAATCATTTGCTGAAAAACAAGTGACTGAGAGATAAGTGACCCCTCATATTTCATGGAATTATGACTCATTGAGGTTTGTTTTTTTTTCTTGTGTGTACTTTAATTATTAAGGCTTACTGTGATGACTGCTTTGCTCTTTATTTTTTAGCTGATGTTGTTTAAGGATAACGTAGATGTAAATGTCACTGACAAAATGTAATCCACAAACATAAGCTGTGACTGTAACTCAGAAATGCTGTACTTGTTTGAATTTCAAAGCCAAGAAGCAAAGTAATTTTAAATAAGTGTATTAATATGAAGTACCACATTTTAAACATAACAGCTCTTTTATAGGCTATAAGAAGTACATATGAGCTCGCAGAAAGAGCAGATATTTTATACATTGCTATGATGAGATTTTGATATTATCAGTGGTTGTTTGATGAATAGACTTTCCATGTCTCAAATATTTTGATATAGCATTTACTAGTAACTATTTTTTCCTCTAAAATTAATCTGAACGAGAGCCAAACTCATCACCTTGCTATATAGAATATCACAAAGGAGTAATTCAACTCTGAAATTATAGGCTAAAATCCCATCCTCACAGGGACCTAGTACTTAGATTACTTATATCCCAAGCTACAGTATTGTGAGGTATTCTCTAAGTTTTCTTTACAAAGAAAAAAATTGCTTTTAAATTTGTAAAATTTAATTTGCCTTTCTATCCACCTGTGTGGGTAATATTCATACCATTTTAATGTTTCCACACTAGACCACATCAGACTTTGGAAAAAGAAAACACCTAGTCTTCTATACTTAAAATTGTGTCTGCACTGAAATCTGAAGTTAATTTTCCTTCAATTCTGCTTTTGACTGAACCAATTGCTAAAAAATTGCTGTGGCTGAAATTAGATTCAAAGAAGGTTTTAAAAAAAAAACCCCACAAACCAATAAAATTTGATGAGGAGCTGAGGAAAAAAACCCAAATCTTAAATATGACGTGCACTAGAATAAACAGTACAATGAGTTTCTGAAGTGTCTAAGGATTATTTGTTTCTTTTCTCAAGACAGCAAATGCTTAAACAATTCCACATTGCACATCTTCCTATGTGTTGCTATACGTTTGAGGTTAAGTCAGTTTTCCCAAGAAGCACGCTCTAAAAATGGTGTTAAGGAATATTTATAGTTTTGCAGTGGACATTTCATAGCTGATTAGAAAATAAAAGTTTAGTCTCTACCATTAAGGTTTTATTTTTTTGGTGGTTTCATCTACTGCTAAGTGTCTAATAAAATACGAGGGGCTTCATTCATTTCCTGCTGCTGGAGATGAATGGATTAGAGTGGACCATTAAGCAGAACACAAGGATTAGAGAGGGTCTGCAATGGAGAGGACCTGTTGCTTTTATTAAATACACCTTTATGACTGCAGACAAATATGCTGAGTTTCAGGGATAATCATCTTCATATATACCTTAGCAAAAAGAGACAGTAGCAAGATATACAGCCTGTGTATAGAGATGTTAGAGGAGACACAACTGCATGGTTAGCTGGAGAGTATCTTGACTGGAGTCTCTTGGGCAGCTGGAGAACTTGTTCAATCAGAAGTTGAGCCATGGGAGCCAAACCAAACTTTGCAGCTCCTCAACAAACTCTGGATGTCTTATTACTAAAGCTGACGTTTCATTCTACATCAGATAATGTGCAAAGATCTTTATGCAAAGCAGCAGATGCCTGGAATTGCAATGTCAGAACTGTAGCCAAAATAGCCCTAAATATGTAAATCTGAGTTTAAGTTATTCAAAGCAGTTTGAGAGAAGTTCCACTGAATACATCTGTTAGCACCGTTTCTACCTGCATTATTTAATGCAAGAATTATAAGTTGTTACCCAAATTTACATACCATTTACAGTTGCAGTTCACACAGTCATGATCCAAGTACCTGTGACCTTGTCTGCCTGTAAAGGCAATGTGTAAAAACCTATGTATTTACAAAACATGTAGAAAATCTTATGTACTCTACTCATACAAAAGTTGTAAAAAAAATTAGTTTTCCATAAAACCATACACAGTCACAAATTCAATGATGTTTAGACATCCACCTAGATTCTTGTCTTTGGACTTATCTTTCAAATATGAACATTTTCCTATAGACCCAAGTAATTCCATGAAACCTTATGAAGTAAATATAACGAGAAATCAAGGTAGAACAGGAGCACAGAATCAGCATTATTTTCATAGCTGTTCACCACATATTAAAATGCCTACTGCCTGTCATATGGGTGAGGTCATTTCAGATCAGATTTTTCTCAAATTTTGCTCACATTCTTCACATTAATTTTGGTAAGGTAGCTGGCTGATAAAATTAGAGGCCAGCAAATTTTACTGGTGTGAGGGAGAGAAGGAAGCAGCTGAATTTTGCAGAGGAACATGAAGAGTCAGGAAAGCCTGACAGCAGTAAAAGAACAAATTGAGTGGGAGAGGGGGAGAGAGGATAGTCTAGATAGGGCCTAAGGGAAGATGGAGAAGTTTATTTGACAGAGAGAGAAAGAAAACTTCCCAGTAACATAGGAATATGATTATTCTTCTGGAAAAAGAAAAGGTCATCGGGAAATACTGATTCAGACACCCTCTGCATACCCCCTGACTGGTCAGAGACTGACTTAGAAGGTCTGTGGAATGCTACTTTGCCTATGACTAAAATTTGAACAATCAGTCCAAGAATCAATGGAGGGGCTAAAACCCAATTTTCAGTGCAGAAGTTGTCAAAAACAGTACAGTGCAGAGTGATAGAAATCCCTTCATAGTACTAGGTTTCATACACAGAGCTCATTTACTCAGTTTTGTTCTTTCCTTCTCTGACTGTGTTTTTTAAATGAAAAAGGATCCACCAGACTGAAATAAATACCTAAAGAAGGTGACTACTTGAGAGAGTATACCCACAATATTCTATAAATCCAATGTAACTTATTACTTTAAAACACTTTCCTTGCAAGAGGTGCAATTTTATTTGGTTAGGAAAAAATATTGCACTCTCATTCAGAAAATGTCCTGTCTTTTGACAAGATATTATTTTTTTAAAAAATTCTAAACTACTTCAGAATTTCACACCTGGTAATACTCCTACCAGCTCTAACTTGGCAATACTTGTGTCATATTGACAAATTAACTTGCTCCTTTGTTGTTTTTTTCCTAGAGCTGGCTTTGCATTTAGATTGTGCAGCTGTTGAAAGATGGAAGAGATGTTAAGCTTTACTTTGTTGTTGATATTTTAATTTCATTTTTACGTACTTTTGGCCCAAGGGCTTCTTGTTTGATTGTCACTTCAGTACATTTAGTGTCATGAATAGAATTGTGCTACTTTAAGTAGCACTTTTCTCCTAGGAGACTGCAATCCTAATCAGGCTTGACAGTTAATTTAGATACAGGAATTTATCTTCTGAATTTTTTTTAAATATTAGAAAGAAAATCACAGCAAACCATATATGGCTTGAGATTTTATCTCCTTAGGTTATGTCTTTTAAGGGCATTGGTGGATTCAGACAATTCATAATCAGTGCTGAAACTGAATCAGTACACTTTTGTAGTGAAATGGGAAATAAAATTCTTAATTTTGTCCTATGATGGGAATGCAAAAGCAGACAAAATAAAAAGAAAGAGAAGTGCATTTATTAAAAAATAAGTTTATGGAGAATTGAAGTTGGGGCCATATTAGACTAGAAGACCATTTTTCTTTCAACTATCTACAGAAAGATATTTTAAAAATAAGACTTTTATTACTCAGAAGAGAACAGATTCATAGCATCATTGAGGTAATATGGAAGGAAAACTGGAAGCCAGATCAAAGTTAAGCAGCTCTTGTGCTAGGAACACTAGTTACCCTAATGACTAATGTTGTCTCATTGCACCTTTTGTCTTTTGCCTGTAGTCTTTTGTCTTATGTTTACATTATAATTTTGGATAAGAACCATCTTATTTTGTTAGGGTTTTTTGTGTGTTGTGGCTAGCCCAGTTCACTTCCCTAGCATTATACTGTAGCACAATATAAATAATGTATTTTGTTTAAGTCAAAAGCAAATTTAAAGTTCTGGATTTACAGAAACAAGTGCTTTAAGTGTTCTGATTTAGATACTGAATGTTTGTATGAGCACTAAAGGTTTCTATTGTTTCCTGGAATTTTTTCATAATTTCTGTCTTTGCTTATGATAGGAAAAAATATCTTAAACAGAAAAGGGCCTTCTCTATGTCCTTTGCATAAAATATGATAAGTCCAAAGAAATAATCAGGCAACTTGGAAATTTCAAACCAAAGTCTTGATGCATTGAGATAGACTATAGGAGTGTTTAATTACATTTGTTCTTAGATTTTAAAATAGTCTATTTCTAAATTATTCTTAAAAGTCCTATTACTGACCTGTAAACTGGTTTATGCAGATGTGGAACAAAGTTATTTAAAATTCAGAAATGCTCTTTTGTTCTTGGACTCTCACTGAAAGCACTTTTAAGGGCACTGCAGTGCTGATGTATCTTATTCTTATGTACTGAAATTGAGGTTCACACAATGGGCTGGGTGTGTTGATCCTCGGTACTTAATACCTCATTTCTATATATGCACGTTTAAAAATGTAATTCATAAACCACAACTAGCTGCCTGCATGCTAGCCATGGTACCTGGGGGATGTGAGGACCCAGTGACTGGGATTCACAGAAAACAGCCAGTTGAGCAGGGATAACCTAAGATAGCTGTAGGGTATCTAAGGCACCAACTGGTGGACATGACAGAGGGCTTCTCTGCACCCAAACCCCTGATTGTCCTGGACTGGCAGCTGAAGTCCCCATGGAATATCCTTGGGCATTTTGAGCGGCATCAGATGTCTGCTCAACCAGACTGAGCCCTTCAGTGATGCTGAAAAAAAAGGCAGCGTGTTCAGGCCTTAATGATGTACTGGCCACCATGACAGCGATATCCAAACGTGACTGAGAGCTTGCACCTCAATCCCATTACTTATTCTACTGGAACGGTTAGCTCTTTTCTTTTGCAAATTAGATAGTTCAGGGTTGTTTGCCTTTTTACGTACTACTTAGTAGTAAGAGCATTTTCCCAGGAAGTAGAAAGACATGTTTGAGTATAGGAGGGCATGCTGAGAATTACTTTTCCTGTACATGCAGGGTAGAATAATTATAAAAAGAAAATCACGGTGAGGCTCAGCAGTACAACTGTTATTTCGCTGTAAGTACGTACTCCCGGATTGTAGTTTCTACTCCAAAATTACTCGTGGATTTTATCCATTGACTTTTTTTTTCCAAGCAAAATATATAAACTTTTCTAGGGATAATGCTCTAGACTTCCATCTTTCAGTTTTATTCCATCATTGAGTTCGGTATCCCCGGCACTTCTTCTCCCCATGATCGGAGAAGTTTTAATGCCTGGCTGTGCACCAGCTCTGCTTCAACAGACATCTTTAACACCAACAAATTATAAAGGCTCTTGTGCTTCTTTTCTTGCCCTACTTTCATGCAGAAAGGGGAGACTGATTTCAATAACAACTCTGTTTCTATAGCATATTTTCTTATTTCAGTTCCGTTGGACATAAAAAAATTCCATCTAAAAGCTTCATTGGAAACTTAGAAAACTTGAGGTGGGTATTTGTGATAGACAGTTGAACTCTACTGTTTAGATTGAAACAAATTCTCTTTTCATTGACTCCCAAGTCTGAGAGAAGGAAGATGTATTGGCCCAGAGTGTTATGCATTCTCTGAAGTACACAAACTTATTTTCATATAAAAAGCTGTCAGAATCCCAGCAGTAGTAGCTGGAGACTGGAGAAGTTAATTCATATTCACCAACTATACCCGGTCATCTCCAAGGAACTGAATCAGGAAAACAAACTCAGCTCTTATTTCAAGCCTGGTGCTTGCTGTTGCAGAAGTAGGTATGATCAAATGATAGAATGAGAGACGGAACTTCAAGATGGTGCCTGAGTTTTGTAGTTGAAGAAATGAAGAGGAGCCAAATGTAAGCAGGTACACACACAAAAAAAAGACAAAAACCTTACAAATCTATTATTTATTTTTAAACTTAGTAGATTTTAGTATGTGGCAAATTGATAGACATGGGAAATAATTGCTTAACATGAAAGTTATATTATGCTAATATAGTTTTTGGCTGAAATGTCATGTTTTTTCCTTAGATATAGATTACTTGAGAATTTCAGCTTTCTTTAAAAACAAGCAAACAAACAAATGCTATTTCACTCATGATTACAGAGAAAGGTTGAAAATATGCAGTCGTAAAGGCCCAAAGACCAGAGGGCAGGCCAGCTAATCTATGAAAGTTGCTATCTCTCCCTACAAACTTTGTCTGGTTTATAATCTTAAACCATCACAGCTACAGCAATACTACTCTTAAACTCAACATTTTCATTCCGACTACTGCATAATTGTGGCTAAGGAAGCAGGCCGATCAATACTGAAGAGGTGAACTGTGTTGCTTTGGAAATGCGACCAACTTGCAAGGTGGATGTTCAGGTGGGTTTCTGTGGTACCTCCCCTGCCCAGCTTGCTTTGGAAATGGTTGCAATGAGTGGGCTCACTAGAAGTGAAAGAGAAGAATTGAAACATGTCTCTACTCAGAAATTTTGCAGTAGCACATTATGTCTTCCAAGACACTTCCCAAGTAGTTGAATTTGAAAATTAAATGCTCCAAGGAAAGATTGCTCTGCTCCCATTGTTATACAGATGACTTAGTGTCTAAAAATGAGCCTTTCTGAAGGCCTAACTTAGCACACGGAGACCTTGGCAAGTGGTAGGTGTATTGCTCCTGTTAAATATTGAGTGTATCCAAAGTTTATATGGTGAGTTTAACAAGAAGAAATGCCTCTCTCAATTTGTTTTGGAACAGCTGAATCCCTGCTGTATAAACTAAAAAAAAAAATAGTTAGTTGAAAAGTTATCCAAGTTTTTTAGCTTCCAAAGAGATCTAACGATCTTTTTAATTAAACCCAGGGCTACTCACCAGAACACTATATTTTCTCTTCAAGCTTTTTTAGACTTCCACTGCCTCTCTCTAGTGGCCAGTTTACAAACACATCCCTGCAAACTGAAGCTTGTATTCAATTGAAAGACTCTTGCAGTAAAAATTTCCAAGTGGTAGGAGAGAAAACTGGCTAGAAATTATGGGTAAAATGGTTTATTGTGAAATTAAAATTTTTATTCTTTCTCTTTCCTTCACTTATTTGTGCAATTTTGGTAGGTTTAGTGTTTTTATTATCTACCTTTTACAGGATGAAATAAAAGAAACATTCAAGAAACAAAGAAGATATTAATTTTGCATCATTTAAGTAAATAAAGCAGTGCCTGAAACCTAAAAAAACCCCTAATTTAGTTATAAAAAGTTTTACACCATTTGTACATTTGTAGTTGACATCTGATGACAATAGATATCATATTATCCCAGAATTCATGAACTGAATGCATTTCCAAGTATTCCTGTTTTGTTAACTCAAGGGTGATGTCCAGGACATTGAACACTCCTGAAACAGGTTTCAGTGAAACAATATGTGTGGAATAAAGTCAATAGGTATACATGTGACAAGATCAGATGCCATACAGTTGTTTGCATTGGTTCAGTTGATTCTCCTCCACTGATGGTGGAGGAAAATAGCTAATTATGGAATAGCATTTGAGAAATCCTGTCATCTGACATTTCTGCATAATTTTAGAAATCCCTGAAATACATGTTTTGAAATGCTTAAAGATGACAGTACTGCCATATATGGCTCTTCAATGTCATACTAGTAATGTACATGAACAAGTATCAGGCTTCCAAAAGACATGCAGGGTCCAACAAGGAGCCGTTCTTTCCCTGGCTCTTAATTTCTTACAAAAACTGATGTTATCCTTTCCTGAATCTGACCATTTTTAAACATGTCTGTCACAGTTTACCTTAGGGAATACCTTAGGGAATTTATCAGCAAACATGCAATAAAGTGAGGATCAAATACCTAAGGCTGTCCTTTACATGTTTTATTAATTTTCTACTCTACTCAAGAAGTTCTTTATGAAGTTAAACTCATTAAATAAGGAAATTAAAATGGCTGAGACAGCCTGTTCTTAGAAGAAAAGGCTGGTGAAGGTAGGATGCCTCTGTAGGATTCGGAATAGGGTCTCCCATGTCCCAGGATGGAATTTTAACCACTGTGTTTAGAGGCAGGCATTTGTTGCTGTTGCTGTTCAGCTCTTTGTGGAAAGCATACAGCTTTGAATATATAGCCAGATAACTCATCACCTAGGCCAGGGGCATTTGCCTACATTATGAAGTCCAGATCCATCTACTTTTTCCAGCTTAGAGCAGCAGAATAATCTTGAGCCTCCAACATTGCATAAAAGTGTCCTGGCCTCTGCGTATGTTTCTTTCTAATCAGAAATTCAATTTGAGTACTCTCCTAGTAACACTTATATCTAGAAAACATAGTTTTTTCATTGGCATTTCTGATGGAGTAAAAATGGTTCATAGCAAAACTTCTAACAAACTGTAATCTTTGTAGTTAATGAGTTGTGTATGAATACTTTTAACCTGGGTTTTAATATTATTTAGTCACTTTATAAGATGTCTATTTTAATTTATTATTTTAATAGATAGTTTAAACTGATTTGTCTAGTAATTTTAATGTTTGCTATTGGGTCAGCTGTAATTCTGCATCACCCGTTGCTACTTCTTAAAAATATTAAAAAAGCAGGCAGAACACATCCTCTCATGGGCCACTCCACCTTGCCATTTTCAAAGTCAGTAATTAATTCTTTACTCTGCTCGAAAGTAAAGCATGTTAATATTTCTGGTAGTACCACTTCATCATTCACATACAGCAACTTCTCTCTTACAGCTGAACATGATTTACCAAACTGTCTGGTTTATGTGCGTCTTAACACCACTTGCTCAAGATACATGAAAACAAACATAGTTTCTTTTGGGGATTTGTCAGCAAACGCTGTTTTTAAACATACACAAGACCTGTCCCAAGCTAACTGTTTTACTGGGGTTTGCCTTTATTCTAAACTTAGAAAACAAAACGATCCTATGGCTCTTTCAAAGTTTGGCTGTGATACAGAGGGGTGTTCAGTGCTCCTGGGTAGGAACTAGCAGAACTCACCTGATCCAGCAGCATGGGCCAAAAGAGACTGACACAGCTCTCTGAAGTTCATTAACACTATTGCTAGGGTATTAAACACGCTGAACTCACGACATTTTTATTCACTGATTATTTTCAAAAATCAGTTTAAAAAACCCACTAAGAAATTACTTGCAGCCTACACAGGCAGCAAATTACATACATTCCATACAGAGTCATAAAGTTTTACAAGAAATTGAAGTTAGAAAAATGAAAGGCCATATTGGAAGCATGTGTAAAATGTTTGAGTAGGAGTTACAAATCTCATATGAAAGCTATACATAGTGAAAAGTGTAAGAAAATAATTTAACTGAAATAGACACACAGAATCTTTGCATAAATTGTCTCTGGGTTGTGCAGTTTATTTTCTCCCTAATTCAAACAGTAGAACAGTAGAAGCTGCCTCATCAGACTTTGTAAGACAATGTACTTGAAATATCCTGGGGCCCTTAAGCAGTAATTTTAAGTGACTTTAAATTGAGTTCAATATTTACAAGAAATACACTTGTCAGAAAAATTCTATCTTTTAACTCTTGTCCACCTCTTTCAATGACTGCCTGACCATTGAACAGTTACTCATCATGTTTGCCAGAATTTTTTTTTTCCTTTAGACTGTTGCCAAAATATCCTGTATGGCTTTTTTAAGAATGCAAACTTCTGTTATACTGAGCATAGGTTGACATCTGAGACCACAAAAGATTTTCTTTCACATATTTTCTCAAAGAAATCCTCTCCTTTTTAGGTGCAGATGATGTATTCTGCAGAATTTAAGAAACACTTCTGAAATTCCATGAGTTTTGACGCTTTGGTAGCTCTAAAGTATCTGAACCAAAGTAATGTGTCAGTATCTTCCTAGAAACTTTTTTTCTGTTAGTACTGATGTGTCATGGTGCTGCTTTAGCTTTAGAATGGTGATAAGGTCTCATCACTTTTAATATCTCTTCCAAAGCATTGTTTTTCAAATTATAAGTCTGTTTTCTAAACTACATTTGAGGCATGATAAAAATATTATTTTCATGGCTTGTTGAGACAGCAGGAAGCAGTAGTGTCTTGTATTTGTGAGTCTAATATTATGAGTTAAAAAGATAGTGTGTTAGTACTTAGGATGTGCACGCAGAATTTCCACAGCCACTCAATTTTCAGGGAGCCTTTTTTCCTTTTGGGAACTATCCGTACTTTTGGAAAATCCATACTCCAGAATTAAACCTAGGTCACCTCTTCAGAGGAGAAAAGCGGGGCTGGAAATGGAGATTTCAGTCTTAGCTGCACTAGCTTTGTTGTTTTGGGTACCACAGATGTTATTTGTGTTAGAAGTGTGTTAGGCACAATTTTGACTTTGTATCAGATCTCCATTGAAACAGCTTATTTATATACACTCAGTTTTTGATCCTGCTTTGAAGACAGACTCGGGACCCACGTGTGATATATCCTCTAACAGCTGCTGTACCCCCCCAGGGATGTGTTCCTCCAGCACTTTGTCTTTGGGTGAGAGCAATCTCTGCTTCCCACTGATGACAGGGGTGTTGCTCAGAGTGTTACGAATTCTCTGGCAGCCTGTGCAACAACAGCATGCTGAGTGCTGATCTCTCGACGTCTTAACCTCCTCTCATGGAGCCCAGGTCAGGGACACATACTCCTGCATAGGTGATGTTCAGTACTGTGTCCTGAAAAGGAAGAGATTGGATTCAGGGATTAAAGGTTTTTAAATACTAGCTTGACTCTGTCATAATGGAGGCATTGATATTTTTGAGTTGCGTCAGTAGTTCTGTAGCTAAACTCTTTGTTATGCCCACGGTGAAACTGGTAAAAAGTAGGTCCCTCTTAGACAAAAGTCTACGTCTTATTAGAATACCAACAATACGTTGTTACTTACACTCTTCCACTTTTATGGTCACTTGTTACTATAAGTATCTATGCATTCAAGCAGATTGCCCACTGGAATTGTGAAAAACTTGAAGGATACAAATTTCTTGGGCACAAAAATTTTACTGATTACAGAATGAAACAAACCTAATTTGTTGTTCATACCTAAAAGTATGAAGGAAGGGGTGAAAAGGGTTTGGGACAAAGACACAGTCTCTAGATCATTCTTTTTCCTCAGCAGAGTCACTCTTTGTGCTGTCCTTGTGATCGATCTCTTACAAGCTCATTCACACAGTCCTATTTTCAAAGGTTTCCAGTTTTTTTTTCTTTCAGTTTTTTGTTGCCCTGCTGTTTCTTGCTCAGTTATAAGACCAATCTCTCTCAACTCAGGCTACAGTTGCAATCTTGGGCTGCTACAGTCTAGGTATGGAACTCATGGCTGGAATACCCTGCAGCAATGCCCCCTTATTCAGGTCACACTTCCTGCTTATGGAATAACGTTTCTCTGTATTAATTAGGAAATGTTTGATTTTCAGGGTTTCCTGGAGTTTGTTGAATGGAGTGTAAGAAGGATGAGATTTCCCAATTCATGGGAATATTGCGATCTTGCAATTTGCGTTAGATCAAGTGCCAATTTCTGGAATCAAGTAATTTCAAATAAAACTAATGATGGGTTATTACACTTAATTTTAGCTGGCTATAGCTTTTAACATTGCTGCCTACTCTTTGCAAAAAGATGAAAATGACATGGCTGTGCACTCAGCCTTTAGAATTCCTACTGCTGTGCATAAAGATGTCAAATGCAGATCTAGGCTGCATATTTCCAAATTGTGAGTGAGCCACCAAAGTAATAATTTGCTGAATATTTACTTTTGCATACCTTTACTAAAATTATACACATAATTGCTAGAACAGTTTTGTACTTTTATTTTATGTATATATAAATGTTGTGAAATTCTGTTCAGTTGACAGTATTCTGGTTTTTGATACCTGTGAGGCTGTTCCTTTTTTAGAATCTGTCTTGATAATGAATATCTCATATAAGGCTCTAATATAATTTCATTTTAGAATGAAATGAGTGGGTGTTGAAAGGTTTTGTAAGAGCCAACGCATCCAACTCATGTTTTAGAAATTTCCGCTTGGGCTGCTTTGGGCCGCCACAGCATGCGACTGCTCTTTGTGACTGTATAATGAGGCTCACAGACAGTACTTTAATTTTTTATTTGCTTCCATTTTGTAAAATTCCAGCTCCTAGAATTAGTTAATTACATGATATCCACTTTCATTTAATAAATAAATAAATGACTGAATAAAGAGTCTTGCCTCATGCAAACAGATAAAAGCTTAAAATGTTAAGCAAATGCTACCTAAAGACTCAAAAGCAGAAGGCACATAAAAACCAAAAAATATTTACAGATCTTATAAAGCAAAAGCAGGCTGTGATTTTCTTAGCACTCTAATTCATACTTTGTGAGTAAGTGAAGTTGGCAAGACAGCTGACTGCTCAGAATACCTGCCCTCTGAACATTTCTATTCTCACCTCCATGTCTGCTACAAAAGAAAACATGTGCCTGTTACATCTCCTTCCAGTTAGTCTTTAATTGATTTGCAATGAAAAACACTCATGGGAATCCTATTTTTGTACTCAGAAAGTGATTTTTCAGATTGCTTCTTTTTGTTAGAATTTGAACGGATTTTTTTCCTTTAAGAACTATTTATTATCTATAATATAGTTAAGTACAAACATAACTTCTTTTTCCAGCTCTTTAAACACAAAATGTACTTGCTCTGTCTCATGATAACCATGTCTGATTTTAGTACTAGAGCAGCTCCCCAGCTAGGAATGAGCCTAGAGGACTGTTCTCAAGTTAAACAATGACTGTGTAGTTCATATGCTTGTTTTCACATTAATAGATGATACAACTCAGTAAGTGTAAATTTGCAGAGGGACACTGTGCTGATAACCCAGTCATCAAAAAATATGTTTTACAGGTAGGCTTACTTCAGACTAGCTCTTTTCCTGTGAACTGAATGTCCCTCAGTGGTTGGAGAGCATTCAGTTTGCTCCTGGAGTGCACCCTCCAGTTTCATTTAATCTGAAAAGGATCAACGTTCTTGTAATTTGTCTACTCTGCGATGTGAACAAAAATATGGTAAGCAGCAACAACTGGGAGATTCACTTTGTGTGGGGGAGTATGGCTGACGAGCTGAAGTGCTAATGGAGATGCACTCATGGCAGGTTATAGGTATGGCTCAAGAGTATCTTGATTATGAGCTGATTTTGAAAGCTACTGGTGAAGTTGCATTTTATGGGGAAAAAAAGCCAACATTGCAGTTTCTGTATATTTTTACTTTCTTAATTTGCCAAAAAGATAGCTGAATTCTCCCAACTTCCAAATCACTTGTTTGTGTGTGTGAACAGAGGGGCATTTTTCTCCAAAAATGTAATGGCTTTTCCTCAGAATCCCAGAAACGTTGTAGTATTCAGAAGAATGAATTAGAAGCATTTTTGCAGTCATGTACATGTTGTTAAAACTAAGTTGTTTGCATGAAGATCCCCAGCTCGATAAGAAACAACTGCTGCCAGTTTTTTACTTTGGTATGGATGTGCATATAATTCAGGAAGTTGCTTTACTCCCAGTTGTACTAATGAGCATGGCCTTTTTCAGGTTCATTTTTGAGCATAATCCCATCCTGGTTAAAAATTTTTATGAGGTTACCTAGGTAGAGTTTGAACGTTTTTTAAACCATATGCTTTTAATTCTGCTTGCTGCAGCTTTCAGGTGTTTTGCAACTATGTTCTAGTATCATAATGAAAAAAAAGGAAAAGATTTAATGTCGCATTAGTGATGGAATTGTAACTGCTCTCTGTCCTCCTTCTCTCTCAACACGCCCCCGCAGGAGTAGAAAGACCCTGGTACCATTTGGGAAGAGCAGTACCTGTGGCCGATACTCTGCCTAATGGATAGAAGTGAAATCAGCTCAATAACTTGGCAACAGCTCTGTAAAAAAAGAACTGAAGGAATCAGTAAATGGCCATTTTTTTGAGAGAGGGCACTACTAATTTCTTCAGGGAAAGCCATCAAAGGGCTCACCACTTCTGCAGAAATTTGACTAAGACTAGAGACAATGCAAGTAAATGGACTATTTCAGATGGACAGTAAAGCAACCCTAAATGCATGCATTGCCCAGATGGTTTGGTGGTATGGTACTTGTTCTGACTGCTGTCTGAGTCTTCTGTGCTGCCTGCTCTCCCCTGACTCTGGATCACCTACAACACACTGTCCCTACGCCTTCTCCATCGAGTTAGAATGAGTGTGTAATTTCTGGACTTTTCTACAAAAATGTGGAAGCAGAGAAGTTCAAAGCAAACCCCAGCTCACTTCCCCCTTTCCCTTCCACCTACCACTGGTAGCAATCCATCTCTCTCCAGAAAAATGCTGCAGGATCATCTGTGGTCTGGCAGTGTCCTGGGCAGGGCAACCCATTCCCAGAAGAGCTAGGGAAACAGGACAAGTCCCGGAGATACCTTGCATTTTCATCCTGTGCCCTGGGGTGGGGTCCCCTGAGGACAGGGAGGTTCCTTCTTCCTCCGTGAGGTGGGGACAACTAGGGGAAAAGAGCTTGGTTTGAAAAGTGGCAGCCTTGTCCAAAGCCATGATGGTATTGCAGCACTAGGTGAGATCACAGTACTTTTAGTTGGTATACAGATTTTGAAACTCACACATCTTTGCACCCTTACTTCTCCAGATGGGAATTTGACTAAAAGTTTTCATTTGTTTCTGAAAGAAAAAACTCTTTGATGTGTAAAGACAGAACGCAAGACTGTCTGTCACATATTATACCTTTAAAAGTATGTGATAACAGTGAAACAATTGTTTTCTATTTATTCTACCATTTCTTATACTTAAGCTGAACTAAATAAATTACTGTCAACTTCAAGCATTCCAAAATCATGACTCAGGTGTATAAAAATGCCATGAACTTCAAAGGGTATATTTCCTTTGCCTTCTGGTTTTGAGCCATCAGAGATCACATTTTTAAGCTTTTCTCCAAAAGTAAAAGAATAAGAATGATTTACTTCTTGCTTTGGTTTTTAAATGGATTAAATTGACCCTCCCCCCACCAAATAATGTGACACTTAATAAAATCTTGAGGATTTGCAGTACTTTAAGGGACTGTAGTTTTCCAGTACCCCAGCCTTGTTTCCACTATAATATCCTAAGCTGAATAAAAGCGGAGGAGTATTTCAAAACACAGCTTCTATTTTACCATCTTCCAGTTAATTCAATCTGCCCACCCTCTTGTTGCCTGGCAGCAGGGAAAGTAAGTTGGTGCATCATTCAGAGAGGAAACTGTAAATCCAGTTTTCAGGCACCTGGGGGGACTGTTCTGTGCTCTGACCCAAACCAAAGGATTGTTTGGAAATTAGGCTCAAGCTTCCATGTCACATCTCCCAGGGCTTTGTCAGGAGCCTAATCCTGGCTGCTGCTTTGTCCTTACATCCTGAGTTCTGGGAGGCAAGCGAATGGTAAGGATCTTTCTCTGTGTTCACGGGGAGAAAGCAAGAACAAAGACCCCAACTTGAGAAACATAACTGAGGTACATGGCAAAGATACAAAACACGTAATGCAACTGAGAGAAATCTTTTTTAAAATTTTATCTTTTTAAGTTATTAGTCATTACAACTTTTGAGAATTCTAAACTTTTGCTATGTTTTATCAACTTCTATTTTGAAGGGAAGAGAACATTATTTATTGTTTACAGCTTGCTTTACTTGAATCCCAGTGGGTAGAGTATTGTGTTTCTCTCCAGTATTCAAGCCATTATAAATCACCAGAATGTTGTATTAATTGCTTATAGTTGTTCTTTTTTTCTGATAGGTTGAAGTCCTATCTCAGTTTTAATTTTGCATATGACACAAAGTGAAGCCAGCATTTCTTAATCATTTTTGAAAAAGGTCACATTAAATTGCTTTACACCCAATGAAAAGCTAAGTGTTGCGCTGTTAAACAGAGTTTCTGTCACCAAAACCTACTTTCTGGTAACCCTTTCTTTAATCAGTTTCATAAACAACATTTGTTCCTATTTAAAATTTCATATTTCATTTTGCAAGGACTTGTGACAACAATTTGTTTGGCTTCAGGCCTCAGAAGGGCACACTGCAAATTTTGCCTTCAGGACCCTGTTTTTTCAGCATCTCTTCCTGGTTGAAATCAGCAGTGACTGACATTATTTTGGATTTCAATTTGGATTTCTCATTTGAGTTACTGCAGACTTGTGGGTCTGGATTTATAACCTGATACCAGCAATTATTTGTTATTTTGAGGATTAGTTGTACTGGGACATCCCACGGTCAGTGAAAAGCCCTACTTTGGTCCTACACCTGTAGCATTCTTAGGCAAAAGAACAATGTGTATGTACCTTCTACAGGAGGCCCACATACCTGTGGAGATTTCACTGTTTAAATTAGGAGATACTTAAAGTATGTATTACTTCTGGAGTTTACCAGTTTTCAGTCTTTTGCTGAATAAATATTCATTCACCCAACAAAAACCCCTGATCCTGCCAGTGGTTTGTTTCCTTCCTGGTGTCGATAAGACCAATATTTCTTGGCCCAAGATGGAGCTGTCTTTCAAGCTGGTAGCATAAAACTGCATAGCAGTCTCATTTAACTGTAAAATAGTGAAAGAATTCTCTGTAATATCCTTATGCAACTCTTGTTGCATTTGTAAAAATCCAGTATCATATATAACTTTTTTAAGGATGGAAAACAACATAACTGGCAATTGCTAAGTAATTTTGTGCATAAAATACATGAGTCATTATACTCACGCTAACTGCAGCCTTCTATTCCTAATGAATTATCTGTTTCTCAAGCTCTGTCAGAGCGTTTTGGTAAAAGGGGATGGATCGCAATTCCACAGTGGAATCAGTGGGGAAGTTACAGGGAGGGAGGAAATGATGAAAGGGGAAACTGATATCTGAAGCTGAGCTGTTACGTTTCAGTGTTTAGCAACTGATGTGGTAAGACCTAATACTATTTCTCATGACTTTTCAGAATAGAAAGAGGTAAAGATTAAATTCTAATTAATGTATTATGGTAATATTTGTATCTTTTTTCAGTTACTCATAGCTCACTCTCAAAATAACACTGTATAACATTTATGTTGATCCTTGACGGCTAAATATCTTATCCAGTTTTGTTGATTTTTCTTTTTTTTTAAATAGATGTATATTCTCCTGACAGACAGAGGTGTTCACAATATGTTCTAATCATAAAAGAAGTTTTAACAGGCCAAAGCTAAAAGCTACCATTTTAATGCATTTTTGGAGACCAGCTGTTCAAAGAAAAAGGAGAATAAAATCACTTCAGTAGTTTTAGAATATTTAGAACACTTCTGAGCATGGACTTTGTAAAAAAGACTAAAGTAAATATTCAGAAAGCTATGTCTTGCTATAGTATATAGTGACTAGTTGTATTGCTCCTTATCATCTAGGTTAGATACTTTGTCATAGCATACCTAAGAGCTTGCAGAAAGTGTGTATTCCTTAAGGATATAAAGATTCGAATCTAGTGTATGCATCATGCATTGTGAAAAACTGCACTGCAGAATGAATTGGGCCTTAAACACACGAATAGGTCTGCTTGGGATGTCGACTGTCAGATATAGTTCATCAAAGTTTAAATGCTACAATAGTTCAGTTTGCTGACAGATTGGCTCAGTTATGCTGATACTACCTGTTTTAAAGAGTGTCCTACCACAAAAATTTGATCAAGGAAGTATAAGCTTTTAAAAATTAATCACTTTTAAGTCTTCATATGTTGATGTGAGGCTCGTGACTGGCGCTTTGGCTACCCTTGTGCATTTTCAGCAGTCAAGATGCAATAAGGTACTCAGTCAGGCCATGGCACAGGATGGACGATGATGTTGTACTGCTACTGGAAAGAGTATTAGCTAGTAATGTTCCTTTGACTATAAGGCTCTTTATGATCTACTCTCAAGGAGCAGTGGCACATAGACTGAGACAGAGGAAAGGTTATTATGTTGAGCCACAGCTGGGAAATAATCTCTTGCCTTTCAGCACAGGACTCATGAGTCACAAATTCCATGTATCTAACAGGAAAACTCGAGAGACATAGATTGAGCTCCTCTAAAACCATTGTTTCTGGATACAATGTTTTGCATTCATACTCCTTGCCACTGGGCAGAACAGAATACACTATTTCTTTGCTTGTTCTTGTCTATGAGGCAACAGAGACTGAGCTTCAATTATGTGAACTGTTCAGAAGATACCTGTCATTGTGAATGGTTAAAACTGTATTATAATTGGCTTCTTAACGACACAGGACTACACATAGAGAAATTGTATATAATGTCTGGTTTATAAAGCTGAGACAGGAGGCATAATTTCTGCTCTCCTACTCCCAGTTTAAAAATAGCACTTTAAGATACAAACAAAAAGCCATAGGAGTAATCTTTTTAAAAGCAGTTACAGTCTATGTTATACACTATACCTACTGTGTATATGTGTGTGTAAGTATGTATATCTAAGCAGAAAGAGTAAGAGAAAATATATTCATATATGTATATTCCTATATTAAATTTCACTCTAGATATATCCAAGTTTAATTTTCCAAGACATTTTAGGAGTGTTAAATCTTTCTTCCAAGCCCTCTTTGCAGTTCCTTTGTTTGTTAAATTAACTTTGAATAGTACTGCATTGTCTTTAGCTCATGTAATGATCCATTAATCATTAAGAGAAAGAACCAAAAAAGTTCTCTTTTTATCAAAAACTTCATCATCCATATGAACTAGCAGCTTGATTAACTGTTCAGACTTTCAAGTACTAAAGGAATTTGTTGCTTGAACTCCAGGAGGCTGGTTTGAACACACTTGTACTTCACCACACCAGAGGCATACAGCAGTGGTCTGACAGGCATGGACAGTTGCGAAGAAAAATTCCTGTTTGATGGTCAGAATCACATCAGATGTGACCACTTGACTGGGGAATGGGTTTCATGTATGATACAAGCTTGTTTATTTTTCTGGCTCTTTGGGATACTAGAACATTTCTTCATGGCCAGGAGAAATCAGATGGGGGAAGAATAGAGTGGAATCCCTCTGTTAGGTTTTTTTTCTATTTTTAAAAATTTTATTCCAAAGTATCTCTATTATTTTAAGCTCCTCCTTTACAGAATATACTTTTAAAGAGGGAACCTTTATCTTCTGCAGAGTGTGCTTTCTAAGGAGTGGGAAACAAGTAATCAGGCAATACTGTAATATTCCTGTATATTTTGAAGTAATTCAGCTTTGCAGTTTAAGTAACTTCTACTGAACCATCCATTTAAAACGTGTTGTTTTTACTTCAACAGTACTGAGACTCCCAGCCAGATGCTTTCACTCTATTTTGGGATACATCATCAAAACATCATCTTTGCCGTAAACAGAAACCTATTTGCGGTCCTTAATTATTCTGTTAATGAGGAAACATATTATTTATTTCAAAGGAATTATGCCCAATATAGATCCAAGATGAAAATGAAAGCATGCAGAAAATAAGTGTTACTATTAATGATTCACTGAATCACCTAAAATGCTATGTATTAATTCACAGTGTAATGTATAAAAGTTAATATTTTTATCTGTCAGTCAGCAGTCACATCCTCCTGTGAATTTTATGCATGAACTATCTATGACTGAATGTAAGCACTGACAACCTGATAGATGCCTGAACTGTAGATAATAGCAATAATTTATCTAATCAGACTTGATGTTTTAAATGTCTGCTTCATAAAATTGCTGTTGTAGTCCAGCTGCCACTGTCAATATTCAGATTCTGTTTCACTGTGCACTAAAGTTGATGGATAAATGAAGGAAACAAGTGTCTACTTTGAAGAAATTAATTTAGGAATTGCTTCACCTATTTGCTCCTCTGTGCTAAAAACATTTTTAGCCTATTAGGAGTGGCTTGAGAGGTATTCCATCCATATGCAGGCTCATGAACAGCTTTTGGATAATTTTTTTTTCCACTTAAAGAAATTGCAGAAAGATGGCATTATCATAGTTACTTAGCCCATCTTATATAAGAAAAACATTCTCTGAAAAAACCCATAGCTTACAAACATGAAATTAATATGAAATTCAAGGCTGTTATGGACCAGAATTCACTGGTGATTTAGGAAATCACCTGAGTCTTCCAAGCAGGCTTTAGGTACCTGTGTTGTAATATAAATTCCTTATGTTCTGAGTACCTTCTCACATTTGGCACACTGAGTGCTGCAAAATACATACTCTTTGTAGGGACTAACTTCTTCCGAATTTCCAGAGTGAGTTTTAAAACAGACCTGTGTATTGGAGTGACAGCTGTATAACTTTTAAGGGATGTTAAGTAGCTGAAACCAGTTATAAATCTTCTATTAGCAACTAAGAATTTTTAGGTGTACCGGTAACATCATTTGTGTTGGTAACATTGATAAGGAAAACCAAGGAGAGAGGCAACTTAGGGTTAGGAGAGAGGTAACTTAGGGTTACAGGAGCCTTCAGAATAGGAAACATGCAACTTATATTTAAGGGGAAAAAAAAAATCAATCAAGCAACTAAAGTTCCATTGCTTTGATTTCAGACTTGTGTAAGGGTTTAGACTATACTCTGATGAAAAGAAAAATTGGAGCTGCCTAGAAACTAACAAAATAGGATGGAATTCAATGAAAAAAAAATGGGATTCCTGGGGGTAACTTGTACCAAATGGAAATAATTGATTTTCCTAAAAAAGAAAAAGCATTTTTGATGCATTATCCAGGGAAACTGTTGATAAGTATGGCATGGGTTCATTCAAGAAATAATGTTAGAAAGATAAGGAAATGGGCAAAGTTGAAGCAACAGTGGGTCTTGCAGAAATGTTATTGTGCTGGACAGAATTACTAAATGAATTTCAGGGACTGGGATCTGGTCTGCTTGCAGAAACAGGGAATTAATGCTATTGTAGGCATCATGATGAAAAAGTTATGAAATTCTCTGGATAACACAGCTCAGCTGAATTCAAGAAAGACAAGCTCAGAAGAGGTCCTCACCTGAAGACCTTTCAGAGTGATGAGGGTGACAGAGAGAGTGTTTCATACAAATGGGAACTAAAAGAGTTTGGTTTCCTTAGTTCAACAGAATGAAGGTGCAGAAGGTTCTCTAAGTACTCATTGTGTACATACAAAGGAGGAGGGAGAGGTATTTAATCTGAAAAAAAAAAACCATGACAGTATGAGAGCAAATTGGTATGGGCTGGCCATGATTAATAGAACGACTAAAAAATTATATAAATGAAGTTCTGAAACAACTTTCCAACAGGATATTCTTGACAAACATCAAGATTATTTTTAAGACAGTTTGAGCCCTAGTTGAGGTACGATATGTTATGAAGGGTGGCCTAAATGCTTCCCCAGATGGCCTCTCAGTATCCTGTGCCCAATACGTTGACTGCATGAATTTGTTTACCTTTCTAAGGCCATTTAAATGTGCCTAGTCTTACCCTGTAGATTGAAGTTTATGACTAACAGTAGTATGCGGTACTCGGTGGTTCAGTACAGTGATTGATGAAGGGACTTGGGCCCCAGAGTGTGTCTTTTTTTTTTCCCGGCTGTCTCAGCGAATCTGATAAAAGATATCACATCTCTGTACAAACTTTGTCCCTCCCACCTAAATTCAAGGATTGCAAAACCTAGTTATATAAATGTGTTTACTCTGAAGTTGGGAGTATTTTGCAGTACAAGAAAACCTACATAGCTAATGCTCATGCCATGATTTGTTTTGTCAGTAAATAAGAATTCATTCTGCAGTGCTCTCAATCTGGTGAAAGGCATGAACACTAAGTACATTACAAGTTTTTCAAAAATATGGTTAGCCATGGTACACTACTTACTGTAATCAACACTCTTCTGCCAGTGTGGAAATCCCCAGGTTTCTCCCTGATAACACTAAATGTTTCTAATTCTGTCTGGCAGTGCAATAATATTTTTGAGTCTGAGATCTAATTAAAATCTGTGTGCTCTTTAATATGAAATAGATCAAAGTTAAATTTGGTATTCTTAGCATCCAGCTTTTTCTTCTCTCTCTGAATGCACTCTTCTACTGTCTGAAACTATTTTGCAGAAGTTCAGCAGACTGTTACCTTCTCTGTTTGAAAATTTCTTTTCTGCATCATTGGAAGTCTCTGACACTTTGATAGGCTCAGTGGAATACATAACATGCATGCATTGGGTTTTATGCATAAATAGAGTAAAGAACAGGATGAAGCATATCCTCAGCTAATGTAAATCAGCAGTGAAACACCAGAGTTCGAGTGATTAATAACTGCTGAGACTATTGCCTAATGTTTTTTACATAGGAAAACTCATGCACACTGATGAACAGTCTTTTCCATTTAGAAGGGCTGAACAAAGGATAATATCGATGAAGGTCTGCTTATATAACCTGAGATACTCAGTCTTTACTACTAGAAGCTGGAGGACTATTCAGAGACAAATTTTCATCGCATCCAACTATGGGAAACACTGTCCTTTGCCTGAAAACCTATTTCAGCCTCCAGTATAATTGAAAATATTGAAGCTTCTGTGAAATCAAGATCTTTTGTGCTTATCATGACTACTAAATATGATCTGTATTAGACTTTTTCTAGGCGTTCTGAAAGATGTTTTCTGCCTTGTTTAAAATACAGTAGAGCAGGCAGATAAAGAAATCACTGTCTTTTGCTGTCCATCTCAATGAGGAGTCTTGCCAAAGTACATGAAGTAGGGCGATCTGATTAAAAGAAAAAGGTAATTAAATAATTAAAATGTTTATATCTTGGACCTCAAATATACAGAGTAACAGAGTAGATGAAGATGATGCTCATACTAAATTTTTCTTTTCCCAGCTTTCCCTGTTGGTAAGTTAGACATCTAGCATGAAGTGATCTCCCTAGCATAAAGGGGTCGTAGTACTTCTTTGAACACAGTTTCAGTTTCAAGAGATGTAGAGTCCCAGACCTGTGCTTCTTGTTTGCAGAAACAAAACAAAACCAAGTGACATGCAAGAAGATCCCATTCCCCAGATGCTTCTCAGGTGGTAAGGCTAGTCATTAATATTTTTGTTCTTGTCAGGGGTGTTATTTTGACAGATCTTTTCAGATAAAAGCTACAATTAGTGTAGCCCCTTCAGAAGTCGTAAGTTTCAGAGTCTCAATGTGTAGATGAATCTGCCTCCTTTCTTCTTACCCTTCTCTCTCCCACCCCACCCCTGAGGAAAAGCCTTCCCGGGGCCAGTCTCAGCACCATGCCTCAGACTTCGGAGACTTATTGACTGTTGGACAAGGCCAGATTTGCCAGACTGCCTGAGGCTAGCTCCATATGCTCTACCTGAAAACAGAGTGAACTGGGAGCAGTTTTGCATTCTTGGTGTGATTTGTTGTAATTCTATATTGGTTGAAAACCGAGCAAGGGCCAGCCTCATGCTCCCACAAACCCATCAAGGCAAGCGCCATGTGCTTACAATGGTGGAAGTAACCACCGGCTGGCTGGAAACATATCCCGTGCCCCATGCCACCGCCCGGAACCTATCCTGGGCCTTGAGAAGCAAATCTTATGGCGACATGGAACCCCACAAAGAACTGAGTCAGACAACGGAACTCATTTCTGAAACAATCTCATAGACACCTGGGCCAAAGAGCATGGCATTGAGCGGGTGTATCACATCCCCTATCATGCACCAGCCTCTGGGAAAATCAAGTGATACAATGGATTGTTAAAAGACTACATTGAGAGCAATGGGTGGTGGGACCTTCAAACATTGGGGTACACATCCAGCAAAGGCCACCTGGTTAGTCAACACCAGAGGATCTGCTGATCAAGCTGGCCCCGCCCAATCAGAACTGTTACGTACTGTAGAAGGGGATAAAGTCCCTGTAGTGCACATAAAAAATATGCTAGGAAAAACAGTTTGGGTTACTCCTGCCTCAGGCAAAGGCAAACCCATTCGTGGGATTGCTTTTGCTCAAGGACCTGGGTGCACTTGATGGGTGATGCAGAAGGATGGGGAAGTCCGATGTGTGCCTCAAGGGGATTTGATTTTAGGTGAGAACAGCCAATAGATTAAATTGTATGACGTTAATTGCTATATAATCTTGCCACCGTACGTCATCATTATTATAATTGTTATATGCTATATTAATGGTATTACAGTAAGAATTACTTAGATTAATGAAGAATGAACTTTGACAAAACTAAGTGAAGTGCAGTAGTGATGGAACCAGGACTGACTTCAGCATGCAACAATCCAACACCACACACCATCCTCCTGTTGCACCCAATGTCATCCGCCGCCACACCACACCGAAGCCCAATCCTGTTCTGCCGACTGAGCGGACTTTGCATCATCCGTTCTGCCCAGACAGACTGTTACGACAGATGGAGCCCAAAGTCATGGACTGAATGAACTCAACAGACATTTGATAGAGATGGCCCATAGACCATGGGAATGTTATCTGTGTGTATATATTAAAAGACAGGAAAAGTGATGGTGATTAATTGAAAATGTATCAGAAAGTATGGGATCTGGACATAACGTAAATGGTATAGAATAAGGGGTGGATATTGTCCTGGTTTCGGCTGGGACAGAGTTAACTCTCTTCTTAGTAGCTGGTACAGTGCTGGTTTCGGATTTAGTGTGAGAATAATGTTGATAACACTCTGATGTTTTAGTTGTTGCTAAGTAGCGCTTATCTTAAGCCAAGGACTTTTCAGTTTCCCATGCTCTGCCAGCAAGCAGGTGTGCAAGAAGCTGGGAGGGAGCATAGCCGGGGCAGCTGACCCGAACTAGCCAAAGGGATATTCCATACCATGGAATGTCATGCCAGTATATAAACAGGGGGGAGTTGGATGGGAGGAGTGAATTGCTGCTCAGGCATCAGTCAGCGGGTGGTGAGCAATTGCATTGTGCATTACTTGCCTTTTCTTATTTCTTTTTTTTTTTTGTATTCTTGTTCATTACAATTATTATTATTCTTAGTTAGTAGTGTATTTTTATTTTTACTTTAGTTATTAAACTGTTCTTATCTCAACCCGTGAGTTTTACTTTTTTTCCTTTCCTCCTCCCCATCCCACTGGGAGGGGGGAGGGGGAAGCGGCTGCGTGGTGCTTAGTTGCTGACTGGGGTTAAACCACGACACAAGGAAAAGCACCTTTGTGGAGTGGGTGAAAGCTATGACTCTTCCTAACAGGTCCTGAACAAGTTAGACACAACCTGAATGCTGCAGTATTTGGTACTGTATCATCTCACTTGTAGATACTCTGCTGCTTAGCGGAGTCCATAGTCATGAGTGGAATGACTGGGCAGAGCCAAGAATCTGAGACGGGGATCTGCAAAAATGAGTTGTGTGGCCTAAAAAAAGGCTAACCTTTCAGTGGTAAATGCTGAGTGGAGAGACGTTTGTTAAGACTCTTCTCTCATACATGGTTTGGGCTCTTTAATCTGTGTTGTGGGTCCCCACACTTGACTCCACATTTACAACTCTAATTCTTTTCTGAAATTGGAGCACTCAGTGTGCAGAAGAAAATCAGTCTTTGTGACACTTAATGTACAAAAAATGTGGGTTTTTTTTTACCTATTAGGCAGGAATTAAGAGCCTCAAGATGTAAGTGGCTGTCGTGGTTTAACCCCAGACAGCAACTAAGCACCACGCAGCTGCTTGCTCACTCCCCCCACCCACTGGGATGGGGGAGAGAATAAAAAAAAACAACCTTGTGGGTTGAGATAAAGACAGTTTAATAGGACAGAAAGCAAGGAAAAATAATGATGATAATAATAATAAGAAAAGACAATAATAATACTAAAAGAATTAGAATATACAAAACAAATGATGCACAATGCAATTGCTCACCACTCACCGACTGATGCCCAGTGAGTTCCCGAGCAGCGATTCACCCCTCCCAGCCAACTCCCCCCAGTTTATATACTAGGCATGATGTCATATGGTATGGAATATTCCTTTGGCCAGTTTGGGTCAGCTGTCTGGGCTGTGTCACCTCCCAGCCTCTTGTGCCCCTCCGGCCTTCTTGCTGCCTGGGCATGAGAAGCTGAAAAATCCTTGACTTAGTATAAACACTGCTTAGCAAGAACTAAAAACATCAGTGTGTTATCATCAACATTATTTTCCTACTAAATCCACAACACTGCACTATACCAGCTACAAGGAAGAAAATTAACTCTGTCCCAGCTGAAACAAGGACAGTGGCTTTGGCATTTAAAATTGCTCTTTGGCATTGTCCTGATTGCTCTTTTCCCTTGGTTAGACATAGGAGACGCAGATAGCCAGTGGCAGCTCCTGTAATTGGGAGGAATCTTGTTTAGCTGTGATCAAAAATGAATCTAAATATTGGTTTCTTCTTCATTTAAATATTGGCTTCTCATTCTGTGCCAGTTGGGTGACTATGCTTCAAGACAGAGCCCAGGCTGATCAGACACCATCAGATTGTACTGTTGTTCGGTGACAGAATAATGTACTTGCTTAAGGTTTATTGATGAAGAGGAAGAATGATCTTGACAGTCCACCAATGTCTTTGATGGGTAGCTTAATCCTCAGCAGGTTTAGCTGCTTGCAAGCATTTTACTGATGCAGTTGTTATCTGGCAAAACTAAGTCACCAGGCAAAGTCATCAGTAGCAACACTGGTCAGGAGCCAGAAAGGCTGGAAGCCAGCAGAAAGATAAGTCCGTGGAGATGTATTCTTAGCTTTATTTCCAACTTCAGATGTACAAGCTCTTTGTCCCATTGACTCCAACGCCTATGGCAAATGACTTAGTTCAGTGCTGTGGATTCAATTACAAGTGATGCAAAGCCAAAGAGACTAAACCATTTTGAAGAGTTATTTAATTACAAGGTGGTAATTACCTGGTAGCAAAAACCATGCTCAGATGATATGTTGCTGCCAAAGTAATTAACTGGGTGGAAGTGAGAACCAAAAGCAGATTACAGCTACACAGCAGACACTTGCTGCCAAGTTCTCCATGGCTCTTACAGAAAAGAGCAACAGCATTCAAAAAACCCAGTGTCTCTTTTCCCCTCAGTGTGGTCAAAGTATTCAGAACAGAGCCTAAAGGCTCAGAGAGATGCTTTTAAAACTCTTCTCTCATTCAGGAATTGCACCTTTTTTTTTTTTTTTTCCTCTCTTTCAGCAGCAGTATATGCACTCTTCAGAGAAATGGGAAGAGCAGTGTAGCTTTTGGTGCAGCATTGATTAACAGGGGGTGCAGATGGGGGAGTAAGTAGAACCCATTAGAGTTGCAGGAAAACAACTTTGTCTTTTTGACTATTTGAAGCTCATAGGTGCTCTGTAAGATGCCATTCGGAATTTATTTGAGCAAGAAATTGTTGTCTAGCTTCATGTTGTGTCTAAAAGGCATGAGAATTCAGACTGGGTTGATTGCCTCTGTGTGAATATCGGATCCACCCAGAAGCCCTGACAGCTGGAGACAGGTTGACTCTATATGACTGTAAAGACTATTCAGGATTATTTGTTTTGCTTGCTTTGCATTGGTTTTAAAGACAGACAAATATTTGTAACATGTTGAGTCAGTGACTGTTTCATCACATAATAAACCAATGAAAATTCAGTGGAGTCCTGAGAAAAAGGTGGCTTGGTTTTATTTTTTTTTTTCCCCAATAATTTCTAAACTTCTGAGAGCAATTTAAGTGCCTGAGAAATGCGTCAGATAGATTGAGACAGAATACCAGATTAGTTCATTCCCTAACTTGACAGTGCAGAGTAAACTTCCCCTCTTCTTTCTCTATTTGTTCTAGATGGGAGAAATCACCTTTCAGAACGCAAAGCAAATCCATGGCTTTCACATCCTCCTTCTCTCCAACTGCTTACGTAGTGTCAGTGATATGTGCTTGTTTCATGAGCCTTGGTTTATTGAGAGGAATTTTACTGAGCAAGTAATAGTAATAACTATGTGGTCATTACTGTGTTTTAAAAGAGAATCTGACTCTCTGCACAGAGCGAGATATCTGCATCAGCAAAGCCTGAATGCAGAAGATAAATAGAGATGCAGATAAATCCTTGTTCACTGCTGGGGATAATACACTCCCAGTTGTGGAGTTCAGTGTGAACACAACATCAATATATGTCTGTGGGCTTCTGAAAATAAATGATCTGATGTAGTGTTTAAACAGGCTTTCCTCTGCTCTTTTTGGACTGTTTGGGGTCATGAGTGGTTAGGGTAGGGGAGAGAAAAGTCATATTTTACCCATCTGGCATCCTCTTCTAATTTCAAATAATGAATAAATAATTGAGAAAATGAAAGTTTTTCCTGAAAAGAAGGAGTGCTTAGAATATTTTTTTCTTGTACAAGAGGGTTTTTTTTTAATTTTTCTTGTGGTCACTGGAAATCTGCAGAATAGAATCATTTCTATGTAGCCTGGTGCATCTGACCAGTCATACTACTTACTTCCTATTTTTTTATTTGTTGTTGCTGTCTGCTTATGAGCTTATGTGGCAATCTAGCCTAACTTTCAAAGTTACAATTACCTGAATGCTTGTATTTATTTCCCAGGTTCCAGCTGATGGTGCTTGGCCAGCCTGGTGTCTTACCCTGCTTCCCAGACTTTAAACTTGGCAACAGCCTTCCAGTTCTCACTTCTAAAGCAGTGAGCTGAAGAGACAGGCGTTTTGGTGAAATGCAGTAACTTGAGGTATTCAGGATGTCAGACTCCACAGACATTGCTCTTTTCTCTCTTTCCACCTTGGAAGAAGTCTCTTTATCTTGTTCACCTTTGGTTGCAATCTTTATTTAATCTTATTTTTTTCTTCGACTTTTTTAATGTCTTGAGATAAGCACAGAACAGTTTTGTGTCAGTATAAACCAGATGGTAGCGGTACCATCCATTTGATACCAGCTTCAGCTGTCCTTCTCAGTGTTAATTTAAGCATTTTTTCTGTTACATTGTTGGCCCCTTTTATCCTGGGGGGCAGGATATGCAATAGTGTCAAGGTACATCAAAGTAGGAAATACCAAATTAGACAGGGCTGACTAGAGAGTCATTATAAGAAATATGCAAAGCACACGCTAGTGTATTGGGTTTGCGTGGCAAGGTTTTGGTAGTGGGAGGGCTGCAGGGGTTGCTTCTGTGAGAAGCTGCTAGAAGTTTCCCCTATGTCCAGTAAAGCCAATGCCAGCCGGCTCCAAAACGGACCCACCACTGGCCAAGGCCGAGTCAATCAGTGACGGTGGTAGCACCTCTGGGATAACATATTTAAGAAAGGGAAAAGAAGTTACTGCGCAGCAGCAATTGCAGCCGGAGAGAGGAGTGAGAAGATGTGAGAGGAACAACTCTGCAGACACCAAGGTCAGGGAAGAAGGAGGGGGAGGAGGTGCTCCAGGCGCCGGAGCAGAGATTCCCCTGCAGCCCGTGGTGAAGACCATGGTGAGGCAGGCTGTCCCCCTGCAGCCCATGGAGGTCCATGGTGGAGCAGATATCCACCTGCAGCCCATGGAGGACCCCACACCAGAGCAGGTGGACACCTGAAGAAGGCTGTGACCCCGTGGGAAGCCTGCGCTGGAGTAGGCTCCTGGCAGGACCTGTGGACCCATGGAGAGAGGAGTCCACGCTGGAGCAGGTTTGCTGGCAGGACTTGTGACCCCATGGGGGACCCACGCTGGAGCAGTCTGTTCCTGAAGGACTGCTTTTGGTCTCTTACTGAGAGTCAAAGGTTTGTTGTTTGGTATTGGGGTGTACGTTTTGGTACTGGAGTGTTTGATGTCATTTGAGGGATGCAGGGCCATGTGCACTCTCATTGACTTGACAAAATAGTCTGAAAATCAGTAAGTTTTCAGCTCTCGAATGCTAAAATTCATTTTCCTGAAGTATCTAGGAAAAGCTGGATTTGCACATAAAAGGGTATGCATGAGGAATTTAAATATTTTAATATGTCTTTCATCAAGAAAATTAATACTATTCTCAAGGCTGAGGTGATGCAAGACTTAATTTAATTTATGGCCAATCAAAATCAGAGTAGGATAATGAGAAATAAGAACAAATCTAAAAACACTTTCCTCCCACCCCTCCCTTCTTCCTGGGTTCAACTTCACTCCTGATTTCTCTACCTTGTCCCCCCGAGCGGTGCAGAAAGACGGGGAACGGGGGTTGTGGTCAGTTCATCACGCGTTGTTTCTGCCGCTCCTTCCTCCTCAGGGGGAGGACTCCTCACACTCTTCCCCTGCTCCAGCGTGGGGTCCCTCCCACGGGAGACAGTCCTCCACAAACTTCTCCAACGTGAGTCCTTCCCACGGGCTGCAGTTCTTCGTGAACTGCTCCAGCATGGGTCCTTTCCATGGGGTACAGTCCTTCTACAGTTATCTGCTCCACTGTTAACCTCCATGGGCTACAGGGAGACAGCCTGCCTCACCATGGTCTTCACCACGGGCTGCAGGGGAATCTCTGCTCCAGTGCCTTCTTCACTGACCTTGGTGTCTGCAGAGTTGGTTCTGCCACATATTCTCACTACTCTCTCTCAGCTCCTGCTGCACAGCAGTTTTTACCCCTTGTTAAATATATTATCCCAGAGGCGCTACCACCGTCACCGGTCGGCTCAGCCTTGGCCAGCGGCGGGTCCATCTTGGAGCCGGCTAGAACTGGCTGTGTCCTACGTGGGGGCAGCTTCTGACATCTTCTCACAGAAGCCACCCCTGTAGCCCCCCCACTACCAAAACCATGCCATGCAAGCACAATACAAGCTGTTACATTGTTTTCAGAATGCACTTCAAAGCATTATGTCATAAATTTTTCATCAAGTCCCCCAGAATAAGAGTGCCCAAGGTGAGTTCAGATACTGAGGCTTGGAATTAGTCAAATATTTTTCATTCTGTATGTTCTTCACTAAAGACTACTCTGCATAAGACAAAGGGCTCAACTTACCACAGCGGTATGATGTTACTCAAAACTCTCTAAACATGGGAAATGAGGAAATATGGGAATATAAGGAAGCTTATAGAGCTGAGCTTCCAATTACTGCTCTCCTGAGGGATAATTTTGCATAAGGCTACTCTTGGAAATAACCTTCTTTTCAAATGTGAAGTTGAATCTCTCTCTTTCCCCTGCAATAAGTTCTAATGCTAGTCTTGTATTTATGGTGCGTATGTGTACTGAGTGATCATTACTGTAGATATTGCAGAGATAATCTTAATGGGAAAGATAAAAGGATCCCAACAAAATGTTTAAGTATGTCTCCACATTTCGGCAAGTTAGATTAGTGTAGTGGGAAACAGTCTAAACTATCATATTAAAAATTGTCCGTGGGTTGCTTTTTTTCCCTAAGGAAAATGAAAGGCAGCAGCCTTCATTTTGAATATGATTTGTGATTGCTGCAATACAAAAGAATAGGTGGAAAACTGTTACTACCTCCCTGCCCCCAAGTCTTCTTGAGGAAGATTGAAACTGTCAGCCTTTGGAGCCAGAGGGACACTGGATGGATGACAGAAAAAAGAGGCAGATATTAGAAAATTGTGTGCAAGCATTAGCTTCATTATTAATGAGGTTTTTCTGTATTAACTAGACAATTCGGACTATTAGACTGTTAAAAGATTAATTAGACTAACAATGGATTCCTAGCTCTGCATGTGTGCTGTGTTTCCTTTTTCCCGTAACAACAATTTGAATGCAAGACTTTGGCAGTCCTTATCCAGCCCTGTTCCAGCTGAAGCTTTGGATTTTCTGTTTTGTCCCAGCCCTAACCTTAGGCAGTCCCTCGGACAAGGCAGCCCTTCCGCTGAGTAAAAAAATCTCCAGAGAGAAATTTTTGCTGCCCTCAGTTTCTTTTGCCTAGTTCTCTTCAGTTCCACTCATACTATAGGTATGGACTTTATTTTTCTCTCAACTTTAACCCTAACTCTAGGCTGAGCCAAAGGCCAAAGGACACTGGTCCCTGAAGAAACTCAATATTCCTCATAGAAGAACTCTATCAGCAGTCCTAAGTTTGATTTGGAAGATAGGTATTTTCTGTTTGTGCAATAGGGGCTGATAGGCCAATTTTCACCTGGAGAATGAATACTTAGGCTCTGAACAGAGAACGGTCCCTACATCTGGTATTTTACCCATCTTAAGTGAAATATGAATTTGAAAGATTCAAGACTGTTGAGACTTACATTTATTTCTTCCATACTTTTCTACACTTGTCTTTATATTCTGGTGAATTTGTACTTCCTTCTGAATAAATGGCTCCAGCACTTCCTTTTTGCTTTATGTTTCCCAGTTACAGAAAGAGTTACCATAGTAAGAATTCTTGATACACATGCACACTATAGCCTCTCCCCTCTTAAAAAAAAAGAAAAAAGATTTGAAGAATTTTATTTAAATATTACCCTGAAGATTTTCTGCAGAATTCTGTAAGCCCTCGTGCAGGGATCACACAAATTGACAAGTGAAAAACTAGCTGTGAAACAGGTACAAGCATTTCCCTTTCTGAAATCCTTTCAAAACTATATTTTTGTTTATAAAAGAGAATTTGCTGGTCCAAATCCTACATAAAAGAGAGAGAAAGAAAAATGCATGCAGGGGACAGGATCTCTAATGAGCATGTGATTGCAGATGCTGGAAGCCTTGCAGCCCAGGAGGCACAGCATTTAAAAAAATATCTGTCAGTCAGATCTGTATGTGCAGGGGAACAGAAGCATCACTGGGGAAGGCAGATGGGTCAAAGAGCTGCTCAGACTAAATTGCTACATGCTTATTCTCTTAAAGGGTTTAATCTGATCTGGAACAGGCAAGTCATTCCTCCTGAGGGGGAGTCAATGCCACTTTCAAATAGTGTGTTCATGAGGAATTGGTTTGAACAAGCAATAAAAGAGCTTAACCATTCAATTTATTTTTTTTTTTTTAAGGCAGTTGTCCTGCAACCCTTTTTAAAGGAAAATGGCAACGAAGAGGAAACAAAGAGGGGTAATTGAAAAGAAGATGTTATTTCTACAAAAAGGTAATGTAACAAAAATATATCAATGATGTCAGTTGTCACCAGCCCAGGGCACCTTTCCCTGTCCCGCAGACTGTTCTGTCATGATGATCTCCCGGCACACTTGGCTCTCAGTCTTCCCTTAATTTCCCTCAGAAACACAAGACTTTCCACATCAGCTGCACTGATAGGTGCATCACATCACAAGAAAAAACAAGATTGTGGTACAAGGTTTCTGCTGGTGTAGTTCCCTGCTATCTTGCTTTGAGGGCAAGACCCTGCTAAGAGGCAGTCACGCCTCTGTAGCTGTCATGCTGCACAGAAACTTCTCTGACTTATCTAATTTTTATAAGCAAACTGCCAGACCTATTAAAGCACCGGAGACAGGCCACCAGTTTATTCTACAAAGGTCTGAGAACACTTAGCAATGTAGCACGAGGAAGGGTGATGGACAAAGGTGACAATTTGATGACCTTATCAGAAACTTGGCAAACGTGATCGTGGGTTGGTGTAAGAGAGGAGAGGTCCCTAGGGCAGAATAGAAGTTCATGCTCCAAAATGGCCACAAAGTGCATGGTGAATGCAGGGTGTGCACTGCTGAAGAGACAGAGAGTTGATTTGGAAGTCATACCTGAGCTATTTTCTGCTTCTTGAAATACAAGTGGAATTCAGGGAGATTTCATGGATCTCAGGCAAAAAGCAAGGAATGCCACATAGCACACTGGAGGCTTCCTCATTTGAAGATCCTAAAAAGCTTTTAATAAATCTGCTATTTCAAAGGAGGCATTTTGGTTGATGTTTCAAGCAGATGAAGAAGGGCACCGTTTTTTGCAAGGTTAATTGCTTTTGTGGCACACAAAGGAAGTGAGATGTGATTCTTGCTCTACTAGGTATTTTGAAAATAAATGACTAAGTTAAAGCCGAGACTTTCATTCACAGTGAGGAAGTTTTCTGTTTACACTCCTTATCAGCAAACAGGAACATTGATTTCATTTTAGGATACTGCAGGGAAATACTTAAAAAAAAGTCTGTTGTTACAACTGAACCAATTGCAATTTTATTATTTTTGTTATATAAGCAGCTGAAAGGAATTAGATTACAGATATTTTAATTATTCTGACTTGTTATATTTAAAGTCCAGCAGCAATGTGTTTGTATTTACTGCATCCAATTATAGTTATAGAAAGTAAAGGGTAATGATAATGCTTGAAGCCATGCACTGAACCTCCAGGAGAGGGATGCACTCAGGGCCTTGACATTGATTTAAGGAACAGATGCAGAATTAAGCCTTTTGAAACATACATAAAAGGGAACAAAAGAGTTTAAGACAAACTCAATGAGATTTGCTAATACTGAGCATCTCCTTTCACAGTGAGTCGAATAGTGACAGTCTTGACCGCTGGACAATCTTTGTACAGGTAGTGGAAAATTTGATTTTCCTGTGACTAAAACAGTGATACTTATATTTTTATTACCCTCTTCAATTATTGGTGGCTAATCAGCAAACCATCTTCATCTGTGTCTTTCTTAAAGACATTTCATAAAGCATACAAGAGAAGAAGCAGGGAGAGTAAAAAAAAAGCTATCATCTGAAGTATTCATCTGGATAAACTTGAGAATTTTGTCTTTTACAGTCTGTGACTTGTTAGTACCTTATAATTTTTCCCACCACTTCACAGGTTATTGGGGAATTTTTTCTGTGAATAATTCTTGGTCCTTTTATTATTTGTAAGGAGCTGATTTGAAGTATTCATTATTGAAAGTGAATTTTAGTTGAGGTTGTTTGAGCATATAAGTAGACATCTGCTCTTGTCAGGATCAGCATCATTCTTCAAAGTAATTCCCTTCAGCAAATAATATTTAAACATTTAAGCTGAACATTCAATAACCACAAAAAAATATTCAGTAAATTAACAGCCTGAAAGGAAATACAGGTTTGCTTCAGTGTTTATATGGATAGTCAAAATAATATTGTATGTATTAAGAAGATGTTTTGTGTTATAGTGGTGAAAGCAATGGTCCACATCAGTATTCAAATTACAGCTTTTAACAGTGAAAGGATAGTGAAGTCAGATTATTTCTGTTTATGCAGTACATTATTTCTTAAAGGAAATATTTTCTATCAGTTTCATGGATAAGGTCATTGAGATTTAAACCATATATGATGGGCATAAAAGAAACCTTATTATCAAGACAATGGTATGCAAAACAACTTGAACACAAACCTTTATAGCTGTTACAGAGAATAACAGAAATAATTGCTCTACAATGAAATAATGTATCATACAAGATATATAAAAAACAGAAAATAATTTGATTTGCATGCTTATTGAGGTGTTTACTTCCTGTAGAACATAGAAGATAAACCTCTGAAAGATTCATTTGAGAGACAAAAATTATTCCTTTGCTGTGCTTTCAGATTTGATCTAATATTTCCTCAGACATGAAGAAAAAAATAATTTTTTTTGGTGACAGACTATGTATTTTTGAAGCAGCACACTGAATTGCTGAGTGCATAGAATAATTAAAAATAGAACTATAGAAATCAGTCTTCTCTATTGTCACCATTTTGATTGTAAAAAATTATCTACTGATATCTTCTATGATGCCCTACAGGTAAAAAAGCAATAATAAAACATTCATATATTCTATCACTCAGGTTCAAGACACACATTCTTAGGCAAACCACATCAATGCCTGATCAACAGGCATTTCATTGTTGTCTGATCAACCAATCAATTGGATTGATACTAAAATAAAACCTGTCTAACTAGGAAAACAATATGCAGACCTTGAGTAGCCTAAGGATCAGTTTTAAGAAACATATAAATCATTTTAGTGTGTATTTGAGTATGCATCAATAACTTCCGGATGTCAGTTTTACATGTAGTAAAAAATTATTCTGTTCTTTTAATATGCTGAAATGTGGGTTTTATTTGGCCTTTTTTGGTTTTCTTTTTGCATCAGGAACCTGCGGTAGTCAGAGTGTGATCAAACTGAAATTTATTTCCACTATACCAAGGCACTGGTTTTTGAGAGGTATTGTCTGTATCTATATACAACTGCTTTTATACCTTCAAACACATGCTGAAAAACAGTAATTTTTGCTGCAGCCATATATACAGAGAGAGATACAAACCCCATCTTCTCTTCATGACCTGTTAAATGGCCATAGACATGATGGACATCCCTCAGTCTCTCTCAACTTCAGGAATCCTGAGAAACACTCAGGGAACTAAAAGCCTGTGCTCTAAATGTAGACGTAGGCAACTCCTCTCAAAGAGGAACGAGCCATCACATCACTTTTTCTTCAGGTATCTACATGTAAGTTCAGTGCAACTTGTTACTTCGCTAAATTTCTTCCTGCCTAGTCAGACTAAAGTTATTTGTGAAAGAAAAAAAGGTGTGTGGGTGTGGGTGTGTGCGTGTTACAGTTAGCATTATTGCTAAAAATAAAGCAATTATTTAATGTAATCTTGCAGAAAGATACTGTTCAGGAGCATGATATGAAAGCTCCCAAGCGACAATTTCTTGATCACATTTTTATGCCATAGTTAGGAAATGAAGAATATATCAAATAGATAAAAATAACTTAATATATTAACCAGTGTAAGAAGAAGTTTATTAGCTCCATAACTCACTTTAGTCAAACAATACATTAATCTTTGTGATAGGATTTTATAGCATAAAAAGTGTAATACATAGCATTCTACTAGGATATTGTAACTCAACCTTTCATTGAGTAGCAAGCATCCCAGACATGACGATGTAACAACATAGCAGCAAAATAATGTTTTTACTTTCTTTATTAACTAACAGAAAGGTCACCTTAACCTTTCTGGATAATAGGACAACTTTGATAGATCACAGTACAGCTCACTTGCCCTACCCCAGCAAAGAGCAAGTATGAAAATGCATGAGCATGGCTGGTGGAGGTGAATGAGAATTTTGGGGCATCAGAACAGATGAGCAGGGTCTTTAGGCCATGAGGAAACAACTGTGCTTGTGATAACAAATTCATGTGTGCGTGTGGGAAACCCCCGTCTGATGATTTACTCTGAGATAATGCTAAGAGCAGGACTGGGGAGACACTCAAGAATGGTGAGAGGAGAAGAGCCACCATTCTGTTTTGCCATTATTGTATTCTCGCATTCATGTTTGAAGCAAGGCCCTGCTATATTCAAAAGTGGAAGAAGATCCATGAAGAAAATGGTGAGACAATAATCATATTAAAATACTGGCTTAAAATTCTTTCAAGAAATATTATCAGAATGTTGGTATCTATAAAGTGCTGACATCATTTTCTTTTGATGCTTTCAATGAAAAAAAAAGCAAGCAATACTTGTATCCTAATTTCCAGAAGATATAAATTTCAAACATTTAAAAAAAGATGGAATTTTACAATTCTGTGATCAAAAAGTTTGTATAGAACACATATGATTTTCCAAGAGTTCATCCATTATGTTTAGAGACAAAATGCAGTCATTTAAAGCTTAATCCAATATCTAGTTTTCGTTGAGCATGAATCTCAGTCCTGTTCAGAAGAAAAATTGTGGCAATTGTAAATGATTAACAATTGAAATTAACATTGACTTCTTTCTTCTTGCCATTTTCCCCTTCTCTGCAAATATCAGAAGTACTTAAATTTTTTTAATTTATTGAACATTTTCATTCAAAAATTTAAAATGTTGAACTGTGTGAGTTGTAATAAGACCATGACAGTTTTGTGTGCTCTCAGGCAAGAGCTTTTAAAGTAAGGCCAACAAAGTATTTCAGTCTCAAAATTACTTTGGATGCAGAATGATGAATATTTTAAGACTGGGAGATCTTCATATAAGAACTTCACAACAAGAAACTTTGAACTAATGAAGTTCAAAAGGAGACTTGATTAAGGAAAATTCTTTATTTAAACCCCAGTAAGTAATAATAGTGTAATTGCTCCCCACATAATTCTTTGCTAAATTATTTTTATCTTCTATGCTGATATCTTCACAATCCACAGAAACAAAACTAAAGCAACTAGGAAACTGCTGGTTGACTAGAATCACTCTGGATTTTATTCTGTAAGGGGGCTTTGTACCTTCAGCTGCCATAGAGCTTCAGGGAAAAAGAGGATGCTTAGCACTGTAGTAATTATTTCTTTTTCATGCTGTTAACAGGACCAGCATAACCTACAAAACCTCGTGCGAAGTAAAGGAGAAGGCTGTGAGGAAAACAGTGCAGGAGTTATCAAGTCAATACTATACACTGCAGTGTTAGATAATGTGTGCACATTTCTGGAATACGTAGTAATTTTCTCAACAAGAAAAGAGGTTGCTGAAGTAACAACATGAACAGTCACTGCAGGGAAGCCACAGCCTCTGACCTTGTTTCTTTTTCTTTGCTTTTCTACTTTGTTATTGAGTTTTCTCTTTTCACAGACTTACCAGTAATTAGACCTACTCTTGTTGCTCTCCTAACATCCACCAAACCTAACCAACCCACAGTTCTGCCTTAAGAAAATTGATTCTGGTTTTTGATATCTTTTGGATGTGGAGTTGCACACACTTTCTGCAACTCAGTTGCCACCACCAGTATGTAAAAGTTTATTGAGTCATGAGAATGACTATGCTAAAGTTTGTCTCCTGATAAAGCCCAATTTCCTTTTGCTTTGGAGAGGAAGGGGAGGGAGGCAGGAAGGGAGGGGAGAAAGGAAAGAAGGGAAAGGGGGAGTCCAGGTGAGAATAACAAACACCTTCAAGAAGAAAGAAGAAAAACTTATTGCAGCAACTAAGTACCTCTCCTCACAAACTTTACTCTGTTCCTTCCTTTTTCTGTCTCTTCTGTTATTTTTCCAATTATTATAGGATCCTTTCCTCCCTACCCACTTCCTACTCCAGAAGGAGCACAGCTCCCACACATTCTGCATGGGAACGTGTTGGTCTTCACTCTTCTCTTCCCCAGTAGGCCCACCATGAGCCTGGATGATACCTGTAAGAAAGGTTTCAAACATTTCCATGCAGTAACTGACGACCATTCAAGGACAACACTAGAAAAAGGTACTTGTAGATTCTCTGGTTAAAGAACAGAGCTGGAATGCAGGAAAGGAAAGCCTAAATGATGTCACGGTCCAGCAGAGTTAGGGCGCAGCATCCCATGATAGTTGCTGTGCCTAGAATAGCCACCCAAATCTAATGGAAAAGTCAGCACAACTTTGTATTCCAATGATTATGTAAAACATTAAATACTTTGTCCGTTCTGTCTCAGTCACCTCAGAGATTTTTTCTCTTTCTTTTTGTTCTTGCCATTTCACATGTCTAGATGCAACAAATATAATACTCACATTGATCCACACATTTAGCACTGTCAAAAATATTGCAAAATGCTTTCTGTTTAACTGTGACAATTGCCTACTACGTATACACTATGAATGCTTTGCCTTCTGACATAAAATCATTGACAGAAGTAGTCTGAAACCCAAATTCCTACTGAATTTTCAGCTGGAAACATTTAATTTATCATATCTTATTCAGATTCTGTTCTCCAAAAAATTAATAGTTCCTCCCAGCTTTGTTTCTTCTGCATGCATTTCCCTTATTCCATCCATTCAAGCTATTGATGAAAATATTGAACAGAACCAGACCCCAAGCAGACCTTTGCAAAATTCCACTTTAAGTATCTTGACAGCTTGACAGAAAGCCATTGGTGCCTTGGATTTCCTCCAGTTTTTTAGCCAATTTGCTATTACTCATTTGACAATGTGCTGTAATCTACAGATGATGGGTTTAATAGCTAATTCCTAAAAGAACACCCTGACTTCTGCTTCCATGTTTGTAATAGTGAGGCCCAGAAGTTTGCCAACAGTGCCATTCTCCTTCACTAGTGATAATGAAATTTTCTTGTTAATTCATTTTAAACCACCATTCATAGAGAAAATTTGTCTAGGTTGACATTCTAAATTATCAGTTCTAGATTTGCTGCAACCAGTTCTTGTCTTGAACTGCCTTTTGATCCAGCAGCTGTATTGAACAGCTCTTCAAAGCACACAAAAAACTATATATGCATTTTCCTCTGCCACAGGGAGGCTATGCTTGCTGTTCCTGACAGTATTTAAAAAGGGAAGTTTTATATAATGCATCCTATATATATAACATAGGAATTATATATTTCTAAAACTTTGTGCTGAAGAAAACCTGAAAAACAAAAGGATTAGACAAAGATTTTGGAGTAGGAATCAGAAAAGCTCCTAAGGCCACAATGCCAAACCCACTGCTTCATGCTGTGGCGCTCTCTTCATTCACAAGGAAAACAATAATTCAGGTTCATGCAGTACTCCAGTTCTGGCCTCATCTGTATCATCTAGTATATTTATTCTTGAGCAAAAATGCTTTTGCCATGGTGAAGCTGCTGCCACCATTAATAGTTTGTAAAAATGAATGTGCTGCTTATAGTAACTGTAGTCCACACATAATTCAAACTCTTCTAGCATGTCTTACTTGAGACAATATAACAGTAAGATAGAGCCAGTCTCTCAGCTGGTATACTGTGCACTGATCACCAAAATTTGTTTTACCCAACTAAAAGGACTTAGAACACAAACTGCTGGGAGACAGAAGCTATGGCAAGTTTCACAATGAGTTCCACATACAAGGTATGGGGAAGCCTGTCTGCAGGTTGCTTTTACTCATAAATAAATTAATGATAAGATAGAGTTCAATCTAAGATTGAATTTTACCTTCTTGAGGACTGCTCAGGTGGCCTCTGCATTCTTCCATCTGTCCCTCAGGCAAATCTTAGCAGAGTTTAGCAAGCTGTGTCTGCACCTCCAGATCAGAATGGTGCTTCTGGCAGGATGAGTGCCACATATTTATGTGACAAGCTGATGCAAAATGGATAAGGACCTGATGCACATGTCTACATGTATACAAATCCACTGACAAAATCTCTCTTTTCTTCTTTTTGCTGATGTTTCACCTCTGTTATCCCATTTCATTGTAAGTTGTTAATGTTGTTATGGTCAGTGGACAGGGATACTTTTTGGCTACTTTGATACTCCATGTAAACAAAAGGGCAATTTCTGTGGAAACGCAGAAATCTGGCTGCATAATTTTTTTCTGAAAGAACTTGTCAGAAGAAGACAGAATATATGTCAGCATCACAAAATCTGTGCATTAAAACACGGTACATGACTAACAAAGGTACATGACAAAAAGATACATTAAACTCACCATGACATATATATAGGCTAAAGTCTGCTTAAGTTAGGCTATGCAAACATGAGAACTATTTGAAACTTTACAATGAATGAGGTTTTTTGATGTAAATTCTAATATTTATACACATAAAGGCTTACCCTTCACCCCAAAAAAAGAAGTAGAAACCTACAAAACCAGGAATATTTGAAGACTTTTGTGCATGCACAAGTTGAACTTCGGTAGAGCTGCTTGTAAAAAATTGTATAAAATCTGCTTCTTATTCTAACTAGCTTGCATTATCTCCAGCATTTCTAGGTATGCTTACAGCATCTAAATGAAATACTCATCTGCCAGCAGCAAAATCGGTAAAAGCATCATATTAACCTCTCTAATAGTTAGAGGTACTGCAGGGTGTCAAGGCAGTGTGACTAATAATATCTAAATAATAAATATCTTCCCGAAGTCAGTGACTGAAAAATCCTATTTACATTTTTTTTGAATCAAGCGTCAGTTTCCTACTGTTTTATAGCCTAGTTACTGAGGAATGCCTGCCCGCAGCTTGACCTACAGGCAAATTGCATTGCTAACAAGTCTGGTAATAACTGTCAGATTCTGAAAATTATCTTCTCTTTCCTACGTAAAATCATCAGAACTTATAGGTTCCTTGGCAGATTATTCTCATGAAATAGGTGTCGTTACTTCCTTCTCCAAGAAATAGGTAGTCTGGGATTTTTTTTCTGTGAATTGTTGGTTAGCTTATATTTAAAACTTGAAATTGCTTCATCTCAGGTTCCAGCACTTTATTTTTAGATGACAACCTGTTACTTTCTTTCCTTTCAAGTAAACTATTCACCATATAATTTTTCTTCTATAAATGCAGAAGACAGAAGTAATTTGAAAGGGATTGTCTAAAAAAACATGTTATTATGTATAAAATTGAAGAATGGGTTCTTTTCTATTTGAATTTGGGTAATTAAACAGGCTTAAAAACTGCAATATTTTTTTTCCATGTGTTTACAACTTGAAATACACAGTTACTCAGTATCATTGAAGAATAGATTAATATAACTTTATTTTTTTAATTCCCATTCTAAAAGTGAGCAAAATAAGTCTAAATAGAACACAAGACTACTTCTCAGCAAATCTAGATGAGACTTTTCTTTACTTGATGTCCTTTGTCATCAACTGAAAAAGTGAAATGTACAACAAAAATTACTTTGAATTTGAAAGACAATGGACTACACCATCTATTCAAATTATTCTGAATTTGAGCAACCTGTCTAGTGAAATGTATCCCTGCCCATGGCAGGGGGGTTGGAACTAGGTGATCTTTAAGGTCCCTTCCAACCCAAACCATTCTATGATTCTATGATTCTGTGTTGGCTTTCAGTTCAGCAGTGAAATGTAGGTAACTTCAAAGGGTTTAATTCCATAAACGTTTAACAATAATGACTTACAAGAATATTTTTTAACATACAGCAGCACTGTATTTGGGCAGATTTTCACTGAGGAACCACCAGCTGTCAGAGTAGCAATGGGCTACTTGCTGTAGAATCATCAAAATTTAGTCTTTATGAATACTGAAATAGCTGTTAAGCACTCTTTGAGAGGTAAGAATTGCAAAGTGAGAATATATTTGAGCATGAATTCCCATACTATGAATTCCAGTACTAAATATTAATATTTGAGCATGAATCCCAATATTAAATTTAGACAGTTAAACTAGGATCTGAGGTAACTACTGTGATTTTTTTAAATTCTACTTCCAGATTTGATGCAATCCATAAGTAAATCATAATGTGTTGTTTGGGGGTTTTTTTTTGCAATTTAGGGAATAGTGTATTACAGCTAGATACCATGTGACAAGTTGATTATAGATACATATTACAGATAGTTAGATTATACTGCTCTGGATTTAGAAAATATTCTGGAAAATAAATTTGAAGTATCACAGTAATTTAATTATAGACAGTACCTGCAATCTACATGTCTGAGTGGGTCTCCTTTGGCTTAGCACAAACCATATCCTGCAAGAAGCATTATTGCAGCCTATGTCCCTTGTGGCATCCTATGTCACTTTATATTTAGGAGCTGATCCTGTGATTTTACATTCCTCCCTAAAAAAATAAAGTTGTGGAATTAAAACTTTCAAGGAAATGTACTATTCAGTAGTTGAAGCCCTAAATTTAGTAATTTACCTGTGACCAGCTGAGGTGGTAAGGTAAGAAAAGATCTATGCAGCCTTTGTATCTCCTAAAGAGAATAATTCCTTCTTGGCCTCTGGGGTAAACACTCCTCCTGTAATAATACTACAGGCATGGAGGCTGCAGAAACCACAGACAAGAACCACAGAGCATCCCAGAAGCTGCTGCAGTACTTGAGAGGGGAGGAGAGTACATAGCCAACAAAATCCCCTCTCCCTCTGGCTAGATGGGTGGCAAGACATATGAGGGCCTGCACAAGGCTCAGGACTTGCGCTGCGCCCTCTCAATTCCTTCTTGAAGTCTATCTGCCTGCTACTTTTCAAATCTCGTCGGATCAAGGTTCCCTATTCTGAGGCAGGTGGTGAGTATTTTACTCTTAAAAATAGTGACAGCAGATGAAATTAGCCGTCTGCATTCTGTAGGACTAGTGCACTGGAGGCCCAGAACAGGAGAAAACACATGGCTCAGAAAAAACTATAAGGAAAAAAAAAAAGATGAAAGAACTATAATAGGATAAATGAAGAAACAGTGTCAGCTGGGTGTTGAGATACTAGATTTCAGTGATGAAGATGGAATCGAGGAATGGTATTATAAAATGGATAAGCAAGGAAAGGATGCGTTAGAACTGAACTGATATCCTTCATGAACAGTGAATAAGAAGGATAAGGCAAATAAGGTAGCATTAGAAAACCATATTTGAGCAAATCAGCTCATTAATCACATGCTTTTGAGATAAGCTTATTGTTTTCTTTATATTTTTCTAACAGTAAAGGAAAGCAATTACAGAAAGAAAGTTAAGGCACTTGGTCTTAAAAGTATGGGAAAAGTGTTTGATAATGGCTGGATGCAGCTTTCCATCCCATGACAATTTGTGAGATATGATTTTTTCTCTTCTTACATGACGGTAAGGAGTTAACTTTTGGAAAAGTGTGTGCAACATGGAAAACTCTCCTTCCTTCTACTGGAACCAGTCAATAACATCTAAAATTTTTTTCCAACAAAATTTAATTAAAATTTCAGAATGAAAGAAATAGCTGTTTGTTTCTGCAAAAGTGAAGAACCATTCCAGATGTTACTTGAGGAATTTATGGGAATTTATTATTTCTTATACTAATGTAAATGAATATGGAATGCATATGTTAAAAAGTCTCGGTACGTTACTAATATAGTAGACATAAAAGGTTGAAGTCAAGCATACTTAAATTCTACATGAAGATTTGTAAGAATCTAAGCATTGAGATTACTGAACACCAATAGTGGTGATCAAGATCCTGAACTTAAATAGAGTGGACTAGAGCATGCATTAGTATTCAGAATGTATGAAGTATGGCAAAACCTGTTGCGTTTTTAACCCTGGCAACAGCTGATACTGAGACTATAGGAAAAAGTGATAAAAGTATTGAAGCTGATACAGCAAAGAGACTAAACATGTAGAACAGTAAAGGCACAGTGGTTGTTCTGAATGTTAGAAGTGGTCTTTAAGATATATCAGGAAGGGCTATCACAAATAGAAGGTAACTATTTTTTAAGCTAGAACTTTGTTAATGCAGATTTTAATTTATTTAAGTGTATGAACTGGAATGACTATGCAATAAATAAGTGGACAAGTAAATGTTTAGCTAAGTCCAAACATCTTTTCATGTTGCTATCTTATGCAGTTGGCAGTCTAAGCCTAATCCTAGATAATATGCCAAGAACTGTACAATAAATAAGATGAAGAGTGTCAAAATTGAGAATTTGATTAACTTTCTTGTCCTTAATCACGTAGATAGTGTGCATATGAGCTGGCTTGGAGGGAACAAGAAAAATGGCCATTTTGTGAGGAGGGTGTTGTAAGACAGGAGAAATACACCTTGGGATGCAATCATCATGGAAATGTGAGGCAAATCCAGTAGTTTTGCTTGAGGTAGTTGGTCAAAAATACTTGAAGCTGGCGTAGATACAAATTACACCTTTCAGCTACCAGATTGCAGTCAGCATTACACTAGGGTTCACCTGCACATGAATGTTGCTAACTTCCCTAGCTACACTGCACTGGAAACTCAACCCACAGCAACTGTTATGGGAAAGTGCTGAGTCTTCACAGACTGGGACCTGACCACGTCCCCTTGCTTTTCAAGATACTCTATCTCTGCACAAGCTTCCTTGTGAAAGTAAAGTTAAAACTGTCTGTATTATCACCTCCTCTTCCCTTAGATGTTCTGTCATCAGGGATTTAGTTCAGGATTTAGGCTGATTGCTAACTTATAGGTATTGATCTAAGTCATAAAATGTAGTCAGTGTAGCAAACGTATGTCTCAATTAACCATGTCTGCATATAGTTCATATTTAAATAAGTTAAAAAGCAGGGTTTTAATATCTTCACCCACAAAGGAGAAATAAAATATGTAATGGAGGCAGACGCAACGCTCAGGCTCATCTTGTTCCTTTACTTCCCTTCTTGCTTTTGTTGAGGACACTTTCCCCAGTTCAAAAATGTGTTTGTGAATATATTTGCAAAATTGTTGAGCAAGTTTTTAGCTTCATGAGTCATACAAATCATGTGGTTAAATGACTGCACAATATTTGTATTTCTAAAGGCGAATACAGTTACCCTTGTGATATGGCTCACAAAGCTAAGGTTTTTGATATAACATTTGGGAGATTTTAAATTCTCTTATAACATCTTACAACATCCTACTTTGCAAATATCCTCATGTCATGTATAGTATTTAAGTGATCCTTTATGTTAGCAGACTCCAGTAGATTTTCCTATGCGATTATACATCATAAAATTAATGACATATTTTATAGGCATCTACGTTTAGCAGTGTTTCCTAAAATAAGAAATAAGTGACTACATTTTACAATGTTGTTACAAGTGTTAATATTATGGTTTTCATGAGTTGGCAGAACACCTCTCATGAAATTTGTTTTGTTACATTAAAATAAACAAAACCTTTTCTTTTAAGCCTATGTAAAGTTACTAGATAGTCACTGTTCAAGAGTTATGAACTGAGGTCTGGTTACTGTTTATGAAATGTGTTTTCATGCAGAATAAGTGGAACAAGTGGACTCTGTCTATGGAACAGAAGTTTGAGTTCATTCTTAATCATCCAAGAAAACTAGCCAAATTCATGTGATACATCCTAAATGCAATGCTTTGTGCAGAAAGAGAAAAAACATCCTACAAATCTAAGAATATCCCAGAGGGAATAAAAGTTTGCTCACTTCCTTGAAGTTTGAGTCAGTCTAAGGAAGGCATGATTCTTCCAAGATAATATTTGGATAGTGCTTTTGACTTTCAGTCCATCAGCTGGGTCTTTTTTTATCAATGTAATAAAAATAAGATTTCAGTATCATTAGAAATTTACACTTTAGATTACTTTGTATCAAAATGCAAAGAAATAGTACAATAATCCTGAAAATATAATATATGTTTGTATCTGTGTGTCTATATATATAAAAGTCCAGAAAAAGATCTCCTTATAAAACCCCTTTTTTTCTTGGCTCTACTGTGTATTATTGTGTTTGTGAAAATTATTCTGGGTTTGATGCTATTGTCTTTTTTTTTGCCCTGTTTAATGCTAGTAAAGAAGAAAACTTGTCTTTCATTTAAAGTATGATTTCCTACTAAGAGGTTTTACACAGAGAAAAAAAGCAGATCTAGTAACATTAACACATCAATATAAGAGCAAGAAATTAATTCTTTCTTAATTAAAGAAGTGCTTTTATTCACATAACTTACAGTGTGGAATAATAAAGGTCATATTCCACATTTTGTGACAGCTTTTCTTCAAAACTACTTGAGAACTTTCAGGTTTACTTAGTGAATTTAAGGTATAGACTATTTTTGATCAAAATTACATTAGAATTGTCAAGATAATATACTGAGAGTCATCTTGTAAAAGTCTCACTATTATTTTGGTACAACCAGAGGAAAAACTACTCTGCAAAATCAAATCAGAGCATTTTATACGGTTAAATGTCAAGAAGGATTGCATTTTTATTGAATAAACACAATATAGTAAATTCCTGATTTAGTAAAATATTCAGCAGATGCTTAAACTTTAAATAGATGAGTAATAATGTTTTAAATGAAGAATGATATTGACATGTGGTGTTTTTTCCTGTGCGGAAGATGCAAAAAATAACAGAGAGAGAAAAAGTCAGCAAGGTTTCTCTAGTACAGGGCCTTCTCCAAAACAGAAGTAGCAAATTTTAAAGTTGAATGTTGAGGATAGTTGTTCAGAGTTTAACTATCTTTCACAGTAAATGACAGTAAATGTAGTTGCAAGCTGTGAAAGAGAGGGAATGTTAGCAGGAAGTGATAAACAATAATTTCCAGGGGGAAGAGAAACACTGCTAATTTAAGTCTCTCTGTGGAACAGAGAGAAATTAAGAGGCAGTGGAGGGGAAAAGAAAAGAAGATGGAGACTATATTGTACCATAAAATCAGTCTGGAATAGTAAGGGTTCAGAAAGAGTCACAAGAATAATTTTAGACCAAACTTTTACAATAAATCTAATCTAATATATTTCTTTTGTTTTAAATAAGCTCAAAATTAATTTGAACCCTTCTGAGGAAAATTTTCTATTTTTCACGATAAAAGAAAACAAAGCAAACTAAAAAGTCCAGTATTGTTCAGTGTTGATAACTATTAGAGAACTAGTTAACACCCAATATATAAATTCAGTACTATTTCTGAAGTATGTTGTCGCTCTCTGCTTTCATTTTCCTCACTCTGCAACAATCTTTGGCTGTTGGACTATTGCTGCTGTTCCTTGTAGTCTGTTTTTCTGGATATAGTGCACCATAGAAGTAATTGCTGTCTCGTATGGAGCATTGAGTTATAATATTCCCAAGAACATTTTGTTGAATAATGTGCTCCACAAAATCTTAAATTTATTTTGAGTCAAAAAAATTCCTGTATCTTATGAACACTGAAGAAGGGAAATTAGATATTTCTCCTGAAAAATTAAATAAAGATTTTTTTAAAAAAGGCAACAACCAAAAAAAATCTTCTGGGAAAGAAACAGAATTTGGTTCTGCGTACATCATGCATATGCACAGGTAGGAAGATCTTTACAGGAAAAAAAACCAGGGCTGAATGACTTTTCAAAGAAAACATGGGGCTCATCTACACAGAGAAAGCAGGCAGACCCCAGGTCTTCTACTTGAGCTTCAACTCAACTTTCTTGTTGAAAAAAGGTTATATTAGATGTATTCAGAGAATGTTGAGGCAGAGCTGTTAGTATGTCCCAAATTTCAAATATCCCATTAGTGCAATTTAACTCTAGAATAAATCTTTAATAAGAAAGCATATTTGTTATCTAACTGAAAGTAGTCTATCCAGTCTTGCTCCAAATTCTCTGAATTGGTATTAAAGTTTATTTTGTTGACTGCTAGTAACTTATTTAGTAAAGCAGGACACCACAACTCCTTCTCTTGTTACATTTCTGTAACTTTTGATATTGCTTTGCAAACAGGCTAATGCTTATTTCTTGGGGACAAAATACAGGAGAACCTTCTAAAATATTTCTGAAGTACCCGAATTTTTTTTCCTACTGATTTACTGGAGAGTTCGTATTTCTTTAAAACAGTTTTGTGAGAAATTTTATTTTTTAGATCAAGGACTGAGACATCTATTTTTTGTTGGCATTATATTATTGTTTTTTAAGAAATAAATCTTAATTTGAACCTGCAATTCAAGCTTGGGAGAGAAAAATACATTTTTAATATCCTCTCTTTTTCCCTTTCAACTTTATTAAATTACAGTACATATGAACCAAACCAGAGGAATTAGTCTCAAATGTTCTGTTTTTATGACATGTCAGAGGTTTGCTCAATACAAATCACAACAGTAAGAGGTGTTTTATGTGTTTGTTACTCAATGTGCTTCAGATGCATTACTTCATTAGACTGAACAGAAGAGTAAACATCATCCATAGGAAGCATTATGAAAGGAGAAATGAATTACTATAGATAGAGTTACTCCCAACACCCCCTTAGGTCAACACTTAAAGCATCTGTTCTAAGTATTCACAAAGGCTGATTTTGAGCACAGCAAGCTACACTCACTCTGGAGCTAAGGATGAGATCACTTCTGTAATTTGTGTGATTCACTGCAAGGCTCATCCTTGTTCCACGGGCTAGGGAGAAAATTTGTGGGGACCATCATTCTGGGATTAAAGTGAGCCATTTCTGAATGGTGTACATCAGTGTTCAGGCAAACACTGGAACTCAGGGAAAGGAAAAAAAACCCTTCCAAAACACCATCCTTCCACACCACATCCCTCCCCTCTTCCAAAAAGAAAAGCAACATAGGGCTCATTTGGATTATAGATTACTTAAAATATCTGAAGGTGTAGTCACAAAAAGAATCACCCATGCCGTCTTTTTGTATTCCAGCTATTGCTAATAAGTGCAGGCTGGCTGAGCAGCAGAAATCTTAAAATAAACTCAGAATTTTTCTACACATTTTCAGATAAGAGAAGATAAGGAGTCTAGTTTATGGTCAACTGCCAAACTATTACCTAAACTGGAGGCAAAAGATGATGAATCATATGAGACTTTATCTTCCCTCTCAAGAGATCAGTTTGTGGTTACATCCTGCTGTATCAAGAACATCCAAAATCTGCTAGAAAACCGATAGGATGTGAGGTAATGATCCAGATCATTAGTGTCACTCTGTCATCTCCTTGCAACTCTCTCTCAAGTTATGAGCAGTTCTCATGCCCTGTTTGAAAGGAATTACTCAAGTATTGGAGAAGTAAACCACAAAGGAAATGTTCAGGACATTTTCTTGTTACCTGTGATGCAATGTTGGAAAATTTACAACTGTGAAAGAAATAATGCAAAGCATTATTCCTGAGAGCAGCCCTACTCTTTTGGCCCAGGGACCAGAAACTCAGGTATCACATCTTTTTACAGAGACTACACTGTCAAAGGCAGTTTGTCAGAAGACCTTCATGGGAGGAGAGCACATTTGATGCCAGCCATTGTTCCTTCTTTGGATGTTTCTCTTCAATAATGATTCCGCTTTAACAGCTAGTCTTGTGGTTCACATGGCTTTTTCTCTGCCTCCATCTCACTGAGCTTGATGTATACCTTTTCATCAAACGTGGCTTAGTGTCTGCAATCTTCTCAAAGACCAGCAAGCAAGGGAAGTTATTAAGAACTGGATATTCACTTGCAACAACATTTGAAGTTACATGTTTTTGCCTAGATCAATCAGATAAATATTATTCCTGACCATGTCTCAGCCACTTCAAATTTTGGTTTATGGTGAAACTTTTGCAGCTTTTGCATTTTGGCTTTCTTTTGCTTCTTTATTTCTTATTTCCTGCTATGTTATTGACTGTAAGTATAGTAAGTGATACTTTTCTATTGATGATTAGTCGGCTTTTTGTCCCCTGCTGAACAACCTATGTTTCATTCTTGTAATTTTAGCTGGAGTAGAGCACATTCTCTCAGAGACTTTCATTTCTACAAAATGATTGAAGACTGTAACCATTTCTAAGTAAAAAGTGACTAGCCTTTGAGAGATTTATAAAAACAATGCACACAACAACTCACTGCAGCAATGAAAAAAACGCACACATATACCTAGCAGATCAATGCCTGCTATCCTGCACTAAAGTGTTGGGCTACACTATTCCGTACTGGTTTTGTTCTGGAAGTTTGTAAAAGGTCTTACAACAAAGTAAGAGACAACACAAGGACTCCTCTCCTGCCCCGTATCTTTCTTGTGCCACATACTATTAGCAAAGTCTGCACTGGAATAGATTATATTATTTATGCACTTCACAGCAGACAGAGAAGACAGAATGAACACCAATTATTTCCTCAAAGGTAAAGGCAAAATCTGTATTAATGTACACCAAGAAGCATGTTTAGCATCCAAAGGACTGTAGTAAAAGGTATGCTTTTCCTACAAATGTGGTGTTTTGCCTTCAAGTAAAAATATTGACATTGTTCATAACAGTGGGCCGTTATAAAAATAGTTTTCATCTTTAATTGTAGCTATACAATGAGGATGTGACAATTATTTTAAAATATGCCTGAAAAACTATTTGCAGCTATTTCCAAATGGTTGATTTCTTCATTATTCCATAAAATGGGAAGAATGTTAATCCTTACTCTGACTATCAATCTTTATATACATACAGTTGTAAAAAAAATATATACCAACTCAAGAACAAATATGAGGTTTATTTTAATATCACCTGAATAACTTAGCAATTAATCAAAAAAAAATCACAAAGCTCAATGAAAAGTTTAGGCTTTACTACAAACAGAAATGTCATCATCTACTGCTCTCTCTAGAGTAACTTGAAATTTATGCCAAAACAAGAAAAAATCTTCAAAAATAAATTCAAAGAAAGGTCAGCCCAGTAAATAAGAATTTGGTTTAATGACTGCTATACTTAGAAGAGCATCTGTTCTCCAATAGCGCATATGGTAACATGAATGAGAGAAAATACTTTTGCTTTTGCTTACAGGGTTTTTAGTTACATAGGTAAAGTGTATTTAACCTCTTCTTCCAGGTTAGACCTGTAAAGCATGTTAACTATTTTTGTTTCCAAACTGAAGTCTATAATAAGCTATGCTGGGAAATGAAGATTGTCCTTCTCTGTTTTCCAGGTGAAATAAGTTAGCCACCACTCTCTAGAGGCATTAATACCTGCTTTGCAACAGCCACTGTCTTACCAGATCATCCAAAGACATTACTTCAGTGTAAGAAGCATCATAATTTAGAAGCAAACTATTCAGGGTTGGAGCTTTCGTGGCCAGATAACATGGTGGATGTCAAAGCTGTGTGTCTGTGAAAACTGTTTTCACAGAATGCATATCCATTTAAAAATAGCATGTTTACCTCTCTGTTACTAGATGTGTACATCGCTTGATGAAAAAATGCATCCTGCTTTCCAAACACTGAGCAATTCCAAACAATCAAAGGTTGAACCTTGGTGACTCTAATTCAGATCTTTAGCCTTTAATGTAATTTGCACAGAAAACACAGGAACAAACAAACAAACTGCAAAGTACTTTGAGATCAAACTAAGTAAGAATGTGAGTAAAACAAAACTGTGAATAAAATAAACTGGAAACAGGTACAATTGGTACATTTCCCCAGCTCGTGTGGTCATCATAGTCCTACACACTCAAGTCATCATAAGCACTCTCAAGCATCTACATAACCCCTAAGTATCACAGAATAACAGTCTCTGATTGCTGGGTTATCTCTTCTTCCTTGAGGGCTGTAATTACCCAGAGGCAAATGGCTGACATTGTGTACTAACCACTGTAATGGATACAAGGAAAGGCTGTTGACACACAGCACAGCAATTGTCTCTTCTCCTACCTGACCTAAATTTCTCCTCTGGAAGTGCCTCAGCAGAAAGAGAAAGCAGAGCAGCAATTTGTCTGTCACCCTATACAATCCTTCCTGGCCTGTCTAAATAGACAGAAGTAGGCTGCAAGAAACAAATAAGCTCTTAAGCATTGGCTTAAATAAAGATATTGACTGTTTGACTAGATACTGATGTAGGTCCCATGGTTAGAAATGGAATTAGAAAGACAACACAATACTGACAATGGTCAGTGGTTTGTGTCTAAATTTCCTGTACCAAATTATTAAAAAATAGATCTGCAATATCAGGGCTTTCAAAGATATATAAACACTCCCTTTTCTATTTCACTTAAATATCTTTAGCGCAGAACACATAATGCTGCTGGAAAGTGGCTAATGTTATTGACATTTGCAAATAAATGGGGAAAAAAGTGCCAAAAGTCATACAAGAAGTCTACGGTAAAGCAAGGACTTAAATCATAGTAATTTTTTTGATTTATTTCTCATTCTAGTCTATAATCTGAAAAGTGTACTATATGTAAAGGGCATAGGTAAAGATCTATTTTCTTCACACTTTTCTGGTGAAAGGTCTCAGTCATAGTAGGTATTTTAGAAAGCAAGGACTTTCTGTAAGAAGCAGGAAGATCTTTCTTTTCTGTAAAGGAACCTCAGAGTTTTCTATAACTCTCTGATGATTTCACAATATCTGTGACTCACAGGGCCTGTTCTAAAGCCTGTTGCAGTTATTGAGAGTTTCCTAGGAGTATAATGGCTTCAAAGTGGTTGAATTAACTAATAAGGAAGATGTTAGGTTTGTATTTTAATAAGTTACACTTTCTGTTTTTAAAGCGTTTAAACTAACAGAACTTTAGAAGGTCTTTATGAGCAAAGTTTATCTAGTTGCCTCACATAATCATAGTACCACTACCACCCCATTTCTATGAAAAAAGCCTCATGATGTTGTGGTGACTGTTGTCACAAGACTATTTGTGCTTCGTTAAATTTTTTATACCACTTTTCTAATTGCTACTCATTTCACTTCTTTAGAACCATTAATCTAATGTTTGCTGATTCCTCATGTTTGTAAGTATAGTTCTGACATTTTGTCTGATTCTAAATTGCAGGGTCACCAGGCTGTCATTTTTCCTTAAGTATATCATATTTGGGCTCTTTCTTGTTCAGAATTTTCCTTGAATTTAATAAACAAAAAAGCTCTGTGTCTAGCTCAGATAGATAGAAAGGAAGATCCTATGCTTCTTTGTACAGGCATAGAAACATGGACTTTTGGGACCCTCTAAGAGCTGTAGTGTTTCTTCTTATAAGACATTGGTATTTGTTCTTTCCCTCCAATATGCTTCCTTCTCATGATTTTGACTGATTCTATGAGGTTAATGATTGTAGGGAAAAAAAGAGTTTCAAAACAAATAAAAAGTGCAATGTATGAGCTACAGAAGTTTAGGTCTTTGAATGAAGAAATAGTCAGATGAAATAAAACTAATTTTCTACTTGAAGACAGTAGTGGGAGATAGATGAAATAGTCTATGTCCTAGTTGTTTTATACTTGTGACAGAAATATTACATTTCTGAAGCTTGCAGCGTGAATGTCAGTTTATTTTGGTTTTGAAGTATCTTACATTTTCTCTATATGCTCTTTAGTTATAATGTCAATCAAAATAATTTTTTTAAAGAAAGAACAAGTACAGGTTCTTGAGAAGACAGAACACTGATGCTTACTTGTAAGAACTGATAGCAGCAAACTTATCTTTTAGTACTGCAGCAAAAGCATCTACTAAAGTAGCGTTCTTGAACACATGGAGTATACTCTTTCCCAGCCCTGATCATTCATATACTCTGTTTTTAGAATTCTGTGTGGATGGGCAAGTGTTCAAGAGGGTTTATGTGCACACGTTGTTTGCCAGTATTTTCTCAGATTTTTATAGGGGTTTGTGGCTTCCCCTTGCACCTCCTCAGCTGAGTCAGGATCTTCCTTCTTGAAGCAGGTGGGACTCTAGAAACCAGTAATCTACCCAGAGAAACAACAGTTTAAGGGACCACAGAGATCAGTCCTTCGCTGCTTTATTTAACCCATTCATGAGCTGATGAGTGTACCGTGTGAATAGAACCTACGTCTTCTCAGTCAATTATTACACCTTCAGAGTACCTTTTGCCCTACATATCTTAGACAGGCTTAGTCAAAAGCTAAATTATACATCCCCATCTATTTACATAGCCAGAAACCCTCAGACATTTTATAACCTCTCATGCATGCAGCCTTATCTCCTCAACTATTATAGGTCTCACAGCTCCCAGGGTAGACTTTTACTAGCTCAAGATGCAATTTTTGCTGTGTACTTGTATTGGGTTTGCGTGGCAAGGTTTTTGGTAGCAGGGGGGCTACAGGGGTGGCTTCTGTGAGAAGCTGCTAGAAGCTTCCTCTATGTCCGATAAAGTTAATGCCAGCCAGCTCCAAAACGGACCCGCTACTGGCCAAGGCTGAGCCCATCAGCGACGGTGGTAGCGCCTCTGGGATAATGTATTTAAGAAAGGGAAAAGAAGTTACAGGGGAGTAGCAGTTGCAGTGAGAGAGAGGAGTGAGAATATGTGAGAGGAACAGCTCTGCAGACACCAAGGTCAGTGAAGAAGGAGGGGGAGGAGGTGCTCCAGGCACCGGAGCAGAGATTCCCCTGCAGCCCACGGTGAAGACCATGGTGAGGCAGGCTGTCTCCCTGCAGCCCATGGAGGTCCACGGTGGAGCAGATATCCACCTGCAGCCCATGGAGGACTCCATGCCGGAGCAGGTGGATGCCCGAAGGACGCTGTGACCCCGTGGGAAGCCCACGCTGGAGCAGGCTCCTGGCAGGACCTGTGGCCCTGTGGAGAGAGGAGCCCACGCTGGAGCAGGTTTGCTGGCAGGACTTGTGACCCCGCGGGGGACCCATGCTGGAGCAGTCTGTTCCTGAAGGACTGCACCCATGGAAGGGACCCATGCTGGAGCAGTTTGTGAAGAACTGTAGGCCATGGGAAGGACCCACGTTGGAGAAGTTCGTGAAGGACTGTCTCCTGTGGGAGGGACCCCACACTGGAGCAGGGGAAGAGTGTGAGGAGTCCTCCCCCTGAGGAGGAAGGAGCGGCAGAAACAACGTGTGATGAACTGACCCAAACCCCCATTCCCTGTACCCCTGCGCTGCTCGGGGGGGAGGAGGTACAGAAAAATCAGGAGTAAAGTTAAGCCTGGGAAGAAGGGAGGGGTGGGGGGAAGGTGTTTTAAGCTTTGGTTTTATTTCTCATTATCCTGCTCTAATTTGACTAGCAATAAATTAAACTAATTTTTCCCCAAGTCGAGTCTGTTTTGCCTGTGACGGTAATTGGTGAGTGATTTCCCTGTCCTTATCTCGACCCACGAGTCTTTAGTTATATTTTCTCTCCCTGTCCAGCTTAGGAGCAGGAGTGATAGAGCGGCTTTCGTGGGCACCTGGCATCCAGCCAGGGTCAACCCACCACAGTACTGATGGTACATCTGGCAAGTTTTTCTTTACTTTCATAACTAGCTAGGGAATCAAGCAAGCAAGGTGTTCTATTCATGATTTCATAGTAATTTTTATCTGGTTTTAACAACATCCTAATTTGTAACCTGGTTGCTATTTTTTCCATGTACTCATATTATGTGGCTATTTTCAGATGAAGAGCCAGACAGAATGCTGCTAATGAAGCTTCATTATTCTCCCTCTTTGCTTTGTGTTCATTGCTTGTACCTGGTAGCAAATGTGAAGAACCAGAAACTCCATCACTTTAGTAGTTAAAGGTATTTGCATTTTAACATTTGGGAATAAAATATATCAAACCAGATGTATTTAGAAGCAGTAAAACAAATTGAGAGATTTTTTGAAAGAGTTGACTGGGAAATGTGATCATTTCTTGATAATTTTTGGAAGAATTAATTTTTTGTGCCTTCAACATGAAATTCAAATGGAAATAAAACCTTTTTGCTTGCATGAGAAAATTTTTGCAATGCAATGTTTCACCAATATTTGTAGATTAGATTTTTTTTGGTTCAGTGCTTCCTTCTTTGGAAAAAAAGAGGTTATTTTTAATCACCAGGTGTGTTTTTCATTTCAGTCTAAATTATCTGTTAATTCTATAAGATATTGTCCTAAGAAAACTTGTTGTCATCGTATCCCTTCTATTTCCTCAGTTGCTGAGGCAAGTGAAGAACCATATGCAGATCTTGAACAGTGAAACCAATGCTACTGATACTCAGAATGAAACAAGCCAGACTTGTAACACCTTTGGGAAAGACTCCCTTAGAGAGATTTAAGTTGTTTCTCAATTTAGTCATCTACCCAAATCCAGGCTTTTATGTCTGCATTATTAGCAGTTGTCAAATTAATTTCAACATGTATAGTGCAGGTATTTCTATTACACAAATTGAAGTTATTGCCTTTCAGAGGTACAGTCTGTCTTCCTAGGAGGCTGTTTTCATTATGATATCTTTAGGCAATATTAGAAAAGGTTGCCCATCTTTATGAAATCTCTTTGGGGTAGGTGGATGGCAATAAAGGGAAGTCTGATGCAGGAGTTTCTACAGTAGAATTGAAGAATTCCCAGAGAGCCATTTTTTATGAGTCAGCCTTTTCTGCCTTGTTCCAAGTTGGCAATAATCATTCATCTTTCTTTTTACCCTAATTCTTCTTAAAATTATATATATATAATATTTCTTACAAAGAAATATGTTATATTTGGAAATACTGTTTGGCTTCCAGGAAACCCTGGATTTAGTCATGCTCAGGTCATGACTTTTTCTTTGGTAATCCCAATACATTTGCAGCTTTTGAAGAGGGATAGCAATGAAACAACACTATATTCCACCTATGGAGAAGGATAAAGAGAAATATTTTTAAGGCTTAAATTCGTAGCATACCTTTGAGATATAAAAGAGATATTCCTTTGAATAAATCAAAAATTTTTACTTTAGTAGCCATATGGGAGGTGTTGTTTATTCCAAATGAACAATTCCATGTTTTTCCCATAATGCAACAGAAACCTACTGGTCTAAAATTGATTTCTAAGGTTATTACAAGAGATGAAAATTTCATAGTATAGACTCATCATCATGGATATTCTATGTGCATTTCAACTGTCTTGACAATTATTTGAAATAGTAACATAATTTATCCTTCGGTTGAATGGAATTGCTTCATATATTTATTAAATATGAACAACAAAGGAAATCAAATGCCAAAATGAAGGAATCCATCTGGTGTTTAGAAAATAAACAACGCTAAACAAAGAAGGACCTAAGAGGACTTCAAACTGATGTATTTATTCATTTGAACTGCATAGTAGATATTTATTCTATATAGAATTTGATTGACATACACAGGAATTTAAATCCTTTATTCCAACCATGAAAAAATGAATGGTTTTAGTAATGCAATATAATTCACATATAAGAAAAAATATAATTTAGATGATATCTTTTTAAATGAAATGTATTCCCTTGTTCATTTCAGCTTCTTCATTTAGACAAGATTTAATAAAAATCAGACTCTTCATAGAATAAACCAAAGGGAATTTCCCTGTGTATTATCTAAACCTCTGGCTTGATGCATGTCAGTTTTATTTAAGTCTGAAATTAGCTAGTCCACAGAAGTCTTATTGGCTTCCAAGGCTGAAATTTCTTAATTTATAGTCTAAGATTCCATTCATTAGAAATCTCTTCAGCTTTTCCACTGCTCCCAAGCCTAGCCTAGGAATTGAACTGTAATTTCTGGAGAAATAAGCCTTTGAGACTGCTCATAAACTGATACCTAAAGCAGGAAAGGCCAGATCTACTGGCAGTTGCCCTAGAAGACATTTGAAAGGGCTTGAAGTCACTGTATGGAAATGACCTGGCCAAAGGTGACCTACACTGAAGACAGATAAGAGGTAAAAGGTTCATTGCCTCAAAGGCTTGCTCTCAAATGACTCATAGAAGAGAATTACCTTGCAAACAAAGAAATAAACAGGATTAAAGAAAAAAAACTACCACCCTTGACCTTGTTGACTAAAATTAAGGCAATTAAACACAAGATAACAGAAGTATGGGCTGTTTAAGTTTTTTTACTTAAGGGCATATTTCTCAGTTACTCTCTAGACACAGATTCTGATCCATGTATTGGAAGATAGCAATTTTGTTGTTTTAATTCTGTTTCTCTCAGTATATCTTCATCTTTGAGGGTCTCCTATAACCTATAAACAAAACATGAGGGTTTTTTGTCAAAATTATTTCCAAAAGACAAGTTTTAGCACTTAGTGAGTTCAGAAAACTATTCTCCATTATAGATTAGATCATTAATTTATTATTTGAGCCTGAAAAAGTTACTTACTTAATTAGACTTTATATCTTTAAAATAAACTTAATAGTTTTAGATAGATAGATGAAACACTGCATAGAGTCTAGCATGCTCTTATCACCACAGTTTGGATATCCTTAATGTCTTATGGAGGAAATCTTAGGTAGACTCTTCCCAAGCAGAAAATCCTTTTCCTTCCATATAGCCTTTAATCAATGACTCCATGGAAATTTTACTGGAGATTTCCTGTGAACCATTATGTGACTATGCTGGAGAATTATAGCTTTATTTTGTCTATCTTTAGTAGATGGATAACTATAAAAATATTTCCATATGTATATGTGCTGTAGCCAAAGTGGGGGCCTGTTGAATCGCAGAAATAGAGGTACTTTAAGTAAAATAAAATTAATATTTGTTTGGATTGAATTTAGACATAAGCACAATAAAATAGAACAAATGATGAGAGTATGCAAGCATTTTGTAACATTGTAATGCCACCAATAGCCTTTTGTAACACAGCTGGTCTTGTATTAGTAATAGCCAAACTGCAAAGGGGCAAACAGACTTGTGGTATAGTTGCCCAAACAGGGTGCAGGTAGACATGTGCTGGTAGTAAAATCTGCAAGAGAAGAACTAAGGATGTAGAGCAGGCAGTAAAGATGTCTGTTAAAACCAAAATAATCCTGAAGAGCAGGCAAAATGGATGTCTGCTAGAACCAGAAAAATCCTACAGAATAAGTGAAACAAGGGTCAAGATAAGTCCTGGCCCAAAAAATAAGCTGTAAAGAGCAGGTGAGATCACTCTCTTTTCTTTTTGGGAGGGGGCAAAAAGGTATAAAACATCAGTGATGAGAGAGGAAAGACGAGGATGAAAGAAGACAGACCACTAGGGTTCCTTCTTCCCTCATCAAATATCTCTTGTGAAGGACTACCTTGACCTCACAGACTAAAAACCATGCAGGACTGTAGCCATCAGTGCTAGCTGTATGGCACCAGCTTTGTGGAACTAACTAACTTATAGCTAGTTCAGGACAGAAGTGTAAGTACTAATTGTTTTGTATATGTGCAGATAATGACTGAAAGTGATTAAGAACTAAGCACTTGGCAATGTGTTTTGTTAATGAATATCAAATCGAGATGTTTTGAAGTTTGAAACTGGTCTGATTTATCAGTCTTTCAAACATGCTGCCATCACAGAAATCTCTAATTGCATAACTGATCTATAGATCTACAAATATTTGTTTGCAGTGGTACATATGTATTTATTCAACAGATGGATATACAGATGTAAAGAACAGCTTGGCTTGTCAAGTCCACTGTCAGAGCGCAGCGAGGATGGCTCCTCGCTGGGGAATGGGTAGCCACAGGCAGCAGAGGGACCTCACCAGCCATGGCCCATCCCACCTCATCCACTATAAACCACAAGCTGCCACACCATTTGCTAAGATCATTTAACGGAAAATAGACAGTAATAGGATAGAGGAAATGACACTGAAAAAAAGGATATGTGACAGGAAGCCAGGGAGTGGGGACAAGGACACATTCAATGTTTAAGGCCCCTTTTGTCTCAGGGAATGTGCAGGACTGAGTGTCTAGATCATGTCAGATGTGAACTGTGCTACAGAGGGATGAAAAAATAAGTGAAACGGTCCCTCTGTGACCTGGGGAAAAGACATTTTTCATTACTTTAAACCTGGTAGGAGGCTTATTCAGTGTGTGTAAATACTTGAACAGGTCTAGTGTTTCAAAGCTCTTCACTTGTACTAGGATGCTTGCTCGGCTGAGAGAGTTGAGGTTGTTTAGCCTGGAGAAGAGAAGGCTCCGGGGAGACCTTACAGTGGCCTTCCAGGACTTAAAGGGGGCCTACAGGAAATATGGGGAGGGCTCTTTATGAGGGAGTGAAGTGATAGGATGAGGAGTAATAGTTTTAAACTGAAAAAGGGTAGATTTAGATTGGATATTAAGAAGAAATTCTTTACTGGGACGGTGGTGAGACACTGGAACTGATTGCCCAGAGAAGTTGTGGCTGCCTCCTCCCTGGCCAGGTTCAAGGCCAGGTTGGACGGAGCTTTGAGCAACCTGGTCTAGCAGAAGGTGTCCCTGCCCACAGCAGGGTGGGTGGAACTAGATGATCTTTAAGGTCCCTTCCAACCCAAACCATTCTATGATTCTATGATTTTGAGAACAGGAATTTGGAATGTATTCAACATCTTTTTTCTGCTAAAGGGTTTCAGAAATCAGTAAAAGTTGCTATGGTGATGAATGGTATGAGAGAGTGAACAACCAGTCTTTATTAGCTTACAGTAGCCCAGATGCAGACATGACCTTGGATATTAGCATATGTTTAAAGAAAATAGAAATTTTTTTGTTAAGGCTCTGGAATTATTCCTGTACTTTACGAAATGTTTTGAGAGTTCTCATTAAATTCTCAGTTTCTAAGATCTCTCATTGTCATGGTTTAACCCCAGCCAGCAACTAAACCACGCAGCTGCTTCCACCTCCCCTCTCCCAGTGGGGTGGGAGGAGGAGGGGAAAAAAAAGTAAAACTTGTGGGCTGAGATAAGAACAGTTTAATAACTAAAGTAAAATAAAATACACTACTAACTAATAATAATAATAATAATAATAATAATAATAATAATAATGAAATGGAACACAACAAAAAAAAGGAAATAACACCCAAGAAAAGACAAGTGATGCACAATGCAATTGCTCACCACCCGCTGACTGATGCCTGAGCAGCGATTCACTCCTCCCATCCAACTCCCCCCTGTTTATATACTGGGCATGGTGTTCCATGGTATGGAATACCCCTTTGGCTAGTTCGGGTCAGCTGCCCCGGCTATGCTCCCTCCCAGCTTCTTGCACACCTGCTTGCTGGCAGAGCATGGGAAACTGAAAATCCTTGACTTAGATAAGCGCTACTTAGCAACAACTAAAACATCAGCGTGTTCTCAACATTATTCTCACACTAAATCCAAAACACAGCACTATACCAGCTCCTAAGAAGAAAATTAACTCTATCCCAGCCAAAACTGGGGCACTCATTTATGAATTTCTGATTCTGTTGCAAATATTGTAATTTAGTTTATAGGACAATGGTATGCTTAATCAAAATAAAATGAATATGACTTTTTTCAAAAACCATGCTCTGCAAAACTTTTTAATAATATCTGTATATGATAAACTGTATATCTTAAGAGATTTTTTGCTTTGATTGAAAGTGATAATTTAAACTAATTCCCTCTATCTATATAGAGCTAAAGCCAATAAATGTCCTACATTATCAATGTAAGTAAAATAAACAAAGTCCACAACTATAAATTAATTTATTCCTCAAGCTATATAAAAAACATGATTAAGACTCAGAGAATTTTGGAAGGTAGGGTGGTGGGCTTTGGGTGGATTTTTTTGTGATTCTTTTATGTTTTGACATAAGAATCAGCATTGCCTGAACATTGCGAGTGCTCAGTGAAAGTGTTTTTTCACGATTTGAGTGTTACTGCTAACACGGATTGGTTTAATTGAGAAGCTTTAAAAGCTTTTCAAAATGCTGGCTTTGGGGCTGCCTTTCCAGGAGAAAGCTTACTGAATCCTACTAACAGTTAGTGAATGTAACATTTTATTGTAGCCCTCAGCAAATCCACAATTTTCAACAAATTCTCTCAAAAATTTTTCATTAGCTGATTTTTGTACCTCACATATAGTTCATTAAAAGAGTAATCCAGAGTATTGTAGAAGTATGAATTACACTACTATATATTTTTGAAACAAAAAATTCATTTAAACTCCAAACATCATAGATGAGTATGATTCAGGTTTTCATTTAAAGTGGATATCTATCTATCTATCTATCTCAGTATATGATTCCATACAACCTACCACATTTTGCATTCCAAACCCCCAATCATATGCAGTAAAAATATATTAAGGTTCGAGATGTTCTAGAGTTCTAGAGTGTTCCAGAAAACACTAGAATTAAGTTTGGTCATTTTGTCCTATTACTCCTGCTTCTCTACACCTTGTAGTTTTAACTGTGTAAGTACACGCTACTTCCCAAGGATTCCTGTCTCATTGAGTGCTTGGAATAAACTATTCTCATTTTTTTTTCTCTTTCTCTCCGTATCTTTTCTCCTTTTCATCCTCACTATAATCCTAGGGTTCACTTTCTGCATACTGCCCAAACTATGAACTGAATGCCAATTTATTAATTTCCTCATAGCTCTTTTGATATTTTCATAATGGTAACTCAGTTCCTTACAGATTGTAATAACTGATTTTCTTAGCACTTCCACACAGCTGATGCATATTCTTCTTCATGATTCATATGTGGAGAACTGGCATCTTACAGATTAAAGGTAAACTTAGGAACTTGTGAAATAATTTGGCATTTTGATGAACCAAGAAAATGATTTTTTCAGGGTGTTTTACTTCTTATAGCACTATATATGGACAAATGAGTCTGCATTAATCTCATTTGTAGTGGTGAGTATTTATTATTTTTGAAAATACAGGTCTCAAGCTATTTCTAAGCTTGGGAATGTCTCCATACTTCTGAAGAAGGCAGGGAGTTCTGGTTTCATCTTGACTCTGTACAAGTCACACACCTTCATTCCTGTCTCCCATTTGATGACCAGGTTTCTGTGGAAAGATGATCAGGAAAGATGTTATGGATTCTCTGGCCAGCTAAAGGACCAGGATCTAAGGGAATACTGCAGTTATGATCCATAGCAGCTGATACTTGTCTCAAGCAGAGACCTAGGACCTGTGTGCATGTAGTGACAACTGCAGAGATAATTTTCCTTTTACGATCCGGGTCTGAAGCGTAACTCTCCTTGGCACACCTCTTTTGGGAACAATTGTTAGTGTCAGCAGCCTGATTAAATGAACCACTAGGATCCCTCCTTCTCTCACACGCTTTTTTCTCTTATGATTGATACTTTTTGTTTTTTGTTGTGTTAAAGACTGAGAATTCTAAGCTCCAATTCAGAGCTTTTCTTAGTCACTCAATCATACTTCAGTCATCTCTGGAAATGGTACTTTGCATGTTTTGCCTACTGTCACACAGATAGCAAAGGTATTTCTCCAGGATGGTAATCAGCTCCTTAAACCCCAGCTTCTTTTTGACAAGCTTGTGCTATTTGTTAATGAGATAGATAGACGAAGTCTTTAACTAACCTCAGTTACTCAGGGTTTCATCACAGCTTTGTATCTCTCTATTTCTAAATAACATACAGACATTTTTTAAACAATTCTTCAACCAATCACAGTCCATCCTGTGTGCTGAATGTGGACAAGCTTTATTTGCAAAAAGGTGGGTGAGTATGTATTAACTACAATAACATGAAACCTATCAGGAAAGCTGTTGGTAAATTTCTGCTTTAACTTTCAGAAAAACAAAAAGATTTCCTAAATCTTTTCTCAGACTTCACTCAAGGATTTCTGTTGAAAACTTCCAAGTAACTAATCTAGGGCAAACAATTGGCAGAGATAATTTCATCTCCATACTTAACAGTAACTGAAAATGGGAAAAATGGAATCCTGTGATCCGAAGGTTAGGGGAAATAGTAAGCATAAGTATTCCTAATTATGGTATGCTCGATAATTTTCCAAATACGACATTTATGGGGGAGAACTGATTTATTTCTTTTCTTGAATTGCTTTTCCTTCCTCCTAGAGGATAGTTAAATAGGACGCATTTGAGGTCTTTTCTTCATATGGGTCAATATTTTTAATTGATATTTATTATTTTAGCTGAATTTTCCAGAATTTACTTGCACTTCATAGAACATTAAAAGATAAAAACCACGTATGAAGAATACGGGCCCAATGGAGTTTAGTTTACTGAGATACAGACTGATGAAGAAATGACTGAATATGAACTGGAAATTAATCTCCGTTTTATAGATAGCTTTCTGGAAAAGCTATTCCGAAGTGAAATACCTTCCCATGTTTCAAGCACGATTAAAAAATAAATCAAACTGAACACTCTAATAAATTATAGTAGATGGAAGCTGTTTGACAGATTATTCAAATTTGCATCTTCAGAAAAGAATAAAAAATTGGATTTTTACCTGAAAAGTGATTATTTGACAAAGACTTGTGTCATCTGATATTTACTGCAGAATACTTGAAGTGGATATTATTTTTTTGGAAACTAGTCTTGGAGCTAATGCTTACTCCTTGAAATTCTTGTAGGAAAGATACAAACAAGGCAAGAAAGGTCTTTTTTTCATGTAACATACAAAGCTATGTCTGCCCTTGCTGACAGGTATATGTCAAAAAGTAGGGTTTCATCAACTGGAAGGCTTTCCACTTTATTACATAGTCATATAAAGATAGAGTGCAAAAAACCACTTGCCTAAAGGCAATGAAGACATTGGAGACTAGTAGGTGCAATGAAGATAACACTAGTTGTGTGATTTGGACATTCTGCACTGACACCAGTCAGGACTCAAATTTGAAAATACTCAGAATAAAAATAGATAAGTTTTATAATTTGGTTCACTGGCAGAAGACAAAGATTGAACTTCTACACCAAAGTCCAACTCACTTTTTGCATAGAAAACTCACAGCAGTTAACCCCAAAGGAGTGCTTACAGATACCTCCATGTACTACATAAACAGACCAATGAACTACAGGAAATTTTTCTAATCCTGTTTTGGGTAACACCTTGACTTTTTGTAGACCAAACTCAAGAAATAACAATTTCTTTTTTTTAAACTAATTATTATTTGACACAAAGGCAGTCACTAGACTTACATCTAAAGATGCATACTAATATGGAGCATATTTAAAGTCTAAATTCACATGCCCCCAATACATCTACATGTGCATTCTTCATATAAGGAAATTGTATCCAAAATGATAGCAGCTTTCCAGGCAGATTACAGCAGTGTCACTAGAGCAGCTACAGTCTAATTAAGGTTAAGAACTGGTGAACAGCAGTGACGGAGCAAAACCTTTGAAGGTCAGAGATATATTTTAAAGGGGACTATGAGGCTGGAAAAAAAAAGAAAAGGCAACTTCAGCATGGTTATAAGTGCAGGCTGAATATGCTGGGACAAGGGCTTGAAAAATAGCTGTAATATGACTTGTCTCATTCATTATACAGCTCACAAATTCTGCCACTGACTAACTGTGACTCCTACAAGGCAAGTTTTCTTACCAATACTGCTTCCATAGCAGACCCATTCATTTTTGTGGACTGAAGTAGGGAACTTAGGAAACATAAATTCTGTGCTCATGCCCCTCTCACAAGCACTAAACCTGCTGTATACTGCAACAGCATATCAACTATCTTACTATGTTCTGTAGTTTACTCTTCTCTGGGGAGATGGGATCTGGGTAAGATAATTCATTGTGTTTGTGGCAAAGGCAGAAGGCATTTTTGTTTGTCTTAATGACAAGGTGGTAAAAGTGCAGGTGAGTTGTTCAAAGATGTACAGTTAATGTACTTTATCAGATTGGTTTGCAGTTTCTCCTCACTCTTCTCTATCACTGCTCTGAGACCTTGAACGTGTGAACTGTTGAAGACCTTTAAACTGTGTTTTAGTAAGTGGGACCTAAGACTGCACAAGCTTGGCCATTAATAAGCTATATTTATTAATGGTATAAATGAACAAATGCACAAAAGTAATTTGTGCCTGCATTACTTTATATTCATACATATCTGCAGAATAATTTTATTTTATCTTCTATTCTTTCCTGTGTTGTGCAACAGTAGTCCAAACATTTCTATGCTTGGGAAAAACTGAAAATTCTTCAGTACAAACATTTTGTTAAGCTAACCTCACATTTTAAAATCGTTCAGAATAAAGCACCACCATTATCTAGCCTACCTTGAATCTGTGATACTTCAGTCGCTCAAAGGAATGTCAAAATCAGTAACAGTATGAAGGCAGCAGTTGTTCTGACAGCTGAAGCATGAACTGAATCTGTCTAGCAAAATTAGCCTAATATGGTCAAATTGCTTTTGCTTTTTAACTGTATATGGGCAACAGCAAGACACTGGGTGTGTGACTTCCACATCAATTAAGAAACATATTTACGTAACATAATTACGTAACATAATTACGTAACAAATTGCTATGGCCGTTAATAAACAATAGGAAAAAATACCTCTCAAATCACAGCTTTTTTTTGTATCAAAGCCTTCACTGAAATCCTTCACAGTTTCCATTTTTCCTCCCACCAATAGTAATTAAACTTCTGCATGTAATTTTGTTCCTCACTGATGTATAGAAAAAAAAATCCTACTATGCTTTGTTTCTGCTTATTGCACTATGGTAGTTTCAAGTTTTAGCTTTGTTGGAAACCCCTCCAGTTGTTAAAGAAAAGAGTCGTTTTTCTTTATTTAGCAAGTAGCATGACACGAATCCATCTTGAACGTGAATGGAACAAGTAAATAACCAAAACCTTCAGAAACTTGAACCAAATTGTTTCAAGTAGATTCACACTCTTTTAAAAAAATTGTGGAACTCTAAGAATGGGTTTACCTTGAATATATATGTTACTTTCACTATCTTTGAGATGTGTTTTACACAACAAGATTCTTCTCAGTAGTTTCCTATGTTTTTCTCTGCTCTGTTTTTTTGCTGTTTTTTCTGAGGAAAGATAGATCTGCATGGATAACTTTCAAAACAAGAGAAGAGGGAAAGAACAATAACTTGACAACACAGCTAAATTCAGAAATTTCCAATGAGGCATAGTGGCATTAGGAATTATACACCTCTCCTTTTGCATCATCTCAGCTTCAACAAAACTTCTCAACATCCATGACAGGATTTTCAATTACATTTGCTGAATCTCCAAGTTGATTATTCACAGAATCATAGAATGGTTTGGGTTGGAAGGGACCTTTAAAGGTCATCTAGTCCAACCCCCCTGCAATAAGCAGGGACATCTTCAACTAGATCAGGTTGCTCAGAGCCCCGTCCAACCTGACCTTGAATGTTTCCAGGGATGGGGCATCTACCACCTCTCTGGGCAACCTGTTCCAGTGTTTCACCACCCTCACTGTAAAAGATTTCTTCCTTATATCTCATCTGAATCTACCCTCTTTCAGTTTAAAACCATTACCCCTTGTCCTGTCACAACAGGCCCTATTAAAAGTCTGTCCCCATCTTTCTTATAAGTCCCCTTCAGGTACTGAAAGGCTGCAATGAGGTCTCCCCGAAGCGTTCTCTTCTCCAGGCTGAACAACCGCAACTCTCTCAGCCTTTCCTCATAGGAGAGGTGTTCCATCCCTCTGATCATTGTTGTGGCCCTCCTCTGGACCCACTCCAACAGGTCCATGTCTTTCCTGGACTCCAGAGCTGGACGTAGTACTCCAGGTGGGGTCTCACCAGAGCAGAGTAGAGGGGCAGATCACCTCCCTCGACCTGCTGGCCGTGCTTCTTTTGATGCAGCCCAGGATACGGTTGGCTTTCTGAACTGCAAGTGCATACTGCCGGCTCATGTCCAGCTTTTCATCCACCAGTACCCCCAAGTCCTTCTCCACAGGGCTGCTCTCAATCCCTTCATCCCTCAGTCTGTATTGATACCAGGGGTTGCCCTGACCCAGTTGCAGGACCTTGCACTTGGCCTTGTTGAACCTCATGAGGTTCACATGGGCCCACTTCTTGAGCTTGTACAGGTCCCTCTGAATGGCATCCCATCCCTCAGATGTGTCAACATCTGCAATTTTGCTGAGGGTGCACGCGATCCCACTATGTCGTTGATGAGGATATTAAACAGTACTGATCCCAATATGGACCCCTGAGGGACACCACTCGTCACTGATCTCCATCCAGACACTGAGCCGTTGACCACTACCCTCTGGATGTGACCATTCAGCCAATTCCTTATCCACCCGACAGTCCATCCATCAAATCCATGTCTCTCCAATTTAGAGAGAAGGATTTTGTGGGGGACCATGTCAAAGGCCTTACAGAAGTCCAGACAGATGACATCCATAGCTCTTCCCTTGTCCACTGATGTAGTCACTCCATCATAGAAGGCCACTAGGTTGGTCAGGCAGGACTTGCCCTTGTTGAAGCCAGTAGTAGATATATTTATTTTCAATCAGTGGAAAGAAGGGCATATACTGAATGTTTTAACCCAGAAAATTGATTTTGTATGGTATGTGCCCTGCAAATCAGCAACCTGTATCTTCTTGATTCTATTTTGACTAAGCTGTTGCCAAAGATGAAGTACAGTAAAGGGGAAAGCACTTAAAATCAAGTGCCACTGTACATGACCTGTGAATTGCTCCAGTCTTTTAAAAGCTTTATGCAAATGCTCACATTAAATCATCTAGAAGTTGATTGACCTTGATTCTGGAGAGCTCAGCAATCTTGCAGGCGATCATTTGGAGCTATATGGGTATTCCCCATTGACAAATTACATGGAAATTACAATTTAGCATTTAGTGTGTATCAGCGATGAACCTGGATTCCAAAACAAGTGACAAAATACAACAGCCAAGACCCAGATGGTCATAGTGTAACTATATTCATTCTAGATCTACTGGATTCTGGTAGATTTTATAAGTAGCTGTCATTACCTTCTGAGAAGCTGAGTAAATACTCAGGCAGTTAGGTTTTATTAATATTCATGACACCATATGTCCTGGTTTCGGCTGGGACAGAGTTAACTCTCTTCTTAGTAGCTGGTACAGTCCTGGGTTTTGGATTTAGTGTGAGAATAATGTTGATAACACGCTGATGTTTTAGTTGTTGCTAAGTAGCGCTTATCTTAAGCCAAGGACTTTTCAGTTTCCCATGCTCTGCCAGCAAGCAGGTGTGCAAGGAGCTGGGAGGGAGCATAGCCGGGGCAGCTGACCCGAACTAGCCAAAGGGGTATTCCATACCATGGAACACCATGCCCAGTATATAAACAGGGGGGAGTTGGATGGGAGGCGTGGATCGCAGCTCAGGCATCAGTCAGCGGGTGGTGAGCAATTGCATTGTGCATCACTTGTCTTTTCTTGGGTGTTATTTCCTTTTTTTTGTTATATTCCTTTTCATTACAATTATTATTATTATAATATTATTCTTCTTATTATTATTAGTTAGTAGTGTATTTTATTTTACTTTAGTTATTCAACTGTTCTTATCTCAACCCACGAATTTTACTTTTTTTTCCCCTCCTCCTCCCCACCCCACTAGGAAATGGGAGGGGGAAGCAGCTGCGTGGTGTTTAGTTGCTGGCTGGGGTTAAAGCACACCATCATAATTGCAGTGTTACCAACATATGAGCTGACTCATTTAGTGCCTGTATGTCTATTTACACTGTATTCACTGTAGTGTAAACTCACTCAAAGAGCAGACAAACACCACAGACTGTCTACGTGACACTACTACTACTCTGTCTACAGTAACCTTCGTCAAGTCTCCAAGTATATTTTCTGGTCATGATGTTCAACCTGAAGCTAAAAGTCTCTTTCTTCTTGCAAACATTAATTTATGTGAACTAAGCAACAGGAAATGATAATGGATTGAAATCCATTACGACAGGGCTGAAAGTTCAGCAATTTTTTTTCTTCTTATTTCTTTTTGAGCACTACCTTCAGCTTTATTGCATATCAGGAGCACAGCAGATATGTTCTACTTTTTCCAGATTCAATTATGTTGCACACAGACCAAGAGGTAACTAATTTTCCTTCTAAAAGTGAAGAACTATCAGAGTGAAGAAGAGTATTGACTGGAGTAATCCCATGACACAGCTGTTGACATCCTAGCCTTTCTCTTACAGTTTGCAAGGCAGTGAGTATTCTTTTTAGCTACTCCAGATAAAGAGTATCTTGTGTCTGAGAGCCATGATAGCAGAAAAAAATGTTTCTTCAGAAGCATACTGTTTCAGAAAGAAAACTTCGATGGGGAAAATGTATAGTCATGAACATCACACAGAGAAAACAAAGCTGCAGTGAGAATGCCTGCAGGCTGTAGGCTCAGCAACCTTAGAATGGAAAACTGTCATTGTTTCCTTCAATTTCAAATGTTTATTATCCTCAAATTGTTCTTTTCCATAGCAGAAGAATATAATGAAGGTTGCTGTTGATGAAGATGACACTAATTGATAATGTCATTTAAGCTGTGCTTATTAGACATCAAAAACTGACAGTAGCAAATGCAAATGTTAGATGTGCGTTACTGTAAACTGCCAAGATGCTATGAAAATTGGCAGATCAGTTGTTAGAATCTGCACCTTTAGAGATTTGCTGAATTAGAAACTCTTTAGTACATAGCCGGCCATCTGTTTGTACTCTTGAACAAAGGGCATGCCATTCTTGTATGTTTTAATTTGTATTGTCCCTTGAGTTTTCTTTCACTAAGATGGCGAGAAGTGGTCCAAGAAGGGAAGGAGATTGTCACTCCTGAAAGAACAAATTCCCCTCACTCTAATAAATTTAGGTCTATTTGTATAAAGAAGTCTTATACCTTGGCTTTCTACCTACAATCTTTTCTCCCACTGCCTTGCCTGCTACAGCAGTAATTTGCCAAGAGTACACCTACTGATGGGAGTAAAAGATGTGTATAATAGAACATAAAATCAATATTGAGGAAGCTAACATAGTCCTTCTAAATCTTTATAGATTTGTTGATTTCCTGAGAAATGAAGCCACACTCTTTTCTACCTCTTTCCTACCTCTTTCCTTCTTGCCCAAAGAAAGTAAGAATCTTGCCCATGTAAAGCATATATATGTGGCTGAGGAAGAACTGTTTATGATAGTTGAGATACATCTTTTTATTGTATCTCTCCTGGGTGCTTATGGAATGAAAATAAAGTTTGTGTCTTTTCCTATGATCTTTATCAAGATGAAAATATCACATACCAGACAAAACTCATTGTTCTGTAGGGTTTATTTTGAAATTTCTCTTGTGGGAATAGATGTCGAGGTGGCAAAACGTAGCTGCGGAAAGTACTGAAAAAAGTAGAAACACAACCTAATATCATGGCATCTTTACTCGCTTGACATATTAATTCCATAAGTGGTGCTAAAAAATGAGAAGCTATAAGGTTATGTGTGCAGGGGAAGTTTTGCAGTCTTTAACAATAACTGCATTGCACACATTTTCCATGACCTACTCTTTCACTGACTTATATTATTTCAGTTATCACATAGTGAAAGGCAAAACCACAGTCTGTGGGAGAGATCAGAGTGTATAAAAGCCTTTGTTGAAGCAGCTCTATTTATACGCTTTGCATAAAGCTTAGCAGTTTTAGATATAGTAGCAATATGCCTCATTTTACATAATTTTCCTGTCTCGTTAATTTTGCACTTTTATCTCCAGATAAAGATGATTATAGCATTAGTAGCATCAGTATCTCCCACAATTCAAAATACTTATATAGGTTAGCTGCCATTTAAAGGTTAAGAAGACCTTCATTGTGTTTCCCTCTCTCATTCCTTTCCTTTCTTCTAACTGACACAAATAATGGCTTCTGAAAGGAGAGGGAAAATAGGTTAACAATAACCTCCCAGGCAGGAATTCTAATGAGATTCAAACTTGTCCCTGTCTCATCTTCATTTCCTTTCCTGGCAGGTCTGATTGCTTATATATTTGATGTCTTTCATGAAATGTTTCTTCAGAAATTATTTTTTAAAGGGCATGACACACACAAAGGAGAAGAGAGGGAAACCGTGATTAAAAAATCCGGAGTTATGTCACATTTGTTTTTTATACATCTCAAGACTGATCTCTTAATGTGAATATCCTGTATAATTTTTCATCTTTCTGTCTTGTTTCAAGGCTACTACATTTTAATTCAGAAAACACAACTGGTTTTTCTCAGTTGTGGATAATTTAATTCCTTTCTTATTGTCTCAATTTCCTGTTATACCTTTGTTACTGATCAAGTACTCTGAATTACATCAATTACCTTGTATAGATTTTTTTCCTCCCTGGTTTCATTGTGTTGAGTATACAATATTCCATTGCCTATTCATACCACATAGTGGGAACTTTGACAGCCTACTTTACATTTGTAATCAAAAAAGGACTCTGTTCAAGTCCAGGTTCTTAGTTCTTGTAGCTGAACAATCTAAAGTAAATGATACTAAGAGAAAGTATTTCTATTTCTAAAGCAGCTGTTAATTCATTGCTGTCAATTTTCTATAGTGAAGTTGTTCTCACAAGTCATTTTAATGGTTAGCGGTATTCTTCACATACTTGCTGGTTCTGGCCAGGATAGGTTAGGGTAGTAACAATATTATGCCTCAACCAAAGGTAAGTCAGACGATATGACAGGTGGTCTTTAAAAAAAAGTGACTATTAAATAAACCAAAATATGCACTCATATTTTTGGTTTTTTTCTGCTATTATTCCATGCTTGTGCTCCACATCGTAACAGGAGACACTTGCTACCAAGGCACAACATGTTCTCACAACAATTTGGGACTGGTGACAAGCCTAACAAGCCCCTGTTCTGAGGCCTTGCAAATTTCATACAAAAACTATGGCCTCTCACTGACAACGGCAATAGTGTACTTGCTGGTCAACAGGGCTACAACATGAGGGACTACCTTCACTGCTCCACAGAGACGCTGTTAGCACTTGATTCTTTCTGTACATTTCAGAAACACGGAATACGTTCTGTATTTCTCCTGCACATCAACACATTTCTTACTATCTCCTTGCCATTGGCCTTCCACTGAATAGGTTTGATTAAATCTGTGCTCAAAGTGTTTAAGGAACCATATACAATTCATATACTTTTTGTTGATTTTCCTCAGCAGAGCTGAACTTTTTGCTGGCAATGAACTCAAAGTAATTCTTTTGTCATATTTCTTGTCTGATACATAATAGGAATTATATCATATAACATCAGTGATTAGACAATGATCTAGGATATATAATATCCTGTAACTTTATACTGAATGAATCTGGAGGGTATCAGTAGTTAGTCCTTGCACCTCTCTTCTCAGGTTATTTAATAATCTTAGGTGGAAAAGTGATTTTTTTCTCTGAAAGGAGAACGGTTTCCTCCAGATGTTAGAAAACACATATTACAATATGACCTACCGTGCATTCCTCCTAATTTCTCACGGTAGCACATGTTCAGTCACTATTAAGCAAGCAATTAATGCCCCAGAGCTCTCAAAACAAAATCTCAAAACAACATTTATAATTGCTGTAGGGCTAGCCTGTTTACAAGCCTTCTTCAAATATGATAAGTTTGAAGTAGGAAACCTTAGAAGTTCAGTCCTTTTTCTGAATATTTGCAGAGTTTTTCTAAAGCTCAGTCATTTCCTTCCAGACCACGAACAAGAGAAGGAAGAGTTCATTAAATATGGATGTCTCAGTTCAGGTAGGAAGGATTTGAGACACTGACTATTCTAATAAGGCAATGTGCCTGATCTGGGAAAAGCTGGTATACCAGTGTGGAGTGAGTTTCTCCAGGAAAACAAATAATAGAAGTAGCATTCTTACTCATTCAAAAATTTTTCCTGGATCTTTAGTAGCAAGTAGTTTTGTATCTGAGGAGATGCTTCACCTCTTACACAAAGTTCAAGTGGTGATTCTAATTTTTATATTAATATATTTTTTCCAGTCTGAAGAATCTCAAAATGCTTTTGACTTAGAGGCAAAGCCTTTAGAGTCTTGTTACACATAAGGTATCAGATATATGTGAATAACTGGAAATTACTAAGGTAGAGTCACACATGTAATGTATTGGTTGACACCATAGGTACAGGTAACACAGACACTTGGCATGAGATTGAAATACTCCCTTAGCAGCTGGAGAAAAAAAGAAATCAACAGGTGTGTCTCTGTGTACATACCCTCTCTCCTCTCTTCCTCCTGCCTGTTTTCCCTATGGCTACCACATAGTGTGGGTCTGGAGCCAGTGTCTCACTTGGGAAGATTTGCTACTCAGTCACTCAAGAGTGGCGTTAGGGAGATTAGCTAATTTGGCTAAGCAAGGCTTGGTTAATCAAGCACTGATTTTGTGTATAAGTCTATGGAAACTCCTTAAAACAAATTGATTTTAGGATACATGATAAAACAGAAGTCAACAGTAGAGAGAGATTTTTGGTCAATGAAATTGAAATGTGCTTTCGTTATATAAAAGATATGAAGAGTCTTTCTAGTTGCCCTGTAAGTTAGGTATTATCTTTTTTCAATATTTCTGCCTCATGGAGTTAGCACGTTTGAATTGAATTCATAGTTCTGGAGTGTGCCACATACACGTCATACAGAGTGTTTACCTCAAGGACAGAGGGAGACCCTTGTGATATAGGACTACTTGAGTGTCCTGACACAGAATTGTGTGTGATAGGGCCAGATCCCTGGGTCAGGGCCTGTGACAAGAGCAGGTCCCTGTTGTGGGGTGCTTGTGGGTGAGAAGAAGTCCCCACCCCTTTCAGTCATTCCTGGGAGTGATTAAAGTCCTCATAGCCCCACACTGTAAATTCATGCCATGAACAGTTTCCCGGATAGCCCAAATGCTTTTGGAGAAAGTACAGCTTCTAGTATTGTGTCTTATGTATCTGTTGATTGTGGAAAGATCCCATCCACAGTTTTTTTAACTTCCATATGGTTTGACAAAGAGATCTGATAGGAACACAGACTTTTTTTGTTTCTTCTTCTTCTTCCTTGACAGCTACTTGCACAGATGAGCACAGATCTATCATGTAAGTACGAGCATTGCAGTTCTATCCAACCTTATTATAGCCATACCAAGTAAAGGAGGATTTCCTTAGCTTCTTGGAAGAAGGCACTGATAATTAATTCCATTTGTAGCCCTTGTCTCCATGCCTCTTCTCCATTTGAACTTTACTAACTTCAATTTCTAGCCTTTCCTATTTCATAGCACCTAAAATCTTCCAGGATCAGTTCATTCTAGTAGAAATATTTTTACTGCACTGCTGTCAAGGTATTTTGGGGTTATAATGCTGCCCTTCTCTTAACTGTGACAGGACAACTAATGACTCACTCAGAAAATGACTGTCTATCAACTCAGTAACATTCTCCCTCACAAATACTTCTCAACATGTATTCTGAATATTTTGAAAAGAGCTTTTCTAGAAAACGGCCTTGGAGTGATGGATGTTACCAAATGGAATATTTTCAGAAATCTTTCATGCTAATTCATGAAGTTATTTGCTTCCTATAAAACAATTAGATATCTTCCCCATTTACAGTAAAATGAATGAAGAAAGTGATACTGATCTGAGTGTATTACAACCTCTTTCCCTTTGGGAGATATCCACAGAATGCTGGCAGAAAGACAGAAATCTTTCAAGTGAATCTTGCAACCAATTTTCTTCCTTCATTATCACTTGCTAAAATCTATACTGGTTATATTAACATAGTAGAGTGGGTCTAACCTATGTTGCAGCTTGCAGCTGGGTCCTGTCCGTACTTGAGTCAGGATATACCCTGAGTCTGTATCAGAATTGGAACTTGTGGCTTGTCATCTTCTTATATGCTTGGCTTTTCCTTGGAAGTATCCCTGAGCACACAGGAGGAGAGGAAGCCTTAGCACACTCCAACAGGCTGATCAAGGAAGTAAGACTGCGGGTCGCAACATGAAGAATTGGCTACTCTGTAAATAGACACATGCGTTTCATCGAGATATGCAGATCATCAGTTAGATGCCTGACTTGCTCCACCAGAATTGTATTTGGTTTGGGTTGGGGTTTTTTTTGTGTTATTTATACCTTTGTACTGTGAATCTTGGGTTAGAAATGTTGTCAGGCTTTTACCTTAATAAACTTAAAGATATTTTGTGAAATTTCCAGAATCTGGTGTAGTCTCAGAAGTTCCTGTGTTAGGGGACATTTTGAATTTCAGTAGTCAAAAGACCCCCAGATGTACGTTTCTTGATTGCTGTTAATTTGTCATAATTGACATTAAATTATAATATTTTAAAGTAAGTTTATTGAATTTACTGGCTCATGGTAATTCTGCAGATTGTATTTGAAGAAGTTTATGGCAGCTTCAAATGCACATGACATTTTATTGGATTTTTACTTCCAGGAGAAACCTCTATCTGACACTTAGGGTTGCCTTCCTCTTTTGACATATTTTGTGCTCAGATTGCACTTCTTCCCTTGATTTAGAGAAAATATTATTGGAGAATTATTGTTTTTTCTCTTCCTCTTGTCAAGAGTGAGAAAGGTTGAACACATGCTCCCGTCCAGCCTTCCCCCCACCCCCTCTTTAGATTTAGAAGAGGTAGAATTTCAGCTGTGCAAAGCACTGAAAGACTGTGTTTGGAGTAACGGCCAAACATAACTCAAGGGAGGGGATTGTGCACGCTGTGATATGGAAAGCTTATGTCAGAGTTCAGAGACTACAAAATATGGGACAAGTCTTAGGCAAACAGCTTCTGAATAAGTCTGAGATTTTTTTTCAGAATGGAGACAGAAGTTCAGAAATGCAACAAAAAATACTGTACTGCTCACACTGGTGGATTTCCAATGGACAGTTCTTATATTCAAAAAGATTAAATATATCATGTGAAAAGCTCAGATCCTAGATGCATGGCTTTTGGTTTCATACAGCAATGAAGTAGTTAATGGAAGCTCTTAGCTCTGCTTTGTAAGGGATGGCACAAGGAAAACATCCTGATGATGAAACACAGATGACACAGTGATTGCAAAGGGAAAATTAAATGTTACACATTTAATATGCAGTAAGTAATTATATTTTATCTAACTGTCTTGTAATTGCTGAAAACTTTTTCTTCAGTTTTTAATTTTACTGTCCATGTGTGACAAACCAAACTGTGAAGAACAGCTATGGCTGCAAATTGATCTTATGAGCTTTTGATGACCAGAAATACGTTATTGATTCTCTTTCTGCTTTATATCCTTTCCTGTCGTCAAGTCTGGCTGTATGAGTCATCTCAAGGGTAGCAGCAGTAGCAGCCTTATAAGAGTTTTGGTTTCAGTTTTGTTTGATCTAAGGTTTTTCCCAACAATTATCAATACTGATGCATCAGCTTTTAGGGTTAATGTCCTCATATAGTTTACAAGTGTTTTTGCCACAAGCAGGCTGATTGTAGAAGACTTGGATAGGCATCCTGGAGTCTTCTAAATACAGGCCTAACACAGCACAAAGATGACCTTACAAGGCCTTGTTGAAAGTTTTGCTCTTAAGAAGGTGTCAGTCTTTGCTCTCACTTCAAGTTATAGCTCTCAGGAAGGTCTGAAATGAAGGTATGCTAGAAGGAAGTTTGGAATGGGCCAGATCTGAAGAAAGCTGGGAGAATTCCTTCCCTCCTCCAAGGTAGAAAGCACAGGTGCCTTTCTTGTTTCCAGTTTTGTAGCCACCTTCTTAGTATACTCAGAGATATAACTTAAAATGTTAGTTATTATTTTCTTCTTAATGGAATTATTTCTTGATTTAGTTATCAGACAGATGTATTTATATGATCTATAATGTGCCAGTGGGACACTACTCACTACTTAACAAAATATCAAGTAATGTTTTTTTGAGAAATCATCACGTTCTTTTCCCTTTCTTATTCTCTTTATTTTAGTATATTTGTATGTATTTATTTTACTTGTAATTGCATGCACTTCTCCCAGCTATATAATTTTGCATCTTGCTATTTCTGTTCTGAGATTTTATTTTTCTTCTCCTACTCATCCATTAACAATAAAAATTGTCAGCAAACATCCCTTGCTCTTTTGCCTACAAAAAAATGAAGATGAGAAGGTCAAAGGAACAAGCAATCTGCTCTAGCCCAGCAAAATATGAGCTGAATATGTGATCGTACCATTTACTTGTAACTACAAAAAAAAAAATAGAGAAGAAAACCCACACAAATTGCTTTTTCCAGTCTCTTTTTACTGAGGCATAAGAGGGCAGTGTTTCATAAACTCTAACCCGTTTTCCACTCACCATTACAATGAAGCCAGGACTGGCATTAATCTAGCATCAGACTAGCGCTCAAAAGATCGGTGTTAAATGCAAATAGCCCACTGGCAGAGAATCCTAGTTATAATAACAAGAAAGGCTTCAAGCTAGTAAATCAATCTATTATAAAACTTGTAGAAATTTCTTAAAGACTGGTGATGTTACAAAGAAATAACAGCAATAATGAAAAATTCAATAAAAAATTAGCTTCAAAGCCAAAAGTAGGTATTGTTAATTTTCTGTTCATCAAAGAATATGGAAGGCTACACTAGGAAAGACAACAAAGCCAGCCAAAGAAAAAGGATATAAATATGAACCTGTCCCGGTTTCGGCTGGGATAGAGTTAACTCTCTTCTTAGTAGCTGGTACAGTGCTGTGTTTTGGATTTAGTGTGAGAATAACATTGATAACACGCTGATGTTTTAGTTGTTGCTAAGTAGCGCTTATCTTAAGCCAAGGACTTTTCAGTTTCCCATGCTCTGCCAGCAAGCAGGTGTGCAAGAAGCTGGGAGGGAGCATAGCCGGGGCAGCTGACCCGAACTAGCCAAAGGGGTATTCCATACCATGGACCATCATGCCCAGTATATAAACAGGGGGGAGTTGGCCGGGAGGCGTGGATCGCAGCTCGGGCATTGGTCAGCAGGTGGTGAGCAATTGCATTGTGCATCACTGATTTTTTTCCTTCCCCTCCTCCCTCCTTTTTTTTGTTATATTCCTTTTCATTACTATTATTATTATTATATTTCATTATTACTATTGTTAGTATTATATTTTACTTTAGTTATTAAACTGTTCTTATCTCAACCCACGAATTTTATTTTTTTTCCCTTTCCTCCTCCTCACCCCACTGGGAGGGGGAGGGGTAAGCGGCTGCGTGGTGCTTAGTTGCTGACTAGGGTTAAACCATGACAGAACCTTATAAAAGACATAAGAAAAAAAATGTATGTGTGCACATGTGTGTGTGTTCATATACATGTGTGCCTGTGTGTATACATATATACAAGAAGAAACAGAGAGTGAGATACATACAAGTATTGAAGAACATACAAGTATTGAAAAGTTAGCGGCAGAAGAAAATTAGGAGTTATTCATGCTGCCTTAATTTAGGAACCTAATCTGAATCTTTCCTTTTTTGTCTCTCAGCTAATTTATACAATTCCTCACTCAACTGTTTTTTGGAGATTCCTGTCATAAGTGTCAGATGCTCTCTCTGCATCTTACTGGGAGTCTGTGCGTCTGATTTAAGGCTGTTAGTTTCACAAGAGGGATGGATTGAAGTCAGCCACTTTTGGGGCTCCAGCTCTAAATACATGACTAATTACTTACATTAGAAAAAAAGAAAAAAGATAATTCTTATAAGTCAGGATGAATCCAACTCTGGGTATTTGTAGGCCTAAATTTGTAGCCGAAACATTCAAATGTATTCTTGAGATCTTGATGGCTTCATAATAGCACCTATCAGGCAGACGTCCAGCTCCTGCTTAAAGGAGAACTAAGGCCCCTGCTCAACACTCGTTCTGATAAACGGTTTACTGAGTCATATCTTGACCTTGGAATAAACAGCAACTGTCTCAGTTTGTCCTAAAAGCACCTGCTTGGCTTGAAACTATGCATTTGTTCTATACAAAAATAGATATTGGTCAACCTGTTTCACCAGTCTATTTAAGTCCAGGAAAGCAGCTTATGTACTGCCCTTGAAGTATTAATTTTTTTAAATGGATGTGTACTTGTCTTTTTTGATAATCCATTAGCCTCTTTGTTTTGGCATAGATAGATTCAGCACCTAGGATGCAATATATTTCCTAGAACAAGAATCAGCATCTTCAGCTATGTCTTAACAATGAGCTATCTTGGAGTAAAATTAGTCCAGTATTATTTATTATAGCTGAAAAAGTAATATTTTTTATGGTTCAGTAAAACTAGCGATGGATTCTTCCTGTGCTGGCCAGTTCTTTTTGCTCTAGCACAGCTAGAGGCTAAAGTAATATTTGTCTATAGATGACGTGAATTGTTTCCCAGCAAACTGTGGACCATTGTATGTGACAAGTTCCTAGATTTTCTCACCATGCAAAAACATAGTCTTAAGGCTATTTATGACACTTGAGATAGAAAGGTCAGATAAGTGTTCAATTTCTAAGTATCTGGAAAAGCTGCAAAGTGCATCCAAGTGCTTCTATCTCTGCAACTCACAGCTGTCAGTCTCTACTTCTTTCCAGTGTCCAACTGCAAATTAAGAAGAGCATTCCTCTAGACAAGTAAGCAAAACTTCTTGGCTAACCTCTGAATATGTTATAAACACTTTGATAGCTTTCATTCTCCCAGACTGTGAGGGAGGCATTCTTTTCTATTCTGAATTACTGTCATTGTACAAGTCTTGTGAGTGTTCTCCCTCTGTGTACAGACTGCCTCTGCAAAGCAGTGTACTTCTGGACTGGGCAAGGCTGCTTCCAGGGAGAAGGGAAAAGTACACATTCATAAGTAAAGTAAGCTAAGTAATTTCCTTCTAAGGCTGTCAAGCCTAAGCCAAGGAAGCATCCATATTTCCATACATGCCAGTAATTCTATATCTAATTTTATCCAAATCGAAACATGGATGATTGACTAAAGCTGTCCACACATGGCTTTACATATCCTCAGTTTCAAAGCATTGCGTTATAATGGTAACTCCTGTAACTACTGTACATTATTGATATGCTTTCATACTGCTTATATCACAGGGATAGTTTTAGTAAATAGTTCTACTAATCACTATATGTAGTGACCCTTTTTTTAACTTTTCTTTGAAAAAAATCTCGATTTTGAAATGCCCAGGCTGCTGAAGTATTGCAAATGATGCAGTTATAAGATTACCTTTCATGTACTTCAGTATTTCTCATTTCCTGGTTTCATACCTATGCCTGAGAAGAGAATGATCTAGATTAGCTTTGCTTCTGCCTAGTTTAACATTTGGGGTTGTAAATTCATGAATGCCAAAGATGTATAAAATCAAGAGAAGAAGCTCTGAGATCTCAAAGTGGAAAGCTGACATAACTTTGGTTTCAAGATATTTCAGAGTTACCCTCTTGATCCGTAGAACCTTCTGGGCCAACTCATGTTTTTAGCACTGGACGCTACACAACTTAAGAAGATTTTTAACATGATTAAATGCATCAGGCTATTCAAACTGTTCTTGTATCACTCACTTTAAAAATATGTCTAGACAGGTAATTGGCAACTCCCACCACATTGCCAGGCACCTGGTCTGCCTGTAGACTATACCTTATCTTGTATAGAAACACAATCTTCTTTGGTGGAAGAGAGTCAGGTCAGAAAATACTTAAAAAAAACTGGACATACATAGTCCATGGGGCCTAATGGGATGCACCCGCAAGTGCAGAGTGAGCTGGCAGATGTCAGTGCAAGGCAATTCTTGATTATCTTTAAACAATCATGGCAATTGGAAGGGGTGGATGAGGACTGGAAGAAAGCAAATGTCACTCCTGTCATCAAAAAAGTTAAGGAGGAGGACCCAGAAATCTACAGACCAGTCAACCTCACCTTGATTCCTAGGAAGGTGAGGGACCAACTAATCCTGGAAAGCATTTCCAGGCACATGAAGGCCAAGAAAGTCATTGCGAGAAGTCAGCATGGATTCTTCAAGAGAAAGTCATGCTTGACCAACCTGATAACCTTCTGTAATGAAATGACTGGCTTGGTAGATGAGGGGAGAGCCATGGATATTATCTATCTATACTTCAGTAAGGCTTTTGACAATGTCTCTCGTAACATCCTTGTAGAGAACGTGATGAAGTATGGGCCGGATGAGCAGACAGTGAGGTGGATTGAAAACTGGCTGAATGGCCAAGCCCAGAGGGTTGTGACCAGTGGTGAGAAGTCCAACTGGAGGCCAATAGCTAGTGGTGTACCCTAGGGGTCAATACTGGGTCAGATCCTCTTCAACATCTTTCTTAATGATCTGGATGACGGGTAGAGCACACCCTTAGCAACTTTGCTGATGACACAAAACTTGGAAGAGTAGCTGATACTCCAGAGGGTCATGCTGCTATCCAGAGAGACCTTGACAGGCTGGAGAAATGGTCTGACAGGAACCTTGTGAAGTTCAACAAGGAGAAGTGCAAAGTCCTGCACTTGGGGAGGAACAATCCTATGCACTGGTACATGCTGGGGGGTGACCAGCTGAAAAACAGCTTGGCAGAAAAGGACTTGGGGGTCCTGGTGGACACCAGGTTGAACATGAGCCAGCAAATTGCCCCTTCAACAAAGAAGGTTAATGGGATCCTGGGCTGCATTAGGAGGAGTGTTGCCAGCAGGTTGAGGGAGGTGATCCTTCCCCTCTACTCAGCATTCCTGAGACCACATTTGGAGTACTATGTCCCGTTCCGGGCTCGCCAGTGCAAGAGAGATACGGACATACTGGACAGAGTCCAGCAAAGGGCCATGAAGATAATCAAGGGACTGGAGCATCTCTCCTACAAGGAAAGGCTGACAGAGCCAGGACTGTTTGGTCTAAAGAAGAGAAGGCTCAGGGGAGATCTTATCAATGTATATAAATATCCAAAGGAAGGGTGTAAAGAAGTTGGAGCCAGGCTTTTTCCAGTGGTGTCCAGTGACAGGAACAGAGGCAATGGGCACAAACCGAAACACAGTTTCTGCCTAAACAAGGGAAAAACTGTGAGGGTGGCCACAGCAGAAAAGTTGCTGGAACAAGTTGCCCAGATGTTGTGGAGCTTCCTTCCTTGGAGATATCCAAAAGCTGTCTGGATGTAGTCCTGGGTAACTGGCTCTAGGTGACCCTGCTTAGCAGGAGAGTTGGACCAGATGACCTCCAGAGGTCCCGGCCAACCTCAACCATTCTGTGATTCTGTGATTTTCTGATTCTGTTGCTGCATTTTATAAACCACAAATTTAAAACAGGTAAATATTTCATCATTTTTTTACATATCATTGTACAACTTTCTCCCTGACACCAAGGGTAATGAAAGACTATAGTTATTTGTTTGTGACTTGAAGCAGTAGGCTACTACTTTCTGCTAATCATCTTTCCTTTCAGTTATAATGGCTGGTGCCACACAGAATGATTGGCATAGTAGCATCACAACAACTCATGAAAGAAGCACTTCACACTGTTGAATGCTTGTCTCATGCTGTGCTATTCTTTCTCATGACTTTACTTAATGACTATAACATATTAGGGTGCCTATGAAAGAATAATTTCCAATACCAGTAATTATCTAAATGATATCTTGAAGAAATTAGGGTTTTCTGTAATTTAGTCTGATCTGCTACATAAGGGAAAATTCAGATTTTTTCAGAAAAAATCCTATGTAATCCCATATGCTATGTTTAAATTAGCATTTTTCTTTCTTATTGCAAAGAATTTGAATTTTAAAACTGTTTCAGATCTTTTAGTTGTTTGTTTAAAAAAATGAGTTATATACTCTACAAGATGAAGTGGGAAAAGGGTTTATTGGATTCACTGGTTCTGAAATACTTTTCATCCTGTAACTATGTTCCAAGACTACATCCTGCTCCATAGTTACTCTATTGCGATCGCTAGTGGCACAGAAATACTGAATCTAGTTTTTAATTAGCTCAAATAACTGCAGTGATTAATGAATGGGATTAATCTTACCCAACTCAACAATCTGCAAGTTAAAATTTGGTCCAAGTTTAGGCATCCTCAACAATGAGGACAGATAGAGATATTTCCAGGGGACAAGTCGTGCTACTTTTTCTAGAGGCAAAACTTATGAAGACATATTGCTCATCCCTTCCTTTGATGACAGAGTCCAGTTTCCTCTCTATGCCTAACTTTCAGACAGCTTATAAGCAGATATTAATTCCATCCCAAAAGTCATTGCAGTATATCTGAACTAATCAGCTAAAGAGTTGATTCAGTGAGTTTGTATGAGCTGCATCTCATGAGCTGAGTTAATTCCCGGAATATAGAGTAAGATAAACCCCATCTTAGAACAGCAAAAATCTCACTAAGAGCTAATTATCAGCTCAGTGATTTATTAGTAATTTTTTGCAAACTGCTCCGGGCTCTCTGGTTAACATGGCTACAGGCTGTAAAGGCAAGAGGGATTCATCCACTGCTCTGGGCTGTAGCAGCAGGACTATTTATCACATTCAGCATATTCCCAAAGCTCTTTTACTTTCCTGTTCTGCAGTACTTTATTTTTCCATTGCTTCTGTCATTGTCCAGTTTATCTGACAGAATCAGAAAGTATACGTTGAAATTTTCAACCCCGTATTTTTAGGAGTGATTTACGTGAGTGTTCTTTGCCAAGAATACACAGTAAAACCTTTCTTATCATTAGTTGTTTTTGTTTTCCTTTTTTTGTTGTTGTAAAAACATAATAAATTAACATTCCATATATGTTTGTGGGGACAGGTATATTGCTTTTGGAAGGGGTGCCCTACTACAGATGAGAAGACTCTGAAGAAACACAGTGGCTCTGTTACCAAAAGTCTTAGACAATTTGATGAAGAGCAGGTCCCTTTGCGTAAACTTTGTCAGGCTTGCATACCAGAGATGAGCAAGTCTGCGTACCAAGGACAAGTAGGCCTACACACCAAAGATTAGCAAGTCTGCATACCGAAACACGTGCTAAAAGGGCAAGATGTTCCTCTATATCAGTATTGTACCCCCTGGCTCTGCTGACTGAATTACAAAACTGCACGATGAGCCAACTGATGACCATATATGGATAAGAACTGCTGAGTTCAATTAAAGGAATCTGGAGAAGTCCTTCGTAACTAGGGGAAAGGTGAAAGCGGCAGGGGGAAGCACGACCACCGACTCAGTTCAAGACGGAAGAAACTTGCCCCCCCACATCTGTAAGGAGCATGCGTGCTAATCTGCGTCGCAAGCAGAGTTAATTTAAATACAACTGACCAGTAATGAATGAAATGTTTCTCACTAGCCGATGAGGGTAGACTTAGGCGTGTTTTTACTAATTGTCGCTAATTAGATAACTGGATATAAAGTCTGTAATTTTTGTATGCGGCATGCACGTTAGGTGGAGTGATCCCCCATGCATCCAGCGCTGCAATAACGAGAGTGCCTGCTTCTTAGTGCTGCATTGGTGTTAAGAGGTTTATTCCCGATTAAGGTGACAGCTCAACAATTTTCAGCTAAACCCTGAGCATTTATTGGCACACGCTCAAGTGCAAAGCTTTTCAAATATATAGATGATTAGTATGAAAGGTGCCCATTTCACAAGTACTTGCTGTCCTCCAAGGTAAGGTGACTCCCTTGTATTAACAGTCTTTTACCTGCAGAAAGGTGAAGCACTTCTTCAGAGCTGCATTCTCACTAAGCTACTTGTTTTGGGGAGCACAGAATGTCTTGACCTAGGCTATGCTTGTTTTTTCTGTGTGTAACACACAGAGTTATCACGAGGCTCACCAAACAGAAGTGACCACATAGATCAATTTTACGCTGAGGACAGAAGTATCTTAAATGTATTTTTTGAGATAATTTACATTGCTTTCTGATATTTGAGGATATAACTTGCCAAGTCTGGGCTCTTGTGTCCAGATAGCTAACTGAGCATTGAATGAGTTTTTAATGTACATAAGGAGGGAGGAAGGGAGAAAAAGAAAGAACAAAAAAAAAAAAACCAAGAGAAGAGAAAAAAAGAGAAGGGAAGGACAGGGAATGGGAGGGGACAAGACTGTAGAGACAGAACGAGCTAAAATGATGAGGACTTAATCAATGCCAGAGTATCCCTGGCTAAGGCATTATCCATGGAAATTTCAAGATTTCAGTATGAATTTTATACTGGCCTTAACTCAATAAATGCCAATCATTCTCACAGTGATAAAAAAGGACTGAACAGTACGTGAGAGACATATTCATGGTGGTTGAGAGCAGAGTGCCTTTCAGTCATATTGCCTTTCAGTAAACCTGTGGTGAACTGGGAATGCAGTGCTAAGTATCAAGTTAGAGACCAAAAGTTCTGAAATTACAAGGAAATGGTTACGAATGGATATGCTACGTGCTTCTGGCAGACGTGACCAAGGGCTTATTGGATAATCATGCCCTTTTGAAGGCCAGCTGTAGGCCTGGGATATCCCAAATGCCACTACATACCTGTGTTTTGGCAACTGAACTGAGCACTTAATGCCACTGTTAAACAACAAGCACATATAAAATCTTTAATAGCTATAAAAATTAAAATGATGCTACAGTTTGTTTCTTTGAATTTCAGCACCCCAAGAGCTAAGTGTTAATTTTCATTGTGTGTAACAATAGATCTCAGTTTAACACCTTTTTTGCAGTGTTTCAATGAAACTGTTTGTTTCCCAGCTGGTCTGACACATAATACTACATCCCAGATGATTTTGAACAGTAAACTATGCTGATTTTGCATCTCGTTTTCATCTCTCTACTGGGAATTGGACACATCATATCCCCAGCTGAGGCCCCTTTACAATTTGCATTTCTCTTCAAGTACAGAGCAAAATCTTCAAACTCGTGTAAGACAATGGGTACCACTAGAAAAACAATTGAGTTGCCTGTTTGTTTGTTTTCCTTTTTTAATAATCTACAGCCTAAAGGGAATGAGATGAGCACCTCTGAAAAACTGATGACAATAGTGAACAAAACTGAAGACTGCTTATGCAACTCTAATGTTTTAAAAGAGTAAAAAGAAACAACTAGGAAGTTATAAATCGTTTAGTGTGACCTCAAAGCTGAATAGCTAATGGGGTGTTTAATTTAGGACTCAAAAGTAAAAGTCTAATTTGCACTAGTCATTAGAGTTTCTTGGGAAGTTGATCTCCTTAAACAAACTTAATGGTGTTTTTAGAGACTAGCTGAAAGTGATGATAGTTATGATTAAAGACACAGGGATTTCTTCAAAGCTCTTGACAGGCATTTTTATTAAAAGACATACATAGGTGGAATTCACAAGCTAACTGGACTAGAAAGAGGCTCACTGACAAATTTCAAAACGTGAGATATACGAACGAATAAAGTTTTTCAAGTAGGATCCTTTAGAGACCAATTCTCTATTTGACCCTACTTAGTTTCTTTGTCATCTGTTGGAATGGTGATATCAAATACTTCCTGGAGAAGTCTGCAGATGGCATACAGACTAGGGATTACAGTACATAATATCTATATCACAGAGTCATGGAGTGATGTGAATTACTTGGTTAAATGATCACCAATGTGTTTGTATACTAGCCAGAGACAAGGAAGCACAGAAGGCAGATTAAAGCTACTGAAATTCAAGAATCACTTCCAAGAGGGAGACACACAGAGGACTATAACGTAAGTATAGATAATTGTCTAAGGTTAAGTTCCCAGCACAATTTTGTGGCCAAAATGCTACTATATTCATAAAAAGAAGAATATCACAAAGCAGATGGAAATTGAGGATTGCATCTGCACATTACACTGATGAACCCACTGCTAAAATATTATGTCCCCTTCTGGGATCCATACATGGAGAAGAGTGTTGAAATCATAAAGACATTTCAAATTAGTGCTCCAAAAATTATGTGTAGCTGAAAAACAAGCCTTTAAGGGTTCATCTGATCAAAAGTTGTGTGAAATGTTTCTGAATCCCTATGGAAACCTGCCTATGCACAGGAAAAAAATCAGATAATGGAGTACTTTTCAATTTTGCCGAACAAAGTGTAACAGGATCTAATAGTTGGAAGTTGATGTTAGACAAACTCTACCTTGAAATTAGAAGGAATTTCCTGACTGTAAGGGCAATTAAACAGCTTCCAGGGAAAATGGCAGACTAACCACCCCTTAGTGTGTTTTGGATGAGACCAGTTTTTTTCCCGTAAATATTATAGTTTAGTATAGTTTCCAGCAGAAATTCCAGGCCTATAGCAGTGTTTGAGTTAGTTCACAGGGATTATTCTTTTCAAGCATAAAGTTGTGAATCTATGTGTTGGTTTATTCCTTTCCTTCTTTGCTGAACTTTCAGAAAAGAATATTGCCCTGAGACTTCAGCTACTCACCCACAGAGGTTAGGAAGAACAGTATTCCTAGAGGCACAACTGATCAGATGTGTTCTTGATTGGAGTTGTTTTTTCCTTCTTTCTCTGAAACATCACTCAGTAGTATAACGATGACTAGATGTGAGAGTAGGAAGATTTTTTTCCCAAAATTCAGGGGGTAGAGGGGAAGGGGGGGGAAGGGAAAGAAAGAGGAAAAGTTGACTTGGTTTGAAAGTTGGATGGGAACTTGACAGTTTCATCTGCTTGGGTCTTATGTATACTTATGGCAGCTGGTCAGTTTCCTGCCATTGTGGAGGCCTCCAGACATCATCAGTGGTTTGATCTCTGCTGTTCCCTCTCTACAGAACGTGGTTCAGTGTTGCGCTGTAACCAGAGACTGCATATTTAACATAGACATATGTGGAAGACATATCTGGATATATATGGCTGCGTTACACCAGGGGTCTGAATAGATGATATAATGAGCCTTTTGGCATTAAATAATTTTATTTTGTTTGGTTTTCCTCTTGTAATTTGTCAGTCTACCAGTCCACCAAGAATACAGTCATGGTAATCACCTTATCTGTGCCACTCCTTGAACCTAATGACTGGTTTATACTGGCTTTACTGGCACAATTTTCCATTAGCACTGAAGCTGTGTCAAAAGCTGACCCTTGTGTCCCTTTTAAAGAAATTGAATCACTGCTTTGCCTAAAAGTCTGGGCATAGTGTTGGTGAAGTTCAATTATCGGTGAAGTTCACTTATCATTGAAAGCCTAAGAACTGAGAACAAAGTGTGAGAAGCAGATCTCTTTATAGCAATAAGCTGGCAGTGATTTTTGGTAGCAAAAAAGCCAGAGGAAACAGGGGAAAAAAAGAATATTTCTATGTTTCTTTCAAAAGCTTAAATGTAAACACAATAGCAGAAGAATTTGAAAAAAGAGGCTATAAGGAATGTTTGCCCTTAAAGAGGTAGAAAGGGAAGGACAACTACAGTTTACCTATGTTTAGGCACACACAATCTGCATAGTTTTTCAGTCATTATGTCCTATCTTATTTCTATGGCAGATAACATCAAAGATGCCTAAATGACCATAAAGAAACCAAGTGTCATACATTGTGATTTCCAGTCTGAGCATTCTGCTCCTCAAGGCCCTTCTCAAAAGTAAAACTTTTCATCTTATGACCTTGCAGTCATTCCAATTCACTGGAATGACTTCTGACAACAGTGTTTGGTTTTTTGCTTTAAAAATATGAAACTTTGATGAAAGTCAGCTTTTTCACTTTTAAGCTGGAGAAATATTCATTATGATCAGACTATAGCTTAAAAATGAATTAAAACATAGTGAATAGAGGAATTAAAAAAATGAATTAAAACATAGTGAACAGACCAGAAAAGCTGTGGAAAACATAGTAAAGGCGTTTGCACAAATTATTGGCTGTAAATAAATCTTACAAGTATAAAAATACTCCAGTGGAGTACAAATTACATTGGGAATACCTTGTCATTTTTGACTGCACATGAAGGACAAACAGTCAAAAACTATATTAGAGGCTATCAAACAATTCATATCACTGCAAAGAAATTATGAAAAGAAGGTAAGCTGTCAGCATGTATAAGATACATATATATCTCTTAGCAAAGAAAAAGGGATCTCCTAGACAGGGAGTTTCATTTTCTGCCACTTCAGCCCTTTGTTTTCCTTCGTAGCTTTTGATTTCATGGTTTCAAAAATAGCCAGTATTGTCCCTCAGAGCAGCTTATTAGTGTTGTTTCAAGGTCTTTTCAAGCTTTGAGATATGGCTGAAGGGAGCTAGCTGACCCTTAAAATGGAAAAACAAAAACAGCTCTATGAGACAGGAACTAATTGTTGAACAAATGTAATGGACTGAAACTGAGATGGTGTACCAGCGAAGACATAACTTGGGTAAATTGTTTCACAAGTGATGGACAGCATGTACCAAAGCATACACTTGAACTATGGTATTGGACAATACCTTCTGGAATCAGCCAGATTACATGAATGAAAAAAAGATAAACAACCACCCAAGAGATTTTTCAGGATTAATATATCATAAACTGAGTAGGTTTGCAAAACCTAATTAAAGCAGGAAAAGTAGGGTGTTAATTCCTTCCTACCTGCCTGTTTGTCTGCGTGCCTTCCTTCCTTTCTTCCTTCCTGCCTTCCCACTTCCCTCTTTCCATATCTAATGCCATTACAGTGAAAGTCTTGGGAAAAAATTAAGGTGATTATTAGACAATTTGGACTTGTTTTTCAAAACGCCCTCACCTTCTCCTTTCTGTCATTCTCACTCATTTGCCTTTTGTGTAAAATCTAAACGGAGAGCTCCTTTGGCACAGGAACCAGATATACCTGGCATTCATGGGGACTTATCTAACTCTTTGGCTCTTTCTCATTCATGTTGTAATTGCATTTATAACAAAATCAGAGTTTAATATCAGGCTTTAAAGAAGAACTGCATGCACAGAGGAAATGCAAAACTCTGAGATTCCTAAGACTAATAACTCAGGCGCTCATTCTAATTTAGTAGAAAAATAATTTACTACTGGAATTAAAGCAATGTGATATGAAGATGCTGTTAGTCTAAGGATTGTTCTATTCATTCATATGTAATCAAAGCTTGCCATCAATGGATGAGAAAAGATTTCCTATCCTTAGAACCATCCAAATGTTATCAATCCAGAAAAATCAAAGGCTTCCCATATTTTAATTCACCACTTTTAAAAAGTATTTGATTGCTAGAGGTTATATTTCTAAGATATTTTTATTCCTTTTAAATGCTTGTTTCCCTGAAATGCTGAGCACTCATAAAACCCATTCACCCAGTAGAAAGCAGAAACGATCCGTCTGTCATGTGGCTGGATCCTCCTGAGCATCATAACACGACAGACTAAAATGGTGGGTACAATGACAGATAAATTTGATAGTAAAGCTCCCTTTGACTACAATGGAATGAACTTTCTTACCAAGAATGTTTATTTCAAACCGTCATGCACAATGTCTTTTTTTCACTTAAGTTAATTTACATATATTCAGGCCCAAACGGACAGTTTTGTCCATGTGATGGTTACCAGGGTAAGATCTTGCAGAGAGTCACTGACTCTAAGCTTTCACAGGCTGGTTTGGCCACATGCTGTTACTGAACACTCATTGTTAATTACAGGTTTGAAGAGTTTTTCTAAGGATTTTTTTCCCAAGGAAAATGACAATTTTAAGAATGTTCTCTCTCTTCTGGATACTACTAATTGAAGGTTAACTTATACGTGCTCCAAATACTTATCCTTTTTTTCTCCAAATAAAAACGCTAAATGAGGCTTTCTAAATGTTGTGGTTTAACCCCAGTCAGCAACTAAGCACCACGCAGTGGCTTCCCCCTCCCCCTTCCAGTGGGGTGGGGAGGAGGAAAGGAAAAAAAAGTAAAACTCATGGGTTGAGATAAGAACAGTTTAATAAATAAAGTAAAAATAAAAATACGATACTAAGAATAATAATAATGGTAATGAAAAAGAATACAACAACAACAAAAAGAAATAAGAAAAGAAACCAGTGATGCACAATGCAATTGCTCACCACGTGCTGACCGATGCCTGAGCAGCGATCTGCACCTCCTGGACAACTCCCCCCTGTTTATATACTGATCATGATGTTCCATGGTATGGAATATCCCCTTGACTAGTTCAGGTCAGCTGCCCCGGCTATGCTCCCTCCCAGCTTCTTGCACACCTGCTTGCTGGCAGAGCATGGGAAACTGAAAAGTCCTTGGCTTAAGATAAGCGCTACTTAGCAACAACTAAAACATCAGTGTGTTCTCAACAGTATTCTCACACTAAATCCAAAACCCAGCACTGTACCAGCTACTAAGAAGAGAGTTAACTCTATCCCAGCCAAAACCAGGACACTAAATAAAACATAAACATTTATAACTGTTTTAAATAACTGCCAAACAATAAATTCTGCTCTGCCCTTGAGGCACAGTAAAAACTGCAACATGATACAGTTTAGCAGCCACTAATACCTATGTTTGTAAAACGAAACGATATTATGTAAAATGGACTCTGCTATCACAATAAATGAAACAGCATTGTTTTAAACTGAAAGAATTGCTATCATCACCTTTGTTTTGCCACCTCTTTTAGTGAATTGAAGTTTTGGCTTTTTTTTTTAAATTTTGGAGGGAGGAGAGAGAATGCATTTCAGAGTGTTAAATGCAAATTTTTCAGCACCTGTCATTGCTTTACTTCAGCATTAACTTGAGCACACATTGTGCAGCTAACATGAAAGAGTCTGTGACTGCATTTTATTCCAAGACTGAAAGACTTTGTTAGATGATTTGCATTCTTCCCAATTCATTTTCTTTGAATGCACCCAGAATTTTTTAGTTGTCTTCTACTTCCAGCCATCATAAGACAAAGTAAGCAATTATCATCTGACCCTATTTCATCAAAACAAGCTGAACGTTAAGCTGTCAAACTTGCTTTGAAATTCTGCAGGCTCTCCAAGAGAAGAGCTCTCAAGCTCTCTACTCAGTTTCCTCTAGCACCAGTTTGCACACTAGTAAAAACTGTATGTAGAGCTTTGGCAGTTTAACACAGTGCAACAAACAACAGCCTTTTGGGTTAACAGGGCCCGGGGGAAGTTGGGTGACATCTTTCAAACTTTAGCCAGGAAGCAATGGGGAGGAAGCAGACTTTGATTATAGAAACAAGCAGTGCAAGCACATCCCAAGACCCCAAGATAAATCAGCTACTGGATTCTCTCTAGAAGGGCTCCCATATCAAAATCATTTAGGAAAAAAAAAGATGGAATTAATTTTCAGCTGACACTTGGGTAGCCCTTAAGTTGCTCTGGGAAGTGGTTGCCAAGCATTCAGTTCCAGTGCAAGTATAGCCCACACTTCCTTGCTCAGACAAATCTGATGATAGTGCACAGGAAAAAGTATAAATTCAGAGTACATTGAGCCGAGAAACAATAATCTTGCATGTCTTATGCAGGAGGTCATTAAGAATTTGAACTTGTACTGTGATGAAACAGTCACAACTGTTTGAAAGTAGAGAGCATATGCTTGTATGACAAAGCACAGAAAAAGCAATTTTTTTAGACCAGTAAAGTTTAGAGACAGGGAGAATTCTTCAGAGAACATAGAGATTATTTCTAGTCATGTGAAAATTTTACCCTTTAAAAATACAGAATCTCATTCAATTGAATTCAGGTAAATCTTACTGTAAAGTTTATCATTGAAAAATGTGATATCAAATCTCACATAGTTAGGATGAAGGACGAAGTTGTGTTTACTGATAAGAGTATCATTATGTTATGCTGCTCAATATATGGGGGAGTTTGCAGATACATCCACCATGAGTGTGCTCTGTGACTGTGAGACATCTGAGTATTTTGAGCTGGAGAACCTACCACCCTTCTTTTTGCAAGCAGGCCATCATGACACCATGCAAATTACATGCATGCAGAAAGAGGTAATGAAACACTAACTTATTTATGTAATCCAGTCTCTAGTGGACTCAGTAGTGCGAATTCTGCAAATTAATTCCTTTTTAAGTTTTCTAACTTGAAGATTTATACTTTTTCCAATTAATATCTAATGTAAATGCATAACACAAATGTATAATCACTCCTGGAAACAGAGGTCTCAGCCCAGATGGCCCTACAAAAACAAATCATTAAAAGAAACGCAAAAAACCCAACCAAAACGTAAAAAACCTTCCTCCATCAAAACCTTTGACATTTTAATAAAAAAGTCCTAAAGGCAATTTTTTGGTCAAAAGTGTTTATTTAATGTTATTAAAATTATTTCAGACCTGGGGCATTTTAAAAAACTTAAAATTTCACTGGAATAAGTCAATTACTAGATTTCATTTAGTGAACTGCTGTTAGTAAAGAGCCTTGTCTGTCATTCTAACACTTCCAATGCTTCTGATGATACTTCATCTGTAAATATGCATAGCCCACTACTATGCACATGAGTTAAGTACTTAAGAATATGAAGCTAAGGTCACTCATGGGTCAGTGAGTCCAATCTCTTGAAATTACAGGAAAATATAATCCTTTTGTAAATGCTCAAGCTAGGTCTTCTATAATCCTGGTAAACATGATTTTTGCCATTACCAGGAGAAGGCGCCAGGCTTTACACTGACCTGACAGTGGAGAGACTCAGCACTTGTCTCCACTTACCTTGGCCTGAGCTGGTTTTATCTTGGTTTAACGGTTGCTCAGGGATCAATTTTAGCTTGAGCACTGGGAACAGTCTGGGTGGTAAAGCTGCAGGGAACCACGGTGCCACAAACAACAGTCCCTTGGGGTAACAGGGGCTGGGGGAGGCTGGGGGCAACTTTCAAGGAAGCAGACTGTGTTAAGAAAATATAAAAAATAAGCACAGGTAGAACAAGATTGAGGAGCAAAAAACCTCCAAGATGAACATCATGCTTTTCCTGCTGAAGATCTCAGAATGCCAACAACAAATTGTAACTTGCCCTCACTCTTCTAAGACTGAAATTTTCAGTCTTAGGACCCAGAGGAATATTAATAGGGCGAGTACACTACCAGAGAAGAAGGAATGATACTAGGAAGGTTATATTATATAATAATTTTAACTATAATATTAATGAGCCTTTTCTGTATTCATTAGATAATTTGGACTATTAATCCATTAAAACATTCTCTGGACTAAGAGTAAATTCTTAGCATATATGGTGTGTTCATCTTTGGCCTTAGGAATATTTTGACTATAACTCTTGGAGGCCTTCTCCTCCTCTATACTTGGAAAGTTATTCTGCAGCTTTCTTACTCTCATGATTAAAAGCCGTCCTGAGGTTTCAAAGTATCATCATTGTTAGTTTATTTCCAGTTATTCTGGTGCTAGCATTACTCTTTGGCTTTCATAACTGTTTTATCCCATGTTTCATTTATGTTTGCTATCTTAAATTGTCTTTCCTTCAGAATGTGTTCTGAAGTTTGCAGGTTCCCAGCTGTGTGATATAAATCTGTATAAGGTCTGGTAAAAAGGAAAAAGCGAGCAGATTCAGCAATGCATATTGTCCCACGCAGAGCCTTCCTCAAATGGATTTTTTAGTGTTTTTTTCAAACAAATTCAGTACTAGGGATAAATTTAGGCTTAACGGCACCTGCTGGTGGATATAAAGCATGAACAAAAACTTCATTTGTCAAAGATAAATTATTACTCTATTCCTTCATGTATTATGTAATACCAATTTTAAGTAATCAAGAGTTTTTTGATTATTGTCAGAGATATTCCAAATGTGTGCCCCATATGATGGTACAACTAAGATAAACACCACTGCTCTAGCAGAGCCTTGGAACTGAAAAAAGCAACCTAAAAAACTCCACAGAAATTTAGGGAATGAATCTGTGTATGCTGTGCTAATGATGCATTATAAAAATTACAAAAGAGAAGAGTTAAAGGGAAAGGTGAAATGTAGGAAAACAGTAAGACACTATATTTGGAAGTAAAGTTAGCTTTCTTAACAAAGGAATCACACTGGCTATTTGCAACCTGTTGGGGATAAAAAATTGAACTGCTTGCAAAAACTTTTTCAATCCTATCAAAAGGTAGGATTGGTAGCACAGAAATATAAGAAGAGCAGAGTGAGACTGAAAACTGAAATCTTTAGAAGATTTCATCCCTTTATTAACTTCACAACTTCTCCAAGCAGAGTAAAAGTTAATATAAACAGCACCTGTTTAAAACATAATAGAGGGAGAAGTCTCAAAATACCATCAGACATCTGGGCTCCTTTTGTAAGACCAGAAAATTCTTAATTCTATGGTCCTTAAGTTGACAAAATACAGTGTTGAGAAAATGTGACTGGGGCATTGTAAGGCAGAGAGGTCATTACCAGCCATACCAAGCCATACCAAGGCTTCACTTCAACTTCGCTGACTTTAAGTGATTCCTTTTTCACAGTGAGGCTGAAAGGATGGGAGAAGCTTTTTGGTATAGAGACAAAGTATTTAGATTGTTACTATTTTGATCATTGGTCTTTCCCCATCTGAATACAAAATTCTTCTGGTCAGCTTCACCCTTTTTGGTACTCTCATAAGGCTTGTGGAAGTTGGCCAAAGGGGCTTTGGCTACCTTGGTAGACTGGGATAAATAGATATGGGCTGTGTGTAGGTTCAGATCCTATTCTGCAGTCCTGGTTTCGGCTGGGATAGAATTAATTTTCATCTTAGTAGCTGGTACAGTGCTGTGTTTTGGATTTAGTGTGAGAATAATGTTGATAACACACTGATGTTTTAGTTGTTGCTAAGTAGCGCTTATCCTAAGTGAAAGACTTGTTCAGTTTCCCATGCTCTGCCAGCAAGCAGGTGTGCAAGAAGCTGGGAGGGAGCATAGCCGGGGCAGCTGACCTGAACTAGCCAAAGGGATATTCCATACCATAGAACATCATGGTCAGTATATAAATGGGGGGGAGTTGGCTGGGAGGGGTGGATTGCTGCTCAGGCATCAGTCAGTGAGTGGTGAGCAATTGCATTGTGCATCACTTGTCTTTTCTTGGGTTTTATTTCTCTCTCTTTTTTTAAATATTCCTCTTCATTACTATTATTATTATTATATTTTTATTAGTAGTAGTATTATATTTTATTTTACTGTAGTTATTAAACTGCTCTTATTTCAGCCCACGAGTTTTACTTTTTTTTTCCCCTGATCTTCCTCCCCATTCCACTGGGAGAAGGGAGGGGTGAGTGGCTGCGTGGTGCTTAGTTGCTGCCTAGGGTTAAACCACAACATCTGCCAATATAAAAACGTGCTTCTCTGGGACAATACATTATCCTGCATAATCAAGTATTGCTAGTCCTCGCTGATTAGAACAGAGCAGGAGGGCACACATCAGTATGCATAACATACGTTCTTAGGAAACAGGAATAATTTGCTAAACCAGGCAGAGCAACTTGATAGAGTCTAACCTTTTCTATGAGATTAGATATTCTGAGAGGTAACTACAGCAACAAAAATATGAGACAGGACCATTCAAAACTGTTTCCATCTTATGCATATATTATCAATAGTCTCAACATTTCTCTGCTCACTGTTGTCTGTCTTCTGCTCCTCAAGTTTTTCACTGTGACGTTCCCTCTGAAAATATCCAATAATGAAATCTTAGTCCAGTAGAGAGTAAGATTAAGTAAAATAATTTTTCTTTATGAATATTTTCATCATGTTGACCTGGAAGTCTGGATTTGATCCACCAGTTCCCAAATCTCTAACAGTCTGTCAGTCTAAACTTTCCTGAAAATTACAACAAAGCAAGGTGAATAAATATAGGCTAATGAATACAGTTTTTAGAAGGTGAAAACTGATCAAGCTAAAACAAAATACAATCACGTTACATCAATGGGCCAAAGCATTATTGTGCAGTTATATAAGAAAAAGTATCAAAACTGTTTTTACTAGATCATCTCTGAAAGACTTCTGATTCACCAATATATTGCATAAAAAACCCCCAAGGTTTTTTGCACAACGCAGAATTACAAGAAAAAACATTGTTTTTTAAGTAAAAAAAAGATTAGGAAGTAGCAGCATGTTGATGACTTACAGCTATAGAATAATTTTGTGTGAAAAAAACAAGCAGAAGGATGCAAGTATTGCCTGAGTCTAAAAAGCTGCTAGGAAGAAAAAAGGACAGCTGAGAATTATCAGAAGTGCAAACACAGTAATAAGGATATGTCTACATACCCTTGTCATACCAATGTCACATCATGACACCTCCAGGCATCTGAAGGGACAGAACTACGTCTGACAATTTTCACTGCAATATCACTGAACAGAGTGCTACTTACTTTACCGACAGGATAAATTATTGCAGAAAGGTGTTGCTCTCTTTCTGATTAGCTCAAGTAGCTCCACATAGCCCTGTAACATTCAGTGTAGGCACAGAAGCAGAGGCTCTGATTTGAAACTGCTAACTGAACTATGCTGCACTTTCCCGCTGTAGTCTAATGTTCTTTTGGAAAATCCTGCTTACTACTTGTGCCCCTCCTGACCACATACATGAACGTCAGTATGAGGTCTGTCATGTCTAGTGGGTTGAGCCAGGTACTTTGCTGCCCTATCCTGAAATATTGATTCATCAAAATTAACAGTGTTTATAGATGAGATTTGTGTGTCCACTTGCCCATTGTTTGTGAAAAGAAAAAACCTTTCTTTAAAGTCAAAACTAATTTTGCATAGAAATAATTTAAAATCCAAGCCAAAACAGGCTCAAAACTTAACAAGCAGATCAAAAGAGGAATAAAAGTAGCAAAATAAAGCCATGCTTATGAAGACAAGCCTTAATGTGAAATAAAAATAGTTCTGAAAAAAGGAACTGAAGGGCTTGACTGAGGATGAATTTCATCCTGAAAAAGTTGATAATGCTTTTAAGATAGGAAATTGAAACATTCAATAAATAAGAGGCAAGAGAATTACTGATAGCATGATTTGCACTTAGCAATAGCTTAAAAATAAAACTCAGTCATCCCAATTCAAGCAAAAAAGAAAATCATGTTTTCAGAAAAAATAACATAATGTTTTAAGTCAACCTAGTTCTCTAAGCAGCAGTTTTTACTATGTTTTATCATGACTGTCTTAAGAATTCTGGAGGTCCTATACATCATTTAAAAGCATGTTTATGTTCTGTGCATATGCACAGTGCTCTATATCCCAGGCATAGTAAGAGATCTGTGGGTTCAAGCTTATGAAAACACTATGCCAATAAGGCACAAATCCTGTAAAGTAACTTTACATCCCACACAGTCTATCACTAAATTCAATCTGGCAGTTTGAGTCATCAGACTGGCAAGGTCTAAGATACAGTGCTGGAAATAATAAAAACTAGTGCTCAACTGCTTACCAGCCTAGAAATGTTAGAGCAAGTGCCTTGTCTGTAACCACCTGAAACATTTTAAATACATCTCATCTATTATATGTTGCAGCTTGAAAAGGCTTAAAAATTGTACATTGAGTAAAAAGCCAAAGGTTTCAAAAAATCAAATGAACAGTCTTGCTCTGTAGGAAACATCACTCTCTATAGAGGAATTTGAATAGAAGTAGAATAATAACTTTAACAGAGAGCAAATACAAGTTTCATGGGATTCAAAATTCTGAGGATAATAAACAGTTCAAATTTTAGTAGAGTTTATTGAAAAATAATGATGGCTGGCTGCCACTGTAGTAAGAATTTAACTTCTTCAAACATTTAAAATTATTTTTGTGATGTTGTTGTTCATTTCCATACATAGCCAGGCAACATCCTCTCTCTCCCAATCCACCTCCAGTGGCATAATGCCACTCTCATAATGCTGTTGCACCAGGTATCTCAGTTCATTCACTTGTTGCTTGTGTGCAGCACACTAACAAATAAGCTCTCTGAAAACAGGAGAATTTGCATTTTATATTGTATATATGGTAGCTAAATCCATACTTAGTGGAATTGTTAGGTTTAGAAGACTTTTTATGACACTCATCTGAAAAAGATCTGATCAATTCACTCTGGTCAGTGCAGCAAATCCAACATTTAAAACAAAAGACATTTCATGCTGGAAAGTTACTCTCTATGTAACAATACTTCTCAGACTAATCAGTAGTTCATCTTATTCTCCTTTTGTCAGGTAAAAAGGTTAGATTGGAAGTTTGGGAAAATGTACCCATGATTTTCTTTTTCCCTAAACACTTGGCTTACAGTAATTGCAGGTTATTTTTACTGTCATTGTGCTTTGTGTTTCAATTTAGCAAATGTTTAGTTTTCAAAACCTTTGGTGACAGAATATGAAGGTGGTTCATTCCGTCTTAATTTGTCTTTGCTATATAAGGATATGATACTTTATAAATGTATGATTACACATCCTTTTTCCGTTGACCCTCTAGTGTATTTAGTGCAGATGATGCCTATATGTATACGAGTAGTACGCTATGCATCAGTAACAACTCTGTGCAACTCATCTCCACCTGAAAGTGCACCATTTCACAAAAAACTCAGTGACAAATACACTATTTGGAAGGAGAAAGGCAGAATCTATGAGCAGAGATCTCAGTGAGTGCCCTAATCATTGAGTATAGCTAAAAAGGGGCGCAACTGGTACCACCTTCCCTACCAGACAACTGCCTTTTTTGAGAAATATTTGCCATTTCATATCTCTTAGCCATTTCAAAGCCTTAGAGTCCAGCATAATGAACTGCAACATAGCAGCATCCCACAGGCTAAGTTTAGCTTCATCTCTGACGTTCCTTACTCCTTGCAGTTCTACCTCTTTCACTTAACCTATTGTTATTTTTTTCCTTCATCTTTTTCTTAGAAATAGCTTAAAAGTTTTGGCTAAATCACCAGGATGGAGAAAAATAAGTCAGCCTGAGGCAGATACATGGCATGAAGAAGGTCAGGGCAAATTGTTGAAAGTTTGGTGAAGTTATATACAAATTAAAACAGACTCTTACAGGGCAAAATGCCTGGAAAACTTAAAACTACTTTTTCCTCCTATATACAGGGTTATCCAAGGACTGTATGCTGCTTTTGTCTGTGTGGCTATAGGGAAGCCCCTAACCCTGGGCCTTCTTAAGATTCCAGGAGAAGTAAAGAGCACAGACATTTTCTGTACAGGTACAAACCTCAGCTCCACAAAGGCCTTTTATATGTTTTCACACAGAAAGCAGAAAATGAAAAGACACAAACAAGGAGTGGGACAATACACAAAATAAAAATAAATTATAATATTATATTCAGTAGATGCCCCTGTAGGGCATTATTCTGTTAAATACCGTATAAACTCACATGAAGACACATTCTTTTCAGTTCCTCAGCCTTTCTGTGAATGTACAGCCATCACGGAAAGCCTCTACAGATCTGCTCTACTATTAATTGTTTGAAAGGGAATCTTCCTTCCTCTTTCACACATTTGCCCATTACCAGGCCAAGCATTTAAAACACATAGATCAAAGACATGGAGGGATGAACACCCTAGAATTAAATAGAGGGTATGTTAGAAGTTCTTAAGCAGATCTGAAACTGGTCTTGGAAGAAATTAGTTTGCCTTTACAGATGCTATTTTCATTTTTTAAAATAATTTCAGGATGGCAGATTTGTGGTGTATGGGTGTTCCGAAAGTGTGCTAAAAATCTAAGTTTCTGAGGTTTTCTTTGTGAATGTAGGCAGAGTAGGTCCTCAGGTTTTATTGCTCCCTGCCTTCTGCTTTAATTGTGCAGTTATTGAATGGGAGAAAGTAATTTTTTAAAAGAAAATAAGCTTTTCTTCTTTTCATTTCTTCCCATCTTTACATGAAAGAAAGTGACATGGAAATTTTATTTTTAGAGAAAAGAGTTTAAAAAAAACTGTAAGAAAGCCAGTAGCCACCCCATGTGTTTGGTAATTCAAACTGTTACCTTAGAGAACAGATAGATTCATCAAACACATGGGGACAAGGGGAATAACAAGATAACCAAGAAGTGAACACATTTAGCATAATAAGCAGTAGTTACAGCAGCAGAACAACAGTTAGTGAGGCCTTTCTAAAGGTTTTGTAGTAGACATAACTTTTAGTAAGGCATTTAAAGAAGGGTAATGCACTGTTATTATGGATTGCCATGCAAAAATGACTGTATAGAATAAAAAACAAAGATCTGTGCACCAAAATTGAAACAGTAGGACTTAAAGACTGGCATCACTGGTGCAATGATGATAACAGGGGTGGCTTTATGGCTTGTTAGAGCTAATAGTTCAGAAAATAAAATGATGTTGGCTTTCAATCACACAATCTTAAAAAAAAATGACAGAAAGGCAATTTTTGCTTGCAGCTTTTTTTTAATTAGTCTGTACTGTAGCACTTTTAAGTATGATCATATTGAATATAAACATATACATAGGACTACAAAATCAAAATTAATCTCCTCTTCCATCATGTCAGTCTCCTCCTATGACAGCATATTTCATGTAATTCCTTCCATAAAAATATAAAACACCATTTTAAAAAGAGTCAGGTAATTTTCGCCCTTCTAGTATTGGAAAACTTTTCAGAACTTCATTGCCCTAATGCTTAGGAATCATTCTTCAAATTCCCAGATGTATTCATAGTCCTATTTCTTCTTGCATTAATATTGTCATAACTTAGATAACTCTCGTCCTTCCGTGGTATTTTTAGAGACCAGAGTCATAATGCCACACTGCCTTAATTTTACTTAACCAAAACAACAGATTCTAGATACCTCTACCTATGCTTATGATTAACCCTTCTCTATAGCTATGTCTACCCGGAGTCACCCTTCTCTGGGCAAGGTGCTCAACTACGGACACTGTAGGCAACCAAAACTGTCTCAGTGGTGCCTGGTAATAATGGCAATATTATTTATTTCCATTGGATTCCAGCAGAGCCGTTTCTCTGCAATTCCTTTAGCCTCTCTGACACTATAGGCTGCTGTAGAGATGACCTTCCAATTCGTGTTTATAACCTACTTGGGGCTCTTTGGTTTCCTAACCTTCAACATGGTTGAGGTTACTGATAGCCACAGCTGCTCCTTCACATTCCTTCTATCTGCTTCTGAATGTATTCTCTTTCTATGGCATGTAGGTTTAGAGGATATGATTTAGTGAATGGTGACTTTCAACTCTAAGGCTTTTGCGTATAAAGAAGAGATTTAAAGTATTTTACAGGCTACACATCTAAACCAGCCACTTCTTGACATGTCTGTCCTCAAGCAATGGTCCAACCTGGTGAATGTGTCCTGTCATCCTAACAGATGGCCATTGGTCTAGACAGCTGAGGGACATGAATTCACATTCGAGTGATGTGAATTCATTCATCTGGGTGTTAAGTGCATGATCCACAGCCAAAAAATTCAAAACAGTTGTTTTTCTTGAGGCTTTGCGCCTTTAGTTAAGGAACTGAGAAGTTTTAATCCATTTGTATCATTAGCAAACCATTCATATATATGCATCTGTTGATCTAGTCTTCTAGATGTGCTCATAAACTGAAATATGTAATTAAAAGTAGATTCATTAATGCTTATTCTATAGCATCAGAGCATATTAATTAAATCTCTTGGAATTCATTTGTTTATGCCTGCAGTAAAATTGACAAAACAGATGAAATGATTCTGTTGAACTCAGTCCAACACCAGACAGATAAGTAGTTGCATATGAATTAGGATTTCCCTGTGCATTAAGTCTATCTATGCTCTGCACTGACTATGGCAGAAAAATGAATAGGATTTGCAATCTCTATTACATACTGACAGTCTCCAATCATGATTATGGCCTTGGATTCAAGAATATCTGTTCTATGTGCTATAGAACCTGCACGAAGTGAAAAATATCATAGTATTTTCCCTATTTAAGGATCTGTTGTAACATTTCTCTTAAGAGAGACTGAATTTTCTTTTTTTAAGAAGTAAAAGTGTATGACTGCACACCTGTTTACCCCACTGAAAGGAAATCCACTGCTTTCCAAATGTTGAGAGATGACAAATTCATTGTATTTCAGTTCACAGAAGGACCCCTGTGTCATCCCTTCTGGGAGCCTACACAACACAGGAGTGAAGTGTTACGTCAGTATGCCTACATCAAGGCAAATAACTGTATCTGAAAATTATAGAACCTTATGGAAAGTTACACAAACATCTGGCTTTCCTCCTTTCTGCATAAAAAGATCAGCATTGTCTATGCTACCATAAAAGGAGTCATAAAACACAGTTCAAGTTCCACTACAACTCCAAGTATAATCTCAATAAGCAAAATGCAAGTTTACCAGAAAACTGAATTTTGTGGGACATGGACATTGAAACGTTCCAATATCAAAATGAATTCAGTACATTTAACCCTAAAAAAAAAGTTTCAAACCAAAATAGTATTGTAACAACATTTTTCATAACAGAATAACTCAAATAAGAGTAAAAAAAAAAAATTAAAGCTGAACCAAAAGACTCAGTTTGGCTCAGCCTCAAATTATTTATTCAGTTTTTTTCCAAAACAAATATATTTTTCAGTTTGACTCAGAATATTTCTTTTCTGGTTTTCCAGTTCAGTTATAGAACCAGAAAGTCTAATTTTAAATAACACATTATACTATATTGCTACATTATGACTTTTTTGAAATGTCTAGTACATTTAACCAGTTTCTGAAAACTAATGTTTTTAAGTGCAGAATGCTGTTTTCTTAAATAAGAAAATAACCACATAAGCTAAAACTGGAATATGAAGATCACCTGTCAGCCCAAAGGTTGTCTATTTTTTCCAATTATACTTGTTGGTCTAATAAAAATGTTGTCTCTATTTACAACCCTTCTTTTGTGTTATTATTCATTATTTGAAAACTTTTTAAATATTTTAGTGCCTCATTAGCACACTGTGTTAAAAGAAATGGTGCGGAAATTAATTTGTCTAGCACTCCCTTTACAGTTAAAAATACTAGCAAACCAAATTTGTTCATTTGAGAATACTTTAATGGTGGACTACTGAAATCTCTGACTAGGTTCTTTGTATGTTTGGTTTTTTTTTGTCTGCTGACCACAGAGGGTAATTAATACATATGTAATTAGCTGCAACTTGAAAAGACTAAACAATCACATTTAATAACAAAAAAAAGAAGTGCATGTGTGTGTTTGTCTCCACTGATTACCAAACATTTCCCCTGAAAAAAAGTATATTGACTGGGACAGAGTATAAATAAAGAAAAAACATGCTTATGTCAGTATAAGCAAACCAAAATAAATGTTACATGATATTTAGAATAGCTAGTAACAGAAATATGACAGCTCTTGTTTTTATGTTTTAATTCTGTTTGCTTTTGTTGCTTGTATTATGTTAGATATTAACTGAATCTTGTCTTCTGTAAGCCTATTCATCGCTTCACTTAATAAAAGAATTGAGTTAGTTCTGTTTTACAACATGACATTGACTGATGAGATTTCTAGCAATTCATATTGAATAAAATTTATCATTCGAATAATGTAGTCAATATTCTGTTTTTTAAAAAAGGACCTAGTGAAGCAGATTCCCACCCCATATAAATTCTCATTAGGCATTTTGGTTTGCCAACAGACTCTGCAAACTGTACTAGAATAGTGCAGATAAGGTCTTAATTAAATGTAAAATTCACACTGATAGACATTCAGATGTTTTATCTGCTGTAAATCTCTAACCGGGAAGTCACTCAGACATTGTCATGAGATTTCAGACCACCATGCTATTATAGGAAACGTATTCGCAACGACAAAGTATCAATGAAAGGAAACATTGCATTTCCGTATAATGTCACTAGTACCATCAAAGAATGCAGTCAGAAGAAATAAATGCTGATGGCAATGAGTTTACATAGTTGTGCTGGGCATGTATTTCAGGACTCCTATCTCAGTTACCACCCTATTTTTATTACTGCTAGTCTGTTTTGCAACCATTATCATTACAAATCATATCCAGAAATGACAACAAGATTAAATAGTTTCTGATATTTAATAAAAACATATACTAGGAAAACACTGAAAATTGATTATACAGTTCTTGCTTTTTTTTTTTTTTTTTTTTTGGTGCATTTTTAACCCATGTACAACATCCCTGACAGGTGTGTTGGCAGTAAAAAAGTTTGATTCAATCCATATGGGGCAGAGCCACTTTTCTTTTAAGGCAGAGCCTTTTCTGAATGATGGATATGTAGAAGTTTTGACTGAAAAGTGGAACATTGTATTACAGTTATAAGCCTTCTGACACAAGGCTTGCTTACTGTCCTTACTAAGATTAAGACTCCTTGCCCACACTCCCTATTCCAGAGCCCAGGAATCAGCAGTTGAAAAAAATCCTAGATTTAGCAGGTTTCTTTGAAAAGAAAGGAAGATTTAAAAAACAAAACCAGAGAACCCACAAATAAACCACCAAGCAATACCTTTTCAAGTACCCATGTAAAAACTGCAGAATATTTATTATAGGCAGATTCAAAATACCTCGATTGCCTGGTGATTAAAGCACTTGCTGCCAAAGCAGGGCACTGAAATGTTGCGCCTTGTGTCAATGACTGTTTATGTATTACAAAAACAATAGGTAGAAAGCTTTGAGGAAGGCCATACCAGAAGGGATAGAGATTTGGGGTTTACCTCACAGGAGGATCACAAACTATTTGGATCTCTTACACTTTGCCTGAATATGCAGCTCCAGAATGAGCTCAAGTCTCAGCAGCATAAGGAAATCTGAATTCTTCTGCCTTGTTGATTAGGGATTGGGTCAAATCTCTTTTGTGACAGAAAGGAGAAGGGAAAGACACATGAATAGTCTATCTTAATGACCTCATATCTGCAGCTCTGAGTTTTAAAAATCTTGCTAAGCTATCTGTCTCAAAAAGAGAAGACGATTACTATGGTCATTTTACTGAAAAATAAAGACAATCTTAGGTATGGCCATCTGAATAGATATGTGCCACTGGGGGGTTGCTATGTTAACCCGGAGAGCAGGAGTCTAAAATGGTTTCAGTTACTACTAATACAGTATGAAATTTGCAAAATGATTAATTTCTTTCTTCAAGTTCCAAAAGGTATTATTCTGCTGGACTGTCACTGATCATTTAATGAATTTACACTGAGATAGAGTTTTAGAAATGTCTTGAATCCCATTGAATGTAATACATAATAATTTAGAAAACTATTAGCATACATTGCTACGCTATAACTTGTCAGGGCTCCCTGAGAGTGTATCTGAATCTCGATCAGTAACAACACCAGGTTGTTTTGTTTACTTTGTCCAAGATGTGAGATAAATATTGTCACAACATTTTTGTGAGATACAAAGAAAGCAAAGAAAGGAAAAAAACCCCCAACCTTTCTGTTAAACCGCATCCATCTATTCTGCTTCAGTGAAAGATTAAGTTTGCAGATAGTACACTGCTGATCTCTCTCAGATTTCTTTATGTTGGGTTTATCTTCAGTCATAATTATCTTAACTGCAATGCAGGATATAATTTGGATCACATTGGGCTATGACTATCTTCAACTGTAAAAATGTCAGTTACAACTTTTAACAAAGTCATACTGGCTAAAGACCACATTTCCTCAAGCAATATAGTGTTCCTAGCCATCCCCAACTTTTGGCTGCTGGTCATATCTACTGATGACAGGGGCTTGCAAGAGGTTAGTGTCAGCAACAGTCTGATGACAATTCTCAGATCAAATATCCCCTTTCAGAAAAAGAGCAAAAGAAGCAAATTATAAAAATTTAAAAGTAGTATTGAGGAGGGAGGAATGGATATTTTGAGGTGGATGTGTTCTGATTTTGGTGATTGCACATCTTCCCTGGACTTGATGGAGAAATAATCTGCCAATGCATCCGATTCTGTCGAAGGAGAGGTACTCTTAAAGACCTAATGGAATTCTACTATATGATATAAAGAGGATTGATTTCATGTTTAAAGATCTAGGCAAGGTCTCAAAAGATGAGGATTCTTTTCATGACTGTTCCACAGATTCATCTCTACTTTCCATTGTTAAACAGAGTAACACTTCCTACTTCACTGGGATAAAGCATTACTGATGCTTTTCAGTATATATACGTCTACGTCTGAGCACCACAGCATTTCTAAACTTCTAGGGTTTTTTGTTTTGAGATTTGTACTTCAGTGTATCTTAGCTAGCATTTTATGTTTCAGTATTCTTTCCTGCCACTAACATTTGGCTTGCAGTTTCACTGAAGTGTTTTGTATATGCCAAATTACTTTTGTGTTACAGTTCAAATAATAACAGCCTACTGAAAGATAAAGGTCTATTTGCTACATCCAACTGATTACCTCAAAACTAAAAATAACTGTAGGTCATTTAGGTCAGAAAGCAAAATTTCTAAAATATTTATAATGTGACATGTTCATTCTGACCTAGATAAAAGAAAATGCACAGACTACAGAGGAGTGTGGGCTTCACTATTGGTCAAGTCAAGGATAAACTGAAAATGAACTTCAGAGTGCAAGTGTAGTGTAGGGACTTGCCTTTAAACAGTCCTTTTAAGAAAAGAATTAAGGAAATTAAAGCTTTAGAACAAAATTTAGGATGAGAGTTTTTACTCATCCTAAAACTTGAAAAACCTTAGGCTTTTATGTAAATAATTTTGTAAAACAGTAGAAAAATCTGCTTTTTCATATTTCTCTATGTTAATACTTCATTGCATCTTTAGATGTTTTTCTGCGGTATAAATTCTAGCTTTAGCGGTAGGTTAATTAGTGTGGGAGGAAAAAAGAAGCAGGTTAGAATTTCACGTCCAAGCACCACATGTTAATATGTTCCCCACTATAACCAAAAGAGTCAGAAGAGTTAGAAGATTAAGAGTCAGAAAGCTCAAGAGCAGAATATCTGGACAAAAATTGCTCTGTAACACTTGAGAACTCTGTGTGACAATTTCCTGTTCTTAATCTCAAACTGATAATATTTAGGTCTTTAAAATAATTTTGAAAGACTTTTATGGAAAGGGTTGTACAAGTACTGATTACCATACTTTTTACCATCCATTAAACATCTCCTTGTTCATAGTTATTTCAGAGTTCATGCTGAGGACTCTGAAAGGTGGGTAGTTTTTCTGGCATTTTCAAGTCTTTTCTGCAGTGGGCCTTCAAAGAGAATCAAATGCACTGCAAGTATTTTCGCTTTAAACTAGGCAAGCACTAGCATTACAAAAGCACATTATATATATATTTATGTATATAGATACATATATGTGTGTGTGTGTCTATACAAAAAGTAACTAATTCCTTTGAAACTGCCTGAATTGTGTACAGCCACTGATCAATTGTTAGGTGTATGATTTCATATAGGACACTAAGGACAGTGAGGTTCAAATACCTCTTCCAGCTTCAATCTCAGTGTTAGAAGTCCTGTTTGTTAGCAGTCTGTCACGCTACTCAGGAGTCTTTGCCCAGTTACTAGTCCATGTTTTACTTCTATGCATAGAGTGTTTTCATTTGGGTAAAGAAGGGTAATTCCTTAGTTATTACTGAAGTCACTCCTGGGTGTTGAGTTTATTGGTAATTAAAAGGTATTTCTTCACTTCAAGTTTTCTATGAGAAATTGATTGTCCCTACAATTGCTGTCTGCCAGCGCCTCTGTCCTAACATCTTCAGGTCCTTTTTCTGCAAAATAAGAGCTACATTGACATTTATATGTCAACGCTTAGAAGGTGCACGACTTTGCAATGTCTCCTCTGATCCCCCTCTTGAAGTCTTTCACTGCTGTCAGTTTTAATTCCTTTATTGCCTCTAGACCTTATTGCTCCATAATATGTATGCAATCTCCAAGGATTAAAGAATACAAGAAAGTGCTCCTGATCTGAGAGTTCACAGCTGGACGAGCGTTCCATGTTATCCCAGATTTAACTATTCAGACAGTACACTTCAAGGACATAGACAAAAGAGTCCACAGAAAGACAGTGACATAAGACTTCCTTTGCCTACCCAGAGGTAGGTGTACCTGAATGTCAGTAGGCAAAATATCTTTCTTCTAGTTATTGTCTAGTTGGCCAGTGACAGCTGCATCTGCATTATATACTTCCCTGTGCTCCCCTAGAAGACTGTAAATCACAATACAAATAAGGATAAAGTACATTCAATCCCTTTATAAAACAAATGCAAAAAGAAAAAAATAGAAAAGATAGTTCCCTCATACCCATAGGGGAGGCTTTCAAAACTCTGCAGACTGCAACAGTGATTCATTTAGAGTCCTATGGGTCATTTATTCCTGTGTTAGAAAGGTTGCTTGGCAGATGGATCTGAGCACAGCTATGGTAAAGAAAGGAAAGTAACCGCTTGTAGCATGAGTAGTGGCACTTGGTTAATAAGTTTTTGAATCAACTGCTCTTAAAGCTGTTGCTATTCTTGAAACCACCTGATTAGCAGATCCTTAGGAGATCTGATTATTTCTCAATGTACTTGTTGCTCTTGGGCTATGGAAGGAGCCTGCTATCTATTTTAATACTTCTTCCAATCTCTTCTCTCTGGAGAGTCACTACTTCATTTCTAATAATCAGAAGAGCAAAGATGTTGAGTTTCTTTTGAAATAAGAAATGGAACAACTAACAAAAGCATGGGTGCCTATGCACTAGAAAAATAATTTAAAAGAGAGGGAGTGTTTGTGAATATACAGTAGATGGTGCTAGGTTCACCAAGCTTGACCGCGAGGCACATGAGTAGGCACACAATTGCCTAATAGAGTGGGATGAAAGTATATTAAGTTGATAAGTGGAAGGGAAAATGAAAATATAGAAGGATGAATATTCACATAAGATCCTATACTGTTGAAACCCCTACCTCTTTGAGAAAATCTTGCCAAACACAATTTAAATAATTCTTTGATCCACAAACTTCATGAATACTGACCTCCTCCAACCCAAACATAAAAAAAATACTTGTGCAAAATTTTCGTCAGGAAGAGGGGGCATACTTGAGACATAGCCAATGCTATGGCTGTAATAAACCATCAAATATTGAGATGGCTGGTAGAGGTACAAATTGCAACACTAGAATACTATCTGAACAACAAAGTAAGAAAACAGAAAAATCTGTGTCTGTGTGAGGGAATAAGTCTTTAGGAAGTAGAAGCTTTCCTACCAAAGAACTGGGAGCAACAAAAAGTGTTTGCCAGGCTGTGAGTCTTTCATCAGTCATTTTAGAGAGAAAACAAGATGAACCAGGACTCTGAAAAGGCAGTTTCTCCATATTTCCTACATCCAGGAGGAAGGGAGAAGAAGACAGAGTGGGAATTCCTTAGGGGGTTATAATAAACTATTCACAAAGGAAGCTGATACAGGGTATGTATGTATGTATATGTATGTATGTTGGCCTTCGTTTTGTCTAACTTTGTATTGTTCTGAGGCTGTCTAAAGAGAAACATGCCTAATTCTGAAGCACTTTCAGAGTGCTTTCAGAATCAAATACTCAGCTATTTAATTCAAGCACGTATTCATGAAAAGATGAATTGTAAAGATCCAAGAAGAGTATATCTAAGCTTGTGGGAAGTTCTACATTGACTTGTGAAAGAATAACAGAAAGACAGACCTCAAAAATGTACTGAAGAAACAGATAAAAAGTAGCGCTTCAACAAAGTCGTAGAGGAAAGATTAAACTATAAAGTCTGCCTTGACAGGGACAAAACTGGCCTTCCAGAAAACCAATTTATTCATTGAAGCATGTAGTTTTAAGGTGGTTCAAACTATTTGCTAAATAATTCTAATGAGCGGAAAGGAAAACATTTAGGAAAATAGCATAAAAATATGCTATTGCTGACAGAGTTTCAAAAGAAAGTGTCAAGTTTTTATTTGACCCATAATCCCCTTTTTTAATTTGAAAATCAATTATTCACGTAACTCTTGGTGGCATGCAAACACAGCAGCCTGGAGAACGTTCAGTTGATATCTGCCTTCTAGGTCTGCAATGGAAAGGAAGACTGAGATTTATCCTAACTTAAGCAAACCTTATCTTTGAATGTTCAGTAATAGTAGTAAGAATTTGCATAATCAGAACATGAAGCAGACTATTCTCTTGTGTAAGATTAGTTTTTCATCTGTCTGTTTCTCAAAAGTATCAGAACTTAGACTATCTTAAACAATCATTTATACCTTTCAGGTTTTTGTGCATTTTGATGTTAAATAGAGTCACTGTACCAACCACAAAGCAGGGATATAACTGATATTTTGAGTATGGAAACATGTTTATGAAGTGTTAATATACTGCACAACAGCTATTTCACAATCATCACTGAGTTGACTAAAAAATTAGGACAGTATTTTCAATGTGTATTATAGTTAATTATATTGCATTATAAACTGCAATATTTCAGAGATAATATGAAAGAAGAAAGGTTGCTGTCACGAAATAAGAAGTTTCAGGGTAAGATAAATATAAAGAAAGTCTAATCATTCATTTTAAAGCTAGAGGCATTGTTTCATAATTCTTTATTAAAATGACTTTATTCTACTACAAATGATTGATGGAAACATAATTTTCTTGTCCCATAGATGATGGTGAAGTAGCATAGTAGTTTCTCAATGGGTCATTTTTATGAAGACACATGTTAATTGTTCTATAGGGTGAATGGTACTGAATGCAACTGTTTGAAAGACTCTCCATGGAAACTGACTGTTTTATTTCTCCAAGGTACACATCATATTTTCTTGTGATGAAGCTCTGAACGAATTTACTCTTCAGCACTCATATCCATGACAACTCCCCCACCAGTAATCACCCTGAATGGCTAGAACAAATTCCATCTTTTTATCTAAATGCTATCTGTAATGTTTTTACCACATAACCCCAAAATGACTATATTAAAAACATCCAAGTAGCAGTGCAATAGTTCTCAGAGAATTTCTTCATTTGTCATGGCTTTTGCAGGGGAGAGAAACCTTTTAATTAGTATTACATTCAAATAGCATTTGCTAGTTGCAAAATGCTCTCTTGTCACATGATTCAACTATTTGCCAGTGCTGGTTAAGCGTTTGGGAAGGATACTCAGACACATGCCCTGAAAAGCAGACTGTGGTCTCATGATAATTACATGACATGACATTTCATGCCATTACTTTTTTTAATTGGCCCTCAAGCAATCAGAATAGACTGTGTGATAGCTTCTCATGCACTTCTGTGAAAATTCAACAGCGTGGACACAAACCTTTAAGCTATCAGAATTACACTACCTCAGAGTTTTAAGTTAACCGGGCTAATTTTGCAGTGGAGTGATGAGGAACACTCATACAATTTGTTCTGCTGGCTTTAATGAAAAGGTAATAAAAACATCTGGGGTAGGCCCCATATCAATTCTTGTCTTGCTGATGAAGATGCTGTTACTCTTTGCTACATGCAACATGTACAGGGTACTGAGTCACCACAGCTGTATAAGCCCTAAGGTAAGCACTTGTTAACTCTAACTGAGAAGATGAATTAATTATTTCTGTTTCAGTGCTGTCAGAGAACACAGTGAAAATTGTAACTAAAAAAGCTATCTATCTGAAGTAAATATTTCATTTCTGTTGCCAAATCTACATATATTTAATAAGTTTTTTGATAGCAAATATTAAGAGCTTTGGATATTTACAGCAATATCAAACTGTATTACATCAGATTTGCTGTAGTATGACATACATAATATAATTTGAAATGTAATGAAAATGAGTTAATTTGCTAGATCTCTTCTGTTAAGTCAATAATTACTAAAATATCAAGGTTTAATGTTTGACACACCAATAAGTGAAGATGGCTATTTTATTATATCCAAGACAAACAAGACCGAACACAAGTGCTCTTTTGAAACATTGCATCTAAAATCGTACCTGATAAGGCAACCCTTGAATTAACTAATTGTAGTCATTTTCTACACTTTAAAAATGTTTGGCTAATTAAAATGCGAGCAGCCCCTCTTGGTTGTGCCCTGGCAAAGGCAGTACCAGGCACTGCAGGCTAGATTTGGACAACATGCTTTTGTAATTCAATATGCCTTTAATTTCCTATTGACTGGCTTTGTTGCTCTCAATCTCCTGTGTCAGCCAGCAAGTAATTGTACAGATATAGACTTCACTGGTAGTTAAACTGGTTAAATTTGTGTTTCAAAGCTTAGTAAGAATTAAAATTCCTTTGCTGTAGGTGTACCATCTATATTCTTAATTATTTAAAAATGCGGCCTGTTGTACAGGGATTGAATTCATCCAACTGTTTGCCTCAGAACTGCACAGATTATTTAAATTTTGATTGTAAACAATTTATCTTCATGTTTAGTTTTATGTTAATGAAGAAGGTATTCGCTATCTGACTTGAACGTTTCTGATTACAAAAAACTTTAATAATCACACAAGATCTCCAGATATTTGGTTTGTAGAGGTGTACCAGCTGTTCCAAAACAAAATACCACCACTCCTCCCTGATTTTACTTCTCTCTTGATTCCTTTATATCTTTAATCCATGACTACAACATGATATGTTAGGACTCTGGAAAAAAAAATCCCACTGAACAGAATGAAAGGTTTAGTGGAATAAGAGACCTCCTCTGTGAAGATATTAAATAAATATTACAACCAGGTCATTTTTATAATCCAGCTAAGACTGTTCCTGAGGTCCTGTACTGTTATGTTCACTTTTATTTTATTCCACGAGTCATCTTACTGCAATTTAAGCTTCCTCAGTTATCGCAGTAGAAGTTCCCTTGGACTGAAATTCAGATCTATAAAATTCTTCCATTTATGGTGTAAATATTTTTTTCCTTCAATCAATTCTAATTTACTTCTGTTGTATTCAATTCCCTCCCTTTTCCCTTTAATTATCCCTTCTGAACTAGACTGAAATTTCCAAAGTGGGCTTACACTTTATTTTGTTATTTCATATTAATAATAAATTCCCTTACATATTCCCCACCCTGCTTGAGTATTTTCTCTGTGTCTTTTTCTATTTACACATAGAATAGTATCTGATCAGTTGTTAAATGCGTGTTGGAATTTTATAACATCTATCTTTCACTTTGCAGCAACTGGATAATCAACAGTACTTGTGAACCAACTTTAGTCAGTATAGATGCTAATAGAATGTTTTCATTTGCAAAATTGTCTCAGGTTGTATTAATATTGACAAGTAGTGTTTTGGGCTGAAATTTGGGAAACAGGTTTCTAGAAGAAACAAGAAAGCTTCTTTAAAAATAAAACTATTGAAAAACTTGGAAAAAATTGTGCAAGTAGTGAAGGGCAAAAATGCAGTCCTCATTTCACTTTTCTTTGGTATGTTTCAGTATTCTTGTGACCTAAAATGGCTTTGATCTTCTTTGAACAAAAGGTGTTGCACAGGTCTTTTGTTGCTGAGTGGTCTACAGGGGGTATTCTCAGGGGGCAAACATTTTCAGTTCTAAAACTATCAAATGATTTATTTGTTCTTGGGTGAAACCAATAGCATAAATATAAACAAAGAACACAGGTGAATACACTGTACTTGCCACATACTGCTTATAACATTTCACCGCAATAGTATTGTATGACAGTAACTCCACCAAAGCGTGAAATAGATGTACGTGTAAAGATGGTAGGTAGTCCAAATCGCCAGTGGAGCTTCATGAATAATTTATATAAGGGCTAAACTGGTTGATGTAATTTAGGAAAGTGAGTCTCAAGCATTCATAGACAATAATCACTGCTGACAAAAATGTCACGTGGCTTTTTAGTACACAGAGGTTTAGAATATTTGAGTTCGTAGATCAAGTGTTCTATAATTTTTGGTATAATAGACTGCAATAGCTGCTTTTGAAGGAAAAAAAATTAATATCTGGGGTAAAAGAGAACTTTCAATGCATGGAATATTGATGGGGGAGGGAATTTTTTGTGGCATACTGTTGAGCAACCATAAAATCACCTCAGAGGAGTCTGCTAGTATACCCCAGCTAAGATAGTTACTGCATTTTCTAGACAAAATGAAGAAGCAAATTAGCCAATCAATCTTATTCTTGTTTATTTGTTAATGCAGTTGTTTAGGGAGTTCTAACAAAATACTTTGGGGAAAAAAAGAAAGAAATGTTATAAAGTTATTTTTTTCTCTGTTCAAATGGAGGATTTCCTTTTGAATTTCAATTATTACCTTTATAGATACTTTTCTTTTGCATGGGAATGTTCATTACCCAAACTTTTTTTCATTTTTTGCCATATTCTGTCTGTATAATACTGAAGATGAGCAATTCAACATAGAGACTACAAAGCATTTCACGTTTTAATTTTTTCTCTGAGTCTCTCCTGCACCAACCTTTGCTGATTCTAATGGGGAGGGGAAAAGGTCACATTAGGAATTACAGTTCACTATTGTACTATTTAAGATATTATAAGCTCTGGAAGCACTATGCTAAAACAGAACTACCATTCTATCATTAGAGATTATATGTCTCCAGTCCGGCCTCTAACTTACTGTAAATCTGGCCTTCTATTGATACAATTCAGAGCAGATCAACTGTCAATAATGGAGCCATGCTGGTATATGCCACCTGACAACATTTGTTATCCCCAAAACTATCTTTTTTATAGCTACTGGAATGCAAAAACTATTGTACCATTAGGAAACATATCTGCATACTATATGAACTCATGTTGAGTTTAAGCAAATATTTCTGGTTTTGTGTTATCTCTTGCTTTGCAGGAGAAATAGTTGTCTTGAATGTCTTGCCAATTACCCTTAATACTTGAGAAATAAATAAAGCACTACAATTGATATTAAAATGTGAGGTTTGTTTTAAAGTTATAATATTTGGTTTCATGTCTGGTTTCAGTTAACCTAGGCCTGTCTTGCTGCCAGAAGCACCGTCCAGCCTTTCCACCCCTATCTGGATATTCTTGTCACCTTCTTGTCCTGGCATGCCTGCTCCTGTGGTTGCACTGTCAGCTGCAGGAGGGAACAGATCCACAGAAACACTAGCAGTAAAACAAAATTATTTTCACACAGGTGTAGTTCTAATCCTGATGACTAAACTGCCACAAAGTGCTAGCAAAAAAAGGATCAAGAACCTTTGATGATGATGGTGACAAGAGAGAAACTGTCTTTTTGGCAATAGCTTGAACTATAATTGACTCCTCTGATTATGAAATCATATTCTTGGGTCTACTTTTCAGAGTTTTCTCCCCCCAAGAGCTATCTTGGTAGGTAAACTTGGTAGAGGCAAAGTTACAGCACAGCCAGAGCATGTAAGCATAAATTAATAAATAAATACAATTTACACTGAAGACTACATATCAGGCCCTAAATTTTGTAAAGCACTTGCATACGTATTTAAGTTCACCTATACTCTATAGCATCCACATGAGGTTTGTACTTGGTATTCATTTACATCTCGTTAAAAGAGTAGGAATTAAACACATGCTTAAGGGGGTTTTCAGAACTGAGACACCTTCCTGAATGATGGTTAAATGACCCTTTTGTGTGTACTATTGCCCTTGTTTGAACTATGAGGGCTTTTAGAATAGCAAATTGCAATTGTCCCCTGTAGAGCACCCCTAGAAAACTTTTGGTATAATACTAACTCCTCAGTTGGGTTTAAACTGATCTGTTTCACTCAGTGTCTCCTAAACCACTCAAAAAATCTTAATCAGGAGCTAAAATTTTTGTTCCACTAAGTACTGGGCCCACTAGGAATTTTGTTACTAATTTCAGTAGAATGAAGATGCATTTTTTACTATCTACAAGACATCATGTTGAGAACTAATGCTTGGGCTTCAAGTAGAGCAATTTACATTAATGTCTGTATTTTTGTCTAGGCAACGGGGCCTAGAGACATTCTAGCTGTTCGTGTGCTTTCAGTACACACTGTCTCCTTTACTGGCTTAGTCAGGTGCTTCTGGAGAATGGAGAAGCAGAGGACAGCTGATCAAAAGTAGTCAAGAGTGAGCAGAAGAAGAAAAAGGACAGTTTCAGAAATAGAGTATGGGGGTGTGAGTGTAAACATACATACACAATCACTGTCTAGCTTGTAGTCTGGGCTCTGCAGAAGGCAGAGGGAAAGCCTATTAATATGAAGCTACAGATTGGGGGGGGAAAAATCACAATTTGTAGTAAGCGTCTGTTAAATTTTCCTCCTAGGCTTTTCCTTGCACTTCTATTAGTTTTGCAAGCTATTCCTTGGTGGAGCATCTAATTTTATGTCTCCATCTATCAGTCAACTGTCACTTGTGAAAGCTTTGCCTTGAGTCAAATCCTGCAATTCTGTTCAGACAATACTCCCCAAACAACAAAAAGGGGATAGTTTTGATGGAGGAGATAGTACAAGACTCAGCCCTTGGTTTATAATCTTCAACTGAATTTGTTTTTTTCCCTTGACATCAGCCTAGTTTTTATCACTACTTGTGATTAACAATATTTGGTTGAAAAGAGGTTATATTTATAATTCAAAAGCACCAAATCCTTAGTAGTACAATCCTGTTCTTAACAGTTAAGATCATTGCAAAAGACTGACTGTAGCAGTACTTCCATTTTGATACATCTGCTTTTATTTCCTTCTTTCTTTGAAGTGTTTAAATTATGTTTTCTTCTTCATTAATAAAAAACAACACTTCCTTAATTTGCTCTAGGCAAACTGAACTATATGAAACAGTAATGACATGACCTAAGATTGAAAGTTTAATAAGATGTCTTCAGCTAAGTCTGAAGTATGCCTCAAGTAAAACAAGAATGTGAATGTAGTAATTAGCACACCTCAGTGGGAACTTGATTTCCTTTAAAGCTTCTCTATATTCAACCTTTATTCAACACTGAAGCAGGTTTAATTATTTTTTACCATTTGTACACAGTTTGCAGCTGCTGCTCTAGCAATTACACAAAGCAATTAACTGCTTGCTTTGCTATTTAGGAGCTTGAAAAGTGGTGGCAAAAATGGGTATCAAACATCCTGTCACTTGGTTTTGTCGAGAAAAACCTGCTGGTTTGACAGGTCAATCTGACTGTGCAACTATAACATGCTATCATGCAGAGGTTTCAAATTAGGATCTTAATCTTCAACCGGTAGGGACAGAAAAAAAGAAGCAAATGCAGGGAACGAATGTCTAATGCCCAGTGATGTTTCAAACCAAACAAAAACCCCATGAAATCACTAATCTGAGATCGACTGTTAAGTTATGGAGTAAAAGATACAGACATTTAGAAATTCAAAAGATGATAAAAAATGAAGAACTATTTTCTATTCCTTCACTTTAGACTAAGAAGAATGAACAATGTACCGGGCAACAGATTCCTGACATACTTTTGGAACAGACACAACATTGTGTCATTGCTTATACTGGATTTAGAAAGGCTGTCCACACAAATTTGCCATAAAAAAAAATTAATTGGAGTTTCTCAATGCTATTTTTAAGGCAACTTTCAGTCTCTGTTAGCAGAGGCAGAAGGAGATTACAGAAGAGCAGATATAAAAGTATTTCATATCAGAGCAAATATTTACACATCATTTGGTGCTGAAGAAAGTTAAGACATAGGAGATCACCAAAGCTATACCCCTAAAACTTAAATCTATTCTGATTGCTAGTCTGAGACAGTTTTTCGGTTCTGCTTTAAGAAGTATAATAAATGCAGATTGAAGTAGATAGTCATTACCAAAAGACTGTTTTTGTTCTCTGAGCAAAGTACAAAGTGTCCCACTGACACTTTATTCTAAATACTGAAGAAGCTTTCCACCTAAAGTTATTTCCAAGGGGAAATACACACTACTCATTTAAAGAGTTTGTTGCTATAAAAATGTTAGTGTTTGGAACCTTGAATCTTTCTATTTTTATTTTTCCTGCAACTATTCTAATGCTCAGTTAGCAGTCTCACAGCTGCAGAGCTTCTCTAGGAATAGGAATAGGACTTCCCTAGGAATGCAAGAAGAGGTGGTAGCCATACATGAGTCAGGTACTACACTCACTTCCTATCATATGAGATGATTCTAGTTCCTAAATGGAATCATATTATTGGGATGGCTTCATATAGCAAGACTGCAACATATGTGGACTGAGTATGGGATAGGGTACACCATACATAAATACATGGACACACTTTCAGACGTTATGAAATATCTTTGAAAAAGTGAAAGGCCATAATGCTATGCAGACACTGAGATCATCTGATTTTCCACTGTGGTGGTGGATATGGAGGAAAGAGGATTAACTAGGGGAATGGGGAAAGGCAAGGAAAGTTAAAGTCCCCAGAGACCTTTCCGTAAAGCTGCAGCTGAAGTTATCCCTCCTAGAAGCAGAAAGAGGAAAACAGATGTTTTTTATGTGTTCTCCTATGTTATGTAGAACAGGCTTTAGAAAGTTACATATGTCCTATGACACAAAGCAACCTTTGTAGAATATAATATTCTCACTCAAGTGACCTACAACTTCAAAGCCTTTATTAAAGGTTAAGTTTTGAGTGTACATAGTTAGTCCAGCTAACTGAGATCAAAGGTCAGAAGATAACGGAACCTCTGATAACTGTCAAAACAATATACTCAGAAATAATTATGATAATCTGGATTTTTATTTGAACACCCTCTCCTGCAGAAATGCACCCTAAGAAGCCACTCATGAAGTCACTAGCTCAATAAACATATAAAGCACCTTATTTAGCTGAATTGAGTACTAATTACTATTCTGAGGAAATGACAGACGACAGAGAAACTCAGTTATGGTTGATATCATAGAACAGCCCAGGTTGGAAGGGACCTCGAAAATCATCTGGTCAAATCTTTCATGGAAAAGGGAGCCTAGATGAGATTATTTAGCACCCTGTCCAGTCATGTCTTGAAAACCTCCAGTGATAGGGACTCTACCACGTCCCTGGGGAGGTTGTTCCAGTGATCAGTTGTTCTCACTGTGAAAAATTTCTTTCTTACATCAAAATGAAAACTCTCCCGATGCAACTTGCACTTGTTGCCCCTTGTCCTTTCCGTGCGGCTCCTTGTGAACAGAGAGCCTCCATCCTCTTTGTAGTCACCTTTTAAGTACTGGAAAACTGTGATGAGGTCCCCCCTGAGCCTTCTCTTCTCCAGGGGGAAAAGACCAAATTCCTTCAGTCTTTCCTCACAGCGCAGGTTCTCCAGCCCTTTGATCATCTTCGTGGCCCTCCTTTGGACCCTCTAAAGTCTGTCCGGTATTTAAAGCAGCTCTTTGTTTTGACAACTTGTTACGTGAGAAGAGTATGACAAGCAGGCAAATGGAAGCTTATTCATGACTTCCTCAAAGAAAATGTTCTTTATCACTCTGGGATTCATTTTCATTTACAATAAGATCAAGATTATCTCACAAACTTTGGCTTTTAACTGTGACATCCAAATTGAAAGTGTCCAATCTGTTAGGAGTCAATGCAGGTCTAGTTGGAGATTAGTCTTTATAGCCATTACAAAGCTTTTAGTCAACCAAGAAGGTCTCTCTGCTATTTAAGCTGTTGCCAGTAGATGCACTACCTACACAAGAAGGGGCTAACAGTGTCAGGAGAATGGTATAACAGGTGTCGTGCTGCCAAAAGAGAGGAGGGGAGGGGAACTTAGTGAGTACATTACACCTTATATAAGACCTTATGGTGGGAATGAAATCTGAACATCCTGATCAGGACACATATGGAATCTAATACACATTTACTTTGAATACTGTAGAGAAAAAAATCTGAAACCATGTAAATTATGTGTTGTGCTAGTGAATATGATGCTATGTCATGACAGTAACAGGAGTTAATGCCTCGTCAAAGGGAACTTGTTATGGCTCTGCAGGCTACAAACCTGAATGACACTGTCACTGTCACACAAAATCAGCACTGGTGTTTCCAGACTGCAGCTACTCTGGCACTGACATATCCAGGGTTACAACTCTAACACACATGTTATCAGCAGACAATGACTACAGCTACAGCAAATAGTCAACAGACAATTTAAAAAAACCCCACTTCTCATAGAAAAAGCTTTGTTTTGGAAAATTTCGCACTTCATGAAAAAATGTAAAAGATCTAGCTCAATACTTCTTACCTATTTTGTCTTTTCAAAATGTTAATTGTAGTAACTCCCATACAAATGAAAAGGTTAAAATAGTTAAAACTGTTCTGAAGCTGTTGAAGCATAATTTTTTTAAGTCAAAATATAGTTTTGACTGGAGAAGAGGAAAATTAGCTATTGAAAATTTTGTGACTTTGACATTTCATCCCACTTCAGAATGATGTTCTTCTAGATCTCAGTAGTTTTCCGATGGGGGAAAATGGTTTGTATTCTGTTTAAATATGAAAAAGAATAGTAAAGTTGACAATTTTCTAAACAAGTTCTTCGATAGTAGTAACCACTGAAATTCGTCATCACTGAATTAGGCTCATTGAGACTGATTCCATCATTAGCAAGTAAAGAATTACATTGTCTCTATCCCCAAACAGTTGCAGAGTAGAACAAGGTTATGTAATTTTGTATGGAAACCAATCCAAGTTTAATAGTAAAATAATAATATCAATGTGCTGATACTTACATTCTTAATGAGCTTCCCATAACGCTTTCAGTGATCAAAGTCATAAACTCTTTACAGTGCCAAGAAAAGGGATGAAAACAGTCCAGTAACAATGTTTGCAGTCATTTTGATTAGCCAAGTCCAGAAGAGCTTCTGAGAAACTTTAGAGGCACCTCTTGAGGCAGGTGAATAGGGATGAAGATACAATACGTTGATAAATGCATACTGAAGAGGGAATAAATGGATTCATTCTTTCACTTTATAGGGTTATAAAATTTTGGTATTAATTCAGTAAAGGGTCTGGCTATCACTGCAGGCAGCTCAGTGAAAACTACAGCTCAGTGAGCAGTTTCAGTCAAACAAATAATCAGGTTACATGAATGCATGATATAGAATGTTATTATGCCTTTAGAATACTGGAGATGATGGGGGTCTGCTTTCCCTCCTCCCTCAAAGGAAAATTTGGCTTTGGATTAGAGATTCAGAGAGTGCTAGTGAGAAAGAGCAAGGGTACAGAGCAATTTCCCATGAAGAGAGACCGAAACTATTGGATTTGTTTACCTCAAAGAAGGGATAAATGAAAGGGTATGTGCTGAAAGTAGTTAACATTTCACACATGTTCTCTAGCAAAAGACTTAAGATGACAAAATCAAGCACTAGGAGGTTGGAAAATGCCAAAACTAATAATACTTTAACAGATGTGCCCCAAAAGAGAGAGAAATAATACCAAGAATAATAGTTTGCACAAAGTTACTTTCTCAGAGATACAAGATTTCATTATTTAAAAGTAGGGTTTTTTTCAGATGAATTTCTGCAATTTAGAACCTTCTTTATAATACTTACATTAGGAGAGCTCTTTCTAATGATGTTTGTTTTTACACTTAATAGACAGACTTATTTAGGTTGCATAATTAATGAATGGAATATAACCTGTCACACAAATGTGCATCTCAAGTTTCATCTTCTTTCAGGATACCAGCAGGTGGGAACATTTAAAACCAGATGTAACACTAGACAATATTGCAAATGGAAATACTTATTCTCAAAACGATCACCAGTAAAAAAGTTTTCTTAGACTCTTTCTTAATCCCTTCCATTTTTTTCTCTTCTGATTGCAAATCAACAATTTTAATGATTCAAAAATTTTGCTATATTCCTTCAAAATTTTAATAATATTTTAATAGTTTTTGTTATATAAATACAGGGAGGAGATATACAGCATACACTTTTTTAGTGAATGGAACCATCTCTGAGTCATACAAATAGTTTACTAGCATGTTAACTAGGGAAAGTAATTCAGCCCTAATTTGTAACTAAAGTTAGTAAGAGGTGCAAATGTTAAGGCAGGTTTACAGCTTCTTTCATATGGTCAATTTTGAACTGCCAATGACTATTCCTTACTTCAGATCTTTCAAATGAAAAAAATGTAATTCCCATTGGCTGGTTCCAGCTTAGTATTTTTGAAAAAAACTTCTAAGCTGTAATGCTTAGAAGTTTCTGAGTGTTAGGCTAAGGGAAAAACATGTAGAGTGAATTTTCTCAAAAAATAAACACAACCAAGATTTTGGAGATAAATGGTAAATGGGGCTAAAGATGACATGAATTTATTAGAGAGAGTTCATGCCATACTAACCTCAAAGGTTTCTTTGATAATTTCTTTCGACAAGGAAATACATTACGTTTCACCTTCTAGATAGTAGCATTAGAACAATTATGAACTGTACAGTTTTCTCCTCAAAAAAGGAAGACAACCTCTCCTGGAAGGAAGAAACTCCAAAAATCTTCTGAAAAGATTGTTGGGACAAAAGTAGAAAGGAGCTAATAAAATGATTTTCATTTTAGGAGACATTGCCTACGCAGAGTAGGAGCAAAATATCAGAGGGAGAAATCTCACTGTTGGTGAGGGCAAGAGTAAAAAAAAGGAATAAAATGTAATGATGTGAAGCATACAGTATTACTGTATCATTCTAAAATGAAAATTATTATTTAGAAGTGACATGACAGGAGTGAGATTTAGGCTTGGAAATCCTAGAATGGCACTTTTCTTTCAGATCATTTGGTGACCAGAAAGGCAGATTTTAGTGGGCTTATTTTTAATTCTTAAGGTATCTGAATTTCCCTCTTTCACTTTGTTATGTTTGATTCCAACATCTTCAGACAAATTAGGCATGAAGGATTTCTTGGAGTCATGCAAATCATTGCAGTCATGTTTGAATTAAACTCTATTTAGAAAGTTTGGAAACAGTGGTGGTGGTGGTGGTGGAGAGGAGAGCGATGACAAAACCTAAAACTTATACTGGCAGCAGTAGGAATATTTGTTGAATGTGTAAGACACACAAACCAAGAATCTCTGTTATGCAAATATCTGCTACACAAGCCAGTTTTGGAAAAGCTGATGTGGTTGCATCTGACTGGAATGGCTTTAGTAGATATGCTACCAGAGCGCACGATAATCGATGTATTTCACCTTCAAAATAATAGATGGGTAATTCACTGAGGCAATAAAACTAGTTTTATAACAGAACTTGTTTATAATCTCAATAGCAGAATTATTCTCTATGAGAAGTTTCCTTTGAAGGCTCTTCTGATTAAATCAAATTAAACTACAAAGCTGCAAATAATAAGGAAGTCTCACTATCATGCAAGCAATTTCACTTGCACATACAACTTTGTGAACCATTGGGACTAAATCAAAATTTTGGTTAAATATTTAGCATCTTTTAGGAACAGTAAGATCTTTTAAGATATCATTAAGATTTTTTAAGTATTTACTTTGAAATTGTACAGGAGTTGCAAGCAAAGAGAGAACTACTGGCTTTTCTAAATCTATTTATGTCAAAGCCTGCTAATATGGTCACTATGTGAATAGTAAAAACCTAAATTTAAACATATCTGACATCCTGCCACTGTGGTAGATGCAGTTTGGTTTTGAATAAGACCAACAAATGATATCATGTTTTACAAATAGTTTATAAAATCATTACTTGCTAAAAGAAATGACAGGGTGAAGGTCTTCTTATCACAATTTGTCTTTGTTTTTAACAGCAGTACTACAAAGGGGGATCATCTTTACAATCTTGCAGAATGACGACCTTTTAAAAGCTGCCAACTTCTTACTGCATTAGTATATAAAATATATTTTCCTTACAGTTATGTGATTCTCACCCCCACAATATCTCAATTATACACTTATGGGTAAGAAATTATCTACAGACTAGATAATTGCTTACATTTTTTTTCTCCACACTGAGTCTGTTTGTTGATTGTGCTCTGTATACACAATGATGGTTGTGTCAAGCTGCATTTCATAATTTTTGCTGTTGCATCTGACAACTTATTAAGGACTGAGTTTAAATTAATTCTATTTTCAGGTGCAGTCTGCAGTTAGAATAAAGCTTGAAAGGGAAATGTCAGTGGTACATGCAAGCTGCAATTTTCTCCTACATATGGTCTTCTTCTTTTGACATAAAGTTACCAACAATCAAATGAGATTTCTGCCGCTAATTCCATAGATCTTTGAACAAACCAAATCTGTATGTTTTAATTTAAAAGGTACTTATTCAAAAGGTTTTCATGGCAGCTGAACACTCAGTACTGCCTTGTTTCATCTGAGTATTAGAGAGAAGAAATTAAAACCTCATTCATATTTGGCCTGAATTTTTCCTACTTTTTGATGTAAGAGTATATGGACTCCTAAAAGAACTCATTCCAACTGCAATAATTTAATACCATAATTAAGAATAGGCAGATAAGAATTTATTTCTTACCCTAATCAAAGATGGTCTTAAGTTGCTTCATCTGACAAGCGTAATTCCAGAAAGTCACTATTTCTTTTTCATGTACTGTAAAACTAGTAAAGTGATATCAGATAAGACACAAACTCTAAGACTGCATGTACTAAAATAAAAAATGGAACAGAACAACTTGATATTAGCTCTTGAATCCTAGGGTTCTCCTCAAAATGTAGCCTTTTGTGTTTAAAATAAATGTCACTGTCTGCACTGCAGAGGAATACTTAACAATAAAAATATGAACTGTTTGCTTCTTATCCACAAATAAATCAAAGCATCAGTCCAGTTGTTTGGTCACAACCTTCACTTGAAAAACCCTGAGGAAAGACTATGGACTAGTGTGTGTTTCCAATTTCAATGTAGATTCCTAAATTAGAAAAGCAGTGTCACAAGAATCTTTCTTTAGTCAGTGAAGGAGTTTCAGAGCTTTAGCTTATCTAAGTAAGTAACCAAGTTGGGATCAGTAGCCAAAGGAACCTATTCATGTGTGAGGTGGGTCCCTACAGTCTGTGTTATATGTAAGAAAAAGTGGTAAGGGAAAGGGATAGACATCATCACCTTGACTACATGACAAATAGATCACATTCCTAGAGACACGACTGGATCAGTTGTGACAGCTGCAGGTTCAAATACCACAACTGTTAGTAACTACCACTTCTGAGTCCATTTGTGGATACCAACCTGCTTTTCTTGAGAATGACAGTCCTCTCTCTCCTATATTTCCTTGTCTTATGTTTGTTTCACCGAATGATGCTATGCTTCCCAGAGCTGTCTTATCCTGTCACATTTTGCTGCGAATCTATTATGACACTACTCTTTAATCTTTTACCCTTTCACCATTATTATTTCTTCATTCCCTCCTGTAGTAATAAAATTCCCCATTCCCATTTCTAAGTAAACTCAGGCCTCTTCCATACTCCTTTTTCATTCTTAGTGAGACATCTTTCCTTCTTCCACCAAATGCCTTTACCGTTTCTTGCACTTGGCATGTCACAGCATTTACTCCTTTCTCTTCCACTCATGCTAGGTCTTCTCCAAATTAAAGCAAAGTAAAATCTTTCATTAAAGTTGTCGTGGTTTAACCCCAGTCAGCAGCCAAGCACCACACAGCCGCTCCCTCACTCCCCGTCCTGCCCCCCCCTCCCCGCTCCCAGTGGGATGGGGAGGAGAATCGGGAAAGAAGGCAGAACTCGTGGGTTGAGATAAGAACAATTTAATAATTAAAGTGAAATATAATACAATAATAATAATGAAATATAATAATAATAATAATAGTAACAAAAAGGAATATAACAAAAAAAAAGAGGGGGTGCGGGGAAGGAAAAAAAAAACCCAATGATGCACAATGCAATTGCTCACCACGTGCTGACCGATGCCCGAGCAGCGATCCGCACCTCCCAGCCAACTCCCCCCAGTTTATATACTGAGCATGACGTTCCATGGTATGGAATATCCCTTTGGCTAGTTCAGGTCAGCTGCCCCGGCTATGCTCCCTCCCAGCTTCTTGCACACCTGCTTGCTGGCAGAGCATGGGAAACTGAAAAGCCCTTGGCTTAAGATAAGCGCTACTTAGCAACAACTAAAATATCAGAGTGTTACCAACATTATTCTCACACTAAACCCAAAACACAGAACTATAGCAGCTACTAAGAAGAGAGTTAACTCTGTCCCAGCTGAAACCAGGACAAAAGTAAATCTTCTCAAAATATAGTTAGAAATGGAGGGAATTGTAGTTGTTAATCTTCTGTAGGTCCCCCAAAATCTGTTGCTAGCATATTGACCTATGAATATTCAGGTACCTAAATTTCATGTCAATGGAACCTATATATCATCAAAAGTAGGACTGCCATGATCCGTGAAAAAGCACACATAAATAAAAATAGCAGAAGGAATAATTCATCTTTGTGGTTCAGCAACACAGAGTGGAGCTCTGTGGTGGTGTGTTAAAAAGCATGTGTTTTGGATATGTCATATCTGTACCTCAGACTAGATCTTCCATGGAAAAAACACACAGTTCACCCACAATACGTCATGAAGTTGATGTTTTGAAACAAGCCTAGAAAATTGGAAGAGTGGCATGGATTTCAGCAGTGTAAGTAAATTAAAATAGCCCCTTTATTAATTGAAGAAAGTACAACGCCAAGAACCTGCACCAAACTAAGCAGTATTTCTGTGACTTTCTGAAAAACTTGAAAGTCATATTCTGCCTGACAGAAATGGAAAAAAGGTAAAATTGAATACAACAGAAGTTTTTTAAATGTTTCCTTTTGCTAGTTACACACATACCAGTGAAGTAGTACTTTCAGCATCAATGCATACAACTGCCTAGGGAATAAAGAACAGAAGAAACTATTTCAATAATTTTTTGCAAATCTGTATAATGTTAAGCATAAATGTGAACCAGAAAATATTCTCCTATTACAAAATCAGCAGTACACCATTTTTTATTATCTCTGTTATGGTCATGTACAAAAGCTTTAATCAAGGATAAATGTCTCATTCCCTGAAGCACTATAAACCCATCCATAGTAAAGTCAGCTATTTAATGAATTAAGTATCTGTAGGCATAACTACTGGTAAAGTTAATTAATATGTGATATTTTAATCACGATTAAATTTAGTTGTGTTCAATACTGTGCAGACGCACACAAATCATGGTTATTTTTTACATAAAGACATTCAGATTTCAGTCACTACTTGATGCAAGATACCCAAGTTGATAAATCAGCGCTGGTGTATACAATATGTTTAAATGGATCTATATGTCTGTCTGTGTATGTCTGCGAAAAATAATAATATCATTGAAGATACATGGATGATCCCCTATCAAACAGGCAAGTCTACAAAGGCGCTAATAGATAGATCTATGAATGAGTACTTGCATAACAAAGAAACAGTAGACAGTGGCAATTATTAGGCAAGATTTAGAAAATATACATCAGACAGAACAGTGATTATGTTTAGCCTGGAGGACCAAAGTACAGGGTGAAAAAAGACTGGAAAACAAGTCTGGTAAAGAAAAACTACTGAATATAGATAGGGTAGAGGAAGTAAAACAGCTTCTGGAGAAATGACCATGGATGGATAAAACTTCTGAAAAGATTATGAAACCTAATAACAGCTTTGAAAGCCATTGCAAGGTATTAAAATAGATATTAGATAGCCACGTGGAAGATATTGGAAGCCCCATGCCTTTGGTGGGCTATCCACTTGCAAAGCTCAGCTCATACAATGATTTTGTGTGTGTGTGTGTGTTTTAGATAGAGATCATATCACTTCTGCCCGTCAGATGGAAATGTGTAAATCTATATATATCATATATGATTTCTTTTTTCTCTATATTCTGACCAGAATATGAACAAAATACCATGAATATGAGCGTGGTATATACAAGGGTGATGGAAAAGCTCTGCTGCAGGGCATTGTCACACTTTTAGACCAAGAGAATCAACAAGCATAGAATCCTATGAATTTTATGAACGCAAATGAAACTTTCTGCAATTTGAATCATGACATGTTGAGTATTCTCATTCCACTATTGTATTTTAAAGTGTGAGGAATCAAGCATAATTGCTACCTAGACTAAATTTAAGCATATGTATCAAAAAGCCATGAGACATACTCTTAACAAAAATCTTGCAGGCATAAGAAAAACAAAGTGGACAAAATGTATTGAAAAAATAGGATTCATTTAAAAGGAATGCATTTATTGTATTGACCTGTTGATAGAGATGTTCTGACTGACATGTAAAAGATATTCTACATGGTAACAGCACACTTAGACTGACTTCTATTCTAAGGGAGCAGAGAGTCATTATTAGTCCTTTTCTGCAATTCAGAATAAAAACTGAAGAATGTTCATTACACCGACTGATTACCCTGATTTTTCGTATGACTTGTAAAGACTGAAGAGCTGGGTGCTCATATGTGCTGAAATGCACAAGCTCTATATACCTGCCATTTGAATATTCGGGGTTACACAATTAAAATGTAAAAAAGAATGCTGGAGAGGAGTACCTGAAGGGCCCTGCAAACATCAACTTCTTACCTCAATTTTTTCCTTAGGGTGTAAATGATTTGGTGAAGAACAGAGTTCAGAGGCAGTAAAATGTACTGATGACAGAAAATAGGAAAAGGAAGAAACCTCTGCATAGGCACAGGAACAAAATAGACAAACTAATTTGCATGGATTACTCTCAAGTGGCTCATCCATCTCAGCAGAGAGAAGTGCAAAATAATTAGACTAGGGATTCAAATAATCAGACACCACCAGGCAGGAGTCACAATATCGAGTAGCTGTGTGATTTGAACACATGTAATAGAAGGTTTGGGCAAATTAATATATGAAGCTCCAGAGTACTTTTCGTCACTGGACAATGGGAGCTATATGGATTGCAATTTTGCACAACTGCCAACTTGATTTTATTTTTGCAGCTTGTAATATTTATTTTTACAGCTTCATAAATCTTTGTGACTTTTGTTTGTGGCTATAGTTTGTGACTAAAAAAGCCCTTATCTGCCATGTATTGAAAATATTCTGTAAATCGGTATAAGCAACCTGAAGATCCTGACAAGGAGAGAAAATCAGCGGTTTAGATTCTGAAATCTTCTTGATATTGACATGTCTTAGAATAATATGACCAGAATTTTGAGATTGTACTTGGTTTATCAGCATGGCCAGAAAAGAAACGGGCACTGAATACTTCCATGCAACAGGTACAGCTACAGTGGAAGTGTACCAGGACAAACTGCATAATGGTGGTTGGTTTGGTCAAAAAAGGGAAGAAAGGGTCTGAGATGTAATATGTGCTTCTATTTTTTGTAATGGGAAAATTATACTGTTAGGAGCCTGATTAGCATTTGATCTGCACTGTTCTGGTTCTGTGGGCTTTATGATTATAGGTATACAAACTTTCCCATAGTTCTGGCTGTTCTAGCTATATTTAAGGTGTGGAACATTATTATAAACTGCAGAACATTATAAATTAATGCTAACTATAAGGTCCTGAAGGGACCAGGATTTTAATGCTAACTGTTATAAAGTATATATCATAGGTTTCACAGGAAATAACTAAGTTCAGAAGTTATTGTGGATATGTGGAATAGCTTTGCATGTATGTGAATTTATAGCTCATGAAATTATTGTTTCATCTGTCCAAAAAATACAAGTGAGTAAACTGCTACTATAACAATGGTGTCTGATGGACAGAGGCAGCTCACACTGTTGTAAATGTAATTAAATACACAACAAAGCGACTGTACATCTGTGACACGATGAACAGCACATTATTGGAACTGCTACACAAAACAGATTTGTCTGAATACTACAAAAAGTGATTTACAGAGATTTTCAAGATTTTTCTGTGTTTCTCAGAGAGTTATGCTATTGATTGTTATTTATTAATATTCATATGGTCATTGACTTGTACCTGAAAATGTTTGCATATTGCCAAGATGTCACTAATTTCTCTGATTCTAACATAAAAGAGAGCTTGTCAGAACAGTTTTAATTAAGTGCATCATTTTCTAAACCATTTATTTGTCCTCTGTCCATTTAATTAGAGAGCAGAAACAATACAATGTTACATGATAAATTTGACACAATAAATAGGAAACAGAGACTGAGGAAGGTCTGTGAGAGAAACAAGTATATTATGATCAATTCATTATCTTACATTTACACACATTGTGCATTTAATTACAATTTGCAGAAAATGTTTGAAAAAAGCAGGATTTGTTCATGAACAGAGAGTTAAATATGAAATATCAGACTCTGTGCATACCTTAGTTTCATTGACCTGTTTGATGAATGAAAAACAAACAAATTAATTAAGCGATGAAATACCATGTCACTACAACTGAATGTGTCCCTACCCTTGTAGGCACAGCACCTGTGCTAATGTGACCCTATTACAGCATTAACTTTATCTAATAGATCTGAAAGTGGGAGGTAAAAATGAAGTTCAGCATGTTGCTCAAATTGTCAGTGTATGTAGCATGAGGTAGGTCTGGGAAATCTAAGGAGAAACAGAAAAGCTGCATCATCAATTCAGAAAGTGCTTTTAAAGCTTCTGGTGGTAGAAAGAGAGCCAAAGCCAAAGCTTTAATAAAATTTGACTTTGTGCCATATTCCTTTCCTGTATGACAAATACTCAAACTCCTCTGTAAGCAGTGTGATATTGCAGAAGGATAAGGCAATGCCACAAGTCATGTAGAAAAACATGAACTATAATTTTTAGGAGATTTGTATATGTAAAGAAAAGGAGCTCCAGTAAATATATGCAAATAATATTATGGTTTTCTCACTTTAAAGATTTAAGGGAGAAATTCAGCAGGGTTACCTTACTATCTTGTCACAAAATACAATATACTTCTTTATCAGATTTCATTTTAATTTTTTATTTGAACCAGTTTTGCAAAATTCCTGATGTTCATAATTTGCAATGAAATCAACTTTTTAAAATTTTCTAAAAAAGCTGAAATATGGAAGTTGCAATTTTTACTGTTATGTAAATAACAGTACATATTCTACAATAAGACTGAACTTTTAAATTGTTAATATGTTTCCTAACCTTTGCAGAACTTAAATAATAAAAACCCTCTGAAAGCTACTAAAACCATTCTGATGTTTTGAATTGGAAAAAGAAAAATACATTTTCAAAATTTCCCAGTAAAAAATATAAACACATTTTGATTCAGAGGTCTTGAAATATTTCATTCTGCATAATTTCATTACGCTATTTTCAAATCATTAGGATCTACCTTATTATATATCATTAAGATTAACTTGTCAAAATGCTATTTAAAACAAACTGAAGATAAATATAACTAATCAAAACACCAATTATTATGATTATTGTTTAATTGAAATTATATATTTCAACTCTATTTATAATATTTAATTTAAAATGTGCTAGGTTATGTGATTAAAAGCTAATCACAGGGAACACAGCTGCCCAGGTACTCAGGCAGAGGAGCCCTGGTGACCTGATAAGTGAAATGACATCGCAGAACCAGCTTCTCCAAAGACCATCAGAGCAGACTAATTAGACCATTGACCCCACTGGGAAACCCACCAGGATGAGTCAGCCAAAACCCTTCTCTCCGTAATGCCATCCAGGCTATCAGGGGTGATTGCCTGAACTATGGATGCAGGAGAAAGAGCATTTTGGGACTCTGTAAAGCTTCTGATATGGCTTAAAGGGATTGTGGGAATAAGCAAGACTCATTATGGAATGCTGTACCGGGGCTGACTGGACTGGAGTTAACTTCCTCCATAGTAGCCGATACGGTGCTGTGTTTTGGATTTGTGACTAAAACAGCATTGAAAACACACTGTTTTTTTGGCTACTGCTGAAAAGTGCTTGCACAGCATTAAGGGTTTCTCTTTTTCTCACCCTCCAGTGGCCTTCAGTCCTGAGCAGCCAGAGGAACCGGATCAAGTTGTCCTTGCTGCTCACGTTTGTGTGGGTGTGGTGCCTGGTGGTGTGGGTGCCCTCAGAGGCACTGTTTTCTCTCTGCGTTGGTCTGCATGGCCAGCTGTGTTAGCAGTGTGTGTGTGCTATTGGGAGTACAGGCTCAGCCTTGCCACTGGCTGGACCTGTGGACATGGAGCCACAGCAGCCTCACATCTATGGGGCTGGGACTAGAGGGGGCCACCTGAGTCCTGAAGTCCGACAGATGTGGCATCCTCTAACAACATAAGGTCGCTGCTCTTTACTGAGATGCCCATACCAGGGGACACTAGTGAATTTCTGAAAACCTAGCTGTGCAACTACTTACCTTGGTGTCCTCAGTGCTCTTGTGTATTCTAGAAATGGAGCACCATCCTTTTACAGTCTTCTGTCCTGAACCTTATTTTATTTCCTTATTTAGGTAACTCTTGCAGATAATACAGTCTCCTCTCTGACCTGTACAGCAAGTTCCTCTCAGCTTCAGCTGATGTGGCAACTGAAGATTTCCTCTCAGCTAGGAAAAAAAATCCTTTGTTCCTTCCTTGAATTAACCTCTGTTTTTAGAGGTCTTCACTAGCCCTTTGTCCGTTTCTTCTCTCTCTTAAATATTTTCCATTTCTATTCTCCTAAGCCTCTGAAGAGAAGTACTTTATTTCAGGTTGGAAGTGCAAGGTTTACTCATTTGTTCATGGATATTCATCATCCTATCTGACAACTGTTAGAGATGGCAGTCAATACCACTGTTAACATCCTTACTGGCACTGCTAGAAGGCCAGTGCAGGAATCAAAGACATTACCATAACAGAAATTTGAATAGAACTCTTAATCTCAACATTGAAAATAAATGGGGAATTTGTTAACCTATAGAATAGGATCCTCAGTTTTATCCTAACCTGAACTTACTCATATCACATTAATAACTGGAAAAATTTGCAAACAAAAAATACATTCCAAGAAATACATGTATAATATGAGAAATATGGGACTTTTTAGGAAGATGAATGAAATTCTTATGTCAGGAATTATGATGTTAACCATTTAAATAAGATTGTAACTTCACTCTAAAAGTTTGTATATGCTCAGTTAAGACAGTGATTCACTATCCCATTTTCCGTTTAAGAAAGGAAAACAGAAAGGGACATATTTAGGAGGCAGTAATAAACACCAGTAGAAGTTGGAAGTGTAACTTATAGTACATCATGGGAAAAGTTTCCCTTTTAAAAAGAAAACTACTGAAATCTATTTAAACATTTTTCATTTCTCTAAATGCTGTCCAGATTATACATCAAATATTCTGTGTTTAGAAGGTTTGCTTTTTGTCCTTGAAGATGCTATAAAAATACATTTTTCTGAACGCCCAATTAGAATGAAAAAAATTACTTTTTCTTTCTTTTTTTCCAATATATTCTATTTTATTGTAAGCCCAGAGGTTCAATACGTGCTTTTAGGCAGAGTGTCGTAGTTAGCTACCAGTAAAATAAATTCAGATCAATGATACAAGACATTATTAAACAGTAACTGACCCCTCTGGGATTCTTTTTAAAAGAGCTATTGCAGTCTCTGGGTGCATTACTTTTCTAAAGGTGAGAATTGACTCTGCCGTACAGTAAGTGAACCTCATGAGGTCGTGCTGTTCCTATGCTGAGTCTGATTTTCATCTAAAGCTATTTTTTGGTGGATTTTTTGTGTCAGGAACAACCACAGCCAGCTCTTTGTGGTTCCCATCCAGTAGTGGAGCTGGAAGATACACATATTTCTGTTCATACTTTGTGACAGCTGATTGGCAAAGGTCGCTTTTCTACACTGCACTGAAGTCCTATTGAAAAAGTGTCAGGAAGGTTATATACTCTGTTCAAGAGGTTTATATTGAACCATTTTTACCATATCTTTTATTCCATATATCAAGAAAAAATTTTGAGCTGTTTATAAAAGACACTGTTTGGGCTATTTATAAAGGACATCAAGTAAGATTTAGCCTGCATGATTACAAGTCATACCTTTTACAGGTTTTTTTTCCTCCTATTCAGAAAAATTTACAAAACAACAGACTCTCAAAGAAAACAAACCCAAACTATCTATTGACTTCGACAGGTTGAGTGAGCATGAATATAGAGGAGAAAAAAGAATTTAAAGAGAGTGAGACATTCACTCGTATTAAAAAATGTTTTGGACAACAGAAAAGACATTATGATATTATAAATTATTAAATATAATAAAAGAGAGATGTTACAAAACATTTTAAAAGAGAAACTGATATGAACATTCATGTCTTTGCTCCTCTACAACCAAATATGCCTGAAGTCATTCAAGTATCTACCAGCAGGCACCTCCCTTTGCTACTCCAGAGCACCACTGCGGACACAGTGCAGGGGCAAAGATCCCCACTAGATGGTAGTGGCACCACTAATTGCTGATCTTTCACCTTAAAACTTTTTTTTTAATTACGTTGACACTTGCATCTTCAAGATTATAATTAAAACACGTTATTTTTAAACCAATTATAAGCCCACAAAAGTTACTAATAAATTTAACAAATACTGAAATTTCCATCCTGTGGGAAAGCATTTTACTAGCACTTGTTGTTGGGCTAAACGGAACCTAAAATAAAATATGGAAACATTTGCATGACTGAAAGTACTGGGAAATTCAGAAATCACGACAATAAATGAATATATGCAAAAAAATAATCTTTCACTTTGAGTCAATTGAAGATTAAACTACGCTTTCCTATAATGTCCTAAGAATCATCATTTAGGGAACTGGTATTCTGTTCTTCTCTAATGTCTTCAGTCCTTGGCTGACTTACACTTTTCAAGACTCATGATGCTGCTTTATCAGAAAAAAAAATGATACACTGTAATTCAGAAAAAAAAGTCATCCCAGAAAGCTCATGAGAAAAAATGGTTCAAGCTACAATTTTCAAGAGACATGTTGCCATAAGAAGAGAGTACTATTTATTATTAAATGGTTTGAAACCAAAAGTTTATAATCAGTTCAATAAATGGAAATATTTCAATTCACATCCAACTATTTCCGGACACACTGAATTGGTTTAGAGAAAAAGTATCAGCAATTTTTTCTACACAAAATAATATTTCCTATTGGGAAATCATTTAAGGAGACATCCCCAGCCTGCTCTAGTGGATATCAGTTGTATGTTACGTACTTTGGCATGTCTTGATGTTTTTCTGCCATTACCATTACATTGTGTGTGTGCACTAGCTATCCTGCTCTGCCATGTTTTTAGAAGGACCTCTAAGACACTCTGACCTCTAAAATAGCCTTCATAAACCTTTTTCAAATTGTTTTTTTCTTTCTGAAGAACTCCTATTCATAGCCCATTAGTTTTTTACAAAAAATCCGTATTAATCTGTGATTTCATGCAATTATGTTAGTCTACTCATTTTACAGAAGCTTTCAGTAACTCAAGGTTACTGCTTCTAGATTTTTTGGTGCTTGACAAACTGGAAGCAGAGGAGGCTGGAAGTAATAGCAACAAGCTAGGAGATAATACCAAGGAGGAAACAAAATCAAATTAAATATGTTGGGTCCATGCCTTGGGCACAGTCTGAAGATCCTAAGTCGAATAAAACTCTATTCACAACTAAATCCAGTTCCCTGATGCATCTGCAGATTAAGAATGGCTTGTCTCCTCTTCTAGAAATTACACTAATTGTTTCCTCAGGGAGGTAAGTGATGTATATGCGAGCTGTTATGTCTGTGGGCAGATGTTTTCTTTCATGGGAGAGACTTCAAGGAGAGCATTCTCTTTTCCTGGCTGTAGCTATTGAAGATCACCAAAATGGAGTTATGGTAATCTATCCTGCCAACTTCTGTTATAAATAATGTAGGTTTCAGTGTGATTTATGCATATTTCCAGGGTACAACACAGGTAGTAAAACCATGCACACAGTGAATTCTCCACTAAGTGTTTAAGACAGCTTCACAGGGCTTTTGCCCTAGGAAAGAATGCAAAGTATGGCCAGGAGGAGATGCATTGTCTTCAGATCTCAGCTGAAATATCTGCAGTCTGTAATCTGTGAAACAATTTTGTTTCCCTGAAACAACAAGAAATGTGGAGAGATCCCTGCAACTGAGCAGTGCACTCTGTTGAGTTTCTCTTTCTGAGAAAACAATACCCTAGCATTAACAGCTTTTTATTTTTTTGATTCCTTTTGTTTTTCTGTGATGTATGTGGTCAGAGGATGCCACATCTGGTGGACTTCAGGATGCAGGTGGCCCCCTTTAGTCCCAGCCCTGTAGATGTGAGGCTGCTGTGGCTCCATGTCCTCAGGTCCAGCCAGCGGCAAGGCTGAGCCTGTATTCCCAATAGCGCACACACACACTGCTAACACAGCCAGCTGCACAGACCAGCAAAGAGAGAAAAATGGATATTTGCTCAATGAGATATGTTCTGTCTGAGTGCCTTGTCCCCTCCTAAATTTCAGGACAGATAGTGAAAATAAAAGGTCTATTAGATCATCAAAGATGGTCTTGGACTTACGCAGATGTCTAAACTCTGAACCGTGATTCTTAATTCTCTGCTTAATTCCCAACTAATACTGGAGGTCCATAAACTCAAATAATGCCTCAGTTGCCACTGGCATCTAATGTTCCATTTCTGTAAATGACCATAATATTTCAGGCCTGACTCTGTGGGGCAACTCATTGCCTGTATGGTGCCTAAATCTAATCCACATCTACAAACTAAATGGGGCAATGCTTATCTACCAAAGGAGAGCAGAACTAGTAGCTGTAGGATGGAATATAGTTCTCATGGAATATAAAGGATTTATTTTAAACTACCGGCATCTGAGTGACCACAGCTCTCACTCAGGACCACAAGACCCAGATTCAATTTTCCTCTTTCCCTGGGGAGATGTGAGTTCAAATTGCCTGCCTCCCTCATTTGGAAGTAAACTTCTCCTGTTGAAGCCATGTAATTGTGAAGAAAAGCCAGCTGGGCCAGAAGGAGAACTGTTATGTGTCATTTAGTAGTTATGGCAGTCTCCTGGACTGTGATATTTAAAGTATGTAAACCAAAGAAGGGAGCTCAAACCACACCAGCTCTAGCATGACTTGTAAGTTTTTCTATGGCTCTTTTCTTCCTCTCACTCATGTCCTGAAAGGAAAGAATAGCACATTTCATTTTTCAAAGAAAAATCATAGACCTTTGTCTTACAGAGAAGTTTCTGCAGACAGTCCTGCAAGGAAGTATACACCTTGTTGAAATAATGCACCCTAGTGATACAGAGAAAAGGCATATGAGCTTATTTCAGCTTTTCCATCTCTAGGTGCTCAATACCTAGCTTGTCCAGTATTTAACTTTCTTCAGGCATCATATTGAGGGTCTTGATCCTCAACACATTAGTCTGGATTCTACTCAAAGAAGCAGGAACTTCAAAATTACATGTTTAAAGTCTCTGCATTGTGGTACACAACCATTTTTTCAAACTAGAGGCCTTTGATCTTTTATTATGCACAGAATGTTCCCATCTGAGACGTTAGTGGATTGATTTTTTTATAAAAAGGAGTGTGCAAATAAAAGCATAAATTATGTGTCAGAGTGATCAGTTTGGAATTTCTCAAATTCCAGCTGCAGGTTTTCGAAGTCATAATTGCAGTATTAGCTAAAACAGCTAGCACTATAGCTAGAAACTAGGAACAACAAAACTCCCAACATTTTTCTCAAGGGTTATTAAAGCCATATATATAGTAAGGTTCTTATTTAACTGTAACAAGATGCTTTAGTGTATAAGTTATACTTTAGCCTAAGTTCCTACAAATAACTGATAATCCTGCTGTTATACAGAAAGACTGCTCAACTCATGAACTTATTCTAAATATCTTGCAACCTAGGAAAATTAATGGGGGAATATGACAGCTTCATGTAGCAATTTATACTCATTAGCATTAAAGTGTATCGTGCTGAAGAGGCATAGAGAGAGTCAGTGTCTTGTTTTAGTTTGTTTGGGGGGGGTTGTTTTTGCTTTTGAATTTGTTTTTTTTTGCAAAGGAACTCTTCTTTCATATACAGCCATAGCTAGGGGGGATATGTTTTAAAATTTAAATTTTTCCTAAGTTTAAGATTAGATAAAATACTTATATATAAACCCCTCTTTTGCCTGAGGACAAGAAAGTGACTCCCCCACACCTTTCCCACATATATCTTAATGTTTATGCCAATCACTGACATCAGGGTAGGTGCCAATAACACTTTTCCAGATGGCTGTCATTTTAAGGTACAACAAAAATATAGATCCTAGAAGCTACTAACACCCTTCATGATTATTCTTTTGAAAGTCTTCTGTGAGGACATTGTAATCACTTAAAGTAGAATACCAAAGGGGATTCTGAGTGGCCTTGGGGAATCCTCAGCAGACTTCTGAGCTGTGATGGCTTATGCAAATATTTCTTACTGGCTCTCTTTTATTGTCTTAGAAGAATCTATGCTCTTCTCCTTTCATATCATAGAGTATTGGAGCTCTGGAAAATAATATGTAATGAAGGTCTTACAATACCTTGTGGTTTTGTACTACTTTTTGCTTTGTTTCTAGAATTGTTAAATATGGGAAAATGTTTTCATGTTAAAAAATGTTTCTAGCCTCATGAATGAGGGAAAAAGGTGGAAAATTAATGCATTTTTGGGAAAAAAGGTGGGAAACAGTATCTGAAGTATTTTAGGTGCTCAAAACCAAAAAGTGAAAGAAAACAACTCACAAATTGTTATTTCATCAATAATTCATGACATTGCAGCAAATTTCCTTAATTTTGGAAAGTTGTTTCATGTTTTCTGAGCACTTTGAAGTGGAAATACTAAAGAGCTACGAGATACAGTGTATCAACTGTAAAAATTTTGAATAGTTGGTTGTTTTCAAATGAAAAATACAAAATACTAACTAAGATCTCTGAAAATCGAAGGGAAAGTTTGATTAATTTTTTCAATTCAGCTTATGCTCATTCAACTGCAAGGGTTTTCCATTAAGTCTTCAAACTGTGAGTAATTAGAAACTGCTGTGAAAGAAAGATTATATTACTTGCACAATTTTTACCACCTTTACTGATAATCAAGCCTTGACAAAAGACCATCATCATCAAATATGATTGAATACCTCAATACAGAGTCATGTTTGTGGTATTCATCCAGTGTCAAATTCTGTCGTTAGTAATTATGTGGATACAATGTCAAGAAGACTAGAAAGGAATGTTTTGCAACTCAGATTTTCAGATGCAATCTGCAAATTATTGTACCATGGGAAACCCTATGTTTTATAGAGGGCTGTTGGTGGCTGACATTTTTAAGACTTCAGGTCTCACAAAATGTTGAGAACATCTTTCAAATATGTTTTTTTCATCTAATATAAGAAGCAGGAACTTGAAGAAGGTTCCTCTGGAGAAGGGTAACAAAGGAAGAGAAAGATATAGAGAAAAAGCTTTGTTTTCTTTTCTGTGAAATGCTCATGTATTAACATGAAAATGACCACGAGATTATATAAATAGACCTAAATAGAACAGAACCCAAACTCCCTTTTTTTTTCAGCAAAAAACAACTTCTCTAAAAAAAGAACAGGGCAAGCTGGGGATTAGAAAGAAACTTTACTCGTAGATTTTTTTTCCCCTTGGTTATATCTGTTTTTTAAAATCTTTTTTGGAAGCATCCAGTACTAGTCACTTTTTAGAAACAGGATGCTGGGGTGGGTATTAGCTGATGATGGGGGTGATGACTGTAGCACTTAGGAGCCATCACAATGGACTGGAAATTCAGATTCTGTCTATTTAGGCAATTATTGTGTTCTTCTAAAAAATATACTTCACACTTCTCTAACATTTCGTTCCTGTTTGGGATCTGAAATTACTGTATGAGTGTGTATAAATAAGATTATCCAGATTTTTATAGTCAGAGAAAGTGGGGCACTAATGGCTTGCTTAGCCTGTGGCAGAGTTGAGAATTAAACTAGCATTTTTCAACTGCTAGTTTCAGTAGAAAATATAATCTCCTGTATTTGTTACCTTTTTTGGAATTTGGGAGGTTGGGGGTTTTTTCACTCTTAATGTTAATACAGTTTTTGTTATAGTAATTATGTAGCTATGGTAGCCTAGGGTCCAGTTTGCAGCCAGCTGTAAATTACTAGTGCAATAGCCATTTCTCCCATTTTTTAGATGTAAATGGCTAGCCCATGGCTATCTCAGCTACAGAAGAAATAAGCAGACCTGAGAGAAAGTTTCTGATTTGCAGCTACATACTATGTTATTTAAGTGTGCATACATCCTTGGATATAAGATGGATTTGGAAAAAGGCTTCAAAGCTCATCTTTCTTGGCTAAAGGGGTTAACTTGTTTTAAATCATGGCATATATAATCCTGTCCGTAAAACAAATAACACCACATTAGTCTGCAAATACTTTGGGAAATTCAGCTCTTAAGAAGCTCATGATAAAGTTTAGTATTTTTCCAGTTTATATTCTTAAAGTCTACTTGCCAAAGAAAGAGAATAATACTTAATTCTTTCAAATATTTTAAAAATCCTAACCTAAACTGCATAACTGATACTATTAACAAAAATGTTTATGTTCTATAATGATTCACAGTGCTAGAAGACTGTAAATCTTTTCTTTAACCAAGATGTTAGAATATATACTATCAAAGCAGTTAAACAGTTGTGAAACCTTAGAACAGCAGAACCATGCATCTGAGTGTGGAACTCAGGAGAAATGCAGAGGGGAAACAGAAAAAGAGGGAATATGGAGAATTGATATGTCAGTGTACCTGGGCAATTAAGCAGGTGAAACAAAAAAATACTGATGCATCAGTCAGCTCCATGTATAGACAGATAAAGACATGAGCTTATATATTATTAATGTGGAATACAGTATTTGGGCAGTTTACTCCGCTCTTTTCCACCCTCAATGTAACAGCCACATTTATATGACTGTATCACTTTGCTGGACCTGGGGGATCACCCTTCCACTGAAGTATTTTCTCATTTATTTTCTCCAACTCCAAAGACTACCTTTTTTCCCAGCTGGAAGCTGAGAAATGCTTTGTCATTCCCTTGGAGTCTGCCTTCTTTGTCCAGGAAGGCTAGTGTCTTAGGAGAAGTGAAAAGTAGTAGCAAAAATTTTCTGTGTACAGAAAACCTTTGTGAATAAATTGCTTGAACATTGTCACCGGCTGGAGTCAACCTTTGCTTGTTCATGACTATGCAAAGTTCCATTTCTATCAGTTTGAAAGTCCAAGTCATGTTTATCTGCTTTCATTTATCAGAGATGTGTTACTCCCCTGTGCACCTACCTAGTTTTATTGGGTTTGATTATTGCAGTTGCCCTTTTACATTTAATTGTTAATGCTGTGAGTATCATCAAAATTAATTTGTGTCTCATGGAATGTAGTTTGGTTGAATTCTTGCCTTTTGGATTTCTAAATTTGGTTCCTTGTGTGGGTCTCCTACTAATAAGGTATGAATCTGAAACACACATTTCCTGATTTGATTACAGTTTCTTACAAAACAAATTTATGATATGATTTTCATAGATTGTGTTTTATAAAAACTAACTGTAATGGTGATGCAGCTGCAAAAAGCCATGCTTTTGGGCAGGTGCCTTTCTACTTGGTCTGCAAATCACAGCTCAGGCTTATGATGTCCAAATTATGATGAATTTTTTTTATTAATAATCCTTACTGTTACACGTTTGGATGGCATGGAAAACTGTTATTAATATTCCCTACAATAATATGTGATGTATGGCAAAACTTACATTGTCTTTTCCAAAATTAACCTAGGATTACTAATAAAAAATTCAGTAGTCTGTCTTTTTTTTTTCTTTTGCAATTATAGTGGAAGACTTAAATGGAAAACACAAATTAGCAAGATGGAAAACAAAAGTTTGGAATAATAAAAAGAAAGATTCAAGAATGATTTAAAAACAGAGAGGCAAGGACTGTGTTCTACATTTTTAAATGAGATCATATTCTTATTTTATTGATGTCACAGTAGCAACTTAAGACACATTAAAGGGATTTGATTTTCTGGGAAGTAGATTACTCCATTTTCAAAGCTGGACATAAATGAGCAATCTAAAACCTAGAATCACTTCTGTAAATGAAGGCTTACATACTGACAATTAGAACAAAGAGGTTAGGAATCTTTATAAGAAGATCTCTTCAAGAGATTCTCTGCCCATGCAAGAGATGCAAAGCACAAGGCAGGTCCTCGTCTTCAAGATTTGGCTGCAGCATGCTGTGGTTCTCTTAGAGTCCACGTGGAGTGCTTTTCTTGCCAGGGAAAGGAATGTACGGGCAGGGGCCTTTGTGCATCTGATCTCATTCCAATATGGGGTTAAAATATGCCTGGATCACTTATATGGGCCTAGGGACTAAGATGTGCTCCTGGATGGTGTACTCTATATACAGCTCTGTGGTGGGTTGACCCTGGCTGGATGCCAGGTGCCCACCAAAGCCGCTCTATCACTCCCCCTCCTAAGCTGGACAGGGGAGAGAAAATATAATGAAAGGCTCATGGGTCGAGATAAGGACAGGGAGATCACTCACCAATTACCGTCACGGGCAAAACAGTCTCGACTTAGGGAAAAATTAGTTTAATTTATTGCTAGTCAAATTAGAGCAGGATAATGAGAAATAAAACCAAATCTTAAAACACCTTCCCCCCACCCCTCCCTTCTTCCTGGGCTTAACTTTACTCCTGATTTTTCGCTACCTCATCCCCCCCCGAGCAGCGCAGGGGTACAGGGAATGGGGGTTTGGGTCAGTTCATCACACGTTGTTTCTGCCGCTCCTTCCTCCTCAGGGGGAGGAGGACTCACACTCTTCCCCTGCTCCAGCGTGGGGTCCCTCCCACGGGCCACAGTCCTCCACGAACTTCTCCAACGTGGGTCCTTCCCACGGGCTACAGTTCTTCACAAACTGCTCCAGCATGGGTCCCTTCCACCGGGTGCAGTCCTTCAGGAACAGACTGCTCCAGCGTGGGTCCCCCACAGGGTCACAAGTCCTGCCAGCAAACCTGCTTCAGCGTGGACTCCTCTCTCCATGGGGCCACAGGTCCGCAGGTCCTGCCAGGAGACTGCTCCAGCATGGGCTTCCCACGGGGTCACAGCCTCCTTCAGGCATCCACCTGCTCTGGTGTGGGGTCCTCCATGGGCTGCAGGTGGATATCTGCTCCACCGTGGACCTCCATGGGCTGCAGGGGGACAGCCTGCCTCACCATGGTCTTCACCACAGGCTGCAGGGGAATCTCTCTGCTCTGGTGCCTGGAGCACCTCCTCCCCCTCCTTCTTCCCTGACCTTGGTGTCTGCAGAGTTGTTTCTCTCACATCTTCTCACTCCTCTCTCTCACTGCAACTGCTACTCCCCTGTAACTTCTTTTCCCTTTCTTAAATATGCTATCCCAGAGGCGCTACCACTGTCGCTGATGGGCTCGGCCTTGGCCAGCGGCGGGTCCGTCTTGGAACCCGCTGGCATTGACTTTATCGGACATAGGGAAGCTTCTAGCAGCTTCTCACAGAAGCCACCGCTGTAGCCCCCCCGCTACCAAAACCTTGCCACGCAAACCCAATACAAGCTCATATGTCCTAAAAGGAGCCACTTCACCACTCTGCATTTCCATCTGTTTGATGGTGCCTCATTTCACATCTGAATTCAGAAGAAATTTTCTGGGCACCTTCTCTCCTCCAGTTCAGTCTGATAAAATGTTGGCAGGCATTCCTTTCTTCATCTGCTTATGCAAGGTGAGTGTTTAAGTGTGCAACAGGTTGATAAGAGAGATCCATGGTGACTGAGAGAAAAGATACAGGCCTCTGTAAGAATGCCATTTCCTTGTCTATACTACTTGCCAGCACTTTATTTAAAGAAAAGAACATTAAATTTCCTCTGGTATATCACTACAGTGTCAGTTAAACAATCTCAAGTGTCCTTAAGTGCTAATTGATGGAGCTGCTTGGAAGTGAGTTTGGTTGTTTTAATCACATCATGTCTCTTCCAAGCTCATTTCTCTGAGCATGGATAAAGTTTTCGTAGCTGATCTGCACTTTGTTTCATTGGTAGCATGTGTGTCTTAGAAATACAATTCTGTACCTCTATTCCATGTATTCATACGGGCTTTTTATTTAACAACATCCCTGACATTAGGAGGGGAAATTATTCTTTTAAAAAAGAGAGAGAATGAGAGAGAGAGAGAATGCTCTAAATTAGCAGGATGTACCTGGAAAAATTATGTGGCATTTTAAGTGGAGAGGAATACTCTACTAATCAGAAAACCCTTGGGAATATTCAGCCAATGAAATCCAGTGATTGACTGTATGTTGCTAACTTACTGAATTTAAATAGATTTTGACTCACTTCAATAGTGGTCATAGCAACAGATCATTCCATTTGGAGAGGAGAGGGATGTAGAGGAATACTGTGCTTGACATATGTTTAGACTTAAACAGGCACAGACACACAGAGAGATATAGATATAAATATCTAAAAACATGCTTTGCAAGAGCCATATAATCTTTTTACAACCTGTTAGGAGCTTTGCCCTCAGCAGTACTTGGAGTCCACACACTCAAAGATATAAAAATGAGAACAGAATCATTCAGTTTTGCTGCAGCATGTCATATCCTGACTTTGTTCTGCTCAGCAAACAGTCTTTAAATCAATTGTAGATTAATCATCAAACAAAGTACATAACCAAAATTATATGTGAGTAGGTTAATACAGTTTATGTTGATTTTAAATATATGATTTTTAAAAGTGAAATCTGAACTTGTAAACAGAAAATGACTTCTGATTTACTTTTACTCTATGTTTTGTTTAATCAGAAGGGCTTGGGTTGTAAAAAGTAACATGTCAACATACCACCCACGCAGTGATATTTTAAACACTCACTACCACAGCAACACGATGCCCTCATCACTGATGAGTTCCTGAGGTAAATTGGTTCCGGAGGCTTCATTTATGAGCCAAAAAATTTTTTCTATGTTACAGTGACAGTTTGGGACTAAAGGTTCCCATTTCAGTAGGTACATCAATAAATGAGAACAATTATAGGTGTATGTACCAATCTTTGAAAGCAAAATAGATGCATTAAAAGTCAAAATGCTTGAGAGGATGACACAGTAGTGGAATCACACTCGTTATTGGAATAATCCTACAGGAAGCTTTTATGCTACATCTAGTTAAGATACTTACTTAGTCCCCGTTAGCATCTGAATAGCTTAGTGTCTTTATTATTCTTGTGATAATAATATTAATAATAATTTTTAATAATTGGCAATAGCACTGTTTTACACCTAGTGATCTAAGAGTATGGAAAAATGAATTGGCCAAAGACACAGTAAGCATTTTTCCCATCACAGATATGCACTCGAAAAGTTGGACTATTTTTCATCTGAACTGCTGCTGGAAAACATGGATGCAAAATTATTACAAGAATGTAGGACCTTATCCCACTCACTGAACAGATTTTGCTTCAGTTGGACTGTTCATAGCAATGTTTAAAAGTGCTGCCCAGAATTCTCAGTTCTCTTTACAGAAGAACTGCCTCACCTTATTAAAATTAAGAAAAAACTGTAGCAAATGCATGCTCAGAATGTTTGTCTTTTCGGACAGAAAACACATAGTATTGTGGGCCAAACTTTGTTCCTGTGAGAGCAAATCACTCACTGATTTAAACTGATTTCAAAACAAACATACAACTCCACTGATCTTTAGCAGAATATGGAAAAGCTGGATCTAGTTTTGTATAAAAAAAAATTCACCAAAATTGAGCAGTTGTTATGATTCATTAAAAACTCTGCCAACTGTTTCTTGTGACTTAGAAATTTTTTAGTCTTTGCTGCAGCAATTCGTTAATTTATTACATACAATGGTTCACAAGCTTGGCAGACCAGAAGACAGAGGCACGTGTGTTTTTTGTTTTCTACCCTGTGAAGTATATAGGGATGGTGTGAGAACATCATAGGAGAAAAAAAAAAGAAAAACTTTAGCTGTGAATCTCTCTATAGTAGTCATTCAGTATGGATAAGCACAGTTGACTGCTGGGGTCATGGCATTCCCATATGGTAACAACTACTGTGGTATTTTTTTCTTATTAATAGCCTGAGAGAGGTGCTTTCCCTCAAACCCAGTGAATCTGTCTATCACAGAGTTCACTTACCCAGAGATAGAGTGCAGAAATTCCCCCTGAGGGAGAATGCCTGCTGAATAAAAAGGTGTCACTTCTCACAACGGTTGCTTTAATGATTCTAATGAACTTTGAGACTGTGTAGCTTAGTTACATATAGTTTAAATATATATATCTAATTACAATAGAGAGAGTGCATATATAATATCTAGAATAATAATATATCATATACATATAATAGAGTTTAAATAAAGTTTATTAATGACTAGTGCTATTCATCCCTAAAAGATTAATTTTTCCTTATACATTTTTTAGTATACATTTCTATATATTTTTATATCTGAGGTCACCTTATCATAATTGGTAAGATCTTCAGCAATGAATTCTCATTAGTTAAGATTAAAAAGTTTTTGGAAACACATGCTGACAACTGTGCGAACAATTTTAAGTCATTAGTTCATAATATGAACACGTTTGGCAAATTTCTATAATCTCATGCTATGGAAAAAAACACAACGGAGTGATCGCACTAATCTGCTGATAGCAGCTGTCGTATCATTACACTGTGTAAACTTACACAAGAGGAGCTTGTAACTGCAACAGCATTGCCAACAGAAATCTCTAAAGTCCCCTTGGCATTCAGACCAACAGCTTCCAGAGTTTTCTCAATGGGAGCTTGGAAACAATGCTTACGTGTAGGAGTTTAAGGTATCTCTTTCTCTCCCTATATAGATCCTATTCTTTAAAGGGCAAATTTCAAACCCAGTACCGAGGAACAGGTTGCATTTTTACTTTTCATACAGTTTAACCTTCTTTCCAACACTGCCAGTGTTGGAAACTACAACTCTGCCAGGCATACTGAGAACAATGTACACAGCGTTACAGATTGTTAGCAACCAAAACCACTGCTTAGTCCTTTTCTGAATGATTTATTTTTTTTAATATGTCTTAAAAAGTAATTGTTCTAGATTTGTTAAGAACTTAATATTATTCCCACAGAATTATTCAGTAAAGTTGTGTCCTTCATGTAGGATAGCTCTGTCCATTTTCACAGCTTCTAGTTAGTGAAAACACTAGGACATACAAAAAAACCTTAAAAAATCTAAGACACCTTTCTCCCAAAAATTACAGAGCAAAGAAAGTTTACTTCATGATCCTGAAGTAGATGTATTCATCAGTTATCACTGGTTTTGCTACACTGTTGATGTAACCAACCATAAACCCAAATGTTTTTTAAAAGCTTCTATGAATATCTCTTTGGAAGATAATACTAACAAGGCTGTGAGCTTCTCTCTCCTTTCTTCTAAGGACCAAATCATTAGTTTCAAAGGGTGGTGGGTTCCTATTCTTATGTTCCTATGTAATCTATTGAAAAACATGCATGTCAGAGTCGTAAAATAACAAATCTCTAGCACATCTTCTTTCAGCTCTTATGAAAATGTTTCTGTTACTGACTAACATTTTGGGTATTGAGATGGAAAAACAGTCATAGAAAATCTTAGTTATGCTTAGGACAGAAAGTTTGAACTAGTTCCTCAGAATGCATTAAAAATTAGGATGGGGATTGATCAGGAAAACATCAATCACAAGATTGATCAGCAGAAAAAAAGAGCATTGTGGTAACTTTTTGGCAACTTGGTTTTTTATTAAGAAAACAAGCTGTGGCATTTTGTGCCATTAGGTTGCATGGGTAGATAAAATACAATTGAAGTAATCAACTGGAGGTCATAAAGGCATGTCTGAGTTGCTAGTATTTGCTGGGTTAAAATAACATTTCCTGACCAGTCACCTAAGGAAGCACTTAGGTTAGTTTACAGTTATCCTAGCTACAAGGAAATTCAGTAAGTCTAAAGAAATTTCAATGCCAAAAAATGAAGATACAAAACTAATCACATACTTTTCAGTCCTGCAAAAAAATATGTGATTTTTTTAAAAGATCTATCACTTCTAAAAGTAGGTCTTCAAATACTGATTAACTGAGACATAGAATATGTGGTGGAAAAAATCTTAAGCCAGAGAAACCACGTAACTAGAGAAGTTATAGCAGAATCTTTGTGAAAAAATATATACATATGAAGAGAGTAATGGAACATTGGGGAATAAAATACATCTGAAATGATAAAATGATAAAATGAAATGGGAAAATAAACTCTAGAGTTCTGAGCACAGTGATAAGTAAAAAATATGGTTGGTAGAAAATGGGTTGTATTCTTCCACATGGATAGTAAATGAGAATAAATTGTGTTGAAGTAAATGGAGTTACAATAGACTAAAAAAAAAGAGTTTGTGAAATCAGAATTTGGTCAAATCCATGAAATAAAAATAGAAGAAAAATGTCAGATTTGTCTTTCAAAGAAGTTAAAGCAAACTACAGAACTAAGATACTGAATATGTTATATGGGACAGCAGAACCAAAAGCAATGGTAGTTTTATGGGTATGTGAAAAAATTATATAGAACTATAAAAAAGATATATTCTTTTTCAAGCAATCACTCAAGCAAGATATGACATATGAGGAACTGAGGAAGGTCAAGGAAAGCCAGTTGCTTAAATATTCCAAACTACTATTTGACAGTAGTTTTTATTTGTGGGTTTGTATGAAAAGATACAAGGAATAAGATGGATCAAATTGTCTTTCAGCAGGACAGTAGCTCATAGACTGCTTCGTAAGAACATTTGTAAAAATTAAGAGACATCTATTGCTGAGTAACTGTTCTTTGGTTAAGGTGGAACAATGGATAGATATGGGTGGCCAGACTGTCTAGCTCAATATTAAATTACAAGGTATAAATCTAATTCAAAAAGGATACTGCGTGGTGATAAGGATGTATATGAATGAGCATCCCACAAAAGTTGACTAGCAGTTACAAAAAGGGAGAAACAAAACTGATGCTGTTGTCAGACAGATACCAGAGTAATATTTGATGTATTGTTGGGGAGAAAATAAAGATAAAATTATGTAATTGCTTAATGTAATTTTTGTCTTCATTATAAGGAAAATATAGATATACTTGATTCCAAAAGAAACCCAAGTCTAAAATAAAAACACCCACAGACTTTGAAAGAAGAGGTATCATTCTGTTAATCTGCTGTGTGTGTACCTGAATTTGAAAAAGTTACTGTATAACTTTGTTAAACTTGGCTCTTAAGACTTAGCTTGCTTGTTGCATATCACAGAATACGTCACAGCTTTTTTGGATCCATCGATTTTGAAGTTAGTTGAACCTGTCTTTTGGTTTTTTTAAATTTGGATTAATTGATTTTCTTTCCTACCTGTACTTGTCCTCCCATTTTAAACCTGCTTAACATCACTGGTCTGTTGCTCTCCCCTATTGTGCTTTGCTAATTTCCTGATTTTGTGTTGCAGAGTTCCCTAGGTTCTCTCTTGTAAATTACACCAAATAACAATCATCAAGGCAATAGACTCTCTCTTTTTATTCAAATAAGCACTTCAGACAAGAGAAAAATGGCAAGAGGAATAAAGATGTAAATATAATTACCAAACCTAATAGGAAAGTCAGAATAATTATTTAAAAATCAGTTGATATTTTGTAACCTCACTGAGCAAGAATTATACTGAACAAATTGCAATAATTTGAAACAGGAAATCAGGCTATTGGTATTCTTATGTTTACTTCATTGAGGCAGAGATTACGTATGTTTGAACAATGTATACCATGACAGAGAAGACCAAAGAGCATTGTAATCTCTATTTCTCACTGATGAGATCCTATGGCAGAGCTTTGGATTGCTTTTCAGAAGCCTCTCTCGCTTCCTTTGATTCTCAGATAACAAGTTCGCATCAATCTTTCCAACCAACTCCTTGAAATAAAAAGACTAAGAGAAAAGGTCTCATTCTTCGGTCATTTTATCCAAGTGACTTGTTGCAAAAGTTCTGATAATGCAAGAAGACTGCATTTCTTAAAAAAAATTGCTCTCTCATGATAGATATCTGCCCAAATTTTTAGGCAAGCTATTGGACCATACAGTCACGAAGGACAATATATGATGCAGTACTAGGATATGGTCTCAGTAACAGGATGAAGCACTTATTCCATTTGAATTTCTTAGGTATTCCTACACAATGATAACGTGTTAGTATCAGCAAACATATGTCATTACGTTACAAGCAAAGCAAGACATGCACATACATAGTAATCTAAAACACTGCAATCTGGAGGTATAATGATTTATATGGGTTGAGAGCAAAGTCATATAAAACTTGACTTAAAAAGGTCTCAATCCAGACTCAATCTAAGCACTTGCTGTAGATTCAAAAATAATCTAGGCACAGCCAATGTACTTAATTATCTTCCTGATTTGGATGCTATAGAAACTGCAGTACATTTCCAAATAAGACCAACCGCAATTTATTAAAAAACCCCTAAATCTCCTCTGTTTTTATCTGTAGATTTTAAATATTATCTTTTCATTTTTAGAATAATTACAACTTACTCAGAATTCAGAGATAAGTATTTGATAAAGCATTAGGAAACGTCAAATAGAGATTAGACATACATGAATGTAGATACTAATGCCCTTTTATGCATTCCTTCAAGAGACCAATTTAGAGATAACAGTAAATATACTTTAAAATAACTAATCAGCACCAACTAAAATGTATGCAAATGTTTATGTCAGAAGCTGTCAGAAGACAGCTAATCTTTTAGTACAGAGAGGTAATTCTCCTTTCACATCTTTTGAATGAGACAGATGCCTTAATCTAGGTATTCCCAGGGCTCAGGCTAAAACAGGTCAGGCAGCAGTTGCTGACCACTGCATGATGATAAACCAAGCCACAAACAGCTCAGGCCAAGGCAAGCGAAGGCAAGTGCTGAGACCCTGCACTGCCAGGTCAGTGTAAAGCTCGGCACCTTCTCCTGGTAATGGTGTTTACTGGACTACATGGGGAGATGTTAAATATGTTAGTAGTTAAGGCAATTTCAGGGAAATCCTATGACAAGAATAGAAGAGCAAATTCATCTAGTTCATGGCTTTGCTCACAGCTGCTTTCATGAAAGGGAATACACCACTTTTTAATTTACCTCTGGTTCAGTCTTTTACAACTTTTCTTCAAAACCACTTGCTTGGAGATGCTTAAAGAAAAGCCCCAAAACTTAGGTACTAGGGTAGAATTATTCTGCAAATTCAAACAGAACAACCAAGTAGCAATTTATAGATTTTCCTGATTCTCTATCTAATTGCATTATGCATAGAGCTGTGCGACATATGCAAGCTTGGCACACCACACATTGTCTAGTCACTTTTCAGCAATGAAACGATAAACACAAAGTGTCACTTATGATTCAAGTGGTTCATAATGTACCAGTGCTTCAAGCTGATGAAATAATCACACGTTATCAAAGTCAGCTATCAAGAAATCATGGTACTGTCTCTTTCTTTAGTGGATTGAGGTTAAGGCAACTAATTGATGTATTAACCAGTCTAAGTCACTGGTTTTATTAATTTTTCCAGAATATCTGTAATCTGAAATTCCCTTAAAAAAAGCAAATATAGCAAAGGCTCTGTGAACTTCTAATTTTTTTGAGATTGCTGGGGGGGTTTGTACAGTGTATGCTGTACAACTTAAATAAAATTGCAGTCTATGGCCTCTCTCCAGGTTCTTAGGCATATCATAACATTTAGAAATAACAATTAAGACATCTCATGATTTTCCAGTACAATACCTTAATCAATCCTTTTTCCAAGCGCAAAAGCAGTAAAAGCAAATACCGATCAATTTATTCTGCCAAAGCAGAGTCATATAAACTGCTCTTCAGTCCCCAGTTTATCCAACATAGAAAGCCCCCTAGTCTTTTTCAAAGCTTACAAAAACAAAACCAAAAATTCTTTCTATTCCATGCAGGAGGACAATAAAACATCAGGCTCTTTTTGATTCACAGAACCAGATAATTGCCCAGATATTTCTAGTAACAGCTTAGACAGCTTTCCAAAAATGAAACTCGAATGTTTAAAAGTATTTGCAGAGAAAGACTTACATTTATGAACTCTGGAAAAAATACAGAAAATATTTTTTTTTTCCTTCAGTGGACTACAAAACAGTGATGAATTAAGGAAATTCCCCTTCTTATAGACCATTACATTCTTTGTTTGAACTGACTCATGTTTGATGACTTCAAGTAGCTTTTTTTAAAAATAGAGCAAGGCAATGGATTGCACATCCAAAGACAATAATAGAAGCTGAGGCTGTCAACAAGTTGTTCCCTGCAAGTGAAAATATCACTCGATAGATCAAGAAGGGATTATTAAAATTGTTAGCAATAAAAGAGAACTCCTTGGATTATTGTTAGTAATAATTCTTTTGTCTAAACTCGCAGATTAAAACTTCTCTATTATTGGATCAAAGATGAAGCAGGTAGGTGCTAAGTAAATTTCCAGGATCTGCATGTTTTTAGAAAAATCATCAATAAAGCTAGAGTATGTGGGGAGCACAGGACAGGATGAAAGAAAGGGCAGTGGACCTAGTGTTCTGGGTGAACAGTGTGAGACAACTGCAGCCAGGAACCGGGCAACACAAGAAGTTGCCTGCTGACTTTAACTGTTCTAATACTTTTTTTTATATGTTACATAACGGGTGCACCATATCCAGCAAATTTCTAGGGACAATTTTTGATGCAGGCTGGACACAACAATCTGGAAGGTGCTTTGCCGGATCTGCTACTCACAATAAAGGATGAACTTGCCAAATGCATAATAGTTGACGAAAGCCTTTGCTGAAGTGACTGTGAGACAGCAGAGGTTTAATATCCGTGGGGAAGGGAGGCAGGAGACTTCAGCACAGCAGACTTTGGCATCGTCAGGGAACTGATAGGTAGGAAGCCATGGGATGCTGCTGGGCAGGAAAAAGGGGTCCAGGACAGCTAATTGATCTTCTAGGAGGACAACCTTCCAAAGCACTCTCTAATGGTCCATTCCAATGTGCAAGAAGCTGAATAGGCATGGCAGGTGGCCATACTGGTTGAATAAGGAATTGCTGACTGAACTAAAAAATAAAAATATGCTGTATGGAAGGTAGAAAAGGGGACAGGCTACTAACGTGAAACGCAGAAGCATCACCTAAATTTGCAACACTGGACTTGAAAATGGCAAGGATGTGAAAGGCAGCTCCAAATATTCTTATATAGCCAACGGATCTGTACAAGCTTCAGATGTGCCCCCCAAATCTTTTCTCTAAATGTCATGAAGCATTGTTAAAATTGGCACTAAGGCTAATCTTCATCATATGAAGAATATTTGGGGGGCAGTGTGCAGGGGGAACCAAAGCTGGATCAGCGTAGTCAAAGGTGCATGTCTCTAAATCCAAGTTAATTTTGTTGGTTTTGTTTCCTGGAAAGTAAAATGGGAAAAAAGGGAATATATACTGTGACCAAATGAATTCAAGTTACTGAATCACAGCATAGGATTTAGAAAGATCAAGTGAATTTTTATAGAACAAAGCATACACTTTTTTGATATAGGCAAAGATTAGATGGCAATTTAGATAAATTTCAGTCTGGGAAAGCTGCAGCTGAATCCACAAGTGAGAAAGTAAAATTCATAACTTGACAATCTCTGATAGATTTATCTTCTGTAAAGTGTTTTAAGACATTACTGCCCTAACCTCTCTGAACCATCTTTCTGCCAAAGGTTGCCCTGTAGAGAGAGCAGAGAACAGACTGTGTATTCTTACAGTTGCTTTGGTTCACAGTCTGGCTGTGAGTCTCCAAGTCCTAATAAAGGGAACTTTTTATTAATATGTCAAAGTGCAGCAGCTGACAAGCACCCTGTTCTGCTGTAGCTACTGAGATGGTGGTGATCTCTGGCAAAAGGGCAAGGAAACTGCTTTAGCTAAATCCACACTAGTGCATCTGACAGAACTTTAAATTAGTATTTCCCATCTCAGACTGGACAAAAATTGAATTTTTCTCTCTTCTAACTGTGCTCTAGATTCTCTTGGTTCACATTTGTCTGCAGCAACATTTAAAGGGAAAGTGAGACATAACTGAGGGAATAATTTTTAACTACTACCAGAATTAAATATATTTTCAATCTAATTGTTTGTGCCTGTCTTCTTATACTTACATAATGTTAAACTTGCTGTCCTTTTAATGTTTCATCTCCAAAGTTGTTGCTACAGGCTTTGAAATAGCAGTTAACTGCATTTTGGAATTTAGATGAGCTGTGACCTATTTTTTTTTTTTTTTTTCCTCAGTGCCAAAAGCACTGCCTTTCAAAACAAGCTGTATCAAATCAAAGATTTGATGAAATTTATTAGGGAAAAGTGTTCACTTCTAATCCATCAATACAAGCACAGTACTGTAGTGCATGATAGTGAATACACAGCAGTTCATGTGAGCTTCATTCGTTAATTTGGTGGGTGTTTTCCCCATGTACATAACCAACTTTACGGTAGGTAAGATTATCACTCTCATGTTCCTGTTAGAAGACTTCTCAACTACTATGGAGAAGTGCTGTCCTCGTCCAACAAATGTAGATTTTGTGGGTACTATTCAGGGCTAAAAATGGTATTTTTGTTCATTCATTTAAAACAACAAAAATCCATAGGTGACACTTTCATTTGTAAGAAATCATTCCTAATTGGGCTCTGCTTTTCGGGCAGAATAATCTGGTAATAGTGATGAATTTACATACTCATGCAGATCAGCAGACATTTCTGCATATTTTGAAACAGTTCTGTGGCTGCTTTGGCTCACAGACTGAATTAATGTACCAGTTGAAAAGAAGGTAGGTAAGCACGATGGTATCCAGGAGTTCAAGCTTTCCTCCAAGATTCCTACCGGCAATTTCTTGTGGCATTTCTCTTTGCATCAGTTTGGTGACTATAAAGGTGAGATAATAAGTGTTCTTTTATTCTCCCATCCTGTCTTCTCTGTTCAGATTGTAAGCTCTTCAGGACAGCAATGTGTTCATATTGATCTATACACTGTGATAGATATAGGTGTGTATATATATATACACACTGTGTCCAAGAACTGTGCTTATTTCAGAGAAGGTGCTTTACTTACACTTACACTTCAAGAAAAAAGGGAAGAAATAAATTAATTTAAATTCTGGAAAAGTTTAAGGATTTGATATATTAAGTGCGACTGTAATACATTAATAAATTTGAAATACAGATATAAACATTTCCCATATGGATTCAGTATTTTCAACTAGAATTTCCAGTAAAAGAACATACTTTTGGTGAATAATTTTCTTCCCCAAAATAGTTATCAACAATAACAGAAAACAGAAAAACAAACAAACAAATAAAAGATAACAAAATTATACCTCAGTTAATTAAGTAAAAACACTTCAGAAAAATAGATTTTTCCAGAGACAAGACATTCCTTCCTTCAAATGCATTTTAAATATTCAATATATTTTTATATAAACTTTGAATTGAGCTTTGTGTAAAGGGGTCTTAGAAAAAAGAAAATAAGGGGTTTTCATATTTTTAACATATAAAAAATAGAGCCTGTAATAGACCTTTTAAAGTGGACTTGAATATTTATAAACATTTAAAATGAGATCAATATAATTTTCAGATACTGAAGTGAAGGGCTTTGTATTTTATTAAAAAAATTCTTCTGTCTTCCTACATTTTTTGAAGTGTTTATATTTAAGTTATATTATAACTCTCATAAATTTGATTTGATTCACATTTCAGGCTATTAACTGTGTCTACTTTCTAACTTTTGGCAGTAAATTTTTAAGAACTTGTAAGCATACACAAAAAAATTTCTGTGTCTCAATGCAAGAAATTGCTTATAGGCAATGGCAATGACAATGACAATTATTTTAATGGCAATGACAATGACAATTATTTTATTATTAATAACCTTTCTGATTTCTGAGCATTTGGTTTCATACCACAGCGCAGCTTAAAGTACAGATTTGAATAAGCAGTCATGCACACAATCAGTTATATAGCCATATAGAACTTGTTACAAACTTTATTGTAGTCATCCCCCAACAACAGCAGATGAAATCTGTACAGCTGTTCAGCCAGTTAAAAACTTCGGGGGTTATATTAAAGATATTCTGCTGTAGTCTATGGGAACTTTAGTATCTTGTACTAAAGAAAGTTCATACAAGCCACAAAAAGGCACAAAGTAAATACCACAGAAATTTGTATCATTACTTGTTCATGAAAGGAAACTAACCTCACAAAAATGGTACATGAAGGAGGGCAGGCATTTAGGTAGCACAGGAATGGCTCTTCACTGGAAATAATGAAACTCATACATACAGATTATGGTCAGAATAAAAGTGCTTAAAGCAGACACTCATGACACTTTTTGCAATATGCAAGGGAAACATTAGTTCTGTCACCTCAAAACATATGAGCTCCCCCCGTGGAATCACAGCATTTTTGCCAAGTACGTTTGTTGTTATTCTATCTACATTAAAAAGAAGAATGCATGATCTAAAGTGTTATATTCATAATTAAGTACTTCTTATTTGTAAAAACATAGGACAATTACTTGCATTCTTTTGCATTTCATGAATCTGTCTTTAATAAACCAAGGACAAATCTCCCTGTTACGTTTTGAGGGAAAGGAATGGGATCTTTAGACAAAGTTTTAAATATAACACTAGATAAAAGATCTATTGTATAAATTCAATATATATTTTCTTAATATAAATTTTGTTTGGCTGGAAACTGTGTAAGGAACTGCTGGGAAAGTTAGGCTTTAGTCTGTGGAATATAGCTTCTTAATATCTGCAATAACTACTTCTGTAGAGAACTTAATACGTAACCCTCTGATGAATCTCATGTCAAAGTTACGTCAAAAACTTAATTACTTTGCAGGAGCATCTGGCTAGCAGCCTGCTTTTCAAGCTCTTCAAGAAAACTTAGGAGAGGAGATAAACTCTGGAGAAAAAAATGAAAAATATCACTTATTCAGATGTTTTTGTAGTAATATCTGCTTAACTTGCTAACTACAATAAGTTTTGCCTGCTTTTTACTCCTACAGAAATTTAGAGTCAACATAGTTATGAGGGCAGTAATTGAAGAGAGAATTTAATGACAGTCCAGGTGCCCTGGCTTTTGAATCCTGGAGATAGATATTGCCCTGTTGGACTTGCAGTGGTGGCAATGATGAAGGAACAGGAAAGTTCATAGTTAACTGCAAAATTCCAAACTGAGATTGCAAAACTGACACAGAAAAAAAGAGGAAAAAAGCTCCAGCCAAACACATTTCCTTACTTGTAGAAAGTACAAAGTAGAGGAACAAATCTGTGAGACTTTAGAAACTTAAGATCTCATTATTTATTTTGAAACAGTCACTCTAATAACAGAGTTAATCTTTTAGGACTCATTTCTACTCCTATTGAAAGCATTAGTCTGGAGTAAGAACTAAGGCAATAGTGTCAGAACACGGAGCTTGAAGGAGGGAGATGGATAGGTTTCTTTCATATCAGAATTACTATTACCAAGTCAGAAAGCCTGTATATATTATTTATCCTTTTATTAACATTGTAATAATGTCATAATCAGTTAAGCTTCAAAAGTCACATTAATATGTCTGTCATTTGCCACTGCATTCTTAGGAGGTAATCTGATCCACAAAAAGCAATATTGCACACTAATACAATTAAAAATTCAAAGTTTTCTGCTAATACAAGAACAAGAACACCAGACTTCTCCTGAACACTCAGTGTAGACCTTCCATCTTGTTTTTTCATGTGGAACAAGATACTGTTGGGCTCTGACTGGATACAATAATTGTTATTCTTTTTCAAGTTACAATAAGTGTTATTCTTTTCTGGTGTGTGTCATTCTGTCTTCAATTTAATTTTTTAAAAAATATTTTAAATAGACAAATAAACAAGAGGTTAGGGGGGTTCGTGCTATTTTTAATGGTCACCAGCATCACTATAGGATTTTCAATTCTGCTTTAAAATGTATTTGGCAGACTAGGATTTCTCAAGGCTTTGTATCTCTTTGGTAAGGAAATTCACAAATTGATTAATTCTCTTGTGTACACCATTATGAAGTAGAGTAGGAAAGGAACTAGAAGAATTATTATCCTAAAGGACTTTTCACTTCCTAGTATTGTTCATTTTTAGATTACATCAGCTGCTATCATCAGAACAAAATGTCACTGCAGAGATGCACACATCAGGAGACAAAAACAATCTTCACAGGCTGATAAATCCACTTGTATAGCACCTAAGTTTTCTCTCAAAGGAATTACAGGAAAGATATGGAGTTGAGTCTTTTTCTCCACCCCTGCACTGCCTCTGTAATATCTGCAATTGGAAGTAATCCTTTGCATTGCCACAAAAGCTAAAAAGGAGCAGCAGCAAGGCCAAACATTTCTCACAAAGACCCTCACTTCAGCTCTAGAGCTGTTTCAGGTCTGACGTCAAGCATACCACAATCACACTGTAAGTGAATTGAGAAAGCCATGTAAGACACTCTACATGACTCGCTTCTCTGTAATTCCAGACACTACCACTTGGCTACTGTTACCTCTTTCTTTCCAGAGATTTTACAAGTATAAGAGTTTCTTAGTTGTCAAAAGATCATATCTTATTATCGTAAGATCTTTGAAAGTCATTTAACCTCCACATAAGTTGTGGCCTCCATCTCCAATATAAGCTTATTTTTTGGACATTTAACATAGCTGCTCAATTAATGTTGAGCTTGAAGAGCAATCACACTTCTGAATCTGGCCAGCAAGCAGACACTACCAAAATCCCTGGGGAAAGTCTGCATGTACTCATTTGCAATACTAGATTCATGATGCCTGCATCATTCCACCTGTGCTCCAAGGTTACTGGATGCCAACACATCCTTTCTGAAGACATTGTGCTATATTCCAGTAAACCTTACTGAGGCCAAAGCTACAGGGCTTGATCAATTTTCAGCACAGGCAGGGTGAGTGTAGATCTCTCTGGAAAAGGCTGTAAGGACAAACTGGATCCTAGCATTCCATAACTCATTTGAGTAATGGCTGCATCTGAATTTAAATACAAACCATGCGGAAGAAAGAAGCATACAAAATAGCAATAGTCAGACATACAATAAGATATCACAGTAGTCTGTTCTTTGATTTTCAGCTACATTGATCTCAGATAGGCTGCCAAACATTCAGTAATGAGATATAAGAAGAAACATTTGGAGAAAAGATATCTGTAATAAACATGGATCCTCAATGCTAGAAAACATTACAAATCATCTAGGGTAAAAAGAAAAATACAAAGCCTTCCTCTTTTATTGCTAGCAATCAATGTACTTTACTAAAATAAATAAGCTACTCCATTTGCTACACCTCCAGATTTTCCTATTTTCCAATATATGTGAGATATTGAGATGAGCTGTAGAATTTTTATATTGATTAGGGGAAAAGTAGTAATCCTAACCAAAGTGCAATTATCCAGAACCGATAGTGATCTGGAATTCCCTGGCCCTTAGTTATATAATTTATCATCTTCCATTTGCAGTGTATCATAATGGTCCCATTATAATCCACTGGTAAAATCTTACCAGACTTGCTTGCAGCCAAGAATTATGTTTTGTGTTATGTATGCAGATAATTTACATACTACTACCACATATTACACCCAAATTGCCACTTCTCATTAAAAAGCAATCCTGTGAGAACTACCTGTTACATATGCCATAAAAAAGCATTGTAACATAACACACATAATACAGAATAAACTTTACAGCTTCTGCAACCATTTTAGCATAATATTTGATGTCAGTATTTCATAGTAAAAATCGTAAAAATACAGTTATGATCATCCAAAAATGAAACATATTAATCAAAACAATTTTATTTTGAATTTGGAGAATAATAATAAACAGTTCTATATCTGTCTCCAGCCCCTATGTATTCCATAAGACATGCAGCCATTTTTCAGTGCAGTAGCAGTAAACAGAGAAGAAAAATATCCATTCAGAATGGTTTTTATAAAGACCTTGCATTTTAGCAGTTTCTGCTCAAGTCCCATATAACTCAGAACAGGCCCTCAAAGATGAGAATTTTAAAAAGAGGACTGTAAATAAAATTTTAGTTAACCTAGCATTATATCTTGTTTCTTCCTGTCCATACTCCTTCCTGCTTCTGAAACCTTTCCCAACTTTCCACACCAAATTTGTATCTGCTTCCTGGACATATTACCTCCAGATACATCTTGCAATATGAGACTGGAACATACTGTGGATGTGTTTGCTTTGCGTATTAAGCCATGACTGTTCTATTTATCTACCTTTTCAGAAGTTTGAACAAATATATATCATGTAAACAGTCTCCCATTAAATTTTGTACATACCTAGCATGTTGTTCAGTATCAAGTATTTATATAATTTAGATTATTCTTAGAATTTATGTATCAAAATGTTTGCAAAACTGAATAGATGTCTCTCAGCCAGCTGAGAAGCAGTCTGTGAAATGAAAACTCAGGTGGGCAAATCTTCTGAACAGATGTATAGGCAAGAAGAATGAAGTATTGCAAGTCACCATAATAAAAGGAACAAAGACTCCAATTTCTGTACCATGGAAAGATACGAGAAAGAGAACCAAAGGGAAGCTAGATGGAAATTTTAGCAAAAGTTTTAACACAAGGTGGGAATATATGGCAAGAAGTGCAAGCCAAGGCAAGACAATGATGTTAATGCAAAAAGATAAAATATATAGCCAGTAAAATTAGTCAAAACTTCGGAAGTGAAAAAACGGTGGAACTACAGCAAATAGAAGTGCTGCTATATGCCAACACATATGCAGAAAAAGAATAACTTCTGAGGATTTGAACAACACACTGGGAAGAATGGAGAATAACACAGTGGTAACAAAATAAATGAGAAATCAGTAAATTCAGATGTTTGAAGAAATGATATTAGCCTTAAATGTTTAATCCTTATCTGAAGTGACTGCTTATTGTAGAAAATATAAAAAGTTCTCCTTTGATTACCTTCCTATCCCCAATGTGCAGTGATTCTTGTAACCATACAGTCTGTAGACTTATTTAGGGAAGGTTTTCTACTCAAGCGGTTCTAAGGTTTTGTTTTGCAGCAACTAGGGCTCGGCTCATGGCCAGTCTGATCTCTTTAGTGCCAAGTCCTACGTTTGTGGAATGGTTGCTGGAAGAATTATGTCCTGAGCAGATGTGTGGCACTTGGAATTTGACAGTCCCGTTACCGTGGCTGATAGTAACTACTGCAGGACTTTATGGTCACTCAGGTGGGTCATGTAGGCAGGAAAGTAATTTGAATCACTAAATGAGAGAATTTTGAAAAAGAATGAGATCTTGATTTTGAACCGATATTTAACTGAAAGCCAGCGCAGGAACAGTAGATACAGTCTCAAAGACCTTTCTGAATGAGTTTTATCTTCTAATCAAAGTAAACTTTTTGCTGTCTATAGGCAGAGGTTTAATTTCAACATACACTGCAATAATCAACCCAGAATGCCACAGAGCTACAGGTTTCCGAAGTGATAACACACAGCCAGAGCAGGATCCAAATTCTGGAAAGATGCTGGAGACCTGGCAGGACTTCTGTCATTTTTCAGAAGTGAGAGCCATTAAATGTGTTTCTTTTCCATAAAGAAATGGAATATCTTACTAGTTTCATGACCATAACAAGTTTTGCATCTTTCAACTCCTCACATTTCCTTTTCTGCTTTCTTCCTTCCCTTCTTCTCCAGTCCAAAAAAAAAAAAAAAAAGTGAGGGGAAATCAAAAGTGGGAAGAAATAGAAACAATACTGCTATTTTAGGGTTTTAGTAGTTTTTATCTGTTTTATAAGCTGTTTTAACTCGCTCCAGTATTTTAGTAAAGTATACAATTAAAGGGATAAACATTTTCCATTTCACTCCTATTTCACTATCTGAAAGATCTGACAAGATCAATCTCATTTCTTTCCTCACTAGATAATAAAGACTTTTTTTTTTAGTGCAAAAAATAAAGCCAGTTCTCAGAACTTGGGGGAAAGGATACATGTTCTAGGGACAATGTCTATCCCCATGTCAGCATGGACAAACTGAAAACTGTCCTAGGATCTTTTCATCCTATAAAAACATAACAATAAATGTGAATGTGTCCAAGACAGGGAAACAAAATCATTACTGCCTACCTAACAGTAACTAGCCCTGGTTGTAAATGGGATTGAGGGGTCCACTGAAACAAGAGGTATTATTCGTAATCATACTATTTAAAACAGCCTTAGGAAAAATAATATCTAGTACCAAAAAATCATTTATAAAAAAGATATGGTATCTTGAGCTGAATGAATAATTCATAATGAGCAATTTAATTAGCTAACTTGCTTGCTTCTTTCTGCTTGAGATTTGTCCAGGAACAGATTGCCATTTTCACACATTTGTTTCTTATTCAGAATAATTTTTCTTAATTAATCTTTGGGTGAGTAGTTGTTTGTTAAAAATTCATCACAAATATCTACCATTTCTCATGAATTCAAACTACCTTTGCTTAGCTTTTTGTGGAAAAAGCATTTGGTTCCCTTTCTGGGGAGTAATTTTAGAATCATGGGGTTTGTACCAACATGAATGTTAGGTAAGGTTTTATATTTGGCACCAGTCTTAATGGTGTCTGTATTGGATACACTTCTATAAAAAATACAGCAACTGCATAGAAATGGATGTCTAAATAACTAGACATCAGTGATGAAAAACAAGAAAATTATGTCAGAGAAAGTTGCTTTGATCACAATTACATCCCTGAAAAAGACTGACCACCTGATTTTGATCATTACAGTTTCTGCCCTTTTAAACATAGTTTGTTCGCAATAGATATAGATAAGAATTCAGAGGCAGCCCCCACTGATGACCTGCATGCCTGTGTGTCAGTCATATTCTCTGGGGCAAGTAAAGAGGACATGTTACAGGGAGGGAACTGGCGGGGCTCGAAGCGCGGAATGTGACTTAGTGTGGCTAGCCCTACTCTCATCAGCCATACTAGCACGGTCAAACAATCTGGCTGTGATTTTCTAACTCATTCCCAATCGTACTGCCTTATTTATGTATTAATGTGAGACGACAAGACTTCATAGGCAGATTAGAGACTAATCTTTTGTGGGCATATACATGTAGATTTGTTCAATAGTCCCTGAGACCTGCTCAGTATATACATCAGCATTTTGTAACTAGTCACCGAGACTTTTTCTGTCTGCTGGAAAGTTAGACTCTATGCTAAGCTGGGATGTACCATTGCCACACAATGCTCAAGAGAACAGTATAAATGTTAACTATGCTGCAATACACATGACTGCAGGATACACTGGGTAATTCAGTCTGACGCCCTGCAATTACATATAAGTAATTTAATTAAGTTGTCATAAATATGACTGTAAGCCATGTTAGATCTATATAAACACGTATGCAGGATCAGAGACATATCCTGGAAAACTGTTTTAGTTCAATGAAAAGTCCTAGAAATCATTTAAGTATAAAGTAGGCCACTTGCATTTTCATCAGCAGTAATCTTATACTGAATTCACTAAAGATTCTACCTTTGTATGTGAATTTGACATAGGATTACTTCACTATTTTTAAATAGGGGAATACATTTTCCTGAAATACAATCCCAAAAGAACTGAAACAGTTTCATGATGCAAATGAGTGAATGAATGTTTCTGTACTTATATGTAAATCATGACATTTTAAAGGTGGCCTGTCTCTTCCAGTTTGTCCTTCCTTTCCTTTTTATTTTTAAATTGTTACTTACAGAGGTGTTTAGTGTCCTGCTAGCTATGAGAACAAGACAGCTTCGTAGAGCATTATGCTCTTGAAAGCTGTAGGAACTAAATATGTCCTCCTAAGTCTAGAAAATCAATTTATACATGATGCAGTACCAAACGAAAGCATGAGACTTGGTAGATTTAACTAACAGAAATAAAATATTCACTTTTGAAATATGCTTGATTTAAGAGATATTGTCTGTGTTAACTTTGTAACAATTACAATATGCTTTAAAATAAGACTGCAAACAATTTTCCAATAGATTTAGATAGAAAAAAATCTTTTTTTTTTTTTTTTTGCATAATCATGAAGGCAATAGATATGATGTTTTTCTACTGTGCTGTAATGGTTTCTTACACAGCAGAAGAGAGATCAAAAATAAATATTGTGTAGATTTAATCCCCGAATCATATCCAACAGAAACAGTATCAATAGAGAAAAATACCACATATTTGTTCTGTACAATAGTAGTTCTTTAAATTTCACGTAACATAAATCACTAAGGATGCTTCTGCAATGCAAAAGTACCATATGCCGCTAATTATTCTCCAAAAAACAGAGGCATATTTAGATTACAATATAGAATTAAATTACCTTGGATGTAGCATCCAACTGGAAAACAAAACTGAGACTGAAGTTTCAGAAAGTGACATCTCACCTACAGGCTCTGACAAAGCCCTCCCTCGTTCAGCATCTAAGCTGTAATAAGGGCTACATCAAATAATTCCTGGCACTGCAAGTTTCTGGCTGATTTCAATGTGGACTCTGACTGCCAGAGAACAGGATGTGGTGGAGCGAAAAAAAGAAATAACTGTTAAAACACAGCTATACAATGACAGCACTGAGACGACAGCTCCAATTGAGACTGCTGCCAAAATACTCCTCAGGAGGTTGAATAATTTGCTAGAACCATTGCTTCCCTGTTAGCAAGATCAGTTCAATCTTCTTTTACAATCCAAAACAAAGGCACATCAACATATGGTATAAATCTGTATTATGTGTGCAGTTCCCACTATTAAAAAAATTAAGTGGACTGGCTTCTGCAATGACTGAGAAATAATGACCAGGCTTCTCTTTACTGCTGGTTTGCCTAGTTTAGGCCCAACACACTCTCCAGAACCACAGTGATCAAAAGCCACTTTTAAAATACCTCTTCTTCTCTGGAAGAGAACCTTCTCATTCTCTTCAAATCCCAGCTACTAGCACTGGCACTGCCTAGCAGACTAATATATAAAGCAACTGAAGAAACAGACAAAAAACCACTTCAAATGTCCAAAAGAACACATCACTCATTTTATCCCCCAAACAACAGCTTGTCTAAATATCAGAGATGTAAGAAGCTTCTACCTAACCTGTGTAATTTAAGGGCCACAGTAATGTTTCATTAGTACTGTTTCCTTCTCTCTTTTTTTAATAGCTATACCAATTAATTAAACCCCATCCTGATTGGCACTGACCTTTAACTCTTCAGAGTAATAGTCTGTGATCTCCTTTCCCTCACAGTCTTTTGTCTAGTTGAAGGTTCTCTGTGTATGGCTAATAGCTTCCTCCATTGTTAGGAAGACACTTTTATGTAGTTTCTTTTTGTGAAAGAAAGAAAAATGTCTTTATTTAAAATAGTCCCCATAAGCAACTTCCTATACCTTCAGAAATGTTCAAGTTTACACAATCCCAAGGCTAGTAAGAAGACAGACTTGTGAAGGCTGTGAATATATGTCTTTGTAAATGCAAGCAACATATCAGATAGTGTGGCTGCAAAATATTACCACATTTTAGAAATTAAATACTTTAGAGCAGCAGTTTTTAATTCAGCATTAATTTCAGAACAGTGAAAAACATGTTATTTAACAAGGGGCTTAGTGACTGGTTCAAAAAATTTATCCGAGTGACTTTGGCATTGTTTGAATTACTTTTTTTCGATAAAAAATACTTGTAAAGAGTCAGGAAAATTCTTCCCCCATTTAGTCTTTTATACTTAAGGCTTAGGCAAGTTTGGCTACAATTTACATCATTATAAGGATATACTTAAACCCAGTATTATATATGGAGAACTACTCCGCATCTACCAAGTCAACCTATTGTGGATAGGACAGCTGAAAGTTTTGTTTCTTTTAAAAAAGATGTTTGCACTTGTTTCTCTAGATATCATGCTCTGAGACTCGTCACACTACCTTTCTGTTTGTTTGCTTGTTGTTTGCAACCTCCTGAAAGCCTCAGAAAGCAAACCATACCCTTTTGATTGCAGAGGCACTGTGGAATTTTTTCCATCTCTCAAGTCTGTGCAAAATCTCAGCATGTCCCAATTTCTTTCTGGTAGTGAGGGTATGCAGGGCAGACTGCAGCCTACCCTTTTCTCATGGCACCAAAACTGCGCTCCTGAAAGCCAGCACTGTGTGTGAAGAGCATCATGACAAGTTCTGTTTATATCTGCTTTCTGTACAGGGGATCCCATATCTGGACAATGTCTGTTTAGTTCACTCCTTTAGTTGATATTGCCATCTTAACACTATTCATTCTCTGAGCTTCAAAGGGCCAGGTTCCAGTCTGACTGAAGCTGGTGTCTGGCATAAGTGACCAGATAACCTCCAGAGGTCCCTTCCAACCTCAACCATTCTGTGATTCTGTGATAAGGACTGTGTTTTGCAGCACTAATTCAGAATATTCTGTATGATAATTTCAAAGCACCACCACACAGAAAAATATCAGTGTAGGAAGCACCTTTTGTTATATTTCAGTATAGTTCATTATATTTCACCATAAGCATGGGGAAATCATGTCTGAAATACTGTTCACTAGAAGGCTCAAAAGCAGATTAGTAAATCACGTAAGCACTGACGTTGAAAATACTGATAAAAATCAAACAGAAAATTAGCTACCAGTACATAGCAAATGACATAAAACCTTTACAGCTGCAATACGAAACACATGCATGCTGGAAAAATATATTTGAAATGACAGTACTTGTGAAGTTGCTTCCTCAGTCCTATGAGAGACAGTCCTGGAAGTTGGGCAGACATGTAGGCAGCATTGCAAAGTCCTTGGATTCTTTTACAAAAGGGGGAATCTGAAGTTCCACCTAAAGTTTAAATTATGAAAAATAAACATTAGAATTTCTGAGACAAGATGGGAGGAGAGGAAAAATCTATTTATTTCACCCAGGCTACTTTCCCGTCCTCAACAAACAAGGCAAATCCACAATAATCTATGTTGTGTAGTTCACACTACTGTGAGCCAATTATCTTTTCAAAGGGTGTATGAAGAACATGGAAAATTGGAGGCCTATTTCAGTCTAAAAGTATTTAAAGGTTGAAAGCTTGTAGAGTATACTTGTGCTGAAATGGAGCAACAGGCTTATGGCCTAGCCTCAGTACAGACAAAAGTGATGAAGTAGCAATGTCCCATATACAGGAAAGAAAACAACCTCATCTGAATGTATGCTAGGGAATATACTCTGCATTGTCTGACATAATTTCCTGTCTACAAATACTGAAATCCCTTTGCTTTTGCAAATCCCATCTTTTTAGATCATATACAAAAATGATTCAATATGGGAAACAACCTCGAATCATTGCAAAGATGTTGCAACCTGCGTGCCTTACCTTGTAAATAATATACAGACAGGAAGAGCAAACTAATTCTTTTTTAAGAGGTTTATTTCTACAGTTTGTACTTTAATTGGCACTATTCCCTCTTCCATGATGTTTCTATATGCCTCCTTTTGCTACAATGTATTGTACATTCCTAAAGTACATGTGATGAAATTTGATGGGGGGTGAGGGGCAGGCAGCAGAATATCAGACTGGGGACAATTGAGAGTACCAAGATTTATGGAGTCCACAGACAAAGCAATTGAACCTGAAATGCCATTGAGTTCCTTGTCTGGTAAAATACCCATTTCTTTCAACGAATCACACAATGCATTTAAATGAAAGAAAGATAGAAACTTGATTAAAAAGAAATTGTACTCCCAATTCTACTTACAGATGTGAAATAAAAATAAATTATTTCAATCATTTCTCCATGACCACCTAATATACCACACTTTTAATGAGCATACGTAGCTTGCATCCCACACATTGTTGCTAAGATCCTTTTACTGGCACCTGCTGCTATAGGTGTAGAAGCCCAAGAGGATGACACACACCACAACATATAGCTGTATGGAGATGATAAGCTTTTCTAAAGCTATTTATGATATTCTTCTATCAGGTAAATTTTTGGGTGAATGAATACATAACATTTAGCACTTCATAGACTACACACAGTTCAAAGCAGAAGACTTCTTTGCAAGACATTTCTATTCACTGTGCCAACTCAGAATATTTATCACTTTTTTGAGTCTGCCTATAGTGCAATTTACAGCACTTCACAACATATGATCTTACAGGTAAGGGAGAAAGTAAAAGGATGACTGGTGCCCTATTTGGCCCTGTCTATGCACAAGGACAGCATGTTTTGCTCTGCATTCATATCTTGCTATGACTAATTACAAAGAAAAGTAATTGTATAACTGTTCTTAGACCACAGCAAATCTTTGCTTCTCTATGATCCAGTATAACAGCAATTTAGCTTTAGCAGTCACTGCCAAATCTCCCGAAATCCTGTGTATTCTAGCTGGTGGTCTCCAAGCCAGACTTGTCCTCTGGGCACTACTACCAGTCTATGGTCTGCTGTTATTAGGCAATGATTTCTCATCTTAGCCAGACTGTATAATAACCTGAGAAAAGTTATCAGATCAGATAAAAAATAAAGCTCAAAAATAGGTGAAAATTACATGAAATACATCCCATAAAGGCACTGGCAATGCCAATGTTCTCTGTGAGTTTATAGAGGATTTAATGCTAAATCTGCTTAAATGAAATATTGAAGTTCTTGCATATAGAGAGAAGAACTACAGGAACCCAGGGGAAGGAGAGAAAAGCACTAACAATGCCATTATTGTCTGACATGTGGAACAAGTTGGAGAAACTATAAAGAAATCTTTTTTTTTCCTTTTAGGCCAAAGACCTGTGATCAATGCAAGGAAATACTTTGTTTCTCTTAAAAAGGGCTTTTATGCAGAGAGGTACAGAAGCCATGCAATTTAAACCAATAAAGCTGCATTTTACGTGTAGGGAATATAAATTAAGCTAAATCCTTGTTAGAAAAAGAAAAATCTCAGAAGAAATTCTCTAGGTGACATCTTATAGCGCTGAAGATGATGATGAATAAGTGCTGATGTTTCCACAGAGGTCAGACTGTCATTCTAGTTGCTTAGCTTTTGTTGCCATTTCCCTGCTGGATCCATTAAAGTGGTATATTACGAAGAAAAAAAATACCATCTTAATGAGACCAGATGCTCTTTATGCAGTATTAGCAATATGCATAATTTTTGTTCTTTAGTTCTTGTGTTTAAGTTTTTTTTTTCAAATGTTGAAAAAATATTATTTAATTGTGATTAAAGATTTAACGCTAAATGTTTCAGATCTACTTGGCTTTTCTGGTTTCCTATGCAGATGTGTAATTTTCCTCTTCCTCTAAATTTCTGGATGAACTGTATTTAGGAAGACTTATTTAGTTGGAGGCATTGAATGTGAGGAATTAGTTTACCTATGTTCCATGTCTGGTTACGCATCTGAATATTTGTTATGTTGAACTGTTCTTGACGACATTTTTTGTAATAGGCAGGCGTCCTGGTTTCAGCCGGGACAGAGTTAACTCCCTTCTTAGTAGCTGGTACAGGGCTGTGTTTTGGATTTAGTGTGAGAATGATGTTGATAACACACTGATGTTTTAGTTGTTGTTAAGTAGCGCTTATCTTATGCCAAGGACTTTTCAGTTTCCCATGCTCTGCCAGCAAGCAGGTGTGCAAGAAGCTGGGAGGGAGCATAGCCAGGGCAGCTGACCCGAACTAGCCAAAGGGGTATTCCATACCATGGAACGTCATGCCCAGTATATAAACAGGGGGCAGTTGGCCGGGAGGGGCGGATCGCTGCTCAGGCATCAGTCAGCAGGTGGTGAGCAATTGCATTTTCCATCACTTGTTCATTTGTTTTTTCTTGGGTGTTATTTTGTTGTTGTTGTTGTTGTTGTTATATTCCTTTTCATTTCAATTATTATTATTTTATTATTATTATTATTAGTTAGTAGTGTATTTTATTTTACTTTAGTTATTAAACTGTTCTTATCTCAACCCATGAGTTTTACCTTTTTTTTTCCTTCCTCCCCACCCCCCTGGGAGGGGGGAGGGGGAAGCGGCTGTGTGGTGCTTAGCTGCTGGCTGGGGTTAAACCACGACAGCAGGCTATATAATTTTTTGCTATTAGGGGCAGCTTTGGGGACTACCCGCTTGCTAAAAACTCACAGTATGATTAACCAGTGCTTGTTCATTTAAGCTGTATTTTACATTTTCAAAGCAAAAGAGAAAAGATGGCATCTATACAAACTATTACTGTAGGCTTTATTTACTGCACTTAAGCTGTTTCCATCTGCACTACATTGCAGGGATTTCCATCTCCCAGTATGAATAATGACGGGCAAAGATGAAAGTTGACAAATAAAATTAAATCATGACAGTTTGCACGGTGCAGGTCTTACTGGCGCTGGAGGAAGCTGTGATCTTAGGGTGGGGACTGAGCCTTGGGAAGATGAGGTGAGGAGATACTGTATGGCAGTAAGTTACTTTTAAGTATCATGATTCCAACACAACATCTTCTGTAAAGTTTCAGAACATCTTATACTATCTTTGATGTGCATGCAACTTAAATAAGTCACACAGCCAGTGTACCTGGTAATTCTCCATCAGAAGCTGGATACACACACTCAGTCCCACTGTCAGTGTCAGCAGAGCCAAAGATTATAGAACAAGGGAACTGTATTGAAAGCTCTGAGATCCCCAACCGCAAAGATAAGATTTTGAACTGCCTGTGATGGATGAAAGTCTTAACTCAGACAATCTACGTGCCGCTTCATTCCTGGGTCACAGGAGAAACCTGTAAGGTATGAATGATGGCTTAACGGACTGAGCATTGTGACTCATATTGTTCTATTGAACTAGCTAATTCACATAACATTTTAATCGTTCATCTTGATAAATGTTTTCAGTGTATGAAACAAATAAAAACTTAGCGAAAAGCAAACCAGCAACTGTTTACACACATGTACTATGTCTTTAGTGACCAGATCCACCAACATCAGCATCTTGGGCAGAACCTAATTTTTATGTATGAGGTATTTATGTAGATAAGTACACAAGCCATTTGTCCGCACTTTCCAAATCTCTCCTTACCTGGGCTGCTGGATGGCCAGAAATCCATTGTTTGCGGCCTGAAAATTGCAGAGCAGGGAAATATTACTAAAAGAATTAACTTGTCTTGAAAATATGAAGATTGTCAATTCCTATGCAGATTTGTTGGCACATGGTGACATATCCCAAGTTTTTGATACTTGGAGTGCACTTTAATTGGGATTAAAATTGGCAGTACAACGGAGATCTTCCCAAACTGCCCCAAGGCTGGCCAGCATGGGCTGCTCACATGGCGTCCCTACCACTGCTCACTTCTATCAGGTTCTTAAGATCAGATGCTAAAAGCAAATCGCAGAGCACACAGGGTGCTGTCAAATTTCTACTATTCTTATGGCAGACTATATACCACAGCACACCCTTTGGGAGTCGCTGGCACATTGGCTACATTTACCTTTTGAGATTTTGCGCTTGCTACTGCAAAGCCACAGCTTTGAGCAGGGATACTGGAAGCTACCATATTTTAAATATAAAACAATAATAAATTACAGACTACCTTTTGAGATTTTGCGCTTGCTACTGCAAAGCCACAGCTTTGAGCAGGGGCACTGGAAGCCACCAAATTTTAAATATAAAATGATAATAAATTACAGACTAAATCTGGGTACACGCATCTGCAATCTTCTCATAAATGCAAACTGACATGATTTAATGTCCACAGATCGATGAAAAAAAGGGAAGCAATGGCATATCTGAATCAAATTGCAATATTGATTTTTCTGAACACAGCCACAGATCTATTTTCTTAGTATTACATCAGCTAAAGACACAACATTTGCATTTAAAGTTAATAGTTGATGCTCTCCATATAGAACATATCTTACAGAAAACATTTCAGAAAAAATACTGTGTGGCCTTCAAAATGCTAATCATTTTTTCTACTGATCTTTTTTTTTTTCCTAAACACAAAGTGTTTGGATTAAAAAGATGACTTGGCAGTTCTTTCTTCAAGGGATGGTGGTTATATATAATTTTTTTTCTATTTTAGCCAAGATAACTGTTTTGAAAGAGTAGATAAGGTAGGAACCTTGGAAAACTAGTACTCTGTTCATGTGCATAAACTCAAACTTAGAAGGGCCGAGTAAATGATCAGGCACAATCGAGATCCAGTGATAGCCCAGGCTTCCACTTGCATCTGGACTTTGAGAGACTTAACACAAGCGAAGCAGGAACTCACAAAATGAGGCAAGATGGCTCTGCTGAACCAGACTTGTCAGCAGAGAAGTTAAGTGGAACAATCTTCATTAGGTGGCAGCGTTTGTAAAAAGGGACAACTGATAAGTCTCTGATGAAGGACTAGTGACCACTTAGTGTCAGGTGACAACTTTTCAAGACTGGGAAGAAATACAGCCTATCTGTTGGCACTAACCTTGAACTAGGCAGACCTGTCCTGATGGCAGCTAAGGAGAATCAGATTTGGTGGTAGAAGCAGTCTAACTAAATTCATAAGGGAGTCCTGTGTGAATGAACACTATATTTGAGCACTACTGTGAAGTAACTGAGCCAGCACAAACTGCAGGCTGTCATCCATTTTTTTTAGCCTTGCTGATTTCTTTTTATGAGAACAGTTATTTACCTCCCACTCCTCAATGATGTGTTCATCTTCCCAGGAACTACTAACTAGACTGAAAGTGAGAAGAAAACATTTGTTCTTTGGATTTAGAGTTGAAGTTCCTAACACCTGAAAGTTTCTGGCTCAGGATTAAAACCCAAATATTTAGTTTTATTTGAAAGAAAGGAACTGCTAGGCATCATACTTGAATTGATTCTTGTTTTTGCTCATGACACCTAACAAAGAAAGGGTGTACATCATGGTTTGCTTGATTTCTTTTTACAGGAGGTTGCCAAACTCACTTCCCTTATTTATAGGAAACAGTTCCACTGGTGTGATTCTGCGTAATCTGCTTTGGAAAACTACCAGTCCATCTAGCTTAACTGAAACTGACAGTCAGAAGTTGTTTAGATAGAGTTTCAAGACCATTATTCTGGTATGGCAAATTGACATTTTGCAAATCACTTTTGCATATAGCTGTTAATTCACTTGAGTATAGAATCTTGCTACATTTTATGTACAATTTAATACATTTTACATTTCTATAAACCTAAAATGTACAGTGTATTTCAGAGAGAGAGTGAGAGACAGAGAGAGAGAGAAAGACAGAGCACAGTTTTTATATACCTCTTTCAGTATTACTCAGGAAAAACTGAACTAAGTATTATTGGGGGAAAAAAGTTCAGATTCTGGAGCCACACATCCTAGTGGAGGATATACCATTACATGACTTTAATGTAGTGGTACATAGACATGGTGCCTTCTCTCCATCATAATTTTTTCCATCTCTTATGCCTCATATCTTTGTCATACTGGTGCATGGACACAAGTGATCCTGGAGTCTGATCACTCTGTAGTTAAACTCAGACTTTGAATTTCAGTGAAGATTTATGTGTTATTCTTAGGCACCACTGGTACTCATCACAAACAAAGAGCATTTGCTCAAAACCTAAGTAAAAAGGCTACCTCCAGACCTACCTAATGAGGCAACAGTTTATTTCTTTCTCCCAGAGAGTGTTGCAGTAGTCATCTGACTTATAGAAACTGAACCTGAGCTGACTTTGTTGAGGTAAAATGCAGAACCCACACAAGCGTAAGTCGCCATTGTTTTTGTAACATTTGAGAAAGCTCAGCCTGGCTGTTTTGGGAATCAGACCAGGAAAGCAGAGGCCAAATGTCTTGGTTCTTATCACAGGGCAGGTGTAAAGAAGGTTAGAATCTGAGGGTGATGAAGAGGAAAGGAGAGGCAATGTGAGAATGACCTTTTAGAGTCTGAGAGGGAAGTTGGATTTATAACACTTTTGAAGATGGGAAGAACAGGAAAATAAAATCCTGCTTCAGTGTTTGCAACTGAAATGGACGATCGTTTAACACTATGTAATTTCTATTTGGTTCCTGCTGTCTGATTTATAAAACATGTTTGCAGTGTGATTCTCCTCCTTTTGGTGGAGAAATCAAAGCCTCTTTCATAACTCTAGGAGAGAAACATGGTGTTTAAATAAGCCAGACTCACTGCTGGAAGCTGTCCAAAGAACCTGTGATAATGCTCTGTAACAAAGACGTGACTGAATCACTAAACACAATACAGAGCAAGAGGAACTTTAGCATTCCTGGAAACAAATGATCTGTTTTCTATTAATTCTGTTTTTCATTAACTTTCAGTATATTGACAGATAAATAACCTTTGCTGTTCCTTTAAGACAAAAAAAGCTACTTTAAGTAGCTTCCTATTTCTAAACTATGGCAGGCAGAAAACATCCTACTGAGTATTGATTTTATTGGATGGCAGGACTAAAACCTACTTTCAGATGGAAGTAAGGAATGTGAGCTTGGAGTCACATGCAGAGGCCGTTTGACAGAATGACGTGATGGATACGTCCTTCGGTTGCTATGGTGATGGCTCATCTGCTTATATGTCCAAGAAATAGGACTTTTCATTATTTCCTCTAAGAAGAAAAACTGCTAACTCATAATAACAAAAAGTGATTTGTTTTTGCACTAAAGCACAGCTAATGCAAATACCATTGCTCAGTTTTAATTTGGGCAAGAAATTAATATCCTAAAGCAAATAATATGAAAAAATAAATTTTCTATCCTCTACCTAGTTACTCCCGTAGCGTTTTTCACCACAGCAACTGTTTACCTCTTCCGTGAACCTCCAATATATCTGCAATAAATTGGATTTCTGGAATAACTCACACGAGGTTCCAGAATACTGTGGTAACTTTAATAAATTTTATTTCAAAGTAGGATTTAAATTTTTTTTTTCTACCCAAGTCATCCAGATGTCAGAGCTGGACAGATTTTACCAGCACTTTTTATTAATAATTTCCTGAATATTTAAGTGAATTCTGTTCAACTGTAGCCATATTCTGTTTCTGTTTATTTTCTTCAAGTACCCTCTGACCAGTCTCTATTAGTGAGAATGTTTACAAGAAGCTCATACAAAAAATGCACAGCTGAAGCTCCTGAAAATAACATTTTTTTAATGTACACAGGCAATATTTTTGTTAGAATTGCCTGCATTCACAATCCAGGACCAGCAACACCAAGATGTGACTAATCAGATCAATTTCATGTGTCAACCAGAAGCAACTATTTGGTAGCACTTGATATTTTAACTATTTGATTTGAGATGCAATACTATGTTTCCTTAAGCAGTAGAAAAATCAGTAGAAGAAAGTTAAGCAGAAAAGCCAGAGGAAATCATGTTCTCTCTGCAAGTGTTCCAAAAGAAAAACAAAATTTCAGTTAAGATTCTTTGCAGATACATCAGCCATGCCATAATTAAATGTAGCTGTCACTTCATTTTAATACTCCTCATGCTGTTTCAGAAATCCAAATAAAATAAATATCAAGAACAACATGATATGGAAAGTGTTACAGAAATTACAGACATATCTGCGAGGCGTTGAAGCCACCTTCTCATTCAACTCAGGCCACCAACTAATTCAAAACCAGAATGCACGACCATGTAATTATATCAAATGCAATAAGGGACTCTATGTCCTCCAAAAGGTATTTTTGTAGATTAGGATATCAGTAATTGCACTGTGACACTTATTTCCAGATGTCCCCTTGATAAGTATGCCAGATAGAAAAACTAAGAAATCTAAAAATACATTTTAGTTGGCATGCAGCCCCAAATCTGGAGGTACCTGTCATGGAATAAGTCTCTTTGCTTTGAATTAATTGTGATATTTGTTTTGAATGATTTGTCCCCCAGCTATATTGCATTACACAGTATATTATAAATAACCTTGTTACAGTAATGCACAGCTATACATTTTGAATAGCAATAGTCTTCCCTGATATAATGGGAATTACTTTTTTTAAAGGAAAAGAGAATGCATAAATTTTTGCAAATGCCTGTGAACATGAACCTCCTTGTCATCATCTTAAATGCAGAGACACATCCTTATGTGATTTCTACAGATGGTCCACTTTATTATAATGATAGTTCTGAGGTTGCAAAAAAATACAATGACAGCTTTATGCAAATAGTAATGGTGACGACACACACAATGAAGCAAGGACTAGGATTTGTGGGAGCAACTAAGGATATTCTCCCAGAGCCATTCCCACTGCAAGACAACTGTGCAAATTCTGTGAACATGGTATGCTCTCCTAGGTGTTGGATAGCATCTCAATCTCTCTTCCTAGTTTATAATTTATATTTAAAGTAAGTAATCTGTTTATAAATTTTGGGTTTGTTTTCCTCAAAATTTTTGCACCAGAGATTCCTAAGTGTTGGCATAAGGCTAATAATACAAGTATGCTGAGTGCATGTTTTTCTGCAGAAATAATCCAGATTAACCCCAGGTAAACTAACCATCTGCTTTATGTTTCAGCAACTATGTCCCACACTGCAGTTCCTACCAACTCACACTAACTTAATAACTAAATTGAGGGGAACAAATTTAAAGGCTTAAAGGTCCCTTGCCATATAAACTGTCTGTCTCACGCAGGTCGAGGACTCTGCCAATATAGCTCTCCAGTCCATGTCCAGCCACCTTTTGTGTGTCATCACTCTGGCTAAATTTCACCTGGCAGTTGGGAAGCAGAGCTTCTGATCTGGCAGGGAAGCTCTCCTGACTGCACAAAATACTGACACCCTCACCTTGGTGCTGACATTACCAGATGTACACTGGGGACACGAGGGCCATCTGCGGTATCACTCGCCAGTGCTGAGAGATCTGTGCCTGGTTCCCAGCAGTGACATTTCTGTTTCTAATCTAGCCTCGGCTCCTGCTTTAGCTGAGGTGATGCCGGTCACAGCTGGCTCATCAGAGTGCCTCTGGGCTGCAGCAGGAGCAGGTGCTCTGCTTGGCCTGCCGTGTTTTGCCTGAAAGAATATGCTGGACTTTAATTGAAAATTGCCTTCTTGTCTGTCTTCCCGTAACAGACTGACCTTACTCACTTTTCTGTGATCCGCATTCTTGTCAAGCACCCCCACACACCCTGAACCCCACAGGAAATTTCTATAAATAAGCCATTGCCTGGCCTGTGGCTTGATCAAGCTGAAACCCACTTCTCCATGGGCTGCGCTCCTTACTCACTGCTTCTCTTCAGCAAATGATCATGGATACACACCATGCTTCGGCTTTTGGTTAGTACGCACCTGCTCCAGCACTCTGCAAAACAACGTTGGTCTTCATTTTTAACGTCTGCTTTATTCTTCTGCTTCATGCAAACAGCAGATATACTGGGCACTGCACAGGAACATTTTGCAGCCGTCTTGGTCAAGGTAAAAGGCAAAGCCCTGGTGCAGAATCATGGCAATGCTAGCTGAAGCCCAGGTGTTTGTGTGGATAGGGGAACCAGGCATCTGAACAAGGGGCGATGAATTGCTGTTACATGACAGCTACCCGACAGCTGGCTGTCAAGGAAGTCCTGGGCCCAAGCCCCCTGAGGAAAGCCATATTGCTGGGCTCCTGGTTGCCATAGCGACAGGGGCTCCTGGCGGTGGGAGGCCTGACATGGCAGCGCTGGGTGAGCCATTACATCCAGTTCAGGTAAATCTGGGCTCCTGAATACCCTCAAGCTTTCAGGGACTCCCCAACTAATGTGAGTGAGTGTAAGCGGAACTGAGTCCAGGAAGGCAATTATTTGTTAGTAGTCTGAGGCCTTTGTGGGCCTACACCTGGGCAAGGCTACGTGTACCTGCTTGCATCCGCTTGCTGCTCTCTGAGGGCCTGAAGCCACTCACAGGGCTGGTGCTCACCGTGTGCTTTTAGCTCAGGCTGTGGTAGGAGTTGGAGCCACATAGCTAAGGCACCGATTGCTATCTGGAGAGGTGGTGACAGACTTCCAGGGGCAGAGGTCTACACCCTCTGTGCTTGCTTGGGGTACACAGGATTAACACACTCCCAGGGCCAGCCACCCCATGGGGGTTCGCAGAAGATCCAGCACAGCCTTTAAAATCCTAAACACACTTGTCGACTCCCATGCTCCGCAGTTGCAGTGATATACGTACTTATATTGTCAGGGTGTATATATAATGGTGTATGTAATTATATTTATCTTGTGGTTCACCGCACGAAAAGAAGAGAGCCTCAGCCAGCGGGGGGAAAGCTTAGCTAGTTAAAGGCCGAGATTTCATTCTCTGCTGGGGTAGAAAGAGCTGTTACCACCTACACAGTGAATGAATGTATTGGGTTTGTGTGGCAAGGTTTTGGTACCAGCGGGGCTACAGGGGTGGCTTCTGTGAGAAGCTGCTAGAAGCTTCCCCTATGTCCAATAGAGCCAATGCCAGCCGGCTCCAAGACAGACCCGCTGCTGGCCAAGGCCGAGCCCATCAGCGACGGTGGTAGCGCCTCTGGGATAACGTATTTAAGAAAGGGAAAAAAAGTTACAGGGGAGTAGCAGTTGCAGTGAGAGAGAGGAGTGAGAAGATGTGAGAGGAACAGCTCTGCAGACACCAAGGTCAGGGAAGAAGGAGGGGGAGGAGGTGCTCCAGGCGCCGGAGCAGAGATTCCCTTGCAGCCCATGGTGAAGACCATGGTGAGGCAGGCTGTCCCCCTGCAGCCCATGGTGGTTAACGGTGGAGCAGATATCCACCTGCAGCCCCATGCCAGAGCAGGTGGATGCTTGAAGGAGGCTGTGACCCCGTGGGAAGCCCATGTTGGAGCAGGCTCCTGACAGGACCTGTGGACCCGTGGAGAGAGGAGCCCACGCTGAAGCAGGTTTGCTGGCAGGACTTGTGACCCCATGGGGGACCCATGCTGGAGCAGTCTATTCCTGAAGGACTGCACCCTGTGGAAGGGACCCATGCTGGAGCAGTTCATGAAGAACTGTAGCCCGTGGGAAGGACTCATGTTGGAGAAGTTTGTGGAGGACTGTCTCCTGTGGGAGGGACCCCACGCTGGAGCAGGGGAAGAGTGTGAGGAGTCCTCCCCCTGAGGAGGAAGGAGCGGCAGAGACAACGTGTGATGAACTGACCCAAACCCCCATTCCCTGTCCCCCTGTGCCACTGGGGTGGGAGGAGGCAGAGAGCATCGGGAGTAAAGTTGAGCCCGGGAAGAAGGGCGGGGTGGGGGGAAGGTGTTTTTAAGATTTGGTTTTATTTCTCATTATCCTACTCTGATTTGACTGGTAATAAATTAAATTATTTTTTTTTTCCCCAAGTTGAGTCTGTTTTGCCTGTGATGGTAATTGCTGAGTGATGTCCCTGTCCTTATCTCAACCCATGAGCCTTTCATTATATTTTCTCTCCCCTGTCCAGCTTAGGAGGGGGAGTGATAGAGCGGCTTTGGTGGGCACCTGGCATCCAGCCAAGGTCAACCCACCACAGTGAATTTGGCCCTTGGGTATAATTTATCATTCTGCTACCTCAGCGTTGCTTTGATGTAAAAGCAGAGGATTGTTAAAGATACGACAATTGGAGAGCATTCCTTCCTACTGTGTTTTATTACAGTGCTTCCTGAGGTTTCTTTGTGTGTTTCACCTTATGAGTGAAAGTACAACAATAAATAAGTTTCCATGAGATCTTATCAAAGTTTGGTTTCCTTCAGAGGGGCAAGCTCATCAAACCTTACTATTGTTGTGTGTATCTCAGATCCTGAAGCAAATGTATGCAGTTACAGGCAGACTGACAATGGCAACATTTTCTGTGGCCTCTGAAAAGAGCTCTTTAACAATTTAGATGGCTGGGACGTTTCCAGTGCTCTTTTGAAATTTGCTGGCTGGAATTAAAAAATAATACACAATATAATTGCTATCCATTAGTTAAAAGTGCATTTTGGAATCAAAATAACTCATCCCTGGACTGAAATAGAGTTGTATTATTAATTCTGAGTAGCGCTATTCCTTTTTACGGTACTGATACATTTGTAGGAAATGAAAACTGAACTATTTACACTTTTTGAAGAATTTTATTTTTTGTTCAATAAATCTTCAAAAAAAAAGTCATTCATATGTTCATTATTTGAATTTGGCTAGTTTTCTTAGGCACTCTAAGCCAGCAAATTTTTAACCTCATACTTTAAATTAAACAAGTAATTTGTCACAAAGCTTTTTACTATAACTTAAATAATCTTAAATGACAGCATATCTTTTGTTGCATTAAAAAATATAATTAAATCCCAATCCAAACTGCATATACATTTTATTGTCCTCTGCACTCTAGTCTGTATGTCATACTGTGATGGAAATATGGGCTACAAGTTTTCTAATTGCACACTGGCCAAACACACTGAAAGAAAAAAAAAATCCTCTTGAATTAAAACAGGCAATAGAAAGCAAATTAAATGATCATTTTATTGGAGTTGAGTCTCAAATGTACATTTACAAAAATTTTCTCAGCTCCATTAAGTAAAATTTCTCACACAGAGATGTCTCCACCCTTTTCCACATTAGGAATATTCAGCTTATGCAGGCTCTATAAATTCCAAAAAGCTCTAAAAAAATTCATGTGCTTTCATGTAACCACAGTGGTGTTTCACTAAGCCAAAAGTTTGCAGTAACACTACTCAAACACAAACATTTGACAAACCTATGCCTCAATTTTCACATAAGTCAGCTTAGAACCCTGCATGTTATTGAAGTTTCCTAAGAATTCAGAAAATAAAAAAAACCCATAACTGATTTAATGACCTATTACAGTGTGACATGAAGAGAGATTGTTAATAATGTGTAAGTAAAAACTAAGATTGCAACAATTACAATATTAGGTTAATAATGAGGAAGTTTTAAATTTTCATTAATTTTGTAAAGTTTTGAGTTAATATTGGATAGCTTACATGCTAACATCTTGTGGATAGTTACACTTAAATGGATATTTTCAGATTGACGTTTTAGTAAAAAAGAGGAGGAGAATGAGGTGCAAGCACCTTCGTTTAAGTATGCTGGGAAATGCATGGATATATTAGCAAAAAGAGAAAACAAAAGAATAAGGGGTCTTTAGTTTAATACCAATAGATCTAAGAACCACTTCTGGTTGTTGGGTTAGTTTAGAAGAGTTTGAACTTCCAAATAAGCAGCAGATTAATTATTCCACTCCTCTACCTTGGATGTCTCCAGCTTTGATTAAGTTGATTTACAGTGCAAGAATCTTACTGAGTTCATCGCTTACTGCATCGTGTGAGTAGATATGCATTTGCCAGGTGAAAGAACAACTGCACATGAATCATATAAGAATTTCATGTGCAGATCCATACTGGAGCGGCCGCAGTTACAGGCCGCATGCCAGAACAATTTACTTAGCACATGGCTCACTCCCTTGTTATTTCTGGAAAGGTCCTACGCAAGAGCTTGGAGGCTTCTCATCTACAAAATGCAAGACACAATTATCCATGGGAATTTGAGTGGATAAAAATAGTGGCTAGTGCTTCTCATAAAAGAAAACAAGGCTAGGGAAATTATCTGAGAGTTTGCTTAAGGCTGGAAAATAAATCATACTGGCTTCATGAATGCAGGTAGTTACGTCTTAGTTCTCAAGAATCAACCAAAAATTGCATATCTTAAGCATGTTAGACTGCCCCCATAGCAGAATTAAGCTTTGTCAAAAACAGACTGAGTAAAATTACAGTTTTTATTCAAGAAGGCATCCTGAGTTTGTTTTTGGTTTATTTTGTTTTGAATTCTTGCTTCAGTTCTGATATGGTCCTACATTTTTAAAGCCCTGTTTCTTTTATATGTGTACAAAAATGTGTACTTTTTAGGATTGTAAAAGTTTAGCCAACAATTGTTATGCATATTTGAAATTACTGTATATTATTGGGTTGTTTTGGTTTTAATTTTCAAAGCAATAATTTGGATACAATGTAAAGGCAGTGATAAGTCGATCCAAATCAAAACTGATAGCTCTAAAACACTGAAACTTTTAGAAATAATTCTTAATCCTGGAACTGTTATGTAAGGAGAGTACAGATAAAATTTGACAAGAGTTGTATGCTGCTGTAAAATTCTGAATGATCTTATTAAACCAAATCCACAAGATTCTCATGCTATACTGGCACATATGTCTTCTCTGCTGGTTGCTACTAAGGGCTTTCCCCATGCGGAGTCTTGAAGTACCCTCATGCTTCCACAGTCAGACCTCTGGGTCTGACTTCCTGAAAGGGAATTTCACCACCTGTCACTAGCTGCTGCTCTTGATTTGTACAAAAGGTTGTACAGACCTGTACAAAAGGAGAGTTTCATCAGTATTTTGCTCATCCAGATGTGCACGTGTGCTGGAAGTGATGTATGAGCTAGCTGAACTTAAGCCTTTCCTCCAGGTCTTCCAATTGGCATGCACTCATGATGCCCTGCAGGCCTTACAGGATCTATAGGATCCATAATCAAAATGAGTGAATTTTGTTGTACAATTGTCTCTATCTATTTTAATGTTACAAATATTCAGGGTGGAAAAAAACAGGATTAGAAATTTTCTGGGGACAAAAAAGCCCTAAATAGTTGTAAGAATAACATCTGTGTTTATTTTTATTGTATTTTAATATACAAATTTTCCTTACTACTGAGTAGCAATAAAATTCTCAGTAAAGAGGATATACATGTAGTTCATTCACTGTGGTTTCCTCACACTGCCTCATCCTACCTAGGATTATTTGCAAATAACAGATGAAAAGAATGACAGAGTGGAGGTGTTAAAAGTTAATCGGGTGATTTATCCACCCAACTATTCACAAGCTATTTTGCATTCAAGTGATACAGGAACACTGAAGTTTATTGAAGCTTCTTGTTGTGCTGTTGAGCATGGGACAAGTACATGGAGAGTGCTTTTCCTGGTTTTCAAATATGTGTTTTAGTATAGGTCTTCTAATTTCAGCATGATTATGATATTTGCTGTTTTTCACCTACAAACAGTTACAGGACAATATCACTCTTCGCTGGAAAAGAAAAAGTAAATATCTAGTCCTCCAGGTTCTAAAGAAGGATTGAAAATATGAATATGATTGCATCTTAAAGACCTGAAAATGGAAGACAAATTAAAGAAGTACTCTATTTTTATTATTATTTGGGATCACACTATTGTTTAATGCCATTCTTAGGTTTTTGTGTGCTTGATTCACGGTTTGTGAAAATTAGGGCTGGCAATCTCAACTTTCAAAGTGACCCAGGGGACCAATTGAAGTCTACTCCTTTTAATTCTGATTAAGTCTCATTCTTTTTACAGAAAGAAATCAAATTCGTGGTGTGGATTTGAGTAGAGAGAATTTATCCTACACTATTTGCAAATAAAAGCATATATGTATTTGATGGCTGGTTAAAGGAACAATTTGTTCTGCCTCTGTCATTTATTACTGAAGCATAGCCATGCCGGGAGTGTAATTCCTGATGGAATGGAGTAGCATTGCATATCGATATTAAACAAATTTTTAGTGCATGTATTGTGTATGCATGGCAAGGTTTCGGTAGCGGGGGCGGGGGGCTACAGGGGTGGCTTCTGTGAGAAGCTGCTAGAAGCTTCCCTATGTCCAATAGAGCCAATGTCAGCCGGCTCCAAGACAGACCCGCCGCTGGCCAAGGCCGAGCCCATCAGCAACAGTGGTAGCGCCTCTGGGATAACGTATTTAAGAAAGGGAAAAGAAGTTACAGGGGAGTAGCAGTTGCAGTGAGAGAGAGGAGTGAGAAGATGTGAGAGGAACAGCTCTGCAGACACCAAGGTCAGGGAAGAAGGAGGGGGAGGAGGTGCTCCAGGCGCCAGAGCAGAGATTCCCCTGCAGCCCGTGGTGAAGACCATGGTGAGGCAGGCTGTCCCCCTGCAGCCCATGGTGGTTAACGGTGGAGCAGATATCCACCTGCACCCGTGGAGGACCCCACATCGGAGCAGGTGGATGCTCGAAGGAGGCTGTGGCCCCGTGGGAAGCCCACGCTGGAGCAGGCTCCTTGCAGGACCTGTGGACCCATGGAGAGAGGAGCCCACGCTGCAGCAGATTTGCTGGCAGGACTTGTGACCCTGTGGAGCAGTCTGGAGCAGTGCATTCCTGAAGGACTGCACCCCGTGGAAGGGACCCACGCTGGAGCAGTTCGTGAAGAACTGTAGCCCGTGGGAAGGACTCATGTTGGAGAAGTTTGTGGAGGACTGTCTCCTGTGGGAGGGACCCCACACTGGAGCAGGGGAAGAGTGTGAGGAGTCCTCCCCCTGAGGAGGAAGGAGTGGCAGAAATAATGTGTGGTGAACTGACCCAAACCCCCATTCCCTGTCCCCCTGTGCCACTGGGGTGGGAAGAGGTAGAGAGAATCAGGAGTAAAGTTGAGCCCAGGAAGAAGGGAGGGGTGGGGGGAAGGTGTTTTTAAGATTTGGTTTTATTTCTCATTATCCTACTCTGATTTGACTGGTAATAAATTAAATTAATTTTTTTTTCCCCAAGTTGAGTCTGTTTTGCCTGTGATGGTAATTGCTGAGTGATGTCCCTGTCCTCATCTCGACCCATGAGCCTTTCATTATATTTTCTCTCCCCTGTCCAGCTTAGGAGGGGGAGTGATAGAGCGGCTTTGGTGGGCACCTGGCATCCAGCCAGGGTCAAAGTGCATGAAAGGAAAAATGTATTAGGTTAGCTCTAAAACGGAGGAAGGACCTTTAGGCAGGGAGAATATAATAACTCAGGCTTGAATTTGGACATAACTTACCTATTCTTTCATGGCGTGTCCTTTAAAAAAAGACAAATACTGGTGCCCTCATGATACATTTCATCTGAATGAGGTCACAATGTCCTCCAATCTTCCATAATAAAATTGGACTGGTATTGACTATCATGAACGGATAAAATTCACTAACACTTGAAAAGTTTTCATTCAGATGTCCTGTTCAAATACCAACCAATTCAAACTTTGTTTACCTGCAAGATATGCTGACATAAGTGTGAGATGGAAAATTTCAACAAAAGGAATGGTGTTATTTTAGTATAAATTACTTACATTCTATTTCAGTTCATCTCCAAAGTTAAAATACTTGCTTTTTAGAAGCAGTAAACTCAGAAAATTCTATATTTCCATGTCTGAAAACTAAATAAATTCTGCCAATTAGATTCACTTTCTGTTGCTGCAAGCCTTGAAAATAAGAAAAAACTTCACAGGATCTACTGTCACGACTCAGTTGAAACCCATGAATACCTTGATCCCTCGTATTAGTAATTGTGCTCTCTGTTGCCTAGGAAAGGAAAGAATTAGGAGTAGCAGACAGTAAAATGAAACAGGGATGGCTTTTAGTAGGCGGTTAGTGTGGTCCATGCCCACCAGAACTTCATAAACACCAGCAAAACTTGTCAGAGTTGTTTCTCTCTTGCACTGAGTGAGCGTGGTCCTTCTGATAGCACCAAGCCCAGCAGTGCAACACATCAGATCAGGAGGTATACCCTGGAGCGGGAAGTCCGCTGTGCCTGCAGAGCAGCCGCAGTGGTGGTCACTTTGCCTCTCCTCACATGTAGAAAATCAGGCTGAGAGAGAAGGGAGACCCACTACAGGGTGATTTACGAGGTAGCAGCCATTCTTTTTTGTTTTTCTATGTATAGCAGCTAACAATTCTTGTCTTATTGATAACAATGAGTAACCTAACTGTTTTGGTTTATAAGATATTGTTCTATCCCACCTCCGTAGAGCATGCATGCACGCACACACACACACACACACAGAGACACGTGCAAAGTCCACTCCAAAATTTTGTGTTGACATCTCCACCAGCTAGAATAAATTAGGGTTGAATGAAATTAAATAAAAAGTAGGATAACAGGGGAAATGCAAGTCCGATAGTTCAGTATAGCTCAGTTTGTTATTTGGTGTTGACAAAACAAATGTAATACATATGATTTTCAAATGCCTTAGTCATTCCCTATGGCTGTTACTTACTCTTTACTGAATGCAAACTTAATTTTCATAGCTGCCTACAATTATGTACACCCAGCTGTATCCAAACATACTTGGAATGCATTATCAGAGTTCTCCTTGAACATTTTCTTCTTCCAAAATAGAAGGAAGAACTGAAACCAAGAACGTCACAGACAGATGCTAAATGGCTGTTACTCAGTATAATGGAACACTGCCCAAAGCTTGTGATGCTGAAGAAGAAAACTGAAAAATAAAGTAACTGATGAGGCCGAAACTGAACTCCTGTTTAAGAATGCTTTCATGTGGCTACAGACACTGCTCTGAATTTCCTTATTTGTGTATTTCTACTATGGATGGAACTTTTTTTCATTCCATCTGCCCACACTATTACTGTTCTGCCCTTAACTATGATTAGATGGTTAGTTTGTAATAACTAATATTTGTCTTTAGACGTGACCCAATGATACTCTGCAGAGTTATTTATAAGAATGTGCAACAGTATCTCGGCTTGCCTTCCCTAAGCATACACACTCATCTCTGAAAAACAGTGACAGTTGGTTTTTTGGTCAGTGTATTGGTGTTTATATGCAAGCAATGTCCTAAATGAGTATGAAAAATTATTCTCGTTATTTGAAAGTTATTCTGGAGGTTTGATCATATTTTATTTCAAGTTTCAATACAAATGTTACTCAACTGTTTCTTTGACAACCAGTCGGATTTTTTATTTTGAATTCTTCTATTCACTGAGAAATAATTCATTAGGTAGTATTGTCTGTATTATGAAAACACTTCTTAGGTATCAAGGAAACATTCTGAGAAGATAAATTAACTGAAAAAAATTGAAAGAATTGTTGCTTTTCTGTATTAATAAGTAAACTCACCGATTAGCTAATTCTTTCAGGATACTGTCCTAATTGCTCTGAAAACACTTAATTTCTAACAGCAGTGAAGTAATTGTGTAAGATGGATTCTGTCTTTTGATTACTGTTTTCCCAGACAACAGTTTTCTAGCAATAAATGAATCAAATGCAAGATCTGCCTTGAAGGAGTAAACCAGAAACAATAAAAGAAAAGAGATAGGAGTGTCCTATTTAGGACCAGACTGACTGCCTGGCCTTTAGATTCCCCACTAATAGCAGACATCTGTGTAATAGACCTTTAAGTCTATCTGGGATGACAAAATGTCTACCCTGTATCTTTATGTTCCTGGACCTCCCATGACAAAAAATACCCCAATAAACACAGGACTTTTCACTACGGACTGTCACTGTTGTGTTTCAAATGCTGTCTCCTGTAGGATGAGGGAGTGACTATTCCACTACTCCTATCAGACGTGCTGTTAAGAATCAAAACAAAAGAGTGTTATAAACAAATTTACACAGACAGAAACTGCACCCATGCTGGTCCTTTCCTTCAAGCTTGGAGGTTTCAGTGGCTTTATGGGTTGCAAAAAACTTTGTAGCCTCTTCATCTCAACAGATAAGAGCATAAAAATGACCCAGAGGTACTGTGGAAGGGTGAGCACAAAAACAGGAAAAAAGGGTAGATGCTAGGAAGTTGTAGGTACAAAACTATACTTAATGTGTAGTTCATATACATGACTTGAATCATATAATCAATTTGGATTTTCTATAATAATTAGATGATTTGGACTTGGAGTGTTAGTTTAATTGTAACTGGACTAAGAATAACTTGCATTTTTTTATTAGACCATTAAAACATTAATTAGACTAGCAATAAAATCTTGGTTCATATATAAGATGGGCTCCCTTTTTCTCATAACAGCCTTTTGATGGTAATACCAGGGATGATTCCTTACTAACTATTCCTTATTGCTGAGCTTTTCCTGAAACAAGGTCTAATTTCTTTCTTTAAAATTGTCGTGGTTTAACCCCAGTCAGCAACTCAGCACCACGCAGCCACTTCCCCCTCCCCCTCCCAGTGGGGTGAGGAGGAGGAAAGGAAAGAAAAAAAAAGTAAAACTCGTGGGTTGAGATAAGAACAGTTTAATAACTAAAGTAAAATATAATACTAACAATAGCAATAATGAAATATAATAATAATAATAGTAATGAAAAGGAATATAACAAAAAAAGGAAGGGGGGGGGGGGGGGGGGGGGGAAACCAGTGATGCACAATGCAATTGCTCACCACCCGCTGACCGATGCCCAGTTAGTTCCCGAGCCGCAATCCGCACCTCCCGGCCAACTCCCCCCTGTTTATATACTGGGCATGACGTTCCATGGTATGGAATACCCCTTTGGCTAGTTCAGGTCAGCTGCCCCGGCTATGCTCCCTCCCAGCTTCTTGCACACCTGCTTGCTGGCAGAGCATGGGAAACTGAAAAGTCCTTGGCTTAAGATAAGCGCTACTTAGCAACAACTAAAACATCAGAGTGTTATCAACATCATTCTCACACTAAATCCAAAAACCAGCACTTTACCAGCTACTAAGAAGAGAGTTAACTCTGTCCCAGCCGAAACCAGGACAAAAATCTTAGGTAACAGACACTTATTTTTTGTCAAATGCTTCAATACTTTGTGGTACTTACCCTGCATTTGATTCCTCTTCCTGTCACAGGTCATAGGAGACTTCAAGTACAACTCTTCTTCTAGTGACTATTTAATTCCTCCCTCAGTACAGAAGCTGGGTTCTTGACATGTGGAGAAAAAGATGGGGGTAATAATGGGATTCATGAGCATTTAAAAGAAATAAAATTATTTTGAAGATTATAAAGCAAGATTTATATTTAAAGAATAGAGCCCTGTGGGGTTTTATTCATGTTATAAATTGTTGTGCTTGTATTAAATCATAGATTCTTGAGGGGAACTAGTACTGAAACTATTGTACTTAATTTGTCTGTAAGACAGTCTTTAATTGATACCAAACTACTCTTAAAAACCACAAGTGGTCATAATAGAGCACAGCAGGACAGGGACATTTCAGAGTCAAGAGCATTATGGCATACGTTCACTGGTATGGACAGATGGAATAGGGACAACCAAGCTGATAGCATGGTCAGAGCTGAGGAACGAAAGCACATCATCTGGGATTGGAAAGGAGAAAGGACTAATTCGGGAAGGAGATGTATTTTTAGGAATTGTCCTGGAAAATTGCATTAACATAAAAATTGTTTGGGAGAGACGATCTGTATGAACATAAATATTAATGAAGCAGTTAATATTCCTGCTTTCAAGCTAGGCAAAATTTACGGTGAGAGAGACATTGAATGTTATTAAACTATCAGGAAACACTAGAAAATAGTGAACAAATTATTGAGGCATATTAGCCTTTCAGCCAATCTGAAACAGAAGTTTGGGGATCTAAGGGCTTTATAGTTGGTTTAATGTGCCTGTAGTATCTATCTTTCCTTATGTTGGATGTAAACATCTACTTGAATACAGTATTTGTGGGATGCATGTAAAACATGCATATGTAATCCATAGATCTACATAATATCTTTATGTAACTTTAAAAATAATCACAAAGGGCTTAATGAAGTTTTTCCACATGAATTTTTAAGCATCTGATATTGTATCATTAAAAAGTGAACAAAAGTATCTTATTAATTTACTCTTAGTAGAAGTTAATTATGATTTTGATGTCATTCTTGCCCACATATGTTTTTCTGTTGTTACTAAGTCTACTTAGTAATTTGTAATTTGAGTGGTTGTCCTGCTCTGTCCTAACCTAACCTACCCTACTGTCCTAAGATTTGACTGTGCTATATTTTTAAAACATAGTTTTTACTGTATTAGCAGGTTTTGGTTAGTAGGGGAAAAAAAGGACATTGCCAGTTTCTTGAAACATATGAATTATGATCAGGCCCTTTGTCTTTCAAAAAGTGCACTGTGTTGGGTTAATTCTGTTTTACATTTCTAGATCATAAGTAATTAGATAAAAGGTCCATCTACTCCAGGATCCTTTGGCCAGTATCTATACTGAGGAAGAGGATAAGAACAGGGCAAGAATATAGTGATACTTCCTCCAGGTATCATTCCAATAATCCTTGGTTTAGGGATTTCCTGATGCTGAAGTTGTATTTTTGTGCTTGCTAGCCTTAGGGAATCTTCTTGCTGTGAATCAGTGCAATTGTTTTTTGTGTACCTGTTTAGGGTTTGTATAGGCAGTGCTCTGTGGCAGAAAATTCCACAGCTTAAGTTGTATGGAAAAACATTTTGGTCTGAACCATACACCTGATAATCTCATTGCACTGCCTTGACTTTTATATACATTATGAAAAACTGAATATTCGTACATATTGAAGAAGAGTGAAGAGTATGTATTTGAATATAAGCACTTTTAGAATCTGGAAACAAATGTGCAAAGTAAAATTCTTGTTGCGATTAGATGAAACCCTTGTGCACACATGAATACAAGCAGAAAGAATAACGGTAAGTAGACTTTCTGTCTCTGGATTGCCCAAATCTCTTGTGTTGGTACAATTTTCCGCTAAATAGATACTATTTGTACAGTTAAGAATGAAGCCAAATAGAAGACTGCTGACTTAATATATTTACTTATAAAAATGACAAATCACAGAGAGAGTTCCACTGGATGAGGTTAATTTTGCAGATATTTAGCAGGCAAGTTCACATTCTCCCACAACCTGGACAGCTGACAATTGATGAGTTCCTTAGAAATAAAACATATATTGCTTGTGTAATAGTGTAAAATAGCTAATTTTTAGATTTATGAAATCTAATATGCCAAAAATCCTCAGCTGACATGAATCAGCGAAGCTGTGCTGGTTTATGTGAGCTGAAAATGAGACATTGTGTCTCAAATACTGTTTGGTTGTAACTTTTGGAATAATCAGTGTATACATTTATGAATAACACGCTTCTCAAAATATGCATACTTTGGTCAGTGTTTGGTAATAGGGATGGTTTGAGTGATGAGTATTTTATTGAATTGGGAGAATATTTTCTGTGACCGTTACTAATATATGTACTTCTTCGCTGAATATACTTTTTATTAAAAATTCCAAAGGCTATTGACTTGTACTGTGAGTGTTTTCCACCCTATTCTTTATTGCAATCTCTCAGACACATATTTGAGGTAAGAATAATATTTTTAATGAGTAAATTCATAAAACCACATAATGGAATTCTTACTTAACACAAGAAAAAATTGGAGATACAGTACATGGGCTATAAGCCAGGCCACTACTTGAATATTTTTTCTTCTAAGAAATTCAGCTTTAGCACATGTGATTTCCCAAGCTTCAGTGACAAGATGACAGACATTTGTAGTTCTTAATTATTTGTAAATCATATTAATGATACTTAGAAAGTGCAGTTATTAGAAAAGAATTAAAGAATAACAGTCCATCTGTATTACTAGTTTGTGAACAAGATATTCAAATAGAAGAGTTTCTGAGATTCTTTTAAATTTGGTGACCGCGTATACTTATGTACTTGTGTATTATATTTTAAGGAGCTTTTATGATTGTTTTTTCTGTGCAGTTTAAGGGATATAACAGTTCCCTTCAGTGTGTCATAATTAATCAAATTTAATATGATACAATTTCAAAAGTGGTCCAAAAGAAGAAAAAGGTGCGATACTAACTGATTATAGAAGGATGCACTATACATTGCAGTACAGATTGATTACAATAGTATGTTTATTATGGATGATTCAAAGACTTACCTTCTAAAACAAATAAAAAGAAAAAGAAAAACAGTAAAATCATTGCTATATATTATGCCTATTGAAATAACATATATTTGCTTCATACTTATGCACTTCCACTAGTCCAGTGGAAGAAAAAAATGTGCAAACCACTCTTAAGTGAGCTATTCCAAATGAAATTACATTGTTGCATACAGTTACAGTTTAACTACAATAAATACCCTGTTAATTGATATTAATATATTCATTAATATTCTCTTTGCTGGTAAATGCGAAATAATGCCAAACTTCCTTGTTACCATGAAGTTTGCAATGAAGATGACCATCAATAAAACTATCTATCTGTAAGGGTTCAAGATGTGTTGATATAAGATCAGATTGTCAACATAATCACGATTGTCATTTAAAAGAAAGATATTCTTCTAGGATAAGGTCGGGGTCAATGAGGCTGTAAGTCTTCAGCGTGTTGCACACAGGGGGTTCACTGCTCCTTCGCAGAGGTCCTTTGACTTCATTGCGGCTCAGACCAGAAATGGATAGGAAGTAGGAAATGGATGGGTCCCTGCAGGTGTGGTAGACTGCCAAGACTCATGTTTTAGAATTAAATCCATCCAGGGCTGACGACTACTATAGGACAAGTACACTATATCTAAAACTTCCAGATAGAACTCTAAATAATGCGTTTGTGCTATGCTAGCCTTTCATACAGGGGGAAATTTAATGACTTGGAATGGAAAAAACATGTCATGGCTCATCCACTTGCACAGAAGCAACTGATTTTGGATAGGTTTCTGACTCCATCTCCTTAGAATGGACGGAAATCACGACTATTTTCATCAGTCATTTTTATGTTGACCATAAGGAGTCTGATCTTGTGAGGTGCTGACTTACATTGTCATGCTCATTGTCAATGAGCAGCTGATGAAGCTGCTGATTGTCTTACATGAATCACTTTGACTCCTTTGAAGCACTAGAATCTGATTAAAAGAAATCATTACTGCAGAGTTAAACATCATTATTCTTTCACTTTTGTAATGAGTGGTTTTGCAAACCTGACCTAAAACATACTTCAGAATGGCAGTAAATGCAAAATTAATTTGAAGAGGGCAGCAGATATTGCCCAAATTTTTCATCCATATTAATTTAAACTAAATTCTGAAGACTAACACTCTTCCCTCTCCCCAAAGAAGAACAAGAGATTAATTTCTTAAAATTATTGCTATATTTAGCAGCTCATAACATCACCAACATGCACATTTCTGTGATTAAGATTTAATAAAAATATTTCAAAATATCAGATCTGAAAAATGCTCTCCATTTTTATTACAGGCCTATTCAATAAATATATACCTTTGGTATAATATGTTTTATTGCATATAGCAAACCATTTTCATTATCATCAAAAATATATTTTAGCACTTGTGAATTACAGGGGACTTTAATTCCTCAGACAACCCACAATATTGGATACAGTATCTTGAACCGGCTCATAAATATGTAGACATGATAAACATGTACATTTTCTTTTGGAAATGGCAAGTGAAAGATCTTTGAGAATACTAAATTTACTAATGATTAAGCTACTTAAACTATTTTTATGCTACTTTATTAGATGCATCATAAGACATTATTTTCATTGAAAATATGCTTTAAATAAGGCAAGTTTCGTAATAATTTAAATAGTGTTTTTTCTTACATGAAAAACTTCTTTTCTTATAAGGTGGTCATGCCTCCCTTGCTATTCTGAAATCACTACACACAAAGCAATAAAATTACAGAGCTAAGCATCCTCCAAGGATGAAATCACAGTGAAGAAAGCTGTGATATACTTCATGCTGTTAATCTTGTTGTATCATATCGCATCATATGATGATACCACAATAGAAGAGAGCTGGTTATTTACACAGTGGTTCTGACTGGCAAATGTAAACAAAGATGAGCCAAGCACCTCTGCAATGCATTGACTCGCTAGTTCTTCTCCAGGGTTTTACAATGTTGTTCATTAGTTCTGTTGTCAACTTGACATGAGGCACCTATTTTTAAGGTAAGAAACTGGTAAACTGACAACGTGTCAGTGGGGTTTTCAAGTAAATATGAATCTGTTCCTTTTTAGTTCATTATTAAGTCAAGGGTACATTAATCTATGATCCAAGAAGAATGAAATGCTGTTAGACTTGTATGCAGTTTAAGAAATTATATGACGTAGAGTGACTGTTGGTTTCTAAGACATATAAACTCAAGAAAATCTCCAGTACAACAAGTAATAATTTAAACGAACTGTTTAGGTAAAGTCCACGTTTTAATATAGATTAACAGAAGTCTGACGGCTATTCAGAAACTCTTAGTCCAGTTGAGATGATTGGAATTGGCTTGGAAAAGCTCAAGTGTACTTGAACATCAGTGTAGGTATGAACACTTGAGCATTAAAAGGTATGACAGTTAGAGCATCTTTCCAGAACTAAACGCTCCTTCTTTTTAAGGTCAATTTGAAGGTGAATCCTATTGTGAATTGCTTTTCTCCACCAGAGGACTTCATTATAAACAGAGATTCATTGTTGCAGGAGACAGCCTGTCTAGCTATTCTTCCTCACTTCACAGTGTGCTTCCCCTCACTGAAGAGATGCCTGCTGTCTGTGGAAAGTCCACGTAGCCGGTCCTGTCCTGAGAGTCATGTGTTCCTCCTTGTACCAGGATCATAAGTAGCATCTTCTCTTTTCTATTATTTAAGGTGTCTAATTGTTCTAGGTTATTACACTATGATGTTCATCATTATGGTAAACACCTAATTATTATTTTGAAAAGCTTATCTGTGGCAGATTACAAAATAACCTATAGTCTCAGGCTATTCTCAGGAGATCAAATTGAGAAAGATATTAAATGCTTATCCTGTAAATATTTCTCATTTCCCAGGGTTTCGTGAGGTTAAGATTCCACTAACCAGACAAAACTGTCATCCTCACCCACTGTTCCTCTTAAATGCATTAATCTTCTTCTCACAGAGGTTTAGAACTTGTGTACTGTATACAAGTGAGAAATAATGGTCCTTCCTCACTTACGTTTCTACGAGGTGTTTCCCCAGAAACTCCTCTGGGGCACTTCCCTATTTCGTGAATTACTGTTTCTTCAGAAAGAATGGTGGTTTATATTTCTCTTCCCAACCCTCCTACACCTTTTTTCAAGCCCAGACGGCTTGAGCTGATGAATCATGGCTCTTTTCTTTCTTTGCTGTTTATCCTCCTGCCCTTGCAGCTTTGATGATAATCAGTCAGGTATATTTCTCCAAAAAACTATTTTAAAATTGAGAAGTCAATTGAGAATGCTATTCCTAGGAGGGCTGGTGAGGTTTAATCTCCAAAAAATGAATGATCGTGTCCATGTTAGGAGCAAAGCAATATAGGTAGAGGTACTTATAAAAAATCCTAATGAATTTTCAATTACCTTGATTTCTCACTTCACATTTCCTAATATATGTCATAAAAGTCTGATTTCGTCTTGTAAAAGAAGTTCAGAGGTTTTAGAATCAGGACCATAACCTGGCCAGAAGAAGCAAGCAGAAAATGGTAGGAATAGTTTTTTGATTTCTTTTATTGAGCCAGGCAATGTGGATACTTCTGTTTCAATCTCTTTCTAGTTATTTATCTCCATTTAAGGGGAAAAAAAAAAGTATCCATGCATAATTTTGTAATTCCCTCAAGGACATCGTTGTGTTGTTATACGAGAGATATACCATTGTATAATAGGATCTGTATGTCAAGGCTCTGTAACTTGAGTTCCGAAATACCATGCAAGGAATTTAATCAGAAAGTGCTTTCAGTGTGGAAGAGATATTTCACTATAGTATATAACAGTAGGTCTAATCAAACAGATACTTTATTTGGATGCTGTCGAGTGACAATAATAAGATTCCCATTTTCAGACAGAGTCCACCTTCACTTGATTGTTGTTTGTAATCAATGGAGAAGGTTTACTTTTCATCCTGTCTCCCGCATCATTAGAACTATCCTGGAAAAAAACTTTTGCTGTACAAAAAGTGACAATAATTCTCTTGTATTCTCTTCTGAAGTTCTGGTTCAGGAGTCCATATATGATAGCATTAAGGCAGCTGTTGAAATATGCCATGTAATAACTAGATACAAACAACCACTCTGGAATCCTAGGGATTATAGTTTCTGGGTTGACAGCCACAGCAAGGCCTATAAAGTTCAAAGGAGCCCAGCAGACTGCAAACAGTACAAATACCACAAACATGGTTACAAAATTTCTGAAGTCATGTGGTTTCAGCCTGGGGTTGTTATCTGGTTTAACCCTTCGCCTTACCTGAATAACGAGGATCCATATTCTCAAGTAACAGAACGTAACTATGGCTATGGGAAGCAGGAAATGGAAAAACACAACTGCTATTGTATAAACTGAGCTCACAGATTGTGCAAATGTACATGAGTAAATCCTGGGGTCATATTGTAGCGATCCCACAAACAGGTTGGGCACGATAGCAACAAATGTTAGGACCCAGATAAGAGCAACATAGCACAACGAATTCTTGTTGCTGTACAGCTTGTCATATTTGAGACTGTGGCAGATATAGCAGTACCGATTGATAGCGATGCCGGTAATATTGAAGATTGATCCAATGACACTTAGGCCCATCAAGAAGCCACTAATCTGGCAGTGAAGGTATCCCAGATTCCATCCATTGTGAAATACAGATGTGAGGACCAGTGGGTATGGGTAGATTGCTACAACCAAGTCTGCAACTGCCAGGCTTACAACAAACACATTTCCTGTAAAATAAATATAAAAAGGCAAGTATTATTTTTTCGTTTCCTCTTTTCTGTCGCTTCTGCTCTCAATATATTAATGAGCAGCCTTAGTGGAACACTTTAAATGTAATTAGTTTCTACTTTCTAGATCAAAATTCATTGTCATATATCAGAAATAAGACATTCATTTTTAATCTAAAAAGGAAGTATCTTAACTTAAAGATGCACTTTTTAAAAGAAAACTGCCTTTCAGTTTAATTACCATGACCTAATATTTTTATCATCTCATTTATTTGGATTCTTCCAATTGCACAGACTCAGAATTCATATCAAATTAAAATATTCATAACTTTAAGCCTTGTTTTGGTTTTAAATAGATAGTCTCTCTTGAAAAATCAGCAGAAATAATACGATGTCGTGGTTTAACCCCAGCCAGCAACTAAGCACCACAGAGCCGCTCGCTCACTCCCCCCCCCCCTCAGTGGGATGGGGAGGATCAGGAAAAAAAAGTAAAGCTCATGGGTTGAGATAAGAACAGTTTAATAACTAAAATAAAATGTAATAATAAAAATAATAATAATAATAAAATATAATAACTGTAATGAAAAGGAATATAACAAAAAGAGATAAATTAGACCCAAGAAAAGACAAGTGATGCACAATGCAATTGCTCACCACCCGCTGACCAATGCCCCAGCAGTGATCTGCCTCTCCTGGCCAACTCCCCCCTGTTTATATACTGGGCATGATGTCATATGGTATGGAATATCCCTTTGGCTAGTTCAGGTCAGCTGCCCCGGCTATGCTCCCTCCCAGCTTCTTGCACACCTGCTTGCTGGCAGAGCATGGGAAACTGAAAATCCTTAACTTAGGATAAGCGCTACTTAGCAACAACTAAAACATCAGAGTGTTATCAACATTACTTTCATGCTTAATCCAAAACACAGCACTGTACCAGCTACTAGGAAGAAAATTAATTCTATCCCAGCTGAAACCAGGACATATGATTACTAATAAATTTCAAAACTCACATTTATCTTCCGTATTTAATTTAATTCCCTTTCCTTACATTACCCCTTAACTTTTCCAGTCCTGAAATGAAAATCTTTTTTTTTCCCATCTGTATTTCAAGCTTCCATGACTTTAACGTGACTTTTAAAGTGACTCTTTTTGAATCTGCTGGCTAGCACTTAATTAAACTTAACTTCTAAGAGTCTAGCTGAACACAGCCTTAGTTGTCTTTCCTAAATTGAGAGACATACTCTCCAGTAAAAGAAGTGGTGCTGGGCAGTGACCTAGACTGTTCCCAGACACTATTGATGCCATATTCTTCTCTGCCTCCAAACTGGAAAATTAAGCAATGATCCATTCTCTTGGTTAATTTTTTAATTAAAACAAAGGGAGATTATTTTAGACTGTGTTAGTTCTTGATAGAACCCCTCTCTGTTCTTTAAAGACAATGGAACCCATCATAATTACATGTTTTGAATTAATCTTTTGAGCATAGATTTTATATATATTTTTTTAGTTGCTTATATGAGAACTCATCTGAATGCCTCCCAACCATTCCGGGTTCTAAGAAGAAGGTCACAAGATACATTGATATAACTTTTATTCATTTTTAAAAAATAACTACTACATGTATTGGCCTAGTTATTCATGTCCATATATATACATGCATGTGTGTAGGTATATAAATGCATGTGTATGCATGTATACATAGGTGTATGTGTGTTTGAGATTATATTTTGGAATTTGCAGATTATTCACTGCAGGTGAAATACAAGCTCCTATTGCAACCTGTAAGAAAATATATTGCTAGTTTTAGATGACGTAGAATTTCATTATTAACCCAAAGTGGGCTTGGTGAACTGTTTTATGTATTTATTTTGAGCAGACAAAATACAAATAGATAAAAATAGGTTAAAAGAAAAGGTAAAAGTATCTATGCACCAATAGTGTGTTTTAGCTGCTATAATTCTGAAAACTATTTTTTTGATATATTATCTCAAACATCTTAAAATCCATATTCTCTCACTAATCTTATGCTTTAAATGGTCAGATAGAAATATTAAATCTGCATTACTAATGGCAGCTGGGACAAATGGCCTCAGTTAAAAGATTGCTACACTAGTTTTCATAGATTTTGTATCTGGATTTATAAATAACTTTCTCTTGATAATGTCTGTAGTTGTTTCTTCTTTTGCCCGGGAATTCACTGCCAGACTGAAATATGCTTATCCTGAAGGCTTTGGCAGAATTCCAGACCATTTCAGCACAAACAGCAGAGCTCCTTTAAGCAGAAGACGACAAGGGAAAAAAACATTGTTTTCAGAATTTACCCTTGACACAGTGGCAAGCGATACAAGAATCGATAAAAAGACTATATGAAACTCAGAGCTCTGTGTTTATCTTATGAATCGAGAAGTGGAAAGTGAATGAAAAGTTGCTATTGGCAGGTTTTCTCCCTGCCCAGAATATTGCAAGTTTGATGAAATGGCACCATATAAGCTCCAGATGGGACAAAGAGCCGGGACACTGATTTAAATGTAATACTTAAAAGAATCCTATTTATATGTGCTTAGAAATTTTCTGCTTAGCTAGAGACTGCCTATCCCAAGCTTCTCTCCTTGCCATCCACTGAAACTTCTGCTGGTGCTCTCCATTAATATTGCTAATATTATCATTATTTACGCACTTGAGCCCAAAGATTCAGCTATAAGAACAAAGCTAAAAGTGTGTGGGATTTTTCCCTTTGTTGAAAGAAGACAGGTGGTGTACTTTTCTCTGAATAGCTTTAGCAACCCTGTGCTTCGGAAACAACTGAGTCTAGGAAGAGTAGGCGCTCTGTCTCTGAATCAGCCAAATTTCAGGCTTCCATAAACTGGTGTGCCATGGTTGTTCCAGCTTATCTTCTCAGTCGGTTGCCGTAGAGTGACAAACTGAAAGTCATGGAAATACAAGCTGTTTCATATGGAAATTGGAGACTAGCAGGATATCCTGGGAGCCTGTCTTTTTTTAAAAAATCTTGAGCTTGGAAACCAAGTACCAGGCTACCAGCTCACAGTTAGCATGTCAGCTGGATGACCAAAGCATTGGGTTAGAAACTGCCTGGAAACCGGATACCTGCTTGCAGAGAGGACTTTTGACCCTTCTTAAAAGGCGGGTTATCTTCAAACCTGAGTTCAGATACATTTTCCTTGTGAGCACGGAAACGTTGTCGTTAAGAAGGAACAGAAACTTCAAGTAAAACTTTATTTGGGAGTAGTATGTTTGTTTTATATTTTGAGGTTCATTGTTTCAGACTCTGAAGCTGCATCTGAAATGATGTTGAGCTTTCACATGTTATACAATATACAATTTAAAAATATGATCCTAGATTTAGGCACCCACCATTACTGGAAAATATTGGTATTTTATGAAATTCCCATATATTTAATGGCATATTGTGAAATTAAACTCTTATGTTTGTGGAACACTTGGTATTGCAGAGGTGAGTACCATAAAAAAAAGACATAGGAAAAAACTAATTTTCATCTTCAGAGTTGGGTTTGAACAGAATGCTATAAACGAAGCCTGAAGCTCCATACTGAACCCTTTAAAAAAGCCACAAAATAAAAATCTTGAATAACTCTTCCTTGAACAAAAAGTATTCATTCTCTTTAGAGAGTGAGATCACTTTGCTGTGAAAAAATGTGATTTATGTGACTAAAGAATGCATTACTGTGCATTAACACCAGTTGGCTGAAATGAGAATGTAGAGGTTGAATTTCTTGACTTTGACATAAGTCAAAAAAACTGTAATAAATTTAAGCAGATGATGTGCTACGGGTGTATGTGGAAAGAAAGATAATCTACTGGTAACCAGCTTTAGCAGGCTATGCTTTTAGATGCAGTCTAAAACAACGTTCCATTAAATATTTTCACTACCCTTACTGAAAAAGATGTCTTTCTGCTCAGCAAACACATCACAACATCAGACCTACCTGCTGAATAAAAAACTGTTTTAAAGCAACAGAAAACAAACAAGTGCTCTCCTAGACAATTTGACTTTTCCAAGAGCAAAATACAACATAAACTGAGCATAAAAACTGTGACCCTGACAGATTATTAAAAAAATGCTTATGGGATTGTCATTATGTCAAAATGAATATAAGAGCATCAAATAAGAACTACATGATGTAGTTGTATCAGTAGCAACTTGTATCTGCATAACATATACAAATTACTATGTGGATTGTTATTCCCTAGATTTAGTGCTAAGTATGTCCTGAAGTTAATGGGAATTAGAGAGTTTCCAGAAATTTCTAGCAACTTAAATAAGTGCAGAATATTAATGGAAAAAAGTTACAGTTACTTAGTCTAAGTGGTGCTGAATGCCTCCTGTAGACTTAGACTGGAGGGCTGAGCACTTTGCCAGCAGATCAAAATGGACTAATTCTTTCTGCAATTTTAGGAGAACTGAAGGAGATGTGGTCTACAGAGCTCTTTCCTCAAGTGCTGAGACTGTGAAGTATTTTAACTCTTCCAAAACTCTTAGCCTGGGCAAAAAAATATATTGTAAAAAAGGGAAACCGCTTATCTATGGAACAAAATAACGATGTTTTAAAGCATTAGGGACTCCAGCTAGAATTTTTTGGTACTAAGGAAATCTGAATGAATTTTAGAGAAGATATCATTTTGCTGGCAACATTGGTAAGGCTACTATTTCTTCTCCTTTTTTTCCCCCCAGATATTTCTGTACGTTTTAATATTGGTTGCTAGGTCACTATTTCTGTTCACCTATTTCAAATTATTTCCTGTATAAATAATGTATTGGCTTCTTACAACAATTGCTTTCCAGACACCATTGTGTTTTCATCATGTTGCTACATTTTGAAGTATATAACATTACGTTTCTTGTTTATGCGTTAGTGCTTCAGGTTGCACCAAATTTAGCTGAGAGGGATTTAGAGTCTTTATGCTAACTGGAGATGCTTTTGCTTTTAGGTAAGACTAAAGAGTACATGCACCTATCATTGAAGTCACGTACAAAGCTTTTGTTTCAGTGGCCATCAATTCAGACCTCTAACGTTTACTTGTTAAGTGTATCTTTAAGGAAAGAGGACAGTATAAACATTTGCAATGTTGGACCAGTTACAAGATAAAACTTAATTTCTAACTACCAAGACCACGCCATTCTTATTTACTGTCTTTTTATCACCTGTCAGATATTGCCAGATATGCTAACAGTCATTTCTGATTGTTTCATAACAAGGCTTGACAGGATGCTTTGCTATAAATTTATATCAGGTTTTCTAGAAGTTGTGATGTATTCAAATATCACATTGCCAAGATTGTTATGTCCACAGTTTTTATATATTTAATGGCACCAAAGTTTTTATTTACATTTTAAAGCGCTGTTTTCTGATCACTCTAATACTTCTACCGATTTTCTTCAAGGATAGCTTACAGATTTTTTTTTGGCATTTTGAAATGTTTCTCATTAATCCAGCCCTTGCTCAAAATATTAATCTGGGGTTTTATGCTGCTAGCTGAAAACAAAACTAAGATTAGGTGCATGCCATTGAATGCCTGCAGCTGTAGAAAATTTAAATGTGGTACCTCATAGTTATAACTGAACAGAGCACCATACTGACACATTTACATCTAGCAAAAGTGACAGCATTGATAGATAGCTGGCAAAACATCTGGTTTAGAAAACTAGTAACTCCTTTTCACAACTGAATGGTAGGAGTGAATAAGTCTCTGATTCTAGAATATAAAACATCACATGAAATAAGGCAATGGGCTAGTTTATGAAGAAAGGAAAATTAGAAGGCTAAGCATAATCAATACGATATGCTTTGTGAGCTGAACTTCTTCCTTAGAAAGGCATTTTGTTAGGCCTCTGCTTCTCTCATGGCTGTTTCCACGCACAAAATGGTGTCTCAATGACAACTATTAACACTAGATTTGTTTTACATATTCCATGAACATTTTTGCCCTGAATATTGTTCCATTAGCACCGGTATTTCACTTGTAAAACATCACAAACAACTACAAAATCAAAGAATGAAAGCTGTTTTTGTGAGCGCTTAATGCAAATTTAATAAAATATCCTTGTTCATGTATCTGGAAACAGAGCTTAGCTCTATAGGCTCAGTAACCCTTCTCCCTGGGACCTTAACCAGTCATAATGCTTTAAGAAAAAGATCTGTCCATAATCTTTCTAGGATCAATTTAATATTGGAAAGTTGCTGTACCTGGCAGCACAGTTTGAGATTCCACAAAGGTCACGTGCAATAAAAATTATTAAATGAAAATACCTGTAAGTGGGATCAATGACCACTGTTTCTTAGGCAAAACCCCAAAGCCAAGTAAGGTTACCTAGACAAGCAAGCATGCAGACAGTTCCAGCTTCACTGAAGAAAGATTTGAAAGGTTTAAGAAACTAACAGTCCTTGCAGCTCAACATCAAAATAGCATAAAACAGCTGAGCAAAAATGTAGGAATAAATATTACATAAGCTCCAGTTACTCCTGGGAGCTTCATTCACTTTACAGATCATAATATCAACTCCCCTACATCTGAAAAGCCTATTTTTAAACTAAAGGCACTATTTATAAACCTGGCCTGAATCAAGAAGTCCACGTGCACATTAAATTTGAATAGCGTGATGGGCCTGTGGGTTTTGCTTCTCATTAGCAAATTAACCCTGATGCTGCAGGGAAATTTGAATGGCTTAAAGCCTACAATGAACCTTTTAGCTTTAAGCACATGTAGGAAAACCTTTCTATTTCCTTTTAAGCTGAAAAAAGACCTCGTATCATTTAGCGATTTTCTTAAAACCTCATTCAAATGTACACCTCTGTCACATAATAGAAGGGATTTTCAGACCCTCTGTCATCTAGTTGGGTTGCTAATGAAACCAGCTGTGTAATTACAGATATGGCAATTACCTACAGCTCTAATGATGCCAGGCAGGTAGCTTGTTAGCACTGAGGAGAGAGTATTAAATATTTACGGTTTGAACTCATTTATAATCTTACTAAAGTAGAGATTCTGAGTGTCATAGACAAGTTCAGATACTGCAATGACCTAAGTAACCTCAACTTTTAACTGCAGTTGATAGAAATTCAGGGTGCTGAATCTTACAGGTCTGAACAGCTGGAGAACTATGTAGCAGTGTACTTGAGAGATATGGAAGAATAGATTTGTTAAAGACCATGTTATCAGAATAATCCATATTGTAATACTTTATTCCAGTGTGCTGCAAGTTGAAGAAAATTTGACATAATCAGCACAGCATAAATGAAAGATCATACTGATGCACTCCGAAAAGAAAATGTTATACTGTATTTAGATTATAATAATTATCATACAGAAACTTCCAGTGAAGCTGCAGCAACAATTTAATTTGAAATGCCTATGCCATCTTCTGGCCAAGAAAATTAGATGCATGAAAGAGTAATTGGCAGCAAATGGCAGTGAGGAATTATATAACACTCAGAATAAAGGAATGGAGGATTTTGGTGTCAGGTCTAAGTTGACTGTAGCCAAACAGTATGTAGATGTGACTAAGTAGTTGTGCAGATATTCCAAATGGCATACAGTTTTCTGTGACCTTATCACCTACCATCTTTTTCTGCAGTCCCACGGCACACGTGTGACTGAGACAGCTACTGCTCTCCTTCTTACAGTCTAAAAATATTTGTCAGTGCTATTCTTGGTGGTTCAGTCATGAAAGGAAAGTGATGTGAGTTTTACTGTCAGGCAGAGAAAGGAATTGAATCCATATGCTGGATGAGCGATACAGACTTGGGGATGTACCTTGCCTCTGGCAGTTTTGTAGGACGTCAGGGCCACTTTGAAAATGTCTCTTGTATTGGACATCTCACATGATAGGAGTACTTAGTTTGTACTAGGCAGTAGATTTAGTAGGTGCATGGGATATTGAATATCTCAGTACTGGCAAGACTGAGGTATTTCTGGGTATGCCAAGAAGGGTAGTGCTATCCACTGGATGAATTTATGTGACATGAAATATACAGCACCTGAGAAAAGCAGCAGTAAAGAAAAGGCCTAGACTACCACCACACATTTAGGCACCTAATGTAGGAGTAGACAGGAGTTGCCTGAACATCTTTTGTGGACCTAAACTTAAAAATCTAGAGGTGGTCAGGGTTTGGGTCTTTTTTAAGGATTTTTAAAAAGTGCAGTTTCAAAAAGGACTTTAAATAATAGCAGTCGGAGCTACCAGTGAACCTCAAGATACACTCATCTTTCTGTTACATTATGCAGTGCCATGAAATATTTTGCTTTGAGACTCTACATAGTAGGTTCACATCCAAAATACTTTGCTTTAGAAGCAGCAACAAATTGAACAAGACTTCTGTTCTTTTATGGAAACCTCTAAAATTTTATCAGAGTAATACCTAGCTAATACTTATTTACTTTGTTAACAAGATTGTATTACACTGGCACTGTCATACAGTTTTGTAGTTTTATAATTGTGCTGGTTTTGGCTGGAATAGAGTTAATTTTCTTCATAGTAGCTAGTATGAGGCTATGTTTTGGATTTGTGCTGGAAACAGTGTTGATAACACAGGGATGTTTTCGTTATTGCTGAGCAGTGCTTACACAGAGTCAAGGCCTTTTCTGCTCCTCACCCCACCCCACCAGCGAGGAGGCTGGGGGTGCACAAGAAGTTGGGAGGGGACACAGCCGGGGCAGCTGACCCCAACTGACCAAAGGGACATTCCACACCATATGACATCATGCTCAGCAATAAAAGCTGGGGGAAGAAGAAGGAGGTGGGGAGGACATTTGGAGTTAGGGCGTTTGTCTTCCCAAGTAATGGTTACGTGTGATGGAGCCCTGCTTTCCTGGAGATGGCTGAACACCTGCCTGCTGATGGGAAGTAGTGAATGAATTCCTTGTTTTGCTTTGCTTACACACACAGCTTTTGCTTTACCTATTAAACTGTCTTTATCTCAATGCATGAGTTTTCTCACTTTTACCCTTCTGATTCTCTCCCCCATCCCACCGGGGGTGGAGTGAGCGAGCGGCTGTGCGGTGCTTAGTTGCCGGCTGGCATTAAACCACGACAGTCCTTTAAAAAGGACTTGTGGTAGTAGGGGACTGCGTTCGTGCTCTCCGCTGATAGGTAAAGCAAAAGCTGTGCACAGCTCTCCCGGCTGTGTCCCCTCCCAGCTTCTTGTGCACCCCCAGCCTACTCACTCATGGGGTGGTCTGAGGAGCAGAAAAGGCCTTGACTCTGTGTAAGCACTGCTCAGCAATAACGAAAACATCCCTGTGTTATCAACATTGTTTTCAGCACAAATCCAAAACATATTCCCATACTAGCCACTATGAAGAAAATTAACTCTATCCCAGCCAAAACTAGCATGATAATATAGAAACAATAAATGAAAGTGACTCTTGTTAAATAAGTAGTCCTGAAATTGAACAATTCAGTTTTTTAAACACTTCATTGACTAATCTCCAGTAGATGTTGATAAAATAAACAGCTTAATTGCTGTTTGACAAAAGTTTTAAGTGCTGTATGCATACTTCCTGATACTCAGAATGAATATTGCCATAGTTATGTGCCCCATTCAGTGTGTAAATATATGTTTTTTCAGTTCTGTGGGTGTTTTTCACCAACATGTGAAGTCATGACAACTAATCCAGTCAGATGTAATTCTATTTAAATCATTCTTAACTGAGGTTTTGTTTGACCACCCAGCCAAGGGTGAACTAAGACATAACATAAAATATCAAGAAGGCTTGTAGTAACATTAAAGTGAATCAACAAACCCTGCTGTCTTGCAGATGGAAGTTAGAAACCAGGGCAGGCAGATGTAGTGGTGGATGTCTCGAGTTCTGTGACCCTGGTTTTGGCTCCGGTATCTGCCTTGACTGTTCTTTCTACAGTTCACTGGGCTGGTGTGTTTTCAAGGTCGCGACATCTATACCCTTTGAACATCAGCCCCTTCTACTGTGATGACAATTTTTCAGAGACCAAATAGATTTGCCTGAGTAACTTATCCACTTTCACAGAAGGGAATTATATTACCACTTCTGATTTGATCTTTTCTATCTCTAATTTCTATGATTCATTTGGGAGGGAAAAAATCCCGTGGAACAGCCTGTTTTCCAACAAGGTATTGCCTAGATGTTACAGAACACTAAGGTTGTCATCACAGTTCAGCAAGCTGTATGAAACCGATTAGAATAACAATACTGCTGATGTCAGAGGATCACACTACTGAGCTGCATCGCAGCAGAAGCAGCATAAGAGTACTTTTTCCCCCTTCAACTGTATTTGCATTAGAGACTGGAAATAAATGGGACAAAAATGGTACTATCACAGTAATATCACAGCTCAGATAAACAAAACTAATAATACAGTTCAGAGACTAAAACAAATGAAAGGGGAAAAGCAGGAAAAGGCAGAGAGGGATGCTTGTGAAATATACTTATGTTTTGTATTTGTACAAAATCTCATAGATCAGTCAGGATCGGTGCTAGAAAATGGGAAGATACAGCCTATTCCCTTCCAAGTTCTAATATGAATTTTGAGAAAACAAGTAGGAGAAAACAGGACAGTGAAGGTGCAACCACGTAACTGGTAGCAGACTTCTATACCGTATATAACATTGCAAACATGAAATCCCTTTCCTGAATCTCTTTGAAAGTCACAGATTTATGTAACAGGATTTTGTGGCTGAATTTGTCCACAGAATTATTCATGGGAAGAAAAAGAAGTTTAAAAAACTCTCAAGAGTACAAAATAATCCATTTTCTTTCTGTTATGACTCATAACAGTATAGGTGGTCATTCAGCCAATCCCACATTTAACTACAGAGTCCACAGTAGACAGCAAAGCTAATGAAATGAGTTCTTAAAACAGTCTTCCCAGTTCTTTCTCCTAAAATCAGCAATAGTTGGACATCTGCCAGGAAACTGGAAAATAGCACTATAGAAAATATTACTTATACATAGTTAAACTCTGTATTTACTCTCCCTCCCTCTATCCATTCTCTGTTTCTCTATTCCTTTTCTTCCTTACTTATTCCATCACCATGTCTTTTCTCTCCTTATCACCTTACAACCCAAAATCTTTTACATTTCTGACAGAAGCCTTCTTCCTCCCTTCTTTCCCATCCTTTCCTCTCTTTGTCCCAAGTTCCTTAAAAAAGGTGAGAAGACACAGAAGATTATCATATTACACTCCCACCTTAGCAGTTTGATGATTTTTAGGGGGTATTCCATTGTGTCATTACCAAAGACCCAGCTGCCTCCCGTTCTTCCTGCCTCCCTTTCATTTCTTCATTTTCTCTATTGTGCTACAGCAAAAATCCAGAAGTTGAATGGTCCCAGACCACAGAGGGGCAAGTGAAATGGTATCAAGTATCATGCGGAATTCACTAGAATAAGTGCTATTTTAATTGCAATATTAGTGGGTTTTGTTGATGAAAGTAACTGACGGTGTCAAGAGCTCTTGCTCTTCTATAGCATCAGAAATGCATTTAGGACTGGAAACTAAAAGAAGGACAAAGTGGAATTTGTATGTGCATGGCAGCAAGGCCAAGGACCTTAATATCTGTCTTCTCTAATGTTCGTCTATTCCTCTTTATGAAAAGGAAATCAGAAAACAACAACTCTGAATTAAGAGAGAGTGAAGACCCCATGATGTGTAGTTCCTTTCCTCTGTAAAAAGTTTTATAAACCCTGAGAAATTTACTCCAGCTATTGGACCAGAATAGACTGTTCTAGTCCAACACTGGAACACCTACACTATCCTCCCGTGTCTGTGTATATCCGCAGCCTGCCAGGAGAATCCCTTTCTTAGCATGCACCTTTGTAATTTGGTGAGCACCCACACCAACTGCAGGGTTCTGCACCTGCCACACTGGGGTGAAAATATGGTAAGAAATACAAATTAGACCTAAACTTGTTACAGTGAGTGTCAAGCAAATTCAAAATATGAGAAAAGCAACAATTTAGGTTTCAGACAACTTTCTTAGAGCACGTCAGTGTGAGAAATCTATTCAGGATTGCTGCAGTAAGCAATTAAAATGATAGCCCTGACAATTTAAGTGTGTCAAAAGCTTAGAAGCGTTAGTATATTTTCCCCCTTTGTATTATTTGAAATAACGTGGATTTAGAGATATGATACAGGATAGATTTATAAGAAATTAAGGAAGTAGGTAGTTTATTCATTATTGCCCTGATTCATATAGGTAATTAACTATCACATTTTAGCACCAGTATAGTATAATTGACTCAGAAACAATATTTGTTTGCTTATATTAGACTTGTATTTTAAAATAGCTTGCTGATAAAACCTCAGGCTACAGTTGAAATTTTATATTAGAGAAGAAGGAATGAAGACATTGCACTACTTTAAGTAAAATCTGTATTTTAATTTGTACAAAAAATTTTGGGGAAATATATAATTTCTCTGCACCTAAACTTTTTTCTTTTTTTTTTCCTAAAGATCTCATTTCTGGTGCTCTGACAGAACAAAAATGGATTTGGAGAAAACAGTTTCTCAGTTTTCTAATGCTATCCCCATTGCTAGTAGCAATATTCTATAGAGATCTTAAGATAAACTTTAACATTTATGACATTTGAATGACCATAAAAATATTTTCATTTATTTTAAGGCTTCTCAGGATTCTTATCTTTGTACAATTTAGTTTCTTCATTACAAAAGCAACTGGCAGTACAGATAAAATAACAGGGACAAATTGACTAGAAAGAATTTATAGAACTTTAAAAAATATTCTTAAGTCATTATTCCTTTAATTCTTCAGACAAATAAAGACATGAGGTTTTTTTCAGTATTTCTTCTGGGCAGCCTAAAATATACACTGTGACTTCACTGCAGGCAAATAATGAAGCTATCCTAAATTCATACCAATACCTTTACAGTATACAATGATGTGAGAAGTACTGATGCACATGTACATCAGCTAGTTATTCTGCAACAGGATTCATGATGGTGTTTAAAAACATTAAAATTGTTTAAATAATTTAAAATATAATATTTAGAACAGGAATTATAATCCCACCTAAGCTTTTCATAGTACAAAATATTTGGAATGTCCTCCATTTAGGCATTGGGACCTATGGGTCAACCGATAATTACTGCTTATGACAGAATACGGAAACAGGACTCTTGCCTTGGATATACTGTCATACTTGTAGCTAATGAATATATCTCCACTTAAATCTTAACTGAATAATCTTTTTTTTGCCATCAGTCTGAATGATAAAACTTCCACAGATATTGGCTGTAGTTTGACCAGGCTCTAGAAGTTACAATGAGGAAGGGAATTCATTTATTGCTTGTTGCTTTTTTTTTTTCCCTGCATGATGTGATTTTTCACACAGGACAGAATAAAATTGCCAAGCAATAATTATTTGAGAGAAACTAGTAAGAGAAGTAGTCAGGTATGATCACCTTTTGACGTCATAGAAGACGTCAAGTATCTCCACAACGTGCCCTGATGAGCTTACATAAATGAGGTCAGCCTCTTAAAAGATTTTCCTTCTCTTTAGTAAATACTGACATACAACTCCAAAATTTTTCAATAACCTCTTGGTTAGTTAATTAGCAAATACATGACTTCTATATTTCATGCTTAGTAGAAATGAAATGGGGTTTGGATTTGTACCTTTTATCTTAACAGTATTAAATGAAGTTCTTTACTAAGAGCTCACTTTCATGGAGACAAGTAATTTAGCATGCTAATGAATTTGCCAAACCATTGCGTCCTTAGAAGTAGGCTTTTGAATAGAAGCAATTGGCTAAAATAATGATTTAGCTAACTCCACTGACTTCAGACAAGTTGAAGTAGTGTAAGTGAGCAAATAAGTGGCTCTGTGTATTCAATATATCTCATAATTTTATCATTTAATTATTATTCCTCTCCATCTTGTTTTAGTTACTTGCCTGTTCTCTGGGTTTTTCTTTCATGAAGAGTGGTGTGGAATTTTTCAGAAAGCATTTATTTTTCTATTGTTTAAGTCTAAACTGTCTGTTTATCAACGAATGTAGTCGAAGGACAATGAGGCTATGGCACTAGCTAATAAGAAAGAAATATAGAAATGCTGTTGATTTTCAGTACCTACATATGTCTTCAGAACTTATCATTCAGGGTTCTTATTTAACCTGTAGCACCAGAAAAATCTGTCCAGTACAATGAAATAAATTGCTGAAACCAATACTTGCTGTCAAAAGTATTGGATTTTGTATTATGGTAATTTCAGTATGGTTGCATTTAAAAGTTGTATTATGACATCTCATCTGAAGTATTTGTACCCATTGATTTTTGCTACTACTCAGAAATATCCTAACTGCTCACCTTGAGAATCCAAGCACAATTTGTAAAATCAAGTTCAATACCTCCAGTGTAAAAAACTGAACCCTTTCTCTGTGTGAAAATAAAATAGATTTGGAAAACTATAGCACCGATATAACCTTAGTCTCATAATATTATGTATATGATATCTTGGCTGTTGGAGCTCCTTTGCTTTTTTAATGCCTATTTTTTTCTCATATACTCCTTTCTATCTTTGTTTAGATGTTAGGGAGAATCTTACAAAAAAAGCTTTTAAGCAAGCTGAAAAGCTAAATATAGACAGCTAAAGATAGTATCCTTTTAAATATTCAGTAAAAACTTTGCCTGTTCTCCCTCTGAACCTTACTCCTGAGTTCTTCATCTTTTTTCAGGTACAGGTTTTTAGTGTGCCAACATACTTCATTATTTAACAAAATTGAACAAACCAGAAGTCAACACTTCTACTTAGGAAGCTAAAAATAAAGGCATCCAAAGAAAGGTGGGATAATTATCTCAATGAATATTAAAAAAAATATATCCCTATGCTGAAAGGGTGCCAGAAAGAAGAGATTCTGCACGATCAGTGTATGCCAAAGATACAGTGTATTTATACTGTGTTGCAAAACCTGACATGAAGTTTATTATGAAAAGGATAGAGTGGCAAGCAAATGGTAAGGCAGCCTTAGCTTCAGACAGCACTGAACAGTCCCTTTGCTTTTCTTTACTTTGGTCTATTAGGGAATAATCACCTAATTTTTTAGACATTATCCTTGTAAAATGTTCTACAGGGGACTGAATGCTAAAAAAAGGGGAAAAAAAGTGTCTTCAACATCTCAGCTAAAGCCTCCTAGATTTTCTTACTTTAGTTTCAAAAACATCTGTGTTTAGCTTTGTAGGTGAAAAGATTCCTTCAACAGTTTTGAAAGTGAAAGACGGCTTGAGCTCCTCAGAGAGCCACTTTAGCTGTTTCCATGTATGAGCACAAAAATGTCTGCTTTAGCAGATTAATGTATTCTGTAAAGTAACAGCAGAAGGGCTTTCCCAAAAGATCTGAAAATTCTTCACTCTTTAAAAAAATATGTAAACCTAGACTAACAGCCTTCATTTGTGTGAAGTAAAACTGGTCAGTCCATGATGCAGAAGTAACCATTTTGGTAACACGTAAAAAAACTCCTTCAAACTCTTTTATTGAATAGTGCGTGTCAGTTGCAACTTTAAAATAGATCACTTAACCTTCTCCTTACAGTGAGCTCAATGAAGAAAACCATTTAAGACAGAGAAGAATAAAAATAAACCAGTTTCTCCCTGCCTTTTTTGTACTTTCAAGGCAGATCCTTTCTTCCAGGATTGATTTCAGTCAGTTCAAGGACTTTGATGGTCTCCTGTGGTCCTCTTCTCCCCATTTCTTAGGCCTGATCTGTTTTCTGTTCTTCTCAGCCATCTCAGTCCCTGCTGTAGCTGCAAGCTCTTTTCTTCTTGATGTCTTCCTGTGCCTGATCTTCCTCTTGGCCAGTGCTTGCTTTTATTGACCCTGCTCAGCTGCTTCTGAGGGAGAGAGTCATCTCCCCTTTCTTCTGGGTGATCAACCTCACCCAGATATGCCTTTACTAACAGAATGTAGCACACAGAGTGAGAAAAAAGGAAACACATACCTTTAGTCAGACTTAAGGGAGAGAAGAACAGTAGTTAAACTTTTCATCTTCAAGACAGTTCCTGAAAATGTCTCTTTTAAGTCTGCATGGAATTAAAAACCTATGCCAAACTGCCAAGTCAAACAAATGAACAAACACATCCAACCTTTTTCTTCCAGGATAAGAAGAAACTTAGTTATATGAGGTTTTCAGTAGATGTATAAAAGTCAGTAGATGTACAAATCAGGAGCAGGTTCAGTAGCGCTGACAAAGTATCTACCGCAGCTTGGTCACCAAACCTTTCCTCTCATGACTAATTGTCTGAACATCTGACAAATTGCTCTAAATATATTTTTCTTTGATACAAGTTAGAGAATCGATCCCTTACCACATCTCTAGAAGGAAATGTAGCTGATATTCACAATCTCAAGTGGGACCAGCACTAAATGGCAGACACAGGATTGGATTTTGCCCCTGCCTCATTGTGCAACTTTATAATTCCTTTTTGTCCTACAAAACTATACTCTTGCCTAGCATTTGTATTCCTCCTTTTCTCAACTTTTTCCAATATTCCTCTTTTCCAATATCTATGTATTCTGTATTTATAATCACCCTGTGGACAAAACCTGTATTCTCAGTGTTACATATGCTATTGTATCTAACAGTATACAGTTGAGCAAAAACACTTTTTTGATTTATTACTATATTTCCATTGCTGCCTTCATATAGATAATTAACATTTAACATACAGAAATTAACATTTTTTGTGACAATGAAGCTCTCCTCCCCTTCACTATATCTAAGTGAGCAAAAATAGGCTAAAATGCACAGGATGCTAATCACCCAAGAATGATAAAATTCTGTTATCCTTAAAGGACATAGAAATTATATTTCTGCAGTTTATGGTAACAATCAGGATTGTAATATTCATTAATTGCATGAACATTTGTTCAACATCCGGTTTGCTGTTGAGAAACGCTAGAACCCAAGCATTAGAAGCTGCCTTTTCACAGTGAACCTGGCTGCTCTTGCTCTCCTCCTGTGGAGAAACTTTCTAAAATGCAGTTCCCTGGGGCAGGAGGGAAGTGGAGCAGGTCCTTCTCCATCTTCCTATCACAAATGCATCCAGGAGCTAAAGCTCAGCAAGGTAGTTTAATGTGTTTAACTTGCTGACATTGTTTTCTGTCAACATGTACACACAGTTTGTAAGCTTTTGATCTATATGTATTGCTTGTATCACTGTGCTTTCTAATGAGTTTACAAACAATAATTGACACAGCTGGACAGCTATATTCATATGTAGACATGTAATGATGACTATTAAACAAATATGGGCCACACAAGGCTGGAAATAATCTTAGCTATATTGTGGAAAAGAAGCATGGACTGCCATGCATTTGTGGTTCCATAACTAGGGAGGATTATCTGAAATCACTGCTGCCTCTAGTTCATAATGAAAATTTAAATTTTAATGTAAATTTGATTATAGTTAGTATAAGATTTAAGATTTAAAAATAATGCTATCCATGAGTACAAATTACAAATCAACCTCAAAGCAACTTCAGTTAGTTGTACAAATATAGAGTATTTTGACTATGGTTTATAGTATTAAATGAGTGCGTTAGTATTTTTAATGTGACAAGCCTATCGTTCATATATGAAATGATTCACTGAGAACATCAGCTACTATACAGTGATCTTCTAGTGTCCCCTACAGCACCTTGCTCGCTGAGACTATTAATCTTCATAAAAATGGAGAGAGGGAATCCCAATCCCCAAAAAAGCCAATTACAGAAGTCTAGTGAAATTCTCAAACCACCATGAACACATCCTGTATTTTATATTTCTCACACTCATTATTATTGCACACAATCAAGCCCTTCAAGGAAGACACCTGCAAATTTCCATTAGCAGTAATTGCTGCATTTTATTATTTTAGTCACTTCATCCCAAGAAAAAATAACTAAAGTGTAGTGACTTCAAAGCAATGCTTTTCTAGAAGAAAATTTTGAGAAGCAATAGAATTAAAATATTAGCTGTTGGCTATTTAAAAATTGCTATAGTCAACTGCTTCAGAATTTTTTAAATCAAATTCAGAAAAAGCAGCATGATTACAAAAAAAACTTTAATGGGACTCGAATAGGTCTATTTTTCAAATTTCAACATAGTATCTTTTAAAGTTTCAACATACTAATTCATTATGATGCATTCTCTAAAATTAACAAATCAGGCATAACCTGTTTCCTTGTAAAGTTAGCTATTCTGCAAATGGAATTCATTTATTTGCACTCAAGTGTGTTTAAGAGTGAATAAAAGCACCCCAATAGATTCACTAATATAAAGAAGTTCTGAACAAACCTTTGAAGCAAATTCAAGGGTAAAAAACCAGATATCTCAACTCTTTGGTTTTCCTGGCAAAGGTTAAAGAAAACAAAACAGTGCTTTTTACAGAAAGCAGAAATATTTCCCTTTCTAAGCTGAATGTTGTATGCAGAAATAAATTGAAATTCTATGTGGAAAAAAACTCACACAGAATATCAGAGAAATGGATGATGGAGACCTGTCCCTCATTCTGGAAGATATGTTTCAGAACAATTGCTGATTAAGTGCTTATTTTAAGTGTCTTTTAGACACGACATACTGTTTGCTGATGGATGATGCTTTGCCTCGCTATACTGTAAGGTCAGCGCTTGCTGTAGAACTTCACCTAGTTTTCACAGTTCATTTTCCAAGCAAAAGGATTATTTTTTTTAAGAATCTTATGATTACTAGGCTGGATCGAGAGGTTAAATTAAAAAACCTAACATTTAGTCCAGCCAACTTCGTGTCTTGTCGATTTTGCTAAAAGGTCAGAAAAGCAAACCTTCTATTTTCAAAAGAATGACAGCATTCATAAGGACAGAGCTGTAACAAATTTTGGGCTTCCAGTAATCTTAAGGGAGCTGCAGCATGGTCATGTCCAGCCTGACCTGAGCCAGCAGAAGATATTGAGGATATATCAGTTCTACAGACAGTAAAATAATGGATTGCTTCCAAAATGATGCTGGCTTTTTTTCATTCTTCTGCTTCCTTCTGTGTTCTTTGATTTCTTCTCCCCTTCTTCTTCCCACAGTTTGAGGCACAAGTAGTGGAAAACATGCTAGCTCTAGAAGATAAGCTCTGCTTCCAGAGCACAGATGCTCCAAAAACAAAATGAATGAGGCATTTGGAGATACCTTAATCACACTAGGACCAACTCTTTTGTTTCCTTTCTTTCTCTTGCTGATAAATTGCTCGTGGATGGTATGTGGGGAAAGGCAGCCTCTGAAGAAAAATGTTTCATATTCCCTAGTCTAGTAGATATGTGAAAGGATATCACAGTGTCCATCACTGAGTGATGGACAGCTTTTTGTCCTGAAGTTTTTGTCATGCAGTTAAGAAAAAATAGGTGCCTTTGCCAATGGCATGTGTCAAGCTAAAGTGAATTTGATTGTATTTCTTATATAGCTGCTGGAAATCTTCAGAAACTATAACATAAATACCCTATACTGGTGATCTTGACATTGTAAACACATGGCAATATCTCAAAGAGGTTGTACTAGAATTACTATAAAAATTATTATAATTGTTAAATATTTGAAAGAATAAAAAAATCCGTATGTTCTCTAGCAAAAGTTTACCATTAAACCTACTTCCAATCTTTCAGGTAATTTTTTATTCTAACTGGCAAATACTTTGTATATCATTTAATGTTGGTGCAGTCACTGAAGTTAACAAATCTGTCAAGCCTGACATCTTCTCTTGCAAAGTTAATGGTTCTGTGAATAGAATTAACTTATTTGCTCTCACTTGTGTTTAAGAATGAATACAAGTAACACAGTAGATTCACTAGCCTGTGTGGACCTTCCAGTTACAGCCCTGTATTCTTATGGCACAGACCAGCCATACAAGAAAATAAAAAGTGAAAGAGCCAGTGTTTGTGCTGATATGCATTCATGTTACCATCTCTAAAAAGGGCTCCATGTTAGACAGGAATTGTAACTGCAATGATCATTGCAGGAAAAGTACTGCTATTGGATATGTGTTCACCTTCTGGTACATACAAGACAAACAGGTGATTCTGTTACATGCCATTTCTGTGTATTTTCTTACGGTTGTATTGGAGGAAAACTTTCAGGTCCAATTGGGTTTGCTTGAGTTAATCAACATAACCACAGTAACTTTGAGGAAACCATACAGGTTTACAGGCACTGAGAATAAAGCTATTTTGTGGTTTCTCAAATTTAAAGTCACATACCTTTGACAATGTGTCCTTATCAAGGCCTAAAATCAATCATTTCCAAAAAATAGACAGATGTGCTATAATTTTATTATATTGAAATCTATCGTATTATTTCAGCATAATGCCTGGGTGAAAATAGAAACTCTTTCTAAAAATGATGTTCACATCCTTGACAAGTTTAACTTTTAACTTTTATTTAACAAACAAAATCAGTTTAAATATCAAACAGTTAGCAGGAGCATTTTTAGATCCATGCATGTTGCATTTTCAGAAAGTCAAGAGAATATAAATAATCCACTGGTTCTGTGGCCCGTTTCTCAGCTGTATTGTTCTTTGTATGTGCAGACACCGGGTGAGAATGTTCTTTAAATCACCTCATCCATCATGATATGAGATATCCACATTTCTTGGTCCGTGGCCATTTAGGAACAATATGCACAAACAAAAAAGAACTCAAAAATGAAGCATGTGTAATTCGCAACTCATAATGACATATGCTACCTATTGTAATAAGCATAACCTCAGAGGTTATAGTGTTTCACCATAGGAACAACTTTCTGTTCTATAACCTGTACAGATGTTCATTTTATGAAACATTGAGCTTTTAGAGGTCTATTTATTTCTAGTACTCACAAATCCCATGCTATTGGGAGCTGCAGCAGTTCAACATATATGAAATTTCTGGCCAGTTGCTTGAGCTACAGGTCTGTGAAATAATGATTTTTATTTATTTGCTACACACATAAAAATACTATAGTATTTCAGAGGATATTGTAATTATGTCAACAGTTGGAATTCTGTTTGTTAGCAACATTTTATTTTGGCTCAGATCTTATTCTGTGTATTTAAATTAAAATAATTTTTAAAAAGAGAGAGATAGCTTATATTATAATTTAGGAAAAATCTTTATTTTCTTAGCCATTATTACTAATCCATAATACTTTTCTTGGTAGATGACTATGAACTGGAACAAAGAGTTATACACTGAAAGTAATAAACAGTCCTTGTAGTCAGCTAAATCAGAATGACTCAGTGTAAGAAGATCTGCATGGAGGGAAGAGATACACAGTAGAGGTAAGTTGTTCAGGGTCCTCAAAGCATGTTTATTAGCCACAATATGCCTAAATATTTGATGTAGACAGGTATCAAGGTTGGAGGAATTTTACTTAAGCTTCTAAACAGTTTCCTTCTCTATTAAGCTAGAAAGTGTACAGATAAAGGCTTTGGTCCAGGTCCAGATCATATCTATATGCAAAATATGTCTCTGGAATTAGTCACATCCAAGGGAGAGTAACTCTTCAGGATCCTCAGTTAGTTTTAAGTTTTCAGAGACAAAATGATCAAATCAGTCTGAATTTGCATATTTGACAGCAGAATTCTGCCCACTGATTTTCTGAGAGCTAGTAGCATACTACTTGTGAAAAACTCTGCAAAGAGCCAGCTAGAGCCATCATTAGAAACGTGTTTTAATTCAAGGATGCCATTAATTCAGTGAATAATTTTGCCATAAAGATTTCTGTTGCTTCATGAAGTTTAAATTTACATTTGTAATATGTTTTAAAAAAATCCTAGATAGCTTTCAAGTGTGGATTAAAATATATGGGAAGACCTTATTCCAGGCACTTCTTTTCTCATGCAATAGATGACATATAATGTTTACATACCTGCCAAGCTCCACTTATTTCAAGTGAGACTAATAACCAACATGCTCTCAAAATTCAATGCTCAAAGAAAAGTCAAGTATAAAGTAGTGATGACATCTCTAAAAAAAACTTTGTTGGAAAAACAGATGGGTGTCCAAGTTGAAGTCATGAATCTTTTCTGAGCCAATATTCTGTAAATTTAGCAGTTTAAATGTCAATGAATAAGTCCAAAAAAAATTTTTAATAAAGTAGTAATTTAATGACTTGAACAAAATGCAGCTCTCATAATGCTTGCGTCTTTAGTTTAAATGCATTCCATCTTCAAAAGATCACAGTCAGGAGAGATGACTTGTGAATATGCAGAAGTAAGTAACTGGATGTTTTTGATTTTTGATGAGAGCAATGATATACGGGATACCATTTGATCAAGTAGTCACTAGTCTTCCCTCTTGAAGAAAAAAAAAAATTGAACTTAACTACAAAGTACTTTTTTGTTTTAAATAAATTACCATGGAAAACCCTTTAATAGTATTCCAAAACTGACCAAAGAGGTGTACAAGCAGCAACCCAGTGTATGGTAGCGCTGAATCTTTACCATTACTTTTTAAACTAGGGTATATGTGTGTAATATTTGACAGTGCTCAGTGTGCTATTCTAAGGAGTAAGCAAACATGCTTCCTGCACTGTGAGCTGCAGTAGAAAGATGGCTATACATCTTCTATAAAAGAAGTACTCTCCAACCTATTTGCTAGCCAGGACACAGACATCACTATGATTCTGACTACTCTGTGGGGCACTGGCTGAAACAGAGTCTGCAGGCAATTTAGCTGCATTTGAAATGGCCCTAACATACGATACAGACCTCAGAAAGGACCATCCAGCTGTGCTAGGAATATGTATAATGTAGGCTTTAATTTTGTACATACAGAACCAATTGTGTAGGCTGGCTACACAACCAACATATAACATTTGTAGAGTGGGTTTAGTAATGATTTGACAGTAGAGGCAACAGTGACAAGAAGTTGCAGAAGATTAAATCATAGCCCTTTTTTATAACTTGAGTTCAGATTTTGAAAGCTGCATGTTTCAACTCACGTCCATCAATTTTAACTGGAATTGGCCATCTAGCAGCTTGAAGTGGCTTTACAATTATTACCCACCAATTACTATTTTACTTTACCAGTAGCTTGTGTTAAACTGCCCTAGCTGTTATATTAGACACTATCCTGAAGCTGCTGGGTTAGAACCAAAATGACAGTACAAGAAAGAGCAGAGGAAAAAATATTTTCCCATCTATATGAAGAAAGCAAAGTAGAAAATTTCTGGAAATTTTTCATATTTTATACCTATTGATAGTCTTTTGCTGTACACACTATGACGAAAAACAAGATGAGGTAAAATTTATTGACAAATACATTTGATAGCAGAAGGGTCAAACTTGGGTTCTAAATATTAAGAAATCCTTTTTTAGATAAGATCTTTAGATATCATAAAGCCTCAAGAAAAACGCTTTAAAGACAATCCTGTCTGGATGTCCCCCTTTTCCAGTGTTTGAAACTTTTCAATCAAATTTGAAAGAGGGTCTCTAAGACACTGCTGCAAAGTTTCTACAAGTTGTGTGAAAAATTGTAGCTGGCTAAAGGAATAGGGTAGGCAAGCTAAGGGCCCAAGGTGATAGGAACAGAAGGGACACAGCAAATAACAAAGCAACAGAGTTGAAGTGGAATCCCTTTGAGCATAGGCACGTAAAGAAGGAAGTGCCTGCAGAACAGCCTTGTGGGGAAAGCTCTCAAGCCTGTACTGGGGAATTAGCACACTTGGGTGCCTCTCTGAAATGCCTCTATGCTGGTGCACACAGCATGGAGAACAAACAGGAGGAGCTGGAAGTCTGTGTGCAGCTATAGGGCTATGACCTCATAGGGATAATGGAGACACGGGATGGCTCACACGGCTGGAGTGCTGCAGTGGAGGTGTACAGGCTCTTTAGGAAGGGCAGGCTGGGAAGGCAAGAAGAGGGAGTTGCCCTTTACGTGACAGAGAGCAGCTGGAATGCATGGAGCCCTGCCTTGGGATGGGTCAGGAGTCAGTTGAGAGCTTATGGGTGAAGATTAGTGGGCAGACCACCATGGTCTGCTGTTGTAGTCAGTATCTGCTACAGACCTCCTGATTAGGAAGAAGTAAATGAGGTTTTCTTCAAACTAGATAAGGCCTTCGAACAACTGGAAGAAGCCTCACATTCACAGGCCCTGTTCCTCATGGAAGCCTTCAACCACCCTGATAGCTGCCAGAAGGACAATATAGCAGGGGTCAAGCAATCTAGGTTTCTTGAATGCATTGAAGACAACTTCCTGGCACAGGCAATTGAGGACCCAACAAAGAAAGATGCTATACTGGACCTGATACTTATGAACAAGGAAGAACTTGTCAGGAACTTGAAAGTCTGATGCAGCCTTGGCTGCAGTGACCATGAGATGGTGGAGTTCAGGATCCTAAGAGAAGGAATTGGGCAAAAAGCAGGATCACAGTCCTAGATTTCAACCTTTTCAGAGGATATGGCCCTGGAGGGAAGAGTGGTCCAGGAGAGTTGGCTGATATTCAAGGATCATCTCCTCCAAGCTCAAGAAAGGTCTGTCCTGACAATTAGGAAATCAAGCAATGGTGGCAGAGACCTGCATGGACAAGCAAGGAGCAACTAACTGAACTCAGACATAAAAAAGAAGTGTACAAGAAGTGGAAGCAGGGGCAGGTCACCTAGGAGAAGTATAAAGTTGCTCTCTGGTCATGCAGGGATAGGGTTAGAAAAGCCAACTGGAGTTGAATCTGGCAAGGAATGTGAAGGGCAACAAGAAATGATTATACAAGTACATAAACAGCAAAAGGAAGACTAGGGAAAACATGGACCACCAGCAGAACTGGTGGCAAATGAAATGCCGAAGGCCAAAGTGCTCAGTGCCTTCCTTGCCTCAGTCTTTACCAGTAAAACCGGCCTTCAGGAAGCTCAGACCCCTCAGACCAGAGGGACTGTTCAGCCTGGAGAAGAGAACGCTCAAAGGGGAACTTATCAATGCGTATAAATACCTGATGGGAGGGAATGAAGATGAGGGAGCCAGAGTTTTCTCAGTGGTGCCTCGTGATAGGACAAGAGGCAGTAGGCACAAATTTAAATACATGAAATTCCCTCTGAACATAAGAAAACACTTTCTTACTGTAAGGGTGGTCAATCACTGGCAGAGAGATTGTGGAGATATTCAAAACCCGACTGGACACTGTCCTAGGCAACCTACTTCAGCTGACCCTGCTTGAGCAGGGTGTCAGACTAGATGATCTCAAGAGGTCTCTTCCAACTTAAATGATTCTGTGATTCTGTGAATTTCTGTTAAACAAGAAAGCATTATCACCTTGATAATGAACACTCAGAAAACTGATAGGAGGTGGTCTTCAGTTCCTTAAACAGAGGGATCTCGTGTCATTTGTAAGACTCTAGGGTGCTCTAACTAGCCTCTTGCTGCTGCCTCAGGAGATGGTTGCCCTGCAGGTTCTGTTTATATGTCCCAGCCCTGTGCAGACATCTGTCTCAAATACTGTATGGCACCTCAGATGGCACCTAGGTTTAAGTACCTCATTTGTAAGTATCTTAAGAAAGTAAGATGAATGTCCAAAAAAGCTATGGAACAGACAGGGAGAAGAAAAATAAATAATTTATAGAAAGGTATGGAATCTTTCTTTTTTATGTTCTTAATTATCAGAAAATTAGTGTCATGCCTTGTCTGAGATGGCTTAAAAAGTATGGCCAAAAAATGAACTTCTAGGGTCTTGGCAACCAAGTGGGTTTGTGCCATATCTACTCAAAGGTGAGACATTCCTGGAAAAATGAGGTGGACTAGACTAAAAATAACCTTTCCCAAAATATCAAGAAACAGCCTTCTTTGTAGAAGTACTTCTTTGCAGAAAGTATTTAAAATAGACAAAGAGAAATCGATATTTCTATATAAAGTATGTCACATTGCTGCATCAGAAAAGAAAGTAACACTGTAGTAGCAACATGAAGAAACTAAGACTATGCCAGATCTTTCATTTACGCTTCTGTACTGATTCTCAGCTACTGTACTACTAATTCTCTCAGTAACATTTTGTGCTATTAAGGATTATCTGTAGTACTATGAAACAGGAGGCCTAACCCTGAGTACAGCAGAGTTCAATTTTGTGGAATGCAGGTTAATCCAGCTTGAATTGCACTTAATCTTTGTTAGTAGATTAACAAAATATATTTTCCTGTTTCTTCTAGATTACATAGAAATGTTTGTAGAGATTAAGAATTGACATAGCTTAGAGCTGAATAGCAAAAGCTTTATTGGTTATGATTTCAACACCGGAAAAACACTGTATTTGCAATTGACAAACTCTAGGAAATAGGAAGACACAAAAAATCAGAAGTCACAGAACAAAATGAAGGTTTTCCTGCATATATACAGTCTTTTCCATAGGGACCTCTCTTTGTTCCCTTCTAGGTTAATGATTTTACAACTTCTATGTATAATTATGCAACTGCAGGAGAAAAATCTAAGTCTCTAATTATACACATATACATAATCATGCTTACATACACATATACAGTATTATATACAGGCACATAATGCCAAACTGTCTCTGGTATAAATATAGCACAAGAAATAAAATGCAGGTAGCTGTGACAGATACCTCTATGAATATCAGAGAAGTTCAAGTCCATATCAAGTTCATGGCAGAAGCCTGACTCTATTACAAACCAAGTTGAACTCTGTTAATTTTTTTAGGTGCATTTATTTCATCATAACTCATAGTATAGCCAAAGTTGTTGAATAATAATGTTAGAAAACAATGTGATAGAATAGTACGAAATTGAGCTATTTAACATATTCAGATATCTCAGTGACAAGTCTCATTCATTAGGGATATATTTTCCCCTTGTTGAGCATACATCAGTCTCATTAATATTAACTGGAGTGATTTATGCAGGTTCAAAACTGAAGATGACATTTAATAACTGCATCAGCAATTGCATTGATATGTGTGCAGATAATCCGACTACTTGTTTCTGGAAATCATTGTCTGGAACATTTCAGCCTTGCTAAGTAGTCATATTTGCTATACATTATGTATGAAGCTGTCCAAAACATATTAAGTGCTCCCTTTTATATATCATTCCATTATAGATATATTACTTTTACATATGTGGTGCCTTGGTTTATCTAATTAGTTACACATTTTTATTAATAATCAAGCCCTTACTTTGTAAGAGGCACTGGAATTTTATTGCTAAGAGAATTGTCAGAAAAATCTCAATAAAGTTACATTTGTAAAAGGATAAATAAAAATAATCTTCGCAATTATTTAAAGTAGCTGTATAGAATCCTGTCTAAACTCTGTATTTGGCTGTCTCGATATAAAATGATCCACTTTCAGATGACTAAACCAACCTATCTGTTTGTAGAGCTCTTTTCCTTACTTTCAGATATATTTACACTTCAGACTATAACCTCATCAAGAATTTGGGGACTTCTGAAAATCTTGCCATTCTTTCCTTTTTATATTTCTTCTTAAAACAAACAAACCAACCAACCCAAATCATTTTGGGGAAAGGTGTCATTCTTTTGCTTGTTATGATCACCTTTTTCTCCCCTCCCCCGCCGAATGTAGTTGCATCCTTGTCTTCTCACCTACCAAGTGAGTATCAAATGAAAGTTCATATTATTCTTCACTTGTCAATTCATCTTTTGTCACCCAGTAGAACTAGCACAGCATCATCTCTCACTGTACTGTAGCACTCAGACAAGGGGTAACCAATTACGTTGAGTAATTCTCCTCGCTGACACTTCTATTTACCTTTCCTCCCTTTTACTCTGTTGCTTGTGCCTATCAGTAAGAAAAACATGGATCTCTGCCCTACATAGAGTATTCCTACACCTTTTCCTGAAACTAACCCACTGAGATTTGGTCAATCTAAGCAAAGAAATCAAAGTAATAAGGTAGCAGATGTCTTCATAGGAGAACCTTGGACTGAGGTTCTAAAATCGGCCTCAGGGACGTGGGTGCCCAGATCTCACTCAAGTTCAGTGGGAACCAGAAATCTAGTTTCTTTGGGCTTCTTTGAGAATCTCAATCACATTTTTCAGCAGTACAAACAGCAGGTTGTATCACGCAGTTGTAATAGAAACAACCATAAGGACAGTTTAAAAAACTGTAGCAATTATAGGGAATGAGCAAAGAAATGACCAGCAACTATGATCAAAAAATTATGGTCCTGAAAACTCGGGAGATAACTGAACTTTAACTTACAGCACATAGAAAAAGACAGCAGATAACATCCCACTGCTTTTAATACCATCCCAGAATACCATATGCCTTTTAGGATTGGAGACATTCCAACATCTGGGTTAGGATGGTTTTTGGCTTAGTTTGAGGAGTACACTTGCACACATCTGTTGTGCTCCCTGTTACCCATGACTGTTACACACTTCTGCTTTGTGTGTCTGTCTGGGAGAAAACACCACTGAATTTTCTAAAATCTCCAGATTATTTCAAATAAAATGTGTTTGGATATATATTTGGATATATATATCCAAAATATTTGGATTCTGCAAAGGTCTAAGTATGCCAAATTTCCTTTTTTTTTTTTGTTCTTTTTTTTGTGTGGAAAAGCAGAACATAGAGAGTATGGAGTTCAAATAAAAAGCTGGCAGGCTCGCTTGGAGAAAGACAATCACAAACATAAAAGAATCCTTTGTGCTCATGAAAATTAAGGTATGTTTCCTAGCAAAGATGAACCGCAGTTTTTGTGAATGAACATGCACCTATAAAATGTTCATGAGAATTTCATCTGTAGACGGGAATGAAATGAACCAGCTACCATTACCTGGACAAAATTACTGTTGTATTTTAATGGATTTTCAGCTTCTGTAGGGATTAAAAAATCAGACTGTATCACATCTTAATACCAGCTGACTGCTTAGTAAAGAATACTGTTATGAGTCCTGCATTCTCTCAGATCTGAGTGCTAATTCAATGACTCAATAACAACACTACTACAGTATAATTAATCACTTCCTGGTACAACTAGAAAATCTTTAACAAATGTTATTATAAGTGACTGCATTCTTATTCTGAGAAGTGATGCATAAAATGGAATACATTACTGTTTGGGTCGCATCTTAATGGTCTAAAAACACGGAACATTTTTCCCCTCTAGTGTCTGGTAGTGGAAATTACAACTAGTTGAATGCATTTTTGAATAATTACAATATTTTAGCTAATTTATAAAGATTTTTTTAAAATTATGAGCATGTTAAAGTCTTAGTTAGACCTATTGTGTTATTTTGAAATTATTTCCTAGTGAAGAATTAATATCAGACCCAATTCTCACACTGAAATCAAGGAAAGTTTTACGGTTGATGTGAAAGGGTTTTAAATTCCTTATTAAAATGAGAAACTGGGGAAAGGACATATCTTCAGAAATTTCAGATGAGTTAAAGTGACATCATACTACTGAGTTAGAAGCAGTTATAGCAAATATAGATTGGAACTCATATTGAAAATGTGCATATTTAACTTTTGGAAAAGTTCTACACCTTCAGATGTATCAATATCATCTGCACTACAAACCAATGATTTCTGGGAACAGCCAACATCCATTAACTTGCAGTCAGAGCCTGATCTGCCCCATCTGAGCTTGCCTCTATAAGCTCTATAAATTTAATACAGTGGAGCCATAGATTGATACTGGCACTTACTAGAGCAGCTAAATGCAAGAAATCAAGAAGAGCAATTCAAAGTGACGGCTATCTGTATCTGTCATATCTGAGTCCTATAGAGTCAACAGAGAAAAGCTGGCATGTAAACTAGAAATTTATAGTAGATGTTTTGCATATGGCATTTTCCTGTCTGTGTAGGGCGCTTTGGAGAATAGACGATCAGCACCATTAATTGCTGCTTTGAATGTCACTATAGTGACCGGATTTTCTCATAGGCCTGAGAGTCTGTTCTCTGAATACACCCAGTAAGTGGTAAATACTATTAAAAAGAAATGGGACTAAACAATGGGATGTTTCTAATCTTCTGCATGGAGCATACATTCCCACAGAATTTGCAATCTATTGTATAATTATATTAAACTAAAAGCCTTTGCGTGTAAATGGCACTTAGCCTGGATTTTGCTGCTTCTTGTCAGAGCTCAGGAGAGGAGTCTACACTTGGAAGACTGTCTGTTTTCTCCAGCCATTATTTTTGTGAAATTTATTATTCCTTTGCACAAATCTTACCTCAGATAACTAAATTTCTCTAACTTTTCCAAATTGGTGTTAATGGCAACTTTTGAACATTGTTTCTCCTGTTGTGTTTTTTTGAGTTTGGATGGGTTTTTTTTGAGTTTGGGTGGGGTTTTTTTTTGGTTGAAATGTCGGGGGGGGGGGGGGGCAGAAGATATGCTGACTATCAAAGAGAGCAAGCTCACTCTTGCATACCCAGCCTACTCTCCAGCTGACCTTTCTCAGGAAAGGCAAAAGGAAAAACATTCATGTTTATTTGTTCATAGAACATGGGTACACACACCATTTCTTCCCTCTGCCCTTTCTCAGCCTGACGAAGGGCATAAGGTAATAGAGGGATCTTTTTTGGCTATGCAGTAATGAGCTAAAATCACGTGCAGGACTTTGCACTTCTCCTTGATGAACTTCATGAGGCTCCTGTCAGCCTGCTTCTCTAGCTAGATTATCAAGAAACATGTTTTTCTCTTATTACTCCTCTCCTCTTACTTTTCTGCTTTTAAGCAGAGGAAAAGATCAGTATAAAATTGATCATCAGTAAGGAGGAAAAAAAAAAAGTGTTCATACTATTTAAGAAGTAGTAATATTTATTTCATATTATTTGAGAGGAACATTGTCAAAAACAATGATTTATTTAAAAGTACTTATTCTGCAATCAGAAATGTTTCTTTATAAAGGAAAAAGCTCTGAAAAGTCTTTATCTTGGACTCTAAAGTTTGCACACAAGATTCCAGAGGTGAAAAATAAGAGTGCCAGCTTCTATTATTTTATTTTCTAATAAATTTTACAAAACAAGTAAAGAGAAGAAAGAATTTGTATCTTTCTCTCCTTTGTCCCTCTGTACCTCTGCTCCAACTTGTATGTCTAACATTCATTGTTCTGGCTTCTGGTATCTTCGTAATGGTGTCCCATATTGCCGTATATTTAGCGCGGGAAAATGAAACTTCACACCTTTTCAATGACACCTCTCACCTTGCTCCTTCTCTGTTATAATTAATAGGCCTTCGTCTTCCTCTCAGTGATTCAGGCATGTCGTATGTTTATAAGAATGAGCAGTTATCCCAGTAACAAAACTAAAAACCAGAAATAGTTACTAGTGGAATGGAGCAAATAGCAGCCAGATGTTTGTTTAATGATAAAAAGATGGCTCTCAGAAAAGTCGTAATGGTGCTCATTATTATCAACCATCTGTATGGCACTCTTATGAACCTCTGAGACTTTGTGCAAAAACATGATGGAGAATTCTGTCTCAGCTGACCAGCTTTCTTGAGCTGTTTCTATTGATTTTATAGAGGCCTCTGATACTGTACTCCTAACTGAGGTACTTTGGTTGGTACTCTACAGCAGAAGACTTGAATGACACTCCAAAAAAGAGAGCAACTATGATATGAATCATAGATACAAGAAAATAAGAATGCCAAATACTGCCCATTCTTGTTTAAGAAGCAGAGATATGAGTTTGAAATTAATAATAAATGAACGAACAAACAAAACCAGTAAACAGAGTCTAAGATAAGATTTCTACACTGCTGTTTCATCTCCCAAATATATTACTCAAATTTCAAAAGTTTGTAGCTGCCACAGATCTGTAGACTTTTTGGTGCCTAGTCATTTGATACAACACTGTATTTTCCCTGTTCAGGCAATTGCCTAAGTATTTTCTGGCCTAAAAAATATCTGTGGAGGAGGATACATTCAGGAGAAAGAACTCCTACATATGACAGATTGTTTTATTATGACTCTCCTATGAAGGCAATAAGAAAAGGTGTACATTTTTTAGAGACATTTTATAAATAAATACAATACTGAAGTCCATTATTGTTTAAAGTGTTTAGCATTCCAGTATAAGAATAAAATCAAATAGCTAGTTTTCAGTTGAAGAGGATGTTGGTCATCCTCATGGAGACATTCTTACAAAAGTATATCAGGCTTAACAAAAACGAAGAAATTGTATTCCAAGAGAAGAAAGTTTCAATGCCCTGTAGCAATCTCAGAAAAATATGCTTTATGTACATCAAGTAATCAATGTCTCTTACGGAATTTGCAAATTGAAAGATGCTGCAACTTATTATTTTTAGTGTCCTTTAATGAAGATAATTTCCCTTCAGGGAAAAAAGTTCTAAACAGTTTGATGCAATAACACACAAGATTTTTATTATGGTATTTACCCACTGCCAAAATCACTGCTAACAGATTACTTTCAAAATCTCAAGAAGCAAAAAATCTTACCAAGCTTGGGTGAGCTGTAAAAATCTGACGTTTGTTGAACCTTTGGCTAAATAGTGCCAAAGGAAGTATAAATCAAATACTTTGCCTAAAATGGCTCTTTAACAAAATCCCTCAGAGTTTGCTGTAGATGAATTAACAAGCAATTGATTGCAGAGGGAGTTCTCTGTAGATGGCAAGCTAATGAATTCTGACAGATTGAATGGTGCAAAGATAATGGGCTGAGCTGTCCACTGAAAGTAAAGCAGAAGCTGGCTAAGGTTAAGACTTTAGGAAAACACCCCAACAGAAGTGGATCAAAAGGAATGATTTATTTGATTTAGTGGTTGAACTGCAGGGGCTCAGTTTCTTTACTAAAGATTGATGTGTTAGTCCAATTCAAGCATCTGAAGTTTTACACTGGTATCATGACTTGCTACGTAATTCATGATTGTTCTAATATTGCCATTCATTCCTCCTTTCCAATAATGAAGGGTCACACAAAATTTGCTTCATCATCTTAATACCGTCTTTGAAATAATTTCAGATTCAATTAAAGAGTTATTATTGCATAATTTGTTGGAAAACTTTTTCAAAACAGAGTACCTGAAATCAGATTTCAGGAGATGAAGCAAGATTAAATAATAGTAAGATTTATCTACCAAAGAACTGTTATACAGTTTTTCTTCCAGAAGAAGGGTAATTTTGTGTCTTTAAAATCATGGCAGATGAAACTAAGACTTTACGTAAGAAAGGTGGCAAGACAAATGTGAAAAGGCTGAATGACTTTTGTCAGGCCTAGAATCAGTAAAAAATATGTAGGGCTTGTTAGGTAGAAAAGAAAGTTTTGCTTCTAGAGATATTCATTTGTTTAGCTTACGCACAAAACAGATTAATTAAATCTCTCAGAAACCATCAATAGACGAAACCACATTTACGCTATCATCAGCAGAATGAAAAGCAATTAAAAAGATACTTCTTTCCTTTTTTCTGTTATTTTTTAGATACCATCTGCAAAAAGCACACTGAACTGTTCTAGACAGTGACCTGTGTAATCAGCCAAGGCTGGATCCTATTATCACTACTCAAGTATCAACAGACCAAGGTGCTTTTCTTGGTCATCATTACAAAGACTAAAAAAAATTCCACAAACCTAAGCCAGAAAAAAAGAAACAGAATTTGAATCTGAAGGTGAATTTGGCAAGATATCAAACTTACTGAGCTTTCATAATGAGGTTCTGAAAATTCTGACAGAATTATGGATCATTAACATCAGTAGGGTGCTGGAAACAACTTTCAGGGGAAAAAAAACCCCAAAACTTCAACCTGAAGGCGGACTGTTTTCAATGGACAAGTATGAAACCTTCACTGTTAACAGTCAAGGTTAAGCCATATCTTACCGCTCTCAAACTATAGATAAAAAAACCTTATTCCTCTCAAAGAAGATGTAATAATATTAAACAGTCATTTTTTTCTTTTACAAAATGCTAATCTATCTTGAAGCATAAAAATATGATATAATTTGAATTTAAAGATTTTACCTTCCAAAACTGTAAACACTCCCAACATATGCACATTTTTTGTGACAAAACTCAATGAGATAATTCACATGGTCCAAAGTAGGTTTCTAATTGGTCAAACTCTTTTAAGAATTTTCTTTGTAAAGTCTTAGGTGAAGGATAAAGGGCAAGTAAATTTTTCTCATGCTATTTTATTGGAAAAATGATTATGTGTTATTGGAAAATGATTATGTGGTTTTAATCTTTGTATGCGAGACAGACATGTGACAAAGACAGGCCCCTCAGAGATTGATGATAATACTTTTGAGCTCTCTTCATCAATTCCACATGCCATTAGACTCAGGAAGAGAAACAACACTTCCCGAAGAGAATGAGAAAGTAGTTACTGTATGCATAGATGCAAAGTCAGTCTTTACTCCATAACCTTACTGCACAGAAATAAGCAAGCAGATTCTGAAATACAATAATGAATTGACCTAGGAGATACTTTTTCAGGGTCACTTTGGTAGAGCTGATCCTGTGTTAGGTAGGATAAGAGGCAGACTGGATGACCCCTTGAAATTCCTACAACAGCTATTTGCTCTCACCCCTATAGAATTTGATATATCTAGTATTTTGCGAGCTACTAATATTTCATTCTGAGTGCACAAAAGACTAAGAGCTTGAAGGGAGATAGAGTGGAACAGATCAAAATTTCCAACTAGAAAAAAATGTTGATACATATTGTAAGTTCCCAAGCACCTTAAATTATTTGTTTTAAGGTCATGCTTACGTGTCCCATTCAGAATTCAAGTGCCATTATAATGTCATAGATCATTTTTCAGCCATGGCGATCTGCCAGGTAGAAATCAGATAGCAATCACTGTGGCTATATAGTTTCCAAACTGTTGAAAATACTGATGTGAGACATTTTTCCATGCTGGATAACTACAATATAGATGGAGTCTAAAAAGACTTCCTGCTTCGTGCAGGTGTTAATGATATTATTGGCAAAGCACACATGTCAGGCAGATTTGGCTTGACAGTCCAACAGGTAGTAACCTCATCTCTTCTCTGAAGAGAGATGACGTTCTTTATGACAGTCATGCTCCTGGAAATTTTGGGAGGAAAAAATCTGCAAAGACATGATGAGTGAAAGGAGTCACTGGCACAAAACAGTGAAGTCATTTGCTTGCTGGAAATGGTCAAATTTGCCTTTTGCAAACCATCCATTTGCCTTTAGAAACCAGAAAAACCCTGGCTGCTTAATAACATCAATAAGAGCTCTCATATGAAAAACATTCAAAGATGGGGTAAAACGGATACTAAAATTGTGGAATAAAATCACTTGGAAATTAACTTGAAAACAACAAAGACAAATAAACCCCAGAAAATTTAGCACTGAAAGCTCCTTCTGAACTTTAGATTGCAATTGATGTGCACAGCTTTGGCCTGTCAGTACCCAAAGAACAGCATCACAAACTTTATTTTGATGAAAAGCAGCTGCCTCTATTAATATGACTTTTGTGACAATTCAAGCAGCCGCTAGGATAAGCCAAAGGGGAATGCAGTGTGTTGGAACTGATTTTGATTTTAGATAAATCCATGGATTTGAGTGACTGGAAGATGGACATACTAGGCATGTAGACACAGTGACATAAGAAATCTTCCAGTTACCATTGCTAAAAACATGTCTTAGGAACTTCATTTTGAATACTTCGTTTACCAGAAGAAGAGTCGAGTCATTTGAGCAGAAAGTGCCTTGAGCATCTGGATAGAAAATAAAATACATTTGTCTCTTCTTCTCAAGTGTAACTGGCACTGAAGCTAATTTTTTTTTTCCCTAGATGTTTAATACATCAATCATGCTCTGCTTTTGTGGAGGTGTTGCAATAAGATGAAGACGGAACTATCTGAAGTAACTGAAGTATTCTTGGGACTTGTTGCAAATTCAGTGGCAGCATTTTGTGTATCCTGAATATTTTCTGCTCTCAAAAAAATTTGAATCTTAAGTTCAGTTTAGACAAGAAAAAAACCAGGAAGGCAAAAAAAAATCTTTATAATGGCTTTTAGTTCCAGGCATTCCAATAATGACATACACAGCTGAGCCCCAGACCTGCAAAGCATTTAAACATAAGTCAGCTTCAGGGATAAGCATTGTTTGACTGGGGCATTCACATCCTTGAAATGTTTGTGTTGAAATGGAACTGCACAGAAAAAGAACACTGTCTGAAGAAACAACAACAAAAAACCCAACAGTGACCACCTTCCCCCTTCTTCACTTGTACAAAAAAAGGTCATGTGAAAAAAGAAAAAGAAACTTCATCTGAGTCCCCTGTGAGGTGACTATATTTGAAAGACAGCAGGAACCAAGTTTCTAAAAAGGTCCTTAGCAAACTATAAAGCCTTGCTAACCTACCCAGGTTTTCCTGAAGTGGACAGAACGGACTGTTCCCCAGTCAGTAGTTCCCACAACACAAAAAATCCCTCCATCTCAGGGAGAGAAAAAGAAGACACTCACTAGTAATTACAGATCTTCAGAACTCTATGCATGCCCATAACCGTACACCCTTCAGCTGGGAAGTTTACCTCAATACGCCTGTAGAGCTCAACTGTCCTGCTGTTCTCTCTGCTCCGCAGTTAGGGTAGACAAGCTGATACTTGCTTTCCACCTCTCAGTTCTTCTGAACTGCAGAGTCCTGGTGTGTCAGGGACTTTGATAAGGGAACAGGGAGAGTAAAAGGTGATGCAGAGCATGCACATGGATAACACACATTGCAAAGCTCCAGTGCCTGGTACGCAACTTACTTAGTTTTTTACCTCTAGCAGTTTCTCATGTGCATATCTTACTGTGGGTGATTCTTATCCACCCTACCCAGCTTGCAGCTGTAAACAAAGATGCCTAGAGGACTGCTTGGCCAATCCCAGTGTCCTCTCTGAAGCCTCTACAATGATGTAAAGCACGCTGAAAGTGTGTAAGGAGTTTTAAATGGCATGATATGGAAATGCTGGAAATGCAGACTTTTTGAAGGGAGGCCACTTAATCTACCTGACAGTATCCAATCAAGTTCTGTTTTGGCTTGAGTAGGCAGATGTCTTATCGAATAAGAAAATACCATAGCTTCTTATGGCTTGAAATTGAACTTAAATAGGCAAAGATCATTACACAGGGGTGTGTAACATCAGCTGCAGCTGTCACAGCTGTAGGAGCTGAGAACATTAACATCAGTTAAGGATCTGTTTGTTTGATTTAAAGCAGATTAAGGAGGAAACTACCAAACTGTGTGGTGGCACAGACACCCCACTTTCACACAACAAAATGTGGTCAATGCCACCGCTATTAAAATCTATTTGTTGTGAGCTGTGAAACTCTCAATTCAATGTAAAAGATCAGCATAGCTGAATTCAATGGGGCAGATGGCTCCAGATTTCCATCCGATAGATGAAACATGAAGTGAAAAGAACAGTTTGACATAGTCCATTTGAAGTTAGGTTTGAAGACAAATATATCAGTAGATGTATTCTCACATACTGAGAGGGCAGAAAATCTAAATATCTTCAGTTAATTAAAAATGAAATTATTATCGTAAGGGGTGCTGCTCTGGGCAATATAAAAGATGTCATGTAACAGGGATTTATATTTCCCATAGTATATGATATGCATAGTATATATAAATACATATATACACTAAACAGGCTTTCAGTCTGCCACATCTCTTACCCCAGTATAATACAAATTATACCTGTGACACACATCTGGAACCAATGATCAGCAGAGAATTCTATAATGCTGCTGTGATGAGACCTCAAATAATAAATAATTGCACAAACACAATTCCTAATTATTTGTTTGCAATCCTTTTAATAGGGACCTCTTTTTTGGTGCTTTTGCAATGTCTACTACATAGAAGCTCAGTCCATGACAGGGGCAGTATAGATAAGCATGAAATTGGTAAATATTATTCCTATTGCTATGTAATGTCATTTCTGTTGTCCTAAACATAAGTCTCTCATCTTTTTCCCATGGTTTAGAAAATACTTTTTCAAATTAGTAGATAAGGCTCATGGAAATGAAACAAGAGACTGTTTCCAAATTCATGCTTTCCCCTTACACTGGTCATGATAGTTTCAATATTTAAACCACTGTATATCAACAGAGGGACCACTCCAATGCTTTTTAGAAAACCTCTGTTTACAGTTTACAGCTGTATTAACAAATCTCTGAGTCACGCTAGCAGCTTGATTTGTGGTTTACTCTCTGTGACCTCAGCTTTGCTATTCAGTTTCTTCAGGGACAAGATTTTTTCAGGAGTCTGTCTGATTGGCTGTTGCTTTTGTGAGACGGAATACTTGGGTGCTAGTCCTAGACTAATGTTTTAATGTAAAAAGCGTGTTAATTCTATGATGATAACACTTTTAAGTCAAAGTCACTCATTGTCTCTTAAAATTAACATCAACGTGATAAACACAAGTGTCAGCAGAACAGAAACTTTCTAGAAAGTTTTGATGTCTGCAGTTTATGTGGCAAAGACCATAACTGTAGTAGCAAGCATTACTAGCTTTTCTTGTAGTGATTTTAAAGCTACGTCTTGCCTACATTTTATGACTACTCTATAGCTGTCAGTAGAATTTTCACACATGCATAATCACCGTTGACTGGTATTTCAACTTGTTTACAAGGACATAAACAATTTTATTAGAAGTTTAAAAATTCACAAGCTAAAGGAGATCTGAATTTCTTACTGTAAATCTATTCACAGATAACCTGCAGTCTTCTGAACATGGTCATCAGACATGCTGGTCTTAGGAGAAAACAAAGCTGCCTGTAACTAAGAAGCACTGTAGGCTTTCCCAGCAAGTACAGAAAAGTATTTTGGGGCCAAACTGAGGGGCTGATCACTGATTTCACATATGTACACTTTAAAACAATGTTAACTTCATTGATGTGAGCAATCTTAGCAAGGAGAAAAATGCAACTCAAGCCCATCTCCTGCTTTCAGCAGAGTCCAGTATCTTCTTTGAAGTTTCTGATATCAACAGTATGGAAAACTATGGAAATGTGGTGGAAGAGATAACACCATGTATTTCACCTGGTAAAATGGAGATTTTAGGGCCAGCTTTGTGAGAAACATCATGAACTTTAGGCACTGGTGCAAGAAATGAGAGAAGATGCATTCTGGGGCATATTAGACATTATTTGAACTGTCATTTGAGACACACAGAGTAGAAATTTCCGAAAGCTGTATTTTCATTGAAGCTAGGCAATATGAGGCAGAAAAGTCAATTAAGCGGCATGGCTAAAGGGGCTGACAGAAAGCTAAAAGAGTTCACATGGGCTTTTGAACTTTGTATCACTAGTGACCTACTCATATGTTTGAGTCAATGATCTTCATGATGTACCTAGATCAAAAGAGAGATAAATGGAGATGAGCATTTTAAATGGCATTATATGGAAATGCTAGAAATACAGACTTTTCGAAGGGAGGCCACTTAATCTACCTGATAGTATGCAATACCTGTAATCCAGTAACAAATGTTTAGTTACAGTTATACTAAAAAGACTATGCTGTAGTGGAACCCAGCAGATCAGGTGAATCACAGTCTCATGAACTCCACTAGCTTTGCCATCTAACTGATGCCTCTCAAAATGGTATGTTTTGGAACAATTCCAGAAAAAATAAACACAAGACCTTCTAATGTTTATCTTCATTGTACCATCTCATCCAAGAACAGCTGTGCAAACTTAAGTAGGAAATTGCCTCAGTACATGATCATGAAAGAACACCTAATCACACAGTTCATTTCAAGGTAATTTTTTGAAGGTGTATTGGACATGTATTCTCTGAATAAAACACTTGCGAACAAAAGGCATTTATAAGGAAGGATATTTGGAGAAAAACTCAAGTGCTTTCTTTTAAAGTTATCATTCTTGCAACATGCAAGGTACATTTTCAGAATTTCACAAGCTGCACAAAAATTGTTTTAAAAATGTATGGGAAGATCAAGACTGAATTGCATACTGACAGACTCATAGACCACTCACAAAAGAGCAGGGAGAGTATCAAACTTGAAAGTCAGAAATTAATATATGTATTTATATATATATGGAATATATACAACAGTCCGCACAACCGAGTCTATATACAGACACAAGTTTTGAAGTAATGGGTCACAAATGTGGAAAACAAAATCACAATCATCTACCATATTCAGAACAGATGACCTACCCAAAAGATAAATTCACAAATTTCTGCGTCAGCTCTAAAGTACTACAGAATAAATCACATACAAAGCTTGGAATTCAGAGAAACTTAGTATCCTTCACTGTATTTAGAGAATGTACCTCTCAAGCTTTTTAAAGGGACTGAAGCCAATGTATTGCATTATTATGGATACTCACTTTATAGAGATAATAGGTCTCCCTCAGATAAGGTAGCCTGACATTGTGCTTGTAACATGTGAAGGGATCCAAAAAGCCTGAGGTGAGATGACCTTAGTGGAAGCAACAGTCCAGAATAAGGACAGTTCTTAATACTTTTTCCTGAAAAGTTCTACAGTGCCACGGAAGCAGAAAAGCTTCCTTTTCGCTAAGCCTAAATAAGCTAAACTAGGCGTGCTCTGAACAAATGCATCCATCACCGAAATAAATCTAATTGTGCAGTGTCTGAAATACTTTGAGGGGCTAAGGGCATTCCTGAGCATTGTACATTTGTAATGATTCGTATACTCCTTTAAAATACACAAGTTTCAGAAAAATGGATTTTGGTCAACAGACTCAGAAATACACCTAGAAAGGGAAGAACCATAAGTCGTGTGAACGTGTCATGACAAAGGTTAATAGCACAGCCCTAAGGCACCCTCCCAACTACAATTTGTATTGATCTTGAAGATCCTAACATAGCTATTAAGAAATAAGAAGTCTATGCACTTTACCACAAACATTTAAGATCAAATAATCAAATAGGTGGTGAAAACAAATTAACTATTCTGGATAAGGAAAATGGATATTGACAAAAAAAGATGAAGATTCAGCTAAACTGGGCACACTAGATACACAGTATTACACATTTTTTCACATTCTTTTGGGGATAAAGTCAACTGTGGAATAGTGGAATACTTTGACAAAAGAACTAAGAGACAAATTCAGGGACATTACAGGCATCCATGCAATAGCTAAGGACATATGAGGAGGTACTGAAGAAAGCAGTGACAGAAAATAGCAAGTTGGATCAGATAACATGGAGGACATAGTGAAAGAAATAAAATGCATTAACTATATGTTCTCTCCATGGAAAACCAAGCTGATTGACAGAAAAGCTGCAGTCATAGTCTGGTACAAGGCTTCTATATGGCACAGAGGTACTGTGGAAGATTATATTCCCTGCACAGTTATTTCATTTAAAGAATCACTGACTGCCCTGCTGAGACAAAAGACTGTTCCACAATGAAGCTAGGAAATGTTCATGGGAACATAACAAAGTACTGGAACAAGTAAATTCAACAGCAGAACTGGGATGCTACACACAAGCCAGTATCATTCAAACAGTGAAGTCCAAAAATGGCTTAGGAAGTGGGCTTTTACAATACTATAACAGTAGGTGTAACAGGAGACAGACAGTTGTAACATAAGAAAGAAATAGATTCTCAGCTGAGAAGAAATTACTTATCATTTCATATGCCTCAAAGAAGTATCAACAAATATATAAACAATATGGGTCAAAACAGAACAGACTGTAGTCAATTCCAGATTATATTTAATTTTCTTGGAAAATACTTCCAAGGTTATGCTGAGCATTACTTCAGTTGAAAAAAATTGATCTTAAAGTCGTACTCCTATTTCAGTTTGTATAGAAGAGAATCAAAGAGGTCACCCTAGTCCTTCTTCTTCTTCAAATACATGATTAACTCTGCCTATGGCATTCCTACACATAACTGCCTATTCCATCTGCATCTTAAATCAGCATGTGATCTATCATCTTTCTTGTCCTGGACTAATTTTTTACACTGTCCAAGTCTCATTTACAAAGTATTACAGACTCTTACAGAACTTCACAAGCTCTGAAGACTGAGTATCTAAAGATCCTTTGGCATCTGAGGCATCTTCACTTCCGAAGTCAAAGGTCTTGTGTCCAATTAGGCTTGGACAGAATCATCTCCAGGGAACACACAGATCCTTAAAAGAGATTCACTACTTTTAACTACAGCTAAGTCCAGATTTTTCTAATACTAGAATTTTGAAAAATCTCATATGATTGGAATTTTTTGTTCCATACTTAGAAAGGCCTTACTCTTCTTATTTCATTACGTACTTCTGTTGCCTATTTTTTGGTGTCAATAGTTTGCGTAATGTATACACGATTACTGCTCAAAGGGCTTTCCAGTATATCAAAGAAAACAGTTTAGACCCAAACAATAGTTAGCTGTATAAGTCATTGGTGACAGAGGAAACTTGCAGTGATTATTTTTCTGGATTCACAAAACTAGCAAATGGGAATTTCAGGTGCTTATGAGTTTCAGGTTCAAAATTATTCTACCATTTGCTCCACTTAACTGAGACTAATTTCAAGACTCACATTAATCCCTTTTTCCACAGCCCCTCCTCTCAGAACAGTGCCAGTACACCATGAAATTTTGAAGGCAATGCTGAGTCATTAAAATAAGTAATCTGTCTGGACAATTAACAAAGCATTAGATACTGGTTTAAACAGCTTAACTCCAAGCAGACTTTTTTTTCCAGTGGCCATAATCCAAACAAGAACTTGAAACAGCAAGAAGCGAACAACACTTGTCAGTATTTCTAAGACACTTGCAGAGTAATACTGTATTTCAGATGGTTCAATTTTTTTTCTCTACTTACTATAAAATTCTTATCTTTTGAAATTGTTTTGACTGAAGTTATGTTATTGCTGCACTTTCTTTCAGATACTATTAGTAGTAGTTTTTAACTGGAATGCTATCAAGCCTATCTACCTATGTACAAAAGACTTACCTTCATAGCTGAACATTCCTGGTAATTCACAATGATTTGTAAACTAAAGGGATTTGATGTAGAAGCAGAATAAATATGAAGTGCTAAAGTGTAATTTTTAAAGTCATTGTTTCCTAAGTGTAGTCACAGTTTTAAATGACGTAGGGTTTGATGTAGAAAATACACGTAGAAAAAATTGCTTAGGGACTGCAAAAAGCAATCGAAGCCAATGGATTTAGCTATTTTCTACACTGACAGCTTGAAAATCATGACATAAAGCAAGATCTATGAAAGGATCTAATGAAATGTAATGAATTATAAGCTTTGGCTGGGGACAAATATGGAAGGAAAGTCATAACAGATAGAAGGACAAAAAAAGAGGAGAATAGTACTAAAAGCAAAGGTCCCAGGGAGAACAAGAAATAGAGGTCACATGTACACAAGCGCTCAGAAATTCAGTGTTCAATATATTGACACAGACTGAAAGAAAAAGGTCACTTCTGAACTTTGAGTATGGATATAGAGTCAATGAAGCTTACAGAGGACTGGGAAGATGGTTCTGGAAGACAATAAGGAAAAGGGCAGCTGATGCCCTTTCGTTAGAACTTCAATAGAAGATTTTTTAATTCTGATCTTCTGAAGGAGCACAAATAACGACATTGGAGAGCTTGCTCCCATTTGTTGTTGAAGAGCTGGAAAAACAACCTAAAGCTACTTGAAAGCTCCAGAGAAATAAAGGGCAAGAGAAAATGACAAAATGAACTATGCTCACTTGCATTTATTATTCAGTACTTTAGAGCATGCTGGATAACATGCAGTTTTGTTTTAGTTAGGAGCAGCAAAATGTTTCATTATCCTTGTCAGATGATGAACAGGTAGGAGAACTGAATCAAATGGATTCCCTTAATGCTGCAATCTAAAATGGTCAGAAGCCTGGTGGAATCAAGACGTTCTGAACGAAAGAGCAGGTCCTTCTGGAAAGCCTCCTTGTGACAAGGATTATGATGGGGTCTAGTACCATGCATGTACATCTCTCACGGATGGTGCAGAGGTATCCTTGAAGTAGCTGTACTGTTCTGCATGGTGGCTGAGAAGAATTCCAAGTTGGAGCTAAAAACTAAGTTGAATAATTAATTTCAGGGCAAATAAGTCAGGGTACTTATCAAAACCAGGATACTTATCAAATGACGTTAACTGCAAAAAAACTCAACCCAAAATGTTCTGGGCTCTGAAGGGTCCAATTTCTTTTCCAGGAGCAAGAGAAATAAAAGAAAGCAAGAAAGCATGAGAGAGAACAGCACCATTTTGGGGCTGCTAGCTGAATGACAACCTGTGGACTAAAATCACCTTGAACAACTGAAAGTTTGCAGTGAGAACCTTTCTGTCCATCATGAGGACCGTAATTATTGCAGCTGCAATCACTGCGTGGGGTGCGGGGCTTTTAATCCTGAGAACGGTCTCCAGTAGGACAGACAGACTCCAGCCCTAAGTAACCATGGAGGTACATATGCAAAGAGAGTAGTAGCTTACTTCTAATAACTAACTCCACACTTAGACCTGTGAGAGGAAGGTTGGTTTTAGGATTACTGCCTAATTAGTGCCCTACTGTAGCTGACATATTAATCTAACTTTTCCAGTTATACTGCATTCCTAACTTGTCAGCTTATCTGACTCTTTTCTTGCCTCAGTAGAGGCTCAGAGTTTCTGAATATAGAAGGCATAATATTATTTTAATTTACAGATGATCATTAGACAGCCCTTTATTTCCAGTAACATTCCAATGTACTAAAAATGTCCATTTTTTAGTGTTTCTAGAAAAAGTAGTTGGTCACATACTACATTTGTACTTATCACATGAATATGTAGAAATGCTCCTACAAAATAAATTCTTAAAATAATGTTAATACATATGTCTTCAGAATGAGTTTTAGCTTAAATTAAACATATACTGGAGCTGCCACCCAGTGTTACTACTGGAAATTCCATTTACGTCACTGGAATACCTGTATGAGAGGGTAGACCAAAAAAAGACACAAGCAAATTCATGATTTGGAGATTTATTTGCAAGACAAGCAAGTTTCATGTTTTTGAGTAAAGTAAGCAAACATTCTGTCCAGTCATCACAAGGAATGGTCAGCAATTCCAAAGGCAGAAACAGGTGAAATCTCTGTGAAATTTGAATCTGATCAAGAGAGTTTTCTGAGAAAATATGGGGACAGGAGATAATATGAATATCTGAATATAAGCAAAAGATATCAATTCACTGCTCTGGTGGTAGTCTGTGAAGTTATCTCCGTACAGGAAAGATGTGCTCAGGCAGCTGAACTCCAGTAAGCATTCTGGTAGCAAAGCCCTGTCACTCCAATAGCTTGAGAAAAGTAAAAGAGAAGACCCACTAGAAAAGCTTACAATGAAGGGACGCATCACTATTGTGACGAATAGGATACCCCAGTACAAAACAAGCATCGACAACAAGCAGACTGCAAATTCTGTGTCCACTAGGTTGCTTCAACTTAGCTTATTTGCTTCTTTTTTTTCCATTCATACTTCTGCATTTACATGTTTGTCAGATTCAGCCACATCTTTAGGGCACATTTTAGATAATGATTGCTGCAAGCAGTATTAACAAGGTGCATGTGCAAGCTTGGTACAACTGTGTAATCTCCCCTAGATTGTCACTAAGTATGCACCAGAAATTCTTAAAGGAATGATTGCAAAAGCAGCACCCAACCTTCTTTTAAAATGCTAGTATTCGTAATGCCCCTAAGAACAGTGCAGCATCTCAGTATTCTATTATTACAGAGTGCATAAAAAACAGCTTTCACAGGATGTGTAATGGATCCCATAAGGGAGAGACCCAAGTCAATAACAACTCTGAAACAAGAGCCTTTCAGACAAAACCTGACAGATCTACCCTCCATGGAAAAATGCAGGGAAAAAAGAAAAAAGAAAAAAAAATCTTCAGCAGCAAACAATTTAACAAGGATAGTGCAAAGTTATTCTTCAATACAGGAGTGGTCATCTTCATGCCATCTTCAGCGTAATACCCAGTGGGTATGGATTGTCCAAAGAAAAAGTGCAAATGTATGATGAACAGAAGCACAACAAATTCCTAGGAATGTCCAAAAATAATTGAACAAAAGTGGGTATGTTAGGTAGATACAAAATACTGTTGGAGGAGAGCATCTATGAACAAGACAAGTATTATGCCATAAAAACTATGAAAATCAAGGCAGGTTTCCAGCAACCAACAAAATATGCATAGTTGACAATCTTACCAGGCATTGCAGAGATTCCCAGTAGTGGGATATGCTGAATGGGCAAGTGAAAAAGGAATCAGGAGAAGAGCTGCAAAAAACAGGAGTAGAATGTACACAAATTTGTAAGAGAAGCTGCAAAAGAAATGCCCAATTATTTGCTAAAAACAATGTTCAAAAACCTTTGCTGCAAGAAAGTGCAAGAAAATCTGACTGCATTGTGAGCTCTACATTAGGTATTTAATATATGCTAAGACACAAACTTGGTTCTGTTGTCTTCTCCATACTTACCAGTATACAGAGGAGACGAAAAGCTGTTTTACCCAGCCTGACGAGGATTACTGTGTTAACTCTGTAGTCCTGGACGCTTACATGCAGAATAGTTAGAATGAGCTTGGCCAGTGAAAGCTATGTTTACATGACACTCACCGATACAAAAATCCCTGTGGGAGCTGTCTCAATAAGCATGAATTACAGAAACACTGAAACTATTCTAATTTATACCATGAACTAAACGCACCACCTGTGCCCAGGTGGAGGAAAGATAAGGAAACATTACTGTCCTTCCTTCCTGTCAGACATGCTGAATATTGTTCTCCTACATATGAGATCCTCATTTCTAGAGAGACTGTGTACATTCACAAGCAATATACAAAAATACGAGTTACAATGTGCCAGTGGATGCTGCATTAGGGAAAAAAAAAAAAGGAAAATGAAAAGGTACTTGCTGCAAAAATACCCAAAGAATTAGAGGAAATGTTTCTAGATGCATTTATATCTGTAAATTCATAAAACCACAGTATACCACAAAATGAAACAACCTTTGGTATGAGTACCTTCTCCAACATGGTAAAAAACAGTAGGATTTACATATGCTTTAATATAAATGTGTTTCTGTATAGCCCAAAACAAGACACAGCCAATGCTAAGAAAATCCTTAGCAACAAGTGTTGAAATGTGTTACATCATCAGGAAGGGAGAATAAGATGGGTTTATGAGGCACTGCAGAGATTCTTAACAGTCTGGTTCTTTAGACAAGAAAAAAAATCAAAAGGAGAGCTGAAAAGATAGTGGTCAGAGATAGTCAGATTGATAAGAGAAATTTCCAAAGGAACATCATACATATCTATGATGATGTCGTATTTTGCAACAGAACCACCAGACAATTTGTACAATGAGGCTATAGCAGCAAAACCCCAACTCTGAAATTTATTCTGCTTAATGAACATAAAGAACTACGAGTTCCTAGACAGCAGAAGAGGACAAAGATAATATCAAGGATAAACTGATGTGATCTGACCAGACAACTCTAGTACAAGCAAACTCCTTGACCTAAGTAACATAATTTCCATTTGTTAAACAAAAAAAACCCCCCAAACTCTAGAAAGGACGGCACTGCAGTAGCAGATGGTCTCTTGTGCTTTCTTTATTCCCAGGGGTGTTCTTGAAGCATCAATTCTCAGACTTAACAGCTTGCATGCCTACTATACATGAAATTGTAAGTGGCTTCCCATGATGCACCCACCTCAGGATATACAGATCAGAGACTTACAACCCTGATCTGTAATCAGCTTTATTGCAAGGATATCAGTGATCCAACAAAAATCCTGTTCTGACTCTGAAGTTATGGTAAAGAGTTCTCTGCTTACCACACTTTGGGTTTAAGGCTGTTAGCAGTATAGCAGCCTTCTTACTCATGGGCAAGCATTGCAGCCAAAAAAGTGAAAGGAGACAGGCACTGACCTCGGTAAGAGGTTTCCTATTGATTTCAGTAAAACCAGGAGTTCGCTTTTAGGGAAGGTATTTCCAGAGATGAGGCATACTCCTGGGGGTAGTGCTCTCTTGCAGAAGGGGAAAGGTTATATTGTAAATAGACTAATAGAATTTGATATCCATCTTTTTTGGACTAGCAAAATGACAGCCAAGAGGTGATGTTTTTATTCTCACTCATTACAAGAATAAAGAGATGTTAAGTAATGTTAAGTAACATTGGTACAATAGCAAAAGCATATAAGCTGACAGAAAATACATTTAGGCAGCGAGAATACCCTTCTTGAGTTGGAATAAGGAGAAAAAGCTATAACTTAAGGTGAAAGGTGATTCTGAAAGGATTTGTATGAACACCTACTACACCTGGAAATTGGACTTGATGATCAAGAAGGTCCCTTTCAATCCTTTGTTCTAAGTGAGAACTAATTCAGTAACAGAGATTCAGGGAATGTTTGGAGATGTAATATGGCATAATGGAAATGTGGGGAAGAACCTAGGTTTTGTAAAGTAAGTTGCAATTATGTGAACCTGCATGTTAGGTGCAGGCATTACAGTACATTACAATACTCAAATTACAGACCCCAGAATTACACAGCCAGAGATAATCTGGAGACATACCTTTAATGTAAATAATTACTATAATTAAGACAGAACATATTAATGCCAAATATACATAAACTGTTAAGAAAAACAGGTGGGTTTTTTTATTTACAGGCCATTAATTCTTCATCCAAAATGAAACAAAAATGCAACTGCAGTAACTGATTCATTTGCATTTATGCAAACTTCGATTCTTCATAATATGTAAGTCTCATATTTTCAACAATATCCAGTCTCAAAATAAGTCTGTGGATGCTGTTACTTAAGAAAAAAAAAATATCCAAAGAGTACTGAAGGAAGATAAAAAGGCATTGCAATTCTTCATTTTACGAGTGACTTCGTGATGTTTGACTGAAGGGGCAAATAGTGGCTGTTAATGAAGAAAATTCTTATAAAGAGGTACCTTCCTTTCAATACCTCTAACACAAAAATGTCCATACCCTAACTGTATTGGGCTAAGAATACTCTTTCACCTCTGAAAATGAAATCACTTCTTTTCTTTCAAACACAGACAAGGAGATTAATGTGTCCTTAAAAATCAAGTAAGACTAAGGAGGAGAAAACTGCTCATCACTCAGTCTGGAAAACAGGAACATCAAATGAAATCCATAGCTACTACTGGGGGGAAAGAACATTCATGATTCTTCCCCAAAACACACACAAAGATAGGTATCTGCTGAAACTTCTCTATGGTGTGACTGGATACCAATTTTCAAGGCTGATCCTTGTACTAATGCCCATTCATCACTGTGGCCAATAGCTAGAGAGTCAGCCATCTTGTCTGGGTAAATAATGTAGTACTGACAGTTGCACTATAACCACACTAGGCTAATACTCGGGTGCAGCTGAAATGGCCAACAAAAGCAATGTTCCTGATTGACCTCACACAATACCAAGCACCAAGAGAGGAGCTGACCTCTGTCAGCACAGGGGCAGAGTACCTCTGCTTGGTAACCTCCCCCTGAAGACCAATTAGTTTTGCTAATCTTGCATCTGCACCCCAAAAGGAAAGTCAAGGTGATACGATATAAATAGACCTTATATTTCAGCATCACATGTACACATTATGTAGAATGGGGTTTCTGTAGGCCTAAATGGAAAAATCACATATCCTACCCAACTTGCACAACAAAGGTAGCTAAATAGTCTGTTTAAAGGCGTGGACAGAAAAATAAAATATAATTAACCTGAAACCATCCATAAACCTTTCCAGCTGCTTAGTATGTATTTGAATACAGAATTCCAGTGCTTGGTCACACACAGCAGGGTTTGAAATCAGCTGCTTCTATTCTCTCTTTTGTTTTAGACAGCAGGGGACCTTAGGAGTTAGGGGAGATTAGAGAGTCTGAATGAAGCATTGAAGGACTTTCTTGGAACTCTAGCAATAGAAAAGATGAGGAGTCCTCCACAATCAAGAAAACCCAACACGCACCCCTCCCCAAAACCCAGACCACATAATTCAAGTCCCTAACTCAAGTATAGGACTCTGAGATAATCAAGAGCTGCATGTTTATGATCATCAGTAAGGTAATAACTATTCTTCAAAAAACATATCTAACTATATGACCCAGTACTATATTAGATCATTTATAAAATGAGAAGAATGACCTGAAAATCTTTTACTTCTGGTACAAGGTGTTTCTTCAAGGAAGGGGTATAAGTTTGCCTTCTCTTTATGGATAACGAACTTCATTAAAAAAAGAACTATAGGACATGAAACTTCATACACTTACTGGTCAGTTATTACCACAGAACTATTTAGAAGCTACAGAAGCCACTATCTAAAAGCTGTAAATAGACTTACTGATTATACCTTAGTTTCTGATCTACTTGAAAAGATTCAGATGATGAGCATGCTGCAAACTTCTTAATTTAAGGGTATTGGTAAAGTTTTTTTGTATATTTTATCCATTCTTAAAACTAAGACGATAATCAGACCTTTATTCTGTCATGTAAGGTAGCAACATTGATTATCCCACTGAACTGTAACACTGCCCATCTTTGTGACTTCAGGAGGGCTAGATTTTGAAAGAACACTTCTATAGTAGCAGCATTTGTATTATAGTCCCAAGCATTACTTAACTACACATGCTAAATACATGTTTATTTGTTCATTAAGTAAGCAAACATTAAAATGTTAACAAATTGTGTTCTGTTATCCTGAAGAATTCTTAGTAACACTTGTCCTCCTGAAAAAGAGGTTGGTAATTGTTTCTCAGGAGTGGAAAATGTGGAATTTGAGGCAGCTTGCAGATGTGAATAGAAGAAAAACTGCCAACAGCAAGGGTGACGAGGTTCTTATTGAGGTTGCAAAATTAGACTGTGATGCATAGCATTGAACTGACCCTGCAACATTTTTATTGCCCTAGGAAAGCAAGCCTCATTGTACAAACAGAATGGACATGGTCATATCAGCACTGGATGCCTATTGTTGGTAGCATTTTCTGTCACTAAACTAGACTTGCTGATGATGTCTTATGCTAGAAAGACATGCAGTATCTATGTTATAACAAGACAGAAAAGTGGATAGTGTAAAAAGAAATAGAAAAGAGATAAGAGTAGAAGCAGATCTGAAATTGCTAATGAAAAGACTAAAGATGAAAAAAACCTTAATGAGAAAAAGGAGAACCCCTCAAAAAAAAAAACCCTAAGAGACAGCAAATAGTATAGTGTATCAGTATCGTTGTCTGCTGGCAGCAGCAAACTAGAAAAAGCAGTGCCTCTAAAAACTTCAGAATGCATAATCTTGCAGAAAGAATAAATAGCTGAGTTTGACAGACATATTAGTAAGAATAGAGTATTAATTATTTGAAATACTCATCTCTGCCTTTGGTCACTGACAGCACAGTGCCATTTAAACAGGTTTCTGAAGTCAACCTTTGACTCAGTAAAATATTCAATCAAAACCAGTCTGAGGAACAGCTTTATTCAAACTGTATTTTTATGCTCAGTTCTGTTCAACAATTGGCAAAGTTCAGCATCTCCACTAGACATTCTCCCTTCTCCCAAACAGCTTACCATTTTTAATACTGGAAGTTATTCATGTCTGAAACAACGTTCATTGCCATCAACATCTCAGTTTTCATCAGAACCCTGAATTTGTGCTACAACTTGATCTTCTACAAGTTATCTCCCTTGAGTCAAATATTTGTCGGGCTACCCATTGTCTTTCGGGGCACAAAAAGAAGTCCAAGGATCACCTGTGACAAAAACAATGATTCCATTAGTCTGAATTCACAATAGGAGTTTCATTTATTAGATAAAAAAATCTTTAATAGAGCATTTAACATTATCATTTTAAAACTAAAAACCAAAACATCATCAAGAACAATCATATTCTGAAAAGGCTGATGAGATCTCCAATCTGATTATCAAATGATAGTTCCATTCTTATACTTAAAATTTATATTCCAGAAAATGCACTAAGAGAGGAACACTCTTCAACTAGATTCTTACACTGCTCAAACCAAAACCCAGGGCCAGCTTGAAAACCTCCAAAATAAAATTCTTACTGATAGATCCCATCTCCCAATTTTGCAATGGCTGTACTATTTAACAAATGTTGGATTTTAAAAAAATAATCTTAAGTAGCTGTGTTCCTTAGTTCTTCCATAAGTGACTTCACTGATCTTACAGCTTTTGGTCAGAGATCACTCTTGAGTTCTTTATTCTTTTGAGCACTCACAGAGCCGTCTTTACAGAACTGTTTGGACCTAATGCAGCTGAGGCAGATTTAGCATACGAACATCGTTTTTTCCCTTTTCATTGCCATCTCATTCAGAAAAGTAGTTAACACACATACTTAAGTTTGAGCATGCGTGCAGTCCTAGTGAAGTTAACTGTATCTTGCTGCTCTAGGGCCCTGGGGCCTCAGCAATGTCACACTTCCTCTCTGCCTTCTTCACTGGTAACAAAACCAAGAGTTTTAGCAACAAAACATTTGGGCCAAGGACATGGGAAACCGGGAAAAAGTACAAAAACCCAAATGCATCGAGCACAGAACAGAGATGGGTGAAAAGGGGGTGAATGCAGCTTTCTGCCCTGATGTGGTAGGTGCTAGTTACCAGGTTGGCACCAGTTCCTGTGTTATCCCAACTTGTGCCAGGTGTTAGCAGACAGGACAGGCACAGAAGAGTGAGGGTGAGACTACTGGGGCTCTCTTCTTGCCTGCTGGAGGCTCCCTTCCAACACAGGGGTCTGTTGGGGGGGGTAGTCAGGGCACCTTTGGACCTCAGCACATAAGGCGCCCAGGAAAAAGCAATCCACCAGGCCAAGAGAACAGTTTCAAAAGGAAGAGAAAGAAGAGCAAGAGGTGTAATAAGGTCATTGAAGAAAACTTTCTTGAGTGCTAAGAATGGTCCAGTCCTGCAATCACTGAGTACCCAAATCCGCCCATCACCAAAATGACAGGTGCATGTTAATTGACATTTTAATGTAACAAACGGTAAACTAATCTCCATAGTCAAAGACTTACAACTGCTCCCTCATCTTGTTCTTGATGCATTGTTTTTCTTGGTGTGGGTAACAACAAAGGCATAAGGATACTAGCAATCACTGAATTTGTGTGTAATATTACATAAATCACTTTAAATGATCTCTTCAGTTTTCTGAGATGCTCTAATCCAATGTTGATAATTTCAAGTAAAAACTCCACTTGTTGCAAAAAGTATTAGTAGTTCTTGAATCCACCTTCTCTAAGGCTCATTATTTCATCTTTTCAGCATGGAACTGTTGAATGACCTTATTTCTGATCTATGAATATTAGCGATGGAAAATGAGACATATTAGGAAGATTTACACCAAACTTCTTTTTAAAATAAGCTGTTCTCATTCTTTTAAAAATTAATTATTAAAGGAAGCACATCAGTTTAAAGTTCAAGCTGCATGAATGTGCTATCAAGATATGGGCATTAAAATCCTTATGCCTTGAATGTTTCCCCTGAACTTTGTTTCAAAGTTAAAAGATCACAGACATCCTAAACCAAATTCAGTCTTTGTGTAGGCCAGCATTAAATGGCAGCTGTTCCCATCAGGACTGAACTGGTGTCAGGTGCCTGTTAGATTACAGAGCCACCATAAAAAAAACCCAACAGACCAGAACTATGAAACTTTTTACAAGTCAAGTACATTAAATAAAAGAGGATCCTACCAGTTGCATCATCAGCTTCTGTGTCTAGAAGAGCATCTACTGAAGCCATGCTTGTGACTATGAAGGAGTCTGTAGTATCAGACACTCCTCGCTTGCTGAGACAAACTTCTTTGAGATACTGACTTCTCTGCTTTGATCAGTGTCTTTTACTAACCTCCTGACTGTCAGGACGGTTACACCACTTGTTGAGAAGGTTTTTCTAGGCCTTCCTACTATTCCCCAATGCACTTTTTAATCATAAGTCCACAGGTTCAATTTGTAGTTATCTTCCAAAAATATTTATACAATAGAGAGTGGGACAGAGATGCAAGGGTTTTCCCCCACCAAATCCACCTTTTTGGTAAAGTGTTAAATACTCCTTATTTCTGTTAGTCCTCTCTTGAAAAGAAGGAAGAAAGTCTTCAGTGAGATACATTTTCTTCAGGAGGTATCTTCTGTTCCTCCCTGACCTTTTTCCGGTCGAATTTTCATCCTGTGTCCTTTTCCTCAATAAGTGTGCCAGCAAAAGACTTTATTAATATAGGTTGTTGTAAAATCAGAAGTTTCTTTCTTATTACAGCTCTGTAAAAAGTTGTAACTGTCTTTATAACGAGCAAGTTACAAATTAGTTGTATGTATAAATCAGATTCTTTTCAATGTAATCTCTTCCTGAATAATCTGAATTAGTGTAAAGAAGACTTTGGAAACTTTCTTCTTCATACTTACAAATATTAGGCCAGAGTTTTCTAAATACTTATGCCTCGTCATAAATTCACTCACCTGAGTAACTCCTCCTTAATTCAATGCCAAGTTTAATAGTGGTGCTCACATAGGTAAAGTTATGCCCAGGCATAGGTTTTTGCAGGATTAGTCAAAAACACTTTTCACACCTTTTTGAAGCTTGTTAATTATGTTCTTTCCATAGTTTCCTTTTATCCATGTACTAAAAAAATCTTTACTTTGAAGAAAAAAAATACTTTAAAAACTTGTTACTATTCATTTTTTTCCTAAAACAGACTATAAACTATTTCCCATCTTGTACCAAGTATCTACTTTTTTAAATTAATCCTTAATTTCAGAGGGTAAACCAGTATCTAGCTCATGTTCCAGTCTAAATTTATGTTCAGAAGAATGCTCTATTCTCCTAGCTGTAGGAGATAAGAACTGCAGCAAACTAGCAAGTTAACAGCCACTATGACAGAAAAGGCAAGAACAAGAAACGCAGTAAGAGCAAGTGGGCACGTGTCAGGATTCATGAGGGATTACGTGAGATCTACAGTAGAGAATATGTGCACGCAGAGAGCCCAATGATTCAGTTATGTTTCCAGAAAACAGGCACCACGTTTATTTCAGACTTACTACCAGACATGTCTGTATTGCAAACTCCCCACAGAAGTGCTGAAGTATATATTTAGTAATTAAGGGCGAGGAGAGTATCACCCTTTCCCCTGGAGTAACCCCAGTAATATGCCTATCTCAACCCTTTCTCCCTCCATCTGAAAATCTCCCAGGGAACAAGGGTAGTCAAGCACTGACTTGGACTTCTGGAGTCTGATTCTCCTCTCAAATATGTAGTATTGCAGTGTGTAACCCTGCCAGCTCCAGTGAATGAAATTTCTGCCAATGAAAGTAAGAAGAGAATATAGCTTTTAGAATTTACATCAGCAGCAACCGTACGGAGAAAAAAATAAAATCTGTTAGTCTTGGTTCTGATCCTGTGTGTTGGCATTCCACTATGGCTGAATAAAACTGAAACGTACAATCCATTTGAATTACCTGACTTAACCTTACAAAGTTAAGCATGCCACTGTTTGCCGGAGTCCAATATTAGCTACCTTTATTAGGCTAGCTTATAGCAAAGCCCAGGCTCAAGTTCCCCCTCAGATGAATTTTAAACCACTAGCTAATGAACTTAGTGGAGCTGTAATAAAGAATCTGACAGCCAGTTGTGAAAAAAATAGAAGCAGCATCTCAATTGTCATGGAGTGAAATTCTGCTTTCATTAACAAGGCAGCTCTCTTTACACTCTCCTGTATTTTTTTCAATGAAAGATGCTTAGGGTTTTGAGTGCACAGATTTGGTACACGTGCGCAGCAGCTGGTCTGCCATGATAAAGCAGAATGAATCTGAAGAAGTTCCTGCCTGTCTGACCAATAATCCATGAACTAAGAGGGATTTACACAATAGACCATCACAGATTCTATCCTGTCAAAATTACAGATTTATTTTTTTAAGAACGTGCGTAAATCTGTTTTCTGCCAGATGTTTCCCATTCCCCAAAGACCTAGATAGTAAGAGGTGAACAAAGAAAATGAAACGACTATCTTGGGGTTTTTTTTCTGAATCCTGCAATGTCTATAACTTAATATTTGCTCGATTTGAAGCTCCAACCATAGTATTTGTTACTGGAGACATTTCTGTAACTCAAAGAAAATCAATCAGAAGAATAGCATCCAGCACGCACAGACACAGACTGTATGCCACAGCAGCATCCTCAGTACCATGTCTAAATTTCATTCTTAAATAAGGCTTACTTGCCTTTTTTTTTTGCTAGGTGGGAACTGTCGAGAGCTAAAAATAGCACCACGATTCGGTGGCGGGCGCTAAAAATACCCTTACCCGCTGGATCACCGACTCGGTAGGAAAGATGAAGCCCTCAGCATCTGTCACAGCCTGTAACCGCTAGCTGGGGATGAAGGCAAAGAGCGCCCAGCCCTGGAGTTGCGCGCCCGGGCAAAGTTTTACCGGCAGACGAAGAGGCCACGGCGCTGCGCCCCGCAGCCGCGGCGTCCCCCCCACCTGCACCCCGGGCGTCCCTCCCGGGCCTCCCCGCCGCCCCTTACCCGCGTTCCTCAGCTTCTTGTTGCGGTAGACGGAGAGGATGACCAGGAGGTTGCCCAGCAGGTCCACCACGATGGTGAAGATGAGGACGGCGGCCAAGGTGGAGGTCACCCATGGCGGGCGGCGCGGGGAGCCCTCGGCCGGCGGGTCCCGCGGGAGGACGGAGCTGTTCAGCTCGCTCCCGTTCACTCTCATCCTGCCGCCGCCGCCGCTACCTCCCAGGGCAGAGCCGGGTGCCGGCGGAGCAGGCTCGCCCGCCAGCGCTGCCTCCCGCGGGGGTTAGGTCGGGGCGGGGGTCCCGGCCGCCGCCGCCCTCCGCCGCGGGGCTGCCCGCCCTAGGGCGGAGCGGGGCTGGGGGGAGCGGGCGCTCCTCCCATGGCGGCCGCCGCCGCTCCGAAGCCGCTAGGAAGTTTCCCCGAAGTGTGCATGTGCCGCGGCGGGACACTTTTATAGCCTCCCCCCGCGCCTCCCGCCCCGCCCGCCGCCGCCGCCGCCACCGCTGCCGCCAGGTGACACCGAGCCGCCCCCGCGCCGGCACGTGCGCGGCCGGGGGTTCCAGCTGCCGCGCGGCGGCGGCGGCGGCGGCGCAGCGCCACAGCGCCCCCCCGCGGCGCCCGCCCGGCGCGGACGGCCCCATTCACGCCCGCGCCCCGCTTTCCCATTCATGCGCCCGGCCGCCCGTTCATTCACCGGCGGCCGCTCCATTCAGCGGCGGAGGGCGCGAGAGGGATCGATGGGTTTTGCTGCCTGCGGCGACGTGGTTCGCAGCGCCCGGGGCTATTTTTAGCTCTCCTGGTTAACGCCGTCTCTTAATTGGGCGCGCGCTGAACTCCCTTCCCCTCCTCCCCCGCCTTTATTTAACATCGCACTCGCACAGTAACGTGAGCGCGGCGAGAAACCCCCCATCGGGGAGCGGGTCGGTGCTGCTATAAAAAGCTCCTCGCGCAAGCCGCGCTCGCTGCGGGCGGGGGGGGGGGGGCGTCTGAGGACCCGCGTCGCCGGAGCACCACGTGCCGCCGCTGCACGGGGGCGGCGGCGGGGAGACACACCACCCCGGCAGCCCCCCCCCTCCCCCCCGCACTCTTCCCCCAAGCCGTCGGCAGCGCGGCGGGAGAGCCGCACGCCGCAGCTACGAGCGCGGTGGGGTCTGGCTCCGCCGTTCCCAGAAGCAGCGCGCAGGGAACAGGGAGCCATTGCCCAGCCGCGAGGAGGAACCGGTTGAGCGAACGGGGTACCCCCTCACCCCCTCGTACGGTGGGTGTTCCGGTAAAAAAAAAAAAAAAAAAAGGCACTTTCTTCTGACCGTAATAACGGCACTGAATCTTCTCGCTTGCGTGCTATGAAGCTGTTTAAAATATCTGAGCAAACTGGGCGTAGGCATGACTCTCCCATTGAGGGTAACAGGCTGCGGGCGCGGATGGCAATTCGCGCAGTACGCCGCTAAGCACGGGGCTGTGAGCGGCGCTGGCGGCCACGGGCGACCCCCGCGCACCGCGATCCCACCCGAAACACTTATTGGGGTACTGCGACTTGGGGGTACCCGAAACCTCGGCGGCGGCGGTGGGGGGAGGGAGAGCGCAGTCCGCAGTGGGAGCGCGGGGCTCCTCATGGGGCGGCGCAGGCTCCGCGGGGCGCTGCGGGGCGCAGGCAGCGGCACTGCGCGGCTCTGCGCGGCTCTGCGCGGGGCGGGAGAGGCCCCTGCTGCTGCCGCCGCCGCGGAGTCACGCACCGCAACCTGCGCTCAGCCGCCCGGAGGTTACAGTATTATACTTGTGACGGCAGACCGTGGTGATGAATAATTAAAGCCATCGTTATCAGCGGTTAAAAACCGTTATGACCAACGGTGGCTCCGCCGGCCACGTTACGTAACGGCGGCGGGTTGTGACAGGAAAACCGGCGGCCGTTGGCAGCGCGGCCGGGTCCGGCCCTTGCCGGGGGGACCTCGGCGAAAGCAGCCGCGACTGCTCGTACCCCGAGGCGCTACCGGTGGCCGCCCTTTCCCCCCTCAGGACTGAACCCCCTCTTCGGACCCGCCGGGAGCCGCCGCCTCCAGCGCAGCCGCCGAGAGGCGCGGAGAGGCAGGGGGGCGGTGGCGGCCCCCGCCCCGTCCGGCCCCGCGGTCCCAGCCCGCACGGCTCGGCTCGGCAGGGCTGGGCTGTAAAGGCGGGGCGCGTCGGGGAAACCCCGAGCTCCCGATGCACCCAGGGTTTTCTTGCAGCACCGCGGGCAGCGGAGCACGGAGCACAGCGGCTCAGCCTCCCGCTGCTGCGTGAGAGCATTTTTTTCCGGAGGGGAAGCGCTGATTTATTTGATCACTTATTGACTTAGAAAATGCTCAGTATTCCGGTAGCGTGTTTCCCACCCGCCCCGACGAACAGCAGACCTGGGGAGATACGTCGGCACTACAGAGCGGTCCCTCCGCCCGCTGCCCCGAGGAGAGCAAAGCCCATCACTGGAGATGGAGAGCAGCAGCCCGCACTGGAGGGGGGTTGCAGTAGGCCCCCCCCTCACCGCGGCGCCGCAGCCCCTGGGCAGAGGGTGGTGGTGAGCACACCCTGTTCCGTGGCCGGCCCGGCCCGGCCCCCCTTTGCCGGAGGTGATCTTGCAGAGAGAGAAAAACGAGCGTGTGTGTCCTTGTAGGTGCATTACAAATACGTTATCAAGCTGTGGAAGAAGATTAAAATTAGGGGGAGCCAGTATCAAGGGGTTGTCAGATCAAGGGCAGGCACACGTGGAGACAGGCAGAACTGCTTGGTCCTCAGTAGAACCCATCGGTTCTTTCACTGGACAGGGAGGGGCTGCCCGGAGAGAGTTGTGAAGTTTCACAAGGTCAGGTATTTTTAACCAAAAGGTAGAGTGGCAATGAGGATCAGCCCAGGATTTTGCTTCAAAGAAAGGTCTGTGCTCCATTTTGCTCCAAAGAAATCTGGTCCGTGAGGGGACTGCTGTCATTTGTCTCATTGCTGGGATGTTCAGCCACACGTTTGCGGTTTAGACACACAGGGGAATGGAGACATCACTCAGTCCCACTTTAGTCTTGTGACAAGAGCGTACACTGGACACAAAGGCTGCTTGTGCTGGTGAGAGCAATGCTTAGGAAAGGGAATGCTTCCTGAGAAAGGAACTGTAGAGGTCCTGTCAGAAAACCCTGTCAGAGCTAAGGGAGACCCAAGCACCAACAAGGGCCAAGACACATTGAGAAGCCTTGTGCTATGGCTCCCAGTGCTGACTTTGCTTCATGGAGGGTGGGAACTGAGCATCAGTGGTCAGGCTCCAGCCAGCACTACCTTCCCATTCCCTCCAGGCTGTCCTTCTCTTTCCTTGACAGAGACACCTCATCCTAGCAAACATGCTGCTCTTTAAGGTTTTACAGGTGTTTACTCACATTTTGGAGAGTTAGAGACTTTAAGATGCCACCCAAATAAGCAGGCTGTGAAAACTCCAGAGGAGCAGCTCGGATGAGGTCAGGCTAGTTCACACCGATCAGCATTCAAAGTCGGTCAGTCTTAGAGGCAGTTTGTCTGGTACTGTCTGTTACATCCTCTGGGGCTGGTCTCTCTTTCCTCATATTTTTGACTCTTTTTTTCTACATATGCATTTTTAAAGAGTAAGTGAAGTTAAATTATGTTTTACATGAAGGCGGCATGGTAGTGATCAAGGCATGAGAACAAGCAAATCACTAGGGCCAGTCACCCCCTATTATAGTTGTTTAAATCAGGATTGACGTCACTGTAATCAGCAAAGTTAGCAGAGGTCCGAATCAGCTTTTGGTGAATTTACTTTATTACGTGAAGAAACACAGAACTTGTCTGGTCTGTCTTAGAAGAGCCCTGATTTGTCTTTGCTTGAGTTATGTTGGGGGTGTGCCTGTTGCCAGTCCTGTCTCTGGCCTTGTTTCGTGGCTGACCTTGGACTGGTGGTGTAGTCTTGATTTTGGTCGTGTCTCCTGTTGATCCTACCATGGGCTTTCTGAATGGGTGCTGGGCCTGACTCATCTCTTTGCCCTGTCTAGGGCTGCTGATTGAGCCTGTTGTCAGCATCTGGCTTTGCCTGCTGCTCTCATATCTTGTGGGACTGTGCTGTGGTTTTCCTTGGCTCCTGGCTTGCCTTCCCTTGTGGAGAAGCTCTTACTGCTACCCTGCAAGGGACACCAGATGAGTGGGGAGAGGTAATGGATCCTCACCATCCGTCTGAAGAGATAGGTCGAAATGCAGAAGGCATGAGAAGAAATTAGCAATTCAGCTGGTTCTCTGAGTAAGAGAATGGAGGCTGCCTGGTGGGCGGAACTGGAGTATGTGATGGTCAGTAACAGGACCAAGTACTGAGAGTGTGCTGGTATGGGTGCCTGGCAGAGAATGGAGTGGGAGGGCAAAAGGTGTAACACTTGTCTCCATCTGGAGAAGTCTTCATCAGGGTGCTGCATGTTTTTCATCCATCAGAGTGAAGAGCTGGGGAGGCTGATGACACAGATAGCATACCTGGGAAAGGGCTGACTTGGACACAAATCCCAGAGGAAGCCCTTGGAGGGCTGTATGGGGACAAGAAAGTAGGTAAGCTGTGGTGCCTGTGGCAGTGAAGCAGCAGCTTCTGATACCCTTTATGTTCTGGTGCCTTTCTCTTCTGCAGAGAAGCCCAGGAGCTGCGTGAAATAAGTAAATGCAGACTCTGTTCTGCTCAATCCCAATAGGCATTTCAGTAGTGAAATGTAGAAACAGTCTTAGAGTTGAGGGAGAAAGGGATGAGGTAAACGAAGTGGCAGTGTGTTTCTGTGGCAGGCAGTAGTGTGGAGGCTAGGAGCAGCTGCTCATTTGAATGCTCATCATTAAATTACGTGGGTGCAGATTCTGTCTGGAGCTGTTCTTTATAGTAAAGCTTATTATTTTGAGACCTTCAGAGTTCCCCCCGTTATCCTGAAGAACAGTTATGATGCTCATGGTTCTTGGGCACTCTAGGAAAAAAAGAAACTCATAGCTCCTCTTCACTGTGATGCTTTGAGCCGCTTTCACCATTACATTTGCCAGCTTCTTGGGCTGCTCTCCCAAAACGCTGACACAGTCCTTGTATTGGGTTTGCATGGCAAGGTTTTGGTAGCAGCGGGGCTACAGGGGTGGCTTCTGTGAGAAGCTGCTGGAAGCTTCCCCTATGTCCGATAGAGCCAATGTCAGCCGGCTCCAAGACGGACTCACTGCTGGCCAAGGCCGAGCCCATCAGTGATGGTGGTAGAGCCTCTGGGATAACATATTTAAGAAGGGGAAAAAGTTACTACGCGGCAGCAACTTCAGCCGGAGAGAAGAGTGAGAATATGTGAGAGGAACAACTCTGCAGACACCAAGGTCAGTGAAGAAGGAGGGGGGAGGAGGTGCTCCAGGTGCCAGAGCAGAGAGATTCCCCTGCAGCCCATGGTGAAGACCATGATGAGGCAGGCTGTCCCCCTGCAGCCCATGGAGGTCCATGGTGGAGCAGATATCCACCTGCAGCCCATGGAGGACCCCACACCAGAGCAGGTGGATGCCCAAAGGAGGCTGTGACCCCGTGGGAAGCCTGCACTGGAGCAGGCTCCTGCCAGGACCTGTGGACCCGTGGAGAGAGGAGCCCATGCTGGAGCAGGTTTGCTGGCAGGACTTGTGACCCCGCGGGGGACCCACACTGGAGCAGTCTGTTCCTGAAGGACTGCACCCTGTGGAAGGGACCCATGCTGGGGCAGTTCATGAAGAACTGTAGCCCGTGGGAAGGACTCATGTTGGAGAAGTTCATGGAGGACTGTCTCCTGTGGGAGGGACCCCACGCTGGAGCAGGGGAAGAGTGTGAGGAGTCCTCCCCCTGAGGAGGAAGGAGCGGCAGAGACAACGTGTGATGAACTGGCCCAAACCCCCATTCCCTGTCCCCCTGTGCCGCTGGGGGGGGAGGAGGCAGAGAAATCGGGAGTGAAGTTGAGCCCAGGCAGAAGGGAGGAGTGGGGGGAAGGTGTTCTAAGAATTGGTTTTATTTCTCATTAGCCTACTCTGATTTGATTGGTAATAAATTAAATTAATTTTCCCCAAGTCGAGTCTGTTTTGCCCGTGACGGTAATTGCTGTGTGATCTCCCTGTCCTTATCCTGACCCACGAGCCTTTTGTTTTATTTTCTCTCCCCTGTCCAGCTGAGGAGGGGGAGTGATAGAGCAGCTTTGGTGGGCACCTGGCATCCAGCCAGGGTCAACCCACCACATTCCTTTAGTTCGCCCCACAAACTTGCCTTGACAGTTGCTGTTCAGTACACAGCTCTCGTTGATATGCCTATGGGTAGACATGAGGGACAATTCCACTTCCTCAACAGTAAAATTGGTGTGGCAATAAGTATGTTGCATCTCAACCTGTGGTGGGAGATACCTGCTCTTCATTACATCAGACCATTGGTTGTGATGCTGCACTACAAATGAACTTGGCTGTTGTTCCCTCTGTCTTTTAGAGGAATGATTCTGAGTGCTGAAATTTCGTCATGTTTTATTTTGTGATCTGCAGCTCTCATTCCCTGCTGCATCTGTGTGAGAATTCTTTTATTTCAGTGTTTTTTTCTCACTTACAGTCTGTGGCATCTTCTACCTACATGTTGTAAGTCCTAAAATAAATTGCATCCTGTCTACGAGTGCCATTTTTGGGCAGATAATGTAAGAGATTGATGGGAAATGTGCCAGCTCTTTAGTTCTTCATTCAGCACTGCCTTAGTGCACACTTTTTGCTTTCAGAGAGCGCTGTTATAACAGTTCTTGAGCAGCACAGGCTGCTTCTGACTTCAGGGTTTCTAAGGTGAGATGCCATTCGCCACATGGCTAGGACAGGGAGAAATGCTCTGTAGACATGGAACTATGTCCTAGGACTCTTCTCTATATTCATACTCTCTTCTCCTGCAACATAAAATGGCCTGAAAAGGAGGCAATGGTAGCTTCTCACTGTAGAATAGTATATTATCTAATTGTTAAAGCATTCTCCAGGATGATTAGAAAATTATTTTTGAAACTTTGCAAGCAGAAAAGAGAATTAATCTTGGCTCATCTGTAGGGTAGGAATGTGCAATGTTGCATATTGTAGCTGACTGTTTTAAGCATGCTACCTCTTAATTTTGATTTTAAAGATTAATTGGGAGCTAACTTTGAACTTGGGGGAATGAGGGTGGGTAAGGTTCAGGGCTATAAATCCTATTGGAAACTGATACTTTCTTGTCCTGGTTTTGGCTGGGACAGAGTTAACTCTCTTCTTAGCAGCTGGTACAGTGCTGTGTTTTGGATTTAGTGTGAGGATACTGTTGATAACACTCTGATGTTTTAGTTGTTGCTAAGTAGCGCTTATCTTAAGCCAAGGACTTTTCAGTTTCCCATGCTCTGCCAGCAAGCAGGTGCACAAGAAGCTGGGAGGGAGCATAGCCGGGGCAGCTGACCCGAACTAGCCAAAGGGGTATTCCATACCATACCGTGGAACGTCATGCCCAGTGACTACTGAAGTCTGTAGTATGACACCAGCGTTGCTGAGGAGAGTGAGTTAATACTCGGCTTTGTCATCAGTGGCTCCAACGCTGTATTAAATCAGTGCTTCTAGTGGTAGATCACACTAAGGGGCCTAACTTGTTATGTGTAAGTATAGAGTGAGGTTGCTTACCTCAAACTGTACCTCTTACTACATGACCTGTTCCCTTGCCCTGTCCATTTCTTTGTCCTGTGATTCTTCAGGATATTGGTCCCTAACAACTGCTTTTGAGAGTTGATTGATGTAGATTGTCCCAAAATGTTAGCAGTCCAGTGAGTAACAAGCAAAGCTGCTAGACAAGGCACTCTGTATTACTGCATACTTGTGCACAGAGGGGCCAGAACTGTTCTATTATTTGTAACTACCTTCTGCTTCCTCCAAGTCTGCATTTAAAATGTTAACAATAGGGATTTCCATGGTGCTAGCATTTTATAGTGTTGTGACAATGTGTCACTCTGCTGCCCTGCCTTCTGGGCACAGTTCCAGAACACTGCCTGGTATATACCATTTACTTGCATTAACTGTAGAAGTTGAAATACTCCTGCAATTAAATTAAAGTTCTGCCAAAAGCCAGAACGTACCTGCACATTCAGATTGTCAGCTGGTATTCTTTTCTTGCAAGGCTATTGCCTGTTTATATATGCTGTTACAGTGCTTTGTTATTTAGCAAACTCTGAAGTTCATACTGCTTCCAGTCCACGCATTTCTCTAATGTTCTCACTGTGCTGACCAAATGCAGGCGGTCCGCTTAATACTTCAATTTGTTTTTTCTATACAGGAGTCATACTTCCTATGACAATGAGGGAAATAACATATTCCTTTAACAGAGCATGCAAAATGGTTTAAAATAGAAAATTCTCTTTCTGGTTGTATATTTTTTATATACACCTTTGAATATTCTGCTGCCGCGTGTTTATTTTTTTCCTTCTCAGCAGCAATTTTAACACCTTTCAATATTCCCTTGTATTCTCTTCTATGACTGTTTTCCCAGTCTGAGTGAATGTTTTCTTTGGCTTTCCTTTTGTTTAAATATGGGGAAGAGAGGGGACATGTTTTGAATTGAAATCGCTGAACTGGAAAGGGACTACAAAAAGAATTGACTGCAGTAAAGCTCCATGTATTAAAATCCAGCCAGTATGGTTTTTACCAAGTGTAGAAAGGCAGAAAAATACGTACAAGCTCAAAGAATGCATAAAGAAAGTTAACATGGAAATGGTTGAAATGAATGGGAAGAATTGAGATTGATAGTCTTTGGCATGAAGCTAGATGAGAATGCGCCAGGGGTGGGGTAGGGTAGGGTGCTGAGTGTGGGGGAGTGGAAGAGGTTAAAATGCTTACAATGGAAAAACATATGATTGTTGTGTGTAGTCAATATTCTAGTTTTAGGCTGTTAATACTCTACTGAAATCAGTGGAATATAACTTGGCTGAAACTAATGACACAATTCCATGATGTAATGCTATGGAGCACTTCCAATGGGCCCTTTAAGAAATGTGGAAACATGTGCAATTAGAATTGATGGAAAAACACTAAGACTTAATCTGATTTGAAATCATCAGAGGCTGTACCAAGTATTGAGTGTTTTTGATAATATAGAACATCACAAAAAAGGAATCAGTAACATAGTTGCTTTTAAAGTTTATTCAGCAAATATGGGCTGAGGCATTTTCTTCATTTAGAGTATTATCAGTAAAGCAAGGAAGAGATCTTTAAGCAGTCTCCTCTGTCTGCAGTGTTTCCAAAAACCTTTTCAGTCTTGAGTCTACAAATAACAACTTCTTGGTTTGGGTTTTTTTTTGTTTGTTTGTTTCTATTTGACCCCCCTCCCCCTGCCCCCAATAAACCCAGAGTAGGCTCAGATATAGTTTGTAGGTGAGAATAAGGCTCATTACATTGATTTACCTTTCCCCCTTCATCTATGAAAATGACAAAACTTCCACTAAATCATCCAGATGATACGCCACTGTGAGCAGTTTCTAAGGAAAGAATGTGTATGAAGAAATGGAGGCTAGAAAGGCCAAATAAGTGATTTTGTTTGAGCTGGCAATTATGTACTGCTGAATGTTTGCTTAGCTTCTCTTTATATTAATTTTTCTTACTGCCTTCAACAGCTTATTTCACAGTTCATCTGATTTATTTTTATTTCCTACTCTTTCTGTTTCACTAATAGACAAAAAATGGATTTAGTGACAATTTCTGCTGTAACCTGTTCATTCCCTCCTCAGTATGATGCACCAGACTCCATCCTTATTAGTATTGGTAACTCCTCAGGTTGTTACAAGTCATGTGTCAATATAAAACCTAGCCACAAAATAAACCACATGGTCAGCAAAGGTTTCTCAGTCTTCTCAGGGATCTCAAAGTCAACAAATGTGATGTTTGCCTCAAATGACTAAACGAGTAACACATCAGAGGTTCTTTAGAAAGGATTCAACACATTTAGTATTGTTCAGTAATCAAAAACCACTTTTCTTTTTCAAGCGAATACAGTGCTCTTCAAAGAGACACGTAACAGCTCTGAGAAATGTTTCCTATACGTGGAAAAGATGCAATACACCCAGGGGACAGAAATGCTGTCTCTATTGCTATTGTACCTGAATGTATACTTCAGAGACAATGATGCGTGAGAGGGCAATTCTGCCTTCACAGCAAGAGCTTGACATCTTTTCTGAAACTTCCAATCAGGATACCCAGCGTGATGATGGCTACATTGAGGTAGTTAATATTATTCTGGACATGTAAGAAGAGACTGTCTCATTTCCTGTGTGTGTTCAGAAAAAAGCTGGAGTGGTGATGGGAGGCCATAAGAACTTACTGAAGTCAGTGGTCAGCACTACATCACTCTGTCACACTTGGCCCAGCCTGTTCCAGTTAACATGAACTGCATCTTGTGATTCCTGACACATCCTATTCGGGGTTGATTGTATTCATTGGACTGCTGGTTTATGCATCCTCATGGCAAGATATGTGTGTGGGTGTGTGCTTATCTAACAGGTCACATCTTGCAGCTTTATTTAGTATTTATGTTATCTCCCTCCATGCATCCCCATGCTCTTGCTGAGAAATCCAGTTTGTTTGCCCAACTTTGCCCCAGTCCTCGCGCTTAGCCACAGAAGTTCTCTTCAGTTTTGAACCAGTGTCACCCTGCAATGTAATTTCTGCACTTGCAGTTTTTCGTTTCACTTCCATCCTTAAATCCTCAGCCTGGGACGGTAAGACAGAAGTATTTATTAATTTGTGATCTCTACTTCTTCAGAGGATACTGTTTCATGGTAATTACTCCTCTCTTCCAACAAACAACCTCTAACATGTGTACAGAAAAGATGAAGAAAAATGAGAAGACAGTAAAACAGAAAAAAATAAATCTGGTGATTAATCAGTCGATAAACACCACTCGCAGTACGCACAGTCACTAAGGGGATACCATTTAAATGTATTGGCTTAGAAATTTGACATCATTAATCCATGATTAATCCTTGAAAAAATATTTCTGGTTTCGCTGAAACTGTTTTGCATTCTAAAACAAAAAAAAGTGACAATATGCAAATCAAAATTGCCTGCAAAGATAATATGCATGGTAATGGAAGGGTCAAAAGTAATGTGAAAATCTTTGCCCCGTGAGAATTGTGATAGTTACCATAAAGTGTATTTATTCTCACTGGTTTATTAAAAAAAAAAAAGCACCCAGTTAGTCTCTAATCATGAAAATGCTAGAGACTATTCACATGAGTATAATTACTTATATACACAAGGCTTCCAGGCTAAATTCTTCTAAACTGTTTTATTTAACGTAAGAATTTATAATATTTGTAACTCAACCTGTGATACAATACTTAATAATCTGATATGGTGGAATGATTCTTTTTACAGCTATAAAATTGTTTCAGAGCTCCTGAAAATATGCATGAACAGTTCCTTCACCCTCTGTGGAAAACCTCAAGTCAAAGTTATAAATAAACTTAAGGAATTACTTAAATTCAGGGGATACACATAAACAAACTGTTAACTGTTAACTGTTAAACTGATATTTTCTTAATAATTTTTGGCTTTCAGAGCACATATTAAACCTTTTTTTTTGTTTCAGCAAGATATGAGGTTTTCTCAAATATAGCAGTTGCATCCCACTCATGCAGCTTCTTTGTTGCATACTATTATCACACAGAAGAAACATTTAGATTAAAATCTCACATAATCTTGGGGCAATTTACTTTACAACCCACTTCTTTTGTCTCTGTCAAGTGTTCAGGATATGTGAATAATAAGTTTGGGCTCTGAAACTAAGATTCTGAAGTTTGCACTACTGTACTCTCTTTACCAGACTCATTACACTTTGCTTGCTCTAACATACTTTAAATAAAAACTGTTGGAATTTGATTAACTTTAAGTCAATCTTCTTCATTTTCTTTGTAATGCCATTCCATTTTTGTAGGTTTTCACTTCATATTTTCTCACATTTTGAAAGATACCTTTTTCTTTCTAGATCTATAGCAAGAGAGAGATAATTATCTTTGGAAGTTATTATAACCAGAAAAAAGAAGGTGACAAATCCAGAAAGACATTCTCTCTAATCTCTGATACACTCCGTTAAACAACTGGAGGCACCGTAAGAGAACGCTTACTGGACTGAGTGAAGCAGAAATCATTGTTTTCTTGAGGTATTTAGTGTCCAAAGGGTCAAGTTTTGCACTGTTTTGCATTCTATATTGCTAGTGGATTTCTTTAGAATTTTTTTTTTTAGATTAAGTGATGTGCAAACCAGCAAATTTGGATTTTCTTCTGAATTCCAAAGTTCCAGTCCCAGGTTGATTGTGTTCTTGTAGAAGCCACTGACTTTAGAAAAACAGGCCTTCAGAAGAATGGTTAATCTACTACATGCTACACAGTGTGCACGTTGTGCCATAGTGGAAAACAAACGATCTTACCTGCATATGTAACATGAAAGTTACAGATCTTTATCACTTACATTGGCCGAGGAGATGGAAACAGCAACAGTGGAAAGTTAAAGTCATTAAGAATGGCAATATGGAAATTCTAGGAACAATTAAACCCAAATCGAGCAATGAATGCCTATGTTTTGTTCAAAACTTGATATTCTTCCTCAAACTTAATACTTTTTCATGACTCAGCATTTGATTAATTGTAATTTGATTGATTTGGTTAGCTTGTAGTAAGCCCATTTTCTGTGGCAGCACTTCTGCTTTTTTTAAATTAAGCTTTGCTAATTTTTGCTTATTTAGGATCCTGTTATGTGTAATTGTTTTCAGTTTTTACCTATAATTACTACAAATTAGTATTAAAATTACTTTTCAATTAATGTTTTCAGTTAAAATAGCCTTAGTTTCTTGGGGGGAGGAATCTTGGTTTGATGCCATTATAAGAAAGAATGACAACAGGCAAAATGCAATATAGATAATGCACAACTGGCATGTGAATTATGCAGTATCACAGTAGATTCTGGCTATGCCCTATGTCACTGAGGAAAATAAACAGGCTTCTTATGGGAAGGATTGAGAAATAAAATTAGTTCAAGGTACAGATATACACTTAGAAATGTCTAAGTATAAGAAGAAAAGCCATGCTAAAGTTAGAATTTTTAAAAAAGTAGTAACAGAAGCAAAGGGACAGGATAAATAGAGAACATTTCGCCCAGGCGGAGGATCCAGATGCGAGAGAGATGCATTAGATGGAAATTTTTTTAGAAGTAGAGGCCCACTTGACAGGTATATAAGAAGTCCCTTGTCACTGCCTGTGAAGTCACAGATGCACCCTTGAGTAAAAACAATACAGTAACAATTCAGAGAAAACTCCGTCAAAGTTATGATTTTTTTTCAGCAACTCACCTGTGCATAAAGCACCTAATTTTTGACCAGAAAATTTATTTTTTCATCATGGAGAATAGGCTTAGGAGAAATGCTAAGAAAGTATCTGATGTATTCCATTATCCTGTGACGGAGTCAACCAAATTGATTCCTGACTTATTTTCTAACTTATTCTTCCATCCAGGGATGGATGCCTCATAGTGTCCACAGGACATTGATGACAATGTTCAATTATCACTATAGCTGTGAAGATTTTCCTAAGATTTTCTTTGGTTTTGTTTGAATTTAAATGTAGACACTATTCAGGGGTAGTATTGAAAAATCAAGCTGTTACATGAGCAGTGAAACTAACAGAGCTTGGTTTTCAACAGATATGGTTTACTTTCCTGTAAGCTGTTCCCATCTTCCTTCTGTGCCCCATGACACTCCAGACAGGTAAAAAGCACTGGAGTTGTGGCTAACTGGAAGTTACACATACAACTGTAGGAAAACCAGGTGTATTACAGCGAGTTGTGTGCCTTTACCTCTGCTGATGTCTTTCTAGCTTCTGTGTTGCTTAAAACTCATAGAAAGTGCCATTTTAGTTGAAATTGGTAAATTAGGTAAGGGAGGTAATGTCTGAGAGAGATGTAATGCATAGTTGCATAAACCTTATTTTGTAAGGAAATAAAGATAAAAATTACCTGGAAGATCAGCTTTTTAATTACAGCATCATATTGGGATACAAAAAACCCCTTAGCTCAGGTCTTGATTTAGCCTAAGACACTCTCCGTTGCCCAGGACAAGTCATTTAGTCTCTGCATACCTTAGTTCTCCATCTGTAAAATGGAGATAATTATACATTCTCTCTCACATTTCTAAATCTTATCTATTTTAACTGTCAACTTCTTAGGATAGGCACAATCTCTTATTAAATATTTGCATTGTACTTAAACTAGAATTCTATCTGACTGGATCCTCTAGGCAATACTTAAATATAACCAACTACTAATGTGTATTTGACTATGACACAAACAAGGTTAAATCAGGACATTTAGATGAGCTTTTGGCCATTCTTTAATCTTATTTAAAAAAACCCCCAAACCAAACCAACAACAAATACCACACCTGCCTCCCCCCCCAAAAAAAAACCCCAACCAAAAACCACAATGAACCTTCAATTCAGTAAAATTTTAGCCTTAGTAATGACTAGTAAAAATTTCAGAATTTTAGCTACACTTGGTGAAAAGTAAGATAACTTTACTATTGCATCTATATCCCGTGAGGCACTTTTTCCCCTCACTGAGTCCTAACTTGACCTTACTCCTTGTGGAGAAAGGCCATGCTTTCTCTGAGGACAGGAAACATGAATTAAAAAAAAAAAAAAATCAAACACATAGAAACCTAAACAAACCAAAATAAAGACAACTTACTTGTTTAGATGATGAGAGAAGTGGTTTTAGCTTACAACAAGAACAGTCATAAGTGATCACAGCTGGCACTAATGGAAACTCAATTGCCTTGTGTATTTTCCTCTCCCGTCTCTGGTCTCAAGAGTCTTTGCATAATTTCTTTTTTTTTTTTAAAACTACACTTAAATACTGTGCACCTGTCTAGCAGTAAAAGGTTATGAACTATTTTAATTTTGGATTACTGATTAAGACTGAGCAAAGGCAAAATAAGAGAAAGAAGATGCATCTGGAAAATATTAAAGACAGGCTTTAAAACACTGTGCTGAGAATAGCTAATCAGCGAATGAAGGTGTGTGGAGGCTTTGTGCAATTAGCATTGCTTATAGCAGTGTAAAGATGTACTAACACAGGGTAAAGCCTATGCTAGCAGCCAAAATACAAGCTCTTGAAGGACCTAAGTGGCTTAGCAGATGCTATAGGCCTTGTGTAGGGCAATTTCACAAAAGGGTGGGCAATGGCTTTCCACATTCACCCTTTTCTTTTGGTCTACACAAATCAGTCCTACTTATCCTACATTGTTGTATTGTTATAAAGAGCTGTTTCTCAAATGGGCTGAGTGACTGTGACTACTAACACTTTATTTTGACAAACTATTGGTTCAGTATATCTCAAATTGCTGCTTGGTATGGGTTTGAATTTGTCAATATCAAAGAGGCTGCAGGCAGAACAGGGACTATGATGTGACTAAAGATTATGGACTTGATTCTGTTCTCATAAAAGTGGCTAGCTAACCTGCAATTAACTGCTGTGGTTCATGGTCACATCTGAAGTGGAAAAAGTACTGTGAGCCTCTGCAAACTGGACCAAGACAAAAGTGGGTAAAGTGTGGTCTGTCTTTCATCTGTTAGGAGTTGTGAAGCCGTGGCACTGACAGGCTGAGGTATCATGTAATGTATTTAGTCAAAAGCTGAGGCAGCTCTGCCTGAGTAACTCATTCGGTGCCTCAGATAACTTCTTAGCTCTACGGAGAGTGCCCTGTGCCTAGGATGAGTGTCCAGTACATTGAGGGAGAGAGATCATTATGTCCAGAGGCTTTTGAGAGGTCAACTTTCACAAGAAAGACATAGTTAATCTGCATTGCATATGCATCAGTTGTGAAATTATGAAATCACAGCACATGTATTCTAGTTAAATGTTTAGCTGAGATGGATAACAAACTGCAAAAAGCTTTATTTTTCCTTCTACTTGTAATCTCATAACAGATGAAGGTGCAGTCTACCTTATATCTTCTGAGATCAAAAAAAAATTAAAAAACCCCAAACATCCAAGAGATGTTTGTTCTGCTGAGTTGTTTAGTAATAAGCTTGAAAAACTAACAGCTGTTGCAACCTAGTTTGAACCTAGAATTATTTGGCTGTTTGAGGCTAACAGTAGCGGAGCTTTGCATGCTTAAATTTTTTTCATTGGAATGAGTAGTTTTAAGAAAACTGAGCTGGACATGGTCCTTTTAAATAATTCATTTGTATATTTATTAAATAATTAGCAGGCCAGTCATCAGCAGCTTTGAAGGTTCAAGTCCTTAAGGAGAATATGATCAAAGTATTGATGATATCTACTGACATCAGAAGAATCAGATTATGGTATATTTTCTGTCTAGTTCCTGATATATGGATTGTATTGTTTTTGAATATTATCAAACCACAGCAGCATCAGGAAAGTCTGCTAAGCTACACAGTCTGAGAAGATTATCATGACCTCTAGGTTCTTTTATTTCTAAAAGGAATTTGTACTGCTGCCACGGTGTCTAGTGTCAGAACTTAACCTGATATGTAAGGCCATATGAATACCTTTCTTCATCACTGACATGTTTTGATCCTCTTCAGTATTCTTAGAGAGGCAAGCAAAACCAATACATTCAAATTATTTAAGAAGATGATGGCAGGAATGAAACCTGTGGTACAGTTATGATATAATCACATAAAGGGAAAGTCCTGCTCTTTGATCTTATGTAAGCAGACATTTGTCAGCAAATTTGTCTGGATTTCTCATACCCGGGAAATGAGTTGATCACATAGAAGCCAAACTTCTAGAGCAAATTTCTGGTCAAGTCCACTTTGGCAGATGAGTCCATAACACTCTCTGTTTTCTGCCGTAGAAGAATTTGCTACAGATACAGAATCTTAGTTAACACTCAGCAGCTCCAGTCGAAGTAGCAAAAAGGATCTGCAAATAAATATCTCCTTCTCTAGCAGTCTTTACCTTCCTCAAAAATTTCAGTTTTGTTGGGGCTTTTGATTATACTTTTCTTCCACTGGCACTATTTTATAATATTTGTTCTACTTCTGGTACCATGTGTTGAAAGTGAGTGAATCTGACAGAGATTTTCCTCACTAATTGATCGGTATCACCAACATGATTACCCAGCAAGCACTTTGAACTGGTTGATGCCAGATCATCTTGAAGCTTCTCATCTTCAAAAGCCTGTCATTCTTTCTACCTGTCCTGGTTTTGGCTGGGATAGAGTTAATTTTCCTCCTAGTAGCTGGTATAGTGTTATGTTTTGGGTTTAGTGTGAGAATAATGTTGATAACACACTGATGTTTTCAGTTGTTGCTAAGTAGTGTTTATACTAAGTCAAGGATTTTTCAGCTTCTCATGCCCAGCCAGCAAGAAGGCTGGAGCAGCACAAGAGGTTGGGAGGGGACACAGCCAGGACAACTGACCCAAACTGGCCAAAGGAATATTCCATTCCATATGACATCACGCCCAGTATATAAACAGGGGGGAGTTGGCCAGGAGGGGCGGATTGCTGCTCCGGAACTAACTGGTCATGGGTCGGTGAGTGGTGAGCAATTGCATTGTGCATCACTTGTTTTGTATATTCTAATTCTTTTATTATTATCATTATTTTTTGTTCCTTTCTGTCCTATTAAACTGTCTTTATCTCAACCTGTGAGTTTTACATTTTTCCAATTCTCTCCCCCATCGCAGTGGGTGGGGGGAGTGAGGGAGGGAGCGGCTGCATGGTGCTTAGTTGCCAGCTGGGGTTAAACCACGACACTACCCCATTTTGTTAAGATGTTTTACAAGCAGCCTGTTAGCTGAAGTTGAGGAGGCCCACCTGGTTTGCTCATTATGGTAAATCAGTCACAGCTGAGTTTTGCATCTGTAGGCAGGTTCCTAACATCTATAAAGCCACCAAGCGAAGATGTCAGATGTATCTTGGTTTCTTGTGTAGTTATAGTATGTGTTAGCAGCTTCATTAGGTTGCATTCAATTGTAATATATCTCTTTTTAGCTGACTCAGCTAATCAAAGTCTTATTGTACTTAATATTTATCATGTTTTCAAGGAAGTTGATGTGACTTGGAGGCTCAAGATTGTTACAGTAGTTTGTATGGGGAATATATACTGGATGAAGTGTTTGATGAGCTTTGTGTTATCAGTTTCATCATATCTAAATTTTTACCTTCTGGGACTTCAGCTATGAAAAATTCTGCAGTAATAACCTAAATATGAAAATGCAGAGATTGCATTCAGAGGTCATCTATGCTAGTTAAAGTTATATGTTAGTCAGCAATTTTTAGTACCATCAATTTCAATTATGTTGATTATATGTACAGATTGTTGACATGACTGATTAATTTCAGCAGTGATTTGCTACAAGGTCTGCTGAAGGTATGTTGTTCTCTGAAGTTGAATTGTTCTGCCGTTGATAAGATCTTTACAACTTACCATATAACTTTGATCTCCTTTATGAAGGGATGTATTGCTTTTAGGCTTATTTTCATATCTAAAGATGGTAAAACATCATATAAAGTTGTCATATAGTTTTTATGTGGTCTGCAACATTGAATAAATGCTGTGGCTATGATATTGCGTGCTACGTGCATTGATTTTATGGAATTTACCTGAATTAGTACTGAAGTTGGTGGTGTGATCAGTTTCAGAGATGCTCTTTTGCTTTAGAATTTCATAGCAGGTTTTAGCTATATTTACATCATTGTGATTTCTTAGACAGGTGCACATATCCTTTGGATTTATTTTTTGAACAAATTTGCAATTTCATTGGTGAAAATGGGTGACCAATTCTGACTCTGATTCCTGTGGTATCTCCTTATTTATGTGTGAGGAGCTGGTCTGTAGCACTACATTGTAAGAGGTAAATACCAGTGATTGGAAGTTGTATTTATCATTTGTGTAAGAGATGAGGAAACTATGGAGCTGTTAACAAGAAAGGAGATTCCCAAAGTTGCATTATGTTTTTTTTAATAATATCGCATCAAACCAAAGGGGTAAATACATAACACTTCAGTGGTATTAAACACTGAAGCTTATTCTGAACTCCAGTAGCTGTGACATAGTATGAATGTATTATCCCCTAAAAAGACTTGTTTTCCTTATGTTTATTAGATCTGAGTTATTTGATAAATGTTCACCATTCAGTCTCTTATATGAAATAAACCAGTGCTTTTCATCTAGTTAATGGATCAAAGCAATGTTCAAAGAAAAAAAAACCCTTTTATTAGCATTTTGTAGCAAATTCAGTTGACACAATAAGAAAGTAATGGAAGTGGAAAATGGCTTGCCCTTTCGTCTTTGAGAGTGTAACTCGAGGTTACAGCTAGCATGTGTGAGTGGTAGAGTTATTACTATTTTTTTAATTGGTCTGTAGAGAGATTTGCTTCTATGTAACTAGTGACCTAGCAATTTATTTGTTGACTGAATCCACTTAACGTAACCTCTGGTGAACAACTATCTGACTAATAAAGAAGTCAGACATAACATTACTTAAAAATGTTTTAATTGAGACAATTGAATTTGCAGCTATTTCATTATAACTAAAGAACTCTTGTGATTTTATGGGAGAAGAAGTCATCTGAAGGCAAACCCCGAAGTTTTTCACTCTTCAAATAGTGTGGAATGATTTGAGCACATTATTTTTTTTTGGCAAAATTGGCTTAGTATTATTGGCTAGTTTTGGTCAATTAGATTACCTTTTTTGATGATGTATCTTGAGGAAATTACCCAAAATACAGAAGGTAAAAAGCTGGTTGCTGAATAAAGCAAAACTAAATAAAATGTTACAAAACTTGCCAGTACAAGGTTTGGGGGTTTGTGTGTTTTTATTTTGGTGTGGTTTTTTTCTGACAGCAGTTTGAGAAAGGTTATTTTGTTTGAATCACAATTCAAGTCTTTCATGATATTTCCCTGTGTATTTGTATATAATCTCCATGAAATTCTTTCAGTGCTATTAACCAGCCCTTCTATTTTTGTCTGGCAGGTTTCAGGTGCTGTGAGTGTTTTCTTCTATGAGAAAATGGATTGACAAGTTGACCTACCATACAGAAATACATCCATCATTGTGCCTGACATGCAGATTCGTTACTTATGAAGAACCTACTCTCCTAGCGTACAAGATGAGTTATTTGTTTGTATATCTTTCTTTCTTTTCAGACTTGGTCATTCAGGCTCTGGTCTCAGTGATATTACTTGGGATCAGCATGCGCTTTATGATGAATTTTGTTTGGCTGTCACAAAGTATCCCAGATAAGAAAACGAACAAAAAAAAAAGTAATCTGTTATAATTACCTGTAACTGTCAGTACAGAGAAAAGTAACTGTCAGTATGGAGAGAAGATCCGTAGTTAGTAAAAAGATGCTCTTTTTTCTCTTATTGATTGTCCCGCTGAAATAAATTATTACCAATTGAAGGTACCCATTTTTTCCATGTATATTCTTGCTAAGATATTCCCTACATTCACTGTTAGGGGCTGAGATTTTTCTATTATTTATTCATATACCTTGATTTGGTACAGCTCTGTGGCATCCAAATAAAACAGGTGTCAGGCTTAGTTCACTGTGCATTTGTCTTATGCACTGTTAGTAATCTTTTTGTCAGTGCTACTAATGCCTCAGGAATCGCTAAGAAAGTTCACTATGTAGTGCTGAGATACCTTAGTGTATGGACTGCCAGATCTTGTGATATTTAGAAATTTTTAAGGAGGAAAACAAAGAAACAGTGGAAATAGAATTGTAATTTGAATGAGTGACTCATAAAATCCTTGGCACAGTTATGGATACCCTTATTTAGTTGATGCGTGCCTTTTGTGTGATTACAGCTATATTGAGTGTAGCAGTAAATTAAGTGCACTTGATGTCACAGTGTTTATTCTTATTTCAGTGGTTTTCATAATCTATAATGTGATTTGTTAAAATGAAAATTCCTTTCCAAATTTTGCTGTCACCCATTCAGTGATTACTAGAATCATTTTCAGATGTGTCTTTCCTGTTGTCATGCTTTTCCTTACAGACAGATAAAACTGGAGGCAGTAGCAGAAGAAAGGAGAACATTTTTCTTATTTGAATATTCTGGAAGCCTGGGGTAAGTGTAATCTCTGTTTGCAATCTAGTGAAGTCTGCACACAAAATACCAATAAATCTGATGGAATTGATCACTACCTCACAGAACTGGGGCTAAAACCTGGGTGGCTCTTAAGGGAGAGAGCAGAGACTTTTTCCTCCACCACCTTCTTCCCCATATGGTTTTTGCAGCAGTAGCATTCACTAAATATAAGGTGCACTCCTACTGTGCAGCACAGAAAGAGCAAATGGAAGACTGTTGAGAGAACAGTCAGGGCAAAATTGCTATATCTTCCTCATAGACATACCCATTACTGATGAGTCCAGAGAGTATCTGTGCCTTATTTTTCCTCTGTGCATAGGAGAGACAACCTAGATTTAGAAGACTGCCTAGGGATGTCATGAGTGTATTTTTCCAGTATTGTCAGGCATGTTATAATGCTTGTTGATGAAATTCCACACTTGAAAAAAAGTCAGTTTTTCTCATTGAGTTACCAGCTGTGTAATGTCTCTTCCCTGTGTGACTTTGTTCAGATTAACCTGTATTTGCATGACCATGTCAAGTGTATATATGTCATTGCCTTTAATGAGTATGCATTGTGTGCTTTAGTTGCACTATTGTCTTATTTCAGAGACAAGTTGGAGGAAGCAGCCCAGAAAACTTGTTGTCACTGAAGCACAAGGTGAACTTCAGTGTAGCGGAATCAGAACTTATAATGAAGGTGATAATATGTATTTCCAGTCTGTTGGGAAAAAAAAAGGAATACATGACATACTGTCTGCAATGGGTAATACAGAAGGCCAGGGGGAGGAAGGGATTTTTATTGTTTTGTGTATGTTTGTTTTGTCCAAGTTCCACTCTGAATTTAAGCAAACAGAATACAGTGTGCAACCGAATTTTGGACGTATACATAGACTAGCAAGCAGAAGGGAACCCCAGGGTTATGCAGAGCAGGGTGTGGAGCCTGGTGTTTGTTGGAGACCTGGGTAAGAGGAGTTACTGTGGGAAAGAAGGTGAGAAGAGGAGAGATTGTGAAGGCTGAGCTTCTTACTCTGTGCACTAGAAATGGATTAAACAATATGGGGACTAGTTTTTTGAAGTAAAGGGTGGCACCTACTGCTATTTTTCCTGTGCTGTCTTTCTTAGAGTACATTTCATCCCACCGTGCATATGCTATCTTGTTTTCTGCTACTGATTTCTGAACCTATTCATCTGCTCTTCTTCCTACTTGTTGTGGTTTAACCTCAGCCAGCAACTAAACACCACGCAGCTGCTTTCCCCTCCCCCCTCCCAGTGGGGTGGGGAGGAGGAAAAAAAAGTAAAACTCGTGGGTTGAGATAAGAACAGTTTAATAACTACAGTAAAATAAAATACACTACTAACTAAGAATAATAATATAATAATTGTAATTAAAAGTAATATAACAAAAAAAAGAGAAAGAACACCCAAGAAAAGACAAGTGATGCACAATGCAATCGCTCACCACCCGCTGACTGATGCCCCAGCAGTGATCCGCCCCTCCTGGCCAACTCGCGCCTTTTATATACTGAGCATGATGTTCTATGGTATGGAATATCCCTTTGGCTAGTTCAGGTCAGCTGCCCCAGCTATGCTCCCTCCCAGCTTCTTGCACACCTGCTTGCTGGCAGAGCACGGGAAACTGGAAAGTCCTTGGCTGAAGATAAGTGCTACTTAGCAACAACTAAAACATCAGAGTGTTATCAACATCATTCTCACACTAAATCCAAAACCCAGCACTGCACCAGCTACTAAGAAGAAAATTAACTCTATCCCAGCCAAAAAAAGGACACTACTATATGTACTGTGTTTGATTTCTGATTTTTTCCTACTTTTTTTTTCTCCTGTCCTCATCTGCTTCTTGTCATTGATGTTCTCATGGTGATTTAATGTGGTTTGCAAAGACTGATATATTTAACAAAAAAGGAAAAGAAAATATATCCCCTCATTTCAGGATTTACCCATTTCTCCTCTACAAGTGAATTTACCCACTTTTTTTATTTACTACTATATTGCTCTCTACTTCCAAAACTGGAAACTGTTCACCTTTCCTTCCCTTCCCAGCTTCTTGAAAATATTGTTATGGAGACACTTTTCAAGGGCGACTCATGTTTTTTTCTGTGTAATCCTCAAAGGGCAGCCATGGCTTCAGAACTGTCCTTTTGGAGATCCAGCAACACAAATGCACAGTATCTTCTTTGAGAGTGACATTGGAGGTACGAAGTGAGTACAGTATACTGCGTTTAATATAATGTATAGAAAATAGCAAATAAGATTTGAAAACACATTTTGGATATTAGACTCTAAATCTTATTATGGGGAAAAAGGGAACATTGCATATACATGGAGCCAAGAGTTTATTGCTCTCCTGATCAAAGTCTTAACAATCTAGTCAAAATACAACAAGGATATTATCAATCCAGTAATAATAGTGTTACCAGAATAATGGTGAACTCGGACTATGTTAAGTCAGAGAGGTCTCATTAATAATAACTGTTATGCTAGGAAATTTACTAATATCAGCCCCTTTTCTCTGGTGGTGTGTTCATCCTTTCAATGACCCTCTGTGTCCTACAGTTGATGGCGCCAGTAACTCTGAAGTAGAGAGGTTGGGGGTGTCAAAGCAGTTTATTGTCTCGAGGAAACGTTTGACATGGGATGCAGGTAATTACTTTCTTCTGGGTCTTGGAGTCTACTGGGGCTGTCAGGCCTTTACCACACAGGGTATTCCTGGTTCTCAAGCCAAAATGGGTCAGGCAACAGTCACTGACCGCTGCACAACTGTTAAACCAAGATACAACTGGCTCGAGTCAAGGCACAGACAATCCTGAGAGCCTGCGCTGCCAGGTCAGCATAAAGCCTGGCGCCTTCCGCTGGTAATGGGGAAAATTGTGTTTATGGGGCTGCATAGCAGAGTTGTGGGATTGCATGGGGGCTCTGTGAGACCCTGAACTCCACAACCATTTCCTCGCTGTGATAGGTGGCTCAGAGCCCACACTGAAGCAAAATTTAGTGTCCCAGTTCCAGGTAAGGACATCTGAGTTCAGTGTTAAGATTTCGTGAGCAGTGCATGTTTCGCTCTTAAGAGACGAGTGAAATCTTGGGTGAAAGCAGAGAACTTGCATTTCCAGACACTTTGCTGCTTGTGCTTCTGGGGAAGGTCTGTTCCTGTGGAAAACCTAGCTGCCAGAGTCTGGCAGTTTTGCTTGAGTCTTCTCATTTTGCTGTATGGAGCTGATGGACAGGAGAAGCAGCCCAAGCGAGGTAAGTTCTCTTTTTAAGATCCTTTCTGCTTGTGCGGAGTCTGTCTGGAGTGACAGGTTGAAAAACCTGGAAAAGCTTTCTTCTCATATGTGCCCTGTCTCTTTGTCATGAGTCTTCTGTTTCCATTTGAAATCACTTTGACATATAGTAAGTTTCTTTTGAGACACAAATACTCTTTTCAAATGACTGTGGAAAAGACAGTGCTCAATAACTTAACAAAAACGTCTTTGTCACTGGCTGGACAAGATCCAGCGCTTTCTTCCTTTTCTTTTACTCATTTCTGATTACTGCAGCATCTTCAGACTTGCCAGCTGTGGTGTATGTTCCTGCTGTGTTTGAATGAGCTCTACATACCTGCAGAAAGCTATGCTCAATAAAAGCAGGTACAAAAAAACCCAGAAAGTAAGATGATTTAGGTGACTGGACTTTGAGGTGACTTTTCTGTGGACACTACTGCTGGGAGGACCTACTCTAGAGGGAAAGGAGGCAGATCTGCTCTCAATGTGCAATTCCTGTCGTGCTGCAAGGGGTAGGATCTGCTTGGGCGGAAGAGGTCTCGGAGACCCTGGCACAGCTCCATCAGGAGGTCAATTGTACTGATGTCAGTATTGCAAGGGAAGTAGTGCAGTGAGGTAGAAGAGGAAGGATAAGCCCTGGATAGGTGTCATGTCCTCTTTGATCTTTCTGCCTTTTCTGTCGTATTATTCCTAGTACCTATCCCGTTACTTTTGCTAATAGCAAATGAAGTAATGATACAATTAATAGTCAATCATCTGTGCGGACATTCATGGCTTTAATAGCAATAAAATGTTCTTATTACCACTGTGAGAGCCTTGTTCTTGCTCTTCCTCAGAAGGCTAGTTATGTCCTGGTTTTGACTAGAATGAAGGATTTTTCAAATGTAATTTAGATGTATGGCATATGGACACACTGGGAACATGTATCTTGCAATCCTCTCCTCTAAAGCCCCTCTTGCACCCTGGGAACTGAAAAAGAGGTAGATAGCTGAGTTGGAAAAGAAAATCCTATGCTGTGTGAGAGAGTTCAAATACCAGAGACACTTATGCATCTAACTCTGGACAGCTATTGTATTTAGACATTTCTTAAGTCCGGGGGGGGGGGAGGAGAAGAAAAATAAGTGGATGAATCAAGGAAAAAGACTTAGCTGCTTAAACTCAAGTAAACAGCAAAATCAGGGAGATGAACATAGTATAAATATATGTTTAATCAGTAAGACAGGCATTTCCCATCTCTTATTACTCTATGTTATTAGCCTCCAGGGCTCTGGAGGAAATTTTAAAGTACACCAGATGAACCTTAAAGCTTAGATCAATGCACAACAGAATGCTTAAGAAAAATCTTTAAACTAAGCCTTAACCTTATTGTGACATGTACTAGAAGAAACACTGTTTCTGTTGGAAAGGTTGTTTGTCTGCTTCTCTTAAATTGCTTTTTGTGTAATACGGTGTATACTGTTATAGGCTACCTGTTAACATGAATACTTTGAGGTCATAGGTATATTATTAAATGGACTACACCAGCACACTTTTATTTTCAGTCTGCTTGCAGAACAAATGCAGTCTTACAATTTATGAATGGCAGCTTGTAGTTATAGGAGTCCATAAAGACAAATAACTTGTATCACCTTATTTTTTCAATCCTGTTATCAAGGAAATAAGGTTTTGTCCTCTGGTGAATACACTTGCCACGTAATAACTAGCTCTCAGAAAAAAATAATCATAAATATTTATAAAACATTGTACCATTTAATTTATCTCGTAAAACACAGAGTTCCTTCTGATACCTTCCAGAATTTGTAGCTCTCTGCAAAGCAGATGTAAGCCAATGTGAATTCCCAATGACAGATATTAATGTCCAGGTAGCAGAGGGGTAGTGAGACTTAGGAGGATAGGGTATCCAGGTCAGGTGCTCCTCTGAGAAGTGTCAAATGCAGCAAATACACACCTGAATCTTGTGGGGTGGAGGTTGTTATTGTAACTGCTGCCCAGGTGAAGGATCTGCATGTCTAAAAAGATGGGCTAAGCAGGCAGCAGTGGTAGTGGAAGGAGCCTGGTGAGGAAGGAAAAGGTGTGGATGGACATGCCTGTGTGCTGGAAGGAACGAAGCCTGTGGGAGGCATCCAGGCTATTTGTGTAGAGTGCCCTAATATCTTACTATAGTTAAGTTTCTGCATTAATGGAGCCTCATGTCACAGGACAGGCATCTGTTAGCTTGCAAAGAGAGTGCAGGTAGAGTCAGATTTGACTATGGTGAAGCAACTGATGATTTGCAGATGTTATTTTCAAGGAGGGGGAGGATATATTCTTCCCCAGTAGAACAATGCGACAAAGACCTCTCATTAGCTACAAGTTAGAAGGAGGAAGGAGTGCTTGAAATAAGGTAGATGTAGGGTGGAGAAGAGAATGCATCTTTTCTGATCAGATACCTATGAAAGGTAGGAAAACACTTCCAAAAATCTTTGTGGGTTACAGGATGACAGCAATGCCTCACTGGTTTAGAAAGTGCCACACAGACGATGATGTTCTTCATAAGGAAAAATGGGAATTCGCTTTTTGCTCTTCAAACACCCTTGTTCTTTTAGCCTTTTCTATCACTCTGCAGGGCTTGGGAAACGGAGTACTTGCTTTTTGTTGGTAAGTTCAACTGCTGTCTCACGTGAACTTCTTGGTTTGTTTTGTTGCAATGCTGAAGGCTGTATGAGCACAAGGTAGTGGAGAGGTGGGGAGTTGGATTTAGCAGTGGGAGGCGAGGGGAAGGGCAGCAGAGCCAGTTTGTGCTGGCCGGGACTGACTGGTACTCTAGCATAGTGCACTGAGTACGTTCGATGGCGGAAGGTCCTGTGTGTTCTTGGTTGCACCTTCTGGCCACATCCAGGGCTGTATTCGTCTTTTGGTTTTTTGTCAGTTATGGGATTTTCTTAGTGGCTTTGAGGTGTCCCTGAAAATGTAGCATCCATGTATCTTGAGAGACTGTCTCAAGATGCTCTCCTAGCATAGCTCTGTATCCTTTCTTATAGACGAAGCCTGTTGGGCACAATTTAGCTGTAAAGAAGTTACATAATAGCCGAAAGTTTAAGAAAAGGATGTTTTTCCCTACTTGACGTAGTTGTCCCTTGCAACTACATGTTATCAAAGAGGTGGTCCTCTGGAAATGTTACCTCATTTTTCAGTCTTTCTCTATTGATTTAACTTTCTTCTTAGTGGACTGTCTCTTATTACTGTAGTCTTTCCTCCACCTTCATCTTTGTATTTGCTTTTCAAGGTAATTTTCTCTCTCTAAATATGTATTCTCTGTGCACCCTTAAGGATGCTATTACAATACAGTAAACAGATATCCTTCATGATGGTACAGAGTATTAGCAGTTACAGCAAGGAGCCAATGAAACCCTGAGATGCTTTTCACCTCTCACTGAACAATGCAGCATGTTTAAAACTCGATATGGACAAAGAAGCTATTACAGACCAAAGAAATGACGTCATACACAAAAAAATGTATACTTATGGGGAGAAAAAAAACCCAGAAATGTTTCAGGTAATATTTTAAGTCTTCTAAACGAAGCAACTACTTCAGAGCACATACTATACAAATACTATTTTGTTTACAACTATTAGATTGCTATTTCAGGAAAACTGTTCTGCATTTGGTGTCATGTGGAACTGTACAACATATCTGGTGTGAAAGAAAATGTGTTGTTAAAACCAATGAACTGTATGCTGTAGAAGCTGAATCAGTCACAAGAGTGTTGATGTTAAGATTTCTGAGGTTTATTTGCTGGCTGACAGAACTGGAAAATGGTGAACTCTCAACCTGATTCTAAAAGTCAGTATATATGGTGAGGAGTAAACAAGGACAAAAGTGAACAATTTAAGAAAGGGAACTCTAAACAAACAAATGTGTACATTGAAAAATGTTGTTATTGTTGACCTAAATTCATCTGAAGTAAATATAGGAAGAGAATTTCTTTAACAAGCTAGATGAGCCTAACAAGGGGATTTACCAGGGGGAAAAGGATGAATCTTCAAGGATAATGTGGTGCTGCTTATTGGTCTGTGAAGACTGCAAATACACAGTGGCAAGAAGGATGTGTTCAACCTGGAGATTAGCCAGGGTGGGAATTCGAACGGTGGGATCATGGTTGAAGGAAACATACAGAAGCTTTAGGCAAACTGCAGCACATATGTTTGGAAGGGAATTAATCTGTCCCATTTTGAAATCAACTTCTGTTTAGGTGACTAATAAAGCAGAGGACTACACTTTCAGCTTACAACTGCTTCTGAGCTGCTTGTGCACAATCCTAATGGTAAAAGGCCTGTTACTTCTTCCCTTTTAAACCTTTGTAACTGAAGCCACAAACTCCTGAAATCCTGTTTGCCTTCTCCCTGCCTCCCCCATCCACATTGTCATGTGGACTTTCTTCAGATTCCTGCTGAAAACTTACTTCTATGAAGCTTTGCATTAAACACTGCATGTTGCCATGAAGGGGTTAATAAGAGTGAGTGTCCTCAGTGCCCTGGGCTGCACCTGAGGGTTGGGTAGGATTAAGGCTCAGACTCCGGTGTGGGGAAGGCTGGCAGCCTTCATTTGGAAATGGGTAGAGAGGAGATGGTTTGCTGGGGGTAACTCCTCCAGCAGAGGTGAGCTGCAAAAGGGCTGCTTGTCTTGCTGCAGTTGTGTGGGAAGTGGGAATCCTGCAAGGAGCTGAGCTGCTTTGGGGGCTGACTTGAAGAAGGGAGGTGAGCCAGCAGCTACATGGCAGCACAAGGGGCCAGACTGACCAAGGGGTAAAATAGCTTTTTTTTTTTTCCTAATTAAGTTTTCTGAAAAGGAGGTGGAGAAGGAGATATGTGTAAGCATGATGAAGGAATGGATATCAGTCCAGGTCTCACTGTGACTTGCTTCTATTGGTCTTATTACTGTCCTGGAGAAGATACATCATAATGTTTTTTTGATATTGTTTAATGAAGCAGAATATGGACTGGCTACTGTTCCTTCTAATGCTCACCTCCAATCAGTTTGTGCAGCAGTCAGGAATGTGTGTGGCAATTTTATGACAAGCCTTTAATTTGCTTTCCTGTTTAAATCCTTGTTGCCTCAGAGGAATAGGGTGGTCACTGTTTCATCCTTACTGATGCCTGATTCTCTAAAATGGGAGGAGAGACCCCTCTCTGCAGCTGCACCAGCATTTAAATGGTATGTGAACAGCAACATGCACTGAAGTTCAAACAGAACAATGTTCTGTAATTCTAGCTCTCGTGAGTAGCGTGTTGGGTATTTCTCCTACCCAAGCAACACTGAGCACAACCAGACATGTAGACCAAAAGGCTGGGTGCAGCTCCTTCAGCCTGAGAGTCAATAGTAAAAACAGAATAGTAGAGACATCTTTGAACCGATACTTTAAGGGCAAGGAACCAGTCTGGTGTTGTGATCACAAGTTGAAGGAGAAATTGCAGTCATTTTGAAATCCATTTATATGTTAATTCTAGCTAGGAATAAATACTTTTTAGATGCTTCAGAGAACATTTACGAATTGGCTTCAGACTGCAGTTCCCTTACGGTCATGCTGCTTTAGTAATATAAATAATCATAAAGGTAGTATTGCTCTAGGTGTGTCAGACCAGATATATGCAGTGCTGGGTGATGAGCTCTCAGCTGTGCGGTCTGATGTCATCCTAAGATCTGAAACACAGTGGTGCCTTGGGTGTCTTTCTTCTGTCCAGTGTCATTCAGTGTCAGATCCTCTGTTTTGGCTATGGCTGCAGCTCTCGCGCACGCTACTTTTAAGTCTTTATGTGTGTGTTTTCCCCAGGGAAGAGTTTTCCTTGCTAATTTGTATACCAGGCAACCATGACAATCTTGCTGTATAATATCCAGTTTCACTAATTCAGGCTGGCATGCCATCTGCACTATCTAAAGGTCAGTTCAAGTGTTACTTGTAATTCTGTAGCTTCTAGCAGCATAGTAGTGGTACACTGATTCTTGTTCCCTGATAACAGTAGCAGTAATCCAAACCCTGTACCAAAAAAAAAAGCATCTCTCACCTGAAAGAAATCTATGTGTCTTATAGCTCAGGAGCTGCTACTGCATTTATGAACACTCAATTTCATTGTTCTGATCTCATGAATTTTGCTTGATGTTGATGCATGCAGTGCTTTCCAAACCCTCTTGTCTTGATTCTAACAGTTAACAGCGGCCCCTTGTGACCGCAGGACGAGCTTTTGGCATTCAGGGTTTCCGTGTAAGCAGCACTGGTTAAAGAGGCTCCCGTGCTGCTGCTGAGTGGAGGGAAGTATGAACTCTGGGAGATGGCTCTGCTTGCTACCTGCAAGGTCTGCAGCTGCGTTAGGGGCAGCAGGATTAGTCAGAGTGAACAGCAGAAGGAAAGAAAGAAATAATGATAGAGGGCATCTCAGAAATCTGTCTGGCTGCAATCCCAGACCACCAGCTTCTCCCCTGCATGCCAAGCTCCTGCTGGGATGTACTCTGCAAAAGAGCAAAGAGGTAGAGTTAGGGAAGTGAAGCACCTAAACGAGAGACAGAACTGGACTTTTAGCGGGGAGAAATGTGAGCAGAGGTATTATTTAGGCTCATAAAGAGAAATGGTTGGGAAGGAAGTGAGTGGCCAGCAGCGAGTGCTGCTTCAGGGCAGTGGCCCCTCCAGGAGTGTGCATGGTAGGTGTTGCAACTAGAACTGAACCCTTGAAAAATCTCCCAAGATTCCTGTTGGGTTTTTTGTTGTTGGTTTTACTGTTCAAGTAGTGTACTTTGAAGGAGGGGCACTTTGTAGTGGTGAGGTCTAACTTATCAAAGGAAGATGATGTTGGGGAAATGCTCCATCTTGCCAAACATAAATATTTCTCCACACACCATGAATATACCTGTGTGTTTTCAGTTGTATAAGATGCTTCTGAAATTCTCAGGAGGAAGCACCAGCAATAGATCATGAAAGAACTGGAATTTGAAAAGGTAGGAAGGCCTTTGGGCTTGAGTGCCAGTGTTAGGAAAAAAAAAAATTAATTTATTACCAGTCAAATCAGAGTAGGATAATGAGAAACAAAAACCAAATCTTAAAAACACCTTCCCCCCACCCTTCCCTTCTTCCCGGGCTCAACTTTACTCCCGATTCTCTCTACCTCCTCCCCCACAGTGGCACAGGGGGACAGGGAATGGGGGTTGCGGTCAGTTCGTCACATGTTATTTCTGCCACCCCTTCCTCCTCAGGGGGAGGACTTGTCACACTCTTCCCTGGCTCCAGTGTGGGGTCCCTCCCACAGGAGACAGTCCTCCATGAACTTCTCCAACATGAGTCCTTCCCATGGGCTACAGTTCTTCACGAACTGCCCCAGCATGGGTCCCATCCACGGGGTGCAGTCCTTCAGGAACAGACTGCTCCAGTGTGGGTCCCCCGCGGGGTCACAAGTCCTGCCAGCAAACCTGCTTCAGTGTGGGCTCCTCTCTCCACGGGTCCACAGGTCCTGCCAGGAGACTGCTCCAGCATGGGCTTCCCATGGGGCCACAGCCTCCTTCAGGCATCCACCTGCTCCGGCGTGGGGTGCTCCATGGGCTGCAGGTGGATATCTGCTCCACCATGGACCTCCATGGGCTGCAGGGGGACAGCCTGCCTCACCATGGTCTTCACCATGGTCTTCACCACGGGCTGCAGGGGAATCTCTGCTCTGGTGCCTGAAGCACCTCCTCCCCCTCCTTCTTCACTGACCTTGGTGTCTGCAGAGTTGTTTCTCTCACATATTCTCACTCCTCTCTCCGGCTGAAGTTGCTGCTGCGCAGTAACTTTTTCCCTTTCTTAAATATGTGATCCCAGAGGCGCTACCACTGTTGCTGATGGGCTCGGCCTTGGCCAGCAGCGGGTCCGTCTTGGAGCCGGCTGGCATTGGCTCTATTGGACACAGGGGAAGCTTCTAGCAGCTTCTCACAGAAGCCACCCCTGTAGCCCCGCTGCTACCAAAACCCTGCCACGCAAACCCAGTACACCAGTGGTTTCCAAACCTGTGGTGTCAGTACTGTTGCATTGCCCTGTGTTGCTGTTGGCTGCTGATGTGGATTTGTCACGTCTTTCCTTTGAATGTGGAGCTGAAATATAAAATTATTGGTGGATAAAATCTTGTCAAGTCATAAGTGTATCTAACATAAGTTATTCATTATTTGTTGAATAGAATGTGTGTTTGGCTTTGTAAATCCTAATGAAAAGACACTTCACAGAGTTTGGATGCATTTCTACTGTATAGTGATCCAAGTGCTTAGAAGGAATATTAGGAGGAAGCAAACTCTTCCTTTAATCTATGATGTTCCCTGAAAGGGAAAACAACCATAATTCAGTTTTATTTTATGCATTTTTATAGTCTGTATACTTTGAGATGCTGCATTACTAACTTCAGGCTGTAGAGTTTGATGTCATCTTTACCTGTTTTATTGGCCTCTGTAATGATTTATTTTTAAAGTTAGTTGAAGGAGGGATAGAAGACAGAATGACTAGAGCTAATACCTGAAGTAGTAATAGAGGTTTTAAACTACAACTAATACTTTGCTGCCCATGACTTTATCTTTTAAGATTTGAAACTGCAAATTAACATATTGACAAAACTGTGCAAGAGTGTTCCTGTACCAGTGACTTCTGCAAAGCTTTGTTTCTAGTGGAGGAAATAACATTTCTTCAGTGTTGTGTTGCCTTAGAAAACTGTAGAAGGAACTTCATTGTAGGACATAGCTGACAGTATTGCCATGTAGTAACAGAGATGAAAAGCAATTTCAGAAGCAGGGCAGTAAAAATAACTTCTCCCTGGTTCAGACACCAAACTGAAAACTTCATTCAGTACAGCTGCATGAAAGCTCCTGTATCTTGCTGAAATGAACACTAAAAAAAAAAAACCGAACCCCAAAACACCCTTGGGTCAAGTGAACCTTTAGTTCGTCTTGAAAGGAAAGCATCTTGTTTCTTTTATTTAACAAAACGGTGAAGGAACAGAACTGAAATAATTCACAAAAACCAGGAGAAGGCACTAGTACAACGCCTCTACACCTTTATTCAGTGCTCCAAACTGCTGAAACAGTTGTCCTTTTTGTGGGAAACCTTGGTAAAAACTCTGCTTTACATAAAGGACTCTGTTTTTTTTCCGTTCTTCACTTTCAAAGTCAGAGCTGGCTGCTATGTAAGTCTGTCTTTCAGGAAATACTCATCTGGTTATCTTTGGGTAGTAATTCTAACCTAATATTTTTACCTGAACCTGAATTTCTGTCCCTGTTCCATAACTATCTGAATGAAAGCAGAAATGTGCAGCTTTTGTCCCCTGATGTTGACTACACTCCTAACGTCACAGTGCCCGTGTGAGATCTGCTTTTACATTAGATAAGACCAAGCTGTTTGGATGAACATTTTTGATAATGGTCATGTTGGCAGGTGCTCTTTTGTCTCTTATGTGTAGGAACAAAGAAAACATGAAAGGATTGTACAGAGAATCCGCAAACGCCCAGACTGGCGCTATGTGATTTGATTCGGTTCTCATTTTACAAACAGTGGACCAGATTGTCCAGTTTGACAATCTCAATTTACCTGTTTGCTTCTGCTATTAGTATTTGCATTCTTTCTTAAATGCTGCATCCATGGGAAGCTGGTACTTGGTTCATCTTGCTCGGTATCCTGTCTTTGTCAGTGGCCAGTCTTGTGGTCCTGAGGCAGATTTAGTTGGCTGTGCCCCAGATAACATGGGCCTCTGATCCTTAAGTGCTTTAGAAGTGTTGAGTCAGTGCCATATTGTCTTTGATACCGTTTATTCTTATTCATTAATATCCTTTTATTGTGTGATTTTCATGTTAAGACATTGGAAAGCAGTGAAACATCTCAACTTTTCCCACAGCGGACGTAGATGCAGTGGGGAAAACGTGCTAGTCTTGAATTCTCCAAGGTTCCTGTTACACCTTGATCTTCCACTAGTTTTATATTTATAGATTCTCCAGCAGAACTCTCTGCTTTTAGTGTGTTTTAAAATAAACTTTAATTTTTGATGTCTGCAAATTGTTCCTCAAACTCTTCTGGATAATCTTACTCTGCACTGTAATTGCCAGAGTTTGTTCCTTCTTATTTTCCTTGCTTTTGTGCAACTTCAACCTCCTTCAAGTTCATGGCCTTCCTTGCTTTACTGTTGTACCATGCCAGTCTCCTTTTTGTCTCTCAAGTCTTGTTGAGATAAACAGCACAAGCTTGCCAATACGACAACTTTGCACAATCTGTGCTCCATGCTAAGAATTGCCTTTTAGCTGCCTCTCTTAGCTCTCTTTAAAAAGCTTACTCACTTTTGTGTTGTTTGCATGTTTTTGATCCTGGCACTAAGAAGTTTTGGCTTTTGACGGTCCTACAAAGTTTTAAAATTAAACTCTTTTGTTAAAGACTATGTCTTCAACAGTATTATTACTCATTGGGTACTGTGTACTGCAAAGGACAAGTTCAAGAGCTGCTTTTGCTCTTAGGGGCTCGTGCTATGTTTTGTGCAGTGAAGGAGTCACGGACAGGGCTGAGGTTGAACGATGTACATCATGCGAGTGTGCATGAAATAGCAACACAAATGGGGAGAGGATAGGTACCCTACCTGTCTTGAGGCAAGGTACTATAGAGTTAACCTTGTGGTAAATGAACAATACATTGGAAACATGGAGCAATTAAGATATTAATTATGAATTACTCTGAAATGCTCTGTTCACAAGAGAATTCCTTCTTAAATTTTCTCATCTTCTTTGAGAATCTGTAGGTGTTTGGCTATTAATGGATGTTGATGTGTCTAGCTATTCTTAATGGCAAAGCCTACTGAAGCACAGTATAGAAATGAGCTATTTTCAACCTTGCACACTAGTCCCTGACTGAACTGTTCAATATACCCTCCATACTTAAAGCATCCTTTTATCTATCTCTCTACAGAGTTAGTAAAAAACTTGTTTGTTACAAACTTTCCTTAAGACTCTGACACTGTTGTGAGAGATCAGCCAAGTTGGACACTCATGAGTTTTTTAAATGAAGACCATTCTTTTCTGTATAGTGTCCTAAAATGGATTGATTTAAACAAGTTTCTGGCAGAGTGGTTAAATTGAATATGAATATGGGGGAAGATAGTTTTGCCTTTTCCCAAGGAAATTGACTAGTTATAGCCAAAAGGAAAAAAAAAAACCCTAAAGATCAGGGGTGCTTAAAATAACATGCTTCACTCCAGATATAGGGAAATAATCTCTGGCATTTAAAGTACAGCATAACTGTACATTTTCCTTGTTTGAGGGGTGACTCAGTAATATCTGAATCCAGGTACAGTCTGAGCTGAATGTCAGCACTTTAATGCGAGACCTTTTCTCCACTTGTTTTAACAGTAAGTGTGAATACCGTTGCCTTCTGGGAATGTAAATTCAGCCCTCCCTCCTGCGTGCTTGTGCTGCAGGGTTAAGAGAGGAGGGACTTTTGCTGATCTGCGAAGTGGCTGTAGACTGTTTAGCAGGGGTTTGGCAACAGGATTTATTAACCTCAATTAGAACTGAGGAAGTGGAGGGGAAATGAACTGCTGTCCCCATGAGACTGAGGAGGCTTAATCTTGAGCCTGCCTCACTTCCTCATAATGTTAAAATAGTGATTGTGGGATTTTTAGGGTGGCCAATAGGAAAGTCATGGCAGCAATACAGTGATATATAAGGATTCTAGTAGTCCTGTTAAGAGGAAATTCTGTTCCTTCTTAGGAAGGCTATCAAGGGCAGGCTGGAAAGGTTTGCTATCTCCAAAGTAAGATGAGACTTTAACTTGAGGAACACAGCTCTGCATCTAGCTCTCAGAAAAGCTTGCACACTGAGAAAGAATTAGCCCACACTAGATCAGAGAAAGCCTCTAGGCTACAAATTTAAGTGTCTAAAATACTTAAGACATGGCCTACTAAAAGACTTTGAAACTGTTATTAGGATATACTTGCTTGGACTTAAAGCAAAACCTCTCTCTGCCTCAGCTGGTCTGTACTTTCAGTAGCTGTCTTCCTCTGATTTTCAAAATTCCTCACATTTTGCTTCTGTGCATGCCTGGCTCTGAGCTGATAAGGTTTTATTGTTGTGGGTTGTGTGGGGGGAGGCTGCGTGTGGTTTTTTATTCTGTCACTGTTGTTTTGTTGCTCTTGTTTTCTTGGGACACAAGGTGCATCTTTGTCTTTTCCTGTTGCCCAGGTTAGATGGTTTTCTGGCTTCCTCAGCAGGAGCTCTCAAGGTAGGTAATCAGGGAAAGATGTGGATTTAAACACTTTAAGTGTCTAAGCTAACTCAGGCAAAGTAAGCTTTGTTCTGCTTTCTAAGTGTTTCTGAACAGCTACACTAAGTTTTTGGAGGTGAGTTCTGTGAAATTTCAGTGGGACAGAACAGTATTTGGCTTTCAAACAAAAAAAGCTCAGTACATATGATCAAGCTCCAGTTGTCAGGCTCATTATATTTTTAGCCTTTTTCTCTGTGAGTTGAAGTCTTTTTTTCCCCCCAGTGAAACTCAAAGCAAAAGTTCCTATTATCTGTATGGCAATTGTAAAGTATTAATTGTTTAAACAGGAGACACTTGAACTTTTATGCTATAAATTACTGTCAGTGCTTCAAGTTCTCTGGAAAACAATACAAAATTAGAAAACGGAAACTTTGTGATGCAGCAGCACAATCTTTCCCTATGTATTTCTTCAAAGTTAAATGCAAGCTCTGACAGCAATTCATCCTGCTTAGCATGTTTTCCAATTAGTACCCTGGGGATTAATGATAGTATGACTCATTCACATAATTGAGCTTCTTGGTACTTTTCCTCACACTGAAAGTTTCTACTCCAAACATATAAGAAAATAAGAAACTGAGAAAAGATCATCTGCAGTGAAAAATTTAAAGGCATATGGCTTAGCTTTGATAAATCTAAATGAAACTGTTCGCTCTTGTTGTAATGGTCATAATGTCATGTTCTTACTGATAGCCTTGACTCCTGTGTGACTGCTGCAAATGCCTAACTTTTTTGTGTGAAGTTTTAAATTTGTGTTATGATTGGAATACTTCCATGGATCAGATTTAGCAATGGATGTTGGGCATTGGTAATCAATAAGCTTTTGAATATCAGCAAGTTCAGAAATTCATTTACCTTACATAAGGGGAAAATAATTCTAATAAGCTTTCTCTTAAACTTTTGTCTCTAAGATCAAAGCAAAGAGCTCATTTTCCTGCTTTGCAGCTCTACTGGATATTGTGCTGTGCTCCTCTGATTTTTCTCTCCCACTCCAGCTGTTGAAGAATGAGTAACACTGCCAAAATTTGTCTGCTTCAGTGTGCTTGGTTTAATGGGGACTTCATTTTTTTAATATTTTTGAGGGCCTGTGTGTTGGGTTTGTGTGGTGGGGTTTTGGTAGCAGGGGAGGGGCTACAGGGGTGGCTCCTGTGAGAAGCTGCTAGAAGCTTCCCCGGCTCCAAGTCGGACCCGCCGCTGGCCAAGGCCAAGCCCATCAGTGACAGTGGTAGCTCCTCTGTGATGATAGGATATTTAAGAAGGGGAAAAAGACTGCTGAAAAACCTGCAGCAGAGAAAGGAGTGGGATGTGAGAGAAACAACCATGCAGACACCGAGGTCAGTGAAGAAGGCGAGGGAGGAGGTGCGCCGGAGCAGAGATTCCCCTGCAGCCCGTGGAGGTTAATGGTGGAGCAGAGATTCCCCTGCAGCCTGTGGAGGACCCCACGCTGGAGCAGGTGGATGGGCCTGGAGAAGGCTGTGACTCCATGGGAAAGCCCATGCAGGAGCAATTTTTGGAGGTCTGCAGCCTGTGGAAAGGACTTGAGTTGGAGAAGCTTGTGGAGGGCTGTCTGCCATGGGAGGGACCCCACGCTGGAGCAGGGGAAGAGTGTGAGGAGTCCTCCCCCTGAGGAGGAAGGAGTGGCAGAATTAACGTGTAATGAACCGACCGCAACCCCTGTTCCCTGTCCCCATGTGCCACTGGCGGGGAGGAGGTAGACGAACCAGGAGTAAAGCTGAGCCCGAGAAGAAGTGAGGGGTGGGAGGAAGGTGTGTTTTTAAGATATAGTTCTCTCTCTCATTAGCCTACTCTGATTTGATTGGTAACAAAATTAAATTTATTTCTTCTTTTTTCCCCCAAGTCGAGTCTGTTTTGCCTGTGACCATAATAGGTGAGTGATCCCTCCCTGTCCTTGTCTTGACTCATGAGCCTTTTGTTGTATTTTCTCCTCCCCATCCCACCGGGGGCGGGGGGGAGAGGAGTGAGCGAGCGGCTGTGTGGTGATGTGCTGCTGGCTGGGCCTAAACCATGACAGCCATTTAATGCTAAAAATTGGCAAGAGCCATGAAAAGAAATTGAGGCAGCCACCTCTTGGCTGTCTGACTTTTGTGTGTGGTGTGTGTGCAGAGCTTTGCTGTGAAGTGCGTAGACTTCCTTGTGTGGAGGCTTTGGGTGCCTTGGTGTGGCAGTTGGCAGCTGACGTTCAGTGTGCAGAGCTGTGATCTGGACAGAGCTTGTGAGTACAAAGTCAGGAGTCATCCTAGGCACTGTGGTGGACTGCACCTATTTGGCAGTGGTCTCTGCCTGCAGACAGGTGTCAGCCATGACCCCTGACAGAGCATGGACTAATCCCTGCAACTGTCTTCAAGGGCTTTACAGATAGATTAAAGGTGGAGGTGGTGCATTCCTCCTTCCCCCTCTACCCTGATAAAAGGGTGGATCTTGTGCCTTGCAGTTAGAGACTGATTCAATACCTTCTTTGGCTTGAGTGGATTCAGATTTGGATCCCTTGCACAGTGCAGGAACTCTCCTTAGACTTGGTTGCTTGGGACAGTACTTGTTTCATGGAGGCAAGGGGTAGAGCAGGGAACAGTGGAAAAACAATCTGAGTAAATATCCTTGGAGGAGGGGCCAAAACCTGGTACTCTCTGGTCATGTCCCTTCTTGTACGTGTATGCCTCTATCCTGGAGTCCTCAGACCAGGTGTGAGTGTTAAATATTGACTGAAAGAAGTTTTATAAGATTGTCTGTTGTTTCTACCTCAAATACTATTAATCAGGTAGAATTGCAGTTTGTTCTCTGCTCCAAGGCAAGATGACATTTCATACACTCCAAATAAAATGTAGATTGGACAGAACAGCAATGAGTTTGACTCAAATCTGCTCAATAAAACTTTAAATTCTACTAGCTCGTAAGTATTTTAAAATAGAAAAAAATCACTTCCACATTCTCCTGTACAAGAAAGACAGGGAGTTAGAGTCCAGCAAAGGGCCACTAAGATGATTAAGGGACTGGAGCCCCTTCTGTATGAGACGCTGAGAGAACTGAGACTGTTCAGCTGGGAAAAGAGAAGGCTCAGTGGGGAACTTATTAATGTTTATAAATACCTGATGTGAAGATGTAAAGACAGAGACAGGCTCTTCTCAGTGGTGCCCTATGGCAGGACAAGCAGCAATGGGCACAAACTGAAACACATGAAACTACGTCTGAACATAAAACTCTTACTGTGAGGACAGATGAACACTGGAATAGGTTGCCCAGAGAGGTTTTAGTCTCCATCCTTGGAGATAGTCAACAGATGCCGTCCAACCTCAACTATTCTGTGATTTAGGGTATTGCTTTAAGACCTTTTAATATGGATATGCCAACTACTCAAAAGCTGAGAGATGAAGTTTGTATTTATCTCTAGCCACTTACTTAAAAATCTGTATAAGGAGTTAGGTAAAACATATTAACAGTAACTGAGGACTTGAATACATGACTTCACTGAAATTCCGTTTTACAATGTTTGGCTCATAAAATCAATCATCTGGCCAATGCTTTTGAATGTCTTGGACTACTATTGAGTCAAACAGCAATGCTCTGCTGTATCAGTGTTTTCATTGGGTTAAAAATGTCACCAGCTTGGTCTTGTGTATTGCTGTAGCTCTGTGTGGGAAAACAGGTTTAATTGCACTTACTGGACTCGAATTAGGTGATAAGAGCTCCTGGTACTTCCACAAAGGGAGCATTTGCTTAACATGGTCTTGTTTTACTCACCAGCTGCAAAGCTGTTGTGGAGTTGAAACTGCCTGTTTTTTCCATAAGCGACTGCTATGATGCCCTCTTGTCTTCTGCTGTGAAGTATAACCTGGGTGTTGCATGTTGCCTACCTGCACAGTTCTTGTGAAGAGAAAAACAACAAAAAAAAAGAATATTCTGACACTTTTAACATAAGGTTTTCTTAAGCTGACTTGGAGTCTCTTTGCAAATTAATGAGACTGTTCCTTTTCAGCATGATGTTCTACATCAGCTTTTGGTTCACAATACTATGAATAAAAGTATATACTTAAGTGTTGATATTCCTGTCCTTTATACTTCTCAATTTTAAAATATCTGTTTTCAGACCTTTCTGCTGTAAATGAGTTACTTAAAAAAATGTATTTGTAGGGCAGGCTTTCATCTTTACTGGGAGTCCTTATCAACTGAGAAATGATGCAAGTCTGTGCAGTGTCTTCCTCTCGCTGCCTTCTGAGGTTCATTCCTACTGAGAAGCAGGTATTAAGAAATCTTGAGCAGAACTGCCACTAAGCTTAACCTTCGTAGCTCAAGATGGACCTTAAGCAGTGATCCTTACTATGACAGAGTGTATGATACCCTTTACTCGCAGTTCTGTAAGATTCTTTTAAAGGTATTAAATAAGAAAATGCTAACACTGGGCCCAACGTACAAAAAGCTCTTCCTTATCAGGGTGAATATTGCAGCTTACACCCAGAACATGGTTTTAAACCCATTGATTTTAGCCTTTTTACATATGTCATGAGATTCTTACCTGCATATGGGCAAGTTAACACTGAGGAAAATGTCTGTGCCTGGCTCTTGGCTCTGTCCTGTAATCCATCCATTTCCATTATACAGCTGCCAGGCTGGGAGTTGTTCCATTTTGTGCATAAATAGCACTCCAAATACAAATCTAGTATTCTGCTCCCCCAGATGGTGGAACATGGCGCTCGTGCCTGAGAGAATCCAATACTGTACCTTTCCAGGCTACAGAATTTTATGAGACAGTAGGAAAAAAATGGAGGTGGAACTGAAAGAATTCCAGGCTAGAGAATTTTTAATACAATGTGCTAGGAAATCTGTTCTGAACTTAAAAAGCATCCCTTGTGCAAGAGGCAGAAGACAGTTATCTTACTCCTTTAGCTTACCATCAGGGCAAATTTATGCTAGAGAACTTTGTTAGAGGCTTTGTTCTTTTCTAGTCAGAAAAAGCAGCTGGATAATATACAGGCAAACTGTATCCTGTCTTGACTTCTTCAAGGTAAACTTCTAGTGTGAACTTAATGCAAGAAACTGCAATTGAAATAAATATAACTGCATAAAAACCCCAATGTATTTATCACGAACTCAGAAATTGGCACAGAAATTTCAGCATGCAAGTGCACAATCAAGGGACAACTATTCATGAAAATAACTATTCAGGTCATTATGAAAGGAAGAAACTGCTTTAAAGAGCTTGGGTTTTTTTCTGTATATATTTTTGGGACTTCAGAAAAAAATACTCAGTAATTTACATAGCTGAATTTATATGTTTAAAGAAAAATGCAAACTAGCGAGAAGGCTACTGAAGTTTGATACCCATCAATCTTTATTCATACTGGCCCGATTACTTTTTAAAACACCATTAAGTAGACACACACTGCCATCTAGTGAGCATCTCTAACATAGCTGCAGTTTGATTTCTGAGGAGAGGAAAATGTGTTGCTTGGAGCAAGTAACTTAATACAGTACAAAACATATACAGACTTAAAAATGCTGCACTGAATGCTTTGTCAATTGTATATTATATAATAGAGATACACAGAGCAAAGCTAAAGTATTTTATTAATAATTTATTGTCAGTAAGAAAGACTGGCTAATGGTAATTTTCAGTAAAAACCTTTACAAGACCATTGGATCACAAATATACAGACACTATAAAAACTGTGTCATGGTGGTTTTGGTTCTAAACTGGTATGTAGAGGGTCCCCAACACACTTTCCAAGAAGGGAAAAAATGTTTACAGTTCTAAAATACAGCAACCCATTTAAGACATTTCCATGTAGCTGACCCAGAAAAATATCAGACCTAACCTATGTACAATTGGAATTGTGTGAATATGTTGAATTTTTTATAATGAAATGTCAAACCTTAGTTTTCAGGGGAATACATACAGTGACGCCCTGATTATAAGAAGTCAGGGTGCTAGTTTTTAATGGCACACTAACACCACTAGTTTCAGTGGAAAACAAATTCACAAAATATCTACAAAAATCTAGTTAAAACTATTAAAATCAAAACTGTACATAAAATTTACAAAAAGTAGGAGAAAATTAATTGCATTAGAACTATATAAATATATGCATCATGCTAACATGGAGAAGTGGTATGTGATTTTTTTTTTAACATAGACAATGTAAATACAAAAAGGATGTTCAGAAATCACACAGCCAATGGAAATCTTGGAACTGTCCAATTACAGTAGGTCAGGAAATGGAAATAGGCTGATTTAGTGAAATGAACTGCATGATCCAATGCCGCCATGCCAGTTTAGCTCACTGAAACAAAAGCATTCACTGTGGCTGGGAAAAAGAAAAAAATAAAAAAGCTCTTGAAAGTTGTTTTAGAATTGATAAAGTTTGTTAGAGTCCAGGCACTTTTGTTGAGCGTGTCAGACTTCTGTATGTTGCTGGGAATCAAGTGGAGGAATTTTCACATCTTCAAAATGACCATCGTCTCCACTCTCATAGTCACTCATCATGACTTCAGACTCAATTTCACAGCATGCTGACACATCAGAGCATGAAGCTGTGGAAGCATACACAGACATGGACATGTTGTCTACAGTGGGTGCTTCAAAGTCTCTATTGTACCCTAATGTGTAAGGAGCATAAGGTTCTCTGTAACTGCCGTTGACACCACCAGTTGTGGTCTGAGGTTCTGACATGTCTGCAGGATAGTGATGGGGAAGGTACTGATTAAGGTTAAATCTCTGCCTGCTTCTTGTAGAAGAACCCAAGCTACCTATGGCTGGCATGTCTCTGGGTGGCTGTATTGACTCAAACTGGTCGCTGTATTCTGGTGGTAACGGTGGAAGCTCATCAGGTGCAGGGAAGTCATCAGGTGGAGGTGGAAAATCACTTTCTATGTCATAACCGCCAGGGTAATAGTCTGTATCGATGGCGTTTGGATCCGTGTAGAGGGGAGCTGACTCCTCAACCACTTCGTAATTTGGATACTCTTGGATACCTGGCAACTGAACGCTTGGCATCCAGTCTGATGTATCCCAGTGATAACCTGAAAAGTTAATTTAAAAAAAAAAAAAGTAGTATTAGTATCTTGTCTTCAAGTCAGTCTGAACTGAGAAGTCAACACATGTATTAAGACAATGCAATCACTGTGATTAGGACACTACTTGTTAATTAGAGAGCAGTTTGCCCCGGTTCCACAAAAGACATTCAACACAACACAACTTTACATTATGCCATGCATTAGATATTGCATCATTCACACTTGAACTGTTACATTTTCTCAGACATCTCACCTAACTTGGGAAAAGCTGCAGGTCACCTATGGAATGTGCTGTCACAATACATAATGGTATAGAATTGTTCACTGGATAGCAAAGAACCAACAGCCTCCCTGGTGCAGCTAAATTCTTAATCAATTGTTGTTGAGTAATTACAGTTATGGTGATAACAGCTGCCTGTTTTTCTTAAGAATATATTTAGCATATATAAACCATGCTTTTCTTACATCAAAGCAGCAATTTCTAATTGGTAGAGCATCCAGACCTTTTAAAGCTACTTTACCCCTTAACTGAATTGTAAAGTTAATTTCACAAAATGCTGTTAGCTCTACAGTAACTGCCACACCTCTGATAAAAATCTTTGACTATTAGTAAAGACATTCCACATTCAAATACAAGAACAAAACAGGAAAATCAAGCTTAATCATGCATAAATGACCAAACTTGATCCTCTCTTGCAAACTCCCCTTGAGTAAGTTTGTATTCGTCTGCTGGAAACTAGATGTAAGCCTAATCTCATTAAAAAATAATTGTTTTTCTCATCTGAACACCAAAAAGGAAAATAATACAGAATTGTAATAAGGTGCAAATCTAGTAAAGAGTAATCACTGCAGACAAATGCACAGCAAGCAACTGATAGTAAGTCTGTGTTAAAACCAAGTATTAACAGAAATATTTTGGTGAACATCAATGAACTGCATGCAGAAGTCACCTCTTGAATTGCTGAGGTCAGGAACAGCAAAAGATTCTTTAGGTGGCAGAATGAGAAGAAAAAGGAGAAAACATCTGTAGTTAGGAATCAAATAGTAGAACCAATGTGAAGACAAACAATGACTGTCACTATGATGTTCATGCTGCTTTTGTCCAGTTTACTTAGCAGTACTAAAGTTGGCATTTTTTTTTTCTCCTGGGCTTCTCCTTTATTAGACTTGACTGTAGAATAGCTATTTAGCTAATGTACAGCCCACCCGAGACACGGCTGTGTCGTGGCAAAATCTGCAATCTGTAGTTTGGTGAAATCCTCATATCGGTAGATTTAGGACTTCTGCTAAAAAGGGTAGCAAGACTTGGTCTGATCTTTTTCTTTCCTTGCATCCCCCCCTTGTTTTTCGATACAGGGCTGCATCTATTAGGACTTACACTTTCAAGTACCTCATGCAAAGATGGGAACTCTCCCTTTCGTATCTAGCTTCCACACACTGTGCACTGGGAGACCTGGCTCCCTTTGTACAGCAATCCCAGCTCACGCTCAGCAGAGAACTGTCCCGTGTTATCCGACAAATTTTAAACCTTTCTCTCTTCAGGAATCTATATTCCCTATTCAGGTCTGTAAGGACGGACAATGCCTATCCTAATACCAGAATCTTCTCCTAAGAATTGATACTTTTATCTGTTCTTGGAAGAGTGGAGGGACAGAGGTTGACTCTTTGGTGGTGGCGGGGTTTCCTTCTGGTTTTTTTTTTTTTTAAGCTTGTCTAGCTCAGACCAGAAAAATACTGTCCACCCTAAAGGAGATAATCAGTCAGAGATCTGAGACTCTTAAAACATCTCTGGCCTCATCTCCAGGAGAAGGTTCTGACCACTAGTCTACTTAGAAGGCGACATTCTTAGTTCTTCTAGGGAAACTGGGTGCAAAACTAAAGCCAATAGGCAGACTGTGGCCTTACGATTTAGAGCACTTTTACCAAGGAATGGGGAGATCTTGGTCCTGTTCTCTTCTTCTGAGGCAAAGACCCCTTAACATAAAATACAGAAACACAAACTAGAACCTGATGTGCCCATCCTTCTAGGTGACAATCTGCTAGACTGGAGCTATATTTCCTCTTGCACTCAGCGTTGTTGATTTGCACGGAGCTACAACCTTCCCTGAGGAGCAGTGCGGAGAACGCAGGCCTACAACTGTCCTAGCATGAGACTAGCTACAGTTCATGCTTCCAGGATACCTGTTGGACAGAACCACTCAGGGAGACTAAAAGGAAAAGACCATCTGTCCCAGAACTTGACCTTGCTGAAGGCTTGAGCAAGGATCTCTGCTGCTTGAACTGGCACCCTCCTGAGGGCGCTCAAAAGCAGAAATCTTTACCTAAGATGCTTTGAAAGAAGGAATGCTTATTAAGAGTAGAAAATTCCAAGTGTTAAGAAGTAGCTGAGCATGACATCTTTAATCTCTCTACGAATATTCTGCAATGCATAAAATATTTGTATTTATCTTACAGTGATACTAAACCACCATGCAATACTTTCAACTTTGACTTGACAACTACATCCATCTTTTTAGTTCTACCAATTAAAATCTCAGAGAAAATCTGAATAAGTTATTAAATATTTCCCCTGATAGATTTTGCCTCTTCTAGTCTTATAATTCTCCCTTTCGTAAGTCCTGTGCATTACAATTTTTTAGCACCGAGGACTATGGTCTATAGGTACACATTAATGAAATACTCTCATGTAATTAGAAGTCTTTGCATTTGTCTACTTTCTTGTGTGTCTGCATACATTGGACAGGATGTACTTCAAATAACAAACCAAAGAGAATCTTTAGCTACTATAACTAATTTTATGTTCTTAAAATGGCTTCATTTTAAGTAGGACTTAATAAAAAAGCAGGGTTTCCTAGTCTGTATTAGGAAATACGAAACATACACTGTCAATGTTATTTCAGAAGTAACCTCTGCAGACTCATGGTCATGGAGTGAATTACTTGCATATTACTAGAATTTTAAGGATTTTTAAGTCAATTAAAACCATAGTTAGCATTTGTATAGACTCATTGGCACCTTTATTACTACTATTATTTTGTAAAGAGTTTGTGTTTTCCAGAGTGGTCAGTTCTTAAATGTTAGCAGAAAAGAAAGAAAATTCCATTGAAAATGTCTACTTTGCCTCTTTCTAACTTCCAAATACATACTACACGCACACACAAATATATGTGTGTGTACATATATACACCCAAACATACCTTTTAGATACTGATGTAAGGCTGGGTAGTAAGTAACTACTTAAACTGATAGGGATATGTATGCCTATATACCTCAACTGCATACTAGAAATGCAGTTTTTTCTGCTAAAGAGGCAGATTGATCTGAAGACCAAGGAAGTGAGTACTGGTATCAGACTACTCCCATTCTGCTCAGGTGGACAAGGTGCCAACAGATGTGGGTGGGAGAAGAAAAGGAAGAGGGGGCTGCTGCTTTTTCATCTACAGTAGTCTATGTAATTGCCTTTGATGCTGTCTCAATTCTGCTGGGAGCTTTAGTGTGAATATATTCAGAAAAGAGTAAGCACCAAGATCTTTTTATGCCAATACTTTTTTTTCCAAGAAATCACACTTTGAAACCTATCCACAGGGTAGCTACAGCATACACATGAAAATATGAACAGATATACAATATAAATATATTCTTTGCTAAAACTTATCAGAAAGTCCAAGTAAATAATATTTTATAACTCCCATCTGCTAGGGCTACATTACTAGAAGACAAACGTGCATTATTCTGCCAAAGCAGTAAATAAATATGAAAACATGTATATACCTTCTTTTTCCACCGAGTCAACAACAGCATTGACAAGGTGTATTACAGTCACTACGGAAGCTTGTAAAAGGTATAAAAGGAGCAAATTAAAACAAACCTATAGTTAGTATCACTTTAAACAGCATACAGATATACAAAAAAACACTGTAAAATTGCAGTTCATTACTATTTTATAAAGCAAGATTATTGGTGTACATATACATTTACTCTCTATCTAGAAAGCAGTCGCATATAATACATAAAAATACATCTCTAAACCTGAATTTTATTCTTGATAAACATGGAAAAGTACTTGTAACTACTCCTGAAGCAAATTCTGCATGAGCACAAAGCTGCTTTAGTTGCGTTAGAATTTCTGAAATGTTGCCTAAACATACCATTTACATAATAGTTCATCTAGATAGCAATAAACTAGGCTTTTCTAAAGGCTTGTGTTGGGTGAATTAAGGAGTATTTCATGAGGCTTCCCCTTTTAGACTGCAAACTACGTTTTTTTCCCCCCCTCAATGGAAGACCAGGGGAAGAAATTTTCACTGAAATGAACTAGAATGCTAGAATATGAAAAATATCTACTGAAAACTTCTGTTGCTGACCTACTTAAGTTGTGTGAACAGTGGTATCACAGTAGGAACACCAAATTCAGGTTGTGACGTTCTTATTTAAGAACAACCGAAATGAATGTATTTTTTATGTCTTCCCTTTCCCAAGATATTTTTGGAAGGGAAAAGGATTTACTCTTATAGGGTAGGATGAGGTAAGCACATGCAACTTGTTTGCATGGCTCAGGGATTAAATTTCAAACTAATAAATTCAGAATCTACCAAAAAGGAGGGAAGGAACAATATCTATGATGCTACAGCTGTTTCTCTTAAAATGATGTATTAATGAGTAATCAATACATGACAAGAAATGTGAGTAAGAATGTATGAAATATATGGAATGGAGAGGAGGGGACAACAACATGTACTGCACAACACTTAATACCACAGGAAAAAAGTTGAAAGTTGAGATCAGGTCTACTGATAAAATGATGAATACTGTAACCATACCATTTTACTTTCACCAATCATTAACACAGATGTTTCTTTTCATGCTATTAAGAACAAATCACTACTTCATCGAGAAGCAGAATGTTCTTTATTCCTAAGCTAAAGGAATTTCAAATTCTTTTTACCATATAGAGACAAAAGCAGAAATTGGAATAAAGAGTCAAAACACCTTAACTTAGTGAATTAAGTTATAAGACAACTGTGGCTCTGTCCAATCAGTCTGAAATGTTTCTGAATACATAGATGCATTCATATCAACTGTAAAAGCATCTGTCATCACATTGGAAAAGTAAAAGACTTCCAGTTAATAATAATAAACCCCACAAATACGTATGCTGATTATATTTTGATGGACTGGAGTTGTGATCAAAATATTTATATTTTTTATTTTTATATTGGCTTTTTTCAATGTATGAAATTTTTTTATTAATTCATTTTAATCATGGTGAAAGCCAAATATACTGTTCTACTATAACAAAAGTCCTTTTTGTGCAGCCTCCTTCATTACTAAAGTAATCAAACTTACAAGCAGTCCCTTAAACTCTGCTCTCACTCAGAACTGATCTGATCCATATGGGAGCTGAGGTCGCAGCAAGAAAAAGAGAAGGAAACAAATGAAACTGTAACACCAGAAAGCTTTTTACTGAGAGCTGAACGTCAAAACGAAAGTTATATTTGTGCAGAGGCCATTTTTTTAAATTCACTGTATTCTTGTATGAGGTGATAACTAATGATTACCTAGAAGGGTTTCTCAAATTTGAACATGCTTTTAACACCTTTTAAACACAAGGCTCTGAACACCTTGTGCTGCATTTTCACTGTTAATATTCTAACAGCAGAATGATTATATATAATTTTAAAGTAAAGTAATTAACACAAGGTGTAAGATAGACAAAATACTTCTAAAAAATTAACGTATCTGGGTATTAACATAAGTAAAACCAGATATATATTAAATAAGCTATTATTTAATATATATTCGATATATGTAAGTCCTATTGATACTAAGCGATACAGATGCAAAGACAGAACAAAGGAATGTAAGCAGCAGTACAGAATGATTGTATTTTACATACCATTGTCATCACATGATTCAGACTGGAAGGAGCTGAGGGACTGGACCTCAGACATGCTTTCTCTAGCACTATAAGGATGGGAGTTCTTTTCATCCAGAGGCTTTTTTGAAAGGCAAGGGTCAAGATCTACTACTTTAGCTGAAAGAAAAAGTTTCAAATGAGACAATTAATAGATTCCAGATTAAAGAGTCAATAAAATTTAAGGCTGAGATCTACACATTTTTACAAAACTTAATAGAGCATGAAGCCTGATCAGACTCAAAACCCAGTAAAGTCATAATGCTTTTTGTACCCTAACAGGCATAGACAGAGACTCTGTACTCATATTAAAAATTGTACCAGCACACACCTTTAACAGAAAAGTAATAAAAATAAGAACATTTCTTACTGTCATAGTCAAAATCCCAGCTGGGTTTCTGTATTGAATCACTGTCTGAAGGAGAGTTGGAGGGAGGTGGAGGTGGCAAATTTGGTGCTACACTGCAAACAGCTACAGCTTTCCGGTGACCATGTACAGAATCTGGGTTAAAAGTACTAAACTCTGGGTGCTCAGGGATAGCAGACCCCTCAAAAGAATTCCTGTCAAGATTGTTCCGGGAGTCGCTTGGAATGCTTGGAGTGTACGAAATGGGACGAACAGGAACCTGTGGTGGGATGTCAGAATAGACGTTCTTATTCAATTTTGCATCAAAATAAGGTCTTTGCAAGAAAGCTGTTGTAGCTCCCAGTTGCTTGTCTTCAGGTTCTGGCTGGTGCTTCTTCTTTCTACTAATCACTTTGCGGCAAACAACAAAAATCACAACTAAAAAGAATATTCCTGCGATGAAAACAATAATCCCAATCACTTCGGCTAAGCTAATGTTCCAAGATGTTGAAACATATTTGTTAAGAACAACGTCTGTGCAGTGTTTTCCTCCAAATCCACGGCTACAATTGCAGTGATATGAACCATAAGTATTCTCACAAAGGGCACCATTAAGACACGGGTTTTCTATGCATTCATCGACATCAGTCAGGCACCTACCAGAAACAGAGCAGAGCAATGATGGTTAGTTTACATCAGTAGTCTTTGTTGCAGTCTCCTTGCTCTCAACTATTCTAGATATATTTAATATACAGTACTGTACACTACCAGGCAATTTGCTATTTTATCAACGTTCCAGATTTCAACCAGTTTGAACTGTTAACTGTTAAGTAATACTGTTAAAAATTCAATATATGTGGAACACTGCCTACCTTTCTCCACGAAAGCCTGCTTCACACTCACAAACAGGTCCATCCAAACTGTCAATACACTTGCCGCTGTTTTTACAAGGATTGTCTTTGCAATATGGACCCAGCTGGCACCTGCAAAGGCAAAAAAAAAAAAAAAAAAGAGGGGGGAGGGAAAAAGAGCATGAATGAACCATTACCTTACTGCAAGTGAGCATATAGTGTGGGATTCAGGGCTGTAACATAGGGGCTGGCATTAACTTCAACTAACTCCAGTGGGTTTCAAAGTCTGAGCTTTAAGAAGGAAACAGATTAAAAAGAAAACAGAAAAAGTGTTACATTTATAGCCTATTCTCTAAGGGGTTCATTGGTACAGTAAACCATACAAACATACCTTTGGCCTGTGTATTGTCCTCGGCACTGGCAGATAAAATCATCACTGACCGGGATGCAAGTACCACCATAAAGGCAGGGGTTGGAAGCACATGGGTTGACACTTACATCGCAGTGAGTTCCCATAAACAAAGGTGCACACTTGCAGTAGTAACCTGAAATCAAATACAGTCTTTTTGAAAGACACACATGGCTTTACTGGATTTAAGATAAAATCCTCCCTGCCCACCTATGGATTTAAGATAAAATCCTCCCTGTCCACCTACCTGTTTCAAGAAAGAGAGGATGGGAAGAAATAGAAATATTTTTATCGAAAGATGAAGGAAAGTCTAACAGTAAGGTTTTTCTTGAATATAACAACTTCCATTTCTCTCACAAAACTCAAGCTTGTCACAATGATTTCAGAATTTTTAAAGGGAGACTCTAAAATAGGCAGTTAAAAGGATGGACCTCAGGTGTTGACACAGAAGATTAAATCCCCACTTTGTCTGATGGACTTTTTCTACTTCATACCCCAAGGAGTTGAGTCTAGAACAGAGACAGACAGCCTTCCTACCTGCTCAACAACCAGCCTTCTACAACTCTCTGGGAAAGCAAGAATTAGTCACAAAGTTGTTTTGTCCTTCAAGGCAGGTAAGTGGAAAAGCAGTTTTGAAAACTAACAGCAGAAGAATATAGCACAGCTTACCTCCATTTGACAGTGCATTGCAGACACCTCCATTCTGACATGGGCTGCTTGAACAACCTTCTGTGGTAGTCAGTAAGCATCCAGGAGTCACATCTACAGATTCTTCCATGTGTGCGTAATTTCGTGGCTTACTGTTTAGGGGCAGCTCTTGTCCATTAAGTACAACAGAATCCATACAGCCTCTGAAACCATTGCTAACCTGAGGACTTTTACCATGTCTTGTACCTTGCTGCCGAATATGACCACCAAAAAACACATGATTATCTAGGTTTAGCGTCCTAAGTGTACCAGGAGCAGTACCAGATGCAGTATGCACCCTATCCAGAACAAGTCGTGCGTAATTTCCGTCCACTTCAAGAGATACTGAATGCCACTGGCCATCATTTATCTGAATGCTCTGAACGGAGACAATCCCAGGTCCGCTGCCACAATCAAATTTATATTGCAGCCTTCCATGGTGAATCTACAGAGGAAAGCCACAACATCAACAAATGGTCTGCACACTTAAAGAGTATAAAATATTGATGCCTGTAAAAGTTTATGTTTGCTGGAGAGACAGGATGATGGTGGCGTTCATAAAAGGCAGTTTAATAACATTGTATTCCAAACAGTCGCAGTGATTATGATTCATTCTATATGGTTCTTTTAATTAAAATGTATACTTTGTACATTTTTTCCTCTACTAAAGAAGTCACAAATGATCATCAAAAGATTACAATATTTCAAGACCTTTCATCTTGTGCCTTAAGGGACTTTTTCTGTATGGACTCAATGAGTATTATAAGAAAATAAATTTACAGTTGTTATTTAACATAGATAATTCGGGGCGGGGGGGGTTGTTTTATTTTTAAAATATTAAAGAAAACTAATTCCTTTTACACGTTAAAAAAAATTCTGTACAAGTTTGTCACCTGGATGTATAACACGCTCTACCTTGAAGGCAATTCTCAATTATAACAATTCTACAGAGATGTTATGATTCAATCTTTTAATTTGGCAGAAAAAATAGTAAGAAGGTGGTAAGAAGGAAAGTGGAGGAGATGATATGCACTAGGAGATTTTAATATACCTCTAAGATACTGTAGTCCGTTCCTCGAGCATACATAACAACTGCATGAGCAGAGTAAGTTCTAAGTCTCATTGTCAGCTTCATTTCCTCTTTGTTCTCATTTTCCATGAGACGGTATTTCACATAGCTGCTCCCAGTAAATGTCACAGCAGAGCCAGCTGATGCTTAGGAATACAGAAAAGCATAAAATGTGTTAACACAGGACTGGAATCAAATTTATATTTGGAAAGTAATATGGTTTTACGCAGAGATTTTGAGAGTTAATTTCTTACCAGGACACTGTCCAGCTTTGCTGTCTTGGCAAACACAGGTGTATTTTCCTTCCTTTGGATCTCCTAAACAGTCGGTACCTTCAGGGCATGGGTTTCCTTCACACACGCTATTCACCAGGGGGCATTTCCCTTCTGTAAAACGAAATACATTATGTCTCTTCTGTTGGTTGTAATGGTTTTTGTGAAAAGGGACGCTTAAGTACAGTAGCTGAAAGCAACCCAAATGATATTCCTAACTATCAGACAAGGAAGGGAAGTAACAGTTACGGGACATGACTGGCACAAACACAGACTAGACAAATGGCATACATAGTGGCTGATGTTCATAGTTATCTTGATTACTCAAACAATTCAATTGGTAAAATTTGGAAACTGGTGTTGTGGTTTAAGGTTTACCATTACTATCATACACCATAAAAACCAACATGTAGATATTAAACACGGACAGAGTGGGTTGGGGAGAGCAGGGGGAGAGTGTGTCTGTATTTGAGACAGAAAATGAACAGGCTTTAAATATTTACTTAAGATGTGCAAGTTCACCCAGCAACGTTAAGTCATGATTTTCAAAGGCAATGTTGTTTTCCTCAGAGCTAAAGACAAATTAATCTTCTGTTATACATCTGTATACTTATATGTATCTTAATGAATATTCATTTCCCAGTTCACCCTGTCATTCCCAGACAAGTTTGGAAGCTGTGTGGGCTATTCCTCTAAGCAGAAACCAGGAAATATTCAGGTACTTTGCAAGAACTTACCTTTGTGCATACAAGACTGAAAATGGCTGGCAATTTAGAACAGGCAACAAAAAAAGGAACTTCTTTCATAAAATGGAAAATGAAGATGTAACTATAAAAAAAAAATCCCCTCCCATAAGCTTATATTATGTAAACTCTTAAAATGAGGTAATGAGACAAGAAAGAATTACTCTTTACTCTGAATAAAATTAGGCAAATGTTGCAGTGAGGGTTATGGGACATTCTTAATCTTGTCCTGTAATACAGATTTTCCCCTGTGGATTATGGCTGTTCAAAACCAGAACAATCTTTTCAAGGATACAGTTTTTCTCACTGCTTTTCTTACCTTTACAAAGACAAACTGCTGTTCTGTGATGACGGGGAGTGACAAAACTCAATCTGGCTGTGCTGTGGGTTGACATGATGTTCTCATCCACTGTTACTTTTTCTTCACAAAATTTCAAAGGACAATCTAGGCCTGCGCAAAGCTTATGGAAAACATCAATTATCCGGACACCTAAAATCTCCTCTAGGTCAGGCACAGAAGAGTTTATCTTGTGGAGCAAAATTCTCATTGGGTGCTGAGAGCTAGCAGACTTTTCAATATTCAGGAGGACATCAAGATTTGAAGGAGGATCAGAAGGCTGCAAACTAACAATCTGGATGTCATTTCTCCTCACGCCCAAGATGTTTCTTAATGCTCTCTGGAAATTGCGCCAGTAATCACCGATGAATTCTTCAGGGGCAAGGTTTGCAAAGCATATTGCAATGCTGTGATTTAGTAAATCTTGTGTGATTTGTCTGATGTGTACAGTAATATCAGCTGCAGTTGTAAATTTTCCATCTGTAACAGTGACATTTAGGAGGTACTGTCCTACGTCTAACCTTTTATGTGCTATTAGTTTGCCACCAGTACTGGAAACAGAGAACAAGGATTCCATTTTGGGGTCCAGACTATATGTCAAAGTATCATAAACATCTTGATCAGTTGCATGAATTTTTCCAATGACACCACCTGAATATTCTTCCCCAAAGGCTGTGATAAAGATTTCCAGAGGCAGAATTGCTGGAGAATAAATGCTTTCCTCAATAACTCTAATGTCAATGTAAGTCAAAGATGACAACGGTGGTTTTCCATTATCTGCCACCTAAAGGAAGATGAGGATAGAGTTAAGATTTTTGCTTTATCTCAAATTCTACCGTAGATATTTGTACTGTGTACAGTAGAGTTGTATTTTTCTACAAAAAAAGAAGTTCCTACAGGAAAGTGCTTTATGTAAATTTCATAACACAGGTCCTGACATAAGGTTATATAAGCAGGCACATGAAAACATGTTTTCAATTCTTCCAAGATTAATAGGCTACAGTGTTCTTAATACCTGGAAATGCCAGGAAGCTACTAACACTTCTAGCAAATACAGAGGAAATGCACAGTAGCTGATTTCAGACAGCAGATGGTGCTTGAAGCTTTTTTATTTCAAGCATGGAAACACATTACAAACTTGAAATGAGTCATGCACTAGAAATTTACAACATGCTTCACCACAGTTATTAGGAGATGGTCTTGAAGACAATCTAAATGCAGTATGCCAAACAGTACTTCAAAAGGAAAACAATACATGTAGGAAGTTGCAATTAATTATGTCATCTTTCATGATATGTGATCACGGAGAGAGAAAAAAACAACCCTCTAGTGCTATTTGCTTCAGACAATTAAAGTAATTATCTTTAGCAGAATTAGCCTAATTCAATTTTAAAGCCTTTTTAAACATCACGTCCCCTGTCCTCCACCCCTTTTTGACAAAAGCAGACACTGTTGTTGTATGAAGAGGGGACAAAAAAAACAAGTAAAGTGAGAAAAGAGCATTCCCTTGGGTTCACTTTCTTTCTATTTCTCAGTTCTTTTTTCCCCATCTACCTTTTTCCCAGAGCTCCTTCCCAGAGCTCTTTCCCAGTTACTGAAAGTGAGACTAAAGAAATGGGCAAAGAAGAACTGGAGAGATGTAAAGGGACAGAGGGGATACACAGGACGCAAAAGGTAGAAGATATCCTGCATTGTTCAAAGGATTTTACAATAATTTTACAATGACTACAAGTAGTTGGCACACTTTGAAGATCTATGCAGAGAAGCTCCTTTTGATTTTTCATACAAATTTAAGCAAAAGAGGAAAAACTCCAGGCACAAGATTATCTGTGGATGTGCACATAATCGTAGCATTTTTAAAAGGTAATGCATGTCTCATAGAACTACATGTCTTCATCCCTTAACTCCAAAAGACAGGCATGGCTAGAAACTTGCCCTCTAGTTACCCAAACATAAATAGCGAGAGAGAGAGAGAGAGAACGCTCAAGTTGGCAAAGTTTTGTTTGCCTAGATTTCTGCCTGGAAACAAGGCAGGCAGTTTAGCTACAGGAGAAATGCCCAAGGGAAACAAGAAAGGGCTTAAAACAAACAGGCAAGCAAAATTATAACAAATGGACAGCAAGTAGGAAAGAAGAACCCCAGGAGAAATGATTTTTCAATAGTGCAGTTATTTAAAAATCGGCTGTGGTTTTAAACTAAAGACTTCAGAGTGTGGCACAAAGGACTGTATGACTCATAGCTGAAGATTTCACACACTAATGCTGTGAGACATTTGTTAAAGGATAATCTATTTCCTTTGGAGAGAGGGAAAGCAAATGTGAGTGGCATGCACATGTAGGTGGCTGCTGGGAAAAAAATCCTTATTTGTATTAAAACCACAAAGGTAAAGTAAAAGAAAGGCTCATGTTAAGTAAAGTTTTTTGGTGGTAGTGGGTGCATGGGGTGTGTATGGGAGGGGTTGTTTGTAGGTTTTTGGTGGTTTTTTTAAATTTTTTTTGTTTTTTTCCCAGTTAAATTATGCCTGTAACATAAGACGACCTCTGCCTCAGCAATCCATTCAGAAAGCAACTAAGGTGAAAGCTGTCAATACTGAAAAGCACACCAGTGAAGGTCAGTTAAAAAATGAAAACGAGTATCAAGAGATCACACGCAGCCATTAACTTGTGAGCTGCAAGGTGAAAGTGCAGAAATTAAAGATAGTGCAAACTTGAGAAGATGCCTTCCTACAGCCTTTGAAAAAATCTTTCTTTTAAATGAATAGGGGAAGAATATTTTTCCACAAAAGTCAGGTATCTGTTTTTGTGTGTATCATTGGAACTGAAGTCTTGTGATATAGAAATGCTAGTTTTAGTCTTAGATGCCTTCATACTCATGTATAGTGACTCACTAAGGAGAAGATAATAGCAAATTATAGCACTGTGTCTATTTAAAAAAAGCTATCATAGTATAAGATGACAAATGGCAATTAAAAGACAGTGACGCATTTCCAGAATCCAGGCAGGGAACTTGTAAATCAAGGGATTATACAGGTCCAAAATACTGAGATTGGGCAGTATAGCACACAAAAAAATGCACATTAGTATAGTCTGCTTTAATGATTTACAATCTCTGAGAAGCCTTTGTTCTAAATGAGTACATTTGTTTTAAGACATTTGTTTAGCTACTGGATGCCATTAAAATAGCCCTTATTCATTCCCTAGAAAAAAGGCACTTTTCAAGTGCTGTGCTAAAGAGAAGATAGCTGAAGCACTGACAGGCTGTTTACAAGCATCCTACAGTCTAGGAAGTGGCTTGGAAATGAAAGAATTGCATGATTCCACCCAGAGGAAGGTGTTAGATAGGTGCCTCATACTTAAGAAAAGGTAGGCACATTAGCAAGGGCGAAAGGTGCAGCTAAATCATGAAATGTGACAAACGACCCTGTAACAGTCTACATAGAACAGACATAATTGTCTGTGTGTGCATTCATAAGAATATGTTTTAGAAGCAAAATAAATAGAAATTAGTTACTGCTTAGAGAAAATATAAAATAAAACATATGAATCTTGTATGACACTGATTTTACATACAGGAAAAACATTGCTGGTTCCTCCTTCCTAAAAAAAAAAAAAGTGACTTCGGGGAATCAGTATAGAACTTAGAAAGCCTATTAGGAAAGTGTGACAAAGTCCAGCTCTACTGCTGTTTCGGACTCATGCAGCCCAGGAATGCCAACAGAGCCATCGCTTAGGTACCTTGAAGGCTAATCTGTCCCACCACTAATTAGCAGATCATTATTGAGAAAAAAATGGCTAACAAAGGAATGATATACCTCCCTGCCCCCTTTTTAATCTCAATTCTTAAACCCTAAACTAAACTACATTTAAATGGAATCTTTATGCTGGTTCTTATACTGATGGCTCCCAATAACATGTTTTAGTGACTACTCAACCAGCAAACGACAGTACCTGTGGGAATTTTTTTTTTCCTTCCCCAAAGAAAAGAGATAGACTTTGTGTAAACACGTCACGATTACTATCCCAATGTGGACAAAATTCAGTATATACTGACACAGACAGTACTGCTCTAAAACTCTGGAAGTGCATGTTTACTCAGAAATTGTCTGCAATATTATGTATGAGAATAATTTGGAGATTGAAACAAATTCCTCATGTAAAGGTAAGAATTTTTCTTAAAACACGAATCTGGAAATGAAGTTTAAGAATTAAGGCCAGCTATTTTTAGCCTACCAATTTTAAGTCCCCTGTTCACAGCTGCTTAATTTATAACTGAATTAAAAAGGACTGGATAAGATTAAAAAAATTGGTTTGAACTTTTCTTACATTAGGTTACAAAAAAGTATTTTAGAGAACTTATCTATGTTAACGTAACCTGGATTTTTGGACGTGGTCTGGTCTTTTTGCACAACAATGGCAAATATAGGCATATATTATAGCATTTCAGGGTCATTTTTGATTTTTATGCCGTGTATTCCACTGCAAGATGCTGAGATCTCCAAGTACTGTGCTGCAAGTTTCAACACTATGACAAAGGTCCACTCACCTGGTTTTCCAAACTTAACAAAAGATGTTTTCAATTGCCATTGGAAAAAGAATGTGGCACTACAGAAAAATATTTCAGTACTGCCATGATGTGCAACCTGCAACATCCCTGTTTCCATCGTATCAGTGTAGTCCAGCTCACAGCTTCAAGGGTCAAAGCGATAGTAGCAAGAGGAAGTCTGCAGCCAATAGTAGGTGGCTCAAGGGACCTGTGCCCTGCTGGCTTTTCCAGCATCCCTCAGGAAAGGCAAAGGGCTTATCAAGACCACTCACCCAGTTAACATTTCACTTACACCTTACCCTTACTGTGAGTTTAATTAAGCTTACTGTTACACCTGTGTAGATTTCCATTTAAACCAACAGACTTTGTCTCTGAAGATGTTACCTCAAGGGACATGCCTCAAATGACTGCTTGGCACATCAGGGTCTTGTAACAGAAAGACAAGGAGTAGGCAGGAAAAAGTGGTGGACTGGACATGAGTGGGAGAAGTTAAGTAAATACTAATAACACAAGACAGCTAGAGGTAGCGCATCCTACCTTAACATGAAGTAAATAGTGATCTCTCACTTTGCGATTCAGTGCAGCAGTTGTTGTCAGTACTCCCTGCTGGTTAATCTGAAAAGTGTTCTCTTCATTTCCGCTCAGGATGGTGAAAAGAAAAGGAGGGCCATTGTGAGAAGAATCCTTGTCTGTCACCACTAGCTGTAGCACACTAAATCCAATAGGCTTATTTTCCTATAAATGCATAATACAGTTAGATTGGTTTTGTTATAATTGAGGATACAGCCTGACGTTGATTTCTTTTTCACAACAGAAAAAAAAAAAAAATCAAATTACTGTCAAACCAGTTAATCAGTATAAGAGAAATCAGAATGACAATATTGTTTAAGGAAAAATACTACCCTCTGAGAATAACAATGAAAACAGTAAAAGGAGAAAGGTAGAATATTTTTAAACTTTGTTTTTTTAAACTCTGTCTTAATTTTAAAAGTAGCTAAGCCTTGAAACTTTACATTTTCCACTTTTGGTCTGAATTAAGATTACTGTAGATTAATTACCAAGTCATCAAAGATTTCAAATTTAGCTAAAACACCTGTTAAGAATAATCCAATGCCTTTGTTGGGAGGACTAGAAAAAAACCCGCCACACTCCTCCATCTGACCCCTTGTGTCCCTAATTAGTGTTCTGACTACAGTTGTGGCTGCTACAGCCACAGTCCAGTTAAAATATGAAATCCAGGTTTTAAAATTTGCATCATAAAATCCCTTCAAGTTCGCATCATGTGGATGCCTGAGGTTTCACAGACACTTCACACACTTTGTTTTATCATGTATCTGATACACACACACAACCTTATCTAACACTTGTAACACCTCTCCCAGAATATTCGTGCTATACTGTATTGACCAGGTTTTTTTATATATCTACACATATTTTAAATGCAAAAAAAAAGTAGAAGTGTTATTGTGAAGTACAACAACAAGACAATGCTATCCTTTCACAGTTGCAAAAACTCCTAGTAACAAGCATACTCTTTGTTCTTGAGAGAGTAAGTCCAGTTAATTATCAGATATTGCAGCTGAAGCTTTTTTCCCCCCTTCAGCAAAACAGACAAGGACCATAATTTTAAAATACAAATATTTACATTTGGACATCTAAAATAATTTGATTTTCATAATAGCTAAGCACATTTCCAACTGTGTCCAAATACGTCCATCTCCAATACATCAGGAAATGCACACCAGCATTCTTGGACAACTCCAGCTTTTTCTCTGCTACCCTTATACTGGTACAGGCTGATATGAATGAACTATAAAACACGAGGTCTTCCTTTTTAATTGAGTAAGGGAAACATTACAGACATTGGCTATATAGTCTACAGTTTTAGAGGATACATTAATTAACATTCACTTCAAGGAAGATTGTAATTGGGGAACGCAAAATACCTTTGACAGCACACAAACATACAAGTCTGTTGTTCTTAAAAAAAAAAAAAAAAGTAAGATCCAGGACATCTTACTTGCATACTCTGTATATATTGGGTAGAGATGAATCACTTTGTTCTCTTTCAGAAAGCTACCTTTACAAATCATGTACACAGTCTCAAAATAGAAGTGGTATGTTAGGATGGCACAGTGCACCAGATAACATTGCCTGATCCCCACTTATCTATTATACAAGGCCAGGCACCAGCAACAGCAAAAGGACCCAAGAGATTGAGCTCACTTACTTTACTAGTATAAAGGTCTTAATGCAATTCCTTTGTTCCCTTCCATTTATTCTCTATTGGATTCAGGAAGACAAGAAGTACAGACGCTGCCTCTGCTATCTTTGCTTTAGCAGAGAGTTTTCTGAATCAGGCAAGTACATACCAGCCATTTGAGAATCTGGCCCACTACTACCATCCTAAGGTGCAAAATTAGTCAAAGGATTGGTATGTAGCAATATGAAATACTAGTCCTGTTTTAACTGCTTCTGATCCCAGAGGAGGCCAATAGGAATTAAGTCTTGACTTATGTGACAGTGCACAACACTTGCTTCACAGTAATAGGTACCTAAAGTATCTTTTTCTAAGCAGTAACTCTAAGATTAAAAAGAAATAGTAAAATTATTATGTATTTTAACCTACCTGTATGATGCTAAGAATGTTATAAACATAAATGCAATGTATAATATATATATACATGTACACACACAAAGTACATGAAAAAAGAACATGCTCAACTTGCAATGTAAGTTTATAAATAGACTGCACAATATGAATCTTGTAACCCTTAACACTTACTCAGGTAAGCAGTCTCACTGACAACCTTAAATAATTAAAATTACAGAAAAATAAAATTGAAGCATTAGGTTTATCATATCTTGCAGAATTTTTCAAGTCACAAATTAACACTCCAATAATATTGATTTGACTACTTCACTATCTGTATTTACCTGGATGATAACACTATAGTTTCCTTTTGAGAATACTGGAGGATTGTCATTTACATCAGAAACATCAATATTAACTGTGGTTGTGTTAAGTCTAGGTGGGTTTCCATTATCTGAAGCTTGAACTGTCAAGGTATATCCTGAAATCTAAGAAATAATAAAAAAAAATTCAAACATTCACTAAGGAGCAATAAGCAGCAAACTCAGCTTTTGTTTTAAGGAAGAAATATTTTAGTGCAAAGCCCCAGTAAAGCTTGCCTTCATATATTTAATCCTTTCTCTTCCTCCCTGCCCCCAAAAAGCACTGACATAAATAAATGCTTTCACTTTATTACAGCTACATTAATTTTGGAACATGAAATGGTAATTTACAAATATAATTTAAAAAAATGGTGGTCATCAATTAAGTATAGCTAAATTAATCCCAACTGCTCAAAAAGCGTCAAAAACTTACCTTTTCTCTGTCTAGAAGTTTAGTCACTTTTATTTCACCCCTGGTAGGGTCAATTGTAAAAGGATTTCCCTGATTGCCATCTATAATTGTGTAGTGAATGCGGTTGTTTGAAGGTCCATCGGCATCATCTGCCATAACCTAAGGGACATTACAGTCTCATTTAAAACAGGTCGAAATAGACTCTATCACCTTTCAGATAAACTCATCCTGAAGATGAGCACAGCTATTTTGGTCTAACACATTTCATAGTTCTCAGGAGAAATGTCGTCCAAATAGAACATACCAACATCACTTAATTTCCTGAATTTCTTCTGAAAATTAAGTGATGTTCTCATGAGGAGAACACAAATATAATCACAAAATATCATCTACTTTCCCATAGCATCAAGTCCCTGGTTCTGAAACTTTGTCAAAATAATTTTTCAGTTCACTCAGTGGTAAACTTATCTATTCATTTATGTCCACCTTCAAATCAATATTTATTCCTTCAAGACTGAAAGCATGATTGTCATGAGAGAGTATTTCAAAGGAAAAAAAAACAACAATACGTACTGTAATGACTGATTGTTCAAGCATAGCATCTTCACTGATTACTGCAGTGTAAGTGTCTTGGCTAAACACTGGAGTATTGTCATTGATATCTGTTACATTAATATTCACTGTTACAACATCACTTAATGAAGGTGTGCCTCCATCTGTGGCTTCCACTGTCAAGTAGTACTCATGAGAACTTTCATAATCCAAGCTCTCAATGATAAAAATGGCTCCTAGGGAAGAAAAAAAAAAAAAACAAAAACCAAAAACAACACCAAACACAACCTCACACAAACTCTGCTATTACTGTAGTATTATATATTGCAACTTTTGATTTTGGTCTGACAAATACTCAGCTTCTTCAGGGTTTGATTTTTCACTGTAAAGCTAGAGCTACACAGTGAAATGATCAGGCTTTACACATAAAAGTAAAAAGGTGAGAACTTCCTGCCTTTACCACAAAAGACTTGCACTTTAAAACCACCAGGCTCACATTTTGTAATGAAAAAAAATGAAGAAAAATAAAATAAATGTGTTTAGAAAAATGTCCTTTTCTTAATTTTCAATTAAAATTAACAAAAAATATGAAATGACCTTTAACTTGACTTTCCTTGCAACCAGCATTAATGTCAGGCATGGAGTATGCAGAGGTAGTAAGAGAAGTGTCTGACCATGAATTCTGATTGATAGAAATATCTGAGTTAAAGTGTGAGTTTTTAACTGACTAGTTAAGATAGTGCAGTCCCTAACACACATGCTGATTTGCTGCTGGAAGAGTGTTTTCCTGGAACCTTTTTCCTCCTTTTAAATATGTGAAGAAGAAAAACTGGCAAAGTACTTCTATATCATAGTACCAGCATGCACACTGGAAAAAGCAGCTGGAAGAATTATAGTTTCAATTACACTGGTATAATTAACTACTATTAACTTTTGGGTAGAAATCTTATTTAAAAAACCCAAACTTTACCAGAATAACTCTAGAAAAAGAACTATGTAAGAAAACAAAACTAGAATTGAGGTGTATATTGATTTTTAACAAAGAATTGTCATTAATAGGGAAAAACTCTCCACAGAACCCAAATGCTTCCTGAGACTAAATCTGACTAACATGCAAGCCTAAAATCTCCACTGTCATGCTGTACATATGACTGAACAGAATATTCCAACCTCTCTTTAATGCCATATCAAACTCCTCTAGGATTACGGTCTTTGTGGACCAATGACTAGTCTTGCCAATCAACTTAATTTCTGATCTTTGTTTTACCAAGTCTGGCCACTTATTCTGGTTATATAGCTTTTGTGAAAAGACTATTATGCTCCTATCATTACAGATCTATGCCTTTCCACCCCCTCTGCCCCCAGGGTGGGGAATATTCCAGCTAGGAAACCCTTACTCTTGCCAGCTAAATGAATCTAACCCAAATAACAGTAAATAGCAGCAACAAATAAAGTTCCTATTCTACATTCTACTGCAGTCCTCTAGTAAGCATGCTGGCAAAATGGGTCAACAGACAGTAGCACTGGCTTTACAGCCAGGATGATGCACACAGATTATACATAACCTATTTGGTTGAATTACTGTAGAACACAGTATGGCACTGTGCTTGGTTAGCCTAAAGTATATTTCAGTTGTAATCTGTTACCTGTTGTTGAATCGATGCTGAATTTTCCGTGTTCATTCCCACTGACTATTGCATATGTGATTTCAGCATTGGCTTCAATGTCCCTGCTTGCAGCATAGATCTGGAGAACTTCAGTTCCAACCAAAATGTCCTCTGATACACTTGCACTATACTCCCTGTGCTCAAATACAGGTGGATTATCATTTATATCCAAAACAGAAACTATAAGACTACTTGTTGAAGACAGTCTTCTAGGTAAACCTTCATCTGTAGCCTTCAAAGTTAGAGTGTAAACAGCTTGTAATTCCCGATCCAAAGGCTTCTCTAAACGAATGATTCCAGAGAATTCATCAATAGAGAACTGGCCCTCTGCAGAGTCCACCAGTGAATAATGGATTTTACGGTTCATCCCTGCATTTTGAAAACAATTGCAGAGTATGAAGCAGTCGTTAAAATACACCAACATAATAACAGATCTGATAGCTATAGAAATAAAACATGCATGCTAAATATTATCATTCATGTTAAAGTAAATTTCAGCAAGAGTTAGAGGCTCTTGTGGAGGGCAGAATGATTTCCAAAAAGATGTAATCTGATTTAAAAAATTAAGCTAACACTTCATTGCACCACTTTTCTGCCACACAAAAAACACGAAGCATGGTTCTGCTTCAGTCACAGTACTAGTTAATATGAAATGATTAGTAATATAAATCTAATTATAACTTCAGAACAACAGCATCTGCTTAGCAGGCTTATAAATAATACTAGAGGATATGGGAGAGTTAGGCTGCATCAAATAACTAGACTCATTACCAGTAAGTTTCTTTAAGAACCATGTCCCAAAATTAACAGGAACATAATTTCTGGCAACCTTTCTGTATAAAATAAACAAACAAAAAACCCATAAGTTTTTGGGCCAAGTATTTTCCTCCTCCTGAGCCTCAAAGACTAGTGAAGTGTGAAAACATCTGTCTGTTACCTTCCAATTCAGCAACCTAGCTTTATCACAGTACAAAGCAGGTTGGTTGTTTCACGAGACTGAGGCAACTATTAATTAATACTACTTGATTAATAAACTGATGATATATGGAAATCACACACTTTTAAAAGACCTTATGCTGTTGTATTCCTTACAACAAAGCCTAAGTACAAACTCTTTCTAATGTAATTTTCAGTTCATGTTCACTTAAATACTTGTAACTAAACAGTGAAGATAGAGACAGCAAAAACCTTAACATGGTAGCATATACAGAAAAATACAATCAACCAGGGTTCTCTTTATGGTATGATCATCGATGGCTAGCCTGAGAAGCACACATTCAAAAATCTATGAATGCACATTTACATGAACAGACATGACTTGATATTCCTTTTACTTACACCAGGAGTAAAAGGATGGACCTAACCCATCATAACATTAATAGCTTATCACACTAAAAATATCCTACGTTTTGTCTCTCTCCCCCATCTTCTTTTTTGCAGAGACACAAAAGGGATGTCTTCCAAACTACTCACACATGGAAGTCAGGTGTTACATGATTTAGTAGACCTAAATATATCTTTCAGGAGTCTAATCCTGAGTGGTATTGAACATCTGTCAGTTCTACTGAAAGACTTAACACCTCTCAGGATAAGACTAAATAAACATTACTGTAACTTTGAGACCATGACAAAAGTATCAGTCAAAGAATGCATACCCGCATCTGCATCTGTTGCCTGCACTCTTGTCAAAAGGGTTTTAGGCTCTGTGTTTTCAAATACTGTAATAGAGTAAGGATCAGCTGTAAACTCTGGGGCATTATCATTCACATCTTCCAGAGTCAGAATAATATTAGCTTGGCAGAATCTTCCTCCTCCATCTGTGGCTTTCACTAGAAGATAATAAAGGGCTTGCTGCTCACGATCAAGTGGCATTAATGTTTTCAGTTCACCTATAAACGGAATAACATACGTAAGTTGATGCGAGTTGCAAGACTTAAGTATCCCTAACACATTTTCCTCTAAAATCTTTGTACTCAGAAAAACTAAACAGCAATTTTCTTTTTGACGGTAATTTCATCAGTGGCTAAGTCAACAGCTGTACTGCACTAATGAGTTCCACTTTGGGCAAAGCATGTCAGTGGCCTGCCTTTTCAGCTTTAAAAGATTAAATACTAAAATCCTCTGCCTTTTTTTCCAAATGCCTCTGCAACAGAAACTAGCTGAAGTAAAACTACCTGACAGTGCAGAGAGAGAATGTGTATACATGCACAAATCCATGTGTTTTTGTGTAAAGAAAATTAAAATATTAGAACTCTGGCTTTAACAAAATGCAAGGTAAAATCCACATATGGTTTTCCTGGGCTATTTAGTTGTGTTTGTTCCATAGCTATTGAGCTGACTCTCCTCTTGTAACATTCAATGAATAAACAGAGCTATTCACACTATCAAATATAACTTGCTGCTACAAGTCTAACACATACTTTCTTTCCAACGTGACAGAAAACACGATGACAGGCACAATGTGTAGCCATTGTCTCCTTTTAACCAATTCAAAAAAGTATTCTGAAATATTGTTTATGAGTATTCTATCCCCACCAATTCTGAATTTATGTAATGACATGCTAGCACAGCACACAGGTGACATTCAAAGTAAAAAAAATAACCCATGAAATAGGATCCTTCTCATCTATTTTGCCACTGAAGTATTCTAATCTCCTTCTCCATATTTCCACTATATCTTTGTATTTATCTCATTTAAATTCTTCTATATTATTTACTACTCCCTTCCTACTGCTTGTCTACTGCAGCCTGCAGAAGCACAGAATTTTGGCATTAGCTTTGACCTATATTATAATCCAGAAGACATGAATGCCATGAAAACCAAAGTCAGGCAAGTTAAAAGTTAATCTCATTTATATAATGCTTCCAATAAAACTGGAGGCACTTTTGGTGTTTAGTATGGAAAGAAAATTTGTTGCTCCATCTAACCTCATCCCATTTAATATGCCAACCCAAATGATGGCAAAGAGAATCTGAATGAAGATATTTTCAGTTATAAACCATTATTGCTACCACTACAATGAACATAAAAAGTACAAAATTTATAGCATACTTTTACTCAAGTCACTTCAGCATGGAAGTTTCTGGCTTCAGGGCAATTACCCTATTTACTCTTTAGTTCCTCGTATATTAAAATACTTGTCTTTTCCCTGACTTCTAATCAATATATTATTAGTATTTGTCTAATAGAAACTCACATTTTAAACAGTTATATAATAAACTAACCCTTAATGGAAAGCTTAAAGTACTGATGTTTATGTATGTCTTAATGTAATAGTAAAACATTTTATAAAATGAGGTGATGATTGGAATTTTGTAGAGTGTATAAAGTATTATTACCTGTGTCTGGAGTGAGTCTGAATTTTTCTGCTCCTGTGCCATGCAGTGTATAAGTAATTTCTGCATTGGAACGAATATCTGCGTCTGTAGCAGATACCTGCATTATCAGTTTGCCAGGAAGGGCATCCTCAGGAACAGAATCAGTGTATAAAGCCTGCAAGATTTTAAAGTTACATTGAAAGACTAAACATATGAAGTAAGTAGAGCTTGGAAAGGGGAGGGGAAGAAGGAATGACAGATAAGATAATATCCTGTTTGAATGTTTGGTAACATATGAAGTGAACCAGACAATGAAATACCTGAAAATGAAAAGAACTTATGATTTTCTAATTTATTAGATTATTCAGAAAGGTAATTAATACTGCAACCATAGAGACTCGAGTATCACTGCATAGCTAAGAACTCTAAACACTTGCAACTGATTAACTGATAATTAAATGCATTCCCAAAATAGGAGTTATAAATTTTTCATAATTTCATTTTTTCATCTTTTGGTAAATCATCTTCGCTAGGTCTGACTCAATCTAGAAGAAATAGATACCTGCCTTATTTGTAATGGCATGAAATGAAAGCTTCCAGTTTAAATAAAAACTAAGAAAAAAACCACTCAGAATTTAAAGGCACTAAGCACTCTTACAGCTCATCCATGTCAGGGATGTGCATTAAATTAGAAGGACTGAGCCTTATAACACCAATATTAACAACGAAAAAAAGCTAAAAACACTGACCTACCAGTCTGTATATAACTGCAATCATTTATATAGAAGTAATCAACATAAACGTCGACTAAGAAAAAGAATCAAATGCTCACTGTATACTTGATCCTTCCCAGAACAAAAAAAAGATTTCCACCTGGTAACATCAAATCTGTGTTTAACAAGATGGCTATGAAAAGCCCAAATGTGCTAAAGTGAAAAAAACAAAAAGCTGACTATGAAAACCCAGGGCTTTCTCGTAAGGCAATTATACATCTTGCAGGGTCCACCTTTCTGGGTTTTTTTCCATTCTTTACTTTTCACGTCCATTTTTGCAGACTATCAAATCTGGTAAGGCAGATAGCTTTGTAACAAGAAAATGCTTATGGATTACAGATTTTTGGTGCTGTTGAGTGCAACTTCAGGATAATATTCCAGTCTTTTCAACTCTTTTTATCACAGGAAATGCACAAATACATCAACCAAGTGATGGTATACAGCCTTCTTTGAGACTTTGCTTCCTTCAGAAAACAGAGCATATGAACTATCGTGGCTGCAGCTTAAAACAATTCCTTTTGGAAAAGTATGCATTAACACAGGAGAAATGTACTCCAATTCTCCTTATACTCTTCAAATACCCATCAAGTGTTAAAATTACATCAATGAATTGTCTTTGGGTTTTTATTTAAGAAACCTGTCCATGAAATAACTTTTCTTTGAAAGCATTCTATCTTAATAGTCCAAATTTCTGTAACCAACATAAAAGGAATACCTATTTGTCAGTCTCCTGAGAAGCAATTTCAAAGAAAATTTAGATTTTATGTATGGAAGCAGCTGGACACAGAAGATACAAGATTGTGCCTACCTTTTCGCAAACAGGGCTATTATCATTAGCATCAAGGACTTTAACCTCTACCACAGCTTTAGTTGCAAAGGTCCCATCAGTAGCTGTAATATTTAGAAGGTAATTATCCTTTTCTTCCCTGTCCAGAGGCTTTTTGACATAGACCTTCCATTCATTCTGTATATTTTCAATAGCAAACTGTCCCAAGGGATCACCTCCTGAAATATGAAAAGAAACATTTAATTAAAGAGAGAGATTGCTACTATTCTTCTATCAACATTAAGTTATAGCTAGAAAGAAAAAAATGTAAATGCAAATAAGCAGCCACTCTCTGTGGCTTTATAGGGAAATAGCTTCATTTTCCAGGTAGAAGTAGTCAGTAGATGCTCATACAACAAATTTAACTGCAGCCCACAGAATCTATAAAAATCCATGTAGAAATTCATGTAGCATTATAGATAACATCATATCAAGACATAAGCTAAATAACAAAACCAATAAAATACTCCATTGGAAATTAATCATCTATTATTTTGTGAAATTTCTGTCGTTTGTTCTTTAACTACATCACTAATTTAAGTGTAAGTATATTTTTTAAATAAAATCTGATATATAAGTAAACTACAAAACACATGAAGCCTTTAAGCAAGGCACACATGAAATGGAAAGCCAAAGATCTGCTTTCTAAAACTCGTTTTTTTCCTCTTAAGTTTTTAATATTCATATTAAGACACACACATTCTTTCTCTGCAGCTCTATGGTTTCAAATACTTTTCAATAATTTGAAAGATTAAGTTATATCTCACATCATTCCAGGACCACTCAAAATGATTATTCTGACATTACTCAAAAAGATTTACCTGTAATGTAATAAAAGACTTGTCTATTGGCTTCTTCTGTATCAGCATCAGTTGTACTCAAGATGGCAATTACCCCACCAGGAGGATCATCCTCACTGACTGTTCCTTTATATACCTCTGCAGTAAAGCGTGGAGGATTGTCATTCACATCTGTAACAGTAACTTCAACCACAGCCACAGAAGACAGTTGAATTTTTTCACCCCGATCAGATGCAACCACTGTGATTGTGTATTTGTCTCGTTTCTCATGATCGAGTTCTTTGAGAGTGGTAATCCAGCCAGTTTCCATATTTATGGCAAAAGACTCTATAATGTCTAGCTCTTGAGAAGGATCCAAGCTGTAAGTAACCTGCCCATTGAGTCCTGAATCTAAGTCATTTCCTTTAACCTGGATGACTCTTGTTCCAGCTGGCATGTTTTCTACGATGAATGCTTCATATGGATTGGACTCCAAAACTGGTTTGTTATCATTTGCATCTTTTACCTGAATGCTTACCTCTACTGAGGAAACAACATTATAATCTTCATTTGCATACTGTGCTCGAACTGAGAACTGGTACCATTTAGTTGTTTCATGATCAAGATTCTTCTCAAGTTTCAACTCTCCAGTCTGTCGGTCAATCACAAAAAAATCATCTCTGTTGCTTTCAGGAGTGTTCCCTTTAATCAGACTATATACTAAAGTCTGATTATGCTCTGCTTTGATAACATCTATCTCAGTCCCAATTGGAATGTCCTCAGAAACTGTGTAAGAATAAAATGGCTCTGAAAATTTTGGAAGAGGCACTTCTGTTGGGAGTATTCTAGCATAGACAGGAACAACTGACTCTTTTTTGGGGGATCCACCATCCACTGCTCTAACAAAGAAGGTCAGAAACTCATTTTCTAAACCAATTAAGCTTTCTTTTGTAGTAATTATGCCAGACAATGAATCAATTTCTAAATTCTCTTTAACGTTTTCAGACTCTGCTTCAATAGCATATGTGATGTCTGCATTTGTACCCTCATCAGCATCAGATGCCCAGACTTTAATGACAGAAGTACCCCGTGGAACATCAGATCCAATATTTACTTCATACTCTGTTGCTCGGAATTGAGGAGCGTTATCATTGTCATCTGTAAGTATTACATTAACAGTACAAAAAGCAACTTTTCCTCCTGAATCTTTGGCCATTAAACTAATGGCAATTACTTTTTCTGCTTGTGTTTCACGGTCAAGCTTTTTGGAGGTAAATATCTGCCCTCTCTCATTTGTATAAAATCTGTCTTTGGCAAAATCATTCACAATGTGGTAAGTGATGTGGCCATATGTACCAGAATCTTCATCTGTTGCTTTAACTTCAGTCACCAAAGTATGCAACGGAGCATTTTCAGCTAGTTCAACCTCATATTCATTCTGGCTGAAAACAGGACTGTGCATATTGGCACTGGTTACAGTGATATGGACTTGGGCTGAGCTTCTGAAGACCCCATCAGAAACAGATATGTTAAGATTATAATGTGACTTTAGTGTCTGTCTGCGTAGGTTTGAGATGGTGATAATGCCAGTTTTACTATTAATTACAAAATTCTTTTGGTCATTGCCTGTCAGAATGGAGTACTCCAGCTTGTCAACATCCGAAATATCTGCATCTGAGGCTTGCACACATGTCACAAAATGCCCTCGGGGAGCCAGTTCACTAATTTTAGCTTCATAAAGCAATTGGTTAAAAAGAGGGGGGTTATCATTGAGATCGGTTACATCAACAATTAAAATGGTATCGCTGCTCAAGGGCAGCATGCCACCATCTATGGCCCTTATTAGTAACTTGTGTTGTTTAATTTGTTCATAGTCCAAAGTTCTTGCTGTAAGAATGAGTCCAGTGCTGCTATCTATGTGGAAGTAGTCATGACTTTCACTATTATCCTCAACTAAGTGATAGGAAATCCCCCTGTTTGTTCCAGAATCGGCATCTCTAGCGCTCACTTGTACAACAGATGTTCCAACAACAGATGCCTCAGAAAGAGTTGCAGTGTAAGACTGCTCTGTAAACACAGGAGGATTATCATTGATGTCTTCCACTATTATGTCTACAAACACATCAGCGTGTGCCCCAGTTAGGGAGTCTGTTGCTCGAATACTCAGTTTGTAGGCTGGATGAGACTCAAAGTCAAGAGGGGCAACAACATTTATAACTCCAGTGTTGAAGTTGATAGTGAACTGATTGAAAGGATCTCCATCTGTGATGCTGTAAAACACCTTAAGTCCTTCTGGGCTGTTTGCTTGTACATGTACCACAGGACTATGGAGCTGAATGTTTTCTGGTATCTCTGCACTGTAGAAAGGCTTTTCGAAAACTGGCATAGCTTTACTCATAACTGTAATTGGAACTACAACTTCAGCAGAAAAAGCAGGGTCTCCTCCATCTTTTGCCACTACTGTGACCAGATACTCCTTATTTAGTGTGTCTGGTTCAAACTTCTTCTTCAGTGAGATTTCACCAGTGGGATCAATTTGGAAATGTTCATGATGTTCTTTGAGATAGTAATGCACCTCTCCATTTCTGCCTGTATCTTTATCTACTGCAGTGACACGTTGAATAACATGGCCTACTTCAGAGTCTACTTTAACAGCAGCATAATATGGAAGATTGACAAAAAATGGAGCATTATCATTTACATCTTCCACTGTGACTTTAACTACAATGTGTGCAACAACTGATGGTTTATATTCCTCTGTCACTTCTATGACCACATCAAAAGATTCTTGCTGTTCACGATCAAATGGTATTCCTGTTGTTGAAAGGACTCCTGAAGTTGGGCTTATTTTAAATCTGCTGTCTGGATTTAGAATATGGTAAAACAAAGGTTCATTTATTTGATTCCCTATAGCAGTAACAACAGCTATTGTTTTTGCCTCTGTGGAATTCTCCTGCACTGTTGCAGAGTAAGAACTCTGTGTGAACTTCAGCTGGCTTGCTTTGCTTTCTTTCACATTAATTTTTACAGATGCAGTGCTTGCAAATCTGCCATCAGATGCTCTCACTGTTAATTCATATCTGCTTCTTAACTGAGTTGTATTTTGTACTGTTATATCTCCAGTCTTAGGGTTTATTGAAAATTTTTCTCCAATGTTGCCTTCAATAATAGAATAAATTAATTGTGAAAAAATGCCTGAATCTGCGTCAGTGGCATTTATGCTGATGACTTTCACACCTTTATAGGTTGGAACCAAAATGGATGTCTCGTACAACTCTCTTGAAAACACAGGAGGGCAATCATTGATGTCAATTACATAAATAGTAACATTAGCTGCATATTCTGCATATAAACGTGGTATCCCCATATCATGTACTTGCACTGAAAAGTGGAAAATATTTGTCTCCTCGTAGTCCAGACTCATTACTGTCCGAATGGCACCAGTGCTGGAATCAATGGCAAAATACTTGCGGACAGATGGTTCAACAATTTGATAAACAAGCAAAGCATTAGATTCTTTATCAGCATCTGTAGCTCGAATTACTAATGGGATATTCTTGTCAGTCAGAACCACGCTGTTAATTGAAGCCGATTCACTGATGAGTCCTGTATATTCAGCCTGCATAAAAATTGGTGTATTGTCATTCTCATCCCGAAGATGTACCAAAAGTGTTGCATTAGTGGACAAGCCAGCCATGTTTGTTCCTTGCACAGTTAGAGTGTAAATAGGCAAAGTTTCAAAATCAAGTATCTTCTGAGAAACAATGACACCCGAGTTCGGGTTGATAGCAAAGGCATCACCGATATTACCATCTTTTATTTCATAAACTACGGAAGACTGACTGTATGCTGTAACCATTCCAACAAAACTGCCAATGCTGGCACTTTCACTGATTTCTGTAGAATATTCTCTGGCTGTGAATTTTGGTGAGGCATTATCAGAAACCGTAACAAATATATGCACAGAGGTCACTTCACTCATTGGAGGATCTCCTTTGTCTGTAGCTTTTACCATCAGGTTGTATTCTTCCTGGTTACTACGATCTAATTCCTTCGCAATTTTAATCATACCCAAAACGGGATCTATAAAGAAGGAATTTCCAATATTCCCTGTGAAGAAAAAGAAAAGTAATTAAGAAAGAGGTCTACAGAACTTAAAGGATGATTGCTTATTTAGCTATATACTAAAAGAGATCATGTAGCAAGAACACAGAGAATACTGAAGTTTCTTAGTTTTGTTTAACATTTATTAGCCTCCCTGGAAAGCTTTCTGTAATAAGAGTTAGCACTAATTCTAGGTTTACTTGTGGAAACATCGCATATAACATAGTTAGCAAAGCCATCCAAGCCTTGAAAATAAATGCAAAAAAAATTTGTTTCATTTTCCATTAAAATCCTTAAAAAGATAACAAGTACATTGCAAGTTTCAACATTGTAAATTATGTATTTTCTTCAAATTATCTTTGTCACTGAGTTCATCTTTAAGCCAACTTAAATATCTACTGAAGCTGAAAGAAAATTATATTCAAAGTTAACATTAGTGGAATACAAGTTACATTTTATGATCTAAAATAACTAGACTGCTTTCAAAAAAAGAAGTGTTTTAATGAATTCACACTTGTGAATCTTAATTGCTTATGCAAGTATTGTTTAAAATCACTGCTTCAAAATTAGTCTTTCTGAACTGGACCAATAGTTATCTCTCTCCTAAGTTCCCATTAATACACAGGCAAGTTATTCCCTGTGATAGTATTAGAAAAAAAATGCTACCTGCTGAGGATTACCAGCTGTCATTTGATAAACACTTACTTTCTTTATATTTTCAAATATATAGCAGGACTACACTTCATACAATATTCAGCTCATGTATTAAATATGGTAAGATTTAACATTTTACCTCCTTAAAAAATTACATTACTAAAGTCATGTTCTCAGCATGGAAAAAATTCATTAAGAACTTCTGAGTTATGCACACAAGTAGGCAAGAGGGGGGTTTTTTTGTGTTTTTTTTTGTTTGGGTTTTTTTTTTTTTTAGTGGAGGCTCTAAACACAGTGGCATTCTTAGAATATCCCATTACAAATCTAAGCAGCCATTACAAACATTTAAGGAATGTTCCTTCCATATGCTTAGAACATCAATTATAATGCTTTAACCTCCCAGTAGATCACAGTCCTGTAAAACAAACCTAAGAAAGTCTTACATTTACTCCTAGAAAAAGCTAGCAGAAAGGAAGAGAACAGGGTGTAACTTCATTCTAGACAGCACGCACACACATTTTTTCCTTGCCACGCTTTGGCATTCGTAAAACAAGCACTACTGAAACAGGAAAGGCAAGAGAAAAGTTTCATGGACATCAGTGTCTGACTTAGTAAAAAAGTCATATTTCTACAAGTAACAGAAAACAAACATATTTTAAGCAACTCATGAGACACTTAAATACTTTCTTCCTCTTCAGAGTATCATAATCACAGCTTCGTTTTAATACAGTGTTAAAGTACATTTTCATATCAAAACAACACTTTGGGGGAAGAAAAGGAAAATATTTACAGTAAACAATTCCTATGCTTTACAAAGCAACTTATGTCAAACAAAAAAAGCATTTGCACGTATCACCTTGCATGCAACAGTAACTGAATAACTTTTTACCTACTGTTCTCTTTAATATATAGTTTCTTTTGCTTGTTACTGGGATTTTTATTTTAAATTACTTTCTACCTTTAAAGTAGTACTTCACATAGGTGATGAAATTTAAATAACTTTTTTTTCCCAGTCATAGTGCCTAAATAGTTCAGGACCTTGGTAATGGCAGGCTTGTATCTAGATTCAAAAATTCACTTCCATCTGGTAAGTGAACTCAGTCAATGTCATGCTGTTTTCAAATTATTCAAAATTGCCATAATTTGAATTGCATTTTTATAGGCAAGTTCAGAAAGATACTCTGATGTTAAAAATAAAGAGCAGCACCTAAGGCTCTGCTCTGGCCTGCAATCTGAAAGGAGCCTTAATGCCGAATTAACCAGCTATTAAAGAATTTCTTATATACTTTATTGAGCTAGAATAGCAGTCCCACTATCTAAAATCAGCCAGAGGGAACCATGCAAAGCAACCGCTTCCTTTCTACATCTATCAGAAAGTTTAACTTAAAAACTGGGACTATTTAGTGGTTAAGTATATGGATACTTATAAGTTATTTTTGAGCTCCTTTTTCCACATTGTGCTAAACACGAAAGCACTTGTCTCAGGCTCTTACTCTTTTCATCAAATCCTTGCTTTGCCTATGCCATGAAATATCACTTACATTATCAAAAAATAATGCTTTTTTTAGATCTGAATTTAATGCTTCTGTACTTTCTAAAGAACACACCCCTCTTAAGGGTTTAAAGGTAGCTTTTTCTTCTACTACCACTAAAATGTTCCAAATGTATCTAAAGGATAATATAACTAGCTAAGGGAGAGAAATGAATATTTGTCGTCGTAGTTTCCTTTTAAATGCTCTGAGGCTATATCTTAAATACATCTCACAGAATACGACACATACACCTGTGCTGCCCTCTTTTTTATAGCTTTTTTTTTTACATGTCTACAGTTGAAGCAAAGTATCAGCAAACATTGTTTCAAAATAAACAGAAGACATAAGAAAGTCAATATACCTGATTCAATAGAGTACACAATTTCTGCATTTTTTCCTTTGTCCTTATCTAATGCTGTAACCTGGAGTACTGCTGATCCAACAGCTGCTGACTCATACACCCGTCCTTCATAGGAAGAGCTGGTGAACCATGGAGCATGATCATTTGTGTCACTAACATTAATGATGATTCTAGCATAGTTGCGCTTTACAGGAACATCTTGATCTCGAACCTGAAACAGTTAGCACATTACTAGTAATCAGCACTGTTATTTCAGTAGTTCATCAAATATTAGTAATAATTCAAGGTTCAATCTGATCAAGATCGCATACAAATCAAACATACAAATAAATGTTTGAATTGAGGGGACAAGTTAAAAAGACATTTAAAAAGATCTGTTTGTTACTGACTACAGAAGAAATTTTGTGTTTATTTACCATTACTGTAAGAATATGCTGGTTCATGGTCTCATGATCGAGTTTTTCTGAAGTATAAAGAGAGCCAGTTCCAGGGTCCAAACGAAATTTTTTAAGACTGATGGGATCAGTGCTGCCCTGCATAGTATAAATCAGTTTATTCTTCTCATCTCTGTCTGTGGCACTGACTTGCAGAATTTCTGTCTCTGGTATGGTGTCTTCAGGTATAACAACTTCATATTTTGAAGCTGAAAACTGAGGCCTGTGATTATTTGTGTCTATAACTTTGATGTACACCTGAAATGATACAATGAGAAGGGGAAAGCATTGATGATATTTAGGAAACAGAGATGAAAAGAGGATATTTCATTAAAAATCAGACCATAATACTGAAATAATTCCACCTCAAGACAATTGTTTTTTCAGGGAGGGGGAGAGAGGTGTAAGGAAGAAAAATCTCACTAAACCCAAATCTGCCTCACCTTCCCCAAAGTCAAACCAGAAATCTATACAATCAAAAATGCCTTAGATAAGATATCTTAAAGGGAATGATTTTTGTCTAAAGCAAGATGAAAAAGAATTCCTTACTAATTTTGAAATAATAAAAAAAAAAAAAATTCTGAATATGGATCCCAAGGTGGGTAAAAATCCTTTTTATTTGTGCAATTTGGAATTTCAAGCAATGTCTTCCAAGGCAGCGGCTGCACTGTACTCCTCCTTGCCCTCACATGGAAACAATCCTCTTTCAGGTCCTTACATTTCCAAGCCTAGGCAAGAATGGCAAAGTGGCGGAATTCCCACAAAAGTCTATTATTTCAAAGAACCACAGGTATTGTTTGCTCTTCTTCAGCAATGTAGCACAATCTCAGCATAGGTAACTGGTCACCAACACAATTTCTCTATAGTTACAGTTATATTAACTTCGATGCTTCAAATTGCATTTTCCTACAGAAGTTCAGCTGGGTTCACCTACGTGCTATGCAGGCAATGCTCTCTTTGTCTGAATAATAATGTTTACTGGAACCACACAAGATCCCTGCACACCCACTTGCCTTTCACAGCATCGAACTCTTGTATAAAAAGGGTAAGACATTCAGCCACCATTGAGTTCCTTCAACAGCGATAACATCAGATGAGTAACAGTAATGCAGAGGAGTTGGCAGGTGGACAGCAAAGCTCCAAGAACACATGGCTAAATTCAACTTCTTCATGTGCTGCACATACAGCCATACTTTTAGCCACCCAAAAGTTAGCTGCTTTGTATAAATTAGTTAAGTGCCACCAACAGATGTTCAAAATAAGTACTTAGGATATCATAAGAGGGTTAAATTGCTCTTTGAAGATACTTATTGCTTTCCATTGATACCTGGTGGAGTCCAGAGATATAATTTAGACAAGGTACCAAACCGCATGCAGCAGAAACTAGATGAGATGAATCTTGATGGTGGTAAATAATAAGGAAATGCCATACACCTCGCTACAGGAAGAGAAAACTTCCTCAACTTCAACCTTGCAAAACTAGCATCTTACGCTAAAACTTGTACCAAGGAAAAACAGGTGTTAAGTGTATCAACAGGCGTCATACCAATTCCTAAAATATTTATTTCAGATGCAGGTATATTATCCCAGGTTGCAACTACTACCTCAGCTCCAATACAATGAGTTCTTCCTAATGGCAAATTTTAATACAGGCTGAAAACATTTAAATAACTTCCAGACAGACACAGGCAGTCCTTGGATATACTCTACAAATGCTACGAAGAGTTTAGGAGACTGTTAGAAGGATTTTATTCTAAGTAACAACAGAAAGACTTTTGCATCTAAGTAATGAAGTCCTGCACCAACCCTGGAGGCACCATGGGGCAGACTGATCAATGGAAGTGAGAATTTGGGAACACAAAGAACTGGGTGTGGAACTCTTGGGATAACTTTGTATTATAACATAGGAAAGTCCTCCCAAAAACTGGGATATTGCCCACTCTGGTAGCTGAAATAACTGTCACCAGAAAGACTATTTTCACTGAGAATTTCACTCAGATAATAAAAAAGAACAGACAAGTATATAAAAGGGAATATAGGAACAGAGCTGAAGGTGGCAAACGTGGAATCTCTAGAGTCAGAAGCCAGATATGGAATAAAAAGCCAGGTAAGGAATAAAAAGGGTTTTAAGTTTATTTGAAACCGTGAAACAATCTGTGGGTAAGCAAGACCACCAGGAAATATAAAGAGCAATCAAGGAGGAGGAAAGCCCGTCCCAGAGTACAATTTCGCCTCAGTCTTATTCACCAAGAACAACAGGGAGCATGACCCTGCACAAAACAAAATAAAAATGAGACACTGGCAAAGCAGTAGTGCTGCAATAAGCCGCTAAACGGAAACAAATCACCAAGACAAGATGGGAGCCATCCCCAGGTTCTGCTGGACTGCAGGGAGGGCAGGAAAAAAAAAGAAAAGGTAATCCTCCTAATGTAACACACACTGTTCATAATACTGAGCTTCACCTTCAGACCACCAGTCAGGGCGGGGAGGGGGGCACCCGTGTGTGTGTGTTCACACACCAGTGTCCACGGCCACACACACAATCCTCCGACTTTTTTAGTAGACGTAGTCCTAGGCATTGCAGGTCACTGAGCCATAATCCAATATATAGTACATTTAGGGAAATACTCATAAACGTAGGTAGTTTTTCAGTGTTTGAAACAGTCTGTTAGGATAAATACAAACTATCACTGCATAGGAAAATGCTGCCTCCAACAATTTATTAGATTTCTCAGAAAACTGAAGAAATAGGAAATAAACTAATCATTTGGCACATTGATAAAATCCCTTGCAAGATGTTGCTACGGAAACTAAGGAGTTTGTTTTTGTCATGGATTAGAAACTGATTAAAGAAAGGAAACAAAGAGTTGGAATAAATGCTGATTTTTCGGTGGGGAGAAAAATTAATGGTAGGTGACCCAGGATACATATTAGGTCAAGTTTTTAAATATATTCACTAACAAATTCAACTGGAAAATGAACAGCAAGAATGAAAAGAATATGACCTTATATATGTGATTTTTTTAGATTGTCATGATTAGAGAGGATGTAATAAAGCAACACAAGCACAGTTGTTTCTTTTTAAATTCTGTATAAATAAAATACATTTTAATGCATTGGTGTCCTGGTTTTGGCTGGGACAGAGTTAACTCTCTTCTCAGTAGCTGGTACAGTGCTGTGTTTTGGATTTAGTGTGAGAATAATGTTGATAACACTCTGATGTTTTAGTTGTTGCTAAGTAGCGCTTATCTTCAGCCAAGGACTTTTCAAGTTTCCCATGCTGTGCCAGCAAGCAGGTGTGCAAGAAGCCGGGAGGGAGCATAGCCGGGGCAGCTGACCTGAACTAGCCACAGGGGTATTCCCTACCATGGAACGTCATGCCCAGTATATAAACAGGGGAGAGTTGGCTGGGAGGCGTGGATCGTGGCTCGGGAACTAACTGGGCATCGGTCAGTGGGTGGTGAGCAACTGCATTGTGCATCATTGTTTTCTTCCCCCCCCCCCCCCCCCCCCCCCCCCCCCCCCCCCCCCCCTTCCTTTTTTTTGTTATATTCCTTTTCATTACTATTATTATTATTTCATTATTACTATTGTTAGTATTATATTTTACTTTAGTTATTAAACTGTTCTTATCTCAACCCACAAGTTTTACTTTTTTTTTTTTCCCTTTCCTCCTCCTCACCCCACTGGGAGGGGGAAGGGGGAAGTGGCTGTGTGGTGCTTAGTTGCTGACTGGGGTTAAACCACGACAATTGGAAGAAATACGGGAGGGTCCAATACAGTAATTTACATAGCATTTTAGTAAAAACACCTGCTCACTGAACACTGGTGCTCAGGAAAATGAAAAATGAAACCAAATGAAGATGGCCAACAAATTAAAAAAAAAAAAAAGGGCAGAAAAAAACAACCCTCAACACAAATCAAACTACACAAATATTTTTGTATCAATAAAAGGTTAAAAGACCATATACAATTACAACACTTTAATTAATGGATACTACGCTTTCAAAATGAACACGTCAGCAATTTTTTTATTCAATTCCCACTCCCAAGAGATTAAGTTCAGAGTCAGAAAAACAATAAGTGAAAAGGTAAAGCGTCAAATTTGATGAATTTAAATGAAAATTTCTATTTAAGTTCATGTCTATTTCCCCCCCCAATGAGGAAATACAGAAAATTAGGTCAAAATAAGAGGTGAGAGGGAATGCAATCCAGAGCAACTGTGTTAGATGAATCTTTGGAGCCGAAGACATGGCCACCTGTGCTGCTGGTACTACACAAAATGAATACAGGAAAACAGCATTTCTAGAATGGAGCACCACAAAAAAACTGTGCAAAGTACTAAGTTAAATGCCAGGAACGTTGTGACTGTGAAACGAACATTGGTACCTGGAAGTCTAATCACATAGCCAATGAACCAGCTTAACTGAGAAGCAATCTGTTGATCATACCATCAGAAGGACTTGGCATTAACTTCCTCTGGTATTAGCTAGTGAAGCAGTTAAAATGACCTTACCGCTAAACACGTAAGGAGACATCCTCCAAAAAGGTACTGTTGGGCTAAGCAGATAAGGAGATAGCTCTTCAAAACGTGCAGCACTATTAAATATGAATTACTAACGAAAATATTGCTAAGGAATAAACATAATGACTCAGTCACTATCAGTGGCTTGCTCGGGTATTCCATTACTTGTCAAATTACTTGCTCAGGCATGCAGTTTTTCTCCACACTGGTAAACACACCTACAAATACACAATTTGATCTATTAGTGCCATCATTTTAAATGTACCTAAAATCCCAAGTTCATCTTAGACTCAAGTGAAAGGTGTTTTATCTACATACTTCAGGATTCATTTCTCACTCACTGATGTTGTTACTTTACGCCCCTCCGCAGATTCTGGTGGACCAGCATAACGTGAATCAATGGACACCTTTTTGGTAACTTGGCTAACTGCATGCTGGGCTGCTTTAATAAGAGGAGCAGCAGGCAGGGGGAAAGGAATTCTTCCCCTCTATTTAACACTCGCTGGTCGGACTGTAGAGCCACGAAAGTTTTGGGGCCTGCAGTCCACAAGAGATTTTGACAAACTGAAACAAACCCAGTGAAGGGCCATTAAAATCAATGGGGATCTAAAAGCTCTCCATCCACTGTGTAAAGGGAGGGCTGCAGGAAAGAGAGCCAGACTCTTCTCAGAGATGCACAGTGAAAGGACAAGAAGCGACACTCACAAGCTCCAATAAGGGAAATTACAATTAGACAGAAGAAAAAATTATTTTCAAGGAGGGTTGTTAAACACTAACATAAAAGCATGTCCAAGGAAGAGGGGTCATGCCCTGTCATCCCAGGCCCTTAGCAAGTCCCTGAACAACTTGATCCAACTTTGCAGTTGCTCTGCTTTGAGCAGGAGTTTTAACTAGGTGAACTCCAGGGGCTCCTTCCAATCTAAACTATTAAATAAATGTACTAAGAAAACCCTACTTTCAAGACAGGGATTCTTACTGATGATAACTGACAGGTGCCAGATGTGCAATTTCCTTTTAAATGTAAGAGGACCAAATTTTCATGTAAACTGTTAAAGCCTTCAAATTAAATGAAAGGCACCTGAAGTAATAATTGTGAATGCAATTTTAAAGACCTACACAGAAAAATATGGGTTTGTGCGCCTGCAAACAAAATACATGAAAAGCTTATGTTATTCTAAAGTAACATGTATAATACAATAAAAACAGCTATTGAGCATTTCTCAATGAAATGATAAGATTAAATTCAAATGAAATATACTAATATTATCTCTTAAGAAAGAAGTTGCATATTGAAGAGGCACACTATAGAAAAGTTTGACATTAACAGATGATAATCTCTGATTACATGTGACCTCTGAAACAAAATGGTCTGGAACTGAAGAAACTTGACTCATTTTGCAAGTCTATGCAAGGGGCTGTGTTGCGCAACTGCTGTCTACTCACAGATCTCACTGAGAGCGATGCAACCTGGTTATACAGAGAACAAAAGCAGCCCAGGATTATTTAGGGGAAGGACTTGAAATCTATTAATTATTTGACAGGTGAAACCTAAATTTACATAGGAATGCACTGATTACTAATAAGTTATAGAGGAGGCATGTGCCATTGTCCAAACATACTCAGTGCATAATATTTAAACATGATGTTCCTTTAGATTGTTCTAATCTAATTTTTCATTTGCTGATTCTATGTGAAGTTTAAAATCTCCTCCTCTCTCCATTCATAATTACATTACAGTTACATTGACGTGTTTATAATCATTTTCATAAACAAAAAGTTACATTATCCAGAGATAATATAACTGCATTCCAGTTCTAAAATGTCTCTGTGGAGCAGTGTGGTGATCGCAAGCAAAAATGCACATTTAATCAATTAAGAATATTCTATCCTTCATTCCCAAAGCATAATATCCATATAAATTGTGCATAAAGCAAGATTAAATATTCTGCAATAACACAGCAATAGGTAAAATGCTGCAATTAGCTTTAAACCATCTTAAGTATTACTTCCAGTGAAAAAATTTGATAGACACAGCAATGACTGGAAGCAGCTATAGCTAGAAACAGGATTTTTTTCTTTCTTTTTGTTTTCCCCCAAAAAGCAACTCAATAGTTCATATATTGCTACTTACAGCCTGTGAATAACCTTTTCTATTTCAGGCCAAAACATTATAAAACAAAAACGTAAGTACATTGATTTGGTTTTTTAATGGTATTCCTTCCTAGTGTGACACTAGTCATCTCTAAGATCATCTGTCAAACACCACTACTGTAGGCCTGGAATTTGTTTGTCCTTGTTTTGCATCATGCATTTGGCATTTAGATGCATGCAAAATTCTAATAGCCTCCACGCCTACTGCTGCTGTATTTTTCAAAAAAGCTATTTAACTGAAGTCTTGAGTCAAATGCTCTACAGATGTTAATGGCCTGAGGCCAGCAAATGCCTTCTAGTTTAAAGTCAGATTCAATATGCTGCTTCTACACAATAAGATTTTCGTTTCTTGTCCCCCTCCCCAATGTCTTAAAAATGTCATTTCCTTTTTCAAATTAAACGTAAAATTACTTAATCTGCTGTTAATCAAGGTCTGTTAAATTGTTTACTGTATTTCCAATGTTTACAGCAATTACTTTGTAAGCTAAAACCTGTGTATGGCATATTGTTGTTTCTAATGTATGCGCTCAGTATTCAGAATTTCTGTTGCCTGTCACTCCATTTTAACTGTTTATCAGCTCTTAGAAGAATCCAACACCACATCAACACTCAAACTTTAATCATCATTATTTCAGCAGTGAGTAATGGCATTTACACACTGGCAGCCATAAATCACACCTTCAACTTTGATTTCATATCAACATTTTTAATTCCCCTGAAGTTAAGCCTCATCTGAAACACATCTTCTTAACGATAGTCCTGAGGGCTATCTTAACAGATCAGTCCATTTGGGTGGGCCAGGACTTACGGGGCAGATAAGAGAATCAGTTAAAATCAGGAGTCTGTTCATGCACCAACAGTTGCAGAGTTTGAAATAATCCATGCTCCTCAATCTATATACCACAGTAACATGAGACTCAAACAGCAACAGCATAACTTGTGCTTATCCCACAAGCAGAGGAAAAAGGAAGACAACGCAAAGGAAGTCTTTGTGCTCGCTTGTAACAGAAACCACAACCTCTGCTCCTGCCAACTCTAGCTGAGAGAGGAAAGACATGACAGAAAATCATACAAAAAGCAATCACAGAAATAAGAGACGATAAACTTGAGACTACTCCTCCAATTCTTCTACAGAAGACTGCTGTGGTAAATGTTTACAATGTTCACTCAGCTTTACAAAATACTAAAATAACAAATTAATCTAAAGAAATTGGACAAAAGCTACACTGTGCGCTGCCGAGAAGAACTAAATGAATCGCATAAGCCAGAGGAAGAGAAGGGGTGAGGGTTAACGTATTTTTGTGACCTTCCAATTCTTGGTTGTTCCAGAAGACAAAGCAGATTATGGTTCAACTGTGACAGCTCAGGATGCCTGCATAAATTCAGCTATATAAGCAGCAGCACTGGGTAGAACATCTGCAGTCATCGAGACCACATACTCAGCCTTTACTACTCCCCAGGCTACCCAACACACTCTGCATGGTGGCATTTTTGACTGCATTCTTGGGGGGGTGGGTTGGGGGGGAAGTGTGTATGGAAAGCCTCTTGCTGTCTTTCTGACTTTCCTGGTAAAAGGAATTCTCTTTTAGCTGGATTTGGGTTTCTTCTAATTTTTTTCAAACTAATTCATGCCTTCTGTCCAGCATTCTGTAATCGGTAGAAATGAATCTGCTCAATATTTTTACTACAACTAGGCAATAAATTTACAGCAGGGTTCTCCAAACCTTTTATGGTGGTTATCAGCACCAGAAGTAATGGCACCACGGCTATGATAGCAGCAAGTTCTGACTGGGGGACATGTTGTTGTGTTTGGAGATTCATGGTCTAGAATATTACTCACAATTGTCACTGTTAAAGGAAAAGGCAGCTCTCAAAAGAAACTGTTAACTAACCTTGCAATCTTCTACTATCAAATTTAGTCTATTTGACCTATCAAGCTTCCAGACATGCAGTCAGCTCAATAAAGATTCTGGTTTAAATCCTAAACATTGACGAAGAAACAACTTTCCCTCTCGCCGGAAGGAGGAAGACAACATATAAGACATTAGAAAAGACAACAGAAAAACATGCATACTGCACAGAAGTTGAACAACAAGAAACTGCGTTCCTAACACAGATTTCCATGCACAGAAAAGACAGCAGCAACCCACTTATTGCTCTTTGAGCTCCTGAGGGCTAGGTCAATGACAGGGGTAGGTAACAGACACATCACTGTCCCAATCCAACAGTCTTAAATCAGTAAATAAATCCCTTCCTTTCTATTTGGAAGAGAAGTGGAGCTCCTCTATGCTCATGGCTCCACTCACACCAACCTCAGTTAAACCTTACTTCCAAATATAATCAGGTTCTGGACTGTGGAAAGAAACTAGATGGGAAAAACAGGAGGAATATACATCATAACCTACTTTACTATGAGTTATTTCCAGTAGTGTCACAAAAGGCTTCTGCCTTAAAGTGAACTTATTAGTCCAACTGCAAAGAATTGCCACCACCATGGAGCCTTAGTAGAGAGGTAATTGGAAAAAAATTTGGTTTGTCTGAGATGCTGCTTTTTGGAGAGTGTTTGGGAATCTCTACCTCCACTGAAGCTAAGAGAAAGTACTCGAGAAGATACACAGAGATGTTATAATCTAAACCTTGTTTCTATAAGTACACCATGCAGAAGGAGTAGCTCAGTTTCATAAAACGGTACTTGGACATTGTACAATTTGTCATCCACAGATCTTGGAAGGTGAGGATGGGGAACCAAACAACCTTACAATGGTGGTCTTTTAAATTTCAAGCGAAGTAATCATATTATTTGGTGATTTTGGAGGAGCTGGATAAAGAGGGGTAATTCAGATAAGAAGTATTAATCCTTCTCTTGTGAGTAAATCATGCATGGAAGGGCTTAGTCTCTGTTTTCATTTACTCAGCTAATGTAGAAACATGATATAACTTAAAAGCTGTTGATTCAGACTATAGCATAGTAACACACGACCTTCCACCTGGACCGCCAAACAACATGGCTCTACAAATATCAGAATCCACTATTATTTTTAGACAGAGTCCCTAATTTATATAAGCCATATTCATTGTCCAGGATAAAAAAAAAATGGTAAGGACAAAATGCAACACCCTCCCCACCCCCCAGCTACAAATTCCTTCTTCTATAAGCGCTTCATTAGAAAGTCCATTACCTGAGTGCTGATAGATCTGGTTCCATCTGTTGCCTCTACTGTCAAGTTGTAATTTGATTTCTGTTCTGCATCAAGAGGTCTAGCGACAATGATAGTTCCAGTGCCCTTGTCCACATCAAATCGACTGTCATAGTTGCCACCTTGTTCAGGAAATTGGGAGAGGGAGAAGTTCATAAAACACAGCACTGTTTCATTGTTTTCGTGTATGATCATGTTCTGTCTTCAGATGCTTAATGAAGGTGGAACTATATACACATATATATACACACTTATTTTAAACCCTTTGGGTTTTTTCTGGTAATGTGATATGCTGCCACTTTACACATATTTAAAACTGATTAGTTTTGGACAAAGCTGATTTGTCTGGCTCATGGAAAGTTAGCAGATAGATTCTTAGCAAGATTCTCTACTTTTTTTTAACCAGAATTTAAAGATTCCAAATGGCACGAAATGGAGAATTACTAGGTGAAATGTGATAGCTTATTTGTGCAGACTGTCACGCTAATTAATGAAAAACATACTTTGTATCAAAATAAATGAAAATCTCAAATCAGATATACAGTCAAATTTGTGTCTTTTGGATCAGAGTACAAATTACTATACTCTTAATATGACTATAGAAAAGGTTGAAAAAGCTACAGTACCTCCAAAGGATTCTCATCTCAATGCTGAGTATCTGAAGAACTCACTATCTAACTCCTACTGCGATAAGCAGGACTCAGATGAGTGCTAAAGGTTTAAATGCCCAATGTTTAAATATGGCCAAGCTCCTTTTCTGAAGTGAATTATCTTAACTTGCCTTGTGAAACTTTCAAATTACCCTTTGAAATATAGTTAAATAACTGTGTAGATCAATAGCTACACTTAGTCGTTTAAACATTTAATTGATCATCATCATGCCACCCCAGCAGACTGTCAAGAGAATACAACGTCCGTTACGTCCAAATATTGTTAGCAATGATAAATACTGCCATTTAACCACAATTGCTTTAGACCTCTCAATAAACTTCCTAAAATGGTGGAATCAATTTTTATTTTGGTCAAGCCAGTGTTAGATACGGCAAACCAATTTCTCCTAATTATGTGCATGTGTTTTTCTAATTATATTTTACAAGGATAACGTTCAAATATCATCTGAGTGCTTTTTTTTTTTTTTAAAGAGTTTTTACATGCTATGTTTTGTAAATCACTAAATGCTTTTTATGAAAAGCCAAGGCTAGAAGTGAGAGGGTGAAGTTCCAAAGGTTGCAAATTTATACTTAATCCAAGAAAGAACAGTAAATACTGAAATGGGTCCCCATTCACACGTAAAAAGGCTTTCACCTTTAGAAGGTTTCATTGCATGACAGATATATCAGTTTAGGAAAGATGGGCTGGATTCTGCTTCACTGGATTTAAGATATTTGATAATGACCAAGATAATGTAATTTTTCTAGTTCCACTGAAAGCCAACTCCTCTTACTGACCCAGCAGCAGTTTCTGAATCACACAAATGGATATAAACTGGATAGCATGAAAGGCAGCAGCATTTTTTTTTTTAACAGGTGTACATGAAATTTTTTTAATGGGCTTTGTGCAAGATGTCAGCTTCAGAAAGTGCGTCTCTAGCTTTTCTTTTATAGCTGGCATGCGATACCATTTTCTCAGATGTCTCAGATGTCTCAGTGAAGTCATCTCCATTTTAAGGGAAGAGCAGGGTGAATGGGTATGAATCTGTTCATTCAGTTTCCCTGATACAGGGACAAGCTCTCTAACCAACTTTTCTTTCTTCCTCATCAAGGAAATCACAAAGGTCTTGTCTAATTTTTGTAGTAGTGGTGATATCTGGTAATCCTCTGAAGCAGAACTCAACCCAAACTTCTGCATCTGGTACACTGAAAGTGTAACAGCAACAGTTTTGGCCAAAACCAAAACTGGATGCTCTGAACTGATGCTGTATAAATGTAATGATGACAAAACAAAACAAAAACGAACCTGTAACAAATGCAACTGTGAGCACTTTGATTTCCGAAGGGTTAATAAAATAAATATTTTATAAATGTACGCTTTCATTTCAGATCTCATAATCTGGTAATAAATTATGTGATCTCAGCAGATACCTTCTGCTGTACAGTTCAGGTCACAAGCCATCTGAAAGATGTAAAATACTTCACTAGCAAGCTTGTCTCCTGGCTCAGCCAAAAAGAAAGAAAGCATGGAAAGCAAGCACAGAACACAAAGGAAAGCTGTCAATCAAATTAATTCATGCTATTAGAAACAGTAAAAGAGGGCAGTAAAGTGACCACCTGTAAGAGTAGCCGATAACTTCACAACATGATCACATATCAAACTTTCCAAAACACTTTTACTAAGAAAACAGTCAAAATAAAATGGTTTATTTTACACTGCATGGACAAATTCTGCTCTTTCCCCTTGGAGTTTTCTGTATATATCTTTCTAAAAATAGCAGGAAAAGATCATCTATTTTCTGCGTTAGGCGTACAATAAAAATTCTGTAAATGTCCAAACTGTGCTGCATGTTTAGAAGGAACAAATCAAAATACTACTATCATCAGAATTCTATTCAGATGTACACACTGTTCAGAGTGCACAGCAGTTGAAGCAAACTAAAAAGAACAATAGAAAAGTACAACTCCAATCTAATTAACAAATTTTGCTAATAAAAGACCCCAGGAAATGCCATTGCTGTACTCTGTGGAAACTCTAAAGACCTCTGAGGCCTCTTCTATCTACTCTCTTTCATCTCCATGAACCACTCACCTTTTTCTGACAATATCCCTTTCTTAACCTTTCTTTTAATGGCCTCTTTTTGGTCTACAGATGTTTCTGTTTGCTGTTGACTGGATAACCCTGTTTGAATTGGAGCACACAGAACCTTCTCCTCTCTCCTGCTCACTTAAGTTATTTTTATATTTTCTGTTTTCTACTCCCATGTCTGTGTGTGTATGTTTGCGAGAACAGTAAAAGAGCAGCCTCAGTTCCAAATTACCTCTAACGCAGACAGCTTTGCCCCTATGAGAATGCAAGAAGGCATCTTGAACTCTTTACTCCCTCTACACAGTTGTACAGATCTCTAACCCTCGGTTTGTCTAAATGCAAACACTTTTTACTCAACTATGATCTATTTGGACACGAACGAATTTCCGCCCCCCCCCCCCCCCAATACATTAGAAAGAACCATTAAAAAAATTCTATGTAAATATTTAATACATTAACAATGATTACCAATATCATCACAGGTTGTTCACGCATGAAGCATGCATTTAGGGAAGAGTTGTGTCTGTTCTCATGTGCTTGAAAGTTTTCTGAGAACACCCTCAAGTATTGGCATTTATACATTCCTGCTACATGTACCAGTTTTACAATCTTTAACTGTTGCTGTTCTCAGCATCCCTTAGGAAATACATACCAGCAAAACAGACCTTTAAAATAATTAAATTTTAAAGAAATAATTCAAAAAATGATCTCCCCAACAACTTAACACCATAATCATGGCTAAAGTTTTCAGTAGTAACCAAGGTGAAAAAGATCCTTCTCTCTCTTGTGAATGTGCTGGAAAAATCCCAATCTGATCGGGCTATATTAACACCAGAAACAGTTCACTGCAAGATACCTCTCCTGAAACAAGGCTGTGCTATTCTCCTTGATCCTAAAGCACGTAACACATGACAGAACTTGCTTTTAGTATTGGTTATATAGTGAACACTCTGTGTATTCCTGGTGCTCATAGGTCTAGTGAGTAAGTCTAAAATTAAAAAGTACTATTAATTTTGTCACCACAGTATCAACATATAGTCATATTACTGATCAGAATTCCTCTTTCAATGGTAGAGGCTAATGTATGATATAGTAGTAAGAATATGTACAGGAAGAAGTTTGCTGGGGTTAGGAACATTGCAAGCTTTCCTTTTCGTACTGAATCAAAGGACAGCAAACTGAGAAGCAGCCCAGAGGGCAAGAAATCAATGTGAACCCAATCTTTGGGTGTACTATCTTGATGTGCAGAAAACTGGCATTTTATCTCTTTCCCTATCCTACAGCCTATGAGATTGATTTGATTAGTTTTAATTTCACTGACACAATATTCATAAGTCATTTCCAAAACTGCAATACAGCAGATATTTTGCAATGTAATTTTAATCTTTGATATATAGTGGCATTGATAAAAATTTAAGTCATTTTGATTTATAGTAAGGGAAAAAATACGCATCTACAGCTAAAGAATGCCAAAACCTTGCATTATTTAGAAGAGCGATTAAGAAACCAAGCTGCAATGAGCTCTCCCGTATCTCAGACTCCATGCATTTGTTTCTAATAATAAAAGCCCTTAAGGCATCCTTACCCGTTATGTCAAACCAAAGTGGTGTTCCAAGAGGTTCAACAGCTATTACGCCAATCATGTGAGCAACTGGGTCACTTTCCATCACCGTAAAAGAAAAAAATGCTTCCTCAAAATAAATGGGCTCTGTGGGTGGGACGGGCTTTGGAATCCATTCTATGTGAAGCCGTGTAGTTGATGATTTTTGTGGACGACCATTATCTACAGCTTTAATCTGTGAAACAGACACATCTTTCAGGCTACAGGATCACATAAATCATTATGTCACATAAATGGAAAAGTAGTAATAAGCTCCAAGCATGTTCGCTTGTGTGAGATACATCCAAAAAGGTTAAGTGCCTCTCAAAGTGCCACTTGCCCTTCATTATCTGGGCAGCAAATGGAGAAAAAGTATGCAGCACCTGATAGTATCACAAACTGTTACCATAAATTCACTTTTATTTTGCTTTCTTCCTGAAAGAGTCTCAAACTGATTGTTTATATTCCTTCATCATGTTCACTATCTGTCAAGTTCTGGAAAAGAACAGCAGCTTCTTGATTCACCTTCTCAATACAAACATCTGAAATCATTCTTTGAAAAACAAAACAAAACAAAACAAAACCAAACAAGTGAAACAAACCCACAAAACAATACTTCTGGATTTGTTGAAGCTTTCTTCCTTCAGATACTGCAGTCACTCATCTGCCAGCTACTGAATAAGACGTGATGAGAATACAGATAAAAGAACACTTCACATATTCATGATATACAAGATTTTGACTCACTGAAAGAATATCATAGTCCCTTGCTGCAGAAAATTTCTTTGATGAAACCACTCCAGTTTTCGGTTCAATAAAGAATTTGCCATGTTCATCACCGTCTTCAATGCTGTACGAGATCTCTGCATTGGAGCCTTCATCTTTATCTGCAGCAATAACTCGATAAATCGGCTCTCTCCTAGCAGTTCTCTCTCGTTCTGGCTTACCACGCTCTGGAAGCCGGATTTTGTAGAACTTTTGCAAGAACTGAGGCTTATTGTCATTCTCATCCAAGACCTTCACAATCACCCGTGCAATTGTTGATTTTGCAGGAATACCGTTGTCTGTTACCGTTACCTGTTTTTATTAAAAAGGACATGGTTAGTGCTAAATTCAAACACGGGCCTTCCAACAATGCTCTTTTTAAATCAGATTTCCCTACAACTGCAAAAGTAATTCCCTTACTTCAGTTACTTAGGGACCATTGTGTAAAGCTACTTGGTGAGTATTTACAAAAGGCACTACAAAAGTTTATTCAGCTACTATCTTAATATTTTGACGCTTGATGTATGGCATGTAGGAGTCGATAGATAAATATCAAATCTATTTCACTATTTTTCAGCATTGTAACTGAAAACTTGAGTACAGGAACAGCACACAAGTACAGTATCTCTGATAACAGCTTCACTGTAATAATATCTTAAAATACTTTCAGCCTAGTGTTTCCTTGCAACTTTTAAATTTAATAATTAGATTTTACACCTCAAAAGATGCAATTCGTACGAATACAAGTTTCAGAATTTGACAGGTCTATGCACTAAAAATCCCCTGTATTTTAAGACATAAAATCACTATCTTGTTTGAAAGAAGCTTAAAAAATTGCTTTTTAAGGAAGACACACAACAATCTATTTCCAGGGACTAAATGAAATGGGAAATTAAACCAAGTCTGCTCTTCCAGCAGTAGTCGAAATTTCTACTAAAAAGCCAGGAAATGAGTACGAAATCTTCTACAATATTAATTCTAGGACTGATCTGATGTTATTGGCATGGATAGTGAACAAAAATATAATAAAACTAAGAGTTATGTTAAAAGGAAAAGGATCAAACTGATGGAAAAACTTAGTTCATTTATAGGAATCTTACCTTATTACCATAACTCTTATTTAATCCCTTATTGGTTAATAAGGGGTTAAATATGAGCATATATAAATTAGCATCTATTTCAAAGAAGAAAAAGTCAGGGGATTTATGTTCCTGCTTCCTGCAAGACCTCGGTTAGTAGAAGAGTTACAAAATCAGGCCCATCATTTTCTGGCTGCACCCTGCCATCCACATAAAAGCTAACGGGCTCAGACAGACACCAGACATTTTCAAGCGAGAGTTTAGCTGCTATTACATAAAGCATTTAAAACAAATACAAATTCTTTACTTATAACAGTATTACCTGACCTCTAGCAGTTTAGCTAAATCTCAGTTTCTGAAGGGGATGTCTTCAAAAAAATTGGCACTGAAGACACAAGGAGTAATGACAGGTAAAGACATTTTTTTTTTTTTGTCAATCTTTCATGTTCTTTTCCTTACTTTCTCTTTGCTGTTGGGTTGGTTTTGGTTTTAGCTGTACAATTTTAATCCTCGTGTCTCTCATTTTAAGAACAATTTTATGACCCGGTGCAGCACTCTTCCTCAGCTTTTCTATGGTCTCCACTTAATTTTCTTTTTCTCACTCCTTTTTTTTTTTTCTCTCCTTTAAAATAGTCTTCCTTGACTTAATTTACCTTCCTTATTATTACACAGAAACACAAAGGGATGTCTGAGGGTCACCTATGCCAGCTCTGCTGTAATTAGGGAAAACTGATAAACTGAGATATGCTCATCTAATTCTACCGGATACTTGTCAAAGCTGTAGAGGAATGCAAAATGAAAAAAAAAAAAAAAAACCAAACAAAAAACAACCAATCCACCCAATGTTTCTAACAAATTCTATGGGAAATGTGTTACACACTTGTCATGGTTTAACCCCAGTCAGCAACTAAGCATCATGCAGCCACTTCCCCCTCCCAGTGGGATGGGGAGGAGGATCGGGAAAAAAAAGTAAAACTCGTGGGTTGAGGTAAGAACAGTTTAATAACTAAACTAAAATAAAATATAACACTAACTAATAATAATAAAATAATAATAATAATAGTAATGAAAAGGAATATAACAAAAAAAGAGAGAAGTAATACCCAAGAAAAGACAAGTGATGCACAATGCAATTGCTCACCACCCGCTGACTGATGCCTGAGCAGCGATCTGCCCCTCCCAGCCAGCTCCCCCCTGTTTATATACTGGGCATGACGTTCCATGGTAGGGAATATCCCTTTGGCTAGTTCGGGTCAGCTGCCCCGGCTATGCTCCCTCCCAGCTTCTTGTGCACCTGCTTGCTGGCAGAGCATGGGAAACTGAAAAATCCTTAACTTAGGATAAGCGCTACTTAGCAACAACTAAAACATCAGAGTGTTATTAACAGTATTCTCACACTAAATCCAAAACACAGCACTGTACCAGCTAAGAAGAAAATTAACTCTAACCCAGCCAAAACTAGGACAACACTGCAGTTTTATTTTGGTTTTGAGTTTGCGAGGAAGATACAAGTGTTTGCTGGGAGGAAGCTCTGTACAGAAATCAGTCACTACAGTAGCACTGGGAAAACATTATAGGGAAGATATATGGTTGGACTTGATGATCTTAAAGGTCTTTTCCAACCTAAATGATTCTATGATTCTAAGATCAGTGCTGTGGAGGGTGTTAAACAAAAACAGCCCCCCTTAACCCAAACAAAAAACCCTATGCACCACTGATATAGGATATTCCAGTTCCTACAAGCCCACCCCAATTTCAGGAGAAAAGTGTTTTTCTTCAAGAATGTGGGTGGTGAATTCCTTCATTGGTTCTTAGGATGCCCTGGGAAGTCTGACTATGGAAAAACATAAGGATTCAAGGATAACATGGATACAAAATAATGAAATGAATGCTAATGGAAGACTAGAATTGAATCCCTGATGAAAAAATAAATTTACATTGACGTGAATGAGGATACGATCAGATAGTCTTTTTTTGCCCTTTCTCATCTATTTTAGGAAAAAAAATATGGAAATACAAATGAAACATGGTATAACTTGCAAGCATGAAGGAAATGAAAAAGCATGAGTAAAGTGATTAATGACAACAAAACACATGAAATGCAACATGAAATGCAAATATTCATGCTCATCTCTTAACAGATGGTAGGATTTCCACATATATGAATATCTGTTCCCTTTAGTACTTGTAATGGAACACCACCATATATCTTTCAGTTTGCAAAAAAAACCCCAAAACCAAAACACATCCCAAAAGAGGAAATTCCAAGGGATACAGAATAACTTGTTCATTAACGTAAAATTAGCATTGCCTTCAGCCAAGCAGAAAAAAAATGGCATATTTGAGGAAAATCTAGTTTGATTTGAATGCAACACCAGTTTTGAAGGCATTACTGACATAACAAACAGAATAGTAAGATATGAGACAATAACATGAAGCTAACCTAAAATAATTGCATAAAAAGAGTGCCAATTGGCACTCAGAAAATAGTTACAAGTTGGGAATAGAAGAATGGGGTATATCAATTACTATTATATAAGCAGGAGTGCAATCAAGGATCAACTTTAATAGCAAACAAGGAGTAAACCCACCAACCCATCTGGTCAACATTTCAATGCTCAATTAATTAGCCAGATGCTCAGCACTTGGCTCATAATCTTGCCCACCATTCTGTGCATTTCTGAGTTTCTTTCCAACCTATTTTCAAAGTTGTAAACATAAAACTAACAAATGGGAGAACTGCTACTTTGGGTCATGCTGTCTGTCAGTATTGCTCTGTAGTTAAGAGTTCTTCCGCTGGATACTTCGCAGACTTTTATTTAAAACTTTAACAACCAGCTAGGATTCAAAATGAAGGAAGAATGAAAAATTATAAATGATAGCAGCAGGCAATAACTAATATTCCAAACTAAAGAGCAATCAGCTTAATCTGCTATCTTTATAGAGAATGCTAAAACCAGGAGGATTTATGTACCATTGTGTGATATAATAACCTTAAAAAAAACTTTCTGAGTTCCATACATGTTATCTTGTTATAACTTAAGGTTAAATTAGCAGGCATGACTGCTAGCAGACAACTGCCCATAACAGCACACTGCTAGTGTGATCTCTGGCATAAGTTTTGGCTCAGAACAAGTAGCACACTCCCACATATTGCCTAGCTGCAGCCTGAGAATTCACACAATTCAGGGACCATTCTCAACAGGCAACTTGGACATGGCCACCCTGTTCCAGGGATAAGGTATAAGCAATCAAAGCCATACTGTGCCAGGTGGCTTCAGGGTCAGAGAACAATCCACAGCTCATTTTATTTACTGTACAAATCTAATACAAAAGCCAGCACAATATGCATAGGAGTAAAAGTCGTGAGATACCAATTTTACAACCAATATACATAGCAGTGGTCAAGAAATAAGATATAACTGACATGAAGTACCTTCGGAAACTGACACAAGCAGATTTAAGGACATAACTTAAAAAGAGAATAATATAATGACTTTACAATTTATAGGAATAATGTGTCTAGTACTAAATCAGATTTGCCACTTAATTAACTTTGCTACTACTACTAGAAACACACTGCAGAGGAAATTCCACCCTATTGCTACTTAGGTGCAAAGAGTTCTTTCCAAAGCTGATACAGAAGTGAAAATAATGATAAAAATTTGGTCCAACAGCTGCATTAATCCAGCTTGCAATGCACCAAAGGGATAGAAAAGGGCCAGGAAGACTGCATGTACACTGGAGTTCTGCAAAAGGATAGTTTGTGCTATCAAGGAATACATTCACCTCCAAGTCTATGTCGTCCTTGCATTCCTATTAGAAAACCTTTCTACACATTTCACAAGTTTTGAGCAAGTCTGGACTTGCTTCTCTAGCTTTAATGTTAGTTTTGCTGACTCACATTGCAGTCTTTTATCTATCATCCAGGAGGAGAGACACAATAAAGGTTCCAGATAAATCTTAGTATGTAAGTATCACTGTGAATATTAAGTCTTCATTGCAAGTGAAGTACAATGCTGTCACACTGCATGACAACATTATGAAACTAGAAGACTCACAGTTGTCTACGTGTTTTTCTTTCACATTGTTTGACAGAGAATTAGAATAGCTATTACATAAATTCTAGGCAACCAATTAAATGTAGCTAAATAAAAGAGTTATGTCATGAATTTCATGCTCTTGGACTCCGACTCTATCATGCATATTTTGCAACTCATCTACTTATGTGATTGATAAATATGTTATGTAGAAAAAAGGTCTACTCACAATGTCTGTATTCTCAATGTTAAAAAAAAGATTCTGCACTTCTTTTTCAGAGGTCTATATTCAGCAAAAGGCAGGCTGAAATAGCTATTCTGATAATTACACAGGAAGTTAAAAAAACAAAAGGAATCACACTCCTTTTAACAATCATGCCTTTGTAGTGTTTGAAAGAAAATCTTGGTTTACAGATATAAAAACAAAAAAATTGCTATCTGTATCTTAACTCTTTTCTCATAAAAAAGTCCCAGCACAGTTTTTGTAAGATAGGTAGTTTTCTGCATTGCAATATAATGAATATAGAAGCAAATTTCTTCTGAAATCCAGTTCTCTAAATTCTTCATATAGTAATCAAGTATGATAAACTTAACTCTCTGTAAAAGAGCAATGAACTTACAGTCACTGTTTTTCAGAGAACTAAAGAAATTATTTACCTCCAGTATGTGCTCTCCCTGCTGCTCTCGATCTAGTTTTCTAGATGTGGTTGTAATTAGACCTGTAAACATAAAAGAATAATTAATCGGATCCTTCAAGAAAATAATCTGAATGAAGGTTAGATTAAACCAGTAGTTACTGATATATCCAATCTAAATTTCTTCTTAGGTGGTCTCTTCTATTTTTGCAGAACTTACTCCTTCATTAAGGGAAGGGGTGAGGGGTTTCCAACCCTTAAGGGCTGTGAAAATATTCTTTGCAATCTGAAAGCTAAGCTGTTGTAGCCCTTAAGCCAGACACAGTTCAATTTTCCAACACATCTGTGCATGTCATGCTTCTGACAGGAGTAATGTATGTAATTCTCTCACATGAAGTATTGTTTTCAGAGGGTGTTCATATGCCTTATTCAAAGGGTGCTTACACACATTATTTGAATAATTACCAGTATCTTTAGGAGAAACACCTATCTGTATTTTTAGTGATAACAACAGAACAAGGATGACCTGAAGAGATGCATTAATGGTGGAAACCAGAGCAATTTGTGTGTGTTGGCTTGATTTGGCAATGACAGAGTCAAACAGTTGCTGTTGGCAACAGCAGAGAACGGGCACAATTTTTTGATGCATAACGTTAGATTTTGTTGCAAGAGTTTAATACACCTTTGATGCAAGATTAGGAAGGCATCATGAGTTTTGCTTTACATGAAGAAAGTCAAAGAGTAAGAGGTGACAAAAAGACAGTGAAATCTAAATACAAAAGGATCTTATTTGAATTAATTCTTCCTAACAGCAGATTCAAAATCTTAACGATTGAGTTTCCTGAAAAGTAAACTCAGTCAACTCTCAATTATAGTTGAATGGCTTGCTATGGTGTGGATTAGCTGTACCATGGATGCAGACACAAAAGATAACTCAGTTTGCTGCACGAAAGCCATTAACCTGTTTGCAGGTACAAGTTGGCCCCACAAACACCATCGCTGTGTACACATGGCACTGAGCCTGCGCTAGTAAATCCTGTGAGACCCAACTTGGCTTTTCATGGAGCAAACACCAAGATTTGGATTCGCTCAACTTAAGCCACTACTGGTCAAAGCATCCCATATTCTTTGCAGCAGGAATCCAGCATATGGTAGATACAGAAGACGCTGCAGTGTCATGAGACCTTTTATCCAACTATCCCAGCTTTTTACAGTGACAGGAAAGCACTGCCATCTTGATCCTTAATTGTCAAACTGAAAAACAGGGAAGCAATTACCCATTTAAGGACAAAATAGAGATCAAAACACAGGCTGCATACTTCATGTTCCTTTTTCTAACTATAGCATAAGCTTTTTATTAATAACACTTCCGATAAGCAAAATTAAAATCCATTTATAAAGTTTTCAAGGTTGATCTGCTACAATAAAAAAACCACCGTCAATTTTGTCTCATAGCTGATAAAAAATAGAGCGTGTAAGTAAGAAGAGCAATAAAGATTTCAATTTCACTTAAAAGATAAAGGCCAATAGAAACAGAATTGTATACTACCAGTGCATAGCTACTCAATGTTCCTGTCAAAACACAGTTGTAGCCTACATATACCAACAAAATAGACAGCCTGTACTAAATAATATGAACAAAAGCTATATAAGGCAATATTACAGCTGTCAAATGTTCAAACAACTATTCTTCAAAAAATAGATAGTGGAAATAATGGCTGTTTCAATTATGGTCAAATCTGCCCTTGTTTTTCCAGCAATTTGGTTTGCCATTGTATCAAATCCATTATATACCTAGTATTCTAGACATAAAGATCTATCATCTTCTCCTACTTTATCTTTTTATGCTTTTAAAACACATAGAAGATATGTATGTTATTGTTAGGATACATCTTTTGGTATTATGAAGTAATTCCCTTAATTACAAAGAAAGTGGGAATGAAAATTTTAAAAAAATCAAGGAAAAAAGTTGCATTAGTACTGTGAATTTAGGAAGAGGAGAAAAAAAAAAAAAAGAGGAAAAAAAGGATGTGACAACTCTGTATTAACCTCCTTGAGGTAATATCTTCCCATAGAGATTACAGAGCTGTGAACAATGACAACTGAAAATATTTATTGTCACATATTCTAAACACAGCTTTCTCCTAATTTTCTGGCTGAGGCTGGTCAAGCCACACCTCTTCTTTTCACAGGCTCTATGGGGAACAGCACAGAACTGTTAATTGGAAGTGAACAAATGGCAGAGTCGATGCCTCATCTGCTTCCCTCAAGCAAAGGGACTTGTAGGTGACTTCAAGAAACACAAGCTCTCTGAAATACCTCTTTCTGTTGAGTACCTCTGGAGAAAGCCAGCACAAGCCCTCCCATGAAGCATTAATCCCCTGAGACTCATCACAGTTGCAAAGGAAATTTCAGCATAGCCACTAAAGCAGCTGGTTATTGAATAGCTGGGTTGAGGATGGGGAGGATCTCAAAAAGCACAGGCAGAATAAAGTAATTCCAGCAGAAATATCTCATTATGCTTGCATTTCTCTGAATATTCAGTCTACACCCAATAGTAGATTCCATCTCTCACAGCAGCAGCAAGTAGAGAATTGCTAACACATGAGAGCAGAAAGATGGCACCTTTCAACAGTGTCCTATCCACTTTTTCCCCCATCAAGAGCCATTAAGACTGGAGGCACCACTAATAAATGCCAACTAATACTTTGGGGCAAAAAAAACCCCAAACGCTTTTGCTATAAGCCCTCCACACAGAATTCTACCATGTTCCACTACTCTACATACTACAGTTTGTTAAAAAAAGTCTAATTCCAGATACAATTTCTGTTAATGAAGCTGGTCAATACAACCGAATCGGGTAAGCAGAAAAATATCCAGTAAGAACAAAATATATATGCTTTGATCTGTTAAAACTTCCAGTCTTTTCAACCAAGCATGCCATGCTTCTGTTAAAACACTTCAGACCAATAACAGAAGGGTTTAGTCTTCACCATATATATCCTGTATATTCAGCAGAAACTAATGCCAACAAAGGAAATGTAACACTTCTGGATTTAGAATCACATACACATGCATGACATACTTTTCATTTAACTCTTTACTGCTAGCCACTTTCCTAAGTGAAAATTTAGCTTCAGTGAAGTGTTTCACTACAGCTTAAGACTGTAAAAGGTTTGATTACGGCAATCATTAAGTTTTTCCGTTTTTTCCAAGTTTTTCTGTATTATTAAAATGCTTAATGCTGCACTGACAGATTTCATCAGTTGTTGAAGAGCTTTTCTGAATTAAGGCCATGATAATAAGGTTGAGTGTTCCTATGCAATGTGGCTTTTGTGACTGCCCATTAAGAGGGCTGGGGAGAATCTTTGGACCTAATATAAGTCAGCTCCCTGCAACAAAAGCCAGCACTCTGCTCTTTCTACTGAAAACAAAAGTTCTCAAACTTTTTAGATTGAGCTCCCTCTCTTTTCTGTAGCAGTTTGGAGATCTCCTTGCTGTGCCCCTCCCTCTACACAAATAAATAAATAACCACACCTTTGCATACACCGCATCCCCACAGAAGTGACAAGTAAAAGATGATTTCAACTAATCTCTGAAGAAGTCTGTAACATAATCAGTTTTGAAGTCATTATTATGAGGTGGGGAGAATCTGTTCACTGGTGAATGAGAGAAATGACAGCATGTGTGAGAAACAGATCACTGTGACAAAGCATTCATTTTCGAAGCAAAACTGACTCACAGAGCATCGTTTTGCAGTCATATTTTCCTGTTTTCCTTCTGCCTCCTCTTATTATCCGCCCCCCAACAGGAACAATGAGCTCCAGTAACTCACATCACTGACTATTATTCCACCTGGAAATCAATGGACACTACGGCAAGATCGGTCAAGCATCCTTGGGAAAACACACGTTTATAACAAACATTTCTAAGATAACGATGAGTGAATGGTATCTCTAGCGAATTGGTGCAATTTTTCTATTCAGTAATGTTTCAAAACTCACCTCATCAGAAACGTTTTCATAGCAGCAGCTTAATAATTTAGAGAGACCTTGGATAAACCACAGCTGTTCTGCCTCACTAGCTGGAGAGGTACTATAATGAACTGAAACTAACTGTAAACATCCATAACAAAAACAAAACAAAAAACCCACACCAGGTAACAAATACAATTCTATTCTCCTTTCCTTCCTCCTTTGAGTTTACATTCTGGGGATATTTGCTGTCTATTTGAGGTCTACTGAAAAATCAAAATAGTTACAACTGTATTCAAATAAAATTTACTTCAGATTTCTGTTTTAAACAGTATTAAACAGACAAAAATGCAACTACAGCATTCAATTACATAAATATAAATAAAACTGCTACATTTGGAACAGAAAATAGCACAAGGGAGCTGACATTAATAGGGATTTATTTTATCCCATATAAGCTTTCATCTCAGTGCCCACTTACATCACATTACCTCTGTATCTGAAAAATAGCACATCAACAACAACTTCCATTCAAAGCTGAAATGGCAATTTCTTTAAAAAAAACATTGAACATTAGGTGAGCACCATGTTAAGAATGTTAATATTAATTCCATGCTATTAGCTATCTTTATGGCATGGATGATCTCAGTGATGAAAGAAGTAGCATCAGAAAAAAGTGATCTTTGCAAAGAGAGGAGAAAGGCTCCAAATTTTTGTCTTGCTGCGTATACATCGTGCATTCCCTACTACAGGCATACCTACAAATGAATGCATTTGTGCTTTCACAAATATACACAGACTTTCCAACTGCACATTCAGCTTGAGATGATGAAGGTTCTGGAGCTGGATGCGAGTTTGGCTGTTAGCCAGGGCTAACCCACCACGATCCAAAAGACTAAAGCAGATGCCAAGTCTACTAAGCTGCTTCCAATGAGTTTGAACTGACAAGCTTGATTTGAATGTAGTATAACACTATTTGAATTATAGCGTATGAAAAGAAATACAGTTTCTCTGATCTTTGAATGTGTTGGCACTGAAGGTTTAAGGAAATATGGAAAGCAGCTACAACATTTTTCTATCACCAAATTCAACAGATACAAGACATTGGAATTAAATATAAGGGAGGTCACATTTTGTTGGTGAGGTTTTTGTCTTCTGTGTTGAACACAAACCATAACCATAACAATGTTGGTATTTTCTTTACAAGGTCTTAATATATAAATCAGTGTAAGAGTTGGAGGAAGTATGGATTTTAAATTCACATGTGGCTGTAATGATAATCTAGTTTGACTACTGCATTACACAACCCTAAAGCACCAAGCAAATTACAGCATACATTCTGTAAGTCGAAGACCAATTATGTCTCAAGTGATAAAGATGCTGTCGCACCTCAAGGCAGGATTTTCTACTAATCATCCTCATTTAAGAAATAGTGTATTATATCCAATTCAAGACAGCTTTCCCTTCTAGACAGAGGAATATATCTTTATTTTGTCTGACAGACTAAGTAGTCCACTGGCATCAGCAGTTTCCTCCTCATGAAAGTACTTAGTGTGATTAAGTCATGTCTTAGACATCTCTGATAATACAGTGAGCGTCAAGTCTCACTGTCAGGAAGATCTCTTATGACATTGTTTTAAACTGCTTCCAATATCTCAACACTTTTTGAAATATGGACAAAATTACTGATAAGCACAATAATCCACGATTGTTTCATCACTGCCACAGAAAGACAACTTTTTCAGTCTTCTTTCTTTCAACTGATTTTAAGTTAACTACGATTTACACCTAACTTACTTTACAATTAGTGACCATCAGAAAAGGCCCACATTTGCTTTCTAAAGATGTTCACATAAGCTTCTTGGCAAGAGTGTAGTCAAATCTTGTCTTCTATATAAGCCAAGACAAGGCTTCACAACCAAAGTAAATAAACAGATTAATAAAAACAGGTCAATGAAAAGTAATAGCAGAGGGATTTAAGAACAGATTTCAGCTTTGCAGCTGACAAAATATAAACTCCATGTCTTACCAGTCACGTATAGATGATGATTATAAGCTAGACAGTGTGCCATTGTAACATATCACCGTGAAGGCAGGCTGCTGAGTTAAAAAACAAACAAGATCATAGTCCTAACCAGCTATCATACTGGAGAAAGCATATCATAAAGGAACTAAACAGCTTTGGTTTACATAGTCCTAAAGATAGTTCCTTAGCAATTTGACTTACTTTTCATTCCTAAACCTTCCTTGCCCTAAGCACCTTAATAGCTCTCAATAAAACCAGCAACAGAATTGTCACCAGTAACTTTCAAGTGCTGAAAATATGATTGTAAACATATAGTCCCAAAAGAAACTAGCAATATCATTTACAAGCACAGTAAATGGTTGCAAATGCCTCTTCTGCTCAAGTAAAACATTTAAAAGCAATAATTTCTGTTCTTTCAATAAAGACTATAAAAATGATACCACTTTTCAAGAGAAATCGAGAGCCCAGGTTCCTCTTGCCACTCTCTTAGCTGAGTACTCTATCCATTAGCTACAGAGTTATGTTGTTGCTTGCTTGTTCTCCCTGGCCTCTTGAATCTTACCTTTTTTTGCAAGACAGTTGTTTAGGTAGAACAAAGATCACTTCTGCCTAGCACAGCTTACAGCCTGTGCCTTACCAGACTTTTCTAGGCAGTTTAAATCCAGTTTTGGGGCTAAAGAAGTAGTTTTGCACTCACGTATGAACTTTCTGATCAAGGTATTTTACAAAAATTAGTTACACTACCCTATAAATAGATTGGTTTAGAAAAATTAAAAGGGAGACCTACTGCAGTACGCTGTGCTGAAATCAGTGTTCCCTTTCTGTTAAGTATAGCATGATTGCACTCCACTAGTGCAGTCTTTCACAGCTTCGATGCCTTTCCCTCTTCAATTCCCATCTGCAGCAGTTCAGGCAAAAGCCAGGAGGACATTCCCACAGTGTACAGGCACCTAGGTAAACTCCAGACTGAAAGGTCTAAAATTCTTTATAGAACTACACACTCTATTTGCTCTTCAAATCACCTTTTCTTTTTATTTAGGCACTTCCTTATTCCTGTTTCAGATGCTGATGCATATGCTCTGGATTTCATCCACAAAAAAACATTTTTGGCATATTTATCCCAGCTGAATAAATGTCTTGCCCCTTGAATGGTACTCCATGAAAAGTAAAGTAATAATTGAGATCTCAGTCCTATCCAAGTCAGGATTGCATCAAATAAGGGATAACTAGCCTAGTCCATAGGGGCACGCTTGTGTCAGCATATTAGACATTTATTGAAGTACAGTAATATCAGTGTTTATGAGTTTGTTACTTGTTGCCAAGACAGACTGTAAGCCTTGCATATAGGGTCAAAATGTAAGTTACTTAATCCTATGGCTATCATACCACCAGTCACCACGTTAATCAGTAAACAGGCAATTTAACTACTCAGTCATCCTACTACAAAGTATAAGTGCAAGGTGCACATCTGAAGTTGAGTCACTTCCCTGAACTATTTTAACAGCATCCAGATACAAAGACCTGGAATTTGCTGATCAGAGCACTCATTAATCATTTTAGTGATTGCAAGCAGGGAGCAAAGACAAGCAACCCACCAAAGATTATTAACGAATGGTATAAGGAGGAAAAAACACTTTCTGTAAACAACTAAGTCATCCAATCCAATAAACATTACAGAGCTTCAATTTCAACTAGATTTCAAATGAAGTATAAAATCTGTGTTTAGGGATCATATAATTATAGAAAACTGCTCAAATGTATCCTACAAAAGTAAGCCATGTAGTTTTGTATACTCTAATTAGTCACGGACTACATTATTTTCAGTCTGGATTTACTAAGACAGTGGTATAACTGCTTCTGCAGCAGTTCTTTTACTCATAAAACTATTTGGGGACTAATGAAAAGAAATATATAATCAATCACACACCCTCAAATAGCTACACTAGAAAAATGAACCTAAGTCTAAGATCCTGCATTCTGAGTGCTTGAAAGCATTTAGGATGTGTACAGTTTCGTTGTCAATCATATTCTTTTGGTAGTTTGTTTCTCTCATACATAAGATAAAAACCAGAACTGTAAGTCATAAGCAGTATAAGATGAAATCACAAAAAAATGGTACTTTAATAAAAAATAGCTAAATAATTTTGAATGGAAAATAAAACAACAAAACCCAAGTATGATTACTGAAAGGAAACTAGTAAGTGATGATAAATTTCCTGTTGAATTAACTTTGATCTTACTATCAACGGAACACTATAAATTTTTGTTATCTCTTTGCTTACCTTGCAAAAATACTCTTGCCTTCAGCACCATCTGGTATACTAAAGCCACACCAATTCAAAGCTCAAATGCCTTCAGTAATTAACTCTTTAAGTAACCTGATCATCATCACTCACCTTTACTATCTCATTTTGAGACATACCATTTCCAATAATTAAGTACAGAATTATTGCTATAAAATCTCACATCATCTCAAAAGACCTTTTCAAACCTGACATAATCTTACTGCATTTATAGTGCTTGAACAAAGAAAGAAACACCACACTCATTTTTAAAATGGGCTTTTTTTCCCCTGAACAAAGAAAATGCATTTTTCGGCGTATAGTAGCCAGCACTGAGTTGTTAATATGTTTTAAAAAAATCACAATCAGTTGAGAGAAGTATTTAAGACCAATTATTAAAGGATTGAGGTTAGTTTTGAGGTCACTTCCTCTGCCACAGAATTTTTACACTTTCACAATTAATCTCCCATAAAACTGTTGCAACACACACGTGGATTAAGGAAAATTTACGAGCTATTTACAGTTGATAAATATTGTCTCTGAAATGCAAGGTAGCTGAACAAAATTTAATTTTGAACTTTTTGCACTGAGTTAACTGAAAGTATTCATCAACAAGCAGATCTGAGTTAGTCAAAGAGCAACAACCATAAAGTCAAAGTCTACGTCCATTACAGCTACACCTTGCTACACAAACAACCTAAACTTTAAAACAAAGATTTAAAAAGTTATTACAGACAGTCAAGAATACATGATTTCAAAGGAGATATCAGAGCACGTTTCCATGTTGGCTATTGTCTTGATGTCAAAATTGCTCTTATGCAATTCAACTGTTTTTACTAAGACTTTTTTAGTCACAAAACAGTGGTTTGGTTGCATATTACAGCATATAACTAATGACAGCCCTGGCTGAGAATGACTGTAAGTAACATGAGAAATTATTGAACTCTTTTTGGCATTTGATAAAATTCTACAAACAGGAAAATGTATTATGGGGGAAGAGTGGAAAGTTTGATACTACTTGGATTTTTTTTGGCAAAGTATACAAACAGCTGTTTAAAACTTTTTGATAAGTTACAGTGATATGTTCTAAGTGAAATAAGAAATTAAAATGTCTAATTAAAGTTTCTTAGTATTTAGCATATTATAATAAGGAAGTATCTTTTGGGAAACCAGTTTCCAAATAACCCTACAGGATGCCAGAAAATTGAACAGAAGTACTAGTTTTAAATGTGGTCTCTCTTATTATAACAACCTTAGAAACAAAACCATAAAGGGAGGGTTTTGATCTCAGTTATCTTACCACAGCTAAGACTCCATCTACATGAAGACAAATGAGACCACCCACTGGACCTAAATGTGTACAAGTCATAAAATACCACCAGCATGAAACAGAAGTCTTTCATACTTAGATATAGCTCATAATTCCATTACAACACCATGCTAGTAATTGATGCCACCAAAAAACCCAAAACAAAACAGGGGAGTAAGCAGCCACACAAAATACAACTTAATATTAAAAATGTTCATTTTAATATAGATAAAATTATTAATGCATGAAAGACAAACTCATCTGAGAAAGTCACAATGTTTTATTTAACTAACATTACATTTTAATATTTTAAAATGTGAAAAATAATATGTAATTAAGTAATTTGTAGAGAATGGATATGAAACTGGCTAACTGACTGTTATGGACAAAATCCATTCCCTCCAACTTTTGAAGATATGGCTTATGGAAGGGAGAAATTCACCTTCCAAATGTTCATCACTGGATATTTTTGTGTGTCTGTGTCTATATGGTTTATTTATTTCACTATTTGTTTTTTATTAATTCAAAGAATGAGGATTTCTTTAAGAAAGCTCATCAGTTGCAAGAGATGGTTGGTCTTGCTTTGTCAAATTCAGAACCGGCCATCCAATTTGAAAATACAGTCTTCTAAACTTGAAAATGTAGACAAGTTCAAGAATGCATCTCCTTAAAAAGCCAACAAACAGAACTATATTTCTATTGCTGAAATACAGAAAGTTTTTGAAAGACTTGAAAAAGATGAATTCAAAATGTGATTTAGCAGAGGCTTTTTCAACATTTATCACAACACTGACACTGGATGTAAAAGTTTTTATCTTGAAGGAACTGAGGCAGGAACTAAGAGTAGCATGCCAGAAAAAACATCGTATGATCTAACGCTATGAATAAAAACAATTCCTTTTTTTTTTTTTTTTTTAAGAAGAAATGCCTTATTCCAGTGTTCTCTGTATATGGATAAATGAGGTAGAGATTAGCACTTTGAGATACTTCAGGGTTTTGGGCAGCCTTAAGCCTACAAATAACCTTCTTGGAATTTTCTTTGGCTACTCATTTAAATCTTTCATATGAAAGGAAAGTTGAGGCAACAGTATAACAACTCTGTTAGATTTTTTCTTTCTTTTGTTTTAGTTGCATGTTATTTCCTACATTTACAAGAGAGAATACTACTAGAACAAGTCTGGAATGCACTGCAGCCTTTTATCTACTGATTTAAGGGGAACTGCTTTTGTAACTGAACCATATATAAAGACCTCCATGCAACACTCATGACAGAGATGATCACAAACTACTGCCAAAGGTCTTGTCTCAGCTCTCAGAAAAGCTGGAGAAGAATTTTATAGCTGACTCCTAGAGTTAGCCTTTGACTGTGACTTCACTGTGAATTTTTCAGATAGAAAACTTCATGTAGAGCTATATTTCTGCTGGGATTGATCTTTTATTCCCATCACTCAAAAATCAAGCCGAGCTAGACGTGAATCAGGGCACTAATTCCAAGTAATCTTCTCTTAATAGGAAATTAATCAATACTAATGTTATAGTGTTGTTATATACACAAACTCCATTAAGTTACATGACTCAGAGAGCCTATCAAGGAAAGACTGATATCTTTGAAGGCCTGTGTGAAGGTGGTACTATGCAAGTGGCTCATAACAGTATCTGATCACCGTCTCTTCCCTGGCTAGAATTATAATTTTGCACGTTACGTACAAAAGAACATACGATATAGAGGGAGTCTGTCTCCATCAGCATTTCTGCATCAGAATACGGGAAAATTCAAAGAAAACCTCACTTTCTTTTAAAATCCTGCTTTACAACATAGATCATGCAGAGTATGACCTGAAGTTTTTATGTAGTTCCAGGGACAGAAAAAGGAGAAGGGAAGGACTGCTGTGCTTCCTGTTTATTTTCCCAGCTCCTACCATTTCTCTTTTTCCAAAGAGATGTAAGAGAATAAATAAAATAAAAAAAAGCCCCAACACCACTACCTAAAATTTAAAAGAAGTGATCTCTACATAACTGCTTGCAAATAATTTTTAAAATAGCTGCCTATATTATAGCAAATTTTCTATCTTTTCAAGCACTATCCCTAAATATTGTAAAGTGAGTGGATGTGAATATGTTATTAGAAATTTCACAGCTATGAACTTGTCTTCCCAGTTCCAAAAAAGACTGTTTGAAAACCAGTAGTCTAATAGCACTTCAAGTGCTTTAAACAATATTTTAAAAGGAAAATAAAAGTATAAAAGTAGCTTTTTGCAGAATTAAACTCTCTTTCCAAATGTATGTCTAGACAAACTTTTGTCTACCCATGTAACCCTCTCTGGTTGCAGGAGTTTAACAAACATTTGGGTTAATTCTGGTCACATTTTCAAGTAAAGAAAAAAAAAATCTGTTCTAGAAACAGTGTAATCAAATAGTTCATTTTCTCTGCATGTGACAGGTAAACAGTTGGGCACATGGAGGCTGCTACATACGCTTTGAGCTGTGTGACATAAATGAACAATAATTAAGCCTGGCATTGTTTGCCAGCTACAGAAGTAACAAGAACAAGTTCAGTGTTCAGGTCTTTATTTAACTTTAAATCACATTAGTGTGCAATGTAGTAATACTGGTTTTATTCAAGTTCTAAAATATTAGGTCAATTGGGATTAAAACCCACAAGTAGTTAAACAACAAAGATTTCCTTTGTTAAAATGAAGCCAATACTACTGTGCGGTCACTGGCCCTTCATTTCCTCCCTAAGTAATTCTCCAGTGTTATCGGAAACCCATGGAAGTTGTTTGCAGCTGTACCCTTTTCCTATTTCACTTCAGTCAGTCTCCAAATCAGACACACACACACACACAAAAAGATACTACTTTAAAGGTTACAAACAGTGTAAAATAATAAAATCATGTAAGGTAGATGATTTGCCCATGAGCTATTAGCATTTTATAACTTCACAAAGCTCTAATGATTACTAGAGACTAACAGAGAGAGCCATAGACTCAGTGTTACCAAAATTTAAATCCTGCTGTTCGATAGCATTCTATTTTGGGATTGCATATATAAAAATGTCTTTAAATCAGCACTTAATTTGAAGTGCTGATTTGTAATGTATGTTCTGAGGTGTGGTATAATTTATGAAACAAAACCTGCCACAATCCTAAATTGCCACAGGATCAATTTAGTTTAAGTACTTTCAAAAACTTGAGATAGTAAAAAAAGAGGATAGAAAAAAAGAAAAATAAGAGCAAAAGTTATGTCAAATAATATTACATCCTAGACAAACACTTATCTTCAGATTTAGTCACTCAAACTAGGAAATTCCAATCAAGACTGCCACATCATCTTAAATTTACTATCTTGCATGTGTGCATTAAGATGCACAGACTCAGGCCTCACTGGGAGCACGGGATACAGTATGTTCTGAAATGGGTAATTACTCAATGCTTCTGCTGGAATTCCCTATGTAAGAAAGGCCTTATCTAAACGGCCTAACTCCTACACCACGGGATTACTAACGTCCTCAAAGGATTACTAACGTCCTCAAAGGAATGTCCGTGGCATTCTCATGATAACACCCAAGTGCTTCATAGATATGAATGAATATATATTCACAACACTCCCAAGCAATTAGGTCATGCAATTATTCCTATTTTATACCTGCAAAACTGAAGTATGGGGAAACTAACAATCAAAATTAATTTTGTCATTCTGCTGTCCAGGTTATTAACCCAAGTCTAGTTTTTAGCAGTATGCATCATTTTCACATCAAGTTGCATTAAAGGCACAGAAAGCTATACTTTTGCAGTCAGCATTTCTGCAAATCTGACTCAAAATTGTTATATGGAGCAACGTCAAGTAACTCCCTGCCTCATTTGCTATTATTGTTTTAAATTTCCGAAGTAAGGCATGGCTTCTGGAGAAAGTGCTATTTGTTACCCAATCCTGATTCTTTCCCCAAGCCTAATCTAGTCAGTACAATACATGTAACAAAACCTGGGGGAGTGAAAATAAGCATACTAATTTGGCAAAAAGATCAGAAATTATTTCTTGCCTGAATACATGGGCAAGGTAATCCAAAAAGTAGAAGGGTCTTCCCTCACCCTATATGGATACCTGGTTAGGATTCCAGTTTCTTGCTCAGTAATACTAAGGAGAAATGGAACTCCTTTCACTATGCAAATGCAGTTTTTGCCATTCTAATGCACATACTGCCACTTACAAGGTAGTATAAGCTTCTTTCAGGCACCTTAACTCAGCAATCTTTGAGATATTAATTATACAAAGCCTGTATCATTGAGTAGCAGCCATATTTTAAAATTGTGGCATGGCAAAACTATTCCATCCATATGGAAACTGACAGAGCCTAGGGGAATTCAGTGAGCTCCTTTTGTTTAGGCAGAGTTCAGTCTAATGGCTCTAGTACTGCAGCAATTAAGAATGTTCTTAGCTCTTAAATTTCCATGTTTTACATATGACTTGTTGAGCCATTATTGTTGGTCAGTGAAAGGTGAATACGTTTTTCTGATTTCACATGAAGTTTAAGAAATGACATGTTTTGATTGAAAGCTCTTAGTGAAATGAATACAATAACTCTCTCGAATTGGCACTAACAGATCCATTTCTAAATGATTAATCCAATATAGATGAGAAATTATATAATCATAATTCATAAACAGCTCATAAATGTAAACTTATATACAATTGTATTATCAGCTATTATTAGTAGATGCCATACTAAGTACCCGTTCCACTTTCTCTAAGAATTACTCCAATCCTGCTATCAACTGTCATGATTCCAACATTCCTCCTCAAAAACAATAAAGCAAATTAAGACATTATAATATGAAAGAATCAAAAATGGAAAAAAATATACATTTGTCCACTCAATATGATTGTGTTCATGTAAAAATAAAAATATTCAGTAATTTAATTCAAACAATACAATATTCAATTGTATTTTGTAAATACACCCATGGAGTTTACATCAGTGATATGTAAAACTTTTCAGTCCTACATCTAGATTGGAGTTGAATCACTGACTTTTAAGTGAAGCAGCTTATTACTCGTTCCCTAAAGCATCCATTTTTTGTCCACCTCATTGCTTTCTCAGACAAAACATATCCAAATGCATCCAATGAAATATGGAAACTAGCAACTACCAGTATTTTGGTAATTAAGTTTCAAAGTCTTTGACCTTGTTACAAGGTAATTACAAAATGTAAAAAGAAAAATATCCGAATAACTCAACAAGCAAATAAACAAGAAACAGTGAAATATTACTAAACTACTTTCTATTACAGATACCAGAAAAAGCATTGTACATTGTGAGCTCCAAAGCACAAAACCCAGAACTTGTTTACTGTTATATAATCCTTTGCTTTACATGAGTGTTGCTAAACGCGCAAATCTTTTCTGATCCTCACTGCAATAGCTCTAGGGTTAAGTGGTGAGATTAACCATAGAGTCTCAGGACGTGTGTTCCGAATAGCTATCAAATTCTGCCAACTCCAACTCCTTCCATCTAAACATATTAAAATGCCTTGGAACTCTACTGTTTTGTCAATTACTTCTGTATTTAATTACAAGTTATTTTGCAAGAAGTTAAGCAGATATAAAGTAGTTACCATAACTTACATATTTGTCTACAGTTGTGTTCAGGTTGAGTGTGAAAGTTGTGCAATTAGTCTTTGCCCTAATTCTTTCCTGCAAATAATATTATGATAACTATTTTTATTCCACCTGGCCAGCTCATATGTACAGCAGGTTTTTTCATTACATGGAAACTCCAAAAATAAAGAAAATTATATTTCATTTGCTTTAATGAAAGGCCAGATATATCTGAAAAGATTACAAAACGTCCTGTGATGTACTGTGTTATATATCCTGCTCCAAAAGGTGAAACAGCATTTCTGCATGCAAAGAAAAACTTAGCAATGTTTCTTTAACTAAGTTATTTTATAGTTACTTAAAATAAGAAAGACGTTTTTAAGTGCCAATGAAGATTTACTGAAGGGGATACTCAGAAACTGACCACTGTAAGAAGCACACAGATACTACTTCAGCTAGTAGCATTTCTGAGAAACAGATCAGTCAGTCAATAGATCTTGTCGTGAAAAGAAATCTCTTCTTCCTGTGAAAGATGAACTATATCCTACATAGGTCCACGTCAATCAGTTTCCCCATCTAAAAATTCAGGATTATTGCACAAAGACACAGACATCTTAGTTTGGAGCCTACAAAATTCTAGAAATGAATTAGCTACTTCCAGAGAATAGAAAGCAGTATTTTACTTGACATAGGTTACATGTAAATTATTACTATTTATAATCTGTATTACTATTATGTGTGGGAGTTCTAGCCATGGACCACAATACCATAGTGTTAAATTCCATAAAGAGAAAGAAAAAAATGGATCCTTGACGTGGAGAGGAGACAATAACATACTATCAGCTGAAATGTATTTTTAACACCACGTATTTTAAGAATCCCAACACTAGCCTTTCCTTGACTCTGCCATTACAGTCCTCAATGCACCTTTGGGCGACACAGCAGCCCAAAGTAACAAATGTAACACACGCTTAACTCTTTCTCTGTCACTTTCAATGTTACAATGGGATACAGTTAAAGACTTGATTCATATTCCAGCCCTATCTCGCCTTTGGCTGGAAGGGAAACCTGGGGCCCTGTGAAGGTTTTTCTTCCTTTGACAAATACCTTACAGTGCAATAGCCTCACATAGTGTTATAGCTACAACAATAACTAGCGTCTGTTAAAGTGATTTTTCAACTCCTTAACATCCCAATCCTAGTGAAAGCACTTTCACCCCAAATAAGATCTATTCAGGTTAAACGTATTTGATTTTTAATAGACAGAAGAGAGACTTGGGAAGTTACGAACCTGATAACCTCAGTCAAAACTCATCTTGATCACTACATTAATGCCTACTGCAGACTGACAGTTTCAAACCGAACATGTACAGGAAAAACAAGACAGCCCGTTTGATCGCATGAAATCCAGTGTCCTATATAATAGGAAGATAATATACATGAGCTAGCTATTTAATATCCATTGAACTTATTTGAGTGCACTCTGGGAACACAACAGAAACCAGCCAAAGAGGTTTCCCTTCTCTTCTCCTCTGCTCACCTCTTCTCTATGTTTTATTATGTCTATCTAGCATTACAATTTTAATAATAATAGACATCAATGAATTTACCTATCCCTGTGATTTTGACTATATTAAAAAAAAATAATAATAATTCTCCTGCTGAATATAAATCAGAGCGAGATTCTTTTCTTCTCTGTCCCTGGATTCTGCAATATAATTATTTAATTATTTCTATTTTTTTTTTGTTTTGGGTTTTTTTGCTTGTTTTTTGTTTTTTTTCCCTTTAATACAGAGCTCTGTGTTAAAGGACTCCAGACCGCAGTGTTTGCTTCTACAGTATGCATGCTACAATAAAGGCAGGTAAGAAACTCTCTTGACAGAAAATCTTTATTAGCTTTCTATTAAGTGTTCCTTATCACTTCACCATCTAGTGTGTTGAGCTCCCTCAAGCTCCCTAACATAAATGAGATCAGCAGTAAGCTACTGACGTGGAAAACTACAAACTCTGTCTGAAGACAAGTCACATCTGCTGCTGCCCTAATTTTTCTATCCATTAAATAGGAATAAAGATGTTTCTTCATCTCAAAACTTAGGTAAGGGAGGCATGCAAATGTCTTTTTAAAAACAAAGTCTGAAAAATGCTGCATAATGATACAGAAGGCAGAGAGGAGTAGGAACGGACCAGAAGAAAGAGGAAGAGAAAATGAGCTACAGAAGAAATAAGGAAACAGCAACCAAAAATAGTTGGCCAATTATACAGTAAAGACTAAATGAATGTAGGTAGAGTTTATGTTCACTTGCAGTTTGAGCACTGCAGTCACTCAGTTCTTTCCACCCAACTCACAGGCAATTTTACTGCCATTTTTATCAATATCACTGATTAAGACAACAAGAAATATCAAAGTAGCAGGCAAACAGTACTTTTCAAAAACAGAAAGGGTGAGGAAGAAGATAAAAGAGCAGAAAATTTTTCCTTTTGCATCATGTGTGAGCAGAAAAAGACAAATAGAAACAAAGCGTGTGCACACACACAGAGTTTCTGCATTCACTTTAGACGACTTTGTGGTTGAATTTTTCTTGTTTTACTTCTTAGGCTGCCTTTGTTCTAAAACCAATACTTCTGTAAATATAGTATTTAGATGCAGGCTTTAACTATGCTAAAGATCTTCTGTTGCTATAGCTATTTCATATGTCCCTCTTGGCAATGTCTTCACAAGCAGATGCAGCACATGCTGACAAAGAAGTTAGTGTCAGAAATAACCCAAATAACATACCTGTGTTTGCACTCAGAGCTTTGCTGACACAGCAATTACAGCTGATACAGCACGCAAGTCTTTCATACCCTGAGCTGAAACAACTATGAAACAGAATGAAGGCCATAGTGTCAACCCAGCCTTCAAAACACATTTTTCACTCAATTTTTGCTCCTTTAAATCCCCTGAAATTCCCTCCACGAATGAGCAAGAACTAAATGAGTAAGGCTTCTATTGCTCCCTTCTACTTACTGAGTTTGTTACAGATTAAAGTCACTCTCTACACCTCTACAGCACCTCTAGTCTAAAAATCTCTGGATTCTGAGAAGAAATTTCTGGCTGAGTGAATCAGAAGCATCTCCTGTAATTTGTACTGTGAAATAGTACCTAAATGCAACATATGAAAAGCTAAGCTGCGCCCAACTCAGTAAAATATTATTTAATTAAAACCAAACCCTTCTTTACCGTTAGGAAAGATCTGTGGAAAAAACATGCAGTATATGTACTATTTTCTCTACGTTCATTCAGAAGCAAGGGATGGTAGGCAACCTTTACACTGTTTTCAAAATCGCTGTGTAGCTTCAGTTAAAATGGATTCTTTTATTTGTTTCCTGTCTCTCTGCCCTACACAGATTTCAGCATTTGTAATTCACAGTTACTAAAAGGTCACTTGTTTCTTGTATTTGTACTTTCCTGTTAAAACCTCAGTATGTTTTTTTCTGAAGCTTTCCAAACAACCAGTGAACTCAGACTCTTTCTTTTCATTACATAACAACCATACCTGCAAATTATCTTCCAGATTTTGTATTTCTTACAACAGCAACAGTTACCTACAAAGATAGTCCCTTTTGACTGTGGGACAAGCGAGTTTGCAGTTAATAAATGGCTTGCATTGCTTAGACTAACACTACTCGGGGGCGGGGGGGGGGGGCGGGAAAAAAAGCCTGGCAAAAAACCTATGCGTGAAACTTGGAAGACTGAGACTGCTAGGAACAGCTTGGATGAAACTAAGCTAAAATATATGTATTTTTACTATATATTTACTGCACTACAAAAGCAAATGGGCGTTGACCAGTCTAGAGTGGAGCTACTCTGAAGTAAACCTTCCCAAAACATGCATGATGTGGCTGTCAAGTACTTTGAACCAACTGCTTCACTCTCAAATCCTCTTCCACTTGTTTGTATAACTTACTAATATTGACACAGCCCAAGATACCAGGTTAACTCTAACTATTGTGAAAGCATGGTTACAATGTCAAACCAAAGATCTTGGTTTTGCCTGGTTTATGTATTTACACAAATACATTGATTCATTCATACGTAAAATAAAACACTGTATTGTACTTACCAGTTTTGGGGTTTATTGAAAAGAATCCCTGTGGATTTCCACTTGTAATCTTGTAGGTTAATTTTTCACTGGAGCTAGAATCTGGATCAAATGCCTCAATCTGAATGACGGATACGTCTTTAGGTGAGTTTTCCATGACCTCTGGGTAATAAACTGGTTCTGTGGTCTGAGGAGCATTATCATTAACATCCCCAACTTCTATGTAGATTTCAATGAAAGATGACAAAGGCACAACGCCTTGGTCTGTTGCATAAACAGTTAACCAGTAATGTGAAGTAGTCTCACGATCCAGACGATCTGCAGTCTCAATAATACCTGTTTAACAGGAAGAAAGATAAAGAGAAAATGCTCAATAAATATGCATAAATGCGCAAAACTAGAGTAAGCAACAAGCTTAAATAAATGAATAAATAAAAATGAATAGAAGTTCAAAATAACTGACATCGATTCTACAATCTGTGTTAATATACACAGATGAACATATTGAGGCTAACCTGAAGCCACAAAAAATAAAATTACTATAGCAGTTTTCAGCAATTATGCTTTACAGATATTAAAACAATATATTACTTAATTTCCTTTGTAACATCCTTTGAGATTTATCAGATCAATTAGCACTATTCATAAAAGGTATTTTGCCTAAAAGATTAAATATAATGAGTAATTCACAGTCTTTTGGGACTTGAATGACCCTCTCTACTCATCACTGATTATAGTGAATTTTATACCATATTAAACTATCTGATTTAGATGACAAACTCTTGAACTGTTTACCATTATTCATGTTAATGAGCAGCTACTTAAATGTGAAACATTCTTATCTATGTGCCCAAATGAATTATTCAACTGAATTTTCTTAATGTGCTTATTTGGGTTCACACAGAAATTTCACAGAAAAGAAAACAAAAGTTATACCTGAAGCTAACCTTTGTAGCATTAGGACCAACCAATGGCTGCCATTACTCTGGCAATGGAAAGCAGCGCTTAGCTTAAATTTACACACATACAATGAATTATCATTTAAGAAACAGCTACACAATTCACAAACTTAATAAAAATCTGTCTGCTGAGTCTTCAGGAGCTTGTCTGAGCCAGAACTAAATAAAGAATGAGAGACTCAAGTTTTTATCCACTGTGAAGGAAATACAGATCTATTTTTATAAGCAGCTTACTCTACAGGTACAATCATAATATGCATGTGTCAAAAGGGTATGTGACGTGGCGTAACCTCTATCATGGGAGATGAATATTAAATGGATTCACGGAGCCATGTCACAATAAACTTTGCACTTTCCTTTTCCTGATCCAGTTGCTCTTACAGGTTGTCTGATTTGAGATATTTTCTAAATAGAACTTAAAATGAACCTGATACATGTCAGGGTGAGGCACAGAGCAAGCCCTTGCAACCATTTCTGTGGAAATCTTGAAGGGCTTTGCCATGGCTCTTATTGTTTGTTATACTGACACACACCAGGCCTAATCAGGATTAGAGCTGAGATGAGTCAAACTATCACCATGACAGCCGGTTTTGGACTCTGGATACAACCACATAACATGACTATACGTGATGTGGGCCTTCTCCTGAGCTCATTTACTCCACACAACATACACATACCATCAGGAAAATAGGACCTCAATAAACCTATGCCACTGTGGTTTTACAGGAGTTCTTCAGGAAAGGAATTAACTCTAAGTATCACTTCCTTCACATACTCCAGACACTTTTTTTAATGCGTTATACCAGCTGAGCAAAATGAGATAAATATTGAGGAATTACTCATTTATTCATTACTTTCTTTGCCTTGTGGGAAGCTGCACAAACGTCTGATGATGATCATTTGAAATTTTATGATGTCAGTAAGATCACTTTAGAAGGGCTGGAGGGCATAGCATCTAATGCTTAGACCCACAAAATACCCATATATAGCATTTCAAGCAACACAGCATTTCAGAACTACCACCAGATGTCAGTGTGGAAATTGGTTTTATACAGTGTCGAAGGCTTCAGAAGTGGGATAAAAAGGAGGGGCACTGCAATTTGAAAATATACATGCATTACATACAGGCTATAAGTTTTCTTGAAAGCAAACTGGTGGCTTTGTAGTTTCCTTTTTTTTTTGCAGATGAACATCATAAAAAACTAAGCCAAGGTGTTAATTTTAAGGATACTGGCCTTTTACATTTCCAGTCTCTTCACCTCAGTATTTATATTTCATTTGATGGCAGTTTTATTATTTAAAAAAAAAAAAAAATCCTATGTAGTCACTGGATTTGTGCTGTGGTTACCTGCATAGTTTCTGATTGTTTACGTACATAAATCCGCTCTTAAAAACGGACACACAGCCTTGAGCACCCAGTTACCTGGATTCTGTTTTTGTAACTCACATTACACCTTTTGCACCTCTCTACTTCAGCCAGGAGATTTGCTTGGGAGTAAATAAATTTAATTACTGTGGCCTCACTTCTAAACCTAAATGCTGGATGTGGCATGCAAGCACTTCATCTTAAGTCTGGGTAGACTCCACATATGCCCCGGAAAATTCTGTAAAACCTTTATGTCCTACCAAACATAAGACTAGACTGTATTAATTCCCTTTTAGCAAGGCTTCCAGCAATGCTGCTCTGTTGCTTGCGATCCGTGCAGAACACAGTGGGCAGGCTCATGTGCTGAATTGAGCAATCATTATCATTTTACACCTGTCCTGCTTTCTTAACAGTAGCTACATCAGAAGTGGCAGATTAATTTTAAGATAGCCTTGCCTGATTTTAAAGAAACATAAAAAGAGACTTGTGGTAATGGAGCTCTCCTCCTGCAATCTGCTCATCTGGCATTTACAAATTCTACCATCTTAGTTACCAAAGCCTACCTCAAGGAAAAAGAAGACTGAACCTATTTTGCTTTTGTGGACTATCAGTTCTCAAGTGTCTGTTCTCTTAAGTCACATACTTCACAAGGGACAAAGGGGAAAAAACTACCACATCAAAAAAACAGTAACAGCAGCATCTCAAAAAGAAATATGTAAAAAGATTACAGGGATAGTGACTGACAGTACGACACAGCACACATGGGTGACTTTATTTTTTGGTTAATTTTTATTTTCAAATTAGATCTGCATATATGATGTTATTTCTATGTATTTTACACTGACTTTTGCAGAAATATTCAATGAAACGCTTGTAATCTGTCTGATCATCTGGCCACTGAACATGTCATGCAACACAGATGTTTACCCAACAGGGTAGCTCTGGTTTTCAGAATGTCTCTGATTTTCTACAGGGTCACCCACATTCTAAGTGTGCATTAGTCACAGTAACATGAAATCTCATTCACTAAAATTATTTTTTCATTTTTCTCATGTTTCTCATCCAACAGATCCTGAATTGTTGGCTGAACACTTTTTCCTATATGTGCTGTTTATAATTCCAAACTGAAATAGAAAGCATCTAGGAAAACGATTTTAATGATAGGTCACATATGCAAAAATGTCTACATACTGTTTAACACTAATCAACAGATTAATTCCAGAATGAACATTTTCTAGAGGCATAAAGGGTACTTAAAAAAACCCTCCATGTACCCCACTTACAGTTTAAAACAGGTGGAATAGACAGGTATGTATTCAAGTTGGAAAACTTGTTAGAGATGGGTATCACACATAAGTGGATTACTTTGACAATACTAAAAACGAAGACTCAAAATAACATTCCTCTAGTATAAAAGCCATGCAAAAGGAGACAGGAAGATAGGGAGCAAAAATTTCCCCTCACCCCTCACACATTGAGGGGGGTGGAGGAGAGGCCACCACACCTAGTTCTCCTTCATCACTCAAAGCTGCAGGCACTGGGAGCGTAGGAACAACTGGTCTATTAATATGACTCAGCTTTCTTCCTATTGTTTTCACTCAGCAATACAATGGATTGTGTACTGATCCAGTACACATTCCTGGGGGTGGGGGGAAGCTCTGACTACCAAAACCTGAATTTCTTCTGGTTCTACATCAGCACTTACGTCACAAAACACAATCAACACTAAATGCACACAACTACATGGAATACTTGGCTTTTTTTTCCCTTTTAACATTACTGTACAATCTGACCTTACAGCAGTAATTACAAAACACTATCCTTTTCTCATCACTCTAGTTGAAATTGCTCCTGCTTCTGCAAGTTTAACACTAAATCTTTCCTGATTTTGCCTATGAGAACACTAATAGCTTCATCTTAAATCTCTATGCAACAATAATGAATACAAATGCATGTAAATTTCATTAGTCTACTATACCTTCTAAAAAACACAAGCCCAAAGAAGAATTTAACTAAGACTACTTTTTTGTTTTTTAATACAGAGATAATGACAGTTCTCCTACCAAATCACAGGTCTAGAACCAGTCCTTAAAGTATCACTGGCTGGTGTGCCAACTTTCTGCTTTTGCAAATGTTGACTTTGGTGACCTATTTTACACATTAGGGCAGCATAATACTGTATGCTGTCTGAAAGCCAGCACTTGCTGAGTTCATAAATTCACTAGCTTCTAGTTCTAGTGGTTCTCAAGACAGCAGAGAGAAAAATGATGGGAACTCATATATCAAAGAGAAGTAATAAAACAGTCTAAGAGTTAATTTGTTTTAATCTCACAATCAGCTAGATCTATTAAGCATCAGTAAGATGTTGATCAGTATCATCAGTTTCAACACCGTATTTTGGCTCCTAGAAAGTGTTTTCACTTTTTTCTTCAAGTGGTGCAAAACACGTTTAGGGAGTACAGCTTAAGTGCTTCTATTACATCTTCAATGCTGTAAAAGCTACATCTCTGCTCTAACTCTTCTCCCAGTCACAGAAAAATCTTTAATCAGCGAATTTCCCATCCATTCTTTATGCTGAGGCAATTTGGTAATTTTAACTTTTACAAACCATTTGCTTTTTATGTAGCAAGACAAGTAGAGAAATCTTCCACAGAGCACCACTAAAGAATCTTTAGCATGTATGGTAATTCCAAAGACTTGTAAATATTATTGTTCAAAAAATACAGTGAAGTGAGGATTCCAAAACCATTTTTCACTTGGCTGGATATGCAATCTTGAAGCCTTTCAGGTGGTCAGGATAAAAGAAATTCACATTCAGTCACCAACCACCAGAGGGGAGTACAAAAGAGCTCTGATGAAATGTTTCTCAGTCATCTGCAAGAGGACATCAGAGCTGATTTTACAATATTCATATGTCCGAAATTTTAGACTAGATATTGTTCCCACTTGATGCAATCGGATTTTTCTATCAATTTCATTAAAAGAAGGCAAAAGTCCCAAGTGAATAGCATAGAATAGAATTTGGACAGAATTCAGTATGGAGGAACAGGCTGGTTTATGAATACAGCAACTGAGGAAAAATCAGAACGTTAACCCCTCTCTCGACAAGAACCAACATTACTTCCAATTTAAATCCCACAACCCAAGTCACTACAACCAAAGTCACTCTTAAAACAAAAATAAACATATAAATCCACCTCAAATCTGACAGTCTTACATACGCCAATTCTAACTAATTAACAAATGCTCAAACTATAATACTCCCAATTCCCAGGGATGATCCTCCTTAAGTGTGCTTATCCACGAGAACTCTCATTAACAGTATTAATGATTCTGTAATGGAAATCAAAACCTGCAATCATTTCTCAGCAAAGCATGAAAATGCAGTTTAGCAGAATTTGCCCTGGGAGTGACGTTTGAAACAAACTAAGAGAAATCCCTGGCCTGGAACATGATGCTTGAAATCTGATTATAAACTTAATTAATCTAAATTCTAATAAGCTGGGCAAATCAAAAAGCTTCTTCAGCTGCTTTAAAAGCCATCTCTGGGGGAAAAAAGGCAATATTTTAAGAATTGCATAAACAAAGGTTTTGATCAAACATGACCTTCAATGAACAACCAATCCAAACCAAAGTTTTAGAAGTGAGTGGATTAAGTGTGTTATAAACACAGAGGCATGCTGTCCCTTAATGGCACTAGTCTGCCAACACACCAACACAGACTGCAACTTTGTCTTGAATTCTAAACAAACGGTAAGTCACTGCAGTGTAAACTAAGGTCTGCACAATCTTTTGAATTAAAAATAAAACTGGGGGAAATGCTCAGCACATACTACAGTTCACTAATTGAAGCTCTGCTACCTCTCGATAGGCTGCATATATTTTCCAGAAAGTTATTAATATTTATGAAATTAGCTTTTTACGTGGACAAGGGTTGAAAGAACCCCAAATTCCAGAAGTTTGCAGTTTTTCTGGCCAAATTTCTGCTTTACATTTTGTGGAACTTTGCTTAGTTGTTAAAACAAAGAAAGAATCACATCAGCCTCGTTGATTAGTGGTTTGGTTGTTTTGGTTTTTAAGTAAATCTTACTAAATATAATACTATCATACTTTGGCTTCTAATGTTAAGCAATTCAGAACAGACAGTTTTCAGGTTGTTACTAAAATCTGCACAACCAGAATAGGCCAGAAAAACAAAAGCATTTTACAAAGCTGGTATTTTGCATTTTAATTAACTCTTGATTTCTGCCCAGGTCATCTTATTTAAAATAGCATCTGTTCTAACCCATACTTTGCTTTTTGGTGCAAGTTAGTGACAGTGCAGTTCTTCAACACTATCCAGATCAAACACAGATGAACGTAGACGACTTCCTTGGCTGACTTCTTGTTCCTATTCGTCTCTTCTTGTATGGTCTATTTTTGCCTTTCTTGCAATACACCTCTCTTTCTTAGATTATTACCTGCCATGACATGATAAGCATTTTCCTGAGCTGTATAAATACAGAGGCTATAGCAGAGCAGACAGGATAAAACAAACAAACAAAAAAACCAGGAAAGAGCATCTGGCATAGGAGAAGATGCAGTGCTTGTCTGCTTCTCAGCAGTCCCCAGAGGCCTCAAAGAGGAACACATCTATACTCTTTCGTCCTCCCTTTCCCCTTGAGGAACTTCTAGAGGCACAGTCAAATCAGGACAGTTGGTAAGTGCAAACCTGTGTGTTATGCATGGGGGTTTTGTGGGTTTTTTTTCTCCACTTTATGCTCTCTGTCAGACATAGTAAGAGAAAGCAAGGTGAGCTGAAAAAAAGGCAAATTTATTAATAGTTATGGCACCCACCCACCCAAGATAAAACAGACGACAGCAGACTGGAGTGCACTATTTACAAGTACTACAGTACTCAGTATAAGTTGTGATTCTATTACTAATTGCGACCAGTGACATAGCTCAGATTCTTTCCACTTTTAGAGCAATTAAAAAAACAATCCTCTAGCCAATTTATCTGTATTTCTGTTAACTTCTTAACTTCTGATAACTTCTGGCCACCACTGTAGTCTGACATTGGGAAATGCCTTGAAGCAGCAGCCAAGTACAGCCACAACCCTACATGCCATAAAGAGTTCTATAAAGTGAAGGTTTTGAAACATGCAACCTATTGAACTCCCAAGAAAAAAATTCTTTCTTTCCCTGAGGCCGCTGTCCCACTGTAACTCAGGCCTCTACCAAGCACCAGTGTGTAATGTATAACTGAGCCTTAAGCCTACAGTTCTTCTAAAACAGCACCCAATGCTAATGTCAACAAAATTTAATATTATTTGATTAGTCAAGTAATAACCAAAACAAAGGCAGCACAATATCACACCGGTCTTTATTCTACACAAACCAACTATCTTTAAGCACTGAAGATTTCAAGTATGTCCTGCCACAGAGACAAGGAACTATTCAGCACTTAAAATGTCAGTTGAAAAGACCAAAATCTCCATCCTGTGAACTCCCTGAAACCATCTCCTTCTAAAGAAGGAATGGAATGAGATTCCTTTTGCAGAAGTGAAATGTCTGCTCGTCCACTCTATAAACAGGGCAAAATGCCAAGAGAGGCACTGCACTCTAACTCTTGAAATACTAAAGACCTGTGGCAGGCTGTGTGAACTTTTAAAAAGTATACACAATCTCTCTTGTAAGAGAAGTAATATTTTTGATAAATAAACTGAGCTGGAAAAGTGCTAGCCTTCCTTACTTGTATCACATACGCACTTTGAACAGGAAGCATCATGTGTTTACGCCTCTACAGAACAAAGTGCAACAGCCACCCAGAGAAATACAATATGCTCTTCAACTCCACAGCAATTTAAAGCTTATCACTGACAATGCAAGCTACACTCACATATCAGACTTCTTGCATCTGAAGATTCACACAGACTAAACTGTACTGTTTCAGAATGTAAATAATCCTTGGTTGCAGCCCTGAAGGAGAGCAGAAAGTTTTAGCGACTATTGCTTGCCTTTGAATCACACATGAACAAGAGGTGTTCACTGCTCTTCTCTCTTCTCCAGGAGCACTAATTAGGCACAGCTAGAAAGACTGTAACCTAGCAACAAACCATCGATATTGCATTTTGCATAACTCAGAGAATTCAGATTAGTTGTTTGCAAACATGTCTGAGGAATATGAATGTGCATAACTAATAATTCAATCTAGTTTGAAATAGTTTCACTGCTTCTTTTCGACTACTCAATGATTCTTCTATTTTGCCTGAGTAAAGCTGAATCTTAAATTAACACATCTTGATTTGTTTTTAAAATAATTTGGTGGCTTTACCTTTTACATACATCCTGGTTAACTCTACTTTAATGTTTTAAAAAAAACCTCCAAAAACAAAAAAAAACCCACAAAAAACCCCAGACAAACCCACACCCCATGAAAACACAACCACCCTTGAAAAATTCTGCAACAAATTATGTTTGCAGGCTATAGAGTTAAGATTTTCACATGCACCCCAAAAGTCCTTAGATAATATCATCTAACATCTGTCATGAATATAAACATCCCTTCTAATAGTTACAGCTTGTCACATATTTAGATTTTATACATTTATTTCTTTAGATATTCAGTAAGTTTCTATACAGTGGTCTTAATCCACTTTTTTATATATATAACATTTCTTCTTTACAAGTACTGAAGAAAGGCAATGAAAAAAAACTTAAACTTTAAAATTTCTGCTTCAGAGAACGGTCAGAAAAATGTCTCTCAGGAGAAGCTAAGGAAAAAATACTGAAAAGAAGCTGAAAGTAACATATGGGAATTACAAGTCCTTTGTCAGCATTTATAAAGGCAGATTCCCACAAAATTGAACGAAATTTTATTTATAGCTCTTTGAAATAGAAAGTTGTATACATTTCAAGTTGTGTCTTGCGTACTACCAGCTGAGAAATCAAGCTTAGACAGGATTGTTAAACGGAAAGCAACTCTTGTTGCTGTTTCAAGGACAAACTGCTCATTTTCTAACAAATGAAAGCTTAGAAAGTTTCGAGTAACTTATCACTAGCAGTATCAGCCAGCTGATGGAACTGTAGTGACTTTGCACAAGTTCTTTAACTGGTAAATGCCATTTCACTGTGCAGCTGCGAGACCTTCAAACATGTCAAGTCCACCACCACTTGCTCTCTTTCCAGGGACTAGTTATTGCAAGTTCTGGGAGGTGGAAGGGCAGAGCATATGTGGTCTCTGGAGTACACAGAACCCTTAACAGAGTATAGGAACCATGAACGATGATGCATCAGAACAGATTTGAGATTTTAACTAAACAAAACCAAACTGAACAAAGTAAAACCTCAATCATAATAAAATGATGACCTGTTTTATATCTCAAATTTAACTTCACTGAACTGTCTAGATGTAATGAAATACATAGCCAAATCCAGTTTTGTACCAGTACCTTAAGTAAATCTGAGTACAAATTTTCAAAAACTCTCAAATTCCATTAAATAACCTACCGTATTTGAAATTAAACAATTTCTGCATATGACACTAATGAAACAACAGAGAGAGTAGTTGGTGAAACAATCAGATGCTATCAGTGTCCAGTCAAACCTAGCAGACTCACTTCTGTAAATGCATAGAAATTACCAATGCATTCATAGTAAAACACTTTTGGGGGGCAAAAATTGGCATCCAGAGAGACCCAGCACGTGGTCAAATCCAGACGTTGACATAAAGCTTAAAACACAGAACAGTTTATGCATCACTTCTGCACTATGAACAGACAGCAGTAATTTGAATTGTGTTCAAGCGGAGGGAAAGGGTCACTATTGATCTCTGCTACATGCAGCTTATAAGCAAGGTAGATACAGAGAGATTTGAAGAAATACAGAATGTTCAACAGTTAAGAGCATAAATTAAGCAACACTTAAATAAGCATCTAGAGATAGTACAAAGACCTAGAAGCAAAGACATGCATAGCTAAAGCTCTGCACCAAAACCAGACTATATTTTAAAACATTGAGAAAATAGGTTTTGCATGTCTTAGTTAAATGTGTAACGTAGAACAAAACACGGGGCAAAAGAAAGAATTGTAAATAATTAGACCCAGTAACGTTTTGACTTCCAGTTTCTGCCACATTGCTTTCTGCACATTTGCAGAAAACCAAAGTCAAATGAATGGAAAACACAGTGTTCAGGCCATTTATAAAAGAAAAAAGTTCTGAAAACATGTTCTTAAGATTGTCTACATAAAAGATTATGCCCAGAAATTATGATTCAGTACTAGGTAGTCTGGGCTAAAAGTAATAAATCTGCTAAGGTCCACAAAGACTGTGAACTTGCTTTCAGGAAGTCAGGGGGTGGTGAGGGGGAATTTTCGCAATTAGAAGATCCCTGATGGGGCTGCCTTAGAACTCAACTGATTACTTCCAGTTCAGAAAATCTTTTGGGACAATGGCAGACAGCTCCTATTGTCAGCCTCATTTACGGTTATTTTAATAGCTCCAGCTTATTTCTGTCAGCTAGGCTGCTTGTATGTCAAGCTTTCGGACAGGCAATATAATTGCTATACAGAAGAACAGTACCATGTTGCTAAAGCTCGATATGGAGAGACATAAAAACCCCCTGATGCGTACACATTAGGGAAATGAAATGTTAGCTCCTATGCCAACAGGAAAAATTATTGTAATACAACCACATACGATCTACATTTCTTTGAAGAGAGTGCAAGTAAAGCAAGCTTTGTTGTTAACATGAGCAGCCATTCATGATTTGAGAGAAAGCGTGCTGAAAAAAACATGACCACACTACTACATCAGCATTACAGCAGGTTTATAAAATATTAGTGAAAATGGAACAAACTGCCAGCAGATTCTGGGACAAGCATGTGGGCTCTCAGTACGCACAAAAGCAGCTCCTCTTACTGTGTTACATGAGCAAGGTTTGCAGGATCTGATGCAAATCACTGTTCCAGTCATCCATCCTCTTATTCAGGACAGATTTTTGTCTTCAGGTAAAGACACAACTGGTTTCTATGTGCCAAGAAATACAATTACACAGTATCATAAAATTAGAAGAAGTAACTATGTTTAAGCAAAAATACTTTGGGATAATATTGTTACACTATTCAGTTACCTTTAAATCCTGCTCTCTTACTACAGTTTCATGACCAACAGAGAATTTCTACCGAAATGTAAGTAATTCAGAAAGAAGTGAAGGGTTCTACAGGTCTACTGTTTGTTTACTTATGAATGTCAAAGACAAAGAAGGAAATGTATTTAATCAAATTTTTAGAATGTATGTGTACTTGCATGTGCATAAGAAATGCAAAGGATGAATTTCTATGTTCTTTGTTAAAGTTTATAGGAATTTCTAATGTACACACACAAATGAACACGTATATGCTCTTTAGCACTCCAGCTTCACCCTGCAAAATCCCTAACTTCACTGTCAGTCTTCCTAGTACTAAGGAATTGTTGTCAATGTGAGTGGTTATATTACCACTCTAATAATTTAACTGGGAAATGGGGAGCCTCTGAAGGGGAAATTCCTCTGCAAATAGCCCCAGGAATTTCAAAACTAACTGGAGTTGACAGACTAACCTAGGTCCCCCTTAGGCAGAAGAAGAGGCTACAAGGAAAATAATGAGACGCATGGGAAGCCAATTATGCACAAGAGCAACACATTTAATTGTACTGAAACTCGTTTGTTGATCCAGAAGGATCTAGCTGTTTAGACCTCTGCAAACTATTAAAATACCTGGACAGTTCTGCAACAAGTATACTCACTTTTTGTCTGTAAATCTCAAAGTTTAATGACCATCTTAAGCAAGGAAAATTGTTCAATGTATCCCAAGAATCTTTTTCCTGCATGCACAGCATTTCTCTCAGATTCTCTTTCTGGTTGCAATTTGAACAATTGCAGCCTACCTCGTATTACTTCCGCAAAAGTAACTTTGAAGGCCCAGCAAGTTCAACAGAGCAGTCCTACTCTTTAGTAAGAAGCAGTTACAGCTGTGCTCCACAGCAGCACTGGCTCATGACTAACCCACATGCAAAAAATTGCCATTTAGCATGTGCATGTTATTTATTCTGATTTGTGTTTTGGACTGCTGCAATTTTGCTTCAAGCTTTCAGTCTCCAGACTATTTTCAGTTGCAGAAACTGCTGGTTAACAATGACAGTTCCCAGACCAGCTCTGAGCAAGATACTGATACCTCTCAAAAGGTAACTAGCATGTTGAGGAATACTGGAAATCAGGCTATTACTGCTGTTCATGTTACTGCACCAGGTAGCTATACACACAATGGCACTTAATTACTGTCAACAGAAACACTGCTTCCAAGCAGATTTGAGTGTACAAAGAGCTGGTGTACCTGTGGGCATGCAAGTGCTAGGAGAACAAAGCAAATCAATGAAGTCCTGAGATTAAAGCATCTGGGAACCAGTGGCATCAAAAGACATCTTCATCCTTGTTCTGACAAAGTCAGATTTATTAACCTTTATTATTACAAAGTATCCATTTATTTATTCAGACTTTATTCCTACTCACGTATCCAGAGGGGATTCCACACTGATCAGTACTTGTTATACTAATTTTTTTTATTATTTGCCTTTGCATATGAATCAAAATAAACAAAAGGCCATACAAAGAAATGTTTCTGAACTTGTTTGTTTCTGAGCAAAATCTTCAGGACAGGAGAGTCATGGAGGCAAAGAACTTTGGGATTAAAAAAATATGTTTGTTCTCTTTGGTTAAGATTACTGTATCAAGTAAATGAGAAATCCTCCGTATGTAAGCAAATTCTTACATGCACACTGAAGAATCAATACTTAACATCTAAAAAGGAGACTTGCAACTAGAAAACTAGAAATGACTTAGAAATAAATATGCTTGGCATCTAATAAGTGCCCTGGATGCTTGTTGGGAGATGGGCTCAGTCTTTTTCATATAAATAATGGACAACTGCCTGCATGGTTTTAATTAACATTTTCTGGAAGAAAAAAAATGACTAAAGGTAGCAGAAATTAATGCAAATTAACAGTTTTTTAAAAAAAAAAAAATCTATAAATTTAATTCACTCTGTATTTATTGCTTAATAGTAGAACCTGCAAGCATTTGGACAAACAGACCACGGAGTTTCCCTGTTAGAATTTCTGTTGGAAACCTCTTTATTATTCCCCACAGAAACATTTTTCGCTGAAGAACTGCACCTTTAGTAACTATGCCAAAGAGAATGAGTGATGTGAATAACTCTCCACCAAACAAGAATTTTAATTGTCATAGAGCCATGATAAAAGTAGATCAACTCTGTCTACACTACTACACTCACTGTAAATGAAAGAACACTATTGTAGTGTAGTAGACCATTTAGACACAAAATGCATTTTGCTCCTGAACCACTGAAGAATTTTTCCTTGTTTAAGAAATTCACAGAATCCGCAGTGACTAGAGATCGAGTTGTACCAGGTGACCTTCCCAAATCTCCGCATCTGTGCATGACTGTTCTCAACAATGTATTCTCAAATGCTGGCCATTCTTCTGTCTAACTAGACCGAAGGACTCTATTTCCAAAGGATTTTTTCATCACCCTTGGAATTACAGACATAGCATGGCACATATTTCTTACTCCATTTCCTCCTATCATCACATGCTGGATCAATATTAACTCCAAATTTAATCCACATAATCTGCACTAATCTTGTTCTCACTGTAATCATCACTCCCTTAACTTCTTATTAAACAACGCACATCAAAACTGACGTGTCACTTGAGTCAATGACAACTTGACAACTCATCTTTTGCTAACAGTTTTTGAACTTTCTCACACTCTCCTCCCCTACCTTATCTGTATCTGGAAGGACTCAAGCCAGTCCAAAATTTCACTACAAAATTTCACCATTCAGCATGAACATTTTTAAGCAAGCAAAAAGCTAATTGAAAAGTGCAAGTTCTAAGATTTTTATTTATAGTTGCAAGCACAGTTCTTGATCTCTGGCCTTCTGTACTTACTTAAGTCCCCATTCAGAAAGCTGATTAGGAATGGTGTGAAATAGTGGGAACTATGAACTGCTTAGATTTTTATTTTATCACTTTTTTTTTTTTGGAGCCATGTTTTCCTCTATATCCATACACAAAGTAATCCACTTCTTAACAAGTTATCATCTCTTCTTACATGCTTTTTACTTTAAAATGGTCTGGACAAACCCAGGCAACCCAAATTATTACTGTACTAGCTAGTAGCACAGGTATGGAAGGACATACGTATAACCAGACATCAGAGAGAGAGGCATAGGTCATTTTTCCATTTCTGATGAATCTGCTAAAATTGGTACCATAATATTCAAACCACTTTCAAAGTGAACTATGATACCAGACTTCTTATGCAAAGGCATAGTCATCTTTCCCTCCCTCCCCAAAGTAATTAACATTCCTTGCACAGCCAGCTGGACATTTGTTAATCATTAACTGTTTGTGTAATAAAGACAGGGAGAGAAACTGTTAGCCATTCCTCACAATGGTACACCTAAAAAATCTTTAAGACAGAAGATTTAGTGAATAGTGTAAAATTATTCACAGTAACAAAAAACCCTGTTGTATTATCACAGCACTTTCAATATTTTGCTGACAATATGTTTTTGTGAGCAAGACTTTTCATGTTCAAACCTAAGTAACTCAGGAATGTAATCAATAAAAAACTAGTACTTTTAACTAAAACAGAAAGAAAGAGGTATCTTTTTAAAAGATGATCTATGCTGTTAATCTCTTGGGTAGTAAAATAATACATACGACCAGAATTGCAACACCAAATATAATAGAGGCATAACCAATGCACACATTCCAATCTTATCTAGAATCACTTTGATTCACTCTACCTTGCTTTCATTACAGGAAGGGCACAGCAAGGGCATTCCTCTCAGATCAAACAGAAAATTCCACAGACAGAAGTTTCCACATGTCTGATTCGTTGCAGATTAAACCCTTATCATTAGACAGAAATCTCTAATTTTCATAGAGACAGGATAAACCCTGTCATGGTAAATCTACAGGCAAAGGTTTGGGGGGGGAGGGGGCAGGGGATAAAAAAGGAAAAAAAAAAAAAAAATCTGTAGAATGAAGATGTACTCCCCATGAAAGAGCTATGCATGTCTCCCTCACAGCTCTGGAGAAATGCAGGGGACAAGGTACCAGCATTAAAGATCACATATATAATTCCATTCGTACATTCCATCATAAGCTTCTTTGTACTGCAAGTCTTTCAAGCTGAACTACCAAACTGCCTCTGTGCATAAATACAACCGGGACTACAGGCAACACATATGAGAAGTCTGTATTCATTTTTAGCACAATATTCATTCATTCTGTATTCATTTTTAGCACATTATGTTACCAAAATCTTCATTTCTTTACCCACATGACTGGAGCAGTTCTGTAATGCTCATGTACATTTACCAGTAACACTAAAATCAGAAGGCTATTCTGTAACTATACTTCTTACATTTTGAAATTTTTAATATAATAATCTTTTAATCCTTAAATCCTGTACAAAATATGAATGAGCACACTATGATCAGCAACTTCAAAACCAAAACTCAGGAATTTTCATTTTTTAGTGTATAGAGGCGGTTTCAGGCTTTTTGCATCAGCAAAATAAAAATGGCCTTCTGTATAATCACCCAAAATGATTGATTTCAGAAACATGCAGATTTTGGAAGCAATCCATGTCAGTGAGGATTATTCTAAGACATAGATTGGGCAATAAAACAATGCAACTACTGAATTTTCTGTGTGTAACCTTCTCTGTCATATAGGCAGATATTCAGTTCTGGTATCAGCGATGCCACACTGACAAGTCTGCACAGATGCAGAACTCTAAGCCGAAAGAACTATTAATGATCGCCACTACTGGTAGGTCAAGACAATTTATATCCACTAGCTCAGCAGTTTGCTCTTTAACCCTAATGCCTATCAAAATTATGCAACTCTATGAGAACCATTAACATATTGATTTATCCTTGTTCACAAATAATTTAAAATGAACTAGAAGCAGCTATTAGAAGTGTGGATAGAACACAAGGAGTTTGGGGAAACCTCATTTCTGAATAAAGAAATTATCTGTTGCAGTCCTGTTGCTAGATTCTTTGGACACTTCTGTTTTCCCAAAAATCCCTCTTTGATGGCACTGGAGTGCTACACATTTTCTTTTGTTGAGCCACATGGAGACTGATGAATTGAAAATTCATTTTTGGTCACATTCAGATGACCAGTATAAACAAGTCACAGATGCAATAAGAATGATACACAGATTACAAAATGGACCTGCAAACCATAGTTTCAGCGAGGCCCAAAGTATTTTTAAATCCAAGTTCTAAAGCTGCAACTACTGCATGTTATAAGTTGTGGAAGCTTGCCAAATACTCATGTAGGTTTGTCCTTTGTTAAATATGTCCAAATGCTGTATGATTAAAGTTTAAAATCTTCAAAGAAGAGAATAAACATTACGCAATCATTTCAAGCTCCCCTCCTTTGATCTTAATATGTACTTCAAAAGCTAAGCAGATGCTTAGTAGGAAATAAATCCCCAACTCAACAGATGTACCAACAGTGATATGGCAAGATGCACCTTCCATAGCTTTTGGCAACCCTTCCCTTTTACTATTCTTCTGCTCACAAGTACTTTTCAAGCCAAAGAGAGGCCTAAGCAAGTTAATAGGCCCTTAATATGTACTCTGCTGCCTGAATTGATTGCTGTTTATAAGGTAATCTTTGGGACCGCATGTGGCTCAGCCTCAGTTCATATCCTACAGAGACACAGCCCCCAGGCAGCTCTGTTTTCATCAGCCGAAGTTGTAACCCAATCAACACCTTTCACAACAAAACAATCCCTTACTTTCAGCATCCGTGCAGAGGAGGAGGGGAGCCCCAGCTTTTGTATGGGATCTCTGTTTGGCAGCTAAGGTGATGTTTTACTCAGCAGGATACCTAAGAAAACTCTCAAACTACTTTGGAAGACCCCCCTGCCAACAGCAAAACACGAGATGAATACGTTTGTCTAAAACTAATTCAGCTTCTTCCAAAGATGCATTCTAAAAGCTACATTGACAACTTAGTACCACTTTGCAGTTACCACCATCACAAATGCAAATTACATAGTTTCCTTCTAGCCTAAGAAAGAAAGGTAATCAACCAGCCCCGGGCTGCTCAGGACCTTGGTCCAAACCCAGGCCTCCTTAACCTCTGCCAAACTGAACCTCAGCACTAGCTCTATATGCCAGGCTTAGCTCTAGCACGTTTGATGGACCTGAAAAGAAACGCAACAGCATCATCCCACAGGTTAACCCAGCGGCACCATCAGTTCCAGACCTTAGCCTGAACGTAATCACATCCTGAGTACAGTAGCGCAAAGCTGCAGACTGTAGTCAAGACCAGATGGTCCCTGACAGGTTAACCAGGTAACCTCTTCTGAACTTGAGTATTTATATGCACATGACTAAATTCAGGCAGCCAGGCCATTGGTACCAGCAATAAAGCAAAATAATGCACCCCCAAAAGTTAGTTATCCCCTAGGAAAAAGCTTTCTGGATTGGTTTTTTGGATAGCAGCAAATTTAGGACTTGTCCTCAGTCTAACTGATAGCAGGTCTCTGGCTCTTACCTTTATTTCTTTAAACAGACACAAATTGTGCTAAACTGGGTCTATACTTGTTCAAAAACGGTTTTTAAATTTCTCCTAATACTAGAGGGCATCTAAAGATACAACAGTTATTCTTAGTAAATGGCTGTTACTGCTATTTGTACTGTCTCATAAAAGAGAATCTATGTGCCAAATGCCTCATTTTTAAAACCATAACAAATTGGTGGAAAATACATTTTAGTTGCATGAAATCTTAAGCAAATGTTTTTTAAACTCAAATTATTACTCAATTTAGGCACAGTTTTGGTTTTTTTTTAACATAACTGATTTTTTCTTGCACAATGGCCCGAATTTAGCTTAATGCCACTGAAGAAAAATGCCATAAAAACAGAATGAAACCATACAGACCTTCCTCTGTGTCAACTTCACTCTCATTTTCAACATCATACTGAACACACTTAAACCTACTGGGTATCATTAACTAGAAAGCAGAAAATAAGATAATACTCCATTTTAAAAAGAGTCTACACAATAAGTTTTGAAAATACCTGTAATCAACAACCATAAATATGCCTCCTCAATTTAAGTGTCCCACACAGATACAATTGTCTCTCCTGTTTTGCAGACTAAGCTAGGATTTCAGCTCTGCTCCATGTATTGCATGCTTGACTATCACTGAAAATTCTGGTAGGGAAAAGAAGTCAGCAAAACATGGGATAAATGCTTTGAAAAACAGGTTATTGTGTTTGGGTGGGCATGGTACTGTAAGTGGCTTCATTATTTATTCTCACAACAAAATCTTTCTTCTGGTAGACTCTGGAGAAGTTTGATAAAGACTCTTCTGCAAAGGATTCACAAGACTGCCGGTGGGAGAGTTGAAACGGGTAGATCTTGTCTCCCAGTCACATCAGTTCAAGTTGTTCTCACGCTGCTCGTCTTTCTCAATTCAATACCAAAGGGAGGGAATGCACAGGCACAGCACAAAATAAATATGCCACTAGAAAAAACACTGAACATATATTAGCATAAAAATATCTTTCCAGAGCAGTTAACTACCAAATTAATCTTCACTTGCCCCCCCTTTTTTTGAAAAATACTGTATTATTTTTACTAAAAACTCTCCTCACAGAGAAAGCTAAGGGAATGACTATTTCTGCATCTCTGACCTAAACTACTTCCTGTTTCCAGAATAAGAACAGCTATATTTTTTATTATTGTTATTTAGCAGAGATAAACTAATATTTCTTGAACAGATATGTTCCCAACATTTCTCAAAAACCAAAAACCCAACATACACTTTTATCTTGATACATACCAAAAAAAAAAAGCCTCTTAAACTCAGGAAGTGTTACTTGAATTTCTTTAAGACCTTTAATTACACGCTATTCAAACAAATAGAAGATGTTTGCTTTTGTATTATTTTCCAAAGAAATAATGAGTTTAACAGTTCGTGCTTGAATTCCAGGTTTTGACCTGGAATTCTGTTCCAGATGTTAGTGTTGCAACTGATCGGCCAATTCCAGAATCCAAGAATAATCTGCATAAGTCCTTTCATTAAGAAAAAACTGCTGACTAGAATTTCATTCAAATCTCCAGCGTACATATTAGAATCAGGTTTTAGCTCTCTTAACTGCTACCTGAAGTGCTGATGCAGCCTCTCATTTAAAAGATTAACCTTCCAAATTAACATTCACAGGCTTAAGAACTTAACTTGGGGTTTACAGAACCTAGTAATCATTCTACAAGGGGTTTTTCTGTTTGTTTTATTTTTGATTGGGGTTTTGGGGTTTTTGTTTTGTTGGGTTGTTGGTTTTTGGTTTTTTTTTTTTTTTTTACAAACCACATCAGAATAACCTTAGAAATTCTTACTCTAGCACATTTATACCTCAGCTACTGAAGAAAGTTAGCTGCTATAGCTATATGGGCAAATCATTAACTTCAGTACAATGTAATGTGGCAGTACAGAATGCAGTGTAGGGTGAAAAAAAAACTTGTCTGAAAAGCTAATTAGATACCTGGGAGATTAGTCTGTGCTCCGAGCTTCACTCATGTCTGTACCCGAACTAGCTAGGGTAAAAATTTCCTGTGCAAAAAGCTGCAACCACTTAGTATTCTACAGAAATAGAGCATCTCCTAATTGAGCTCTCTCTTCAAAAGTAGTGGGAAGAACTACTGCACTTTGCAAGAAGAAAACACTATGAGAAGACCCTCATAGGAGAGGGTCTTCTTCCCATTTACTCCTCATTTCTAACTGGTCAAAATACTCACATAAGGAATTTTAATTGCAAAACCTATGTGCCAATGAGACTGTATCTGTGGACAGAAGCTAAGCGGGAGATGTCTTTGTCACAACTTCTGTAAACAAACTTCGACTAAATCTTAGAGCATCTCCTCCTCATCATATCAAACCCACCAGGAATATTCCTTCCTGACTATCAACATCACCTAATTGATTACAATTTTTAATTTAATGTTTAACAGCTTTCTTACAAAAAGATTTGCCCAACATTTTTTCTGTTAACGCTTTTCAGTGACCTATAACCTATCTGACAGATCTGCAAGGACTCAGAATAAACACAGCACACAGTCACCATATGGCTTTGACAGCAGTATGTTTGGAATATGTATAGTAGAAAAATGGAAATTATTAGGAACTTTTTGGTTTCTTGGGGTTTTTTTTTGTTTGGTTGGTTTTTTTAAATTTCAACTGAGGGAAACTAAGTTCTTGTATATCCTGGTGTCTATATTCATGACTTATACAAAAGGGGTAACAAACGAAAGTATATGGAAGGTGCAACTTCAACATGAAGCGTTCACTGAAAGAGTGGAAGAAAGTCCCATATTTGTAAGGCTGCTTAATTACAATTAACTTAAAACCAAATCATACTAGTCTCAGTTTTGATTAAAAATACCTCCCCTACCTTCAAGTGGTTTATGGCTGTATCAGTACAACAAACAGAAAACGTTCCCAGGCATTGGAACTTGATTCTCTACATTGCTAAACTGCTTTTGGCCTGTGCCAGCTACGACTCTTCCAAAGAGCACCGGGGCACAGTTAGCAGTCAAAATGCAGCAGATACCATTCCCAACAGACAATACGGGTGCAGCCACCCTGCCTAAAGGTATGAGAGTTGTTAGGACAGATGCAGGCCAGCTGGCTTCTGTTCCAGACAATGCTGCTGGCTTAGTAGCTATCCAATAGGTACTTAAGTGTTCTGCTCCATCGATTATCACAGTATTTAATCTTTGCTAATGCCTGTCTTCATATTAAAACTCAACAACAGTGAATTGTGGAATGATTTGAAAAGCTCAAAAGCCGAAGATCACTGAAGAAACAGAACCTGAAGCTACCCCTTATGTATAAATGTTAATCATATCCTGCATTTTAATTAATGCAATTACGAGAACACTACAAAGAAGTGTTAACATGCTTATTATGTGTTAGCAATGCTCTGTACCTTTTAAGAGTATAATTCAGTACTTTGCTTTACATAGTTAAAATCCTATTCATTCTCCTTAATGAATTACTGTCTTCCCAGCTGGAAATGGTTTTGGTAATATTAAAAATAGTATCTCATAGCCATTAAGCTTTATTGATAGTATTTTATGCACACAGAGATAGTGCAATAAAATTAATTTTCTTCCACATGCCCCCGTTAACTTTTTTTTTTACTTGTTCCTTTAACATTCTTCACCAAAGCAAATCGTCTTTCCTTATCACGGTAGCAAGGTTACACTTGAAAATTACATGGTTCCAAGGGAAGACTACACAAGAAAGATAAATCAACTAAAGGTTACAAACCACATCGGACTCAAAAACTCCCCAAATAAAAAATAACCAGAGACTGGAAAGTATTAGAAGGAAGTATCATGTATCTGCCCTGCTCTTATTCTTCCTTGTGTTACTGGAGACAGCATATCAGGCTAGACAGACCTTTGTTCTAACAAAGCACAGTCTTACCTAGGTCTTTTTAAGTCAGCAAATTAGTTTAATCACCTTAAACTTTGTTGTTACTGTTAGAACACAATCACTGTTATTCTATAACACTCATTGCCTAATAACTTAAACTCGGGTTACTGAAAGAACAGTAAGATTCCTGGTAACAAATAACTATATTACTGGATTAAACACAAGTAATAAAGGTTATCATGCATGAAGCTCAGACTGCCGCATCACCCTTAACACCATTCTGAAACTAGGTTATGTGCTGGGAAATATCCTCAATTGCAGAAGTTTAGAAAACGCCTGCTGGTAGCCTTGCAAGTTGAACTAGCTGGGAAGCTTCTGATAATAATGTGTAAAATTCACTGTGGTTTATTAAAATAGTTCAAAACAGTCATCAGGGAAAACCTTACTGTGTAGGGCCTACATGTAACACGCTGCATCTGGGTGTACAAGGGTTGCAAATCCAACCACTCTAGTACACAACTGGTTAGACGCAACCGGGCACCACGGAATTCATGACTCTTGAAAATTCCTTCATTTCTGAACATTAGCTTCCAGGATGGGCTCCCATCTTCTATAAACATTGCAATGAGACCTTTCTTAGGCTAAATGACCCAGGGCATCTACAATCCCAAAGTCTGCTGGCTCCCTCAGCTATCTAAATTTTGAGCACTAGAAAGAAAACCAAAACCAAAAGAAGACAATCTTGAAATAAGATAAAAACCAGCTCCCAGTAATAAGCTAGAAGCCCTAATCTCTCAAGAAAAAGAGCAGTCTGCTTGGCAAAAATTCTTTGGAGAAGGCCAGATACTGAGCAAAACTAGTAACAGTTCTCATTTTTAAAGCTGAAAATCAGCGTGGAAACTTGCTCACCATGTGCTGGTGCTCCCATGACAGTGTCACATCCAGCCCAGAGGGCAACACTGAATGGGCTTGTTCACCTATACAACTGGAAGAAGTACTGGGAGTTCTTTCTAATAACATTTTTACATACTAGAGCTTCCGTCTTTCATTTCACCTTTGAGTGTAAATACTTAATGGAAATGCTCTATCCTTATATTTGACAACCAAAAAGTAAACAGGAAGACATTCTCCTTTTCCCTGCTTGCCTGCTGGGATGAGAACTTGGACAAGGAAGGAAGAAGTTTCAGTATTGCCTTGGTCCCACATAGCTTCTGCTTTAGGTTCTCCTCCAGCAATTGCTTCTATCATTCCTCAGAGCTTTTCTAAATGGCAGTAGCAGCATGGTATTGACATGATTTATCTCACTTTCATTGCTCAGTGCTAATGGGATTTAGATGGTGTATGTCGTTTTTTTGTGGCACACTGGGATCTGTATCAACACAATGCATTCTATTATTAATACATCCCAATCTGCTCAACTCCTTATCAAATTCTTTGGGAAAATATTTTACAGCTGCTTTAGTAGGCAATTTATATAGCCAGTTGAACATCTCAATTTGCAGACTTCACTCTAGCTGGCACATAAAAAGCTACCTTAAATTCCAACTTCTCCTGAACACACATACCTAAAGGATAAACAAATTGCTTTGTTGTATAAATTCACTGCACAGAAATCTTGTTTTAACATTTTTCTCCTCATACTGTTATAATACACCCAGAGTCACCACTTATTACGTAATTTTAATTTTATCTCTGTACAATAACAGTCACAATGCACTGTTATACTTCTGAATCATTATATATTGAGCGATGATCTCTGATCTCCTTCCCTTACCTACTTGGCTTCCAGTCAACAATTTATGAGCTGGAGATAGCATGAGGCCAAACCTCAAAATAATCTCATTAGTACCATTTATTTTCTTTAGTCATACTTTCGATCTCTATAACTTCCTGAAGAAATGAGTTTCCATTACTTTATTACGCTTCATGTGAAAAATACTTCCTTTTAGGTTGGTTACCTGTTAGCTGTGTGTGCTCTATTTCTTGCATTGCAAAAAACAGACAGTGATATGAGAAAGTTGGTACAGAAACTATTGCAATTTTATAGACTTCTATCACCCTGCTCTCCTCCCTTCCTGACCATTATTGCCTTTTCAGGCTTAAGAATACTTACATGAAAGCTAAAATATGACTGACTACCATATTCACTCCTAATGTACTTTTTTCCGTGCCTTCTTGAAAAGCATCAGAGCAACAAAGTAATCAAAGCAACTCCTGAGTTTGGGAGTATTGGTGCATTAGGGCTCCCTGTTAAGAGATTTACTTCTAACAGTTTGGACAGGACTGCAGAAAACAGAACCTATGAAAACCAGCTGACCTAAACCAAAGGTAAGTCTTAGAAAAAAGTACCCAAGAGTTAGTGACAAAGATATATTAAATTCTTTTGTGAAAATTCCAGAATTACAGGTACAAATATCAAACACTAATATAATTTCCTACCTTTTGAAATGTAAAATTAAAAAACCCATTAACATGGAAAAGATAACCTGAAAGCCAGCAGAAAATCCATGCATGGAACTAGCTATTTGATGCTTCTATCATCATCAATCATCTAGTCCTTCTGCAAATGTCATTGTTGTCCTTGACTCCTAAGAAGCAAGGCACAAAAGGATTCCTCTTAGCCACCGAACAGTTAAGTGTTGACTCCAAATAACTTCCTAAATCCAGTTTATCCATCTTTGAACTGAAAGTGTAGTATGACGCTTTCAAAGACAGCAGGAAGAGACATGTAGCTCAAGGGTAAAGTCAGAAGAGCCCTTTAGCAAGCTGAAAAACTTACTGAGTTGCTTGCCAGATATCCTCTTTCACAAATTCTTTCATGTGCTTTCTTGGCTAATTATCAGTCTGTTCCCTGTATCAAGGCCAGTCCATTTTGAAAAATATGACAAATATTCAGACACTGCAGTATAAAGAGTGTCTTCTGTAACAATTCTGATGGCTTCTTAGCAAAAAAAAAAAAAAAAAAGTATCACGACAAAATTTAAGCTACATTGTCAAGCTTGTAGATACTCCATGGTCTTTCCTCAGTTCCTTTAGATCAACATTTGACAGAAAAAACACACCTACCAAACACAAACACACACATTCTTCCCCACACCATTGTCTTAAGTGGAATTTGTTTGCTAAGATTAAAAACTAGCAACCCCTCTTCACCACCACCCACCCCCTCCCCACCAAATCCCTCTACTTTCATCCCTGAAGAACTGAAAACACTAGATACCAGATATGAATATAGACAATGCCTCTCCCCCGCCTTGAAAATACAGAGCCACTGTCCTGGACAAGATTATTAAACAGAAGCTGGTTTTGCCTCAAGGTCTGCCAACTTTGTAAACCTGCCAGATAAAAAGGAACTTAAACTCACACCAATTCTTCCGTAAAGCAAACCTAGTCTTGTGCCAAAAGAGTAAAGAGGCAACACATGCAGACAACTAATTCTGCCACAGTAGTAGTGTCACAAAAATACACGTACCTGTCCACATACACACAAATAAGTACACATGTACATATTGGTGTCAAAATAAAAGTATTTCTTCACTCTTTAATTCTCATTACTGTTATCTATCACTTGGACAACAAATTGGCAAACTCAGACTCATTCTGTAGGACAACTAGACACTTTTCTAAGATACTATAATGCACAGTAAACTTGAATGTACTTATGTCAAAAGAAAGGCAAAATGATACACAAATGAATAGTCTGCACACATACTGAAAACCTAAAAGTGAAACTACTAAGTCTTGGAAAGTACTCAATTCTCCTTTTTTAGAAAATCTGTTCCACAATCTTAACGATGTGCTTCATTAAAAGCAAAGCTAAGAGAAGCAATGCTACATTTCAAGCTCTAGAGTTGATTCTTTAGCCACGAAGTACATAATTTAATAACTGACTTTCTATAGAAGAAAAAATATTGCCAGTAACAGTTTGTTCACCTAACCTTTGAAGAGTAAAGTGACTTTGTGAGTCCGTTATTACCCACATTCATAAGTGTGGGAAGCATACAGAACACACAGAATGGCTACCGGATGAATCAGATATGATTGCCATTTTTTATCCTCAGTTACAAGGTTTTTCTCTGTAAGACATTGATCACATATGTCATAATTTACCTACATGTAACCTGTAGCCAAATTTTGCACAAGATTCCTCCTCAATTTATTTTAAGGCACTTACATAGTAGCACAATATCAATGCTCTATCTTTATCAGAGCACCACCTATAAATAAATAGGTAGCTACACAGATGTCCAACCAAAATGTTAGAAGTCAGCACCAGAATTTCATTGAAACCATAATTATGTTTCTTCTGAATACATGACACTGGAATAATTCTCAGAGTTGCTCACCAATTTATGCATTATTAATGAAATAAGTCAACAGTTCAGTCTGCTTCATTTATGAGTTTTTTTAAAGGCTGCATCTATGCTTTTTTTGACAGAAGCCCTTCCATGAAGAAGGCACTGCTTACTAACTTGTAGATGGGCACCTATAACAACTCTGAAAGATAACTACCAAAACCAGCAGGTATCGCAATATCACACCTGTGCATACCTCCAGTAAATGAAGCAACAGAGATGTCACTTAAGATTAAAAAGCATGAAAATCCCTGCAGAAAGCAGTTTGTTGCCTTAGCTTCACAGTCCCACTGTCTACAAGACAACAGTGTTCACATAAGGCAGACCTTCATTTTATACTAACAGTATTCTTATTTTTGCCAGGTGGCATAGATTTTAAGATCTAAGAATGGCTTTAGGTAGGCTGGACAGAAATAAGGACAACAGAGGAAAATTACTTATCAAATGTATACATATAATTTCACTATAGTGGTAGACAGAACTATATGCATTATTGGTGACATCTTTTTGTCCTAACAAGGACATCTACGTCAACTGTGGCAGTGCTGCGTCTTTTATCTCTTTGCTGACATGTGATTTTATTTAGAATATAAAAATAACAGAAAGCCACCATACCTTTTTCTTCATCTATTCGAAAAACTCCTATACCAGATCCATCTCTGATGGAATATCTAATCTCCCCATCTCGTCCTGCATCTTCATCATAAGCAGATACCGTCATTACTGAGGAGCCAACAGGGGCATCTTCTTTTATAAAGCCTTTATCTGCAAAAATAGAGAACCGTGGAGGGTGCAAGTTTTCATTTACATCAACTATCTCAACCTCAACGTAACACGTAGAGGACAACGAAATGGGCTTTCCTTTGTCCTTGGCCCGCACAGTCAAGTTGTAAAGTTGTTTCTTTTCATAATCCAGTCTTTGTACAATACGTATTGCTCCACTTAGTTTGTCAACATCAAAGGTGCCATCTCCACTGTCCAAAAGACTGTATCGTACTTGACTTGACTGGCCTAAATCAGGATCATAGGCTTCTAGCCACGTAATAATAGTTCCTTCGGGAAGATCTTCTCGAATTTTCACATGATAATTGGAAGGAATAAACTTAGGAGGATTGTCATTAACATCTTCTACAGACACTTTCAAAATAACTGTTGAAAATAATTGAGGATCTTCAGTAGGTTGGTCCCTAGCCTCTATTTTCAAGAAATAGACATGCTGTTCTTCACGATCCAGAACCCCTACAACTTTCACAACTCCTGTCACAGCATTAATAGTAAACTTGTCTGTATCTGTAAGAAGATAATATTTCACTTCTCCATTAGCCCCCAAATCTTTATCAGTAGCTTCAATTTGAATTATTTCACTGTTTGGCTCTTTGTTTTCACTCACTTCAACAAAATAGCTGTCTTGCAGGAACTCCGGTGGGTTGTCATTAGCATCCAAAATTTTTATATCTAAAAGGTGCCAGGCAGACTTCTGCGGTATTCCAAGATCATAGACAGTAATATTCAGGGTATATTTATCTTTTACTTCTCGGTCAAGGGGAGATAAAATTTTCAGCACTCCTCTTTCCATATCAACAATGAAACTACTATCTTCATTACCTCCAGAAATAACATACACTAGCTTTCCATTGAAGCCAGTATCAAGATCAGTAGCATTCATAAGTATTATGCTGGAGCCCACAGGCTGGTCTTCTCTTATCTCAATGCTACTGGGGATAGTACTTCTAAATTGAGGTGCATGCAGATTCACAGAGTGAGTGTCAAAGAAAACATCCTCAACTTCTCCACGACTGTGCAATTTATTTGCTTGTAAGAGTTTCTCTGCGAGCATTTTGGCAACACCAGTTTCTTCACATTGCAAGTTGACCGGTTTGCGACTAGTAGCTACAGTTATGTTGATATACAATGGTTTTGCAAAGTTTTCTCCATCTGTAGCTGTAATTTTCAAACTGTGAAAAGACATTTTAGCACCTAGGCCATCTGTTAATGACTGTTTGAGTGAAAGTACTCCAGAATTTGGATTTAGGCTAAATAAATCCAGTTCATTTCCAGATTCAATTTGGTATCTCACCAACTGGAGCTCATCAGCATCAATAGCAGATACAGTTGTTATTTGTTCTCCAACACCAAGATCCCTGGGGATTGTTCCCTCACAATTTATTTTCTCAAACAGAGGTATATTGTCATTCAGGTTATTTAAAATAATAGTAACAGGAACTTCAACTTCTCGACGATATGGTACACCCCAATCAGAAGCTCGAATCCTTAAACTGTAAACCCTTGGCATCAATTCATAATCCAAGTCTTCTGAGGTACTAATAATCCCACTGAAATGGTTAATCACAAATGGCAAAGGATTTAGGTTTGCAATGCTATAGGTCACATAACCATTCTCCCCTTCATCAGGGTCTCTTGCACTTACTCTCGTGACACTCGTACCTATTGGCACATTCTCATCAAAGGAGGCTTTATAGGATGTCTGAGTAAATTCGGGAGGATTGCTGTTCATGCCTAGTACCTTAATTAATACTTTTGCAGAAGCTCTTCTGTCACTTGTCACAACTTCAAGTTCAAAATGGGATGCATATTGTGCTTTTATGGGTTCTAAAGTGGTAATAAGACCAGTGTGAGTGTTTAAATTGAATTTTACTTTGCCCGGTGTATTTTTAAACACATATTTTAAACGTGGGTAACTGGGCAGAGCTTTCACCATTATCACAGGTGTGTTTGGAGGGGCAAATTCACTTATTTCAGCTCTATATATCTCTTTTTCAAATCTGACAGGACCAGACTTAAATTGTGGTGATGTCACATGAACAACTTTTACAGAAGAAAACTGTGGGGGATTTCCTTTATCTTTAGCTTGAAGGGTAAGGTTGTATCCAAAAGGGTGGCTCTCCCAATCGATGTGACCAGTGGCTTTTATTCTGTATTCTTTACCTCCCGGAACAGACCTCACTGTTTTGAACTGTTGAAGTGGATCACCTGCAACAATATTTAATGATGCTATTTCCCCATTTGAACCCTGATCGTTGTCCTCTACAGTTACAATTGCATAAGTTGGATCTTTGTCCAATTCTGACGGAGTCAGTGTAACAGCTGTAATAACAGGGGCATATTCATTTGCTTGTTCTACATGAACAGTTAGTTTTGCCATACTGCTTATGCCACTGCTACCATACAGCTTCAGCCCACGGTCCACTGCAAGAATTTCCATCTCATAACGCTTAGTGTTTGAGTAGTCAAGTCTACCAGTTAGAACTACCACTCCACTAGTTGGATGTATAGCAAACACATCCGTTCTCTCCTTAAAGCTATAGTAGAACTCTCCATTTGTTCCTATATCTGCATCTGTTGCACTGACTCTTGCAATGCTGGTCCTTATTGCTGTGTTTTCAGGCAAAGAAACACTGTAAGATGTTGGAGAAAACAAAGGTCGCAAGTCATTTGTATCCAGTACCTGTATCCTGACCTTCGTGCGCGTTTCAGCATTTGTATTTTTTTCAACTGCTTTAACAGTCAGCATATAATGGTCTTTTACCTCCCTGTTAAGGATAGCTGTGTTTCCTCCCTTGGTCCGTATTCTCAAAAAGCAAAAGTTTCCAAGAACATATTCTTCAGCTTTGAACAAGTTCTCATTGTCACCAGAAATAATTTTGTATCTTAGGTCCCATAATGGATTTGTAATGTAAATGCCCATTTTCACTGGATGCCCAACATAAGTCTTGGCTGCAGAATTCTCATACACAGTGGCATTATACTGTACTTGTGTAAATTGCATTGGTGGAGCATGATGTGGCCTTTGATTTCCTTCACAGTTTCCAAAATGCTGCACCAGCAGCATCAGCAGCAACAGCATAGTCAAGTATCTTCCCATGGCAGCAATTACAAAGAAACCCTGAAACAAGAGAGAGATGTGTTAAGACTTATGACTGCTCAAATAGTATTCAAACAACCTTGACGTTTAGTTTAGAATTCATGCTTGAAAGAAAACTGGCAGTTACACATGGAGGTTATATTCTTTTTTTTGCAGAAAGTTTCAACATGATTTACAGTAATAGAAAAGCAGATAAATTAAAACTCCTAAAAAATGCCAAGAATCCGCAAGACCAAAAGTCTAGGAATTACTACCATGACACAAGGGGAACATACAGAGTTAACTTCAAATGAACAACTCCAGGAAGCAACATGTTAGAAGAAATATGCCAGTGCTGTCCGCTATAAGTGAGCAAACTAGATCTGAACTACTCTAGAGTAGTGAACATTCACTCCAGTCCTCTATTTCATATGTGACATTCTCTTCTGATATAAAATTCTTCTCCCTCATTTCACTTAGATTGTAAAATGGCTGATGCCCAATGATGTGGAAGTTAAGCGCAAGAATTGGCTTGAAATTACCATGAATTCTTCAAACTATCCTATGAGCACCTGTTCCAAGAATTATAAAAATTATAAACAGAGAATAATTCTGTATGTATTGTATTCTCTCCAGCTGAGTACCCTTATAAGAGTAGGGCATATCATAAAAACCATTTTTATCAAGCATCACTAAGTTGTAAAACCAATAAAGAATGAGACATATTCCTTTATTCCCCTCTCAGAACAGATCTGAAACAAATTAGTATCAAGACCTATGAGAACATGAATCTATCAAAATAACTGGAGGAACTATTAAGACATGTTTCTCACACTTCAGAAATGACAGGAAAAGAGCCTGGAACACACAGACAGACATGGCGACACATCCTTACTGGCTTTCCCTTTTGAAGAAGTCAGTGTATCATTTCCAATGTCCAAATCCAGGCAAGACTGCAGTAGGAAGAAAGGCAGAAACCTCTGAAACAAGACCTTTGGGACCACCCTCTTCATCTGGGTTTACAGCAACAGTCTTTACTCCCCAAAGTCTCACAGGGTAACAAATCAAAGCTTCAGAATGCTTCCTCAACAAGCCCAAGCTTTCAACAAAATCTTGGGGGAAGAAATTTATTTCCAGCAAGTAGAAAGCAATCTAGCTTTGACTTGATTACTTTAAGTAGTACACATTCCTTTCTTTCACCTTTCCCTATTTATCCTAAGTATTTTTCCCTTACCTCTCCTTTAGCATCTTCTTCCCTGGCCAGTCTGTTATACAACTCGTACTAATTCCTAACCGTACCCTTCTTTCATTCTTCCTGACCTTTTCTCCCACATTTTAGCCCTAGTTTGTCCTCACTCTATCTTTGGCTGTCAGTCTCTCCTCAGTGCCTATCCTCACACTAGTTCTGTTCATCTCAGCTCAAAAGATATCAGATTAAGTTGTCTCCTTCCTCCACTCACATTTTCTCTTACAGTTATTTCTCTCTCCCCTAATTCCTACTTGTTCAGGTAGATACATGAAAGATCTCATTGGCTGAAATTCCATGGACTGCCTCTGCCCACTAGAAAGCATTAGAGCAAATTAATCTACTTGTGTCAACAGTTCACTCCAAAACCTCAGAAGAAGCTCATTCAGTCACAGCCATTAGTAAGTCAATGATTTTGAGAAGAGAAGAATTTAAGACTCAGATCCACACAAACTATAGGAAATATTGGAGAGGAGTAATGAAAACTTAGCTAGTATCTTTTTGGAAGAAAAAAAAAAAAGAGCATCTGTCTTCCAAATCTAGCAATTAAGCTACGTGATTAAAGCTGTAACCATAGCAAACAATAAAAAGTGAATGAGCAAACAATAAAAAGTGTATGAACTTTTAAAAGTAAGTCACTAGCTGGAACCACTACTTATAAGGTCTTAATGCTGGATGAAGGAAAGGCTGGGAGGGCAAATCAGCATCAGGTTGGAACAGCCACCATTTCAATGGGTTAAAAATATTATTGCTCCCCATCTACTCTTCTTCCCAGACTATAATTTGTCCTGGGAATAAACAGACACTTAGGTCTCCAAGGCTTCATCCCCCTAACATACTGCCAAGTAAATGAACATTTTCATCAAAAAAAAAACCAAACAAAGAAACAAAAAACAACCAAAACCCTGCAATAAATAACTGATATCAATACTTCCAAAACTCTGAGCAATTTAAGATTCCATTAGACTGTCCTAAAAAGCCATGTTAAGAAATTACTACAACATTTTTAAGTGATCAACAGAAACAGATTCCTTTACTCCATCTTGCTGGAATTTTTGAAGTTGTCTATTATCAAAAACTAGTTAATGATCAGATCTTTCCTTCTTTTCTCCCTCAGTTACACTAGGATTTTTTTTTTTTTTTTTAATTTATGCTGAAGTCCAAAACCCAGCTTCACCTCTGATGCTATGGCATCCCATAACTCACTGCCTATACTTATGTTTGGCAACAAGCTGTCTGAAAAAGTATATTATGTAAAACATTGTACCTGTCTGTATCTTTTATCATTTGCTCCTCACATCGCAGGCACATTAGACACAACGTGCACCACACTATGATGCATTAGACTGCATTAAGATAACCAAACTCCTCATTAAAATTCAAAGTTGAACACATGTCTAGGTTTTACTATTACCGTAAATATTTTTCTGTGCCATAATACCTTAAGCACTGTTTGCTGCTTTTCTGTAATAACTTCAGGTGGAGTCTGCTCAGAACTGGCAACAGGCAGCCTATTACACATGACGATGCAACCACCAGTAAGAGAACCCATTCCTCAGCAGCAACTTCTAAGGTTTGCCGAGTCACAATCGAGAGCTTAAGAGCATCTCTCAACTGAACAGTTAACCATGTTCGATAAAAACAAGTTAGTCATTTCTGTTACATGATACTTCCTCCATCTTGTCATAATTTACAGAGCTACTGGAAACTAAAAAAATGTTGATCCAAGATTATCCAAAAATCATAATATAATCTCGATAAATATCTAAAGTATTAAACAATGCCAGTTGTAAAGACAGTTAACTACTAAGGTACAGTATGAAAGTGTTAAGATAAAGTGTTAGATATAAACTGAGATGGCTCATTACAGTAAGCCAGAATGACTGAATTTCAGAAACGTTTTAGGCAAAGGCTATACTTTGGACTCCTAAATTTTTTATTATCTTTGGAATATGACCAGTTTAGGATTTTCTGCATCCATTTTCAACACATAAGGCAACCGTTTGCTTAACAAAACATCATAGCCCTAGGTTTTTAAGAAGTGCACACCGTATTTATTCTGAAAAGCTACTTTCAAACAAACTTTGATTTTCTATTTGGAAATTATTATTTGGATAATTTTTATTTATATGCATACCCCGGTCATTTTTATTTATATGCATATTCAGCACTGGGATACATATGATAGTTTTACCACTTAGTTACAATGTTAACAAAATTATTAACACATCAACATCATTAACATAATTTGTATATGGGAAAAAATACTAACACAATTTAGAAATATGAACTATCTTCACATCAAAGATATAAGAACAAGCAAAATTTTGGGGCTAGCAGACCTCAAATTTATAACTTACAAATGAAGATGATTTGGATAAGATAGCAGTCATATAAAAGACTGCTTCTCTTAGCAGTATGTTTACAGTATCTAGACTTCAAAGCTTATAGTTTGAGATTTGAAAGTTTTAAGCATAAAATGCAGAATTAAGTAAACGGCAATCTCAATGCCAAGCAAGCCAACAAAAAAACAGACAAACCAAGCTTATCTTCTACATAATGTATCAATGGGGAGCATACATGAGAGACTTACTCCCCCAGCAATCAAAGTCGCAGGTAGAAAAAGATCCTAAATCAGGCAACATAGCCCAAGTTGCAATGAGTCTTAGTCCCACTGCTACCCTTTTTCTACCGAACCTACTGTAAGACTAAGCTACATCATTTACATTAGCAGAACAAGACCCTGTAAGCATGGCCTGTTACATTGCTCTAAGAACACATCAGAGAGCATTCTGAGGACTAAAAGAGGTTCTTTAGTGCTGTTTCTACAACGCTTGCCTACTGAAATCTTTCACTAACTTTTAACAAATGTAGTGGGGGTTTCCCCCCATGCGTGCACCAGCTTCTTTCATTTGTAATGTTAAGTTATTAACACTAAAATGTCTCCACCAATCAAAACATCACCTATTTACTTTAAAGGTCACTTTTGATCAGCATATGCAACTGATGCCATTTGACACAAATTCACTGTGAAAAGTTATTACTGCAGTAACTAAACTGTCATGACAGGGTTCCTATTGTAGAAGCCTACGCGAGATCGTGTGGCTTTGTGGGCTGTACTAACTGTAGTTACACCTACTCTTTCCGCTGTTTAAAAGCAATTATTTATGTAGTCCGATAGGGAAAAAAAAAAAAAAAACAAAAAATCAGGTTCAGCTGTTTCAACACGCTTAAGCTTCCAATGAAAAAAACTTACCAGTGTCTTTTGCTTTTCTGGGAAGGAGGGTGTCTGTCTGTTTTGGTATTCAGAAAATTAACACATGATGAAAGTGTATGGTAACGTTACTTTAGTAAAGCTGGTAAGTTATTCAAAAAATGTACATTGTCGCAGAGATTAACATAACAGCTTCAACTTGTGACTAAAGTCCAGTAAGTTTTATGCTTGTATTCTCCACCTTATGAGTTAATCTCATGAGATACTTTGATTTATGCTTTCGAGATCTTTGCTGTTAAATGGAAAATGCAGCAGCTGTATTCAAACAGCACACAAAGATTCTGAATCTGGAGCGAAACAAAGTTTCACATAGAGAATTTTGACTATTTATCTGTAGGGCAGTTTCCTACTAGTGTATCTAACACTGAACTCACCAACTGTGCAAGGAAAAGGAGACCTCCAATCTGTGAATGAGAGCGTGTGATCAAAATCTAACATGGCACCTTAAAGTTTGTGACGACAAAAACAGTTTTACTGAGCTTGAACTCAGTTTTAAACTTAAAAAAAATGAAAAGATGTAAATCTTTGAGGGTTTAAAGGGATTTTCTGTTTGCTTATTTGTACTGACAGCAGTGATAACTTAGCCATATAAAGTTCTTTTGCATGCCAAGTTATAAAACCCAGCAGACTATCCTACCACTGGGACAACTACTAAAGCTTGCCTTCTAGTCTCCTAAAAGTGAGATTTTAGGATTTCACAGAGGAAAAAAAAAAAAACAACTTAAAAAAAAATAGTTGTCAGTGTTAAAGTAAGGTATTTTACTCACTAAATAGCTGAATATTTCCACATGGTTAGACAAGTAAATAGGAAATACACTTCTACTATACAACATTCTTTTACAGAAAGACAGCAGAGGTGGTAAAAGAATACAGGTAATATTTCCCATGCAACTACCCAGGAACAACTTGCACGCAAGTAGTTTAAACCGTAGGAAAACTTGCTGCTAGAAGGCAGTATTTTTTAGTTTATTAATGCGTTTCCAAAAAAAAAGTTTACAACGAGGGGATATTATCAGCGGTAAGACACACCGTCACTTACTGACACCAAGAGATTAAAAAGCGCACCTTTCAAACAAAGCTTTGTTTTCTTTCAACTGCCGCAAAGAGGAAGAAAAAAAGCAGGAGAAGCCGGCGGATGCGTTCAGCCAGGATCTCCCAGAGAGCCGCTGCTAAACGCCGCGTCCTTGCGGGCGCTGCCCTTTATCTTTCGGAGGAATCCGGAGAGGAACGCGGTGTTGAAGTGCAAACAAAGGAAGAAAGTCACCCCAAGGTACTTGCTCGCCGCGAATCGCCCCTGCCGGTTTACCAGGGAATTAAGTTTGCACTGGCCCATCAGACGCATCCGAAGACACCTTGCCTCCAGGGGGAAATATCACTGCCGCTCCTTTTCCTCGACGCAACTTAGGAGCAACTTGCCGGCTCAACTCTTGCCGGCTCTCAGGGGAGCGCGGCCGCGGCTCCAGCCCCGCCGGCCGCCGCCAGCCGCGGGGGGGGCAGCGGGGCGCCAGGGCCCGCGACGCCCGGCGGCCGCCCCGGCCCGGCGCCTCGGGCGGGCGGGGGGCAGGGGGCCGGCGCCGCCGCGCAAGTCCCTTCCCGCGGGCCCCCGCAGCACGAGGCGGCCGCTCGCCCAGCGCCTCCGGGCGGCCTCGCCGCACTCCCGGCCTCGCCTCACAGCCGCAACTTCCCGAGGGGGCCCGCGCCGCCCGGCCGCCCCCTCCCCGCCCCACCGCTGCCCACCCTCCCCCGCCACCAAAACTTCTCCCAACTCGCCCGGCTGGCCTGACCCGGCTTCGCCGTGCCGTGCCGTGCCGCACCTCACCTCTCCGCGGCTCACTGCCTGCGGGGCGGGGGGACAGGCCGGGGCCAGCCCCGCATGGTGCCCGCCGCGCCGCTCCCCCTTTCTTCGCCGATCTTCAGCGCGCCTCTCCGGTGCCCCTCCGCCCCCTCCGCCGCCGTATTCCTCCGCGGCGCTGGACGGCCGCCGCTCCGGAACTCGTTTCTGCGGCGCTCCGCGGGCGCGGGAGCGGCGGCAGCAGCAGCCCGGCCCGCCTCTCCGCCCAGGGCCCGGCCCCGCCGGGGAAGGACGAAACGCGGAGAGGGGGAGCGAGAACCACAGCACAAGCTGTTCCCCCCCCCGGTGGTCCGGCGCTCACGGGGACGCCAGCGGGGCGGGGGTGGGGGGGGACCCCTCACCTCTGCCGCGCTCGCCCTGCTCCAGCCCGGCCGGAGCGGCAGGGAGGGGGGTGCCGGTCCGGGGACGCGGGTGGCTTCGCGTGTGGCGAAGTCCTCCCTCGCAGAGGCTACTCAGAAACTTCAGAAAGCTGCTGCCGGGGAATATCTTACGGGGATGGCGAGGGAGACCGTCGGAGCCCACGGGAACAGGCGTCCTCGGTGGCGGGGCTTTGCCCTCCGAGGAGCAGCGGGTAGCCCGGGACAAGCTCCGCGGTCCCCACTCGCACCGGTGGTAGCGAGGACCGCCCTGCGGCGACTGCAGCGCCTCGGCGGCCGCTCCCTGTTCCCCCATGCGGCGACCGGGAGGGGGTGCGGGCGGCCGAGCTGCCGCCCCCGGGCCGCGCCGGCGGGCTTGGCCTCGCGCCTCCCAGCCTCGGGCCCTGCGCTGGGCTGGGCTGGGCTGGGCTGGGCGAGCCGCCGCACAACGGCCGTGCCTCTCAGCAGAAGCCCAAACCGACTGACGGCTACCGCGGTTCCCCGCCACCGTTTCAAGGAGTAGCGCCGTGCCCCGGCGCCGGGAAAAGCAGCGGCGGGGGGAGCGTGTGCGGGGCCGGGGGAGAGGGGTACGGGATACCTCGGCGGGGAAGCGCCGTGCAGGAGTCATGCTGAAGGGATGTCTGTCAGCCAGCCAGCCCAACGTTAAAGATTAATACTCCGAAATAGTCCTCGGAGGATTCCCCGCTCATTAATAAGTGATCACGCTTAATAACGATCGAGCGTTTGCCTGGGGAATCCCGACCCAGCGGGCTCACGGCGAAGCTGGGCTGCGGGCGGGAGAAGCCGGCGGGGGCGCATTTACCCCGCGTTAGCCCCGCCACGTCTTTTATTAGCCACATAAATAGATGCAGCCAGCTGCGCAGGGGGCCCTTCGGTAACCGGAGCCGCGCGCGCCCGGGGCTGCAGATCAGAAGAAACGGGCCCCTTCAGGACGCGCCGGCTCTCAGGCTCACCGGCCCGCAGCCGCGAGGCTCCGCCGTGCAGCGCCCCCGCAGCGCCCGCGCCCCCTCCCGCGGCAGCCCCCGGCCCGGGCACCGGCCGCCCCGCGGCGGCAGCGGCGGGGGCGCAGTTCCGCGGCGGCCGGGCAGGGGGCGCCGCGCCACAGCGCACGGGCGGCCGGGCACGGCGCCGACAGCCAGCCCGGGCTCGGCCGAGCAGAGCAGAGCTGAGCCGGTAGCCCGCGGCGCCGAGCCCGGCTCCGGCTGCGGGGGGCTGGGTCGGGAAACCTGCGTGCCGCTCTCTCCGTGAATGTGGCGGTATAGCTGGGGGTGCCCCCAGCCCCAGGCACGCATAGCTTTGGATAAAGTCGGTGTGTACATATATAGAGAGAGAGACAGAAACATGCATATGCTACACAGTTATAAACTACGGCTTGAAGCGAAGACCTGAAAATTTTCAATAACGCAACAAACTAGAGCACCAAAACTCTCATGCGAATCATCTCTCTAAGCACGCTGCTGATAATAAACTCATTAAACAAAGAACTCACCAGACCAGCTGGACTCGGCGCTTTTCTCAAAGTCCGCTCCAGCTCAGTTCATCTCCGCACGCTTCTTCCCCCCCTTTCTTTTTTGTCCTTTTGAGAAGAAGCGAGCAATGCCCCGGTGCCCGCACACCTCTAGAGCGTGAACTCCGCCGCGGCCGCGGCGCTCAGCGCGGCCCCGGCGCGCAGCAAGCGCGGCGCCCGTCCCCATCGCCACAGCGCGGCATGTCGGCTCCGACCCATCCGCTGCTTTAAACTTGAACGAGGGTGGGAAGGAAAAATAGACGGGGAGGGGGAGAAGAAAAAAAAAAGAAAAAAAAGAAAAAAAGGCGAAAGGGAGGGAGAGATCCAACTTTCTTAAGACATGTCCAGGCAAAGAACGGGCAGAGTTGAGGAGTTGCAGCAGCGGAGAGAGCGAGAGTGGGGAAGCTGCGCCGGATCGCCGATTCCCTCCCTCCCTCCCTCCCTCCTTCCTTCCCCCGCCTCCCTCCCTCCCTCCTTCCCTCCCTCTCCCTCTGTCTTCTTTCGCACTCCGTCCGTCCCCCTCGGACCCTGCTCCCGGCAGCACCACCCCCTCCCTCTCCTCACCGCTGCAGCGGAGCGCGGCGGCGGCAGCAGCAGCAGCAGCAGAAGCGCGCACCGCTGCGCGCCCCACGGCTCCGCCCGGGGCCGCTGCCGCGCACCGGGGCCGGGGCCGCCCGCCCACCCGCAGGTGAGGCGAGGCGCCCTGCGACCCCCGGCGCCCCCGGCCCCCCTTCCGCGGCGACTCTCCGCGGCCGCCGCCGGCTAGGGGCCCCGCTGGCTCCGCCGCCGCAGCGCCGCTCGGCTCGGCGGGACGCCGCTTCCCCCGCCGCTCGGCTGCGGGCGCCCCGCGGCAGCGCCGCACGGCTCCTCCTCGGCGGGGCACAGCCGCTAAAATAACCGGGTGACTCCAAGTGGGCTGAGTACGGGAATCTCCCACTCTCCCCCAGCCACGTTAAGGCTAGAATAGCTCTCCTCTCCTCCTTTTTTCTTTTTTTCTTTTTTCTTTTTTTCTTTTTCTTCTTCTTTTTCTTCTTCCTCTTCTTCTTCTTTTTCTTTTTTCTTCCTTCCTTTTTTCTTTTCTTCAGGAGAGCTGTATTTTTCAAGGCACAGCAAATGGTTTCTGCCCCCCCCAAAAAAAAAGTAAAATGGCAGCTCCTCCTCAACAATAATAAATCATAACCAAGCAAGACATATTTATATTGTGATTGTCCCTCATTCAAAGGAAGCCCCAACCGATTACTCCTCCTTGACAAAGTCCAGGAGAGGTGGCACTGCTACGTGGCAGGGATCAGCTGAAAGCAGGGGCCTGAGTAGGCCCTGAATGGTGGGGTTTATAAAATTTTGGGAAAACTAAAGAAACTGCTTTAAAAGTTATTTACCTGAGAGAGACAGTGTAAAAGTAAATTTGTAAAGCACTCTGAGATTCTCAGAAGATAAAATATTCTTTTATGACACCATTTATCCCCAAGGACCTTAAAGTCGTGGCCTTCCTCCAAAAGTCAAATTGTCTTCTGAAGACATTGGATCATTATTTCCTATAAGATACACCACGAAAATCTATCAGCCAAGTGAGCGTGCAGCATTCTGTATTAGAAAGAGGAGATACAAACTGCAGTATAGAAATACTAAGTACATTTCCAAATAGTGCATACAAGCCAATTCAGCCTGCAAACGATCACTTTGAATGAACCTGTCTGGAAAGTTTAATGTCAAAATTCTCTGGCCTTGTAGATTTCCACAACAGACACAGCTGATTGATTTACTTAGCATCGCAGAGTTACTTTTTGAAGACCCTAAATGGAATTATACTAAGTCCTTATCCAAGTGCCACTAGGCCAAATGATCTTTCCTTCTGTGAAAACTGCTTCAAAGTGATCTTCGTAAAGTAAACTGCATTGAAAATAGCATTCCAGAGAAGAGTGAAAAGGGGAACACTTTAAAGGCATTATAGTTAAGGGCTAGAAACAAATGTAAACCACACTTCTACTCAGTACAGTTGCAAATATTTCGTAATTTTGGAGTATAAAATTTGCTGTCTTTCAGATTCACGGCCATATTGTGGTTGATTGCTGTGTTAAGTAATGAAAGGCCAGAGCAGCAGATTGTTTAAACTTTTGTCTAAACTTTAATTCTCAATGCCTGGAGAAGTGCAGTGGTGGTTAATTGCACTAACCTCCTATAAGTGGGACAGGAGCACCTCTCAAAAGTAGCTGGTAAAGATAACAAGAAAACAGGGGCTTCTGATTTGGATTTCCAGCTATACACATGCTATGCTGACAGTAAGTACTTTAGATGAAGAATAAAGGGATATGCCGTCACTCTCCAACGGTGGGTAATGGTGCTTAGCACTTCAGATAAAGTGTTGGAGCCAAGATGTCCAGGCAAGCGTATTCATAAGTCTTCATGATATATATAGTTTTACCTCCTGAAACAGGTTTCTAACATCATGAATAATATTGACAAAGTCATTCTGATAGTTACTGAATATTCCATTTTTATTTCATGTTTTCTCTGCCCTTTGATTTTTGTTCTTGGAAATAGTATCAATAAAGCTGTTATAATAATTGTTGACTGTCACATTTAAAGATTAATCTTCCCAGGGTATCTTTTTGATTTGTTATGCTAAAGAAAATGAATATATTCTGTTACATTTTGCTAACCTATAGGAAAGGTACAAAAGAGAATACTTGAAATCACACCTCAGTGCCTAGGGCACCATGCACTGCTCTGAAAAACTTCCAGTCTTATAACCATTGTAGCAAAATACGTTCGGTGCTCTCTGTCGTCTATTAACATATCCTTGTCCTTATGAAACTAGCTAAGCTGAAACAAGTTTTAGCTCAGCTGTCAATAAAAAAATAATTCTCTGGATTAGATAGTTTTCTTTTAAGAGGAACATGGATCCTTCAACTTTGGAATTATTTCCCCAAAACTAAAATAGAAATCTAGTATCAGACTGCCATCAAGAAGTTGTGTTAGAGAACTCTTGTCATAAAATAATAAGACAATCAGAAATTATATTCCCACATAATCATCTTCATCTCCCTGTAAGGCATTATGGCACTAACACTCTTCTCACTAATCTACCTCAAAACCTAGCCTCATAGATCTCAACTCTTGTTTGCTATATATTTAACAAACAGGAGCTGATAGATCAACTGGGTAAGTCAATAGATCGGAAGTAAATACTGAAGTCAAGTGTCCTCCAGAGAAATTTTCCTGCTACCAGCCCCAGGTATGCACATAGGGAATGATATCTCAAGTACTTTGGACTGATCTCTCAGCTCCCATTTGGGAAAAAGAGAAGTTAATTTCAAATTGTAGGGACTTCAGCTGCATAAAGCTTTAAAGATCGAAACTGGCACTTTGAATAGCACCGGCTCAGAGATGGCAAAGGCGAGGACAATGATGGCTTGGTCTCTATAAGGGCGAAACAGTTGCAATTGCTACACCAAGTGCAGCTTCAAAAAAAGCACTTCTGAACACAATAGCAGCCTGTGACTCAGGGGCAATCAAGGGCCCATAAACATTGAGCCTCTGTGGCAGAGGGCAAATACATCTTCTCAGTAATGGGGTCAGGTGCAGTTTCAAGTGAGTTCTCCGTCAGTTAAATATGAACTGATCTGACATCGGTTTTACAGTAAGAATAAAATTCTCTACAGTACAAAAAGCTCGCACAAAACCTGTACCCTATCTGAATCGCATTTACACAGAGAGAAGGAGGTTGATTAGTAGAAGCTCTGCTCTGGCCATTCTCCTTTTCCTCATCTGGCCCCAATGTCTTAGGAAGAACTCCCCAGCATCTCAATTCATTGTAGCCTTTGGAAAGCAAAACAAAATAAAACAAATCCCCAAAACTTGGTAATCATCCTCTCCCTGGCCTGTAGTCAAGGATGTATACTATACTCCTTTACCACTCTATTTTGTTTCCTCTCTTGTAAATGCAGACCTGGGGAATAAAAAAACAATTCTGCCTTTCTGGCTGTTCTTGCCTACTCTCTGCAAACTTAGGTTGAACCAAAGCTGTCCACTCCCCCCCCCCCCTTTTAGAGGGGAAATAGGGATAATTTGTATGAGATGATACACATTTGAGAGAACGCTGGCATTTTTCTACCTAAACCAAACTTTTGCAAAACCCCTGAAAATCTTTAGGATTGCCTTTGCACACATCTCTTTATCTGACAGAATTGAACAAGAATATTTAACTTTTCATAGTTTAATTATTTTTATTGACTTTCTTTTACCCTAGAGAATTCTTACTGTGTAAAATATCACTGACTATTTGATTAGGTACCCTTTCACAGTGCTTTTGAAGACTTTCAAGGCAGCAATGTCAAAATAATAGTCATATATCAGCGTCGGTATAATGAAATGCTAAACAATCTCAGCTACTTTACAATCCATTGTGCACCCTGTGAACCTGAAGAGGAGTTTACTGAGGCGACTCAAACATTAAACCTACAAGCTATAGCTATTTGTGGATATGTGTTAAGTACACACATATGCAACAGTAAAGAAAACCTGGAGCAATTCTACAGAGGAAAAAAAATGAAAAAATACTTAAAAGATTATTTTATGTTTCTAGGTACAACTAGTTCTTCAGGTACTAATGGGGGGAGGACACCCAAATATTTGAATAGTTATTTTCTGAGCCTTTAAACTGGCAGAGACAGCTGATCTGGAAAAGAGCGATTTTTTTTTTAAGCAGCAGGAATGAGAAATACATTCTCTAAACAGGAGTTAGCTAGGCAGCCTCATATTTACAACATTTTGATCTTACAGATTACCTCTGTGTATGTCAACTTTTGAGAAGCATTTTAGCTTCACTTCAGAAGCGAGACACTTTTCCACATCACACTTTTCTTCACCAATCTATCTCAGTCTGAGGGCTAGTCAAATAGATTACTTTAAGTCCACATGATAAATCATAAGAAAAATCACGTAAGGTAAGTTTGCTTTTATGGCATTTACCCTACTCTATGCCATACTGGCAAACTGGATGCTGTGGTTTAACCCCAGCCAGCAGCTAAGCACCACGCAGCCGCTCCCTCACTCCCCCCTGCTCCCAGTGGGATGGGGAGGAGAATCGGGAAAGAAGGTAGAACTCATGGGATGAGATAAGAACAGTTTAATAACTAAAGGAAAATATAATACTAACAATAATAATAATGAAATATAATAATAATAATAATAGTAATGAAAAGGAATATAACAAAAAAAGAAGAGGGAAAAAAAAAGGAAAAAACCAGTGATGCACAATGCAATTGCTCACCACCCGCTGACTGATGCCCGAGCCACGATCCACACCTCCCAGCCAACCCCCCCCTGTTTATGTACTGGGCATGACGTTCCATGGTATGGAATACCCCTTTGGCTAGTTCAGGTCAGCTGCCCCGGCCATGCTCCCTCCCAGCTTCTTGCACACCTGCTTGCTGGCAGAGCATGGGAAACTGAAAAGTCCTTGGCATAAGATAAGTGCTACTTCGCAACAACTAAAACATCAGAGTGTTATCAACATCATTCTCACACTGAATCCAAAACCCAGCACTGTACCAGCTACTAAGAAGAGAGTTAACTCTGTCCCAGCCAAAACCAGGACACTGGAACAGAACCAGCTGCACCATTATGGACAGTACTGGTATTTTGATTAAAGGTTTGGATTGAAATTAGGATAATGGTTTGTGCTAGCGCATCCCAAACAAAAGTGAAACATCCCACTTATCTTCAATATTCCCTAGGGTGGAATGATGATGGTATGGAGATCTGCAGAGATTTTTGTCTTGTCTGGCTCAGCAAGGTAGGATAAGTCTGCTCCTCCGTTAGGTGTTGTTATCTTCCTACTGAGTGGTGCTTGGACTGCACTATTGAGTTCAAATCCACAGAGCTCAAGGCAGAAAGGCATCAGTTCACAGTCTCATGCCTGTAACACGAGGAACTCTTGAATTTACATTTAAATAATTAAGGGACAATTGAAGTGTTCAAAAAGATCAGAAAAGGGCTAGGCTATAATGGTGATTAAACTTTTTTTTTATTTTTTTAAGCTGTATAGGCTGGTATTTTGGTTTTGTGAAGTACGGGTTTAACACTGGAGTTAGGAACAGGATTTCCAGACTCACCAGTCCAGAGCCAACATGGCTTTGGCACTTTGTAGGACAAAAAGAGGTGAAAGAAGTCTGCTCTCCACTGGGTCTTAAACCTCCTGTTTTCTTGAGCTGGTTCTTCAGCTGTAAATTTAGCAATTTGAAGCTTAGGCCTTTCAAAACTAAAAAAGTTGGAGTCCAGATGATGTTAATACATCATAGTGCTAAAAGATAGTGATAAATTGGGAACTAAACTTCCTTGATTTTGAGTAGTTGGAATTAGTTGTCCAGGTTCCATTAATTCTGGAGCTGGTGTGAGTTCACAAAACTAAAGTTTTAAGAGCTCAGGTGACATTAGTATTACGTAGGGCTGAATGAAGTAAAAGAAGGGCTGGTGTTAAAGTACTACATTCTGTTTTGTAGTAAGGTACTGGTCCTTTTGGTTCTAAAACTGGTCCTAAAGCTACAATTAGGGTTTGAAGAACTGTAGAGAAAGGTAGAGAGCCCCAGCAACTGTGGTGCTCATAAACATCAGGATTAAGGTTGGTCTCTGCATAAGCCATGGATTTGCCTAGTGTTCATGGATTGGTAGGCCAGTTTTAATTTAGTCTAGGATGATTAATGTTGGAATTTAATACTCTGAATGTCTTCAAAATTCTTTAGGTCATAAAGAAGAAGGAAAGGCATAGGTCTCTACTGGGACTAAGTCATTATGCCCCTTTTATTGTGGTCATCGATCCTTTTATAAAGACTAGGTTTAGACTTACAGCTTATAAAACTATAGTGTTAAAATGTATATAGCATATAAGTCTAGAACCCAATTGACTTCAGTGTACTGTAGGGCTCAAAGAGATTTTAATTGAGCTGGCATCTACAATGTCATAAGCTTCATGTTTCTTTAAGAGGCATCACTTATTCCTCCAGCTTTAATTAATCTTAAGTTATGGTTTGGTTTAGGATTTGCAAATCCAAATAGTTAAAAACCTAGATGACTTCAGAATTTTGAAAAGCTGATAGTTAGGAAGCTGTTTCCCATCATCACTAAGGCTCAATATTTTATTCCACAGTATGGAATACTATGCCTAGTCCTTCTGCTTCAATTCATCTAGACTTACACCTATGTTTAAGGTTTTCAAAAATAAAGAATTGAGAACGCAGTGCTTGTCTGTATGCTGCAGAGCTCATAAAGGTTTAGTCTCCAGTGTGTGTAAAGTATTATATCCTCTTTTACTGTGGGCTTGGAGCCCTTAGATTTCGTCATGATGAAGATTCCTGGTCTTTACTAATGGTTTTATCCCATTTTACTAATATTAGGATTAATTTCTGATTAAGCTTTGTGTACATGTATCCAGCTTCTGGAGTTCAATATATTTGGGAATATTATTTCATCCAATGGAAGAGAGGACTCTTTGTGACTAGACATTCCCATCCGACATGATGTCTTACCTACTGTAAACTGAGTTGCCTGATCCAGAAGGAGTACATATGTGAAAAAGCCCTTTCTTCATTTGCTTACATGGCGTTCTTCTCTATATTATTAATCAAAATCCAACTTAAATCAATGAAAAGAATCTAAGTTCAATGAATGCCTATTGGATCTTGCAAGTGCCTGAATACCTGAGTAACAAACAGAAGGTGCTCAGCATGATGAGAAGTCTCCTTTCCTTTTAGCTGTCTAGTTCAAGCACAGTGTCATAGCAAGGAAATGAGAGTCTCTGCTTTAAGGAGAGTTTGCTGGGAGGAACAGAGAGCTGATACACAGCTATCTGCCAGGGATGATGGACAAAAAAATGGTTTCATGAGTACTACGGGGCAGTTCTTTACTTCTCAAAACATTACTCATCTAGCTGAAATGAATCCAATGTGTGAAACAAGAACCTCTCCTGCAAGGGCACAGTGGGCAGGGAAAGAATAATTTATGAACTCTTTTTATTTGTTTTCTGTCTTCCCTAGTCACTGTGATTTTTTTCTCATTTAAGAAGTCTTCTACTTTAAAAGTTAATAAAATCTACTTTTCCTGTATTTGAAAGTAATTTACTATCCTTTTTGGAAGCTTGGTGTAAGAGAAAGGTCTTGGTCTGTCCACTCTATCCGATCTGGGTTTCCATCACAATCCTTGTCGTAGAACTGTGACATTTCTTTTCTGGTATATGCAAAGAAATTGTGTTACCGCAACAAAATTTCTGAATGAAAGGATTAATATATATGTTCAGCATAAAACTTACCTACTTGTTCTCATTCTCCCATGTGTTCTGTATTACTGAATAGGATTTGACAACCTGTTTTTTCTCTTGCTCTTTCAGCACTTAACTTATTACTATGTAAATTAGCCAAATGATGAACACTGTGGAAGTGTTCATTCAGACCAATATTGTATCACTCCGAATGTGTGGAAAAATTCCCTCATATAAATGGGATCACATAAAGGTCAATGTCTGTAAAATAAAAGCATATCTCAAAATAAGTTCTAAGTAAGAATCAATATCAATATATCCCATTTTCACATCATAAGCATATATAAATGTGTCAGTCACAAGAAATATATTGTGTCCTTTTCTGTTTGTAATTGCAACATCATTGCTTACCTACACTAAGTTATAGAGCATGCCTTCAGGCATGAATTGCCCTTAAAATAAAATTCTACTGTATTATTATTTTATATTGACAATCTTTATAAAGCTAGTGTCTCAGAAGTTGAAGCTGTATAATAAAATGTGTATGCCACCTAGGCTCAACTCCTAACCAGTTTCTTTAAGTTCAGAAAAGCTTGCCCTTGCTTTAGTTCAAACTAAATAAAAAGTCTAAATAGAAATATCTGTCAAGAAAGTCTTACACAGGGAGCAGAAAGAAGAGAGAGAAAGTAGATTGGTGAGATAGACTGGGTAGAGTTCAACAGATGATGCATGAGAGAGAAAGAAGGAAATATTTTCACTTTCAGAAAAGGTATTATGTGAGCTACAGAGGTGACATTCAGGTAAGTTGCTCAAACTTACCATTGTACTAGGCAATTTTTGCATGTTTCATGCAGATATTTCAACTAGCCAATGTAGTTAGATCTATTTGTACCTTGAAAGCAGATGTAGCCAGTAATAAATGCTTCTGCTGATTCATTCATGTATATACATCTTGCACAGATGGAATTTTTCAGACCTATGGATGGAACTTTAGATGCATTGTTCAAGGCTGTTGAGTCAAAGACCCTACCAGGCCCCTTCGAATATTCTGAATAAATCACAATGCTGCCCAAAAACTGGAATAAAGAGTACTTCAACATATATTTTATCCAACATAAACTGATTAGTTAATACCCACAGGAAAATGTATTTCAGTTAATCAACAGCAGTCTAGTAAAGGAGAACAATGAGGAAAAAGATTGCTTTACATTTGACATTTGGCATTTCCAAGCATTGTATCAAATGAAATAATTTTGAAGAAAAATCATACCTAATCCTGCTTTTCCTTGGTTGGCATTTTATTTGTATTTTCTCTCTTCCCTTCCCCTCCCCTCTTTCCCCTTTTAACAGGTTTTAAGGATATTTCTGCTAATGCTGTCTGTCTCACAACTTTTCTGTGTACTTACCATCCCATGACTAATAGGAATCATGATCTGAGTACATGACGGAAGGCTGGCTTTGATGATAACTCTCTGCTCTCAAGCTACTGACTTTTCTCTCTGCTCACTTTTCTCTCCTGTTACTGTTACCACCATAAGTGTTCAGGAATGGGGCACTCCATTGAAGCTTTATTTGAACTTTTGCTGAAAATCTACCCAAGATCAGCAGAATATCTTATCTAGTGTTTCCTCAATATAAGTAAGAGGCCTTTCTGTTTCAGGAGGTCTTGGTTTTGAAACTTTCTTCCTACAAATGCAGTGAATCCAGATTATTCTTTAACCGTTTGTCTGCTGTAAAGCCCATCGATCCCTTTTTTATATTTGACATTATCAAGACACTATTCAAATGAACAATTTAAGAAAAGGATGTGTTGAACTAGAAACATTTTTACACCAGCATTTTTAATTTATGACCTGAAGAAAACCAGATAAAATAAATGCAAGAATTTATCACCTGTACTTTCCTGTCAGGATTGAAGTATGTCAGGGAATCAAAAGCAATTGAGTGATTGCATCTCATGAAGTCACTACCATAACTCTCTCATAATCCTTTGCAAAATGAAAGTAAAATGCAGACTGAAAAAGACTCACTACTTTCACAGCAATGGAATAAGTTTGTACGTTCAGTAAGTAACTATGTTTGAGCTGGCAGAAGATAAGTTTTTTACACAACTACTTGAAATTTTCTGGCTATCTCCTTATTTAATTACTGGGGGTGGCAGGCAGAAACTATATTATGTGAAACTGTGTATTGCTGTATACAAGTCTTCTCATCTTGCTTGATTTAAACAGTCAAATATATTGGTAAAAGTGCTTAGTCTGTATGGTGACAAGGACTGTGCAACTATCTAATTGCGTAAATAAAAGTACCTATTAAAATGATTTTGTTTAGTTCTGGCCTTCTTTCTGATGGAAATGGGTGTTTTCGATTAGGTAGGCTCATCAAAACAAGATTCTACATAATTAAATTGCAGTGGCTATAACAGAGCACTACTTGATTGTATTATGTTAACTATATTTGTAAAATGTGTTATGAAGATTTTGTCCTTTTTTTAATATTTGGCAACACTGACTGCTGCCTTCTGTTCTGATTAAAATATCTTTCCGGAGTATCTTCACACACAGTGGACTGTATTTCTTCTTTAATATTTTTTCCAGTTGTGTTCTAATTGCAAAGATCACTGCACAGAAGAATAAAAGCTCTGACCATGAAAGAGTTTTCTGCATTTTGATGAAATATCAAATATAAAAGTTAAATTGCCTGTATCTTACCAAGCATCATAGGGTACTTTAGAGTTTAGTGGAAATAAAAAATTAGAGAGTAAAAAGGCTATCTGAGATGATGGATGCTCAGGAGTGAGAATGGATTTTTCACTGCCAGGTCACTGGCTTGAAGCTGACCCATTTCAGTGGAGACTGAATGTAGTTACCTTCTGATAGCTCATCACTGGCTGTAAGAAATTTGTTTGTGAATTAATCTAGTTCTGTGTAGATGTGTGTTTAGGATGCAGAAAAAGATCTTATACATGCTTAAAGTTTCAGAAGATAAAAAGGGATACTTCTAGAGACTTTATCATAAGACCAGCATTTTCGCTGAAAATGCAAGTGGGTAATAGCAATACAGTGAAGCCTGTACTGCCATACCTCCGTGTTTGTTCTGTGCAACAAGAACTTGAGTTTCTCAGACTATTCATGAATTACTACAGACAATAATTATTCTTTTTAAAAGATACCTGGTTAAACATAAGGAGAAATTCTGTAACTATTACTGAACAAAATTATTTCCATAAACAAAATCCAGTGTAAGCAACTGTTGCAGAATTGGACCCTAAGCAAAATTCAGGATCAAAAAAATGTTTATCATAATCTTAAACTGTAGAAAAATCCATACTGATTTTTGATTAAAGTAAATTCAGGAAAAATGTCACACAACCCCAAGGAAAAAATTCTCATTGTTTATTTGTTAAGAAGACACCTTTCAGATTTCCAGTTGTGAATTAGGCTGTTATTAAAAAGGAACACAGTTAGCCAATGACTGATCTTTTTTTAACTGCTTTTTCCCTTTAGTTAAGATCTTGAAATATTTCTTCAAGCTGGTCTGTGTAATATGGTCTAGTCTAAGTGAGACCTCCATAGTTTATTTATGTGTGCATTTCATTCTGCTATTAAATAAACATTTTGTTTGGCTTCTTAATACCATGATGACCCTTTCACTAGTTAGTATATATTCTGAAACAGGCACAATAGTAGAAAGACACAGACAAGTATGCCCCCCCCCCCCCCCTTTCAATGGAAGTGTCAGGAATGCCTTTTTTTTTACAAAAAAACCCCTTGCTTGCTTTGATTTTTTTTTTTCTCCACAGAAACTACAGAAAATTAAGAATATGCTTTCTTCACCTTTTATTTAAATGCCCTTCGTTTCTTGGTCAAATTCACAACATGTGTTACTGTTGCCTCTTCTGTTCAATAGCATTTCATGATTTATACTCAACAAAGACACATAAATCTTTAAAGTGTTTTATTGTTGCTATTATCAAATATTGCTATAAATAGAGCCTAGATTCTCTGCTAATGCTTTCAGGGACAATTGTTCTTGGATTCTGTGTACATAATAAATTCCTGCTCCAAAGTTTTCATAATGTGTGTGTGTATAAGCAAAATAGACAGATACAAACTGGTGACAAGAAGTATTCAGAAACAGTGAGACTGTGCTGGTCAGCTGGAGAGGACTAAGTATCACTGCCAGTAAACTAACTGTTGTCAGGATTACTGTAAACAAAGGAGACTTTTGGGGTTGATTCAGAAGGATTTTAACTAGTTATTTTGAAAACATTTACAGGAGAGGCTGACATTGTGGGCCAGTGAGTCCAAATAAATCAAGATGCTTACTAGATTTTTTAATAAGTGAACAATTTATGTCCTTAAGCTACTTATTTGAAGAATGTCAAGGGATGGCTGTCCTTTGAAATAATTTTCAATGTGTTGTGCTGCGTTGTGTGTTTCCAGATGGCAATATGAGAATGTTTGTAAAAGTAACAACGTGTTAAATAGAATTTGCAAATGAACCTCTATCCTAAAGTGCTAAAAAAGGAAGCCTCCATGATTTCCTCCATGTTTCTGTCATCAAGGTGTAGAAATGACTTATGAGAGATGAACTGAGAGGAAGAAAACACCAGTCTGCTGGTAAGGAAAGCTTTGCAACTGATTTCAGAACACAAATGTTTTTGTTCGTGCTAGGGGACATGCAGGAAACAAGGACAAGGATTCATTGCCATCACTGTGATGCTCAGTGGCCCCATAAGAAAAGTAGTTATTGGTAAGGATTAACTGGTCAGCCTGGGTGCATCTATTGGCTTAAGGAGTTGATATTTTACTCTGTGTAAGCAGTTTTCATTTGGTTCTTTTAATCACATCTGGGTTGATATATTCTATCTGCTTTGACAAAATATTTTTTTGGATGTGCCAATATGAACAGCAAGACCCTCAATTTATTGAGAAGCCCAGTTCCAACTGGTTTATTTTATTCTCTCTCATGGCATTGTTCTTTCTAGATCCATGGCCATGAAACGCACTTTGTTGCTCTCAGAATCCAGATGAATTGACTCTCTGAGCATGTTATAAGACTCCTGAATGTTTTTAGGGAACATGTAGTATAGAAGAAGGTTACCTGGGCAAGGGAAGCTCACATTTTGGGTATTTATTTCCTTTATCTGACTGTAAATAGCAAGACTTAAGAACAGAAATTTCAAATTCATTGGCTAATTAGGTAAAATAAATGAAGTTCAGTAGCATACCATTGGACGCTATTGGCATTTTAGCTTCATTTCCTTTGCAGAAGAAAAGTAAAAAGCGTAGCAAATCTATCCTTCTAGTACAAGATAAGTCATTTTAGCGTGGAATTGTCATATATCATTGATCTATCTCAAAATCCAGTGATAAGAGTCTACGTAACTACCATCTTACATTATCATATAACCATTGTTTACTTCGCAACTCCAATGTGTTTCTTTTTATAATAACCCATTGTGGTTAGAAGGTTTTAGTATATTCATTTCATACCTGAGGAAGAGAAACACAAAGGAGAGCTTTTATTAACCTGCCCGAGTCCCATTTTTAAATTACTTTGATGCCAAAATCTCACTGAGTACTATTGATATTCAAACACCGAAGGGCCATATTTTAAATTATTAGTTGAGGCATAAAAAATAGGTCAATAAAGTCAGAACAACAATAATTAACATTTTACATGAGACAACATCAGAACCAACTGCATGTTGCTATACTTTCTTTAGGTGTTAGTGCTGGTGCTATACCTGATCCTGAACAGTAGAAACTGTGGTGACTGCATCTACTCTTAAAGCTGCTATGTAAGAGTGAACCTGGTGAATGGCTTCAAATCAAGTTTTTTACTCTCAAGCCTTGGAAAAGCATACAACCATCATCTAGGAAGGTAACGTGCTATAACATACAGTTTGTGGTTCGGGGGCTGAAGACTTAAAGGGTGACATCATTCAAAAAAAGCAAAGAATGGAGAGCAAAAAGCAACACTCATCAGCCATCTGAGGACCTGTATCTCAAGATATGGCTACTCAAGACTTATTCTATATTAGACCCTATGGAATTTTTTAGATTCCATGAAAATTTTCTTGAATAAGAACATTTGCATGAAAAAAATTGCCAGCTTGCAGGTTGATAAAGTTTAGCTGTACTATAAAAGACTCTGAAGAGATTTAGTAGATTGTTATTGACACAAATTTAGGGCAATATCAAGTACCACTTATGATGTAACTTAAAAAGGAAATACACAAAGGTAGCAACTAAACTGGGCTACCTCAGCAAGCAAGCGCAATTTCCTATGTATTACCTTCTAGCATGCTATTATCTAATCTATTAGGAAATGGTGTCCAAAGGTACTTTGTGTGACAGAAAATGCAGTTAAATGCTTATAGGTGTTTTCAGAAGTACCATAGTAAGTTAAGCACTTACCTCATTCGAAAAGTTAATGCAAATGGTGAGTTGCCACTGAACTCATCTATCCACATCTGTACATGATATTAGGCCCCAAACACTTTTACAGATTGCAGGGATAATACTCAAAATATTAATCTGAAATAATTCATTGGTTCTTGTGAGTCTGCAGACAGGCTGAAATTAGTGCCTTTCCAGAGTGTTAACTATTTAATCATTGGTCGAATGGTAGAAGAAAGACAGAGAACAATTTTATGGGAAACTGAAATTTATGACTGTTCTGTTAAATATCAAAACACGACTTCCAGCTGAAAGAAATTCCCAAGACAAAGTGTGGGATGAGTGTTCAGGAGAAATATCTCTATGTGCTTACCTTATATTAACATTCTTTCCTAGGCATTCCTACAGTCACAGAATCACACAGAGTCTCTGAGTGGTTGAAAGGAACTTGAGATCATCTGGTCTAACTCCCCTGCTCAGGCAGGGTCGGCTACAGCTGGTTGCCCAGGACTGTGTCCAGTTGTGTTTTGAATATTTACAAAGGTGGAGACTCCATGACCTCTCTGGGCAGCCTGTGCCAGTGTTTGATGATCCTCACAGTACAAAAGTGTTTCTTACGTTCAGAGGGAATTTCAGGTGTTTTAATTTGTCCTGTCACTAGGCTCCACTGAGAGGAGTCAGGTTCCCTCATCTTCTTTCCCTCTCATATGATATTTATACACATTGATAAGATCCCCTTGAGCTTTCTGTTCTCCAGGCAGAACAGTCCCAGCTCTCAGCCTCTCCTCACCTGAGGAGTGTCCAGGTCATTAATGAATGTGTTAAACAACACTGGCCCCAGCATCAACCTCTGGGGTATACACTGACTCGCCTCCAGTTGGACTTTGTGCTGCTGATCACAACCCTCTGGGCCCAGCCTTTTGGCTGTTACCTGACATTAATATTCTTCCCTAGACATCTCTGTTGTCCATGGTTAGAGCACAGGATAGTGGGCTAGATGGACCCATTATGGCCATTCTTATATTCTTCTTTTAGTAACTAAGGTAGAAAGAGATTGTTCTTAAATCAGATAGTCCCAGGACCATCTGCCCTCCCAAACACACCCCCAGGCCTGCAAAGCAAGAACAGCCATGAAGGCATTTTCTGTAATCATATTCCGAGCATAATGAGAACCACTTGGACCAATGTGCCCTTTCCTTGATATTAAAAATATGGGATAGCATAAAGCTATGATGTTTTAAGTTCCCTGGCAAAAAAAAGTCAGAGATTACATGAATATCCAATTGTTTATTTAATTTTCATGCTGAGCACCTTTGTCCTTTAAATGGCCTTGACAATCCTAACCCATGAACTAAGTCCATAGAAATAAACGTATGTCCTTCTGAATGGTCGTCTTTACCATAATTTTCTGTAAATTACATAAGGAATAAATTAGTGCAAAATTTCTTGTTTAGCTTCAACCTCTGCATGTGTTGTATTAACTCATGTGAACATCTATGTTCACATGTCACATGCCATTCTATTATTCTTTGCTGGCATAAAAAGAAAAGACAGAACATTTAAAAATACATTATAGAAATAATACATAAAAAGGAACAAGCAGCTTTGATCCTCACATCTAATGAATTGCACATTGGATAGATTTAGCTCATACAAATGTGGGATAGTTACTTCACTGTAAGTGATTAATAAAAATGTATGAACAGTTTGTTTTTTCTTCATTCCTTCCAAATACAAAAACACAGACACCTACAGTTCAAGCACCAGGAAAGAGGTTAAAGCATGCTATGTCTGACCTCTTCATAGTTATTTATGCTGTGTAGGGTCTGAGAAGCACTCATCTTCCAAGGGCTTTTCAGTAATTCAGCTCATAAGCAGGTAGAACATGTATGCACTTCCCTGAGCATCATTTGTAAGTCAATACAGATGCTCTCATACCAATCAGTAAAACATGAAGAGCTATAATTTATAACAGCTAGTACACCAAGATCCATTTATTATACTTTACACCTATACAGCAGTTGATGTATATTGCCAATTCCCTTGGGATATGTGAAGACCTTGGGGACAGACATAATATTATTTAGAATCATGAGGCACATCACAAGCTTCTTTGATCTAGGTATAAAAGCAAGCATAAAATAAACCTACTTTTCTAATGAAAATTTTAATGTAACCACCAAATGCTTTGACTTCTTTCACTGTGCCCTAAATGCTGTGGTTCAAAACTAAAATTTTAAAGATCTCTTTCACATTATAGTCTGTGATGTTTACAATACTATTCATGCATAATATACAATCATTTTATTCAATTACTCTTTGACAAAATCCTGCCAAACACAATAGATATGAATTGTCCATGATGAATGAAATTTACCTTTGGTTACACAGCAGTAACTCATTGATTTGGCAGAGCATGATTTCACAGTGAATGAATCACTATAAGTGTCTACTGATTTATGCTCTCAGTATGTTTGAGCGTGTTTGTGTGCATGTACATATAGATCACACAATTCTTTTGTAGCTCCGGATACTGTGCAATTTCTCTGGGATGGCAGACATTGAGAAAGTGAAAGGTGCGTATTTTCCCAGCAGGGATCAAAGCAGAAAAATAGTGCAACTTAGATAACCTTTCTGCCAGGCTCCCTCCACAGTGGAATTCCCATTTAAACATCTTTCCCAGAGCTGCATCTCCTCCCTCTCTGTGCTTTACTGTTTCTACACCAATGGCTATAAGTAGGAGGTGCAGTGAAAGGTGAAACCAAAATGTTTTGATGCTGGGGGCTTTGATCCTTCCTGCTCTTTTAGGATCCCTTGTATCTGAAGCCCTCAATCAAGTTCTGAGAAACTTCTGGGAGGAAGGACGGTCTTAAAGAGTTTTTCATTCCTTTTTTTGTTTCTGCAGTTTTTCCCACAGAAGGGCGTATTCAGATTCCTAAAGAAGGCTTTGAAAGGGATCCAAAGAGGCGATCACATGCATGTGCAACTATTTTTTCACCAGGCAAGAATATATGGAATGTGAATGGAGTTTCAGCATAGCTCTGCGACTGTGAGTATCAATTGAAACTGGGTAGGCAAATTCCATTAAGTTCTAGGTAAATTAATGTGCATATAGCCATTGAATTACTAACTTCGTATAATTGAAAGCAGGAAAACCTGTCTGCATTCAGTTGTTAATATAAAGTTTAATTAGAAGGAAGATCTTTAAGGGTGAAGAGTGTCACTGAGCAGCACAGACTTCACAGTATCTCGAGAACATGATTCTAACAGGTATAGAATTTCTGAAGGGAAAAATGAATGTTAGTTGTGCTTCTGCTGTACAAATAGTAGTACCTGTAGACTTTCTATCTATAGGTTAATCATAAGTAGGAATAAATATTTTCCAAAGACTATACATAAATAAATATTTTCCAAAGACAATATATTCTTTCTCCTCAGGTAAAAAGGTGTAATTGAAATCCATGTAACTTATTAAGTCTTCAAAATGTAAATTAGTTCAAACATATCTGATTTTCACATTCAAAATAGCTAGTAGATACAACAGCATTTGCTCTTAATTGTTGCCTGTCATTTTTTATTATCCTCCTGTTTAAAAAAATTCAAGTCATCCAGCAAGACAACAAAAAAAGCACTGTGTGACCTAAGTGACTACTGTGAATAATGCGAGGAGACTGACCAAGCCGACTTGCAAACAGCATACTGCTTATGTCGATGGTTTACAGGCTATAGATCCATACACAATACCTACGAATAAGGGATAAAATTGCAGCAGTTAGGACTGATTATTGGATAACATAGAAGCAAAACCATGATATATTCATCAAATACATCCTTTGCTGGGAAAAAAACCAACCATTTGTAGCAATTATTTACTGCTTGCACAGTTGTTTTAAGATAAGAAGTCCCTAAAGTTACCTTCTGTTATTTTTAATTTTTTAATTTTACTCCCAACTTTACTTTCTAGGAGTGCCCTATATGCCTGTATTTGAGGAGCTATGTGGAATGGCATAATCCTTACAGAAATTTGACTAAATACTCCTCCTTAATTGAATTTTAATTTTAAAACTGAGCTTCCAAACTGTGCAGAAAGTATATAGATAGACAGAAAAGAAAAAAATAGCTCAAGAGCAAAAGCATGCCCTCTGTTTTTATGGCTCTGTCTAAAGAAAATACATACACTGATTATTTAGAAAAATAGATTAAAGTTATTGTTGTTCGAAGGATGTTTACTGGATGTAGTTTGTAGGACTGTAAGTGAACCATGACCCATTCATGTTTGCTTGACTTTTCTCAGTTTACTGTGACCCAGCATTGTTGAGTTTGTTGTATCTTTATTTAAACTTTGTTCCTCTGTGAGGAGCTGTGGCTTCTGTATTTCTCAGCATCACTGTACCCCATGGGTACAGTGGGTACAGATTTCCTCTGATCCTTAAAATGTTGTATTTCAGATGTTATATGACACCTCTGAAGAGTAACTTGCTAAGGAAAATATAGCTGTATTTTCCTGAAGGAACTGAAGCTACATCAGGTTGAATTTCACCCTGCAGGTTATTTAAGCACAGTATGATGTTATACAAACTGAAAACAGAGGGCAAATTCCTGTCTGCTACTGAAGAGATGTCATTGCAGGGGGGAAAAAAGCAAATAACTCCCATTCCCTTCCACTGATGTCTTAAAGACAAAGATTTAATTGTGCTGAACTGGAGAATAAAATTAATTGCCAAGAGGAGTGACATACCAATAATTTGGCCCTTGCTTTGTAGCTCAGGTATATAAAATCAACAGTTTACAGTCTCTTGGTCTGATCCTGTTTACAGAAGGTTGGATGAGGAATTTTTTGTTTGCTTATTTATTTGGGATTTTTTCTAGTTTCACCTGATTTTAGATGACCTTTTTCTACTTTTTCATTAGGTTCAGATGTCTAAACTCTGTGGGACAATCTGGCTTTACATTAGGGATTTTTTAAAATTTTTTTATTTAATGGAAATTTTGTAAAGTCTCTGTATCATCTGAGTCCATCTTCCATTCTTTTTATCTGCACTCTTTCTAGTGCTCAAGATCCCCCACATTTGCCACAGTGGTCTACCTCAAATTGCAGTGAGTAAGCAAGGGATCCGTGTCTGGTAGCAGCACTTCAGAGGCGATGTCTCTCTGCAATGTGTCTGAATAGGAACCTGCTTCCCCATGTCCAAAAATGGCTGGGGAGATCAGAAGAGAAAAAACATAGAACTGTAAGAAAATTGGAGAAGCACATCTTAGTCCTGTTTCATATTTTTTAGCATCTGAGCTGCTTAAGGAGCTATAGAGATCCTGAAGGGGCACATTTTCCGATGCTGAGACCTGTGGGAAGATGCATGGGTCAGGTCCTTCAAAACTTGGATGAATGCTCATTCACTTGCCCATGATCTTTGTCCCTCTTTGAAACACCCAGCTCAATCTATAGTCTTTGTTTTCCAGTATAGTTCCGCCATTTCTCTGCTGTTATGAAACCATGCTATTCCTCAGTATGAGAAGTACAGTGAGTGACCTGCTTTGTTATATTTAGTTGTATCTCCTCCTCTTCTAGTTGATGTTTGATTGCCAGAAATGCTTTATGCATATCTTTTACTATAGAAATATATCTCCATGTTTATGTATATTTAAGTGAAGAGATATATAGATACATAAATCTTTGTGTATTTCTTTATGTTCAGAAAGTGAACACTAGTGAAATTCCTTACAGTACTTAAAGTGCATCATGATGATAAGGTATAAGGCATGTTCTTTTTATTTCCATAGAGAGAGTTCTCTAAAAATTGAATACAAGTACAGTTAAATAAGAGAAGCAATCCAAGAATCTGAGTCTGTGCTTTGTAGCAACATTGATTGCAGAAGTTAGCAAAAAGCAAGAAGTCCAGGACTTCTTGTAAGTCTGATTAACCTCTAAGTATGGCTGTAGGGACTAAGAGCTGGTTAATTGCTAGTCAGGTGTAAAATGACAGATACCTCCTTTTTCATCTGCTGCTTTCTCTGGGGTAGAATGTAGAAAAATTATTTTCTTCATCCTTTTGTTAGCTAATTTTTAAGTTTTCAAATTCACTGTTATAGTTCTGCTCCCCTTTCTAAAAGGGTAGGCTGTATGAGTACACACCCTCGTCTGCATCTTACTCTTTTAAAAGCTGCTCTTTCCAACTACAAAGCACTGTGATATACTGAAGAAAAAGACATTGCAAATTTTTCTCTCTTGTTTTTATGGGTATCTTTGGCCATCAAAATGCAATCTTCCATTTGTCCCTGTCAAGAACTGTGCCCTGAGCGTGTACTACCACAGAATGAAGGAATGTCCTAACAAATGCTTTTAGACACTACTCTGGATCATTGTTTCACAGTAGCTTTTTAATACAGTTATAAAGTCGCATCTTCCAGTTAGCAAGAAAAGACATGATTTGTCTGATGGTGATAATACTGTTAAAAGCCTTTTAGAAACTGCAGAAAGGGTTTGAAACATTTCTTTTGTTTTGAGCAGCAACACCATGTAATGCAGTGCTGAATTTGTAACTGATGAATGTTTTGTACTGGGCTTGTCCTTCCCATCTCTCAGCTTTTTCCTATTTAACGTAAGGAGGAATTGATACAACACAGTGATTTTACATGTTTAGAATACGAATAATAAGTGTCATATGCAAAGTTTTCAGACATCTCTTTCTGTCTCAACAAACTTTAATCCGTTCCCTTTTTCTTCCCCTTTCATGTCTATGTTCATCATTTTAGCTTATGCGTACAGTTTATATTTGAATACAGCAATGAAAGCGAGTTCATTCTCAGTTCATATCTTCACTTCCCCCACCAACCTTTCATATAGCTGTATATTATTAAGTCTCTCCTCATTAAGTCTTTTTTCCAATCTAACATATTCTGCTCTTGCTGATTTTAGATGAGGCCTAAACAAAGTCTTGCAAAATGGGATCATTACCTTTCAAGGTTCAAATTTTAAGTTGATTCACAACCTGCAACAACATGTAATGCCCAAACATAGGTGAATAGATAAAGAGAAGGTTGGGCAGATGGGCAGACTAAAGATATTAAAAACATAGATTATGGGAAAAGGAACAGGAAAGACCCCTCCCTACAAAAAAACCAAAACCAAACACACTGCAAGTGTAAATCAAGGCAGCTCCAAGTTAATGCTGCTCCACTGATATCCAGTTATAACAGCTGAGGATCTGGGCCTGTGACTATCATCAACCCTATGTGTGGAGATGTCTCATAACACTACCTGTATTGAAACCCGTTGCATATTTAGTCAGTTTAGCTTACTGTGATCCTTGACAGTGAAAGGCATACTGTGCAACATGATCCAGAACACGGACAGTGACGTCCCCAGCAGGTGGCCACGTCCCCTTCTGCTGATTTGCAGCATGATATTTCTACGCCACGTCGTGCCATGTTGTATCAAAGATGTTTCAGTTAACCTCATGCAAACAGTGCCACACATAGCCAGGTTAAGATGCTACACTAGAGACTTGGAGATGTGTGGCTTTGCTCCAGGATGTCAGAAAGGGAGCCTGACAGAATGCAGCATCGTATTTTGTCTCCTCTTTGCCCAAGTATGTAGGGTGCAACATCACACCAATGGAGCTACACTGCTTCCAGTTTTGGAGCTACTGTAGTTGGCACCAACTAGGTATCTCCGAGCAACATGATATGGTTAAGTGTAGATGCAATCTACAGTTGTAGACATTTCCTCAGTGGTTAAAAGTCGTCAAAAGCTGGTTAAAAGCCAGCTGGATGCTTGGTTATAAAGGTTCTTTGGTTTTCAATCCCAATTTATTTTAGTCATTCAGTTCATAGTGCCTGTCCACAAACTATTGTATTATCATAAGTGAAGGAAGAGTGGTGGTGTGGTTTTGTGAATGTCTAACATCACCACTGAAGAAAAAAATGTGCCATCTACAGAACTCCTGAATTCACTGGTTTTCTGAATGTCTCAGGTAATCTTATCCATTTTTACTGAAACAGTTGAACTTCTGTATTGCCCAATTTGATATTCACAGAGTGAAATGGCAGCTGAGATGGAGTTTACTGCTCAAAGGACAAGGCATAAACACAGACCTTCTGAGAATCAGATGAAAGACTCTTCCCCAAACTGATTGAGGAGGAAAATTTGAATCCCACAAATGATCTATATTATAATGTCACAGTTGGAATCCCTCTCTCTCCCTCTGCCACAATGGAGAATTAAAATATTTTTTTGCCTGGTGAAACAGCTTCAAAAAGATAAAAAGTTTTTGCTCCATTTCTCTTTAAATAGCTTGGGGTTTGAGCACTATTACAGAACAGCTAGGGTTTCATCTTCAGGGAGAAAGACCTTGAGTGAGGAACTCCAAGCTATTAGATAAGCACTTTGACTCATGTGCCAGCAAAAACAGTGTTATTGGCGGGGGGGGGGGGGGGGGGGGGGAGGAGAGGTTTTCTATGAATCCTGATTTCATAGACATGTGATAGGAAGTGTTGGAGCATGCCAAATAGACTGAGCAGCTGAAGATATAGTGTGCCTAGAAGATGGATCCTTGTTGGGTTTAATGTCTATTAAGTGGGGAGCAGTGAAGCATCAGGAACAGAGCTCTTCTGTGTACCAAGAAACAGAACTTCAGGTGCTTGGTAAATACTAAGGTTCAAACTTCTGTGCATGTGGAAGTGGAATTTAAATGCTTTTGGCCTAGGCAGACCTGAACAGGAATCGCAGCTCTATTTCTGGAGATGTGTAGTCTTTTTTGGGTGAGCTGCCATGCATTTCATGAGAAGCTTATCCACCTAGCTCAGAGCTCTGGATTCCAATAGACAAGCAAGCACCTAAGAATGAAAAATTACCATGAAAAATTGCCTAAATAAGATTGAGTCTTTTGTACGGAGCCAGCACTGATTGCTATTGATTTCAGTGAGAATGAGACAATTAACTTAGGAACTTTTCAAAATGTAACCTACTTAATGAGAATCCTAAAACTTTAGAAGATTCTTCAGAGATATTCTAGTAATTTTAAAAAAGCAGAATCTCAGTTTTGCCTTAGGAATGTGCTTTTTAGAAATTCCGTTCATGCATGATTTCTGCTGTTCTGCAATATTGAATACAATTTAAACTGGACAACTTCTTTGTTCCTACAAAATATTTGGATTTGTGCATGCATTTATTTGCATACCTGTTCATTTTATCTGCAAAAAATGACTGTTTCTGCCACATCACACTTTATTACATGGCTTTTTAAAATGTCTTTTTGAAATTTAGCCCTGATTGTCCTTCTTAAGACATAAGAAGAGATTAAACTTCATATATCAGCTTCTTTCTCTTTAAAGCTTATTAACATCTAATCAAGATTAGATATGTGGTCAGACTTCTGGGGGAGGTGTGTCAGCATGCAATAACATGTAGAATACAGTGCAAAGAGTTCCATATTTGTTCATCCTAATTAAAGTGGCAGAAAGGCTATATGACTACTGGAAACTAAAATCTTGATGAAAATCCCAGAGGGGGTTCTTTCCATGATTCTGTCATTCATTCAGTGTTTCCGATTTTATTTTATTTTTTCTTCAGGAAGTCGATCCATCAAATAGAGGAGGAGAGCAGTTTTCTCTGAAATTCTGTGATTTACTTGAGACAGTAGTGATTATTATTCTACAATTTTAAATAACTGTATGTTTCTGATTTGGCTTCTATTACAGAATAATTTATTAAGCTGTTGATACAAAGTAAACCCCAGCAGAATTATAACAGTCAAACATCTGATATTTTCCCAAATATCTTTCTGACATAGAGAAGTTGCAGTAAAACATTTAAAATTAATGGAATTTCATTTTTAAAAAAAATTTCCTTAACTTCCTGCTATAGAAACATGCTGTAAGTTGTATATAAAATTAGAAAATGGTCTCTACCTTTGGCATAAAATTTCCTGAACTAGATTTTCCTCCATTAAATCAGAGGGGCTTATTTCACCTACTGATTTCAGGAGGAGCAAGAACAAATCCTTTCTTCACTACTACTCTCCTCAAACATACTTTAAAAATAAAACTTTCCTACAAATTGTGGTAGTATATAATTCTCTTTCCTACCAGAATCCATACATTCCCATTGATAGGGGTTAACCACAAAGCCTCTCTTAAATGACTATCATCTGTAAGGAATGCGCACATAAACATTGCATTCTTCTCTGGGAGCTTTCTTTATAAACTATAATATCCTGAACCAAAAATAACAGCTGTCCAGCCTTCCTTTCTATCTCTTTTTTCTTTTTTTTTTTTTTTTTTTTTACTTCTTTCATTGCTTTCAGAATTCTGTGTATTGACAGAGTTGAAATGTTGGCTCTAAAAGGAAAGCGTGAAGATCTGTAAATCTGCAATTGTATCTAGCAGGGAGAAAAAAAAATTGTTATGCCTGCTTTTTATCTCCTAACCTGCTAGGCAGGCAGGCATTAAAATAAAGGACACAGTGGGTTAAGGTTTTTTTTGTGTTTGTTTGTTTGGGTTTTTTTTTAATGTGTTTCCCATTTTTCAAGACAGCTACTTCTGTCATCAGGAGAAATCTTAAATACAAAATCTTAAGTTATTATTGACCCAAGACTCCTCTTAAAATTACTTTTAACATACTGAAGATAGGTAAAATTATTTCATGATTCCTATTCTATACACACTGCATCACCTACAGTGATACAGTGATACACCTACACCTGTAAAAATAATTGGAGAAAGATCAAAATGTGTTACATTCACTTGCACTTTTTGTGCAAAACACAAACTGTGGTAGTTCCTCAGAGTGTTATCATTTTTAGCTATCATTACACAGTTACCAAGGGTGAGTCACATACATAATTTATGTGAAAGATATGATATGGTTGTCTACTACTAATCCATATTTTATCAGATACAAATCTTGAATGAATAGTTCACCTGGATAGATGAATACACCATGTGAAGAGTAACTACAAATGACTTGTTGAGTAAACCCTCATAAAACTTGGATTCTTGTTTTTACATATGAATTTAACATAGACTAAATGATATTTAAATTATGCAAAAATAAATAAAACCTAGAGTAATCTCAGCAGTTATTTTCTGTGAGCCATACTGCCTACAGATTTTCCTAACTGCCCATGACAGATCTTGTCATGAACTCAGTTTAAGAATTGGTTTGTATAATCTGTGTGGAAAATGGAGTAAAATAATTCTCCTATCACCTGTGCTCCACATAAACATACACATCATCTGATATTTCTTGAAATAGTAGGGTAGTATTCTGTGTAATTTAAGAAATTAAACTGGGCTTTAAGGCATGAATTTTACTTAAGTCTCTGAGTCCTATTAATTTCTTTAACATTGGCAGAAAACAAGTTTAGTGCAGGTAAAAACATTTTGAGACAGAAAATACAGACATAGATGTGTTTGAACTGTATCAGAATTTAAAACTTCTATGCATTTGCTGCATTTTGGTTTTTTCCTCACTTCAAGGTCCTCTAGCTGAAGGCGCCAGTGCAGGGTTAAAACTGGTTTGAAAGAGATTCCAATAAAACTTAGAAAAGATACGAGTCTAAATAGATGCATAGAACAGTGTAATAAAGTTCTTGCTTTAAATCAAGTATTTTAATAATGACTTATTCTGTAATTTCTCTCTGAGTCGCAGAAATGTGTTAAGTAAAATTAGATCTGTTGCTGTAATCTTTTAAGTGCTTTATTTGAAAATAGTGAACACCATTATTAAAGAAGCATTGGAACACACTTACAAAGATAAGGGTTTGATTTCCGCCAGTGTCTCCAAATGAATGTGGTGGAGTAAAAGCAAAACCAGGCCCAATAGTAAAATCCATACTCTGGATAATAAGTTATCCAGACACTCTGTATTAGCTAAGGCAGTCAGATTCCAGGACTATTAACAAACAGTGGAGTTAGCCTTGTAATGAAAAAAGTTTTTTTCTTAGCATCTTTTTGCATATGTTCAACTTAATGTCAGGTAACATCAAGGTGGCATTTGCCAGTAACTCTGATTTAGACTCTAGCCTTAGAGTTTTATAATTTATCATCAGCTCCTTCAAAATTTTTCCAGATTATAGGAGGAAAGACAGCAAAACTCAGCTGGACTCTGGGTCAGCAATTGTGGCATACAAATGTCTTAGTTTTAAAAAGATGCTCTATACAAGGTTTCCCATATACTTATTTATAACTCAAGGCCATACACCATGGCAATTTAGCTTCCACCAAAAAAAGAGTAAAAGACAATTTTACCTGAAATACCCAGAATCTGAGGTGTAATATAGTGCCTCTCTCTCTTTCCTTCAACCCTCATTTCTAAGAAATCCTAAGAAAGAGGGCTCTTTTGAAATGAAGCAATGATCAGATATTGATTACAGAAATAGATATGCCATTTTAAGATATTAGCAGTGTTCCTGCTCTTTGTAATTGCCAGTCTGCTGGAAAGCTGAAAAGCTCACATAATCATCTCACATCATCTTCCATGCAAAGACAGCTGAGTTAGTTTAAATACTGTTCCCCATGTAGGATAAACTAATTGGACTGACTTTGAAAAGAAATAGAAGAGCAAGTAAAATTGTTACAGATTGAGCATTTCTGATGTCTTTTTCTTCTTCTATTCAAGTTGTTCTATTATTTAAGGGACTCCAGCCATTTTTCAAGCTGAATAACAGACACATGGATATTATTTAATGAAATTGTAGATAATAATTTCATTAAATGAAATAGCGTGAACAATGTTTTACAAGACCAAAATATAACTTAGAAGAGCTTAGTACTGTAACTGTCAAGCAATTTCTTTCATAATATTTGTGATTTTATTGATCTAATTAATACTCTGTTCTGTTCAGTTTCACCATTAAGATCCAGTGAGCATCAGAATATTCATTAAATTATCCACATTCATACTTATGGAACTGCAATGCATTAAATGACAGAGATGATAATTCCTTTCTGAAAATTGTGGACAACTGAAGTAAGAAATAATAGCAAGCACCTAGCACAATGTCAAATCAAATAATTAAGAGAAAACAATCCTCAAAGCATATGTTTCTTTTCACACATACTTTTTGTCAACCAGAGAGAGTATTTCAGCCACTCTTAGAAGTTAACTTGAGCCCATTTTATATGACATTGACAACTATATGGTAGCTGGGTTATTTGGAACAAGAGCAGTAAGCCTCAAATCCAAGGTTTGTGAATGCAATATCAAAATCGTATACTATATCACTCTGTTTTGTTTTATTTAAAAACTAGAGTATATGCATTTAGTGGGTGCTCTGTTTTTCTAGGAGTCATTTATTTATGATGTGGAAATATCTTAGCATTGGTGGACTGTCATTTATAAAATTAACTGCCTAAGTATATCCTAAAATATCAGAGTGTAGAATGTTTCCTATATTGTCATCGGTCTCTGATTTATCATCATTTCAAATCTGTGTTTTCTCCATAATTTTCCCAATGAACTAGAGAAATACAGTAATGATAATTTTTTAAATTCAACTGCCCTAATCAATAACAGTTTGCAGAAGAGAGCATTTTGTTTAATAAGATTCTGGAATAGAAATGGCTAGCGATTAATTTCACCTTCAGGAATCTTGATTAAAATTTCTTAAACGTACATAGAAGCTGAACAGCTTCCATTGAACAATTATTTTGCTTTGGCTGTTGGTTTTGGGGGAGGGGGTGTTTGAAGGAGGATTATAAATGTAGGACCAGACTATGGTGCTTTTTCTATAGGTGCTATTTACTACAGGACCGCTGAAAATGTTCAATATTCTTCCTGAATATGAGGATCCCAGTAAATAGGAAATATAAGCAAGAATGTATATATACACAGTAAGCATGACCTACAAGCTTTCTTCATGGGAACAAATAAAGCCCACAAGACTGCCCACATGTGCAATCTGTAGCCTCAAAAAGGTAAAAATGAATTAACTACACACTTTCACCCATTTGTTTAACTTACTACCCGGGCATTTGTTCACTAATTTTAGAAAATAGGTTAAGATGTCTAGTTATTACTAGCCAGACAACTGAATGAATTTTTAGCTATCAAAGTAGTCTCTATCGTAACCTCCTTTACCCTGTGATATTTAACAATGCAAGATATGATTGCATCCCTTTATCATAGATGTATTTCTAACTTTCAGGTATATTGCATTTGCATTTTATCTTTAAACCGTTACGTGAAAAATTGTTCAAGCAGATTTGTTGAATGTTTAAGGTTTCTTAGCAGATAATAGTAGATAATAAGAGGATGTCATTTTGAAGAGGTTAACAGTAAAAATGAATATATTTTGCTTTTTTTTTTTACATGCATGCAAATAATTCTTAATGACCCTATTGCATACTCTCATACTTTATCAGAATTATACCCCATGTATCAGTAAGTAATGTGACAAGGGAACTTCTTTATGCCTGATATAAATCAATGATTGCTACCTTAATTTAAAAGCTGAGTGATGATAAGATGCTGTGACTCAATAAATTTGAGCTTCTAATATTATACAGAAGAACATAAAACCTGTTTGTGCATTATAATGTAGCAATAACATATCCCTTCCTTATCACTGGCATACCTATCTTTTCTAGCTTGCCTATAGCATCCATAATAAAAAGTTTGCAAAACGTGGAGAAATTCTAATTTTCATATACCTGCATTATGAATCCCTGCAGCTATTACAAAAAATACTAAAATCCTTAAACTATGAGGATAAAATACAATTTAGGGAGTATATTTTCTGATTATTGCCTTTGAAGATACCATCAGTTGTCTACACAGACCTATAAAATGTTTTAAGGGTTGAAAGATACACCTTAATGCACTTTCCTTTCTTAATAAAAGATAAAACAACACCACTCTGAATGATAAACAAACAAAAGCAAGCAATAACTTACTGCTTGCCTAAGTTGACCTCGGGTTTAAGAATCAAGGATTGCTTTTTGTTGGCTCTGGCATTAGCTAAACTAAATCCGAAAGCATATTCTTAGATGGTGTGAAGTTGGTCTAATTGTATTCAAGTGAAGTGACACTGATTTGCGCTAGCTGCAGATCAGGGCCCTTAGAGGACTAACCACCTGCCTACGTTTCAGAATTAACTGGGGATAAGACTGATTGTTTTGTAACTGTTTAGTAGAGGATTGGCTACCGATTAGTTCTTTTTGACCTTGTGTCTTTAACCTTATGCAGATATTTCAGCGGGAGAAGAAACACGAATGGAGAAGGTGGAACAGGATGATAAGGAAGCTGTGATATTTTCTAGTGCAAGAAATTAATCATTTAATATACATTCAATGTGAACTTTGTGATCTATGGGTGATGTATGGATGTTTCTTTTAGCTCTTCAGAAATACAGTCCCCTCAAGCTTATAGATCAGCTGGAAAAAGAAGAGAAGGTACAGATTATTGTAATGTATCTAAGACAAGAGTGAGAGGGAGGCGGGTATTTTTTCCTATATTGGAATCACTTCACAAGAATATTTTTGAGGGTTTTCTTCGATATAAATCATGTCATTCTAGTTCAAAGCAACAAATTCAAACAAACTTGCAAAATATACAAACTAGTAAGTTCAGGATACTAATTTAGATATGGTTGTTTACATTCTCACCCCATTTTGCTAAGTGTGAAATGTTGAAAGCAATTGTAGAGACCACAAACATTTTGGTTCTGGCTTTAAGTAAAAGAAACAGTGTAAAAAAGGAGTTATTGCCTAACTTAACGAAAGCTTTTGCAATACTTGCATTTTCTTTTGAACAGAAGTTTCATACATTTAAAAAAATTGTTCACTGGTGGAATACATTAATAAAATCTTTTTTTTTTTTAGCAATAGAAGGGAATAAAGGACCTCATAAATATGCTTACAGCTAGTGTTTACAAAATCTGCTAATGATCTCACTAATGGAATCTAGATTATGGAATGTATTTTGCATCAGGTTTATGCCCAGAGCAGCCATTTTACAAGGAGCCCCTGATAGTTGTTAATTTTTACTTTTGAATCTGCAGTTCTTTGATTAGAAGAACATGTATTATGCTGGGGAATGAATCTTTCAGTGGGTGGATTTACATATACTGTTTTTTGTTGTTTTGTTTTTTTAAAATTCTGTAAATCTTCTTTACAGATGCACATTTCAATTATCAAAAAAAATGTTCTGATGATTTCAAGGTTAAGTACATAAAACTCCTAGAAGAATCCATGATACTTAGTTTCCATTGGTGTGTGATCCTATAAATGTCAAGTGTATTTGTATGATGAAGTACTCTTCAACCTTTAAACACCGTTTGTGACCTGGAGCAAATCAAGTTTTAAATTGACTGCATAGATAAATAATCCCTTTTTTTTAGTGCAGTAGCAGAGCTGAACAAAATGACTCAGGTGAAATGTTCAGATCTGATATTTGTATGATCCCACTAATGGGCAAGATTATAGAGAGTATTTTGCAGCAGGTTTACGTAGAGACTGCAGGGCCCAGTGCTGGTACCGTTCAAGACAGTGAAAAATCTCCAATTAATTACAGTTAAGAGAAGATCAGGTACAGAACAGCTAACCTCTATTAGATTTTATTGCTCACCTCTTGGGCTGTTTAAGATACACACTAACTTTCCATTTTCCCCTGTCCTCCAGGGTAAGTATTTGCAGTATTCACCCTTGATGAATAGTACAAGCAATCAAGGACTATGACCCGTGAACCTTCCCCACTGTGGTTCTGCCGTGAAAGGACTGCACCTTTACACACTGGGTTACAAGGCCATCATTTTGAGGACGTCAGCAGCACCGCAGTGGAGAAAGCAAGCTCCCAAGCAGAGAGGAAGATGCCTTGTGCTCTGACTCTTCTCCCATCTCAATGTTATCTTTCAATTTAATGGGAACGCAAACAAATCTTGAGGACCTTATTCTGATTTCATATAATTGAAGTCTAAACTCTGGAGCTCAATTTAAGAAAAGACTTTGACATTTCGTGTTGCAGAGACTTAACCTTGTCAGAAAGAGGGAGATGACTAGATATTGATGTCTAATATTAATTATATTAACTATAAACCAAAATTTATTAATTAAAATAGAAAAAATTCAATATTAGACTGTTAGGTTGGAAGGGAGTCACAGCCTGAAATCTAATGTAAAGATAGAAACAGCAGGTTTTCAAGCTTCCCTCCATTATCCCAAATATCCTGATCATTTGAATTTTGATGGTTTTATGTTACTGCCAAAAAAATGACATCTCTGATACAGGTAAACCCATAAAACAACTAAGCCCATTAATTCACTTTGCACCACTGACAAGCTAGCCATCTTGGAAAAGTTTTGGGGTTTGAAAATTTAGATAAAATTAAATAAGTAATCTAAAGGTTTCTGGTTTTTTAAACTCTGAATCCCTACCTTTGCCTATCCATTGATTTTCATCCATGAAACTAAACAAATACTAGCCATTAGATTTTTTTTTACAGTTTCTCATTGTACATTCCTCAGATACTTTTTACTAATTATAAAATAAACATAACTTTTTAGAACAGATTTCCCATTCACCAGGTTATCATCCTTCAGGTACTAGAATTTTAGAATTATCCCATATTCAAAAGCAAATATTTATTTTAGTCTTCTGTGCTTCTTTACTTCTCAAAATAGTGTGACAAGCCTTGGAGAATAAGGTGGTTTTTGAAAAGGAAGTATGAATGTAAAAACTATGCATACAGAATGAGATAAGTTTAAGCCTGCAGAAGACAAAGGTAATGGAATTAGAAAGAATTCAGCTGGGATGTAAAAATCATTTACATTGATAAGTGGGAAGGAGATAACTTCTGGGTGGATTTTTGAGATATATTTCCTCTATTAATTTTCTGAGAATATTTGGGGATACAGTGTTATAAATATGGCTAGCAGGGTCCTCGGAAGCAAATATATATTGTATTCATCTTCACCAATTTGCCTTAGTTTTCTCTCTTCTTATGATCCTGCTGACATGGCAGTTCTTTTTCAAAATTTGAGCCAACCTTAGAGACAGTTTGCTTGTCTCCCTCACTGTTGAAGAGCCCACAGCCAGTTTGTGTAGAAAGTCAAACAAGGGACATTAGAGAAACAGCTAAAAGAAGTGATGTTTAATTGTTGTTTTTACTAGCTATCCAGAGGGGATCATGGGAAGATTCCTGTGAAGTTTGTTTCTTATTGAAGAATAGCAAAATGCCACAAAACATAAGTTTTTTAACTTCTGTGAACTCCTGTGTACGTTTCTTGGACACTGGACACAACCTGTTGGTATGGGCAGGTATATATATGTTCCTAACAAACACTTCACATGATAAAATGAAATGCTAGATAATGCACACTAAAAGGATGAAGAAAATTGGAAGGGAAATGAAAATCTGCAAATTCCAACAGTAAATATGTACTGGGGAGTTTACGTACTTTCATAGTCTGTCTATATATTCTCCATCCCGACTTCATTAGATACCTATAGATATCCATGTATAATAAAGACTCATAAACACAAAACTACATTTATGCTCAGTGTTAAACTTTGCTTTCTTAAAATAGTCCCAACCATTCTCTGAGGGATTCCTTTGCCACAGAAAATCTACCAATACATATTTTTACAGGATGACTCATTGATTTATCTTTTATTTCTTGTGTGGAATCTGCACAGCAATTAGCTGCTGAGATTTCTGACTGTTTTCTCTTTTAAGTTTTCCTTTTGAGGATTCACTTCAGCCTTAGTTGGATTTAATGTATTTCTTTGTGGAGCTCTTAAGCTGCAGATATGAAGGGAAGACTTAACATTATCATAGTACGTCCCGTCTGCCTTCTTTCAGTAAGTCCAGTCCAAGCATGTATGGGAAAATAAACTCAGCATCATCAGTGATATAACAGACTGGTTTGGACTTATATGTATTTTTTAAAACTCAAGAATTCAAATATCCAGATATACTTATGCATGCCTACAATGCACATCCACAGTCAACAATTAGAGGTCAGACTGCTGAAATCACTGCAAGATGTTTTTAGTTATTTCAGTGTGTATTACAGTGGAGATGTGGTTAAATGGTTAAGTCATATTTTTTTTCTAAAGGTATTCACTTAAAAAACTTGTAGTTTTTCAAATCTACTGAATGTTCACAATTTTGATTAATTTCAGTCTGTATATTCCTTCAGAAAATCATGCCAAATATTAATCCATGCTGAGGTGACAATTCTTAGGCTTCTTTAAAATGTTTAGTAGAAAAATGTTAGTGGAACCTTTTTACTCTTGATGAGGTTGGGTTGACCATGTATTCCCCGATACAAGTGTGCCCTTTTCGATGAAAAGAGGTGATGTGGCATGGGAATTCATAATAATAGTGCATTATAGCAAATGGGAACATGTCCTAGAGAAGGGGATGGCTACCTGACGCAACCAAACTGCTGTTCCCAGATCCACTGCAACAGCACATCCAATTAAATATTTTGGAAGACTGCAAATATTTCACAGAATCATAGCATCATAGAATGCCAGGTTGGAAGGGACCTCAAGGATCATCTGGTCCAACCTTTCTTGGCAAAAGCGTAGTCTAGACAAGATGGCCCAGCACCCTGTCCAGCTGAATCTTAAAAGTGTCCAATGTTGGGGAATCCACCACTTCCCTGGGGAGATTATTCCAATGGCTGATTGTTCTCGTTGTGAAAAGTTTTCCTTGTGTCCAATCAGAATCTCTCCAGGAGTAACTTGTACCCATTATGCCTCGTCTTTTCCATGTGACTCCTTGTAAAAAGGGAGCCTCCATCTTCTTTGTAGCCACCCTTTAAATACTGGAACATGGTGGTAAGGTCTCCCCTAAGCCTTCTTTTCTCAAGGCTGAACAAACCCAGTTCTCTCAGCCCTTCCTCATATGGCAGGCTTCCCAGTCCTTTGATCATCTTTGAGGCCCTTCTCTGGACCCTCTCCAGCCTGTCCACATCTTTCTTGTAGAGCGGGGACCAAAACTGAACACAGTATTCCAGGTGTGGCCTGACCAGCGCTGAGTAGAGTGGGATAATGACTTCTTTCTCTCTGCTGGTGATGCCCTTGTTGATGCAACCCAGCATCCTGTTGGCTTTCTTTGCCGCAGCAGCGCACTGTTCACTCGTATTGAGCTTGTTGTCCACCAGGGTCCCTTTCCACAGAGCTGCTCCCCAGCTGGGTAGATCCCATGCTGTGCTGCACTCCTGGGTTATGTTTTCCCAGGTGCAAGACCTTACACTTGTCCTTGTTGAACTTCACAAGGTTCTTGTTGGCCCACTCTTCCAGCCTATCCAGGTCTTCCTGCAGGGTGCTTCTCCCTTCTGAAATGTCCACTTCCCCACTCAGTTTGGTATCATCGGCAAACTTCATCAGGGTACACTTGATGCCATCATCCAGATCACTTCTGAAGATACTAAACAGCGTTGGGCCCAATATCGATCCCTGGGGGACCCCACTTGTGACAGGCTGCCCGTTTGAAAAGGAGCTGTTTACCCCCACCCTCTGGGTGCGGCCTGTCAGCCAGTTCCCCACCCACTGCACAGACCACTTGTCTGGACCGTAATGCATCAGTTTCTCTAGGAGGAGGCTGTGGGAGACCGTATGGAAAGCCTTGGAGAAATCCAGGTGGGCAATGTCCACGGCTCACCCCACATCAACCGAGCAGGTTACTTTGTCGTAGAAGGCGATCAGGTTTGTCAAGCATGATTTGCCCTTGCTGAATCCATGCTGGCTTTTCCCAGTCACGTGCTTCATTTGCCTTGTGATAGCCCCCAGGAGGATTTGTTCCATAACTTTCCCAGGGACTGAAGAGAGACTCATGGGCCTATAATTTCCTGGATCCTCCTTTAAGCCCTTCTTGTAGATGGGGGTGACATTAGCCTTCTTCCAGTCTTCTGGGACATGCCCCGATCTCCATGACTTCTCAAAGATTATGGATAGCGGCCTCACAATGACATCAGCCAGCTCTCTTAACACCCTCGGGTGGCTAATGTCAGGGCCCATCGATTTGTAGGGGTCAAGCTCCTGTAATAGTTCACATACCAACTCTTCCTTCCCTGACGGTGGGTCTGTGTTTGCATCAACCTGGATTTTTGTTCCCAAGGCCTGGGGCCCAACGCCCAGCGCTGGTAAAGACAGAGATGAAGGAAGTGTTGAGAACCTCTGCCTTTTCAGCATTGTTGGTGACTAATTCACCTCTCCTGTTTAACAGCGGGCCAATATTTTCCTTCTGTTTCTGCTTGTTGTTTATGTACCTGAAGAACCCTTTCTTGTAATTTTTGACATCTCTGGCCAATTTCAATTCAAGCTGAGCTTTTGCTTTTCTAACTGCATCTGTGCACACCTTGGCAATGCCCTTGTAGTTCTCAATGGGTACTCGTCCGCTTTTCCATCTCTGGTACCCTTCTCTTTTGGTTTTGAGCAGACTGAGAAGCTCACAGTTAAGCCAAGGGGGTCTCTTGCTCCACCTGCTTCCCTTACCTTTAAAGGGGATGAACTGTTTTTGTGCTTCCAGGAGAGCATTCTTGAAAAACTCCCAGCACTCGCTAGCTCCTTTATCCTCCATGGAAGCTTCCCACAGAGTCCCTCCCAATGGAGCTCTGAGCGAGCTGAAGTTTGCTCTTCTAAAATCTAAAACCTTTGTCTTAATACTAACCTTCAGCGTGCTCAGCAGGATCCCAAACTCCACAATACTGTGATCACTGCAGCCAAGGTTATCACTAACCGAGATATTACAAAGCAGGTTTTCTTGGTTTGTGAGTAGCAAGCCCAGCAGTGCCTCATTCCTGGTGGGCACATCTAACATTTGTATGAGGAAGCAGTCCTCTATGTATTCCAGGAACTTGATGGATGACATGTAAGCTGCTGTATTGTTCTTCCAACAAATGTCTGGGTAGTTGAAGTCACCCATAAGAACCAGGTTCTGCTGACGCGAAGCTTGCTTAAGTGACCCAAATATTGCTTCGTTGGCCTTATCGTCTTGGTTTGGAGGTCGGTAGCAGATGCGTACTGTAAGATCCCCCTTGGAGATGACCCCTCTGATCCTGACCTAGAGGCATTTGATAGGGCTTCCACAATTGCCATAGTTGAATTCTACACATTCAAGGTTCTCCTTAACATAGAGCGCGACTCCTCCTCCTCTTCTTCCCTGCCTGTCTTTATGAAACAGCCTGTAGCCATCCATCACAATCCTCCAGTCATGTGAGTTGTCCCACCATGTTTCAGTTATTCCTATGATAACATAACTTTCTGACTGGGCACGGAGCTCCAGCTCCTCCTGTTTGTTCCCCAGGCTGCATGCACTGGTATACATACACTTGAGGTGGTTGGTCTTCTGGTTCTCATCTTGGGAGGCAGCTGAGGTATCCACCGTGTGCTGCTGGTACCGTTTCTCCTTGCAGACCGTGCTCGTGGGTGCCTACAGCTGTTAAAGCTTCATATCTGTTTTCGGTTGTGATGCTGGAGGGTGGGGACTGAAGCAGAGTCCTGCTTTTGTGGGTCACGAGGGTCCAAGTTGCCTCATTCTCTGTGGTGTCTGCCACAAGAGTATGGTTCTGAAAGCGCTTCTCTGTCTCCGTCTCGGCCCCTCCAATACTGCACAGCCTTTTAACTGTTTCCTGCAGTTTTCAAGTTGATGCATTCATTTTTTATAAGAAACAGAAATTTTTACATCAAATCAGATTTTTATATGGAGGTATAAAACATAAAAAACTATATAAAAATGACAAAACCAATTTCTATTGCCTATTTCTGAGGGTTTTGGGGGTGGGGTGAGGTGTTTGGGTTTTTACCACAGTACTGGAGTTTGATGCATATAGGAAAATGTAGAGTAATATACTCTTAAGCTAACAAATATATATGTTCAAAGTCATCTTTTATGTGAGAAATTATGTAAGCATAGGCAGATAAAGGGATAACTCCATGCGTAAAGTCCTCAATAAGAAACAGAGGTGTTCAGGAACCTCAGTAAAGTCAGCTCTCAGGTAAATATGGTTGGAGCTATGAAGAAGCAGACAGAATGCACCAGATGGAGAAGCAGCTGGTTTATGTGTAGTAGGAGAAAGGTGTTTTGTTTTTCTGCTTGTTTTAAACTCTTTATATATTTTTGTGTGTGTGTGTAATTAAATATTTAAGAATGCACACTGAATAATAAATGTTGCAGAAGACACACTTCTTAATAAAAGACCCTTTGTTTTGCTGGTAGACAACAGGAATCAGTTTCAACTCTCTACATGCCCTTAAGTGCTTCCTGTGGATTCGTGCCCAACACATACCTTTATTATTTCTGATACCGCCAAGTGTTCAAACAGCACTAGTAATAGAAAATATTTACAAGGACGGATGTATTTGGCAGCCATTGTTGGGTCAGAGGATATGATCAGATGGAAATGTCCATTTCCTCCCTGATTAGGGACTCTATAGTTACATTATACACTCTGCCCCTTTATCTCATCTTTGAAAAAAACAGAGGACATCATCATTATGATATACTAAGGGTCACAACTCATATGGATCACAGCAATGTAGATATCCATAGGTCTGAACATACGAACCTATAAAACAGATAGAATGTGCCTACATCAGGAAAATGTAACAATCTCTGCTGAGTCAATGCAATATCTGCAGCAGGAAGAAAACAGAGAGAATGGTTAGTAATAAAGTGGTAAAGACTGAAGATGTGCTTTACTCTTTACATAAATGCAATTGTCATGATTTAATTCTAAAAGGTTGGCAAGACAAAATATTTCAGAACTGCTGCGATAAATGCCCTGAAGCTTGCAGCTTTATGTGCCTGACTTACATCATTATTGTGAACGGGTACCACTATGTAACAATTAAGGAAATGTGCCAGAAAAGTAGGCATCTGGGTCTGATATTGCCAGGGAAAGAAGACTGCCTGCTTAGCTATAGTATACTTAACATTGCAAGACAAAGTTGTTCATGATCTTGCAGATTGGAGGCCATCTGGAAAAGGCCTGTGAGTGAACAGATAATTAATCAAGTTGAGAAATATTTCCACTTTATGGAAGCCATTGCCCTTTGCAGTGAAATCTAGTTCCATCACAGGTGGGAACAAATATAAATGTATACTGAAAAGTGAAGGTGGAAATATGGAGCCAAGCACATTTGCTGGGGAATGGAGAACTGAAATCCTGGCAACTGAGCCATCGGCTTCAGCAGACATGGGCTGCACAGGCAGGCATCATTTGTCATGAAATTATAAACAGTGTTGAGTTTATAAGGTGACTGAACCCTATGCTTGGAAGCAAACAGCTGCTTTATTTTAAGAAATTAATGTTTTCTGTCTGTCTACCTGCCCTCAGTGACACATTCCTGCTTCCTAAGCAGAGGGAGTAGAAATGAACGCTGAGCTAACTCTATAAACAAGGTATGTGGTTTCCTGTGAAGGGAGAGGGCTGGCAGCAACAAAATGACTGTGGTCTACAGCAGTGTCCTAGAAAGCCCATCTGGCTGCTGATGCTGCTCCTGAGGCAGGCGATGGTGTGGCATGGCGCCCTGCTTTGGGCCGTTAGGAGATGATGGCAGAAACCGTTGCTTCTAGAAGGAATCATCAACATCAGCTGCTGCAGTGAGTAGCTGGGCTCTTCTACTATTTTTCACTAGTTTCTTCTCTCAGCTGCTGCTTCTCCCTTCTCATCTTCCAACACAGAAGTGACTCAATGGTAGCCAAGCCCTTGTCACTGTGGCAAAAAAATTTGTCTTTGTGCTTCCTGTTCAGAAATCTTCGCACCATTTCTGAGTGAGTTATTAAGTGCCTTGCAGTGATTAGCACTTAGGTGTTTTAGTGCAATACCTCCTTCAGTTACACTTTCAACTAAGATTTGAGATGGAGAAATGGGCTGAGCTGTGATATTGTAACTCATCTTATTTTGCAAGAAAGCAGCTGGGGGACTGAAATTTCTTAATAGGCCACAGCGCCTTTGTTCAATATGTTAGATCACATAAGCTGGACCAAAAAAAGTCCAAATAAATTATATATTTGGCAACCCTAATGCACTTGATGTAACCATCACCTTTTTTTATATACTAAAATATTTGCAAACTAAGTCCTGGCATTTTTATATTTATATGTTTGGGATTTTTGTTTGAGTAGTTTTTCTGTTAATTAAATTAATTTTCAATCTAAAACCATACTTAAATATCAAAACAAGCAATCCTTTGCTTGTGCCATAGAAATTTTTTGAATTTTCTATTTAAAATGTTGACATTCCGCATTTGTTCTGGGCCAGCGTTATTTTTTTAATTTCAGAATAGCTAATAAACTAGAAAATCAATTTCCTCACCTAATAGAGGACACTGTGAAGAACACTGAAGGAATAAAGAGAAAGAGGGCATCTGTTGGCTTTTTAAAATGTCTTCTAGCTTGAGCTAGCATGGTCTCACAACTGGCACAGAAGTCATGGATGCCGTTGATTTTCATGCTTTTTTCAGCTTTTAATGTGATTGTACACAAGTGAATGTGAGAGCAATAAAATGCACAAACTTCATTGGAAGTTTCCTATTTAAGTCTGATGTTTCAAGGGAAGTTAAAAAAGTTGTCAGTAATGGGGAATAAAGTGAAGGACCTCATGTCTAGTACATAAAACCTTTAAGGAATTGCCTCTTTTTTAAAATGTCAGGGTTTGGTTAAATATAAAGAAAATGTGCTCTGGGATATGCCCTATTTCACACTGAGTGCAATAATGGAACACGTGCTCTTCTTATTTATAATAAGTAGGAAACCCAACAGATCATTTCAGACACAGAGAAATGCCTGTAATTTTTTACATTTTCTGTACCATGCTTCGATGTTTATGATCTTTTCCTGAGGGAATATTTATCTTAGAAACCACCACAGAAAATCACAGGCCTCAAAAATCAAAGGAAAGGACATGGATATGAAAAACTAAAGGCGCAGTGGTACATAAAAAAAGCAACTAAAAGTAAGTGAAGTAAAAAGAGCATTTCATTACTAATTAAAAAACTTCCACATTTAAAGGCCAAGTAATGGAATTTCTACTGATGAGGAAATATGTATGTATGAACAGATGCAAAGACAGTAATTACATGTCTTGTTATATTTCATCTAATTAGGAATCATGATGACTTTAAGGTATGCGTTTAGGAAGAAATATGGCTAAAAAAGCCCTTGAAGTATGTACTCTGACCAATGCATTAGATTCAGGGCAAATGGAAGCTTTTCTGTGGCCCTTGTGTAAATTAGCTTGCAAATACAGAACAGACCTGAACACTGTTCTTTGTTTGTGCAAGAATAACTTACAAAAAGAAAGCTGCTGAAATACGTATTAACACAGAACAAACAAGATACAGTATAATGTTTCAATAAAGGAGAAACCAAGTTGTAAAAGAGACTATCTCCTGTTATAAAAACCATCAGGTTGTCATTCACTGATCTAAACAGAAAGATACATGAGTAAATATGAGTGTTGGCATTTTTAATCACTTTCTCTTATAATGATAGCATTTTTTACTTCATTAATTAAATCAATATCTGTGGTGCAGCGCTAACAGAGAAAGCAGGAGGAAAAGGGTAACGATTGGGTGGCCGATGGCTATTTTACACTCACTGTACGTTGTCTGCAGGTAGGGAAGACTCTGGCCATCTGAGTTTAGTCATGTTGTAAACCCAGGGCAAAATGCATGCAGCTTAGGAGACAATCAAGATTAATGACTAACAATGTACAAATGCAGGTTCTTTGTGTGTGTTTTGTTTGTTTGCTTGGTACTTTTTCTCCCCATTGCATTTTTAATTGATTTACAAATTATTTTATCTGGGATAGCCAAACATTCTCAAAGGACAAAATTAAAATTCAGAGTGCTTAGAAAGTCCTCCATCTTGGACTGGAGAACGAGGCAACCCTTAAGAGAGCCTTTCTCTTATTTATGCTTTCATCATCTTTCTAGCAATGATATTGTATCAGCGATAATACTGTCTCTGACATCTGCTACATAAATGCATAACATCCTTTCCTAAGAAGCGGCCAGCCGGTTGTGAAGTGTGCCATAGAAAGGTCAGAGTGGAATTAAAGTTCTGGTATTTTGCCATTAGCTTGGTACAGAGCCAAAGTGTTTTGGAAAACTACTTCTTTCCACTGAAACTGGTTGTAGTCCCTGTAGGAGAGGTCTGAATAGGCCTGACCTTCCCAGCAACCCATCCTTTCCATAACCTCTCCAGAGAGTAGTGGCCATTATGGTAAAGGACAGATGTGTTTGCGGGACAGATGCATTGTGCTCTGGGGGCTCAGGGACCTGTTTTGTGTCCCGGTGCTAACACAAGTGGCAAGTCTTGTAGCACATCATAATTCCTTCACGCCTTAACATCCCTCTCTGGGATGTTAAGGTGCATAGAAGCACACCTTGCTTCCAGTCAACGCTTGGAATTTACCTTTAGGATCAGTGATAATTGTGGGGTGACCTAGCAATGGCACCACAGAGTTTAGATATGTGCACATGTGCATGGGGGTTTGTGTGTGTGCATGTGACTGCATGCGTGTGTGCACATCTGTCTGCATGTGCATGTGCATGTACAGATGCAAGAAACTTTCACAGCCTTAGCAACAAGGCAGACATACAGTAAGGCACCAGATTCCTTTTTCATTCATAACCACTTTTGGATTCAGTTCGTGTGTGTGTTTACTGCCATGCAACACTAGGTAGATGGTCCTTGTTTCTCTAATAGGGTCAAAGTGATTTTTTATTATGAAAAATAAAATATTAAAGAAAAGGTAAATATAAACAGGTGAGCTTGCTTTTGCACAACCAATAAGAAATTACTTTCTCTTGCTAAGGAATATAATATCTTGATAGTGGAAAATGGAAGAATATTTAGGGCCTGCTTAATGAAAAAATTAATTGCCTGATAACATTTTTGCATAGTTGCAGTGGAAGAGTACAAAATGTACCATTTCTATATTTACCAAACTGCCTTCTGACCTGCATATGATAAAACTTGACTACAGTTATGAATACAAAAATAAATAAAAAAGTATGTGAGTTAATTTATGGGTAAAACCCAGTAGATTTCTGATAACTTTTTACTAAATCCAGAATCCTTTCCTCTAAGTATGGGGTTTTTAGTTAATAGTGGAGTTATGTGAGAGTGTATATATACCTGTCAGTTATGCGCTGCACTGTATGATGTGTTTGGGGTATGCCATGAAGACAAAATGCAGTATTCACTGTAATAATTCAATACAACAGTATCATGTGTTATATCGGATATAAAGTATAATGTATTGGGTTTGCGTGGCAAGGTTTTGGTAGCAGGGGGGCTACAGGGGTGGCTTCTGTGAGAAGCTGCTAGAAGCTTCCCCTATGTCCGATGAACTTAATGCCAGCGGGTTCCAGGATGGACCCGCCGCTGGCCAAGGCCGAGCCAGTCAGTAACAGTGGTAGCGCCTCTGGGATAGCATATTTAAGAAAGGGAAAAAGTTACAGGGGAGTTGCAGTTGCAGCCAGAGAGAGAGAAGTGAGAAGATGTGAGAGGAACAACTCCGCAGACACCAAGGTCAGGGAAGAAGGAGGGGGAGGAGGTGCTCCAGGCGCCGGAGCAGAGAGAGATTCCCCTGCAGCCCATGGTGAAGACCATGGTGAGGCAGGCTGTCCCCCGCAGCCCATGGAGGTCCATGGTGGAGCAGATATCCACCTGCAGCCCGTGGAGGACCCCACACCAGAGCAGGTGGATGCCCAAAGGACGCTGTGACCCCGTGGGAAGCCCGCGCTGGAGCAGGCTCCTGGCAGAACCTGCGGACCCGTGGCCCCGTGGAGAGAGGAGCCCACGCTGAAGCAGGTTTGCTGGCAGGACTTGTGACCCCGTGGGGGACCCACGCTGGAGCAGTCTGTTCCTGAAGGACTGCATCCCGTGGATGGGACCCATGCTGGAGCAGTTCATGAAGAACTGTAGCCCATGGGAAGGACTCATGTTGGAGAAGTTCGTGAAGGACTGTCTCCCGTGTGAGGGACCCCACGCTGGAGCAGGGGAAGAGTGTGAGTCCTCCTCCCCTGAGGAGGAAGGAACGGCAGAAACAATGTGTGATGAACTGACCCAAACCCCCATTCCCCGTCCCCCTGCACCGCTCGGGGGGGAGGGGGTAGAGAAAATAAGGAGTAAAGTTAAGTCTGGGAAGTAGGGAGGGGTGGGGGAAGGTGTTTTAAGATTTGGTTTTATTTCTCATTATCCTGCTCTAATTTGACTAGCAATAAATTAAACTAATTTTTCCCTAAGTCGAGTCTGTTTTGCCCGTGACGGTAATTGGTGAGTGATCTCCCTGTCCTTATCTCGACCCACGAGCCTTTCGTTTTATTTTTTTCTCCCCTGTCCAGTTGAGGAGAGGGAGTGATAGAGCGGCTTTGGTGGGCACCTGGCATCCAGCACATATAGCTATGGTGTATAGCACTGTGTTAAGAGAGCAATAGGAAAAGTAAAGTTCCTATTACAGACAGCCCTTACTGAGTTCTATCACCAGCATGCTGGTTAGTAACACATCAGCAAGAGCAGTGTATCCGAATAAAAAGCTTAATATGGCCACCATCTCAGCATGAAGTAAAATACAGTCTGGATGCTTATAAAGCTTTAGGAAATATTAGATATGAATAAAAACTGCACCTGAATTTCACAACCATTGAAGGTCCTCTGTGACCTATCTCAGCTAAATGCATTTCTTTACAATATATAACTTTGAGGAAAGTTTTGCTTATAGCGTTTCCCTACATGCTTACAAAATCGAAGTAAGTAAAAGCATTAGATGCTGGGGATGAATGCTTCTTTTGGATTTTTTAGTGTTTCAACATCCAACTTGAAAACATACACAAATGCATTTTGTAAGGGCAGTTGCCCCTATGGGAACAGTTAAATTAAAGATAGGGGTGGTTAATAAAACAATAAAGACATTTTTAGTCATGCCACAGCCTTGGCTAGATGCTCATGAGGTCCTTAAGTTTTATATATATATATATATATATATATATATATATATATATATATATAAAATTATACCCATGTGCTATTGAGGCTCTCTTGAGCAGGCAGTAACTCTCAGGACATAGGCTCCCTGTCTGCAACGTTTCACTTCTCACCTGATTCCCTGGGCTACTGATGATACCTGGGCTCCACAATAGTTCATGAATATGCTCTCCCAGAGTGTTTAGGTGTGCTGGATTGCACTTTCCAAGGCTTCTGTTAGTTGAAAGGAGACATCCAGATTTTCTAAGAGACTTTAATCACAATTACATTTTACTTTAAATAGCACAGAAAATAGTTGTAGCCAAAACAATAAACATATTCTGTATGGTTTTGTCTGTCAGGAAATTGGTAAGCTTTTAGGAATTCAGTCAAAGTCCTCTAGGAGTTTTTGTGCCTGGTACACCATTTCTCCCCTAAATCATAGAACCAGAGATTCTCCTCTACGCATTGATTACCCATTTATTTTTCTGTTCAAACATCCAGAGGGTAAAAGATACTTTATTTTATAACTCTTACGTATACCATTGTCTTATGTTCCTCTAGTCAGCCTATTCAGGTAATTAAGTTCCTTCCTCACATGCTGGCTGCCAGCCCACAAGGCAGAATAAGAATGATTTATCTACAGAACTGCACAGTTAAATCTATTCAAATGTCATTGAGCCCAGATAGTTCATCCTTCCAACCTAGACCTGGTAGAGTGCTGCACATTAGTCCATTGGGTGTCTTTCCCTCAATCCCAGAGAGTATCCCTGAACAGAAGTTAATCCCTTGAAGTCAGTTAAGCAACTAAGATCACACAGTTACACTAAGTGACACTTAATATTTCATAAAAATACTGCAAAAAAAATCCCCTATGGTCTCCAACAGCTGGCATTTGTTGCAATAATTTATGCCTAAGCTTCTAAAGGTGTTCAGTGGGGAGAGGTCTGCCTGTATGAGATTTTAAACATATTTTGCCTAATTCAGACATCTTTAAACATTCCTCAAAGGCTCCAGGTTTGCCTGTGAGCCCATCATTTCTGCAGGATTTGGAAGTCCAGTGGTAAGTAATGAGTTATTATAGTATATTCAGCAGTGAGAAGAGCAGTCTTAGGCTTATTCTTTTCATCACCCTTGTACTAGCTGCGTTGTAAGGAACTGTGAACTAATTTACATTTCCAGCTCTTTCTGGGGTTGTGTTTTCTATGAAGTTCCACTTTGCTTTTAAGTCTTACTATTCCTTCTCTCCCCCGACATCCCTTTCCCCAGTGCTCATTTTATCTCTTGACGAGACAGATCAGGCAGCCAGCTTGCTCTGACAGGAGGGTTAGTAAATGTTAAGGGCCTCTCTCAAAATGACGTGCAGGCTCTGAGAAGAGTAGCCTGGTGGCTGTAGGCTTGTAAGGAGTTGGGTGACCATATGAGCCCTCCGTCCTCATCAGTCTCTCTGCAGAAGGGTGTGAAGAGTATAGAAAGAGTAAACTGTGTGACACAATCTGGGTGACTTAAAATTACAAATATTCAGGACATCACATGTATGTTCCCATTATAGAAACTGTCCCATAATGTGGAATTGTGCTTCAGAGATTATTCAAAATGCTGAGTAGGACCTCTTGAATGAATAGATCCGTTGTTGCAGCACCTGAACGTTACAAGGTGCCTGTTTGAACATATCCACACCCCAATTTTATTTGGTTTGAAATTTTGGGAAGCAGTAGCAATATGTGGTTCTGGAGTGTATTTGGGGAGTCATGAAAATGAAAACACATATCTAATGTTTTAATCTTTGGAGGAAACCCTAGGTTCATTAAAGTTAGTAGTATCATTTCTGTTGGCATCGATGATGCCAGATTTCACTTCGTCTTTTCTTTCACTTTTTAGCAGAAGATGTGGTGTTTAGATGTATTTAGGGTCTTGTTGCATAATATCCTGCCTGCATAGAAAAAGTTCCATTTTTAATTTTAAAAACACTCTGTCTGTAAGGACATCAAAAGTACATACGGATCAAAGTAAGAGCTATTTATCTGGACATTTTTCTCCTCCATTGACTTTGGGCACACTGTGGAAAGCAGAAGGGATAAATAAAAAGAGAGCTTGACTTAAGCTACAACTGACTTTTATTTTGTAATATCTAAATGTGAGGGACCAAATGTTTGCAGTCAAAACCAACCTTGTTCCATACTGGGAGCAAAATTACAGTAAATAATGTTAAATAATTCTGGCTATTTGTATGAAGAAAGTTTAAAAATGCTGAATAATAGAAATACTTTATTATTTTCAAGGTTTTATTTAATGAAGGACTTATAGGAGAGAAGAAATATTGAATTGGGAACATCTACTATCTTGGGCTACTGAACCAAACGAGAAGATCAGTGGCAAAGTTTAGCTCTAGTTTTTCTGATGCAATTATATCTGAAAATCCAAATTTGTATGTTTTCCTCTCACCCACTTTCTTCCTCTCACAGTGGTCAGGCTGTTTTATCTCTCTTCAGTAGATCTTGGAGAGAATCCAGGGCCACCCACAGGTTATCCTGAATTCAAGAGAAGAACAACTTATTTTCCTCCCAAAGAAACAACATTTTCTAAAACTGAAATTTATTGCTTCATTATTTAGGAATCAAGAACTCTAAATGGGAAACTCTGAAAAGATAAAGCAAAGACAGGAAGAAATAGTGTGTTTCCACTAATTAATTTGATTTCAAAAAGGGAAAATAGAACCAGACAATGTTTAGGAGAATTGTCTAGGACTCCCTGCCCTAGCAGAAATCCTCTTCCTGGGTTTATAGGGACAAGTGTAACTAATTCTACATGAATTTGAAAAAAGAGGAGGAAGAAACTCATATTTTAACTCCTCTATGCAAGGCTCCACAAGGGTAAAGTTTCTTGAAACCTGTGAGAAAAAAAGAAGCACCATATAGATATGATTCACCAGCTTGGAGAATATCCTCCATGAATTACCATGTGGCAGTTTTTGTCTTTGTCCATTAGACAAAGAAACAAAGGAGAGATTCCAGTGAAAGGAGAGGGTAGTATTGAAGAGAAAATAAGTAAAAGTAAAGGTAAGAAGCAAAAAAATCCCATATAATTTTCTGACATATCAAGCAACAGTACTGGCATATTGCCAAGTAGTAGGATAACATGAAATATAAACATGAATATGCTGAAAATATACCGTTTTTTTTCTTGTTGCTAATTTTTGTTGCTTTTAGTTCAAGACTGGAACTTAAAAGCATGAAAACTCCGAAACTCTTTTGTAGTTTCCTGCAAAACAGCGTGCTTGTCATGCAGTACGCTGATGTTGGTCTAGCTCTGTGTCTTGCTTCATTCACAAATCAGCTAAAATGAAACAAAAGGATGTGGCAGCTAGTACAATTTATAGAGAATACTTTTCTTTCGAGAAAAGTAGAGGCAGAGATGATATGCAGTGCACGCTACCTAGCTACTGTGCAAAACTTGTCGTGAGTGGACCTAAGTTTGAGTACACTAGTTGTATAATCACCTACACATAATGTAATCACCTGCCTGCTCTTCTCTCAAGACTTCGCATTTAGTCTGGAACGATGAGGGAAATGCATTGGAACAAAAGACAATCTCACCCTGAAGCCGTAGCAGTGTGCAACACCATTGCCCAAGTATGGATTGCTTGCTGCTGTGGGCAGGCCTCTTTGTGGGAGCTTTTTGATGCTGATTCTTAAACCTTCAAGCTTCGCCTCTCACTTTTTCTTGCACTTGAGACAGCTTCTAACATTGTTGGTGCACTGGGTATAGAAACAGGGGTTTTCATGGGTGAAGGTCCAATGCAGCTTGAATAAATATCTGGATCTATTCACATTTATTCTGTGATTTGAGCAACAAACTCACATATTTTATAGATGCTGTCAGGTTATACACCTGCCCTTGGCAGGGAAAGTTTGTCGCTAACATCTGAGAATGAGGTTCGCTATTTGGCAGCAAGGTGAATGTGGCTGATCCTTCTCTCAGGGGTTGGCTTATGTCTGAGGCAAGGCTAAGAGCTGATCCTGGGCCCCCCTGAGCTGATTGTGGGGACACGATGCCATGTGAGACAGACCAGTCACAGCACACAGGACACAAATGCTGAGAACGAACTTTCTTATTTACAGAGGACCAGGCCATCAGCTGATCCAAGTCGATGTTGCTCCATTAACCTCAACAGAGTTCTGCGGATTTATGAGTTGGGAGTTCAGTTTTAAATTCTGCTATATCCTGAAGAGTAAAACAGGGGATGGAAAGAAGTCCAACAGGTGGGTTGTTGGACCTCAGACTAAACTTTCAAGGGTAGACGAAACACAGTCAAAGGAGTCTTATGCTAGCAAGCCCAGAAAAAGAGAATCCTTTTGTCAGAGACAGCCAGAAGACAGCTGATTTAGAGAAAACGCTGTACCTGACAGGAGTTCAAATCTTTGTGTTTAATTCAAATCTTTCATTTCAAAGCTGAGCCAGGCTACCAGAAAGGTATGAGGTACAAGCTAGAAGTTATGATGTTAGATTAATTTTAATCCACATAATACATCTGCTGGATGAGTAATGCTTCAGATACTTTAAGTAAATTTGATTAATTAAGCTGCCTAATGACATTCTACTGTTTCTTATAAGTCTAATTTTGTTTCAGAGCTAACAGGAGAAGAGCAGAGAACTGAGACACCATCTCTCATCTTGGCTATATTACAAATCAGTTACAAGTGCAACATGCAACTCAAAACCACACAGCTGATTTACAATTATGCAAGCAAGCACTTCAGCTAATTGTATAATGATACCTAAATTACTGAGGTACAGTGATATTCACTTGTTATGCTCAAGGATATAAGTAGCAAAAAAATTATGTCAAAATGTATAATTTTAGTGTACAACTGGACACAGAGCTGAAAGATAATAAGTCCTTAATTAGTATCAAACTGAGCTGAGTTATCTTTTCTGGCCATTACAAATTTAACACTTGCAAACACTTATCAGTCATTACTTTTCTTTCTGCACACTTGAAAGCCGGTAGCATACAGAGATGCTTTCAATGTAATTATTATTACTTAGTGGACTCAAACGCCTACCACTCTTATTTTATTTTATTTTTAACCAAAAATAGTGCTTCATCTGGCCTCCTGCTTATGTGCACATTTCTGTTTATGCTTTCAAACAATCATTTCTCAACTAGCACCATTCTTTCCTCTGTGCTATTGGTCTCCACCCATGACAACAGCAACAGTCCCTGTACAAACGACATATAGCTTTAAGAAAATGATGATAATGCCCCAAACACTGTGCATTTGTTTGTCACATATAGTTTTTTTTAAGTAAAATGATAGTACCTTTTTTCCTATAATTTTGTTGTAAGGCAAAAAATAACAGTTTCTCACTGAGAAATCTTGGGGGTCCAAAGCCCATGAATCTGTAGGCAAATTTGGCTATGATTATAGAATAAGATCAGGAAAAAAAAGAAGAAAGAAGTATATTATCATTACAGCAAACCCTGTATTTTGGAAAACAAATGCTGGGAATGGAAAGTGCTAACAATACCAGAAAAATAATATAAAACTCAAATCTTTTGACTACTGTGAAACCTCCTGTGGCAGAAAACCTGAATGTTGTCTTTTAAGTTTTTTATATTAACCTTTTCCTTCTGATCTGCAAACAAACCTAAATTTTCAATATTCTCTTGCAGATCACCCCACTAGGAAAGGTCCTGTGTCCTGACTGGGAGGAAATAATTGTTAACTGCACAGAACAAAACAACTCTTCCATTGCAACTGTTCTAATTAGAGGTGATCAGGTAATGAATTAGATGCAGAAGCAAACAAGCTGTGGAGAATTCAAATGAGCTGTTTTCTCAACTGGATTCTAAGTCATCAACAGCTGAATGAAAATGTGTTATCCCAAACCAGGTGCATAGGCATGGAGCCCTCAGCATATAAAAAATATACGAGGGATAGTTGCTTAGTGGTTCAAGGCATCTGTGTCCCCTCCTGAGCCAGAAGTCCTGCAGTCACCCACACAGGTGGATGGTGCTGGCTTAGTAGCTATGAGTCTATGGAGGGAGGGAAGAGAAGAAATAAAGGGGTATATTGATTATCTTCTATTTGTCCATTTCTGCCAGGTTTCCTATAAATCCCTGGCAGATGGTGAAGCTTGCTTTGCCAGCATATAACTTAGGAGCATCTAGCAATGTAAACAGGATTTATCCTACCATAGAGGTAAACTGTGTCCTACCTCCCTCAGGATTCAATAGCGCTTAACTGGTGCCAAGTGCCACTGTTTGTATCTAACGGGGTGTTTGATGGCTAAGGGGAAGGAACAAATAAAGACAATGTAACAGATCATTTTTCTATGGTATGTCACTGTCACGCATAGGCTGGTTGTTCTTTACTAAAAACAAGGTGCTTGTATCAGTGGGATCACTCAAAGAATAAGTTGCTTTGAGAAAGGGATCAGCATCTGGCTCTGTTCTAAATAACATAACCCACAAAGAAATGGCTGTCATGAAATGAACAGATGTGCTTAGAAAACTGAAGCCAAATTCTGGTCAAACCTATGCAACTCTGTTAGCTTCAGCAGAGCTATATGGGAATAAGTGAGTGAAAATTAACTTTGGGTCTTTGCTGCAAACAGTTCAGATACTTGGGTGGAATTCTGGATAAGTTTAGCTCTGGCTTAAATAGTATGCAATTCCTCTATGTAAAGCAGAAAAGAGTTCAGCCATTTGTTAGGAAATAGCTGCACATGAACACCCGTCTGTTACTACTGAACTCTAAACACAACTGTGTTTTGTTGATGTTTTAATTCATGTGTACTGCTGTAATGTGCAACAGCAATCTCCTCCAAATTGTTACTATAATTAATGAGAAGACTGCTAAGGTTTTAGGTTTGAATCAGGAAGCTGCTGTTTGAATGATAGTACCAACTGGTTTGGAGACAGTAATATCATCTGATGCTGTGCATGAGGAACATGCCCAGCTGGAGAAGCTTTGAAGCAGTCTGAGTAGGAGAGTGAAGTTCTGTAGTATAATTAGTCTGGAAAATAAAGACAGTCTGAGTCAAAGATGCTATCACACTTAATAATTTCTGTTGTATTTTTATTACGTATCATTGAAATCTAGAGGAAAAGCAAAGACAAGTATTCCCTGAGGGACAGATGCTGCTGCCATTCTTGATACAAAGCCTCTATAGACTTTTGTAGGCATTTCCAGTTAAAAGAGATGACAGGATAGGGAATTGCTCTGTCTGTGATCTGTGCATCGTGATAGGCAACAGAAGAGTTAACACCAGAAACCTCCTAGAGTAGAGATAATGCTGATTCAGCCACATCACTTCTGGATTATCAATAAACAACTTAACGGTGTTGAAATCACACATGATGTTTTGCTCTTGCCTCTACCACAAAGCAGTAGGGACCACCCAACTCAGCATTTCAGTTGTGTTGAATGTATGCATATTTGAAAGAAGTCATGAGACAATTTAACACGAAATGCATTTCAGAACACATGCTTCTATGATAATGACACTTGGGAACTGTGTAATGGGATGAATGGTAGATGGTATGAGCGAGTGGGAAGCTGCTTTCAGCAATATACACTTTTAAGAAGAGGTAAGTCTGAAATGTTGGCCTATGAAATCCAGAAAATAACCAAAATGTTTGGGGCCATATACTGAAACAGGCTGAGGTGAATAGAAGCTGATGAAGACAATAGGGACTGAGGAGATCACAGCAAAAGAAGATGAAGCGAAAAGCACAACTTCTTTATAAAAAAACTTCACTGTATTAAAAACATTGATAGGTAGTACACGGTTAATAAATGAACAGTCAAAACATAGGCATAAATCACACTTTCCACTTACCATACAATTCATGTGTATATTTTAAGTGTCTCTCACTACTAAAAGCCAATATCCTTCAGTGTTAGAAACTATAAGAAAAATGAAAAAAAAAAAGAACGGAATGTGAAACTGTAGAAGGAGCATTGTATGAGTAACTAATCAAAGCACCACTAGACAATTCAAAAGTGGTAAAAACATTGGACATTTTGGGCTTTTTTTTGGACTGTAAATGTGAAAGTGAGAACAGGACTACAGAAAAAATATATAACAGTTCAGATAGTAAATTCATCAGAAAAAGATCTATAGCCCTTGAAAATCTTATAGAAAAGATAGGGAGACATTTTCCTTAAGGTGACTCAGAACTACAGTAGGAAGCTGCCCTTGTCATTTAGAGAGGTTACTGCTATTGCAGCAATGACCATTGGAATTTGCCTTCGACAATATTAAGAACTACACATCATTCTATGCTAAAGGATTGATCTTATTTATATCAGCAATGTCATAATAGTGTAGTTGTAGCTGCTACGGACTGAGGCTATAAGTTAGCCTACTAGCTTGTCTCCCCCTGCTACAGCTATATCAGATTTGTCTAAGAAATGTAGTACTTTTCCTGACAAACTTTGCATGCTCTAGATCAGCCGTGCAGTGATTTCCTCATATTTGCAAACACTAGCTGTATTTAATCATGCAAGAAAGACTAATTCCCTGCTACTCTGGGATAGTTATATACATCTCAACTTTTGTGATGAATTATGTGCTTACTGTAACATTTTTTCATATCCTCTTTCTGAATCAGTTTGTATTTTAATGGCCACACAGACTGCTCTTTATGTACATCTTCCTTCTCAAGGAGTCTGTGGGGAGGCTTTGTAGTTCCACATCTGTTTTTATACATTCTTCTCTTTCTGTTTCTCTTTCATACCAAAATAACATATGCATCCGAAAAAAAAAAACCAACCCAAAGGAGAAAAAGTAAAGAAATCCCTTTATGTCTCTTTCTCCCTCTCTCTTCTAACCCTCCCTCCCCTGTTTTATTAAGATTCAGAATTGTTACCATCCAGATGATCCAACTGTGTCAATAGTTGCATTCTGGCAGTTTTATATACATATGTCTCATGGATTCACTCCCTGGTCTTGCTCAGATTTTGTAAATAGACCAAATAGACCAACCTTTTCTGCAGGAAATGGTGATGCTGTGAAATAAAGACGGATTTATCTATGCCATGTAGAATGGGATTTACCTGAGAGGTAGTGAACTTCTGCCCTATGAATCCACTTCTGACTATGAGTACTAGTTCAGGACAGCAAGCATTCAGGCAATGTGACAGCGTGTTGTTATGCCACAACTGAGGTTTCCTTAGCATCGTTATAGATGCACCCAATCCTATCTCTATTGTCTGAAATAACTTCTAGCTGAAATGTCAATGACATTTTGGCTTGCATTACAGAGGTTTCTGGTTGGTTCCATAGCCTCAAAATAAATATATTTTTTTTTACTTAAAAATTATTCTTTTCTAATAAAAAAATCTGGATCATATTTATTTGTGGGTGTCAGCATGCAGCGGTAGTTTATAAGACTGACTTCAAATCCATTAAAACCATTGGTGATTGTAGAGCATTTTTAGTGCACAGGCTCCAGCTTCACCAGTGGTATTACATGTGAGAGAGATGTGCCTCTCCAGATCTAACCATATCCATGAAAGGGGGAAGGTTTTCACCCAACCTTTTTCTTCAACACTTTCTACAAGCAGTTATGGGTGGCTCCCCAGATCAACATACTCATCTCTGTGGACCTCATTCTTTGGTGGATCATGCAGCTCTGTTCATGGATACACACATAATTCTCCATTAAGCAGAATATGTCTAAAAGCCAAGAATTGCCATGCTTGGTTAACTAGGATTTAGCTAGAAAGGACTTAACATCATGATACAAATTAAGGCAATGTTGGGAAAAAAAAGAGCAGAAGACCTGGTAGCCTTTTTTTGTCACTTCTGCTCTATTACAGTGTGCTTTCCATAACCATAGTCTTTCAGTTTTATGCTAAGTATTTATTAATAAGACCATTTTCCCTGCTTCTCACTTCTTCACAGGGCATTTAATCATGTATTTGTGTCTGTTTATCCATATAGTAGCTAGGAATGTTCCTTGATGATGAAAAGTTCTTGAATTGGTAAAGCAAAGACAAAAACCATGAATCTTGACTGAAGAACAGTTGTGGGAACTATGCTAATATAAGTCATTTTACTCTTGGATAATGGAGAGAAAAGTGTTTAGAAGTGAAGGAAAGATCTTTTTTCCATATTGATATGAAAAGGTAAATGAATAGGTGAATATAAACTGTATATTACCCCCCATCTTTACTTGACATGATAATTTAGTCAAAACAGAGTTGTTGTTTATGTAATTTCAGTAGTGGAATCTGAAAGAATGAAAGTGAAGAACTGAAATGCAACTTGAAAGAAACCATGTGCATCTTTCTCCACAGTACTCTTACATTAATAGACTTCCACTGAATTAAACCGCTTTCCTGAGAAATTGTGTGCCAAGTAGAAAAGAGAAGAACCCGAATTACCATTTCTTAGAGACACCTTTTCCTGTTCTTGTTTATAGGAATGTTGTTAAAATAATTTTGTCACTTTCATTAAAGAACAAGAAGTAGTAACAATTTCTTAGTGATATTAAATTGTGCAGCTGTCAAAATCATGATCCCCATTCTACATGGCCCCTTCAATGAGAACAACATAAATTGCCTTTTTGCTATCAAGCTCACCCATGCTCTGTGAATCTAGATTTTAACAGCATGTTGAAAAATCACTGAAGAGGTGAGAATATTTTGCTCCATAGTTATCTTTCTAACAGTAAGATTTAGGGCCGACTATTTTTCTTTTTTAAGTGATATTGGTACAACTTACCTTTTTTATCAAAACATTACTATCTAGGATTTCTGTGAGCAAACAACCAGATTTAAAGCCATATGAATATTTAAGTGGCTAGTCTGAAAACGAAAGGGCCATTTGGGTCTCCCAAAAAACACTTGAAGGAGGAAGGCTTGTGAATGGACCATATACTACTTGCAGGATGTCCAGGTATGGTGGTATAGCTATGGCTTACATTATGGTAATGTAACTATGGCTTGTTGGTTAGTGTAGATTTGAACTACCTCCACCTGCAGCCCCCAAACTTCACCTAACTTAATCTAGGGAAATCCAAGACCTACACGAGCAGAAGCAGGACAGGGTAAGAAGTCAGCTATTTCCAGAGGAAACTGGCATTTTAGGTAAATGTATTAGTTACATTTAAAAACATTTCTCCTTCTACAGAATCCCACTCTCCCTACACTGCCTGTAGAAGTGGTTCAAGCTCATTAGAAGAAAAGGCAGAGTTAATCCAATGGTCAAGAGTGGTTTCTCCACTGAGCTCTGACAGTTTTGATTCAGTCCCTAGATTTGATCTGGCAACAGTTTGTATCTTAAGAGTTTCTTAAGGCTATCTGCCATGCATGTATACAGGTTTGAAAATAGAGAAAATGTCATTAGAATATTATGTACAACGGTTTATGTTTGTGGGGAGAAAGTGTAGAAAGAATTTTCTGTTTTGGGGAGTGATTTTTAATCTATTGATTATATAACCTGTATAACCTTTTGATTATATAACCCTTTGATTATATAACCCATGTAGAGGATTTATCTTGGGGTTGATGTATCCTTGCACTCAAAGTGTTACAAATATTGGCACCTTTTTTATTTAGAAACATCTGTGAACAAGCAATTGTTGATTTTATTTAAAAAAAAAAAGTACACGTTAAGACCAATAACTGAAAGTGCAGTGTAGGAACTAGAAAGTGGTGATGATCTCATGAAAAGAATCAAGAGAAAAATAAAGTCTTGGGAAAAAAAAAAGATAGATTACTTACAGAGAAAAAGAGAAGACAACTCTCTGGCATCATTGGGAATGAATGCTACACAGGACGGAGCACAGTAGTATGACACAGACAATCCACAGCTCCCACAGCCAGTTTAGATGGCTTACAAGCAGCAGAGCAGCAGGGCTGGTGGCTGTGCCTGAGATAAGGCTGATCCTGGATAGATACAAGATCTGAGGTATGAGATAATACTGCCTAAGTGTCATAGAGGTCACACGCTGAACCTGTTTCCACAAATTAACATGCTATTGTGCATCCCATGAATCACGATAACTTACCCTCCATAAACATTCATAGCTTACAGCAAGTTTGAGTTCAATAAATATCCTAGCTTAGATCTTAACTGATATTAAGTACCTGTTTTTCCATGGAAACTTGTCTGTATATCCAAGTATCTTCTTCCTGCAGTATCTTTTGTTGAAGCCAAAACTAATATTTCTGTTCTTCAATGAAATCATATTTGTGTTCATATTCATTAGATACACCACTAAGGGATTTAGAAGAATAAATATGAAATAGGTGAATCTCCTATACTTCCAGTGTTAACTCGGTTTCTTAAACTTAGAAAATGTGCTCCTCTTTGCTTAAGGGAGGTACTGCAATCACAGGTTCTGATTTACTTGCAAAATAATATTTATCCGTTCCCAAGCTTCGTATACTATTTCCTCAAAGCCTGAAAAACCTTTTCCCTTGGGAAATTACAACTATTGTGACTGGGCTGGAAAATAGCCATGAGAAAAAGGGGTTTTGCCAGGGCAGGTCCCACCACCTTACCAAACTCCAGTAGCCAGTAGGTCTTTTTACAGGCGATATAATGGCTAGCTGTTCCAAATAGCAGTCAAGAGTCAACTCTACGTAGAACAACTCGTAAAAGGTAACCTGTAATGAAGTTTGTACTTTGTCCTCTTCAGTTAAACTAATTGAACTTTGAAGTGTAATTCAGGATATGGCCAGCTGATATCAGTAAGACCATAATGTCTGGTATCAGTATACTCACTCACAGTCTAAAATCTATTCTTTATGTTGGTGTGCCAGGTAATCAAAAGAGACAGAATCCAAAATCCATAGCTAGCAGTTATGACTCAGAAATGCCAAATGAGTTTTTACACTGGAAATGACAATGCCTTAAGTATGATGTGACATAGCTATTCAAAATAAATTCCAAATACAAATCTGCTTTTGAGTTAGAAAAAGAGGAGCATCGTTGAATGGGTCTGTAAGCATCTAATTTAATTTTGCTTTATTTTGGAAATAAAGAGAAACTTTTTTGATAGTGAGCAAAACTGGAACTCAGCTTCTTGTTCTAAGTTTCCACTAAAGATACGACGCCCTGAAGGGAGTTTATAAATTAACCTATACTTGGGAGAATTTTATTTCCATCATTCTCACTGCAGTATTCCTAAAGACACTCTGGATCAATTACTTAAAAATGACATTAGCATAAACAATGCTAATTTAATATTATAAGCTACTAATTAATAGACATCTGTTCAAAAGAAGTTTAGCAAATGAGCCTAACAAGTTCACTAATATTCCCACCAAGTCTGTTGATCTGCGAACTTCAGAGGTGAGGTGATCCAAGCAACCTTGGCAGATAGCCAGTTGCCTCACAAGGCTGAAAACATTAAGAGGACAAAAGCTTGGTTGAAGTGAAGGACTTGGCAAAACAGAAGCTGCACTCAAGTTTTTACGAATATGCAAGTGGAAGGCAGTGGAGAATCAGGCCTTCCATCTTAACATGTATAAATATTGTCTCATCCGGTGCTCCCAGGAATTTAGGAGAGTAATTTGAACTGGTTAAACAAATACACTGTACTTCAGTCTTCAGCAGACAAGCATTTATGGCTTTCATTGAAGTCAATAGCAGTTTTACTCTGGCTTCCAGAGTAAAACCCAGGCAGATTGTTGGGCTGTAAACAGCCTACAGTGCTTGTTCCACAATGTCATGACATACCGTTTGTCACAACCTTCCCTTTAAACTGGCATTGCTGTTCCAGAGCTTTGTGATTTCCCAAGCAACCTGCAGGACAATGTAAAGAGGAGCATGCATTCCTGCAAGGCACTTACAGCTGTCATTTTATTCTTAAGACTTATGAATGAACGTATCACTGAAACCAGCTATGCCATGAAGAAATTTAAGCTAGATATTACTACCTGTGGTGTTTGTGCTCAAAACACTTTGAACACTGGAATTACTGTTTGTAGAGGTAAAAAAATGCAGGGTACATTTGGTCTAGTAGCACTTTAATTCAGCTTATCACTTGCTCAGTATTTTCTACAGTACCACCATTATTAGCCACACATTCATTTATTTTTTAACCTTAATCTATTTGTAAGAAATTATCAATGTATATATATTATTTATATATATAATGTTTCCTGAAAATTTTACATTGAATTTAAAGAGAATAATGGGAATAATAATATGTTTCCAGGTCACTAATACTGATTTCTTATTGTCTTTTTTCTCCCAGAAAAAAAATGAACTGTCCTACTTAAAACAGACTGAGAAATACAAACCAAAAGCAGCAGAGTAAAAACCATTTACAAAACTTGAAATGGCTGATGATGTAGATCACAGGCCTCAGTTTAATTGCGTCTGTATCTTCTATCTGTAACATTAGTGGAAATATGGAAAAATTAACTCTGAGGTCAAATGTAATTCAGTTTCTCAAGAACCGAAAACCCTCTGGTATACTATTCAGCTACTTACACTCTGTCTGTTTTCAAGACAGTGGTGCATGACCTATGAGAGTAATATGAAATAAGAAAGAAATCCTTTCCCTCTCTTTCCATAAATTGTGTTTTTACAGTCCAGGAGGAATTCTAAATAAACAAAGTAGGAAAGAAATGGTGGCAAACTTTTCTGCAGATGGCACATTACATGAGAAAAACCAAGAAGCAAATAGGGTTTTAATGCAGAGACTGAGACTTTAAAGGATGTTTGCATTCATTTTTTTTCCGTTCAACTCAGTTAGATTGCTCATCACCAGCAGGTTGTTCAGTTGTGTCTAGGAGAAAAGAAAAAGTCCTTTTAGAAGCATTGTCCTTCACACTTCATGAATACGCAGAAGAACCATTGCCCTATGGATTTTCTCCTCCTACTTTCTGATTATTGTTTGACAGACACATCTGGTTGGAAGCCCTAATACTTCCTTGAGCACAGAAGCTCCCAGACAGCACAAAATGGGGGCTCAGTCTGTCCTCATCTCTGAAAAGGATATCTGTAAGTGCCTGCAGGGGAGGACTGGGAATGGACCACTTGAGGTTTGCTCAGGGATCCTGCTGCTAAACACAACTTAGAAATGTATGCTGGTATAAAGTACAATTAGTATTTTATGCACTATGTAGTGAATGTGGGGGTTTTGCCAAGGTTCAGTCTTGCATTCTTTGTATAAACTGCAGTCCTCTTTACCTGAGTGGTAGATTGGAGTGTTCAGGAAAATGAAACTATTGTAAATCCTTAAGACAATATGGGAAAACATTACTAAAGCAATTAAGAGTACAATCTTTAAATGGTTATACAGGGATTAATGATGCAATAGCTTGCAATATTCTGTTTTATTACTCGCAGAACTTAGCTGTACTTTCCAAAGGAAAAGGCTTTTTTAATAAAAGAACAATATCTATTTTTACTAAATTACATTTATATTTAGATTATTTAAAGAAAAAAATCAGTGACAGCATTCTATTAATCTGTTGTCAGTAACAGTTGCCATATATGAATATTATTATTTGTTTCCACACTTGCTCAAAATACACTGAAGAGATGTTATTCATACTTACCTTTGACATACTCTTTTTCTGGTTAAATGTCTTTGAGGTTTTACCTTCAATGATTCACATATATAATACTCAGTGACTAAATTCTGCTTAGTGTTTTGCTAATCACTGTCATACAGTCTATTTACCTTATCAGTTTCAATTTGCTAAAAATCTAATTGGAGATGGTGTGATAGTATTATGTTTCTGAGATGGTAATGTTAATTAAGAAGCTTTTTTTCTAAAGCTTTTATTCCACTGAGCAGTTCTCGTTCCTGACAAGGAGTATTATATGAGAACACCTTTTACTTCTGGAAAGAAATTTGAATCCTGTTATACCTGTTGAGCAATGAGAAGATAATTTAGTCCTGTAAAACATGTTTTGACAAAGCGCCTCTTGATAGAAGCAATATGCCTTGTGAAATGGCACATAGCAAAGCCAGCGGAACTTGGCTCCCCATGTCTTCCATATCTGTAGTATATGATGTAGACAGAAAAAAATCCAGAAATATTACTTAGTGTGAGGGTATCTATCTGGACTGGCTCTTTCAAAATTGAGAAAGAAACTGTGAAAAGAAACTGAAAAGGAATCCAAGTCAGAGAAGAGAGAAATAACTTCTTTACTAGTAAGTGAAATGGTAATGAAGAAAAACTAAAGGAAAATGGTTTCCTTTTAATTTACATTCCGCTTCTATTGTATGATTTGTGCTTATTTCACATAAGAAGTGTAAAATGAGCAATAGGGAGCCACACTCTATATAACAGGAGAAAGAGATTTTTACTTGTAATGACCTCAGGAACATCATCTGATGCATTCAAAATGTTTTTACTCAGCAATTCAGGCAATAATAAAAGCAGAAATAATGTTATAGTTACATAGTACAATAATTTGGTGATTCTGCCTGAAACTTCCACATTGTGATTGGTTCAACTACATTGCTCCTTCTTTGCATGTTAGGGCATAAATTGAGCCAAGTTTTGCTACCGGTGCTTTTTTTTACTACATGTTTCATGTGTATCCCAGACCAGGGACAACTGGGAATCATTAATGTGACTCACTCACATGGGAATACATTGAAGAATGGATTGACTTCAGTTGAAGGGAAAAGTCATATATATTCTTAGCAGAAAAAACAACTGTGTAGCTTGCAACAGATTCTCCCTCGCTGAGCTGGAGAATTAAGGTCTGATGCAGGGGACTATAGGTCCCTGCAGAACCTGGGATCACTCAGAGTGATCAAGACTGTGGTGGGGTCTTCCCATGCACTGAAGGATTTCAAATGGATCTGGGTGGAGCTTTTCAAAACTGTGAAACATGAAGGCCTTTAATTCCTTCAAAATGTTCACATAAAGCTCACAGAAAAGTTTCTGGGATACAAATTTTCAGAAGGATTGAGAGTGGGACAGATACACATTGGATACAGAGGTTTAATCACATCTTTCATAAGTTTTTATTGTATTGACTTACAAGGTGGCTTTGATGTAGACCGACTTCCACCTCAGCTGCAGCCCTGTGGAACAAGTGATACTCAAATCTCCTATGCAAAAGCAGCTCCAGTTGCTCCAGTCCCTTTCTTTCAGCATTTCTCCCACCTTCCCTAAACTGTTTGAAGTACATTGTTTTTGGAGGACACCTTCTGACTTGTCACCTTTTCATTCAGAAGTGGGAGACTGAAGGTTGCAGAAACACTACAATGAAAAATGTTGGGAAACTTGTAACAGTTATTCCGTACAGGATGACGTGGAAGATGGAATACAGTCTAGTTGTCACCAGCGGGAAAGGCTGACAAGAGTAACAAAATACCCTTTAGCCATAAAGTAAACAAATATTGCATGGGTAACTATAGAGGCACAATTCTCCAACTGCTATGGTTGTAGTGCCACTAATAAGATTTCAAGGTTTCACTTATTAGCAAAGGATATCTCAGTAACTTGAACAGTAGGAAACAGAAGTAATGAAAAATATCTGATTAGGTGGTGTTTGGATTACTGTGATAGGCCTAATAAGAAATAGGCCTAAAATAGCTTTTTGTATAGGAAAACTCTTCTATTCTGCTTCAGAAGTGATAAAAAAATATTACTATAAGCAAAATCATCATTTTTATGATCAAAAATATGATTATTATATCCAGTTGCATATGCAAACCCAATACAATGCTCTTGATTATGGTATCCCCTTTGAGGTGAAAACACAACAGAAACTTGAAGGATCTTGAGCCACTGAATTAATTACCACTGTACCCATTTCAGTTGCCAGCTGTATTAGGTGCAGGTAGTTTATACTAGAATGTTTTTTTTTTTCCACTTTTGCATTGGAGAATTGTATTTGCAGAACTATCAACATAGCACATATCCACTTCCACAAGTCACATAGATTATATTCAAATGAACAACAAATGTGCCAGTTTCCAGATGAAGACTATAGGCGAGACAGCTTCTTTCTTTCCAGGGCGACCACTGGGACAATATACAACCTCTTTCAAAAAAGAAATTCCTTGGTAAGATTACAATAATGCTGAAAATACTTGTGTACATTGTGGATCACCCATACAATCTTCTACTGCTGCAGGAAGTCAGGCATGTAACTTTCTCAGAACAGCACCAAGAAAACTAATTAGTTACTAAGAAAATAACACTAAATTAATAGTAGCAAAGAAAGTGAATTGCAAATTATTTTGCAAACAATGGAAGATCAAAGTCATGAATATTAAAAGACCAATTCAAATAAATGCACTTCTCTGTGCTATTACTTTTATGGCCTTCTTCCCAGGCAAGAATTCTGTATTAGAAACCTAAGTTCCCAGGCAATTCATGGGTAAAGTAAGATTGACATTTAGAATAACATGCTGTGTGTGTAGCTGCTGAGTGTTAAACAACTGGGTGGGTGCCTGAGTTATTAATCCTGTCCCCGAGTCAAGCTACCTGACGCCTCTCCTGAAGACAAGTGCCTGAGTCTTAAAGAAATACAGTTGTATGAAGAACTTCGGTTTTATGGTCAGAGCATTTGGCCTAGAAATACAGAAATCTGGGTTTAATATTTCCTTATTGCCTCAAAGAATTCAAACCCATACCACTTATTCAAAAAATTTCTGGACATTATGAGTCTGAGACAGAACATGATGCTGTAACCTAGTAGTCTGGACACTAGACTAAGAAAGTGAATGAACTGGAGGCAGCAAAGACTGACTGTTTAAAGGACTGGAAAGTTTCTAAAACCTGCTCAGGGAGAAAGGCCTCTTCAGAAACTATCCTAGGCACTAAATTACTCCAGCTTAGGTGTTTTTTACATAATTTCCTATTCCTTTTCTAGTCATATTCATATAAAGAAAAAGAAAAAAGAAAACCCCACACCTTTGAAACTGGCTAAGGAAGGTACTGTCTTAGAATTTCACAGCTCTTCATGATGAAGAGAGGTCATGTTTTAAAAGATTGTAGTTACTTGCAGCTGCATTTGAGATGAACTTGAAAGCTGAATGTGTATTAGATATGCTCTGATGATGTCTCTCAAGTCAAGTTCCTTGGAGAACATATGTAGGAAATCACGTAATTTTGGATCCTAATCTAGCCGTATAAGCAAGGTGTGAGCCAAGCATTGTGAACTGCTCAGCTATGTTGATTGTAGGCATCTCTGGAATTTAGTTTTACAATGAGTCAGCTTGGTAGTTTGGATGGCAGCACAGTAAGGATTTTTGAGTGCTGTTTGGACTTGATTTCCAAACTACATTGCAGTCTAGGTGCCTCATTCCTTTGCTGCTTTTGACCCGTTGCTGGTTTGTTTTCAGCGAGGTTACTGCACAGAAGGACAGAGTGTTGGTTTATGTTGTAGAGTAAGAGTAAACACAGAAGTGGATTTGGTTGTGTATAAAGCCACTTTACATAGCAAGTTTTCTCTTTGGCTTTTAAGGTATCTAGGTATCAGGAAGTTTTTTCTTCTAGTTCAGATTAAAAGTTTATTGTGCTTTTGTATACACAGCAGGAAGATATTGTAGGCAGCACAAAAAGGGCATTGTTCCTAGGCTATTTTTCATTGTTTTGTTAGAGCATGCATCAAGATAATTTTCTTCCTTCCAATTAGGAATCTGGCGTGTTTCAGAGATATGGAATGTACAATAATTATAATGATCAAGTAGTTGAGTGTTTGAATGTGTGCCTAGAATGTATGGGTAATTGGTATAAAATGTGCAAATATTTGACTAAGTGCCCTGAGACACTCTTCTTCGCATCTTAAAGACAATGTTATGGTATCAAGACTTCATGCAAATAACACCTTGTGTGATATGCTTTGTTCATATTTATTACATACAGTTACATTTATATAATTCACTGAGTTTCCTCAAAGTAACTGTTTTCCATGCTTTAGGAATACAAACTAACATAGAAACCTGAATTTGTACTGCACGTGTCAACCTATTGCTCAATTTATTTATGCAGATTATCTATATTGTGCTCTTACTTGGAGCTGGAAGTGACATATCCATGTTTGTGAGGTGCTTATCAAGTGAACCATCTGGACCTAGTTGACCTTTATTTTCTCCGTTAGTCACTGTTGTGGTTTAACCCCAGTCAGCAACTAAGCACTACGCAGCTGCTTGCTCACTCCCCGCTGGTGGGATGGGGTAGAGAATGGGAAGAGTAAAAGTGAGAAAACTCATAGGTTGAGGTAAAGACAGTTTAATAGGTAAAGCAAAAGCCATGTGCACAAGCAAACAAAGCAAGGAATTCATTCACTACTTCCCATCAGCAGGCAGGTGTTCAGCCAACTCCAGGAAAACAGGGCTCCATCACACCTGATGGTTACTTCAGAAGACAAATGCCATCAGTCCAAATGTCTCCCCCTTCCTTTTTCTTCCCGCAGGTTTATATGCTGAGCATGACATCATATGGTGTGGAATATCCCTTTGATCCATTGGGGTCAGCTGTCCCGGCTGTGTCCCCTTGTGCACTCCCAGTCTACTCGCTGGTGGGATGACGTGAGAAGCAGAAAAGTCCTTGATGCTGTGTAAGCACTGCTCAGCAATAACGAAAACATCTCTGCATTATCAACAGTTTTCAGCACAAATCCAAAACATAGCCCCATACTAGCTACTATGAAGAAAATTAACTCTATCCCAGTCAAAACCAGCACAGTCACCATATGTTCTTTTAGCTCAATTTTTACTTACTTTGCAATATCCATGTTTTGAGGTTATTCAGCTTATCACATCTGACAATTATCCCATTTGAGAGTTAGTTGACTATTCTGAATAATGTTGTCCTGGTCCTGCCATTGTAGGCTGCCCTTTGTCAGATGCCACCTTGCCTTAGAAAGATTCTTTTTCCCTTTCCATTTATAGACTGTACCAGAATGAACACAGGGAAATGAGAAAAAATGTGTAGTGCTTTGAAGAGGAGAAGTAAGTTGTAACTAATACACCTGAAAGACTCACAGAACCAAATGCATGAGATTGAGGAAGAGAAGACATATTAAAAGAATTCCCTAAAACCAGAGGGAAGGGTACTTCACTGGTTAAAAACTTCAGGTGTGTAATTTTCTGATTCTGAATCTTTCCAAGGAGACATCTCTAGAATTACTTATTTCAGTACTTTCCAAACATTTTAAGTTACATCAGGATGGTTGGATAATTCCTGCCACATAACTGAAAAGTTCTGTTTGCTTTATGTAAACATCATTTTAACTGTGTCCCCTCCAAAAATGAAGACTCCTGAGGGAGAATTTCACTGAGGAACACTGTAATAAATGCATAGAAAATGCCTTGTGTTTTCTGAAGATGTGCTGAAGTTTTATGTGAAATTATGAGTCACATTTTTTAAAAAATTACCCTCATTTTGAATCCTAGAACTGTAAAAATGAAATCACATTTTCCCCAAATGATAACAAACCAAGAAATATTAACTCTTTCTTTGTTACTTTATGCTCGGTGGATTTTTTGTATGGGACAGATGGCCATCTCTCTATTTCCCCATTCTTTCCTGACCATTCTAACAGTGCATAGTTCACTATCTATGCTTGCTTTTTTTCTCCATGGCATTCTGAAGTTTGTAAGTGAGAAGGAGAAAGGTTTTGTGATAGTGTGCACATAGCATGACCATTCAGGAGTCTGTAGCACAGTCTTATTTTGAACTTGCTATCTAGCAGCATAATTCTATCAGGTTAAATGAAGTCATCTGTGACCTATCAAAGTGTACATGACATCAGATTCAGCCTGCTCTGAAAGCTCCTTCCCAGAAGGTCTTGATATTGAATCCTCTGTGACAGTATAGTGACAAGTTACTATTCTGTCATGAAGCCAGCTATCTCCATGAGATGACAGAAAAACCTGTGAATAAAAAACAAAGAATAAATGTCAATATATTGGTTATAAGATAAATGTCACGTCTAAAGCAAACACTGGAAATCATACATATGATTACTGATTATTGTCTGCCTTGAGGCCTCTTTCAGTCCACAGAAATAAGAAGCATATAGTAAAAGTGAAGAGGAAAACACAAGAGATTCAATATCCTGGTAAAAGGAGAGAATGGAGTAAAGGAACAGATATATAAAAGTTAAGTGGTCAGATTACATTCAGTGGGGGATAAAAGGCTTTTAGGGTAGGATCAGCTAAGTGCCAGAAATAAAAAGGTTACAGTGGTTATAGCCAGACAGTGGGAGATTCAGGGGTGGAGTGATAACAGACAGCAGCAGAGACAGGAAGGTGATAAAACTGAATGGATGAAATAGGATTAAGAGAGACATAAATAAATTAAATCAACAGAAACCTTACTTTCCTTCTGCCATGTAATTATATACAGTTATTTTACGGATCATGAAGCTCAGCAAATTGCAGCCATTTTCAAGAAGCCATGCCTGTTTGAAAAAAAAACAAACCAAAAATGTGCCAAGCAAACTACATACACATGCACAGAGGGAATATATTTTTGCAGTTCTCTTGACCCGTCTTGAAACATTTTCTTCTCTATTATAAACCTCCCTGTGTCATCTAGAGGAAGCAGCCATTCTGGGAAAGACATCACATCATGCTGCTCAAATAAATTTTATAACAAGAAAATTCTCTGGAGAAAGCTGACTTAATCAAGGAGGTCTTTTTGCTGGCTTACAGCAGGACCATTTTTTTCGCAAATCAGCTATGTGGAATCTATCCATCAAGTGGGTAAGATTTACATATATATTCCATATTCATGATCTAGTAGTTATAGTAGAATCTTGTAGTAGATACTAGTAGTGAGATTCATCTCAAATAATTTTATTTGGTGGAATAAGCATGTTGTCAAACCCAGTGCCATTTTTTTTAGTCATTGGAGAGAGACTGGTGCCTCCAAAGTGCAGTTCATTTACTCATTTCCATAAGGATGGAATCTAGACAGCTAATTTTTAAATGCCTGAAGTTAGGTGAAAGGAATATCATCCAAAGTGCCCCAGAAAGACTAAGCAAAGTAACTTGGATATCTACTGTTATCAGTGGAATTATTTATCAACACAGACTCTTGGTGGTTTAACTTCAGGATAACAGACCCAGGCTTGTATTTGTGGCCTCTGCTCTTTAGGAGTTACAAATTTGCTGTGGAAGATACTGGAGAATCTAAACGTTATACCAGCTGCATGAAAATAGGCTAGGTTAGGAGAAACAGAGAAAAAAACAGTAATAAACTCTGTCTGTGATGCCTGTCTTTTATTAATAACAAGTGTAAATTGGTGCAGCTGTGAGGGAAAATGTTTGCCTGATGGTCAGCCCCGGAGTCAGCGACAGCCTGGGAAAGGTGGCCTCCGGAGCTGCCTACTGAGCACTAGAAGCACTTACTCTGATTTGTGCTGTCAAACATCTTTACAGAGGACTGTGGGCAATAAACTCACTTTCTCATCATATTTTTGTGAGTCAGACACCATTATGGGCATGGAGTGGCATGCACTGGCCCACCACATGGGTCTGGGTCCTAGAGAGGTACAGTAGCAGGGATTTCAGTTAGTTATCACATACTTTGCAAAGCCATCCTCAAGTGACCTTTGCTATTACCTCTTCTTATCTTATCCTTGCTAAAAGTTTTATTTTTCCACACCCATTTGCAGAACACACTTAACAAGGAAATACCATGAATAAATATGATAGCCAAGAAGTTAAGTTGTAGTAGTCTTAAAAAAAAAATTAAAATTACATAAATCATAGATGATCTGATCTCTTCAAAGTATAACGATGTTCTGATCTGAAGTTCAAATAAATTATTAGGATGTCACTAGGCTTTAAAGAAGGCCTTAATAACTTTCTAGTGCCTTGATAACAAGTTTAGTTTTCCCCTGAAAGTTGGAGATCGTTGCAAATTTTCTGTTGGATCAGTTAGGATCATTGCTTTAGAATTTAAATCCAGCTTGCCATTGAATATATGGTATTTGATTTGCTTGTTACAGAAAGAGATAGTTAAATCATCCAAAGAAAAGCCTGGATTGCTGTTCCAATCCATGTTACATCCTCCTAATACAGCAACTTCAGAGTTTTATCTGTTTGACTGGAAGGAAAAAAAGCCTACAAAGCCAAAGATTTTAAGTCTGAATTAAGGAGACTGATATTACATAGGAACATTGATTTGTTATGAGGAGTAGATAGTAAAAGATTACATTCTAAACTCATATTTTGTGAATTAAGAGGGCGAAATACAACAGATATTGATCTCTGCACATAGGTAAACAGCAGTTGCAAATATAAATTGCTATTTCACAACACCATTCATGCAACGTGTCCCAAGGGGCTTTACTTGCTATCAATAAAAAATCAGCAAAAATGCTACTGAACTAGATAAACCTTAGCAAACAGATGTCTTTTAAGTAGTATTAAAGTCAGAAAGCCAGCTGCTTGGGCCCAGCCAAAGGCTGAGGCAGGATTTGAGAAAGGGAAAAGCATCTGTCTTTAAGTCACAGTCTCATCTGGGATTGACAAAGGCCAGGTAATGCCTCGCTGCCAGTAAACCTACTCTGCTGAGATGGGAAATGGGACAGATGGAACAAATCTCTCAGATTCTCCCATACTTCTCCAGATTGCTACCAAGGGCAACATCTCTTTGTGTTACCTAAACAGCTAGAGTCATTAGGACGGGGGTATAAGAGTCCAACCCTAAAACAAAAGTGGGATGAAACAGAAGCATGGATTCCAGGCCCAAGGGTGGAGTGAAACACAGATCCCTTGAGAGGCTATACCAGGTCCCAAAACTGTGCTACATCCCCTTGGCATTGCTTGGCAGGATGTTGTTTGTAATAGAGAATAGTTTTAACACCCCTGCTCCCAGACTGCTGCTGTTTAAGTATTCTGTCACCAGCTTGTATGGGTTTTGTGTAATCTATCAAGCCAAGAAGGAAAGTGCATATATACATAAAGGATTTTGTTTGACTGAATGGACAATTTCCTGCATCAAATGAAATAGTACTATGCCTATGTGGAAATGTATCAGATCACTGAGAATCAGTATTGGCTGGTCTTTTTGTTATTTTGGCTGGTCATGGAGTGACTGGTAATTTGTCCTACCCTGCTCCCCTCCTTACACCTGTCACTTCTCTCTTTGCCTTCTCTGTCCGCTTCCCTTCATTCACATTTCTTTCTACTTAGGTTATTTTCTCTTAAGTAAACCTCAGTTCTTACAAAATAATTTATATATACATACGAACCAAGATGAAATTAATAGTGTGTTGGCTGGTCTATTTGTATGTCATACTTCCTTTTTTCATATTCATGTTACCAGTCAGAAGAAAGCTATTGAGAAGAGGGACTATCTGTGATGGTGTTTTTACACGTCTGTGAGCACCACTTTTCAGGTGGTCCCCAGAACTACATATTACATTTATTACAGTGTCTAATGGTGTGTCCTATAATTAATATAATTAATAATTCTGAGCTTAGAGAAGTACCAATGTTGCATCCAAAATGCAAAGTATGAAAAAGATAAGAAAGATATAAGGCCATAATATTTAAAATGATAAGCCAATAAAGAACTATCAGGAATATAGTAAAATGGATGATTGTCAGGAAGGAAGGTACTTTCAGACAGTCACAGCAAATTATGTATTTGGCAAAGTACATATTTTAGTAAAGTGTATGTTTATGAAATATTGCATAGAAACCAGGCCTTTTCAAAATGTTGTTTTATGAAGAAAAGCAGCTAAACAGTAGTCAAATGCCGCTGACATTAAGAATATTTAGCTATTATTAAGGATGCTTCAAGAAAACAAAAATCCAATTGAATGTCATTTTTACTGAAAATATGTGTCACACATACAAGCTTTCCTAAACGCGATGGAGAACTATGATGTTTACAAAGCACTGCAGTATGTGAGAACACCACATAGTTTAATGTCTTCATCCACTGAATTCTCACATGAAGTAGAAACATCACTTTTTCTGTATACCTTTCAGATATAAAATGAAAGACTTTACAACCTGTCCAAGTCATGTGAGGTGACTGAGTTTGGGCAGTGATATAAATCTCAGTTTCCTAACTTTCTGACTAGTGCCTTGTCAGTTTATGTGCTCTACAAAGAACCCGTCATTTGCTCTGCATGTCTAAATATCATTTGCAATCTTACTTATCCAAAGAAAACATTTATTGATGAATGATGCACATTTGTCTTTCATAACATGCAGAAGCTTTCTGTAAGTAGTTCACTCATGAGGGACCTGAGACTGCCTGTGCAGGCACCCGAGATCATTGCTTTTTCCTGAACAGAGGACAGAGTTTGGCATATGGAAGTGATATGCCTGCAACATAATACAGCCAGGGAATAAGATTATACCAAATTGTAACCTCCCACTTGTTTTGTGAATAAGGTTTCTATCGTTATCTCTTTGATAATTCATTTAGCTGGAAAAACCCAGTTTGGAAGTAGATCTGTGTGGTGGTGAAAAACAGTGACTTCTTGAGATTGACAGTATGATCTAGTAGGAGGCAGGGCAGCCCTGGACAGCTAAGTGGTTGAAGCCTTCCTTACTGAACAGTCATTCTTCTGCAGAAGAATATTCTGTATTTGCTACCCTTGGGTCACTGGTTTGAACGCCTGCTTTTGAGAGGAAGTAGCTTGGGGAGGGCAAGGGTAGAAACTGCTAGTCTAAACACTTGGCTAGGAAAAAAATAAATTGGTTACTGCTATTTGACCAGCTAACCCCAGGTGACAAGGAAAACTTCACTGGATTTTGAGACTGGCTATTGTTATCTGATTAATTATTATTTAATGTGGTTATTTAATATTTGTCTATATTATTCAAATGTTTGGTCAAAACTCTAGGAAATCTTCGGAGGAACAACTAAAAATTACAAGGCGCATCTCAAGGATGATCAAAAAGATCATTACTTTCTTTGAAAGTGTCTCAATCTTAGTGTAGCAGAGGTAATGCTGAAGGGAGAAGTGGTGTTATCTGTTAGCCAGCTGAAGGTATCTGGTAAGAGGGATACGGTGAATAGGAAGGGGGAAAGAGGGAAGGTGAAAGCTGGAGCAGACAAAAAAGAATAATTTGAGCACAAAGAAAACATGTTTTGCAAATAAAGAAAAAAAAGGAAAAAGAATGGGAGTGAGAGCAGAAGTGGGACAGATGAAATAGGAAGAAAGAAAGCTTTTGAGGCTAGTACACTATTTTGCAGTACACTAGTATTGCAAAATAATCTGTTTCAAAGTGTCATTAGTTTTAATAGAATATTAGGGTATTTGTGAGTCGAGCTTCCAAAACTGGCTGGTAACATCTGCTTTTTATGAGTCTGTAGCACTCAACAAGAGTATGTTACATGCTGTGGAGATTCATACACATTTCTAAGACCCTGATCACTTCCCACATGCCAGAAATTCTGAATCATCTATGCTGAGTATAAAACTAAAGGAAAAAAACTACTAGCAGAAAAAAGTGGTATAGGAAAAAAGTCTACTATTGTAATAATTGAACAACTCTATGAAATTATATCACAGAGAGATAAATTTTCTGCCATCTTGTCTGTTCTTAAGCTTAGTTAATGCCATTCCTTATTCTTGGCCTCTTAAATGATTGACAGCCTTCAAAAGCAATAGAAGGTAAAATTGCTTTTTCTTAAAGGGAAATTTCACACCCATCATGTTGTCCCTGTGAATCAACTTAAAGACAAATGCAAATACTACATGCTTGGCTGAGCTGTGTTTTTGGATACAGAATATCAAAGCCTCCAAGACTTTGGGATAAAAGAGCTACTGAGAAGATCAGCAATAAATCTATTTGGATGTGTTGTTTGTCCAGCTTTCCCAGCAGGTGTGTGGCAGAAGTAAGACATGTGAGCAGGACTGGAGTCAGGACTGGAAGCAGTGCAGAGAGGAAGGCCAAGCCATAGGCAGAAAAGAGGGGTCTGGAGACAAGGCAAGCCTGTCGGTGATTTGCAGTAGGTTGCATTGCACAGGTAATGGCTGTGCAGCCTTAAGGATGTTATGTACTCTATAGCTTCCACAGTAGGAGCTTTGATAGCCATTTCCAGCAGCTATGCCTGTGAATTGTTTCCGTTGAGTCGTGATGAATCATCACACAGCAACGTGTGCCAAATGTCACCACCAGTTTATTTCATTGTAAATTTGTAATAGGTTACTGGAGGTAGGAAGTAAAAGACAACCAGGTAGAAAATTAGTGTCAGCATTTCTTTGTCTGATGTTGGCTGATAAATCAGCATAGCATAACTGCTTAACCTAATGAGAACTGCACCTAAAGCTTATGTGGGTCTTGTATCTTTTTGAAGAAAACTATTCTATATTAAAGTTACTTGACAAATATTGACCTGGGAGACATGTTTTAGGCCTTGGTATTTTCCAGTTGTAGATGACGATTTAGTTTTAGTTTTATGAATAGGAATCTGAAGAGAGAAGCAGCCATCACGAATCTTTAATTCCAAGGCTATTCTATCCTTTTTTAACAAAAAAGAAATCTGTCCTTTTAGAAAATGTGCAGTATGATTTTATTTTTGGACAAAAAAAAAATTAAGATTTGTGCATAAAATTAAGTTATATGTGACTTTAAATGAAATGAAAAGAAGAAAGTATTCAAAAAGTCACCTGCTACCTGGTGTACAACGTATGCAATTCTTTCATTACTGCTTCAGATATAAATTTCTTTGCCAGAAGGCAGAAGTGTTTTTGAGAAGACGTGTTTAGGCACTGAGTCTTTGCTTTTAAGGGATCTTTTGAGATCTTAAGAAGCAGTTTTACATTAGCTGTGGTATTATCGTTGCTCTTTGCTGTGAAATGCAGTAATAATGCAGTTTTGATTGACCTTTGAAAATGGTAGTTTTCAAATTGTAATCTACAAGGAGACTTAAAATCCTAAAAAAAGGAAGGCTGCTGTTTTAATTATAATGGTGTCTTGTTTGAAGAGTTAATACAAGTGTTTGTCTAATTCATGTAATCAAGCAATCACAAAATGGACCCTCTTACGGTTTGTATTTTGTGTTGGAATCATGCATATTTTAAGAGGCACTGAAAGTGGCTACATAGGAATGAACATCAAGAAAAATCTCTCTTTTCATTGCTTGTATCTATAACCCCTTTCTATGATATGACGAACTTCAGCAACGATAGCCAACAAATAGGAACATTTCCTCACAATTGCTTCTACTTCCAAGATGAACTTGTGTGGAACCGAGTTCTGCATGCTGCAAAAGGGGGCAAGGATTTTTAGAGGTCTGGACAAGATAAACCACAAGAAGTGCGATATCTTTTTTTTCTCATTGAAACTACAGAAGTCTCAGAAATGTTTCATAAATGTGTGAAACAAACACAATTTAGAAAAATAAGTCACTTCTCAGGTGTACAATATTACTGAGTTGCAATAATCTAATTGTCCAAACCCGAAAAACATTGTTTTGCCAGGATGAATGAGTGTTCAATGAAAACATATATATTTTTTGAGCTGAAAAAGACTCATAGCCTCATATTGCAGCTGACAGAAATGAAAACAGAAAAAACCATGCTCAGTGAAGCTCCAACACACTGCTGTTTTCACCACACTGATAGCTTTAGCGCCTGTAAACAGATAAAAGAACACTCTTTCTGAGTGCAAGAAACAAAAACTATTCCATCTGTAAATAAATGGGAGATTTTAGAAATTAAATGTCAATTTTATTTAATTCAAATACCTACTAGAAAGATTCATCCATATGTACACACAGCACAATCTTTCCACACCTAAAATTTCTTGACAAATACTAGGTAGAATTCAGTTCAAAAGAGCTTCTCTTAAATACAAAGTGGGTTGATAACATATACAGAAATCCCTCTACAAACACAAATGTAGTGGTTATCAGACAAGACAGGAGTTTTCTTAAAAGCATTGCCATCTGTAGTATTTAGCAAGGATAACAGCACAAGAAAAAGCTTTTTTTAGAAATTCTGTCCTTTGTTGTGCTTTATTTTTTGAATATTGTTGGTATTCTTTTTAGCATTTCAAGTGGCAAACCTTAACCCAAGCTTATACCTCTTTCTAAGTTACAAAAATGAACTTACTTGTTTTAGTTGCGTGCTATTCATTTTCCGTGGAAGTTGGCAATTTTAAAGTTATTGATTTAAATAGCAGCAGTTAAAGGCAGTGCAATTTGAAAACATTTCCAGTAGCTAAGTTAGGACTTGGAAAGAATGTTGCAAGCTATAATGAAAATTCCAGTTTCTCTTACTTCTTATCATGTTGTCACATTCTGCATTCTTGAGGCAGACTGAAAATCATTATGCAGCCTTTATGATACAGCCACTATTTTGCCAGGAAGTATAGTGTCATCATTTTAACAGCAGAGCTTTTATACTGTACTATTCATTTTTTTCAGCAAGGATTTACAAACATTCCTACCTGCATATTAGGCCAAGGTATAACCCTAACACACAGTTTCCGAACAAAAACAGAATAAAAGACAGGCTGAGCAACAGCTATAAGTACTTGTCTCATGCAAAGAGAAAAAAATAGTCAATACTTGCATCCTGAAAGATGCTGAGACACCTCATTTTCTACTTTTTTTAGTTCAGTGGTAGTCAATGGTGTACAGAACTGAAACCTGAGAAAGAAGTCTGTTTTAGGCTAGTGCTTATTCCTATTTGATGCAAGAAAGAAAAGCAAATGAGGACCAAAACTCATTCAGGTGTGCTCACAGTGGAAATTCTTTACAGACCACTAATTTAATGATTAGTGAGCCCTTGCAAAAGCAGATAGTCCCATTCACACTCGAAAAATGTGTAATCCATATTATCTGGCAAATAACACAAATCCTAAAATGAACAGCCTTTCTTCTTTCTATACAGTTGCTTTTCATTGCTATGCATTTGCTCAGGTTGGGTATTTTAAAACTAATGCACCAGACCTGCTGACTCTCATGTTACTCTCATATTATGAAGTTACTCAACTTCAGTGATTTCAGAGAAGTATTTGTAGGCATATCTTTGCTGCAGAATCAACCAGGAGGCTCAGCACATGGGTTAGCCCTATGGAAGAAAGGAAATATTGGAAGCTACACTTGAGTTACGCTCTCCTGACGTGAGTGAGCCTGACCCTATGGGTTGCTGGGACTTTTGGGGTCATATCTTTTGTTCCGTGTCTTTGAGGTCATATCTTTTGTTTCATATCTTTGGGATCATATCTTTTGTTTTGCTGTGTACAACACAGTAAGTCTGAACCTTGTTGTGAGAATGAGACTCACCTTTGAGGGCACAGAGAAGGGAGTTTTGGGAAGGCAGTGAAGGACAGTGAACATAGGAGTGTTTTACTCAATGTACTGCTTCTAAAGAAGCCAATGACAGTGAAAACACAACCCATGCTCTCAGTCAGGCTAGCTAACCCGCATTCAAAGGAGCTTTCCATTCAAATGCTTAGCCTAGCGTTTCAGACATGAGAAACAAGCAAAGAAACCCCACAAACAAATAAACCTGACTAAATAAAACTAAAAAAAAAATTCCTTAAATCACAAATGAAATAGTGGATTTTGGTCTGAACCTGGAAATTATAGCCTGCTGTATTTGTGATTGTTACTACTGGTTGCATTTGGCTGAGGGTGACAGTGGCTTCTGTAAGGGATGTGCACTGCTGTGAATTCGGAGGCGGATCCCATTATATGTATGTCTTTTGAACATGGGCTGCAGAGTCTTGACATCCAAATCAGCTTCAAAATGTGAACTAATGTTAAGAAACTGGGAATGTTTGCTGGCAGTGAATTAACTCATTAGGAAGTATGATTTGTTAAATTGGGTTCAGAGTAAAGAAATAAACTAATTTGCTTAAATCATTGTCAGAGAAAAATACCTAACATTGATTAAGAATTTGAACAAATGTAGGCACTGTTTGGAATACACAGTTCGTAAGACAGTGAAGATAGGTGAATACTGGAAAACTTCTGCAAACTGTTTGCATGTTAATGCTTTGGTTTGACTTTATTTATATTCCTTTTGTAATACTTTTCGCAAATTCTTTGCTGGATCCAATTACTACTAAAATACTGCTTTGGGCTAATTTTGTTTTTAAGCAAACATTGCAAAACACTTGTGGAAAATTAACAGTGAATTATATATGCAAGTATTCACACTTAAAGATTTCTATTTACCAGTATGTTCATCTGTCACAGAATAGAAACAAATCTTCTGCAGATGTGCACAACAATATTTAGTAAATACTTCAAAAAAATAAATTATTTTAGGTAAATAGTAACTTCTTTAACAGAAAATTCAGTTAGAAAAAACACCTAACATTATTTTTCACAAAAAAATCAACCAGTTGAAGTGCATATATCTAAACCAATGCAAGTGCTTGCTTCACTGGCTGATTGGCTGACACTCATTTCTGATAGTACTACTTACGTAGATACTTAAAAATTGTTGTACAACCATTAGTGACTGCTAAGTCCAAGATGAGATCTGTCTTTCATACGGAATATTAGACCTTCATGCATCTCACTGAATCGCAACAGAGTTTTGTTTTTGAGCTGATCCTTGCTGAAAGGTTAGGGGGAAAGCAAGCTCAAGGTCAGGGATATTAAGTTAGCTTCCTAAGTAGTTATACAAGGAGTGTTTGTCTCTGTTGGGGTGGTTCTGGAATTCTTTCCTCCTGGAGTCTCAGTATACATACAACAGGGTTTGTCAATAATGCAGATCAGTTTTGTTAGTTAGGCAAAAAGAAAGTAGATGTAATGACGGGTAATCCCATACTGGTCACAACATAAAGTGAAAAGCACCATGTATTTGCACCCTGATCTAAAAGTTATATAGGTCCCTGTCTTGTGCCTGAATGAAATGGGTCATGTAAAATTCTTTCAAATACTACTTGACAAATGGCTGACTACATCTGACAGATCCTTTATCCAAACACTAGATAGCATCATGGTGTTTGGAGACTAGTACTGTAGCCTGGCAGCAGCAGTGTGTTTGGGGGAGAAGTAGGATTATTGTTTCATGTAAAGCAAAGCAACATTTTTTTTTCAATACACCTGATGAGGGGAAAAACCACCCCAAAAAGAATGAGTGAAGGAAATTATTGCTTTAATTACTCTGCCCCTACCAGACAGAGAAGAAATTAAAAGTGACTCATTAATGCTCTCTATGAAAACTGAAACAAGTAATGGTAGCTACCCTGCCAGATAATTCCTCAGCAAAGGAATTCCTCAGTATAGCAATTCCTCAGATTAGAGGAACCTGTGAATCACAGAAAACAGACAGCAACACTTCTGTTCACATGTGAGAGAAAAGGGTTTCAAGAAAGAGGATGGGAAACCTTAGCAGGCTGGACTGGAGGACTGTGAGGTCCTCCAGCTCAAGGTTTGCTTGAGCCTAAAACCAATTGCTGGTTGACAATATATATATGTATAAAACCACTCTTGTGTGACCAGAAGTTATTCTTCAGTGTGGAGACTGACCCTGCTTCATACCTTTAGTGTCCCTCATCTGGCCTTTCCTGCCCAGGACATTCACTGTAACTTTTGAAAACATATAATAATTAATTTTTCAACCAGATTTTTTTTGTTTCTTTAACCAACAATTAAAACCAAAGGCCTGTGTGAAAACAATTGTGGACCCTGGGGAAACCAATGAATCTGGCTTCTTCACCTAAAATACAGAGACAAGCTTTTAAATTTGGTCAATAAAACCAGGCCTTTTGCTTTCTATACACACAGTCTGTTTACTGAAGGGACAAAGCAAAGGTAATCTTTGGGATTTGGATCATAAGTGTCTGTCTTCACTGAAAGACTGCTTGCAATGTGTCATGCAGCTTTCCTCTCCTTACTTGGCAGAATAACGCAATCCATGTTAGCTATTCCACTGCTGGATAAACTTTCCTCTTTGACCCCTCTGCTCACCAGCCTCCACCCCCAGATCTGTAAACTAACCATATCTGTACTGAATGGCTGGGGTGGAATGTGATTACCAACTCTTGAAAGCAGATCATCAATGTGGCTTTACCGTAGGGGCAAAATTGTTGAATATTTATGGAGCATAACTTGAGCCAATTGTTCAGAAGCTCCAATATACAGACCTCTAGAAGACTGTAAAAGGAAAATGGCCATCTCAAACTGAGAAAGGTCCCCCGAAAACAAAATCTTTAGTTATTTTCTTCTATAAAAAAGGCAACTATCCTCCAGTTTCTACAGCTGTAAACAACATCAGAAATAGTTCAGGCAGACCACTGTATAGAATGAAATCATAGGCCACAAAAATTTCTTATGTTTTATATCCTGAAGGTAACAGCATAAACACAGTAATGCTTTGCAATTATGCAATGCCTTTGAGCTGAGGAGCCCAAAACGTTTTACAAAGGTGGGTAAGAACTACGCTTTTGAAAGACTTACAAACACCAGTGGGGAGTCTTCCATGTAGAGCTATGTGAAAAGCTGATAATTTTCTCTATGGTTCTCTGGCTGAAATGAAAAAACAGAACCAAAAAGTCTGTTTGGGTCAATAGATGGCTAATTTTTTATTTTCAAGGTGAAGATGAAGGTCACACAAATTCATTTTTTTCATCTAAAATAAAACATTCTCTTTTATTTTGCAAGTTGAACCCCTTTTCTAATATATCCTTTATTCAAAATAAGTTTTAAAACCAAATCAATAATGTTCTGTTTTTAGAAATACTGACATGATTGACTTCCAGTTTTGCCCATTTTTATCTCATTTTGAGGTCTCTTTTGAATTTGATACAAATTCATTAAATATTTCTGTTCTTCTCCTTTCTAATCAATGCAGCTCTGTTTCGCTCTCCTCCCATTTATGTCATTAATACCTCTACATCCTGAATTTGCACCAGTAACTGGTCCCACTGTGTAATGATTGATGTAACAGTTCAATCTGAAAGCAGTGTCATGATGCCTGAAATACACTTAATTGCACCGCAGACCAAGCCAAGCTTGCAGGGGATGAATTCAGTTTCAAGGCAAGTAGTAACTCTAGTTATTAAGAAGCTGTGAGTAATGCTGATAGTAAAGGCTGTCTATATTGGGAATCATTCTTAATGTAAAATGAAGTATCTGAAATAATCTTTGTTAATATTCTTAAAGTCTGAGACAGTTAAATTAAACACGATATGAGAGAAAAAAAAGCCATGAAAAATTTGACTGAATTGTGTTTCGTTAACTTTCTGAAATTTCCAGGTTTTTTTACACTAGCTGTAGAGTAAATGGGAAACTGGGGAAAAAAAAAAAAAAGAAAAAGAAAAAGGGAAAATAAACTCTTTGGTTCTTCAGCTTCCAGCAAACGAGTTTTGTTGGCCCAGAAAAGCCTCAAGCATGTAAGCGTGACCGTTATTCTTCTATTGTACTCTGGGAGTACGGCATGTGCCCAGCTGTAGCTGTAGCTCTCTCTACTTGTAGAAACTTTAATGACAGAGACTCTGGAAATGAGTGTGGCATCCAACATTTGTGAGCTAAAGTTTTTAATTTTAGCTAAGTCTCTCCTAATTCTAAATAAACTGACATCCACTAGCATATTGCTTCTGATGGCTTATGCTCAAGTACAGTATTTGACAATGTAGTGTTGTCCTCGAGTTATCCCCTCCAGACCTGAGCTTTGGAACAATTAAAGACATTACTGTTAGAAAATCAATCACAGCTTTTACACAAGGCCTAGTGCCAGCCGTAAGACATGAGGAGTTTATTCTGGACAGAAATTATAGCTAAGGACTTGGAAGTATTGAGTGTTAAATACAGGAAAGAGCACGAAGGATGAAGAAAGGAAAGGCCCTTAATGAAGGAGTCATCTGAAACAGGGAAAGCTTTCTACTTTGGCTGTCAGCAATACGTGGACTAACACACGTGCAAATGTAACCATACACACAGACACACACTGTATTTGTACCCTGATTGGATTTTCAGATGTGTACAGAGCTCTCCTCAAAAAACTTTCTCCAAACTGAGCAACTTTTTAGGGCACAGGGAGGAAGCAGCAAAAAATACAGGCCTGTCATATAAGGGATCAACTTCTCAGACATTCTTGCAAACAACTTTCTTGCCATCTAAATGTCATGAAGTGAAGGCAAGTCTAACGACTATGAACAGATACAGTCACTGAATGCTATCAGCTATTCTTATTTGTTCAGAGTCTGATAATGTGAAGACAGAAGTTTTTCCATAGTATTTCTGACTTCCCTTGTCTACTCACATCTAAAAATGAAGAGACAGAGAAAATTATTTTATTTTTAACACTAAGAATCCCTGTAAGATTTGGATTTGGGTCAAAGGTATTGCAAGGTTGTTTTCATTGTGTAGATTATTTTTCTCATTATAAAGATTTTATATAAGAGCAATTGATTTTTCTTTTTCCTCAGGCTGGTTGGTAAGTCTCTTTTCTGAGAATTCATCTCTGTGAACCATACTGGAGAATTTATTATTTGTGACTACATATATAAATATGAAAGATCAGAATAAGTTTCGTTACTAATATTCATGTTTCAAAGAGTAGATCCATTCAAGATGCACTGCTTCACTATTCTTTTTTGTAGGAAAGTATAATGTGTTTGTGGTTAAATATCCTCAGAAGATTCCTCCTCTTCTTTTTTTATAGCTTTGTTTTATATTTCCCACAGCCATGAAAGACCACACAAATAAAATATTCTTGTAAAAATGAATAGCACAGTATCACGGAAATTATCTTAGTTAATTTGAGCACAGAACAGTTGTCAAACATGGTATTCATTTTTAATGTGAAATTTTTATTGTCTCATTTTCTCTTGTCTTCAAGAAGAAAAGGAGATGATGCTTTATTTTAAAAATTAAAGAGGAAATGCCAGTAACAGTTTGTATTGCTCTGTATGGAACCAAAGCTCTTCTGTAATCCAGGAGTAAAAATGTAGTTATTTACCTAAGAAATAAAGAGTCTTTCCACAGAACTAATACTGCTCAGTGAATTATAGAGCAGGATAAATACTGTAAAAAATCCCAAGTATATTAATACATTTTTAAAAAGTACCATAGCTGTGATCGCATTCTTTTTATATCCTGTTTCCAAAAATACTCCAGCAACAGTGTTTTCTGGCAGGAACATGTATAAAAATAGCCAAATGTTAGCATGACTGTTACAGAATGTGTGTGGAAAGAAAATTTTAATTTCTTTTTGCAAGCTTTTGTATATAAAATACATTTCCTGGACTCAATAAAGTACTTAGGCAGATGCTTAAGTCTCATTATTTTCAAAACGTATGCTAAAATATTCTCTTCTGGAGTTAAGAAATAATTTGAAAGTATGATATTACTCTAAAGTTTCATTCACTTATTAGAAAGATGAACTCCATATCTGTAGATAAAACCAGAACAAAGACAGTACTGTAGTGGAAGGGATAAAACATCGAAACTAGGCATCATATGAACTTTTTGTCTTCCATTCAAAATTAATTTAATTCTGAAAGTCTAAGTCTCATAATGGACTTGTAAACAAGCCACAAATTAAGATGTTTTAAATAGAAATTACTTAGTAGCTAAGTTTAAATACTACAAATTTTGATATGTTCAGAAATTGTGAGCAGGCAAAAAAAATCACATAAGTTATTTATGATGATTTTTTTCATCTAATAGTTAGCAAATTACCTACTTATAAGGAACAGAGGATTTTTGTCCATTAATAAGTATTGGTAATTTTTTCTGTATTGTGCCTTTCAAATAAAACATATACTACTATTGTTTTTAAAAGGTATGTGGAATTAACTCCAAGGTTTTCTTCTTTGGTAGTGATAAGTCAAATTTCTGTTTAAGGGCAACTGCTGTCTTGTTTAAATTCCTGATTAACCACATTCAGATTTTTGATATTTCTGGCATTTTTATTACTGTGGTTTTTTTCTGCTTTAAACAAAATGACTGCAATTGTTAGCAGATTCATTCTGGTGATAGCCAGTGGTGACCAATTCAGGCCAAAGCTGCAAATACGTAGCATAACTCATTTGGGGCCTTGTCAGTACCTGCTCAAGTCATTAGTTCAGCTAATACCTGTTGAAGTCAACAAAAAATCTTCAAATAGACTTTGGCTATAGCCCTGAGAAAGGAGAATCTGTATTTTTTTGGGAATCATGACTGCATCGAGGACTGAAATAGTTGGTGGGCGAGATATCTGTGAGTTCCTTGTTCTCTGAAGTCACCACATACTTTAACTGAGACTCACTTCCCTGATAAATTCATTACTTTTCTTGGTAGATCATTCCATTTTTATCACAAACAAACAGTATTTAAAAATATTTTCTAAAAGTCATAGAAGTGGCTAAACTACTCATTAATGTTCTGTTATACAGTCTGTATTTGTGTCAGCTTACTTCAGTTCTTATATTCTGGAAAAAAAAGCTATTAACTTCTACAGTGTGACAGAAATGATCACCCTCTCAGGGCTACTACGTTCAGTAATTCCCATGCTTTATTGTTATATTTAGATGTAGGTACCATACAGATGTCTCTCTATTGCTGGTTTTTCTTCCTTTTCCTTTTCCTTTTCCTTTTCCTTTTCCTTTTCCTTTTCCTTTTCCTTTCTTCCTCTTCCTCTTTTTCCTTCTTTTTATCTTTTTCTTTCTCTCCTTCTCTCTCTCTCTCCTCCTTCTCCCTCCCTCCCTTCTTTCCTTTCCTTCCTTCCTTTCCTCCCTTCCTTTCCTCCCTCCCTCCGTCCCTCCCTCCCTCCGTCCCTCCCTTCCTCCCTCCCTTCCTTCTTTCTCTTTCTCTCTTTCTTCCTTTCTCTCTTTCTCTCTTCTTTATTCCTCTTTATTTAAGAAGAAAAAGTGAAGACAATTTTTTCTTATGATTTTTGTGCAAGAGTAACAATTCGTTCATATCGTTCTCTTTCTTTTGGTACTGATTGATATGATATTGCTCCTGTGAAAGCAATTGGTTCTGCAGATCTCAAAAAATGAAGGAATTTTAAAATAACCAATGATAAATCTCTAGTGTTTAGTTAACCATCAAAGTAAGGAAAACACAGGGCAGGCTTTTTAAAGCAAAGCAAGTACACAAACCATGGCCTTTGGGATATTTTCCCATGATTTGCTCATACTGGAATTTTCAAGTTGAAATTCAAAAGCTGAGAATATCTTTTCTTATTTCCTGCTACTCAGAGTAGAATAAATCTTCCCATGTAAGCATTCTCAGTAAGCAAAAATATCTATAACTCTGTATAGTTGCTACCACATTCTAGAATTCCACAGCATTATGTTTTTTCAGACCTCGTTTTTATGTTTTAGATTCTGAACAGTCCTAAATGGTTTCAGCCATCATATAATTTAACACTGAGTCATTCTACATTCCTACAAGAAACCTCCTCTTATGCATGATTATATGTTGTGAGAATGGATAGGCTAATTTTGCAACATGAATTTTCTATGGTAGCTGTTCTGCTACTATTTTAGTCTGTTTTTAATGATATACTCACTGCAACAGCCCTCTTATATACAATTACAATTTTGAAAAGTGACTAACTTTGGTTACAATTATATACATCAACCCAGACTCTCTCCTGGGGAAGAGTGTGCACGGACATTTTTGTATGTTTCTAGACCTAAACAAAGATATTTGAAAGAATGTGCCACACTACAGGTATTACCGTTAGGTAGAGATGAAAATGAGAAGGCTCTGACAGTTTCTCAACAGCTAAATGTTTCTTTCACCTTTGCTCACTTGTTCCAGTTTCTAAGGTGATGTGCAGCCAGAGTGGAGCTACTTTGGATTTATATAAGACAAGTTGTGGGTCCAGGAGGTCCCTTTGCCCCACAGTAGCCAAGAGTCTGCTTTTATTTCTGCACACCTAAAGAAAAAATAGATTTTGCTGTTGCTGTCAAATTTAACAAACTTCTAAAAAGAAAATCCAACTTAAACCTCTGTCCTGTTTTTGCTTTGTATCTCTCAACCCTGAGTAGAGAGAGAATTGACATTTGGTAGCCATCTTTTGCTTGCTCAGCAAAATGGAAGGTTAAATTAACAGAGAGTCACAAATATTGAAACAGTCATTTAAGCTGAAAGAGAAAAGACATATTAAAGGGGCTAGAAGATGCTGTGCAACACCCCACTTAAAGATGCAGTGAGAAGGATAAAGGTTCTTAAAGAACAGAGTCCCTTATTCTCAAATTTGCCAATAAGTCAACACAAAAGCTGCTACACATTGAGGAGCAATAACTGAAAGAAAGAGAAGAGGTTAGGCAGACAAGAAAAGCACAAAAAGCTTCTGCGTTGGAACTCCTTTACTTTCTACAAAGGAACAGCTTTGGATCATCCCCATGTGGAGGATGATAGAGATAAGAAGCTCTCTGGTGGTAAGCATCTGGGATGGGAGGGAAGATCATAGGATGTTGTGGGATTCTCTTTGTTTCTTTCTTTAACTGTGTATGTCTCCACTGTTTTTTTGAAGCTTTTCCAAACCCCAAGGCTTCTGAGGTTCTTGCATCACTCATTTTAACTTTTTTTTTTTAATATAACAATGTCAGAGCAATGTGTATATATGTTAACACAGGAGAATATTAGTGTTGGGCCTCTAATTAGATTCATATTCATATTGAAATTTTAAAAAGTCCCCAGCACAAATGAGTTACCGTAATGATTACTTCCCTCCTGATGGGAAAAGACAGCAGTTGTTGCTCTATGTACTAGTCCTGAGCCAAGAATATCCATAGATTCAAGTCTGATTGAAGTTCAAATAGATTGTGACATGATGAACTTGATTCAACAGTGCTGCCTTGAACAAAGCAAGGCTCCCCCACTAAGTTTCAGATTGTGTCTTGGGAGATGCTTGGGAACTTACTGTATGTGTGGTGGTGGTGTCTGAAACGAAGTTATAGTTTTCAAATCAAAGTCTTTAGTACCAGAAGATTTTGTACATTACTGGAGAATGACCAAGTAAATATTGGAGTGCTGCCACGTAAGTCAAGAGAGAGAGAAACATGTTAATGGAGACAATTTGCTGCAGGGAACTACTTGGGAATAGTCTAGGGGGTGGGAGTAAAGAGTTTAGGGCACAAGGGAACAAACCTAAACATGCCTTATATTTATTCAGCACTCTGTAGGCCATTCTCCAGTGGTCTTACCTTTAATGTTGAACATTTAATTTTTTTGTAGACAAACAAGAGCTCAGTAAATGTTCTATTTTCACGGTCTCTGCTCATCCCACTCATCGTGTATTCTTTGATCAGTGGGAAACTGAAGTAAAGGCAATGCTTTAGGGCCTGATCCAGAAAGCTAGATAATTTTATTTACATGAACAGAAATAGACAAATGTACACTAATGGGTAGGGGCTGTACATGGACTTATTTAAAAGATAACTTAGGAAGTGTTAACTTGTCTGTATGTGAAGGCTGTTCAGACAAATCTTTTTGCTAACAAGGAGGTAAAAGAAACCAGTAAAATAGTAAACTAATTATCAGCATGGATGGGAAAGGAATCATACATTTGACATCTGATTTATAGGCAATTGATATAGCAATTTGTTGAAAATTGTGTTGAAGAATATTATTTTCTTTTAGTATCTTTAATGCTTTTAGTGATTTCTATCCAGAGCGCAGGATTTGAAATCAGAATTCACAATCCAGTCATTTTTTACACTTGCTTCCATAAGAAATCAAGTCTTTCTCAGCCAGTCGATCTGACTTGCTGCCTGTTAAAATGGCAGTTACTGAAAAATGTGGTTTTCTACCCACTGGGACTTAAAAAGGGCTATAATTTCTCAAAAAGCCTAATTAAGTGTGAAATTTTGAAGTATGCTAGAGTATTCCTCCAGCTTAATTTTGAATTGAGATGTGCATGTGTAATATAATATATCTTCATAAAATTTAAACAAAGGTTGATAGATTAAATACAAAAGTAGTTTAGAATGTCTCATCAATCATGGAAAAAACATGGCAAAATCTTGCTGGTTTAGTTTATTAAACCAAAGTTTTGTACAAGACTTCACTTGTATAGACAATTATGTTCATAAAAACTGCTTTTACTTGGTTTGTGATGAGCAAAATGTTCCCAAGATTAAGGCACTCCAGTGGTCATTGTTGAAGTCAAATATTTGAGTTCAGCTTAGGAACACATTTCTATGGCCTGTGCTTTATATAGTATCAAATCAGCTGAACATTGTTAGACCCCAGCTGTTCTCCATCTCCATTTTCTACCGGCTTACCTGCATTTTCAATGACCTTGCCATATACCAGGAGGTGCTTTTCTACCTGTAGAAGTTGGTTTTGCTGTCTAAAGACTATAATTGCTTTGTTTATGTCTGGAGTAGCATAGGTAAGGTCCAGTGCTGCAACTTCTTCAGGGTACAGCTTATGTTTTTTTTCAATATCAGTAGCTGCAAATTATTCTAAGTTATAACTTGCACAATTTTTCACACTATCACTGCCTATTACATCCTCACTGAGTGTAGCTGTAATCACTGGTCAGTTGCCACATATAGTAACATGACTGACTAAATATCAAAGTGATTTTTCAAGATTTAAGGCTATATGCAATGAAACTATGAGCTGTATAAATTCAAGGGAATTATGCATGCCTGCATAATTTACAAGTGCATGGGTCATAATGGGTGATAGGAAATATCAAAAGATTAATAAAACGTTGTAAATGAAATGCAAGATAAAATATAGAAGATCTGTCGTCTTATATTTCCATGTCTCCTTATTGGTGTTTTTTTTTCTGCTGTTTTTCTACTTTTTTCAGTCCTCTCTGTAAATTATACTAATTTTTATGTTATAATTTTAAATCCTTATTTGTAATTTGGCTGAATTTGGCAGCAGACGTAGAATATAGATGAGCCCTACTTTGATATTTTCGTTTGGAAATACTGAATCCTAGCAAAACCTGCAGTTATTTGCTTATTCACTGTCATCACTATAGTAAATACATCTCTGTATGGCTCACTGAAATGTTTTAAACTTTTTTTTTTTTCTCTGATAAGCAGCATTTTTCCAAATATAAGTTGTAAGAAAAACTTGGTATATTGAACAGTGGCATTTCACCATTTTTACAATATTTTATGATTTGTTTTAATCAATAACGCTATTGACTTTCTTTTGCTGAAAAGTGACCAAAGTCCCTTGGTCAGGACCTTTACCAAAATCCCAGTGGAGCCTAGAATGAGGAACATTTTGACAACTGGACATAAATAAGTTTCAGGATTCCAAAGCTGTATTTTATCTTGGCAGCTGCCCTGATTAGTTTCATTGGAAAATGCTTTCGGTTGTGTGAGTGAGGAAGAAGAATGTGACTCTGGACTATACAAGGGGTTTGGATTTGTGGTTGGTTTTTCTTTTTTTTCCCATGCTGTTAGGTTTGGGGCTTGTTAGGGCGCTTACACAAACTGCTTTTGTAAAATGCCTTGATATATCTGGATTTTTAGGAGGAGTATACACAAACAGAGGAAGGTGGATTCAGCTACCAAAAGAAACATTTTGTTCAAATAAATACTTTGATTTGCTTAATCTGTAACCTACAGGGGAATACCATTCAGTGGGTTGTCAGAGTTCACATGATTCTGCATGTAATTACCTTGGTATTATAATTGCCCTCTGTAACTGCCTATGCTGGAAATGATGTAAGTTTCTGACCAGAGGGGATGTTTTTACATTATTGCATTATTCATGTTTAAAACAAGTTGGTGAGGAGTATAATTGGAAAGAGAGAAAACAAGGAATTTAGATTAAAGCCCTTTATAGTAAAAGAATTCAGGTTTGGAAGGGTTTTTTTTGTATGGCAGAATTGTTGCGAGGCAGATTAACACTTTCCCTATCCTATAGAATCATTATTTCTGCTCAGAAAAAAATTAAAATGTAATAATTGGGAGGATTTGGGAAAAAAGTCTTGACTTTATGAACACTTCCTGAAAATAATGTGTTTTGGAACAAAACACATGTCATTGTGAGAGCCTCTAAACTTATGTACTACATTGCAAAATAGCAACAATTTAGGGAATGAGATTATAACACTAGTCAGCATGCCATGTAGTTAAATGTGGTTTCAATATGCTTGTGGACTGGTTTCTGCTGCTTCTCTGGAGGAGGGGAACCTGCTTCTTCAAATTTCAGAGGAAAGGTCGTAAAATCTGTAAGATTAGAAATCTAGCAAGTTCTACACATCTGCACTAGCAGAACTCCCTGTTTTAATTACTTTCAAGTAAGCATATAATTTAAATTAACAGCTATTCTGACTTTTCATCACCTTTTCTATTGAAGTTCACATAGTGAATCAAAAAAAGACTTCTAAATGATCAACAAATGTTTCAATAGGTAATAATTAACTGTTGTACAACAAATTAATATGTTGATTCTCATTTGAAACATTACCATCTTATATTTTCTCCTGTTGTGCCCTAAATTATTTGTACCACATACAACTTTTGTCAGCTACATAATTCTAAAATCCATCATTCAAATTCTGAAATAAATCAACAAATTGCAGCAATTTTAAAACACTTAAACACTGAATCCTGAGAGTTTAAGGATGTTTTTAATTCTGATTTACCACCTTCCTGGTGTTTCACCTTTCTATATAAGCAGAAACAGATATCCATTCTCTCAATTATTTTGAAGTTAAATGCTGATGACTGTAAAAAATGGATACAGTACTTTAACCACAATAAGTCACAGATATATTTAATGTTAATTAAAGGTAGGACACATTTTTGAAGTTTATGTCTCTGTGAAGGATATACTCCATTACCTGCTTTAGCAGTTACAGCAAAGAAATCAAGAATTGAGGGGAAAAGGGGGGATATGTTTCCTTACAAATTAATGGTCATATTTTAAGTGCTATATAATCTTTTGTAATAATGATGATATTCCTCTCATTTATACATCAAATATTTATACTAAATTAAAACTGCTCATATGATTTCCCATTTGCTGCATGTTCACAAAGAGGTCTCAATTATCTTTACTAACATAATTTATTCTTACAAAAGTTTCTTTTATGACTTGACTATGAACAGCTGCTAGGAGTATCTTATACTGAGTACTTGATGTGTGTGAAGTAATTAGGATTGGTCAGAATTATGCTTTGGACATGTACAAAATAATCACAAGCTCTGAATCTCTCAAGAAGAGGTAGTAGTTTAATTGAAAAAAAAATCATGGAATTTTATAATAGTTTTAGTGCTTTGTGACTTGGCTACACTGGCTTAGCCCACAGCATCATTCCTGAATATATTAAGCTACTGAAAGATTTAATGACTGAGTGAAGATTTTAGATTAAATCGTATTTTATCACATTCATGTGTGTAATTGTGTGAGCATGCACAGCCTCGGTTGCAAAGAAGAGCTGAAAACCATGGCTGAGTCATCAAATGCCTTTGTATCAGGGGCAAGGGGTTTTGAAAAGAGAAGTGTCCTATTCTACACAAGGTTATCAAAGGAATTGTTTTTTATTTCTCTTATTCTCTCCAATTTGTATTGCCTCTTGCGTTTTGTAAGTCATTAGCAATGCTGTCCCAAACTGATCATGAGTCAGAAAATTCTTCAAATTCAAAATGGGAAAATACTTTCTTTCTAAGTAAGAACATGAAAGTTCAACTGCTTTTTTAAAAGAGGACTAGCTTTAACTTGTGCAGCAGCCTTTGTAAACTTGTTCCATACCCGAATCTCCCAGATTGAGAACAGTGTCCACCACCTGCACTAACTGTTGACATAAAACAACAACATGCTTCTGCTTGGTCTGAGCTGCAAAATGCGTGCTCACATTCTTGCCTGGCTTATTTAGTTACTTCCATAGATATGATCTTAGGAGGAAAACTTGACTTTGGTTTTACCTGTGAACATATACTACCACTAATGTGAATACTTGGAACACGAACTTAAGCCCAACTTCTTTTTGGACCAAGAGGGTGGAGCTCTTGGGATCCAGTGGCAAGTCTCTGCTTCTTGTGTATGACTGCATTCACTCTGTACCCAAAGTAAATATGAATAGCCTCTGAGACGCTCTAATTTATGCCTGGTAGCCTCAGTTCACAATAGATAATATACCTCTAAAGAATTCCAGGAGAAGAGCACCCACTGGATGTCTTTTTTCCAGCCTGTGATGCATTGCATATGGCAGTGTAGTTTGGTAGAGGCATTGGAAGGAATTGCACTTGGTCTACTGTTGCTATTTTCTGTCCTTCATACACTGCTTAAGAGCGGTAAAAGAGCAAAGAATAGATGAGAATCTGGCCTGGTCTGTGGTGTTTTGGTTTTTTTTTTTTTTTTCTGGTAATAGTTCTTGTAAAAAAAATTCACTTATGAACACCTGAATGTTCGTCAAGTGAATGGGGAATGAATACAAAAGTAGGCTGAGCATGACTGAAAGAAAATTGAAACAGTCAAGGATATAGTTTTGGTCTTATTCTCCTAATTCAACACTTGTTCATATGCTTATTGAAAAAGTGATGAAGATGGAACATTCTCAGCTAGTTTCTCTGCAGAGATTCCAGCATTCAATTTAGGACTTCAGTAATACACCTCAAAAAAGAAAAACAAGCCAATGTGCTTGTGATTGTTTTTCATCATTCATAAAAAGAAAAACTAATAATGAAAATATTTATTTGATGTTTATTCATGAGCTAAATGTTACAAATTGGTTGCTGTAATAATATAGTTATATACCTCTCTGTTTGGTTCCAACAGTTTCTTCTATTTATAGTCAGGAAAGATCAAATATAACGATGCAAACAAGGACGAGTGATTAGCGTAATGGATGTACTGATCAAACTGTTTCTTCAGAAATTTCCTCTCTCTACTTTCAATAACTATGATTATTTTTTACTCAAAGTAAATTGCAGCAGCAGAAAGTACATCCCTTTGGTGGCTTTCGCATTTTGTTTCAAGTGAAATGCCTGGCAATAAACAATGCTGTTATCCTTTGTTCTTCCTTATTAAATACAAGTGAGTTTTCACACTTGTAGTATTTCATGGTCATTCAAATGATAATCTTTAAGTAGTTTAGAAAAATAAAGATTTTGACTAAAATTTTATTTTCATGTATAATATAATACTTTATTTTTGTAATGAAATCTTATGATTAATAGACAACACAGCTTTTTCTTTAGCCTGAACCATTTTTAGTTTTTGAGAACGGATTAAAAAAATCATGAGATTATCAAAATCGAAAGGTAGTTAAAAAGTAATTTTTTTCAAAATTATGAGACAAAACCTGTGTACAGTTACAGATTTTTTTACCAAGCTGAGTTCCTTCTATTCACTTACATGGTCAAGATTCACTGTCTGCTTAAGCTGGTGGAATCTGAATCCATTCCTATTCACAAACAAAATGGGGAAATAAGGATGAACCTAATATTCCTCCTAAACCATCCTTTAATCCTGTCAACTGATAAAATACAATTCAAGGAGGAAAAAAAAAAAAAAAGCCTGTAAAAATAGATTGTTATTGTGGATTTCACTTCCTAATTGTTGCATAGGGCCACCTCACTGCCTGATTCGTTGCATTCAAAATCATGCTTATGGCATTCAAAAATGAGAGTACAAGAGAGAAGGTGACTTATTATTTCCACTGTGGCTTAATTAAGAGGAAAGGCTTTTGATTTCTACAGTTTGCTTTTAATAACCCCCTTGTTGGTACAGTACTGAAAATAAGTTACATGTAATTTTTCCCTGTATCATTCATAAATAAGCTAACCAAAAAAATGTGGTGAGGGGGAGGTAGGGAATCATAACAGCATATAAAAAGGAGGATGAAGTCCTTTTTGAGGCAGACTTCCTTATCTTATAAAATTAATTCAAGCAAGTTCCAGATCCTGCAGAATCAGACCTATAGGCCCTTAATGTGAGCCCAATATTAATAAATTTATACTAAGTTGTGCCTTACATTACATGAACTTCTTTTAAGTGAATGAAATTGCTTTCATGTGAAGATACAATTTGCCAAAAGCAGGAGTTTCAATATCTGGTTTTAAAATCTGGCAGTTTATACTTTTACCCTAAGGCCTTATGGGTTGGAACAAACTAGCATCTGGTCCTTGCAAGTCAGTCTATGAAGCAGATTATAAAATTTTGAATATAACATTTCTGCAAAAGAGTTCTTCATTTTTCTTTTTGTTTTTTCAAAGGTAAAGTGTTCATGATCATCTTTTAGTGTCTGAATCTCAGATGAAGACAAATCCTCTTGGATGAGTTAGTTGGCAACAAACTTCTTCAAGACATAGTTTCTCTTTTGTCCTCCATTTTAGTAATGTAATTTGGTTTAAGTTCAAGTATCTTCTCCATTTAGCCACCTTGAGTATCCTGTCTTTGCAGGTTAGGAAAGTGGTTTGTGTTCTTCTGCCAAACAGTATGAACAATCAGAGTGAGTAGGAAAGTTGCCATCCTTCTAAAGCTTATATTCCAAAGGAGTAGGAAGACTTCCCAGGACATTAGTTGCTCCTAGCTGAATTGTGAATGGAATTCATAATCAGTTAAGCCCTTCAGTTTTCAGAAAACCTTTATTTATTCTAGTGTAATTTTAATTGAAAAGTATAGTGTGGTAGTATTGACTGGAGTTCCATATGAACTTTTTGCTAAAGTTTCTTCTTATCCAACAAGAATCTCCATTTAAACAGATAATTTAAAAATGCCTATGTGATTAAGCAGTGACTACTGTGTCAATATAGTCCAACAGCTAAGGCGGAGCGACTCGGAAGGCCTAGATGTTTCTCTTAGCTTAGGCTTGGGCCCACAGGGTGTCTTTTGGCTATTTACTTTTCCTCTCTGAGTCAGCTTTCTCACCTACTGGAATTTATGTCCTTCTTTTGTGAAAATTCTTTGTGTCCTTCTTTGCATCCTTCTTTTGTGAAATTGTTACTAATCTACAAGGGAAAGGTATTAGACAATTATCTAGTTACAATGTTATTCAGTGGTTTAATGTTACAGAACCACATTTCAGACTTCATATTTGTAGTCCAGCTCCTATCAAACTACCATTCATTTTCCAATCGCACGTACAAGATAGGTGATCTGGAGGTATTTTCACAAACCACAAACACATCTGATGAGATATGCTGCAGTATTTCTTACATTAGCTGTGTTTTGAGATAGCATTTCCCAACGGAGACCACACAAAATCATGGTGAGTGAAATAGGAGAAAGGCGAATAATACTCTGATGAATCAGAATCTGTATGGATACTCCTTCATGGTGGAAAGTCTTCAGAACATCTCCATGTTTTCTGGGCTGCTAATTGAAGGAAAACTTAGTTGCTTTAATGGTGTCTTTATTTTCTTGGTTAAAACTTGGTGTCTGTAACTATGTTTGTATATAAATACACACACACACACACATTGATGACATATGGATGCTGAGCAATTTCATTTTTGTAGGCATTTCCTTAATATCAGAATTATCTTTCCGATAGTAAGCACAAAAAATGTTGAGACTTTCCTTCAGACAGTAGAGTCCAAACTTCTAAGGTGGAATTAAATCAGCAGGTTGTGGTTCTTAAAACTCTGGGCAGTGCTACCTCTGTGCTTATTCAGTGAGTCACACATACCTTTTTTGTTTCTTGTTTTTTTGGGGGAGAGGGGAGGCTGGGCTTTTTTTTTGGAGGTGGGGGGGGAGGTGTGCCTTACTTGTATCTCTTGGTGTCTTTCAGTGATCAAAGTGCCCTTAGCTCTCTGATTCTGTTAGAAGAAATGTGGAGGGTCTTCGTACTACTTACATGCTGAACACTGAACCCTGCTTACTGCACTGCCAAGCAAAAGACACACCCTTTTAAATTTTACATTGGAGGTTCAGCACAGGCATGCAGAAGTCTGCTCATCAGTTCTGTCTGGAATGGTATGTGAGAGGAGGTTGCATTTGTTTGGTTGCCTTTTAAACAGGCTAATAAGCTATTATTAGCTTTTCTTGTGAAAGGTCATAACAGGGAAGAAAGAAGGGGGGTTATTAAATGCTTTGGCACCGATTTCAATGCAGTGAGAATTACAGGTGGTTAGATCATAATATTGCTGGAAGGGAATTCAAGAGGTTATCCAGTCAGTGTCCACCCACCTACTGCAGGGCAGGGTCAGTTATATTTAGGCAGAGTCTGAAAGACATCTGTGCAGCCTAGTCTTAAACATCTCCAGCACTGGAAAAGCCATAGCTTTCCCAAAAGGTGTGACCCAGGCTTTACCTTACTGCCCTATTATTAATATGGTTTTGTTAATATCTTGTTCATTATAATTTAAGTGGACTGCTGTTTTTCATATTCACATTAATATGATATTATGTTAATTCCATCCCCTTTCCTGAAGTGTTTATTTAGGTGAATACTTATTTTTTTTCTTCTCCCCTTGTATCTCAGTTTCTCTCCTTCAGATTAAATTCATCCATCTCTTTATTCGATACTCTGTAATATATCATACTTTAAAAACCTCTCATATTTGTGCCTCTCCTCTGGACTCCCTTCCTGTCACCTTTCTTGAAATATATTGCCTCAAGTTGGACACAAAGTACTTCCACTTTGTCCTTACCAGTACTGTCTAAATCGAAAGATTATTGCTTTTGTCTTTTGTTTATATGTGACAATCCAAGGTTTAGCTGACTGATTGCAAAAGCATGACTCCATTGACTTATGTTCTGCTGCTTATTAAGGTAACTACTATATCCATCTCTCAGAGTGATTTCCCACCCAATTATTTCAGACCATGTATTTATGTAGATGACCGTCCTTTAGTAAGTTCTACTTCTCTCTGTTAAATAACATCCCATTATTTTTCAGGACGTATCTCCAACTTGTCAAGTTCAATTCTGCCTTTCAACATATTTGTAATCCTAATTTCATGAGTTCACCACTCAGTCTCCTAATGAAAATATGGAATAGGTATGAGGACACAGATGCATGAGGAATAGAGCTCTGCAGAAATCCATTTGCCATCTAGTTCAGAGGGAACCATTAAGAACCATTCTTGGAACATTGTTTTCCTCAGTTCTACACCTACAATATTCATCCAGATCATGATTTTACAGTCTGCTTATGAGAATGGTATATGTAAAAAACCACAAAATATATGACATCTGCTGATTTTTATCTCTCCACAGTGCCAGTTTTTCTGTTGTAAAGTAAAATCATATTGTTTTGACTTGATTTATTCTTCATAAATTCCTGTTCACTGTTCATTTATCTCTTTTTTCCCTGTATTTGCTAAACATCCTTTGTTTGTTTTTTCCCAGATTATTTTCTGCAGTTTGAAGTTAAGATAATAACTCAATATTTCCCCACTTCTTCCTTTCTTTCTCTTTTAAAGTATAGGATTTTAAATTTTTTTGCCATCCTTCTCAATTTCTCAAAGATCTGCAGTTTCATCAGTCAATTCTTTAAGTTACCAAGTGCATTAGGCTAAAATGATTTGCAATAATGAAAATTATCTAAGCACTCTCTTATTTATTCCTTCCTCACCCAAGGACAAGATTTTGCTCTTTTGTCCCTGTGCTGGTTTTGGCTGGAACAGAGTTAATTTTCTTCATAGTAGCTAGTATGGGGCTATGTTTTGGATTTGTGCTGAAAACAGTGCTGATAATGCAGAGATGTTTTTGTTATTGCTGAGCAGTGCTTACACAGAGTCAAGGCCTTTTCTACCTCTCACCCCACCCCACCAGCGAGTAGGCTGGGGGTGCACAAGAAGTTGGGAGGGGACACAGCTGGGACAGCTGACCCCAACTGACCAAAGGGGTATTCCATACCATATGACGTCATGCTCAGCATACAAAGCTGGGGGAAGAAGAAGGAAGGGGGGGACATTCAGAGTGATGGCATTTGTCTTCCCAAGTAACAGTTATGTGTGATGGAGCCCTGCTTTCCTGGAGATGGCTGAACACCTGCCTGCCGATGGGAAGCAGGGAATTAATTCCTTGTTTTGTTTTGCTGGCGTGCATGGCTTTTGCTTTACCAATGAAATCTGTCATTATCTCAACCCACAAGTTTTCTCACTTTTACCCTGTCCATTCTCTCCCCCATCCCACCGTGGGGGGAGTGAGCAAGCGGCTGTGTGGTGCTTAGTTGCTGGCTGGGGTTAAACCACGACAGTCTTTTTTGGCGCCCAACGTAGGTGTCGAAGGGTTACCCCAGCCCAAACCAGCACAGTCCCTGGAATTATTTATTATAGTCACTTCTTCAAACCTGATATTTTCAGTAAAAAACACCAAAAACAAGTTCTCCTTTTCTGCTCAGACCAGCCCTTTCCATATGCTACCTCATGCTACTGATGTTCTTACAAAGGAATTTTTTTTGATTCTTCACATCTCTAGTTATTTACATCTCTTGCGTGCTTTTACTTTTCTGATTTTGTCCATACCTACTGTTGTCTTCATCCTTAATGATCTGACCTAGCTTCCACTTTCTGCTTCCACTTTCCTTCTTGTGTCTGAGGTCCAAAACCAGCTAATTGTTTAGCTCATTTCCTAATATGCTGATCTTTCCTCCACAGTGGGACAGCTTATAGTTGTTTCCCAAATGATGTTTTGCTAAAGAACTGCCTGCTCTTTATCCCACACCTGCCCAAGCTGGACTCTCAATTTTTTTAGTTTGTCAAAATCTGCCTGCCTAAGTCAATGGTTATTGTTTTGCTGCTATTCTTCTCTCCTGTCTTAAGGAGTTATTTTTTATGCCACTGTTTCCTAAATCATCTTTGTTCTGGATATTTAACTCATTTCATTTTACCAGCTAAGAGTAAAATCTCAAATGATCTTCCTGTAGATACATTCTCTATTTTTTTCTGTGATAAATCAGAACAAAGAAGAGTTTACAAAAACTTGAAAAAAGTAATTGTGCTGTTCTGGGTTCCTTCCCTAACAGCTGTCTCCCATTTCCCCAGTCCTGCCTTCTGCATAATTCTGACTGTTGATCACTAAAAAACTTTACCCACTTCTTCAGATTGAAGGTTTATAGCATAAATGTTCTTTTCCTCTACAGTCACTACTCAGAGCTTCTTCGTCATGTCTGTTTCTTTCTACAGTTTTAGTGTATTGCCGCATGTTACAAATTTTCACCATATTCTGCTGAAACTGGGAACTGACCATATTCAAAATTAAAGCTCATTTAGACAGAGAGAAGGTTTTGAAGGAAAGAAAATAATCTTTGTCTACATAGTTTAATGCCTTTGGGGGTTTTTTTTGTGTTGCATGTCTTATCTTGAATCTTACTCTTCTATATTCTTGCTTATGAACAGTGTGCCTTTTTAAGTAAATGTGCTTTTTATTCCTTCTGAAATATATCTAAGGAAAAATATATATTAATTTGACCTTGAAGTCTTAATGGGCTAAATGCATCTTTTAAGTGCTCCACTTAGTTCTTGTTCATTTGAGGAGAATTTTGAATTTTATTTCTTATTGCTGCACTCACAATTCAGTTTGATGTTCTTTCATTTGAAAAATTGATTAAACATTCAAAAATCCCAGTGATTTTCATTATTGTATCATTTAAAATAACCAGGTCAAAACTTACAAATGTCATAATAACTGACATGAAATAAATAGCTCAGATGTTCACTTCTGAGAAAACAGAAAGGTTATTTAGTTCTAATGTCTTCTTTTCTGCTAATAAAATTAGGTAACTCATACCTTCTATATGTACAAAGACAAAGTTGCAAGGAGGAGCAAAATCTCCATGTGAATTTCATTTGAAGTAAGACCCTACTCCAGAACAGAAGCAATGTAAGTATATTGGCTTGATTCAAGAATCATGTATACAGAATGATGCCCTTGATGGAAGAGTGATGTTACAGAGAATGAGCTCCGCAGAAAATCTAAGAAAGTGTCATGGAATTTTTTTCATTAAAAATAAAACAAAATTCCTCCAAAACATTTCCACTTCTTTTTCAAAAAGAAGTCCAATCTGGCTACTAGAAGTAGTAGTCTAGAAGAAGAAAAGCTGGGATCACTTGGGGATCAAAAGAATGGATGCCTTTTAATAGATAATTATTGAATTAATTGTACAGTTAATATGGCATTCTTCTATTGACTATCATTTTCTGTCACATATCTATCAGGAAGATGCCTAATTTCTTCATCTGTACTTTTAGTGATTACACCATTTCCAGTCTTGGCAGTGGAGGTGTTCAGTTCACTCTATACCATCTTGAAATGCTGTATTTGCATGTTTCTCCATCTATGCATCTTCCTCCTTCAGTGTTATAATACTCCCGTGATGGTGACAGGCAGCTTGCTGTTTAGTCTAACGATTTCTCAGCCTGAAAATTATGATGTAATTTTTTTTGAAATGCAGTGCCCGGCTGGGGTGAGCAGAGTGGGGCTGCTGAAAGGGACTGGGGTTGGCCAGGTCCCCTGCATTGCTGGGCATGGCCTTGGGATGGGGTGGCCCTGGACCAGCTGGGAAGCAATTGATACTGAAAAAATGCATCACCAAAAAAGCCTAAAATGGCATTATTTGTTGAAAAACCTATGCTTTTCCTAAACCCTTTGAACTGGAGAAACCTAAGCCAAAATACATCAAAATAACATGAGAGTTAACTGCATCATTTTTCAAAACAGATGTCTTCAGGACATCTATTTAGGAATTAGAATGGTAATTATTCTAGCAGAGTAAGTGTATATAGTTCATGGAATATTGTTGTTCTACTGTTTTATTTTGTAAAGTACTAGATTGACATCCATAGAAACCAAATTTTATTTACAGAGTAGGTGTGACAGCCTACATTTTCTCACCATTGTTTTAAAGAGTATGTTCAGATTTTAATAAAGGTCCCAATAGTCCTAACAACAAATATCTTCAGTTTCTATACGTTATATGTGCATTATCCATAAATGTCTCCCCTTCTTACATAAAACCTATTAATTTATTGATTCTGCACTCCACTGGACCTGTCTGCCTGTCTGTGTGCCTAAATTCACCATGCTTTCAGCTCCTATGCTTTGTGATGATTACTTTAATTGGTGCCTGAAGTTGGTAGTTTTTTGCATGGCTATAGCTGGCAGTATGCATAGAGGTGCATAGATTACATTTGCTTTTTTGGAGGTGCAGTTGTCATTTCCTAATTGTCTGTCTAGAGAAACAAGAGAAGAGCTGGGGCCCCAAGATGGCACTGATGCAGTAGCTTTCATCTAATTAAGGGCTAGGATCAGGGGAATACCAGTTGTTTTGTGGTTAGGGAAGGTCACGGATAGCTGCTGAAAATCCTCATTCAGCTCAGTAGAGGCTTGACCTCATTGCACATCCTCCTGTTGGAGCAGCTGATGTGATATGTATAAGACCGTGATGGAGGGAAAGGGGCCAAGAGGTATTTTATCCTTACAGGTACTGCTTTATCAGGGTCAGATTTCCTTGATGCAGCAAATGGTAAATGTGTTTACCACTTTTTTTGATATTAGAGAATGACACAATAAGCAGAGTTGTCTTCAGGTTTTTGTGTGGGAGTAAAAAGATTTCTTCTGCTTATTTTATCCCTGCTGTATGTAAACATAAGCAACTCTATCGCAGACACTCCAGTGTATACAGGACATGAGAGATGAACTTAACAACATGTTTTTGGGAAATATGAGAACCCTGTAAGACCTATTTGACATATGAATGTGCCTGCATGTGCACACAATTTAAATATCCCTTCTTTTGCAGAAGTGAGAGTTGCTTATTATTTCCAGATCTGGAGGTAGGATAGGAAAATTGTCAGTTTGAAATGATTATTTTTTTCAGCACAACTTCAGTGAAGCGATGCTGTAGAACTGACTCTTATAACACTGTTGAGGACCAGACCCTTGAATTTAATTCGATGCAAGAAAAGGATGCTGGGTGGCCCTTCTCGTGGTCAGATTCTGACATCTTTCAATAATGAGGTCAAAAACTAGTTGTTCTCCCAAGTGGCTGAAGAGAACCCTCTGACACTATGCAATGATATGATGCTTTTAATTGGACAGGCTAACTCTTTCTAAGTTCTTGTGCTGTTTGATTACTGGTCCTACAATGACAAAAGACGTTTTCAAATGTAATGATAGTTTTGCCCAGTAGCAATAAATTATGAAGAGTTAATTATCAAAGCTATCAAATCTGTTTTTCCTTGTACCATTTGATGATTAAATTAGAAAGCCTCTATATTTTTTAATTAGGGAATTAAAACTCTACAGATGGAAGGTGTTGCCTTACTTTTTTTCACCCTTCAGGTGAGATAATTAGGTTTTCTATTCAATTTTAATCACAGATAGAGTTATTGTGCTTCTTGACTTGGTGCTATGAATCAATTCAATATGGTATAGCATGGATGAATTCTTGTGAAGGTAGCTGCAATAATATAGATATTTTTATAATAAATATTCTTTATTTTTATTCAAAGGCTGGAACTGAGCTAGCTGCCCAATGAAAAAGCATTTTAAAAGATTGAAGATGATTTAAAACTGGGGGAAGGCAAGCATAGAGAGTTTAAAACAATGTTTAAAATAGGATTAATTTTGATCTACAAGCACCATCAATATATACCTCAATTTTTATACCATCACATACAATATGATACAAACTTGTTAAACATAATTCCTGTCTGAGACACTTTCACATTCTAAGTAACACACAAATTCTTCTCCATTTCTGTATAAAATTGCTACATTCAACAATGTGGTAGCCACCACTTTATTACTATTTTTTTATGATACAGGTTTTCTTTAACGACTAATTTTTCAGTAAAATTCAAATGTCCTCAGAGCCAGAACTGGAGGTGGTATAATTGCTGTAACTGATTTTGCTGAGTTAAATTTGAGATTTTAGTTAAGACTATGAAGAATGTCTTTAGGATTTTGGTTTTACTTTCTTCTCATCATAGCATGTGTTACAGTTATGTGACTCTCTTCTAAAAGCATATGCTCTACTACAACTGCTGTTTCTCAGGTTTTCCTTGATCACCTGAGCTATAAAACAGCGTGACTGTTTTATGTTGCAATCAGTAGGAGATAATCCTGTCCAAGTCAAAACTCACTTTGTGTTTCTGAGTTATTAATGTCTTGATTTCAGTAAATAAAAGAGCAACCTGGTGCAATATTCCTCTGCTCTGCTTTTTTTTCTGTCTCCATCTCCAGATTTCCCCAAGCCAGCCCAATATCATCATCATGTTGCAGACTTTTAGCTAGTTTTCCTGCTTGCTACTGGATTAGCTTGTGACTCTCTGTTTTCTGTACTCAAGTTCCAAACTTTTTTCAAGGGTACAATAAGCTTGAAATTACCAAGAGAATGTGAAATTTTAACTGAACTGAAAGCCTGGAGCCCTTGCAATGCCTGCCAAGAGCGGTTGAAATTGACTACAAAAGGAGACCTTTCAGATTGCAAGGATTTGTATTCCTGACCTATCTTGTTTTGTGCACGTCCTTTTTCATCACCAACTGTATTCAGCCGTACTCCATTTTATAGGGCTACATAAGCATGGTGACCTGGCTGTTGACACCCTACTGTGAGTTACTCAAGATGCTCTTTTCTTCCTGAGCTTGCTGCTGTCTCTTGATACCTTGTTGCCATTTAGGGAGGAATTAATTCTGAAGAAAGAAATGAAGTAAGAAAAGAACAGTGAATATCAAGAATTAATTGGACCAGACAAGCTATGTGCAACCAGACTAAACAGCCAAGAATGGAAATAGAGGAACAGGATAGATGAAAGCTGGCCAGATAGAAGAGGTGAAAGGGCCAGAGGCTTGGGAGTGCTTGGCTTGTTTTTACACCTGCCCTGTCCCCAACACTTTCTTCTGTTATTTTCTATTTTCACATGTATTGCAAATTTTTAGCTTGTTCTACATGAAAAATAGAAGTGCCAACATTCTGGGGGTGGGGGAGTGTGTGTGTGTGTGTGTATTTTGTTCTCTTTCCAGTTACAGCAGAATTACAACACTTACATTGAGACCTTCCTTTTAAAATACTTGCAGAATAATTTTACAGATTAAAGTGATTTAGCCAGAACTTTTGAGAAGGTTCTGAACTTACTCATTTCAGCCCCCCGGACACTTTAAGACTAGCTCAGCGCTCTATCAAACTCCCTTGTCTTATCTCCAGTCCTGTACATACATATACATGGATGCAAGAAGATTTATATTCATCTTACATGGTAAAATATAAGCCCTAGTTGTGTAGGTGTATGTGTATGTTATGTATATATAATTTTAGAAAAGTACCTGAGGGAGTATCTTTTTTGAAAGATCCCTCTAGGGAAAGAGAATAATTTTATTCACACTGTTAATTGTCTCTGCAGTTCTGTTGTATTTTTCCTTATTTCTGTCAATAATATAATGCTGGTTTGACAGCCATGATTCATAGAAAGCCTAGAGAGGCCTTTGAGGACACTCTCCCTTCACAAAAATTTTAATGCAGCCCTTCAATAATTAATTACAATTTAATTTGTTATTCTCCACTTTAACATGGACCAAGAAAAAGCCATTTACCTGCTCCTGGACTGTTGTGATCTCTTAACCCGAATGCCATGATATGACATGTCATAATAAGGAAAGGTTTCTTGAACATCTCTGCAGAGATTGGCTTTTTTTCATAGGAAGCTCTGACTGCTAGTCAGATTTCTGATTCCTTGGACCTGCTCCCAGATTACTGGCTACTCACAGCCATCCTGTGTTTATTAAAATATCACAAATAAAAGATCTTCTCTAAGAACCTTCTGAGGGGTAGAAGCTGCCCTTGAACTTGAACTGTGCTATAATCCTACAAAATATCTGTCTTTGTGTAGGTGACGGCCAAATGCAAGGGAAACTGCTCTACCTGTGCTGTGCTTACCATTGCCAGGAATGGACAAGAGATGTATGTGGAGAACTGGAAGCCCTGAGCTAAATATGCCACCTTTGAGGCACTGTGGTGTCCCATGACAGTTAAATGATTTCGGGTTCCCTCCCCAAAGTACAAAGCCGTCTGTAGAACAGCTCAGAAAATATGGGATGTATCTCAGAGAAATCCTCAACTTCCAATTGTAGTTTTAATGTTTATATTAATACAAACATTTGAATTATGTGCAGACTTCTGATACAAATACTCCGACGTGCTTTGTATGCATATGCAAACGTGTACACCTGCATGTGAGCCTAACACATTGGTGTATCCTGCAGCACAGCTATTCCTTCAGTGTGTATTGTCAGGATTCTTGACAAATTTTAGCATTTTGATCATGTGTCATATTCCCATAGCTGTGAATCTGGCGTCCCCCAGGAAGCTCAGCAGTCTTTTCGCAGCGTATTTTCTGGTCGCACTGGGAGCAGATGGACAAGCCCTGTGGAGAAGAGACATTATCCTCAGCAGTTCTGCCAGAAACACTAAAGCGACACTTGTTCTTTTTTCAAGTATGAGCTGAGTGTGCTGTCATCAGAGGATTCAGTAATGGACCGGAAATCAAAGGTCCAACTTTTTAAAAATAAAACATATATTGAAATAATTTATATCCAGACCCAAGAGCTCAGAAAGATATAGTATAAAAATTATAATGTGATTAAAACAAGAAACAGTAAAGAAATTTAGTTGACTTAAATGTTCTTCATTGGTCTGTAAAATGTGATGCTAAGCAAGTAAAATAACTGTAGATAGCAGATTAGTTTGTAATTATTTGCACATGAGGATACGCAGCTCAATATCTTTGCTTTCAGCCCTACTCACTTCCACCGTGCACAACTGCTGTAAAATGAAGCCCTTGCCATCTACTGCAACCACCTAGGGAAGGGACCAGCAAAAGAAATCAATCAATAGAAGGCGCCTTTAGCTAAAGGTCAGACAAAATTGTAGTAGAAACCTTGGGGATTATTTTAAGCAGTTACTAAGAGAAGTTGCCTTCTGAGCTGATGTTTACTACAGGTTTTATTGTGCCTTCCTTCACAACCTATGTAGGCTTCGGAGGTCACTTAGAGTAAATTCCAAAGGAAAGGTCTTTACACTTTGTATATTTGTAATAATTTTACTCAGAAAAATGGTGGGCTTTCAAGAGGTGATGAGACCATCACTGCAATCAGATGTACTTAAAATAACTTCAGTGGTACTGGTTTCTTTGAAAGCTTCTAATACTTTAAAAGCAGTTAGTTAAAAACATTGGCTTTTTATATCTCATTCACAAACTTCAGTTTTTCTTTTACACAGTAACATTCCTGCAGACTGATAGGGCGCTTGGGCACATCATATTCAGCTACATCTTCCTGCATTTACTAAGCAAAGCAACTGAAATTCCCCAACCCCTTTTCATTCCCCTCCCTCTTCACAAATGAATTACTTTCCCAATATTTAAGCCATACTTTTCTTGTGTGGAACGTTTGTTTAATGCAGTAGGCTCTACATTTGAATTGGAATTGGAATATATTTTCCTGTCTCGATAAATAAGAGTAGAACAGATGGACTAATAACTAGGCTACAAGTAGATGCCTGTGAATCAGATGGTAACAATCTTACTGTAATGACTCTTTTGAGTCTCAGCTCTTTCTGGCATTTGATCACAATAGATTTTAGCTAAAAATGTCAGCAGTTTAAAGCAAAGCCTTTTCATTAAAGAGTTCTTGTGACAAAAATAAAAAAATAAACTCCAGAAAGGCAGTTGCTGCTGCTCACTTGGGAAACAAAATTGCCATCATTATCACTGCTTCCTTTGCATTTAGAAAAATTTATAATAGGAATATATGTTACAGTAGTGTTAAAATCTAGAAAATATACTGCATTGTTCCTGATCTCACTTGAATACTTCTCTGCACAATTGGAGCCATGCCAAGTTGACTTGCCATTATGTGTTGTATTTCTCAGACTTTGCTTGAAGACAACTTCTTATGTACACCATCTTTTTGTCCTTTTGTTGTCCTGATTGTACAGCAAGACTATATTTTTTTCATAAATACAAATGAAAGAGAGGAAGGAAACAACCTTTTCTGGAACTGTTCACTGAAGCACTATTCATTAGGACAGCCAAATGCACAGTCTCTATGTACATAATTTTCACTGAAACAAAAATATGAACTAGATTTTTATCGACATTTGCCTGAGTTTCTTTTGGTTTTAAAGGCATGAATATTCTATTATGTACAATGGATCATACCATGTACTCTGCACTGATGCTTTTTCTTTTCTTTCTGATTACCATGTTCTTGTTACAGTAGGCATAGACCACAAGAAAGGTGGAGACCACAAGAAAGGTGGGGAAAGACTATTCAATAAAATACTGCTGTGGTGCTGAATTTATGATGTGTACAAGCCTGTTCCTTCCATTCTTACTCAGACAAAACAGAAGCTAAGACAAGTGGGGCTCTTTCTGTATATATGGCACAGGATCAGTCTCCTATGTGTACATGTTTGGACTTCAAGCCTTTCCATAATTGATATGCTTATTGCAGCTTGTATTTTTCTTGCAGTGTATCCATACTGGATGGTAAAAAAGTGAATTGTGGTTCTTTGCTTCTAGACTAATAATTGGAGAAAAAATAATATAAGGCAGGCCCAAAGACATCTTTATGCTAAAGTCCATAACTGGAGGGTAATACATATTTTTAAAGGCCCTTTAGGTTGATGATGAATTAAGCAACTCAACTTTTCATGATTTGTACATCTATCCCCAGATGAAAACAACCATAAGAACTCGTAAACAATTACTGGACAAGCCTGTGCTTTTTGAATGCTGTGCAGACCTATCTCTAATTGGAATGGCCCACACTAGTTTGTCACACAAATGACAAATGACTTAATATTATATTTATGCCCTTGCTCCTGGCACCAAAAATTGTAATTTTGCTAGGAAAAAAAATAAAATTAGTATTCAGGCACTTGTTTAAGCGCTCTTTCTACCCCATCACTCCATTTCATACTTCAGCATGGTCTCTGTGCTAAGTTTTGAGGCAGACTTCATCTTGAGAACAGCATTTGAGGTACTCCTTTAGTTTTCTTTTCCAAGATGCATATGGGAGTCTTTAGAGCTGCTTTATAGTAATATGGTCTTTTTTTCACAGAGTATACAAGGGCCAAAACAGGTGACTGCACAATATAGGGGCAGAACGGGGATTAAAATAGATGGTTCTCTCACAGTGTACTTAAGTCACTAGTGAAAAAATGTCTTTTAGCAAAGCTGAATTTTCAGATCAGCTGGTCAGCGATCAGGATATTTTTCCTCCTTTTAAGTGAGGTGTGATACCATTAAGAAGGAAGAAATTTAGCCTTGCTTCTTGCTAATGTGTTGAATGTGTTACTGGAGGATGCTGAAAAAGTTAATAGTTTCTGCTGTGCTGTTATACTAATAAATATGTTTCTGATGTTCTGTTTACCACCTTATGACATTACATTAACAGATGATAGTGTTGTATTCCAATATATAAATATTTAAATATGTCTCTCTAAATACTATACAAGATTGCTCACAATAGTATTAGAACACCTTACAAAGGCTGTTTCAAGTGAAGCTAATTAAGCAGGTAATTATTTTCAGCTTTGTCAAAATAAACTGCAATTTGGAATCTGGGTGAGTTTATTAAAAACTCATCGCATTTTACTTTTGAAGTTTTGTTTATTTGGCATTGTCCCCTTACTCATTGATGTTTGCAGCTAGTGTTGGGCTTGCCTCACCCAATTCAAGACAAAGCTCCCATTAGAGTGAGATTGATGGGCTGTTGAAACCTGTGCATTAATTTCCCTATGGGGTAGTTTAGACCAAAGTCTGAAACTAAGAGCTGTGTACTGCACCTGATAGAAGTCTGCTCTTCCCACAGATGCAACTGTGATAGTGAATGCTTATCAAGGTCAGGCTTTTGTTAGACTTTCATTTTATTGTAAGCCTATCATCAGACATATCAGTCCTTATTCTCAAGTTCTATGAGAGTATTATGTTTTATGTAAAAAGCATTTAAGTAGGGGTATTCAAATCAGTGATGTTAAAGTGGTGATGGAGAGGGGCACCAGGCCTATTGTGAAAAGCCAGAAAGTATAATTCTACTGGAAGCAGATAGTAATTACTAATGAGTGTCTTCATCTCAAGGTTAAAGATGTAGGGGAGGTACATCTTATTGAAGTAAAGCACTGCAATTTTATGGCTGAAAACTAGACAGTGCAAATTAAGAGTAGCTACACACACTGAGCTCTTCACTGATCTGACAACAAGACTTAGCAACCACAGTAGTTCTTAGTTGATCCAAACCAAATAGGCTTTATTTACATTGTTTCATTGTTTCCTTCCCCCCCCTCCCCCCCACCTTTAAGCTCACTTTTACTCTAATGGGGAGGGGAGAGGAAGGAAGGAAGGTGGAAATAGACCTGAAATTTAATTTATAGTCTAACGTTTATCTCCTAAAATGCTGGCTGAAATCCATGATAGTTAAATAATGAGTAACTGTTTTAGTTTTTATTTTGTTTTGGAAGGAGGGAATGTTTGCTTTTCCTAGCACTTAAAAGAAGCAATGGCACAAATGGCATCTATTATTGTGCCCCCATAACCTCCATCTGTAATGTGTAAGAACATTCTGACAGCTGAAGAAACACATGGCATCCTTTACAAACTGAAGAGACCTCTCAAGATGTGAAATGGGGTACCGACTCCTTTCCTTATTCTATGAAGTAGCAATCCCAAACAGGACTTAGTTTGTAAAGATCAGGAATGTCTATGGGTTTCTAGAAAGGGCACATTTTTATTTGTACATAGTAAGCTAATTCTTTCCATGACAGAGATATCGTTGTGTGTTTTGTCTACTGGCCCTGCAAAGAAAGGGGCTGTTTTGTTCAAGGCATGGGCTCACTCCTTTTCCCTGGCATTGTTTTATGCTCTAAGAAATGTATTAAAGTTTCAGTTTAAGCTTCTTCCTATCACCACAAAAGCTCAGGTAGCCAGTTCCATTCTCTTAATCTCCTCGTATTTGGTATAAGAGAAAAGGAGAGATGGGGAGACAGGGTAAAGACTTAGTTACTGAGCTAGAGTGGCTCTAAGCTAGGCCAAGGGACAAGTGATAATGACTTCAGAGATTGCTTTTGCTCTTTCTTCTCATCTTTTCTACCTTCCCAACCAGAGCCAAATGTAACTGAATGTAAAGTTGATTGAGTTCAATATGTTCAAGTTTTCATAAACATTTGTCTTATTGCATTTAATTCTGAATATGATTTCTACACTTCAAATGAGTATTATTGAAAGGCAAGTGCATTTCAACACTCGTCCTCTGATCAGTTGAGTAAGGTATGCCACTTAATGTAGTATGTGTATAGTAACAGTGACAGGAACAAAATAAGACAAGGTGCAGAAGCTGTTAGGTATTCAGAGCTTGTCACGAATCTTAAAGTACCCAACAGTTTTCAATGATCAAAGAAATCCAGTTTATTTATAAGCAGAAATGAAAGAACTATCAATGATGTAGCACGAAGGCAACTCTGGATAACTGGTTGCTATGCTATGATAAAAAAAACCCCAACTCTCTGGGGGATTTTTAAATTAACAGCCTGTCTGATGCTAAATGTTCCAAGTACACACAATTGCTGAGCAGATCTGTAATAATATACCATTGATCATAACAATAGGTGATGGCAATATAGTGGTGCAATGAGTGGTTAAAAAACCCCCACCAGCTGTCAATTGCTTTATTTGAATTTTCTAGCTTTTATAATTCTGTTTGAGACTTTTAGAAACACAGTAATTAATTTGTTTTTCTTCTGCTTTTTTCTCTTTTCTTATTTGTTGAACTGTTTTCTCTCAACTCCTTCTAACTCCCAGTGGAACTGAATTTAACATCATTCTGCTTCTTACACATCCTCATTTGTACAGAAAACGTACTGATGTTAGAAAGGCTTTTGGAAAAAAAAAAAAAACTTTTAAAAGGAAGTATAAAGCTCCTACACATTGCTTTCTTGGTTATTCAGAAACAGTTGCTATTTATTAATTAATCTTAAATAATTCAGCAAAATCTGAAAAGTTAGCAATTTACATTATACTGCTAAAATCGCTACATTTCAAAGAATGCATTGTAGATTGACTGCAGTTGTAAAACATTAGATTACTCTACAGTAAATGTATATTCTGGATTCTATATTAAAGACATTGTCTTTTTGAGGTGATGACCTTACCAGGATTACAGGACTGCAATGAATATGATTGGGGGAACAAGTTTCTTTACTACTCCACAAATAACAGATTTTTCACATTGAAGTTCAATAATTCTGGTTGTTGCTACTGTATGAATAATCTAGTGCAGGGTGACAAAACTCTCATTGAAGCAATTTATACTAAATGAATGACTTCACGAGAAAGGTCATATGGATCTTGTTTCTATGGAAGGAGCTCATTGCTCCTGGAAGTATCCCAACATAATTAGAATTTTCCTACTTTAACTGTTTGAAAATCCTTTTAAAAAGCTTTGACTGCATTCAGTTTTGCTTAGTTTTCTTCGTTCTTACGCCACTTACGATCTTAGTCTAACTAAACTTACTCTTTAGTTACATGGATCACTTTGTGGTAGGTCCTAAGATAACTTCCCTCTACTTGGAAACCTCTTTTATCCGTATTTGTGGGAAGCTTCCTCATTCCTGCTGACATTCATAATAAAAATAATGCCTGATAGATCCAGAGTTGGGCCTGCTTTGAGCACCACATACTTCCCACATAAGAAAAAAACTATTCAGGCTTAGTTTCCTGAATCTATTTCTAAAGACACTTTGGCTCCTTTCAGAAATTTAAGGCTTTCAGAATATGGGAGGTATCGAGCCAAAACTTCTGTTTTTACTATGTCAAATCTAACTACCCGAGAAATCAGTTGTGCTATTACTGTTTGAAAAGTTTTAAGCGCTCACTACACATCTGTCAAACAGATTGGAATATTTATTTTGAAGAAAACATAGCCTGATGGATAGCGGTTTGCAATGTAGGAACCTCGGAGTCAAGTCTGTGATCTTTCTTGTTCAAGATATGCTCTGCTTTGTACAAGAGACTTGCATGTAGGTCTCTGCCATCTTTGATCCTGACTCCATGAGACTTTCTGTCAGGGTGCCACGAGAATCGGCTGGCTGCTGCCGAATAACACATTCAGCACGGAGGGAGCCTCTCCAGCTGGGGTGCGCACCCCTGCACCCGCGAGGGAGCAAGGCAGGGCCAGGGGTGGCAGCTGGGGTCAGCCAAGAGTCTCCATCACCAGGCACACATGCTGAAGATTTATTAAGACCTCACTTGTAACAGAAATTCCTTCATTTAACAGCAGGTCTATTTTACCATAACATTTGACTAAGGATATGAAAGGCTTCCTGTCCACAGGTGTGAAGTATTTCAGATTTTCTTTTCCATGTCAAGATCATGGACTCTGTGGCCTTATCTGCATGGTCCCCTGCATTTATGGAATATTATTTCAGTTTCTTGAAAACCAAGAACTTCTTTTACCATCTCCTTTTTTTTCCATCTTATATTCCAAGGAAAATTTGAACCTTAGACTTTAAAGTGAAAAGTGGTAAAGCAGATGAGCTAAGCAGTGGTTTTTATTCAAAGGAAGAAGAAGAATTATTAGCCTTTGTACAATATGGCCGTCGTTATTAGTGGACAAAATCTCTTCAAAAGAAATTGCAGCTGGGAAACTAACTTCTCTGAACACAACTATGTCAGATGCGTCTAATCCAGCCTTGGGACTTGGCCACTGAAACACAGGAAAGTCCATGCTCTGAAAATATTTCTGTGAATAAAAGTGATTAAGTTGCTGCTGAAATTTTTTCTCCAGTTGCACAAAAGCTTTTACTCACATATTAACAGCCATAGCAGTCATGTAGCTTACTGATAAACACACTTGTTGGTCATAACAAGTCTGTCAGGAATCACTGGTTCTGTGAAATTAGTATTTTGCCTCATCAAGCAGAACCACAGTTCTGTATTTGGTAAGTAAAGAGTGTATGATGGTACTGAGCGGTCTTTATTTTAGTGGGGAGGGAATAGTGTAGATGCAGTTATCCTCTTTTCTCTGAAAAAAAAAAAGGCTGAATTGATGGAGAAGCAATGGCTCACAGCTCTAAAGTGTAATGGGAGAAACTTCTACATCTATTTTCTGAAGCGTCTCTGAACCTGTAGGTGTCTGACTTTATAGGAAATGCTAAGTTGCCAGTTTTTATGCTCAGGTCTAACAGTCCTTTTGAGGACAAGGCAGTGAGTTGGCCACACAGGCTGCCCACTGACCTGCAGCAAGAAGTGGCAAATGTTGTGAACTGGGGACTTCAAAGATGGTGTCTGGTTCTAGGATGGCAGCAAAATGTTGATCTCCAGGCCATCAGTCTTTATCATTTTCTTAGTGTCACAGGTACAAACTAATGCTTATCAGTATCTGTCAAACCTTTCAGAATACTTCATAAGTTTGGTCTAATTCCAGAAGACAGCAAACTGTATTTTAATATGCATTGAGATTAGTTTTCTTAGGTACCTATAATGATAGGCATTTGATTTCTATCAAGTAATATACCTTTAACTATTTTGTGTTTCTTTTCGTATTCTCAGTATCCTGTGTTCTAAGAGCAAGTTCTAGGAGTAACTCTGTCATGAATTATCAATAAATATGTCTGAAAAAATGTATAGACTTATTTGGATGAAAATTTCTGGTCAATTGAAATAAGCTTTCTTTTTGGAGATGATCTAATGTTTTTCTAATTCCTTTTTAACTTTGCCAAAATCTTCAAAACTTTTGTTATTTTCTTCTGTGTTTTAGCACAATGTTTTCTTCAATAACTTTTTTTTATAACTTGAACATTTTTTTCTAGAAAGTCATTTAAGTTTGAGAGTCAAAGTTAAATGAAATGCTCTGAAATCATGGAAGTAAAGTGTTACATTTGGATAGACTTATGGTCCACTGTAATGAGATTTCAATTCACTATCCTATTCAAGACAGGAACAGTATTTGAAAAATGAGCTTTCCTGGCATGTGAAATACTATTTCTCATTGAATAGTAGTTATGAGATCAGACACCATTTAATGTTCTTTTTGTTTATTGTGCAATTTAATAAAACACCCTCAACTGGGATGTTCTGAATGCCACGTGGTTTCATTTGGTCCTGAAGACTTATAGCTCGGGTACCTCTAAGCACTAGTTAGACTAAGGAAGAAAGAATGTCCAGTGGAAATTAGTCCTTATTTTTACTGTGATGTCGAAGTATCTATACATATACATACACATACAAATATATGCCTGCGCATATACTTGCAGACACACACATAAAAAAACCCTACTTACAACTTCATATGTATAAAAGATTTATATCTGGCATGACTGACAGATATTTTGCATTTTGTTTTCTAAATGGACCCATGGCGTCTGTCCTTGAATAATTCTGTTGAGGCTATGATCAAAAAGAGAATTACCAGCAAGTAAATTTTCATAACAAAACAATGACAAAATACACTTATAGAATAAATTGGTACATGGCTGTTTCCTTAACCCTTATTGAACAGGATGGGAGAAAAAGTGATATGAAATAAAACATTCCTGTGTATCCATTTCACACTTTTTGCCTTTGCACTTTATACCTCTTAAATGTGAAAACGTAGAACAGATGTCTTATGAATTATGTGTATTTCATAATAGAAGCCAATTGTCACTTGTATTTTGATACTGAATAATTCATGGCTAATCTGCTACATCTGCAGAGGGACTGATGCTCTTCTTATTGTAAGAAACATTTAGATAATGACATGACCTGGCAATGTGCGTTGGCAGCCCAGAAAGCCAACCATATCCTGGGCTGCATCAAAAGAAGAATGACCAGCGGGTTGAGGGAGTGATTCTCCCCCTCTACTCCACTCTCGTGAGACCCCACCTGGAGTACTGTGTTCGGCTCTGGGGCCCCCAACATAAGAAGGACATGGACCTGTTGGAGCAAGTCCAGAGGAGGGCCACAAAGATGATCAGAGGGCTGGAGCACCTCTCCTATGAGGACAGGCTGAGAGAGTTGGGGTTGTTCAGCCTGGAGAAGAGAAGGCTCCGGGGAGACCTTCTAGCAGCCTTCCAGTACCTAAAGGGGGCCTACAAGAAAGCCAGAGAGGGACTTTTTACAAGGGCATGAAGTGATAGGAGAAGGGGTGATGGCTTTAAACTGAAAGAGGGTAGATTTAGACTAGCTGTAAGGAAGAAGTTCTTCACTGTGAGGGTGGTGAGGCACTGGCACAGGTTGCCCAGAGAAGTTGTGGATGCCCCCTCCCTGGAAATGTTGAAGGCTATGTTGGATGGGGCTTTGAGCAACCTGGTCTAGTGGAAGGCGTCCCTGCCCATGGCAGGGGGGTTGGAACTAGGTTGTCTTTAAGGTTCTTTTCAACCCAAACCATTCTATGATTCTATGATTGATTCTATGATTCTATAATCAAAATTAACTGAGTTAATTTTGATTTACCCTTGAGATATTTTAGGCATGAAGTATACTAAGGATTCTGCCATCAGAAGTTGCCAGGGACCAGTAGATTTCTTTAATAAAACCTTCAGGGATTTCTTATGCTAGCCCCTAACATAGGGAATTTTCACGGGCTTTTCTTCAAAACAGTGTGTTTTGGGGAAATCTTATGTGGAGACATTTATGTCAAACTCTTGAGTTTAAAGAATAAACACTATATACCAGTATTCCTGGGTGTCATATGCTCGACAGATATCGAAACAAAGTTAAAAAAAACCACACCACAAATGCCAGGAGGCCATTTCTATCAGTAGCTTAGAAGAAAGCCTGGTAGAAAACTGGGAAGAGTGCTTGAAATTATATTTGTCAAGTATAGGATAATTTAAAATTGTCAATACATTCTCTTGGGAATGAGAGGGGAAACCTCCAATGTAATAGAAAAAGTATTTTAAAGAAAGCACAATCTTCAGAAATACTCATCTTGTTAGAAATTAGATGTTACTAAGTTCATAAATATTTTATATAGCATTTCCTGTGTGTCTGAAAAATTATCAGATGGAATATTATAAACTAAGAGCATCTTCAGATGATGAAAAATGATTGTCAGTTGAAATCAAGAAATCATTTAAATGATTTTGTGTGCATTTAATTTACCACATTGGTAATCTTAACTGCTCTTGTAAGTAAAATGGAACAGTTGAATTCACTAGGACATTAGACACATTTAAATTACTCTTTTTCACTTAGCAATGAGGACAGTTGATGGTGTGCTCAGGCATGCAGCAACTCCATTATAAGACATGGAAATAAAAAAAAGCAAATGACAGACAGACAAGACTTGTTTTATTCCGTATTTGTCTCTAAATACATTGCAAAGAAGTAGATCCACAAACAAGCTGAATGCCAGCAATGAAATAAAAAAAGATAAATTTTACCACAGAATGTAACTTGCAATGCAAACTGTACAACAATACAGGATCAGATTAATTAATTAATTTATAGCATGCACTTCATCAAATAATATTCTTGTTTTCTATTATAAAAACTAGCATAGAAAAGATAGTAAGACAAGGACTGGCATGACTATTAACTTTCCAGACAGTGACTAGCATCTATAGTAAAGGTAATTTCTTTTCATTGTATAGAGAATTCCATAAGATCCAAATTTTTGTTCTGAAATGAGACAAAGAATTTGCTTACAGATTTTAGAAGCAAACCATTCAGTTGCCAGCACTTCTGTAAAATTAAAATCTTTCATTAAAATTTTGACATATAATAAAAATAAAAACAAAGTTTTGAAATAAAAATGTGTTTTATTCTGAAAAGGGTGAGTACAGTAGTTTCATACATTAAAATGTGTTTCTATTGGTTTTTTCTTTCAAACCAACCTTTACCTTCTATCTGATTTTCAATACCAACTATTCAATGCTTTCTAATAGTAATTCCTAATGCTTTTTTAGATTGAAAAATAAAATCTTCTGAATTCTACCAGTCATTTGCCAAGGTAGAAACGATGTTAAATAAAGGCACTGTTTCATTACAGCTTTTAAGACCCAATTGCAAATAACAGTAGAAAACATCTAAAACAAAGGATTCTGGTGTTTTGTGTCTTGCAGAGGTTGAGTGCTGTTCACAGTCCTCCTGTTTTAGTGAGAAAGACTTGAACCAGGTGGCAGATCCTCCTTAACAGTCAAACAAGCTAGTATAAAAGAAACTGGTGAACAACTGCTAGGAAAATGAGATTGTTGAGGTTCAGGGACCGTAGTGACTCATATATATCCAATATACTTTTCTCCATTCTCCAAATCTGATCCAAAGCTGAGAAAGAAGAGGATGTAGAGAGGATGAATGAAACAAATCCACTTAAGGCTATAGAATATTTGTGGGATGATCCTAAATCCTTTAGCATCACTGTGGTAGGATTTGTATTATCCCTGACAACTGTAGCTGGATGGAAGCCAAATCAAACTAAAATTAAGATGAATGATTCAAAGATAAAAACAGCTGTTATATACACGGTTGAAAGTAGTTGCCAAAACAATAAATATAAACACAGAAGAGATGTGAAATCTGACAAATCAAACAGCAAGATGGTATAAAGTAGTTGGGATGTATATTAAAGACCTTAGTTTTAAAACTGCTAAAAAAAATTCTTAAAGAGAAAAAGTTCTTAAGGAGAAAAAACAAAGCAAAATGAAAATTGTTAGACCAAGTAATTACTGCCCTGGGCCAGAGCCAAAAATCTCTCAAACGGTGAATAGTCAACGATCAAGTATTCAGTATTCTGCACAAGCATCCAGAAAAAACCCTACACTTTTTTGTGTCTGAAAAATTGTAGGCACTTTACTTTACTTGGCAAAAATATTTGTGACTGCTGCTAATGACTTCATTATGGCTGCGCCAAAAAATTTTCTATGTCACACTGAAGGCTATCTTTATTTTTTGACAAGTTTCTATGCCCAATTCCCCAGCTTTTTATTAGTCTGATGGTTAGAGAACTATCCTAAGAAGTGAAAAATTGTATGTCTTCTACAGCTTTAAAGGGTTTAAAATCCTGCTTCTGAACTTCCTAAATAATGAGCTGTCGGCAAGACAGAAGAGGGAAAAATATCCCACCTGTCCTGTTGGCGGTATGCAGCTGTGGAAGTAAGAATCCAAAATTCATTAGGAAAAAAGGTTTTTCTTAATGTATAAATGGACTTTCTTGTATTCCAGTTTTGCGTATTGCTTCTTGTCCTTTCACTGGGTACCACTGAGAAGAGAGTGACTGTTTTCTTCTTTACTGCCACCCATCAGATGTTCATACACATGGTTAAGATCCCCCCTGAGCCTTCTCTTCTCCAGGCTGAACAGTCCCAGCTCTCTCAGCCGATCCTTGTATGACAGATGCTTGTATCCCTTAACCAGCTTCATGGCCCTTTGCTGGACTTGTTCCAGTAAGTCCATATCCTTCTTTTACTGGGGATCCCAGAATGGGACCTAGCACTCCAGATGTGTCTCACCAGTGTTCGGTAGAGGGGAAGAATCACCTCCCTTGACCTGCTGCTGCTGATCTTCTTAATGCAACCCAGGATGTTGTTGGCCTTCCTTGCCACAAGGGCACATTGCTGGCTCATGTTCAACTTCTTGTCTACCGGGACTTCCAAGGCCTTTTTTGCAAAATGGAATTTCCCTTTGAATCGGAGATTCAAGTCCTTTAGTGTTTCCAAACTTGTCATTCCTACCACTTTTATATACTTGTCTGTACATTACTGATCCCCTTTCCTCTTCACTTCCACATACTTTATTAAAACAATACTTATTTTAATGAAGAATGTCTCCACTGAGTTATAAAAGTAAATTGCTTGTGGTGGGTTGACCCTGGCTGGATGCCAGGTGCCCACCAAAGCCGCTCTATCACTCCCTTCCTCAGCTGGACAGGGGAGAGAAAATAAAATGAAAGGCTCATGGGTCAAGATAAGGACAGGGAGATCACTCAGCAATTACCATCATGGGCAAAACAGACTTGACTTGGGGGGGGGGGGGAAATTAATTTATTACCAGTCAAATCAGAGTAGGATAATGAGAAATAAAACCAAATCTTAAAAACACCTTCCCCCCACCCCTCCCTTCTTCCCAGGCTTAACTTTACTCCCAAATTCTCTACCTCCTCCCCCTGAGTGGCGCAGGGGGATGGGGAATGGGGGTTGTGGTCAGTTCATCACACATTGTTTCTGCCATTCCTTCCTCCTCAGAGGGAGGACTCCTCACACTCTTCCCCTGCTCCAGCGTGGGGTCCCTCCCACGGGAGACAGTCCTCCATGAACTTCTCCAACATGAGTCCTTCCCATGGGCTACAGTTCTTCACAAACTGCTCCAGCATGGGTCCCTTCCACAGGGTGCAGTCCTTCAGGAGCAGACTGCTCCAGCGTGGGTCCCCCACGGGGTCACAAGTCCTGCCAGCAAACCTGCTCCAGCGTGGGCTCCTCTCTCCACGGGTCCGCAGGTCCTGCCAGGAGACTGCTCCAGCGCGGGCTTCCCAAGGGGTCACAGCATCCTTTGGGCATCCACCTGCTCTGGTGTGGGGTGTTCCATGGGCTGCAGGTGGATATCTGCTCCACCGTGGACCTCCATGGACTGCAGGGGGACAGCCTGCCTTACCATGATCTTCACCATGGGCTGCAAGGGAATCTCTGCTCTGGTGCCTGGAGCACCTCCTCACTGACCTTGGTGTCTGCAGAGTTATTTCTCTAACATATTCTCACTCCTCTCTTCTGACTGCTGCTGCAGTTTTTTCCCCCCCTCTTAAATATGTTATCCCAGAGGTGCTACCATCATTGCTGATAAGCTCAGCCTTGGCCAGTGGCGGGTCCATCTTGGAGCCAGCTTGCACGGGCTCTATTGGACATAGGGGAAGCTTCTAGCAGCTTCTCACAGAAGCCACCCCTGTAGCCCCCCCACTACCAAAACCTTGGCATGCAAACCCAATACATTGCTTCTTCAAGATTTGTAGGAAATGGACCATTTTCCTGAAAAATGATGTCCTCTGGATAAATCTGAACTCTTAATGAATGGGTTAAAATGGGTTAAAATTAATCTGAACTCTTAATGAATGGGTTAAAATGTTATTCTCTCTTCCATAGTAAGTCCATTCCAGCTTTTCCCATCTTTCAGGAATAAAAGTTAAATGATACCAAACTAGGACAGCACTTCAATCCTTATGAGAAATGATGTCTGGAGTTATAGATGGGTATTTTTTACAGTCCTATATAGTGAAGTAAATTAATAACATACAATAAAACATAATAATTTCCAAAACATGAAAATTTTGCATGATCTCCAATGGAAATGTATTTTAATCTTTTAATTTATAATAAATGGTTAGTACTATTAATGCTGATTTGATTCTGAAGAACTTATAAGAAACGTGAATTGTAATTATGTTTCCAGCTGGGGAAATAACACCACATTATTTTGCTGTTTTTTTGGTAATAATTAGCTGCTCTAAACAGGTATTAAATGAGTGCTTCAGATATGCTGAGGCCAAAGCTTAATTCTAGCTATCTATGAGTAATTTTGTTGAAATTGTTTCCAGCTATGAGTTAATATATATCTATTTTCAAAGATGACAAAACCCAGTGATATTCTGGTATTTGTATTCAAAAACAGAAAATTAGAATGACGTTATTTCTGCTTAGTGCAGATGTTCTCCCTGTGCGGTACCTGTAGCAGTGTGTCTGGCAATTCTGCTAGTCTGGAGTGAAAGGTAAATGCTGCATTTGTAGGGATTGTAATGTGGAAAAGGAAATAATATGGAACAGGGACTAGAAAGAGAAGAGCTTTGTTTGCTCTGTATTTATTCCAAATAAAAGGAAGGGTTGTCAGACTTTGACAGGTTTTCCTGCTGTTTTTGCAGCTTTCTGGAAAGAATCCTCATGTTCTGCTTCAGTATGTAGCACATACAGAGAGTTCTTACCCTGGTCCAGTCCAGCCTACTGTTGCTAAGGTGCTTCCTTAAAAGGAACAGAGACAGAACTTAATGATGAGGTAGGAGCACTGGCTCCCAGCCATAGGATCCTAAGGGGTAGTCCTGGTTAATGCTGGAAGAAGAATGCTAGCAGAGGAAGCATATAAAGAGAGATAACTGAATCTCCCAACTACAGTTCCAGGCAGGGCAGGAGAGGGAGGAAAAAAGGAGGAGAAAATGTGATGCAGTGTTTTGGACAGCTGGAAAAGAGAAACAATATTATGTAATTTTTTAAAAGTTAAGGTTTTTTTTTAATTTTAAAACCAATTTAATCCAGGATTTAGCTCATATGAAATTCAGATATCAAATTTGTACACACTATTCACATAGAATATGCATAGAAGTCACAAACTGTGATTTGAATACAAGTATATTTGAGGAAATCATGAAGTGTTTTCATACAATCAGATCAGTCCTCAGAGTGAAAAACAATGAACATTTTTTCTTCTTAAATAGACAAGATTGTTGTTTACTGTTAGAGTATGTGCCATAACTTGCTTATTTCTTCAGGAGATGCATTTTACCTCAGAAGGAATGTGACCACTTATTAACTTCTGTACCTGTAGGATAGATCATAGAAAAGTTTTATATTCTTACATAGAATAGAGATACCAGTTGAACTTGCAAAGTGACTTCTAATGCAAATTCCATAACAACATTGTGAATATTTGGAACAACAGCTTTCAAACACATTGTAGATTAAAAAATTAATCTATTTTTTGCCACTCATTCCATTCTCGTTGTTTCTGTTTGAGTTTTTGGCATTCAGAACAGAAATTTGTACCTGTGTTTAATGATAGATGAAAAAATAAGTGTGTGAAATCTAGCAAGAAGCAGCATACACTTAGTATAGTGTGAAGTGTCAAAGTTATTACAATTAATTTGTCACTTTGGGAAAGGAATTTCTTTCACAACCAGAACAGGAAAAAGGTCAGAGGAAAGAATAGTGAGAACAACTCTTACAGAACCAGCTGATTTTTTTTTTTTCCTGAGTATAAGATAGTAATGATGCTACTTACTCAGATGATACCTTTAAAGAGGAAATGAATTGCTTTTTCCAAAGGTACTTTCTAAACTTCAAAAGATACAACACTGTCACTTTGCATGTTTCTAAACAGCTGAAATGCAAATATCTCATCATCTCCTTTCCTCAGTTTTCAGATTACGGTTTCTAGGTACTTGGCAATTTACCATGGTAATGAAAATGCTGGAGGTTGGCAGTGTGCCATGAAATTGCAATAGAATATATTATAATTGCTTTTAATGGGAATATTAATGATCAAGAATGAAAAATATATTTTGAATCTACTAAAAGTTGGGGTAACATTAATTTCTTTCTCTCTCTTTTTTGCCTGTTTTTCCTTCTAGCTCATTTTTGGGCTAGGAAACTAATTTGTCTTCTGGACAGAACTGATTTACTAGCTACGTGCTCCATGCAATGAGGTGAGGCATTATAATGCCAAAACCAGACTTCAGTTGTATCCTTGTGACAGTATTAATTTTATTATGCTTTCCTCCAACACCTTTACTTAGATAATTCCCTCTTTAACCTTCAGTGCACCATTCAGAATTTTGCCCATATGTAATAGCATAGGTAAATCAGATAAGGATACATTGATTTACAGATTTTCATTTCCTGGAGCATTTAAAGAGTTTTAAGGACAGCGAAGCTGTTAGGAGTTCCTATCCTACATTAGTACATACTATAGAAGTCCATAGAACTATTGTCTCTGGAAGAGCATTCAGACCATGAGAGCCGGAAACAAGTAGATATAAAATTAGATAAATATTAGGCTTAGGTAAAACCAGGTCATTTTGTCAGCTGGTATACCAAAGAATGATTATGATACAACTTATTTGTTTCTCTTAAATTTTAGACAGTCTTTGACATCTTGTCCCACACTCTGGCTACAATGTTTTAAATGATAGCATATGTGAGCAACCAAAATATTTTCCAAGAAAAACACTGCCCAGTGATATCACTATTCATAAAAATCTAAGGTAAAAAACCCATTGGTCTCAAGGCTTGTCCAGACTGGAGAAGAGAAAATCTTGGAGGGGAACCTAACAGCAGCCTGCCCATGCCTATGAGGAGGTTATCAAGAAGATGGAGTCAGGCTCTTCACAATGTTGTATGGTGGGAGGACAAGAGACAACAAACATTGAAACAAGATTCACATTGGATATAAGGAACACCTTTCTTGTTATGAGAGAGCCAGACAGCTGAAGAGGTTGCCCAGAGAGGTTATGCAATCTCCATCCTTGGAAGTTTTCAAGACCTGGCAGGATAACTGAGTAACCCGTTTTGATCTCATAGCTGGCCCCATTTGAAGCAGGAGGCTGGATTAGAGACCTTCTGAGGTTCCTTTTGCAGTGGCTTGTCCTGTGATGCTAAGATCCTATAATAGGTAATTCCTAAAGCAGGGAACTGTTCACAGAAAGTCTCTTTTATAATAAAAAAATCAGAAAAACATTAAATTCTTCTTAAATTTTATAAATTCTGGAAAGTTTTTCCAAGGTTACACTACACTAACATGGATTTTAATATTATGTCAGACTGTAATTTTTTTGCATGTAGAAATCTTCACTCTTTTCTCAACAGGAAGTCTCATAATAGAGCAGCCAATTTAGAAATGCTGAAATTCCAAAAATCCTGTCTTTCCATGCCAATTAAACCTTCAGTAATATATTCTAAATAATGGCTAATGGAATTTTTGTGGGAAAGAAAGCTTGTTTTATTTTTCTCCAACTATAATAGTTCATCTTTTCAAAGATTACCTTTCCCTCCAAACCTTGCCTTGCTTATATCCCCAGACCATCATGGGTATGCATACAACACCACTAGCGTTACTTGTTTCTCCTGAGTTCAAAGACTGTTTGTTATGATCTTTTGAAACACAAATATTCAGTTTCAGGGTTTCTGCTTGATTACTTTAATAAAATATAAGGACATATTTCATTAATCAGTCACGTACTAGACAAAATGCATAGATTTACATCTGGCATTTGGTATTGCACACCTCAAAAGCAAGTAATTTTTTTTTTGCTTTTGGTATTCTTGAAAGTACCTTTCTAAATGAGGGGAATTCCAGTTCTCCAGGAGGGAGGAATTTTGTAATTGAAGGAACAAAACAGAGTTGGCAGGAATGAATAATTTAAAAAAATCCCTTCTCTCCTAATTAGATAGTGTATACTGTCTTCTTAACTTTGTTAAAATTTAGAATTCACTTTGTGAAGTGTGGGCTAAACAAGGTTGGGTTGCATAAACAGAGTAGATGTTATAGCCTGCTACATCCAGAACAGAGGCTGCAAGCCCTGTGGTAAACTGCCTCAGTTAGAAGTCTGACTGCAAGAAGCTGGGGAAAAAAAAGAGGACAGGTAATCTGATTTTTTTTAACATAACATAAGAACGTCTGTGCTGGATCAGATCAGTAATTCCGCTTTAGACAGTGGTCAGTAATAGGAACGGACTGTAAGAGACAGGGTAACTCTAAAATACACTGTTTCCTTGTTTACTTTTTTGTTTTTTTGGCAATAAGTGGGACAGAGCCTTTGTGACTCAAATGGTTGCTTCTAGATCACTGCATTTAGTAGCCAACAATCAACCTATCCTTTTAAACCCATTCATACTTTTGCACACAGAAAGATACTGTGGCAATAAATTATTCTGCAAAAATCTGAAAAAATATACTATTAAGATCCAGAGATATTTACTTTAAATCTGGGCCTGCAAATTTAAATAGAGCTTGGAGACTCACAAATGAAGTAATTTGCCATTGGAGAATGAATCTGTTCTTCTCCAAATAAGTAACTTGTGCAGTGATGAAACATGTTTTAATTAACTCTGTTTCATCAACTCTGATAAGCTGAAGAGATCCAAATCCTAGACTAGGTTGTTTCATAGCATCAGAAGCAAAAGTCTCTGCATTTAGTGCTTTGCTTAGTAGACACACCACCTTTTTCAGTTTTCTCCGATATTTTCAGCTCATTAAGAAAGAATTAAGTTTCTTTTGTTGTTGCATAAGAGCAAGAGGACAGCATCAGTTATGTGGTGTACGGAGGACTGCACTTGGAGCATCCACTTACCAACTGCACAGCACATCCTGCCTTGTGCATGGGAGTGGAGACCCAGTAGGTCCTTGTAGTCCAGTAAACCTCACGCAGCTGTACTGGCTGACATTCAAAAACAGTCTTAACACTGGTCAGTTGTCCAGATTTACCTGCATCCGGTTCAGGTTCAGAGATCCCTTTGTGTTTTTTTCTTAGCATCAGCAGTAGACTATTGAATGAAAAAGGAAAATAACTCAGCCTCCTTGTAAGTCACTTTGATATCCAGTGACAAAAGGTGATATGTAAGAGCCTGACATTATAACTATTATTCCTTTACGTTATTATCATAACAACCTCTGTATTGGATACACAACATAGGTTTTTGCTTTTCTGCAGCAAACATTTCTTCTGTATGTATAATTACAGAATGGTTATCTCAGTCTAACTCATATCTAATTATGTAAATAGGAATATATGCCCTCAAACTGCTTTTTGCATACTGTTCTGACCTAGGAATCGTGCCTTTACTTGCTTATATTCATGGCTTAGAGGTGTTGGCCCAAATCTTCTTTACATGCAAGTTTATAAATAAAGATCGCATAGAAGTCTTACTATTCTTTTTTAAACTTATTTTTACTTTCTTTCAAATATGAATTACTGGCAAATCGAAAGTGATTTAGCTGGCAAGATTATGAATGATGCAGTGCTGAAATTTCTTTAATTCTGTACTGGAATTCAAACATGTCTTCTGGAATTTTATAAAAACTGATATATAACAAAGGAGAGACACAAATATTTGTTTTAGTTTGGTGGGTAAGAAGCTTGCATGTTAAGACAAAAGTTTCTGCTTGTGTGAGAACATTTTTTCATCCAAAAATCACACCAAACCAGACTGTTCCTGTTGGTCATCTTTCCACAGACCACTAACTATGTTGTCTCTCTTTCTGTGTGTTTCTGTATTTGATTTTTCTCCTGTTAAAATGTTAACAAGTCTAATCATCCCTCTTGTTTTTTTCTCCCTGCTTTCCTTTTTTCTAGCCCTCCCAGATGAAGATCCCTCAGCAAACGCTTATTCAAAAATTGTGTTTCTGAGGAATGGCTGGCCTCAGTGAAATCGAAAATTTTAGCAAAATATTTCAACCAATTCTAATTATTGGGTATTAAACACAGCTACGTGACGTGCCTAGGTGATTAAGCCATGTCTAGCATAGTTCTGGTGTTTACTGATTTAATTAATAATATTAATTAATAAAGCCCATTCCTTGGTATGGAATCAAGTATTCTCATAAGCCTTAACTACTAAAGACAGCAGAAAGCAATAATGTATTATACTGCCAAAAGTAACTCTGCTTGTATGATCACAGAATCACAGTCAAGGTTGGAAGGTACCTCTCGAGACCATCTAGCTGAACACCCTGCCCAAAGGATGGTCAACTACAACAGGTTGCTCATGGCTGTATCCATTGCATTTTTAACACCTCGAAGGATAGACACTCCACAACTTCTCTGGGCAACCTGTTCAAGTGTTCAACTGTCCCCACAGGAAAAAAGAGTCTTATTTCTTTCTTATGTTTAGATGGAATTTCCTATATTCCACTTTGTGCCCATTGTCTCTTGTCCTTTCACTGGGTACCACTGAGAAAAGTCTGGCTCTGTCCTCTTTATTGCTGCCCATCAGAGAAACAAAGAAAAGACCCCGCTGAGCCTTCTCTTCTCCAGGCTGAACAGTCCCAGCTCTCTTAGCCTCTCCTCATATGACAGATCCCTTAACCATCTTCATGGCCCTTTGCTGGACTCATTCCAGTAAGTCCATGTCCTTCCTGTACTGGGGAGCCCAGAACGGGATGCAGAACTCCAGATGTGTCTCACCAGTGCTGAGTAGAGGGGAAGGATCACCTCCCTTGACCTTGAGCTGATGATGTTCTTCCTAATGCAGCCCAGGATGCTGTTGGCCTTCTTTGCCACAAGGGCATGTTGCTTGCTCATGTTCAACTTGTTGTCCACCAGGATCCCCAGGCCCTTCTTTGCAGAGCTGCTTTCCAGTCTGGTGGCCCCCATCCTGTGTTGGTACCTGCTGTTATTCCTCCCCAGGTGAAGGACTTAGCATTTCCTTTTGCAGAATTTCATGGATGTCATTGGATATTGAACTTCATGAGAATGTCAGCCCATTTCTTCAGTGTGTTAATGATATATATTAATAGTTGTAAAAAATCCCCTTCTAAAATATTCTTCAGCAGCTGGCTGAAAACAAAAACAGTGGTCAGAAACCTTTACTAAGAATAAAACAAAATGCCAGAAGCAAAGTTAGAGGAGGAGTACTAGTGCCCTTATAATCAGTGAAGTTCCAAATCCTCTAAAAGTTTTTGAAGTTATTTGTTTGAGAAGGAGTTCATGTTTTGAATAAGTACAGTTGTTCACAGGGAAGAATCAAATTAGAAAACAGAAATTTTATTGGGGAAACCCAATGAAGACTGACAAATATGATTTATAATCTCATGAAAAGTTGCATCAAGGCTACCGTATTACAGTTCCCAAAAATTTTCTGAACCAGATTCTTCTGCCTGCACTCAACATACCCGACATTTGTCCCACAAACTGGCAAGCAAATGAGTTCAAAACAAAGCAATCAAACAAAGAATTTATTATTAATCAGTTAATCTCTTTAGGTATAGCACAAAAACCCTAAGTGCTCATTTAGCAGTCTGTGGCTCAGATGGAGCACAGACTTGTAAAAAGCAAATTATCTCTTGTTTCATCTGACACATGGAACAGTGTCCTGTGTATTGTAGCATCTGAATGCTTACCCAAATGGAAAGGTTGGACTTTTTGTGCAACATCATCTCCCAACTCTGTTCCCATCCAAGCAACTGGCAAATATGTCAGAATTTCCTCCTTCTTCTCTAGACATGTGCTATGGCCTGATTCATCCAAAAATCTTTGACGTTTTGTCCAACTGTGTGTGGCCTTGAAGCTCATGGTGTGGCACTGAAGCAGACAAATAAGAGCAAATTTGTTGTCTGAATCACATAGGGTTTGATATGGGTTTGTAAAATGACAGATGCTTTTCTTTTGGTTCTGATTCAAAAAGTTATCAGGTGTTTCATTAAAATTAATAATTTGTTTTCCTTAGTCACAAAAAACCACACAAATATTTGGCAGTGCTGAGCCCTTCCTTCAGAATTCCATGCAGAAGTGATTTGTAATGAAGGTTATGAAAAATGACATTCCTGTAGATAGATGGATATTCGTTTGTTTCCGTACTCAGCTTTTTTCTTCAGTCTGTACAATTTCCAGCTGCCTCAGGGGTTGAATGATAAAGTAGGCGATCCTTCTCAGTTATTTTCAACGTGTGTATACGACACATTGTTTATGATGCTTTCACAGTATTTAGAAGGTCATAAACTATCAAAAGCCACAGTGAAACTTTGCTGTAAAAATAATTCATGACAGAACAAAGCTTTTGGAGGATACTCAATTATAAATTAGATAAAAATGGTAAGGCTTATATTGACCTCTACTTCTTATAATCATGGTTGGCATTGACTTTATTTTAAATTTTTATTCCCTCAGTAAAGGCTTATAGCAAGAATGGCTTTCCTTGAGTTTTATGAATGCTAAGGCACAATCAGGAAGAAATTGTTTTTAATCTGGCTCAGTTTTAACAGAGGATTATAACCAATTCAAATCAAACAATTTAAAAAATGGGAATGTTCTTGTCAAATTGATGGCATTGATGTAAACAAGAAGTACATCAGGCACTTTTTTATAATTAACAGATGTGATATAATTCAGGATTGTAAAGGTTCTTCAGCAAAGGCAGACTCGATGGCCCATATTTTGCGCCAGAAAGTAAGGAGATTGTCTTGATTTTCACAGATAAAACATATGAAAAGGAAAGTATTTAGTGATCCTAGCACAGTCCCTTGAAGAGAAGGACTTCTTCATATTGACTGGAGCCATTCAAAATCCAAAAACTAATCCAAATGCATCATGAATGGATCTCATTATCATCTACTTGCAGATTAGTTTTTTATTTGTAATGAATAACAATCCATTGAAAACTGACTTGTTTTGCTAACAAGGTAGAATCTGAACATGGAAATCTTTGGTGCCTTTTATAAGAATTACAGACTGAACTAAGCTTTTAATTTTTTTATATATAAAACCTTATGAGAAGGCTCATTTACAATTTTAGTGTAGATAGATAGTTAATATAGAAACATTTTCACTTATTTTCCGTATATAATCATACAAGCTGATTATTGGTGATAAAAACAAGATGTTTGGTGAAATTATGATCAAATATATTAAAGAAAGCTGAGGTTCATGGTCTACATTCTTAAAATTAGGAAAAAAACTTTTTTTTTCTTTAGTATGAAAAATAAGATACTCCTTTATTCATGATGGACTTGTATATCAAATATGGTACAAACCTTTCTTGTGGTTTTTTAATAAGAAAGTCTATACGCAGATTGTAGCTTAATCTTTTGCTTCTTTCAAAAAATTAAAGCAGTGAAACCCAAGTGGAAATGAAAATAACAACGCTAACACCTAGTTTGCTGATTTAGTTTAAAAGTCATTTAACCTAGAAGGTATAACCACCACAGTTCCTTTAACAAATTTGTAGGAAATAGTTACTCTTTCTAGAAATTATAGTGTTCTCTTACTTAATGCCAAGCATAAGTTCCCCCAAAACACAAAAGCAGGCTGGGCAATGACTGCTGTTAGTTATTTTTGTGTAAAGATTTGGCTGTGTGAACGAAGCAGGAAAGAGTAGAGAAACTGAGACAAGGTGGCAAACAATCACAAGCTGCAGCCTGAAAAAGCACTGGGAGCATGGCCCTGACAAAGACTCTAATAACACACATTCGAAGCTGAGGACAGATGGAACTGTAAGCAAAAGTACTATCCTTCATGTTTCAATAATCCTATATCCGAAGAAACAAGACTTTGTACATTTTCTGTAAATGAAAGCGATGATCTAAACCCACCATCAGTTCCCCTTTCCATCTGGAATAACATTCATGTCTCCAACACTACCTAGCTAGATGATTCCAGAGAGATAACACTAGTGATAAACGTGATGGGGAAGGAGAACATAACAATAAAATTCTGAGACATGGTTCACCTCTTCAGGCTGGGATGCTTTTGAAAATGAAACGTTTTCGAATGAACCACTGGTCTACGTCAGTTTTTCTAACCACAGCTAGCTGGAAGTGCAAATCAACACTCAGCAGCATATTTCGGCTGTGTCCTCAGCTGTTTCTTGAGGACTGTCATAATGTAAAGAACAACTTTATACTTCTTTGCTAGTATTCTGTTCTATCCAACGTTTTGTAGATCAGACCCGTTGACCATAGACATAGAAATAAATTGTTTTTCTTGGAACACGGTGCTTTTTCATAGTATGTAGTCTTTGCTTAAACTTCTTTACTTTTCAAACATAGTAATTAGCTTTCCTATGTTGTGGTTTAGATACATGACAACCAGAAACAACGTCAGTTCTCTTGATTGGCTCCCTTCTTCCAATGTCTATTTAATTTTTTGCTAGAGGAGTGAACCATTTGCATGACAGCGGTATGATTTAACCTAAAAAAAGAGCTTTCAGATCAGTTAACCAGACTCTGGAGATTTTTTCCAGCTAATTACCTGAGGAGCGGAATGGATTTTCACTGTGATTTTAATGCCTAGAGGGATTTCTGTCCACTTTCTCTGCATGCAAGGAAAAAACATCTACTGCATGTGCAGGGCATAAAAGTGATTAACTGATTCTCTAGCTTATAGCTTCTCAACAATAACTTAAACAATATATTGAGAAAGAGATCTAAAAGTATATCAATATGATAAAATGCTAGGTGGACAGTATTAGTATTATACACAGAAGTTTGACCTCCTTTCTCAAGACTTGAATGAAACAATTGGAAGACTAGATGGAAGGAATCCATGTACAGAGATCAAGAGACAGATACATTACTTCTGACTTATTACTCTATTCTCTTTTATTCCTTTGGATATTTTACTAAAGATTTTATCTCTTTAACAATCAAGCAACTATTCTTTTGTTCCTTCAGGCGTAATTTTAACAAGGTTATTTATAATCAGTAGATTATAATCACTTTTACTGGCTACAGAGAAAGGATAGTAATACCCAAGCTGTAACAACTGAAAATATCACTCCTTCAGGTCATACGGTAGCAGCTTGTGATCTGGTGTTCAAGGTCCCATATTCAGCCTCAGCTGACAAATCCTAAATTTTCTAAACTGAAAGGCTAAATAATTTCATGATCTTATTGCTGTTAACTTGACTTCCTTTCCTTTCTTATACTGCTTTTTTTGCAGTATTTTTGCTGCAGTTTTATTGAATTATGATTCTTTTTTTAGCAAAGGTCATCTTTCATAGCTCCTGTTGCAGTTGGAATATTGGTCTAATTGTGATTGCTGAACTCCTAATATATGAATCTTACTTCTTTCCAATTCCTTGAAAGCTCAAAGTAGAGACAGGTATAGAGGCATCTACAGAGTCACTCATTATTCTCAGGCTATGATCTTCTGAGGCAAAGAAAATAATGGTGTTTTGATTTAGAGTGATATGATTTGGAGTGAGGGTCTAGAGCATGTCTGTGTTTCTTTACTATTCTCTTGAAAATTAATAGGCAAGAGAAAACTCCTAGCTAAAAATATACTCACTACCATCCCACCTTCTAATGAATTCACTGAAACAGAATGTTTAAGTTCCTTGTGTAGGTTCCACTTGCTGTGTTCCTTTCCATATAAAATAATTGACTTATTAAAAAGTACTGTTCACCACAAGACAGTGTGGAATAATCCTCTGGCTTTGATTGCATAAAATAACACTTGTCTTGATTGCTGCAGATCAGCTTCTTTCCCTTAAAAGGGAAAACCTCAGACTGAAAAAAGGAGTAACTGACATACCAGCAAGTGCCCTAATAAGTTTAGGCTAATGCTGGTGACGGTGGCCTTGAGAAATGTGGTCATATTTGCAGGACTGATGTCTTCATTACTTTCAACCTGTACCATATAATGGTAATATAAAATATTCTCTTCAACTTCTTCCAATTATTGGTATGTCAGTTGTGCCTTTTCAATTTTTAAAATGAAGCTCATAAGCATTTGTGTTCTTCATAATAAAAATTAAGATCTTTCGTGACCAGCTAAAATGGTTGCATACTTTCATTAGTTAATACCATCCTGGGTTGACAAAGGGATAGTTTTTACATTTTCATTTCTCAGAATGGTTCTTTTTGGATTTTTGCAACATGCTCAATATTTTTCTGTATTCTCTGGTGGAATATAGCCAATGAGACGTGAGGGCTGAAAGAAATAAGAATGAATTCACTAGCTTGAAGAATTTGTGATTTTTTTTCTCTGTCTTATCATACTTACATTAACTATTTATTTGGTCAATATTAAAAAAGACAGAAACAAAGGTAGTTGTGTAAAAATACTAAAACTATTATTATAGTTCAAGAAAAAAAGTGATATGTATGCTTTAATACTGACCAAAATAGTTAGAAAATGTTTAACTCTATTTATCTATTTCTGTGTTAAAGCTGAAATAATGTGTCCAGAGTGCAAAGAACATTACATTCTGAACAGTATATTCGTAGGTACAAATCATCAATTATTCAATGAAACTATTAAATCTACTATTAATTTAGATCTTAGAGAATGGAAGATGACTAATTTCCACACTTTTCCACACAATTAATATGCAAAAGAACTCACAGAGTAAGTATCATTGCATTTTCCACTTCTTTTTGGTAGACATGTAGTAAGCAAAATATTCTGGGTGGTTACCACATATAAGTGAATGTAAAAGTTATTTTAAAAAAGAAATGTAACTTTTATGCATGTCTCATTTTTTCTTTTTTATATAAATATCTCAAATTGCCATAGAAGTATCTGTGAATACAAATTACACTAGATAAAAGTGTAAATAAATTGTGTCTTTCACAGTTACAGAAATACAAGTGTGTGTGACCTGAACCTCCTCTACAAAAAACCTGATTCTTCTACTAATGGACCTTAAAACTTTACTTGGATAAGCCAAGATAAAAGAGGAGAAGGAGCCTTGTATAATTTCTTTCTTTACTTCTAAAAAAATCATGCATGTTAAATAAAACCACCTTCCACGAATACTTACTTATAAACTAGCAATTACTGTGGAGCCAAAATTCTCTAGGCTTTACTCTTGTCAATAAACAACATAGCTGTAATGTGAGCCAGTCAGGAATTAAAAAATAAACTCAATTGCGTGCTTGGATATTTATTCCTAACAACGAGTATACATTTCCCTAGATTCCTACTGTTGGAACAATGAGCAGTTTACAAGAGGTGGAGTAGGTCCAGGGACAGTGGGAAGAAGAAGCTATTTTACTACATTCTCCTCTTGAAACTACTTTACTTTTTCCTGTCTGCTTCAGGGAAATACAGATACATAAATTAGTAGAGTTTATCTTCCAAAATGCTTAGCTTGCTGAGGAAGAAAGTGACAAAATGTGTGAGATATAAATATAAACAAATATATATGGCTACATATATATACACCACTCCCCCCCCATGTTTAAGACCAGAAAGAAGTCACAGTCTTTTAGCTTGACCTGCTGTACTTCAGGAAAGAACAGAATTTCATACAGAATTTTCACTTCTGCAGAATGCTGAATAACTTGTTGCTGACTATGAGTGTATCATTTATGTTTGAAAGGCATGGATAAGTTGTAAGGCTGGGAGGCAGAACATAAACTATTTGCCTTTAAATGAAGGCAATTCTCATTTTTGTATTCTGGAACTTTAATACACAAATCCATTCTTTTTGCACTCTGTTTTGCTTTCCATCATCATATACACACTTGATAAAAGTATGCATTAAAGCTTTTGAAAATGAATCATACATAGAAGGGAAAAAACAGATTTTCTTGAAGTAGAACAGAACGATAATAGAGGAAAATTTATATTTGATAAAATTCATGTCTTCCTTTCAAGGAAAAGCAACAGAGCATAACCTGAAGCATTTATGATTCAAATATTTGTTTTGGCAGAAGCATCAGTTCATCTTTCCTTGTATCAGTATCACAGAGCTATATGCATTTGAAGTACAAGGAATTAATTTGTTCCCCACCCAGACAGCATTTTTAAAACATCTGATGTGATAGAAAATAAAGCATCAGCCAAAGAAAAAAATTAATATAAAGATCTAATACACTTCCACAATGACTTACTGAGTTATGACACTGCAGCTTCCACAGACATTCCACATTTTTGCAGAATGTGGTGCAAAACCCAAAATGCTTTGAAATTATGAAGATCTTCTCAGACAGATCATTATCAAGTGGATAGGCTAAAACAGAATAGAAAAGAAAGAG